>NC_089874.1:69189166-70395000 GCF_040182565.1 Anser cygnoides
GAGTCACACTTTTTGGTACCTCTGCACCAAGGGAGTGTGGAGGTTGCTTCTAAGCATACAGCCGGTGCACTGATTTCCTGTGGTTGAAGTTAAAAGGCTGAAGGTGGTTTGTCCAGATCTTCCAAGCTACTGTTTTAGAATGAAAATTAAAATGAGGTAATAGCCATAAAGTGCAGCTATAAAATAACAGTGCCATGAATCAGGTAAAATAGTTGGAAAAGTAAGGTGGGTTACAGGGGAAAATAGTAAGGTTGGTTTTGTGTATATGTGTCTTATGCATTCTGAAATAGACTGTTTAAATATAGTTAGACTCATAGAGTTGCAATGATCAACAGATAGCTTGCTTCATCAATAAAATAAAATATTTAGTCACATATCATCAGAAACAGGTAACAGAATACTTGAATCCAAGCAACTCAGATTCAGGCAATTTTTGAAAACTAGGTTTGGATTCAGATCCTATGGTGCTGACCATTATCAGGATTTGGGCTTGTTATTTTGCTGATCTTTTTTAGAAGAGGTTGAGGTACTGCTGTGGTATGTACTTATGTGACCTTTTAATGAAAGTATGTGCAAATACTAATTAATTGAAATTACAAAAATAAGTAAGAGTAATATAATTGTCAGAACTTAAGTGATACGTTTTTACATATACATGCAAATTACCTTAAAAACAACCTGTTTCGAACAACTTCTGACTTTTCTTTGAAATTTTCTGAATCTATGTAGATCCTCAGTTTGCTTTCCAGTAAATTCTACCGCCACTAATTTATTTGATGTTTGCAGATGCCTTTTGACACCCACATATAAGGAATTTGATATTCATTTACCTTAATCCATAAAGTTGCAGTTCTGAGATTCATAAAACAACATTTAGATGCCAGTTTAGCTGTATTTTAATAATAAGTTTAGGTATTTTACCATTCCTATATTCTAGAAGGGAAATGATAAGCGAAGTGAAGATACAGATTTGATACATACGCACTTTGAGCAAGCAAGATTTCTTAAAGTCAGATTATGAATAAGATTTCTGTTCCTCTTTTAGAGCCTCTGTCTTTCCAATGAGAAAACTCA
Source organism: Anser cygnoides (assembly GCF_040182565.1). Classification (NCBI taxonomy): domain Eukaryota; kingdom Metazoa; phylum Chordata; class Aves; order Anseriformes; family Anatidae; genus Anser; species Anser cygnoides. Next base: position 69,190,241 of record NC_089874.1, read on the forward strand.
TTTGTCCTCATTCCAGGGCTGGGGAATTATTTCATTATAGACAAATCAAGAAAAATATATGATATTACTTTTTGTGTAAAATCCCAAGTAATATCATACAAATTCATGGCAGCAGAAGTAGACTCTTTTTAATCTGCTTTAATTGAGTAACCATAATGTCTGTGATGCCTCAATGAAAAATTAACTTTTGTTCTCTTTTTAATATTTTATGATTCATAGCACAAACATTCTTGTATTCACTGCCAGTGTTTAAACACAATAACTGGACTATTTAGAAGTAAATTCCCATGGAAATAAAAATTTCTGCATACGAATATTTCTGCATGCTAATGTATCCTTGTCCTGGTTTCAGTTAGGACAGAGTTAATTTTCCTCCTAGTAGCTGGTAGGGTGCTATGTTTTGGATTAGGATGAGAAGAGCGCTGTTAACATGCTGATGTTTTAATTGTTGCAGAGCAGTGCTTACACCAAGGCAAGGACTTTTCAGCTTCTTGCTCTGTCCTGCCAGCGAGCAGGCTAGGGGTGCAGCAGGAGCTGGGAGGGAACAGACCCAGGACAGCTGACCCAAACTGGCCAAAGGGGTATTCCATACCATCTGACGTCATGATAAACAATATATAGGGGCGGCTAGCCAGGGTGGGGGGGGCCGGCTGCTCGGGGATAGGCTGGGCATTGGTCAACGGGTGGTGAGCAATTGCATTGTTCATCACTTGTTTCGTACACATTATTATTAGTAATACTGTTATTATTATTGTTGTTGTTGTTGTTATTATTATTATTTTCCTGTCTTAGTAAACTGTCTCTATCTCAACTCACAGGCTTCACTTTCCTGTTTCTCTCCCCCATCCCAGAGAGGGAGGGGGGAGGGTGAGCGAACGGCTGTGTGGTGTTTAGCTGCTGGCCGGGTTAAACCACAATAGTCCTGTATGCTCTGGATTTTCCAGAACACATGCCCAGTGCATAAGTGAGCATGGGTGTATCAGTTGTCAGAATGTCAACAGATACACAGCACTGCCTGTCTCCAGCACACTGCATGTCCACCTTTGCAGCAGATGCCTACACCTTCCAGTCTATTCATTCTCACTGATGTCATGCCAAGCACTCGAAAAGAATTGAGGCTGTATGAAAATGGGAGTGATTAGCCAACCACCGTCTACAGCCAGACTTAACCCAGTTTAGATACCTGCTTGTTTTAAACACATTGGCTGGTTTTAAACTAGTTTACATGGCAGTCTACAGCCCAGTCTTTCAGGAAGGAAAAGACTGCAGAGCCTAAGCTAAAATAATAGCAATTTGGAGACAGTGGCCAGTTTTGTGTAATAAACCATTTTTTAATTCTCCATTTTAATTTTAATTATTTTATTTCTCCATTTTTAGGTCTCAATAACATACCAAGCATCCTCACACCAAGCAGATGTTCCTCTAGGTTCACCACTGGCAAAGCTACGCCGGCCCAAGTGATGGAGCAGGGCAAGCAAAGCAGATTCCGTGGCAGCACCCAGGGACAGCCACAGCCAGACAAGTCTGTACTCACAAAGCAGGTCTGAGGTCAAGCCAGTTGGCTGGCGCAGGTACACAACTGGGGTGCGAGCACAGCTGGGGGTGAGAGCTGGAGCTGAAATGCAACTTTCAAGAGAAAGGGGGAAGAAGCCCTCAGCATGGCTCCTCACAGGTGTCTAACCCAAGGTGACACAGCTACATCCCATCAGCACCGGCCTCCAGCACCAGCAGTCAGACCCCTGTGGATTTAGTGGCAAATTTGGAGTCTTTGGTTCTTTGGCCATAATTAAAATAAGCTAAATTCTTTCCCCAATATATACTTTTTCTCTCTCTCTTTTTTTTTTTTTCTTGAGTGTAAAAATACATGCTTCTTCATGTGTACAAGAATGGCAGTGTTGCTTTGTCTTAAATGCTTTAAGTTTCTGGTGTTGATACAAGTATGAGCACTTGTATCCCACTTCAGTCCCAGAGCTATATGGTAGAGGAGGAGCAAGAGCAGTAGAACCAGTCCACCCGAACTACTGATTTAATTTTGAGATGGACCTGAATGACAACATCTAAAATTTCAACATAGAGTTTTCCACCCACAGTTCACTTTTGTTCATCTCTCTGGTTTTGCAGTGGGCCATTTTAAGTGTAAGGAGAAGCTTCATGACTTGAGCTGTAGATTTGGGCTGAAGTTCAGAAATCCAGAAAATCCTGCTGTGATGAGGCTTAGTGTCAGTCCTTACCTAAGCACAACTTCCCTTGATTGCAGTGAGTGTTGCTTAAGAATGAATTTCAGAAGTATGCCCAAAAATAGGAATGAAGAACATCTTGGCAATAGCTACAATTCCCCTTATTTATTCAAGCAATCCTAGGGCATGATGACATTTTCAGAACTAGCATCCAGTTATATGTATTTTTGGAAAAAAAAAATCAAGACATTCTTCAACAGAGGATAAGAATGTGTTGTTCTCCCAGTCCGATTTGCTTAAAGTATGTATGATGAAAGGAAACCACTTCTGGATTATCCATTTTATTTCTTCAAGCAAACACTTCAGTCAATCAGATCTTTCTATTTGAGAAGGCTTTTACTGAAGCTGCAACGTTCCTGGCATTTTGCAGCACTCCTTTCTTTTCTCTGGGATTCTAGGAGTTTCACAAGGACCATGCTCTCTGGATTTCAATGGGTCAGACTACAAGGGTGATATTTTCCCTCTTTGGTACAATGTAATTGATATCTTGATGCTGCTTTGCAAAATGTTAACTTGAGCCTAGAGAATGAAACAGATGTTGGCTATGCCTACACTGTGTTCGAGGTTATTCTATCCATGTTCAAGCTGCAGAGTGCTTCCAGACTATTATAGGGATGTCCACACATAAGGATATGCTATAGGTATGTCAAAAAAAGAAAACACATCTTTGGTTTTTGAAAGCATTTTTGGAGTATTTGTGCAATCTCATGCATTTAAAGATGTGAGAGCATGCAAAACAGAAGCTGCCTCCAAGGCACCATTTCTGGAAACATGGTATTTGTGTGGTTTCATGACCATGTTCCTGGTCAGGCCCAAAAGCAAATATTTTTCAAGAAAAAAATACTTTTGCTGTCCTTACTAGCATAAGCTATACCCAAATAGAGGCTATCACAGTCAGCTCTAGAGAACAATGCTGCATTGATTTGGTCCCCTGTTCTTCAGAAACCACCCAAAACCTAAATTATGCCTCCCACTGTCTGGTTTTAGAGTATCTTGCAGATACTTAGAAATCTGGCACCTATCAGCCAGCTGGACACCCGTGTGTATATTAAACAAAGCACCCAGGCACACCGTGCTACTGCTGCAGGCTCTGCGGCAGCATCTTGCTAGGCAGTGCTTGGCATCCCAGGGTTTGGTAGTCAGTCAGCTGGCATTGCTGGAGGAAGGTCTGCAGCCATGGGTGAAAGCCAAAGCGAGAGCACAGGTATAGCTGCTGTAGTTGTGCTTGTCTGCCACCAGCGTGACTTTCTGCTTGTTATCGTAGGCACAAGGCAGACTCTGCATCCAGTGGTCACCAAACACTTAGACCTTCTGGAGCTGGCATGTGAAATGAGGTCCTCTCTTGTGTCTCGTGGACAGTGTGGTCAGCACAGAAAATGAGGGGGAACACCTCATCTGAGTGGCAGAAAATGTGAAGAAGCACATCACAGGTGAAGGTATGTGCTGGTGGTGCAGGCTGTGGCATGGTCCTGTTGCCATACATTGTCTCAGCAGCAGTACTCTCGAGACCAGACTGGCCCAGATCTCCTGGCTGTGCATACTGGTGGGTGCTGCCAGAAGGATGCTCTGCTGGCTTCACTGGGTTACTCTCTCTCAATGTCTCGGGGTGTGCAGAAACAGTGGATAGTGGGGAGTCAGGGCTTCTGGCAGTGCACAGTGTGTTTACGTGATGCAGCTGAGACCACAGAACCCGTACCACAAAATATAGCTGCAAGTAGACTCCACACCTTCCCTGTCAAGACATGTTCATTGCATGAAAATCCAAGAACGGAATTATCACAGAAAGTTTTCCTGAGCTGTAATTTTTTCCAGAACTCCATGTAAACAAATATTTAATCCAAACAGTATTTTTCCGTGAAGAGGCACCCCCCATCAAAAGATAACACAGACAGTATCACACAGAACTATGCAGTGGCTATGTAATCCTTGCTTGAATCCAGACTGTCTTTTTTTGACTTCAAAACGTGTCTGTAATCTCTCTTTACCAGCGTATGGATCTCAGTAGGTGTTTTGCCTGAAGAGTTGTAGAACCGTGGGCCTTCTGAGAGTAATCAAATCAAAACTCATCATATGGTTTCAGCATAAAACTGTTACTGATAAGTATCAGTATCTTTAAGTATCTTCTAGATTTAATTAAGTAAGTTTAACTGCCATTACTCAGTCTTATTTAACGTACCACCATTGTAGTTTAATTGCAGATTGACTTTCTTTCCATAACCACTAACTAGTAGTCAGTTTTAAGAGTCCCGTTTTTCACCCACACTGGTAAAATCCATTATACAATAAAATCTGGCTTAATTTCAAATGACTTCTGGTCACTGCATTTTATTTCACATCAGTAGTCATAAGTACAAAGTTGATCCTGCAACAAGGAGAAAATCAGATATTAAATTAATGCACCATAGCTTTATACAGTGTAATCTCTTTACTCTGAGGTGAATTTTGTCACCATGGCATTTGCAGTTGGTAGTAGATTCATAATACACACTACCACTCTCAGGAAATAAATCAAAAGCCTGGCGCATGAATATTATTATTTTTACCTTTACCTTGTGGCTAGAAAAAATGAGCTTCTTCTCACTTTTATTAGTATGCCCTATTTATTTAGGCAGTGCTGAGGGTGAGGGTGGAAACAACATTTACATGGTAATGGTCTTTAAAAACTTTTTCATTCCCTCCTATAAATGATTTTTTAAGATAGAAGGGGAAAAGTGCATTTTGTTCACAGATAGTAACAGAATTGTGGATTGCACAATGTGGCATTAAAGCTACCTCTGTGCTGTAACCCTCCATATACTACGCTGAGATACAAAATGAGTTGGCTTGGGGCTGTGCTTGTACAGGTTTCTAGTTTGGGAACTAGTTCCGTTGGGGCTATGTCAGGAATCTGCATGGTGTGTTAGATCAGTAACCTTGGACCTTTCGGCCTATCTTCATCTGCTGGCTCTTTGCCACTGTGTGTTGTTTCAGACAGTTGTTTTTTTTTTAAATTTGCATGTACAGTACTTCAAGCAGCAGCCTTGTGTCCCATGACTGAGTCTTCTCTGAAGCACAGTAAGAGAAACACAGGAAAACTTAGACAATGTCAGGCAGATTAGATCCTCTCAGATATAAGAAATATGTAGTTATCTCCATTCTGAAGTTGCCACAGGCCTGTTTGGTCCCTGGAAACATTCCAGCCACCCTAAGAGTTGCCCTAACTTGTACCATAATTGCTGTTTCCCATAGGACTTTTCAGCACTATGCACAAGAAGTACTGAAGAACATCTTGGCCACACCTCAGACTGCTTTCGTGCTGGCTTACTCACTGAAAGGTCCTTAGCAAATACTACCAGCCTAGTAATTTCTTCGTTAGTTAGGAAAACCTCTTGTGGTACAGTTTTTTTCAGGAATGTGAAGAGAAGTGAAAGGGGAGAGACAATGACAGCCATAATGTATTAATGAAATCTACTAAAACAGAAGTCCCTGGTTCTTCTCCTGGGCCTGGAATGAGAGTTCTTCCAGCAAATCACTTCTGTCCTATATTTAAGACAAGTCTATTAGTGTGTAATTGCTTCAATTATTGCCTAGTTTAACTAGCATTTACAAAGTGTTCCTAAATCTTTGCAGAGACCCCTGCAAATACCTATAGTAATATAACAGGTATTACAGAAATACAAGCACACTCTCAATGTCCCTCATTGAGCAAGTAAAAGCTGGAAAAAAAATTGAAGTTGACTTAATTGGGACACCCAGAATGTGATGCTTTTTCACAACAAGTATTCTGAGTCATCACCTCAGCTTGCAATGATTGCCCAACAGTCCTCCATTCCTTGCAGCATTCCCTTTGCCATTTCCTGAAGTGCCAACATTCCTAATTCCTCTGTTTCTCTGCATGTAATCTGGCTAATGTGCCATTCTCAGACACGTTTTATTGTGTGTGAGTATGTGAGGAAACAGGAGGAGAAGCAAGTTGGAGCAAACTTTGTGTTTGCTGGTGACAAGATACAGCGTTGGCATGCTGCTCCAGCCCGAGAGTATAAATTACTGGGTACAGTTGCAGCACTTTTGAAAGAAGCCTGAAGGCTTCCTCTTTTGTTTTTGTCTTTCCTCTTAACAAACAGTACATCATAAGTAAAATTTCTCCTCTCTCTCACTGAGCTGTTTTTTGGAGACAATGCATATGTATTTAGACCTTATGTGAGTTCTGTACAAACAGGCATGGTTACCGTGGGCAATAAAAGAGAGCATCTAAATAATTAGCATATAAGCACTAGGTGTGTTGAATGAAAATCATATTGAATCATCTACATAGTAAAGGAAAAAATTCTTCAGCTGTTTTCATCTGAAAATAGGTACCTCATTAATGACTGATAAACTACCATGCCAAACAGGTAATACTGGTGAGATTGAAATGGAAAAAGTGACAGTCATGAGACAGAGCAAAACATGCCATGCGAAAATGAACTGACCTGCTATGATGATTCACTTTCAGCTAACCAATCTGAGTGTAGTCTTTGAACTCTGTTAAAAGTGGAAGACACAGATGCTAGAAATAAATGTAGACATAGAGGTAGAGACAGAATATAAAAAAACACAAGCCTGAAAGTAGACAGATGCATGTATATCTGGTGTTACTGGAGTTTCAGAAATGTGAAGGATTCTGCTGGTAAATCAGCTGTTATTCTGCACTTTTTACTTTGAGACACTGTGAAATTCACTTGCTGTCCCAGAGTGACTCCAAGGACAATTTTCTATCAGTTATGCCTAGTCATTGTCAAATGCCTAGCTAAGTAGCTTGTAGGTAGTGCTGGCTGATTGCAAAAGTGGCTGCTGATAAACCTGTCATACCTGCATGAAGAATGGATAGTAATTAAACATTCATTTAGACATAATATTTGAAGCAGGAATATACTATCTTGTATTTCTTGAAATATCTTATTTGTGCATGTCAACATCTCTGTATCTGGAAGTAGAGGAAACAGTTTTAAGCTGCCAGGCTTACTAGTTTGAAAGGAATGCTACATCACAGTTTATACCAATCAGCATGAATGGAAGAAATTTTGCATACACAAATCAAATGAATATCTGTCTGATTTCACAGAGAAGAATATCACAGTTAAGAAAACTGATTTTTTTTTCCTTTAAAAGCAACTCATTACACACATTTCAGTTTGCCCACATGCCATTAAGAACGTCCAGGAACATCAGAGAGAATGCCAGGCAGACAAACCTGGGAATTTGGGAATTGAAGAGGTGAGTACTAGGGATAATCTTCTGAGCTTTGCAGAGCATAATTTGCATGCTGAATTCCTTACAGTAACATTTTACCTCCTGGTATTAATCAAGGTATGTCCAGATATGTCATGCCAGGATGAATCATATATGTGACAACCAGTGGACTAGAATCTGCCCTAATTTATATAACTTCTGCAAAGGCATTGTTGGCTGAAGTGCAGTCCCCAAACACAAGATGGCTCATCCAGTGTCTCTCAAACTCTCTCCTTTAATGTCTGAGTCAGATTCTGTGATGTCCTGTGGATGTCCTAGCATGATTAAAAGCAACTCTAGTCACACTTATCTCCTTTCATGAAAAAAAAAAAAAAAAGGAAAAAAAGAAAAAGATTTAGAAAAAGACACGTACTATAAAAATGCCCTTGATCAAACCATCCTCCCCTTCACTTTTTCCATGCAATTCGAGCACGCTGCTAATGCTGCATTTTGAAGCCTGCCTGCACCACAAATGTCCATGTATGGCCAGTAGAACAATCAAATAGATTAAACCACATTTTTTGCATCTTACTTTTTGAAGTCTGTGCCAGTCTGAGCTTGGATATCCTTTCTCCTTTGAACATTGCAAAGCAAGCATTTTTAGGAGGAATCCTCTGGCAGTGTTGTTGGCAAATCCTGTTGCCATCCCTGGGTTTTTGTGGCTGCACAAAACTTTGCAAAAGAGTTGTCTGTACTGGCTTTTGTTACATTATGTAACAGAAACTTTGTTCTGATTCATTACCTTTGGAATGTGTAAGATAAAAGCCTGATATTATGGCAAGTTTAACAGCAGGATACAATGATCTTTGCTGCTTTCAGAAGTTGATTCCCTATATTGTTATTAGTGGTGGCTCTTTGTAAGACCGGCAGTGCGGGCGTTAATGAGATATCTTGAACTGGGAAAAAACACAAACCCCTCCCTGCATGGGCCATGGAACAGCCGTGCTCTCAGGGTCTTCTGTGTTTTGTTTGATCTTTGCCCTTTTTTTCAAGGTCTCAGACTGTTGTGGAGTTGTTTCCACCAAATTGGGCCCACATTCCTGTTTTTCCTCTACTGCGTTCGTGGGGAGCAGTTCATTTAACTCACACACTAGATGGAGAAACCTTGATATTTACAGCTTTAAAATCAGGTTCTTTCTTTTCTCTTTGCATCCTTGCCACCCTCCTTGGACGTTGAATTAGGCCTTGGCCCCTGCTGCTGTCTCTGAATACTGCCCCAGCAGTACGGCAGGCTCTACCCTCTGACTGTGAGCTCCTTTCTGCGTAACAGATTTCATCCACGCAGTGCCAATGGCAATGTGCATGGGCAGGGACACAGAGGACAGGTCCATAGGAGCATGCTCAAAAGGAGGTCTGGTGTTGGATTTAACACCACACTTGTAAAACCCTGCAACTTTACTGAGTAGGCAGAGCACAGCCTCACGTTGCTTGTCCCAATGCGTAGGTGGCGAATAACGCAGCAACAAGGGAGGAGCTGCACTACACATTTGGCCGGTCATGGCAGCTAGTGGCAGTAGCAGAGGCAGATGCCCCCAGCTAGAGGACAGATGCTTCCTGCCTCACACGTGAGCAACAGGCTTGTCTCCATCGGGGGAAAAACGGTGATGATGGTCTTCTCAAAATAGAAGGCTGCCTCGTGCAGTGAGGGACTTGTCGATATTCGACTTACTACAGGCTCTTCCCTACTTGAAGTGCTGAAAATATAATCCTTCGCTGTCTGTACAGAGGGCTAGTGTACAGCTTAGCGGTGTGAACCCCCCACTCGCCATAAAAAGAGACCTTACAACCAAAGAACCGAATTTCAGCAGTGCTTTTTGGGTGAACTTCAAGTGAAGGTATTTCTGTCAAGATCTTATTTACCGTCTCACTTGCTCCACATAGCAAGATGTGATCTCTCTATGCTAGCACACATGATGCTGTATAATGACTGACTGCCTAATTACCTACGTCCATTCCAGACCTATTTCAAGCTATGTGAAGTGATTTCTAATTGAATATTATGTTTCAGCATAAGAAATACTTCAAATAGAAAATACTATTAAAATAAATGCTAAGTGAAAGATGACTTATAAAGGATCTTCCTCAATTAAGCATATGTAATTTCTTTCATATCTTCAATGTAATAAACCTCCTAGTCTTCAAATTAAACATGGAGTCTTCTAGTCTAACTTTGTACTTGCTATGTCATAAACAGGAAAAGGCATTTTTTTTTTCATTAAATATACGGGCAAAATATAATATAAAATTTAATCACACGTTGTAAAACACCAACAAAGGAAAATACTATTTTCTGCTTCTTTGAAGGCTACTTTGATGCAAAAATATTTGAATTGGATTGATCATGTATTCAGACATTATTTTTTTATAAAATGTTAAATAAAATGCTTTAAATAAAGAAAGCAATATTTTACTATGAATAAAACAAAGTTGTCACTTTAGGTACACCCTGTATTGCAATAATTAAGAGATTGAAAGTTACCCAGCTATCTGTCATCTATTTTCTTACTTCCCATTATTGACTTAATTTTTAATTGAAAAATTAAGAAGATTTAAGTGAAAACTTTCTGGCTTTCAGATCTTAAGGGGCAGCTTAATTGGCCAAGTTTGTAAGAGCAATTTGTAAAATCAAAAACTTGTCTCTATTCTGGCATGAATTAAAAAAACACATATTTAATTTTAATTTGTTTCTTATTTTAAAATTGGAAGCAGTAAAACCACAGCACAGTTAGGGGAATGATGTATTGGAAGAGCTTCTGTTTTGAGGTCATTAATCCTTTATTCTTTTAACTTTTAATTAAAGATGTGATAACATAAGAATGCTATCCATCTCCTGTTGGGGTTCTGAAATCCTATGACAGTTCAAGGAAATGTTCATAGCAAGAATAAGTGCAATGTAATGCAAAATTTAGCCCATTATCACAAAAAGCAGACATTCAATTTTTCACCTGCTTCTAAAGCAATACGACAGGTACCTTGTTTTACATACCTAGGGGTAAAAATTATTTTAAAATATGTAATTTACATATGCAAAATTGAATTAACAGTTTACTGAGTAACATCAACACTTCAATGCTGAACAAAGATAGAACAAATCTTTTTCCTTCTTTCAACAAACTTTCAGAGGAAGGCTGTGGACATTTTTCAAACCACACACCATAAACACCACACCAAAGTGTTGGCTACAGAGTTTTCAGGCCAAAGTCTAAGTCAAATAATCATGCATGACTTTGGATTTTTCAGAAAATGATATGCAAGGTTGGACTCAGTAAATGGCTGTGCATATGTCCAGCATTAAATCACAATGATATTGCCTCTCCTCATGCATAACTGCCCCTCAAGGTAAGTATCTTCACAAACACAGATATACTGACGTGTATCAGTGTATCTATAGCAGTGCACATTTATGCTTTGCCTGGTATCGAGATAATTTCTTATGCAAACATTTCATCTTTTTAAGTAGAAAGCGTGTATCTGGAGGCAGAGTGTGACTTTACCTTAGTATAAAGTATATAGGACTATGACGATATAAGTAAACAGAAAGCAGTTTTATTCAATGCATTGCAAGAAGCATTTTATGCTTATATTGACATGTCTTGTGCTAATCCTGACCTTCAGCTTCTGTGAGATGTTTTAATAGCCTCTCAGCTATTTAGTAATGTATGTTGCTGCTGTCTTCTACAAGCTGTTCTACTTTGTAAATCTTCTAAAATCACAGTGATATGAATAGTGTAACCAGGAAAAGATAACCATGTTTTAAAAATATAGGATTATAAATCTTTTGAGTGGAACATAATTCTACCACAAATTTTTAATAGGATATATAATTTAGCAATGATTTTGGTGCTTATTATGAGGACCCAATACCACATAACATGATGTAGGACAGTTAAAAACTATTTCTTCTTGTTAATGTGGTGTACTTGTCTAACAAATACAGGTGCTATTGTTATGTGATCGGTAATATGGCGTATTTCTGAAGCCTGCTAAGACTTGAGGAAAATTCTAGGTAAGCTGCACTCTAATTGGCCTCGTAGCTAATATTTTTGTAACCACATATGGAAAACACTGTATTAATGCTGGTTGGATTCCCTGCTTGCTCCACTCTAGACCATCTACAATGCATCATGTAAAATTATTTACCTAGGTCAACAATTTCCAGGCCTTGCATAACCTCTCTGTCTTTCATATCTGATCTAAGTTAATATTACTTCACCTCTATCTTCAACCTTCTCTGATGCCTGCTTTTGCTCCTGCTTGATATTTATTTCATCCACTAGCTTCTTTTCCTTGCCACCAGCTACACATTTGATGCTCTTCTTATTCTATTTCATTATGCCAGCACTCTCTCTTCAAGTAAAAGACGTACTTACTATCTTTATTTAGTTTGTGCTTGAAATGCAACTTTGTTGGAATCACCATGATACAACGTTTAGCCTAAGTGAGAGCACTGACAGTACTGATTTAGACCTGTTTTCCCTGTCCTCCATTCTCTGGCTTCTTCCTGACCTGTATCACACTTGGAATTTAGACTGAAGATGTGTTTTTCTTATTCAGTGCTGGAACAGCAGGAGGGTGGTATTTAGAGTGTTCTTGTGAACGTGGCACTGCAAGCACAACAACGAGCATGGCCTCTGCCTGACCGAGTTTGCTATCAGTTTATCTTCTGTTTCAGGTCTCTCCTCACCTTTGAGAAATATAAAACCCTAATAAATCAAAATTCAGGAAAATTGGGACTGATCCTCTACATGTTGACATAACAGGTAGAGTGCTGAATTTCAAGGAAAGGGTAGGAATGTTTCCATGTCCTGATTATGGAGAAATTTCATTGACAGATCTTGAGTGTGGTGGAAAAATTATTAAGATTTGAGAGGTCTGACTAAGAAATTTATCCTCTCAAAAGGAACATTCCCTTTGACCAAAAGCTAGCAGTCTGTGTCTGTCTCCCAGTTCTGAGCTCAGACATGAGCGGGTGCACCCTGTACAGGCCCCAGCACAGTGTTAGCACTGTGGCAGTTAGTAAGGCACTTGAGGAGCCCACGCCTCCCAGGAGGCATCTGTCTACACCAAAATTAAATATATCAGTGACCTTGGTAGTACTTAAATACGGCTAACTTGTTTATGCTGCATTATTTCAAACATTTTAGGGGAAAGCCATTTTAAACTGGTTCCTTTAGACACTAGCATAAATCTCTTGAAGAAGGAAGTATGTCTGTTGTAAAGCACAGGACTCTGAGTCAGAAGATGTAGATTATGCACCCTGCACTGCTAACTACTGACAATGTGGCTTCTTCACACTAAATTGGGAAATAGTACTTAACTGGTCAGAGGTAACAAGGAGACAAGTCATTAAAGCTTATTATGATTGTAATAATGAGAACAAGTGCATTAGGGGACTACTACTGACAAGAAATCCATGGGAAAGAAGCAAATTACCTGTATGTTTGAAATTCTGGTAACTTACTTGGAAACAAAGTGAAATTTCTGTGCTGTGTTGGTGGTTGAATGTGTTAAGCAACATCATCTAAAGGTCACCGGGGCTCCAAAGTAAAACTATGATCTCATGGCTGCAGTTTCTGCCCTTCCCTGTTCACACCCTTTCCGTGTTTATGACTGTTATGCTGGGAAGTATTAATGGCCTCTGTCTCCCATATATAGGTAGCTGTGCATTGTGTAATGATGTGTAGGCTAACTATACCCCATAAGGTGTTGATGCTGGAAACAGGGAAGCAACAGCCTGGCTGACTCTATCTTGAGGCTGATCAGGATCTGAGCTTGTGAGGATAGAGGTGTTCCCTGGGACTGGAAAATGCCGTCAGGTCAAGTCTGACTCAGGCTCAGAGACTGAATGCTTACAAGTGCAGAGACTGAATGCTTATGGGGCAATAAAACCTGGGGAAAAAAAGCAGTGAGGAAGTCACATACCAAGATATGACTAAGGGCGGACAGCTTACTTTCTGTATTCATTGTATGATAAAATTACTTTTTTTTTTTTTTTTTTAAATGTAAAATCAAGTCAACTACTATGTGTTTTGGATTCAGCTATGAGAAATTGATTGAGGCGTTTACTCTGTGTGGGGCACCAACACATTTATATAAATATACACCAGATATAACATATGGTAACATATATTTTTATTTTTATTTATTTATTTATTTTGTGAATGCAGTAAAGGTTTGCGGCAGAAGCAAGGTGGCAAGGCTGTGAATAACTGGCTCACCACTCGGCCCGTGCAAGCAGCAGCAGGAAGATGACTTCATCTCCTCCTCCCCTGTGCCAGTGACCTGCAGCTCTGGATTGCGTACAGCAGCTGCTAATGCTGGAGGAGCTGCCCGTCCCAGTGGCAACAGTGGCAACAGCAGCAGCTAGGGCAGACTTCCCAGGCTCTACCCCCTTTCTCTGACATTCATCAGATAACAAAGAAGGTCACCCTCTTTGGCGTAGTTCACCTCCAAATAGGAAATAATCACCGATTTTATAGCAGAACTCGTGATCAGTTTGTAGCAAAATGTGAGATGCAGAGCAAACCCTTTAACCCCATTTTAAAAATATTTTTACCATTCCCTTTTATGGTATCATCACTCATGGCTTAAGCAGTAAGAAAATAGAAGGCTCACAACTTTAGCTGTCTGAAACAAGACATGGGGAACAAGAAAAAAGATCAAACATTCCTTTTCAGCTGTCATTCGAGCAAGCCTCACAGTCTGCCTGCCTTGCGTATTTGAGCCACACAGGGCTGATTCAGCAGAAAGCTAGCACAATGTGCATGACATATCCTCAGCCACAGAAACACGTGAAAATGCCCTTTAGCACCAGGAGAGAGATTTCATGGAACTGCTGATGGTTTGAGGTGGGAAGGGGCTTCTGGAGGCCACCCGGTCCAAGCTCCCTGCTCAAGCAGGGACACCTGGAGCTGCTTGTCCAGGACCATGTCCAGGCAGCTTTTGAAGATCTTCAAGGAGGAGGCTCCACAACCTCTCTGGGCAGCCTGTGCCAATGCTCTGTCACCTGCACAGAGTAAAAGTGTTTCCTGATGTTCAGAGGAACCTTCTTTGTTCCAGTTTGTGCCCATTGCCTCTTGTCCTGGCACTGGGCACCACTGACAAGAGCCTGGCTCCATCCTCTTTTCACCCTCCCTTCAAATATTTACAGATATTGATGAGATCCCCTTGGAAGCATTTATAGACATGTATGAGAGCCCCCTGAGCCTCCTTTCCCCCAGGCAGAGCAGCCCCCTTCTCTCAGCCTCCCCTCACAGCAGAGGTGCTCCCGTCCCTTCCCCACCTCCACCACCCTTTTGACAAGTGCTTCCAGCGCCCTTTGATGAATTATTTTTTTTTTAATGAGTGATCCCACGACCCTTTTGGAGCGATTCCAGCACAGAGAACTAATGTATTAATTTATTTAAAAAGACAATTTTCAGCACGAGTTGCACATATGACCCTATCCCGCCCCGCATCGCGGCGGCGGTTGGAAGCGTGGTCTGGGAAGATACGCGGTGGGACAGGGGGGAGGGCTGCGTACGCGCGTACGTGCGTGCGTGCTCACGCTGCGTCGGGAGCGCTTGCGGCAATCCCGGAAGTGCGGGGTGGCAGCGGAGCAGCAGCAGCAGGAGTAGGAGTCGGAGTCGCCTTGGGCCGCGTTCCCCCCCCCCCCCCCCCTCCCCCCCCCCCCCCCCCGAGCTACCCGGCCATGACGAACTTAATCTCGATGGAGCTGAAGAAGGCCTCGGAGACTTGGCCAAGCCGCTGTGCAAGTTCATCCAGCAGAGCTACCCGGTTGGCGACGCCCAGGCCGAGCACTGCCATGCCGCCGAGGAGCTCAGTAAGCTCCCCAAGAGCGCGCTGGGCCACCCGCTCGACAAGCACGATGCCTGCCTCGACACCCTCCTCAGGTACGGCACGGCACGACCCGCCTCGCCTCGGGGAGGCTGCCCACGGGCCTCGGGGCAGGGCCGGGAGAGAGGGAGGGCTGGGGGGGTGGGGGGGGAGGAGGAAGCAGGGGAAGAAGAGGAGCAGGAGGAAGCGGAGGAAGAAGAGGAGCAGGAGAAAGCGGAGGAAGAAGAGAAAGAGGAGGAGGAGGATGCCACCACACCGACCTCCCCTTTTGAGTGCCTCCAGCGTACTGGTTATCCTTGGTTCTGATTTGTGGAAAATGGACTCCAGAATCAATAAAATTGTGAAGTAGGTATGTTTATTCAGCGCTGGGCAGCACGGGGGGGTAGTCCCACCAAAGTCTTGCGTGCCTGATGCGGCAATTTGCCATGGTTATATGCAGCAAAGAGTTACATATGCGTGAAGTTTCACAATGTGCCTATATGTATTCATAACCTGTCCCCACTTAATATTAAAATTAGTTCCAAGGAGTCATTTCCATAAACTTCTCCCATTTGCACTTGCACAGTGTATTCTGGTGATGGTCGTCAGGGGTCGTGGGGATGAAGACTGATGACTCTTCCTCATCACCGCTAGTTGATCTCTTGTCCTTGTGCAGACTCAGTTGCTCCTTGGCTCTTGTCCATCCGCAGGACCAGTTTCTACCAGCTTCTTAAAATAGGCTCACACTCTTATTAGGAGACTGACCTTGGTAAGGGGCCCAAGGCTTCTTGCTTTAGTTAATTTGCACAGTGCACCATAGTTAGCAAAGACACTAAGTAGCATCCTAGTTTAATGCCGTCAGCGCTCTATCTCTACTTGATAAGATTCACTTAACTCCCTCTCTCAGTTCTGTGTAGAAGTCAAGGGGCTGGCCACTTTTCCTTCAGCCCCCTCCCGCTGTCACGTCTTCCTTCAGCGTGCACCGGCAGTGTGATGTTTTTGCATGGTCATGTCAGTATTTTCCACTAAACTTAGCGTGGTGAAGGGAAGCTGGGTAGTGCCTCCCTCCTGCAGGGACTGCCAGAGGTTAGGTGAGCAGAAGGTGAGTTTGAGCCTTCTGCTTGTTGAACTGCACCAAGGCTGCTGCTGTTGGACTAACTGCCCCATCATCTACAAAAACATCCCTTCTTTCCCATCTCTGGAACATTAACGGTTTGCAGCCTTGGTTTATTGTGTTAATCCTGTTCTTTTTCTCTGGGCGGGAAACATTTCAAGCCCATCATAGCTTAAATCACTGAAGTCACTGTGATTAACCTAGTGAATGAATCCCCCAGTACAGACTTCACTTTGCAAAGTTGGAATCAAAGATTTGCAGTACCAAAATATGAGTTCTTACATGGTGGCATTAAGTTTTCATAGAATCATAGAATATCCCAAGTTGGAAGGGACCCATAAGGATCATCAAGTCCAACTCCTGGCACCACACAGGTCTACCCAAAATTTTAGACTATGTGACTAAGTGCACAGTCCAAACACTTCTTAAATTCAGACAGGCTTGGTGCAGTGACTGCTTCCCTGGGGAGCCTGTTCCAGTGTGTGACCACCCTCTTGGTGAAGAACCTCTTCGTGATATCTAGCTTAAACCTCCCCTGCCTTAGCTTGACACCATTCCTGTGGGTCTTATCACTGGTGATTAAGGAGAATAGATCGGCGCCTGCCCCTCCACTCCCCCTCACGAGGAAGCTGTAGACTGCAATGAGGTCCCCCCTCAGCCTCCTCTTCTCCAGGCTGAACAGGCCAAGTGACCTCAGCCGCTCCTCATACGTCTTCCCCTCTAGGCCCTTCACCATCTTCGTCGCCCTCCTCTGGACACTCTCCAACAGTTTTACATCCTTTTTGTACTGTGGTGCCCAGAACTGCACACAGTACTCGAGGTGAGGCCGCACCAACGTAGAGTAGAGTGGGACAATCACTTCCCTCGACCAACTAGCAATGCCGTGCTTGATGCACCCCAGGATATGGTTGGCCCTCCTGGCTGCCAGGGCACACTGCTGGCTCATATTCAACTTGCTGTCAACCACAACCCCCAGCTCCCTCTGTGTGGGGCTGCTCTCCAGCATCTCATCGCCCAGTCTGTACATATAGCCAGGGTTGCCCCATCCCAGGTGCAGGACCTGTTAAACCATGCGGTTGATGATTGCCCAGCTCTCCAATCTGTCCAGATCTCTCTGCAAGGCCTTTCCACCCTCAGCAGAGTCAAGAACTCCTCCAAGTTTGGTGTCATCAGAAAATTTGCTCAAAACACCTTCTAGTCCTACATCCAAATTGTTTATAAAAACATTGAAGAGGACTGGCCCTAAAATGGAGCCTTGGGGGACCCCACTAGTGACCATCCACCAGCCTGATGTAGCCCCATTTACCACAACCCTTTGAGCCCTGCCCGTCAGCCAATTGCTCACCCATCGCATGATGTTTTTGTCTAGCTGTATGCTGGACATTTTGTCCAGTAGGATCCTATGGGAAACCCTGTCAAAAGCTTTGCTGAAATCCAAAAAGATCAGCTGGTTTCCCTTGATCGACTAGATGGGTGATCTTATTATAAAAGGAAATCAAATTTGTTAGGCAGGACCTACTCCTCATGAACCCATGTTGGCTGGGACCAACGACTGCATTGTCCCCCAGGTGCGCTTCAATAACTTCAAGGATTATCTTCTCCATAATTGTACCAGGCACTGATGTGAGACTGACAGGCCTGTTATTGCTAGGGTCTTCTTTTAGCCCTTCTTGAAAATTGGCACAACATTTGTCAGCTTCCAGTCTACTGGGACCTCTCCAGATTCCCAAGACCATTGAAAAATAATTCAGAGAGGTCCCGTGATGACGTCTGCCAGCTCTTTAAGCACCCTGGGATGAATCCCATCCAGACCCATGGACTTGTATGGATCCAGGTGGAGCAGCAAATACTGCACACGTTCAGGGTCGGTTGGGAGTTTATCATTCCCACTGTCATGGTCCTCCAGCTCAGGGCACCCTGGGTCCCAAAGCCCATCATCAGTGTTGAAGATGGAGGCGAAGAAGGCATTAAATCTCTGCTTTGCCTATGTCCTTGTCTGTGAGGTGACCTTCCCCATCAACCTATGTTTTCTTTGGTCCTCCTTTTTCTGTTCACATATCTTAAAAAAACCTTTTTATTGTCTCCCACGGACTTGGCCAGCTTCAACTCTAGTTGGGCTTTGGCCACACGAATTTTCTCCCTACAAACGCAAACAGTGCCCCTGTATTCCTTCCACGTCACCTGACCCTCCTTCCAGCAGCCATACATTTTCTCTTTTCGCCTAAGCTCCAGTAGAAGATCCCTGGTCAGCCAGGCTGGCATTCTGCCCTGCCTGCTTGACTTCCAATATTTTGGAATTGCCTGGTCCTGTGCTTTTAGGAGGCAGTGCTTAAAGACGGACCAGCACTGATGGACGCCAGTGCCTTCAAAAGCAGTTTCCCAGGGGTCCTTGCTGAGTAGTTCCCTGATCAGCCTGAAGTCTGCTTTCCCCATATCCATGGCTGAAGTTTTGGTGGCAGTTTTCCTTCTGTTGCCATAAATTTTAAACTCATCCACTTCATGGTCACTATGGCAGAGACGGCCGCCAATTGCCACATCCCCCACAAGACCCACTCTCTTCTCCAGCAACAGATCTAGGAGGGCACCTTTCTTATTTGGCTCCCTTAGCACCTGCACCAAGAAGTTATCATCTAGGTGCTTTATGAACCTCCTGGACTTGCTCGTGTCGGCCATGTGGTGATCCCAGTTGACGTCTGGCAAGTTGAAGTCCCCCATAAGGACAAGGGGAGTTGATCTCGAGGCATCTCTTAGTTCTGCAAATAATAATTCATCAGTGCTGTCATCCTGGCCGGGTGGTCTGTAATAGACTCTCACAACAACATCCCCTTTATTTGTTCATCCCTTAATCCTTACCCAGACAGAGGTTCTCAACTTTGCCATCGCAAACTTGAAGTTCCACACAGTCCAGCCCCTGCTTCACATACATCGCCACCCCCCCACCTTGCTTACTCGGCCTGTCCCTCCTGAAGAGCCTGTAACCAACTATTGCGACACACCAGCCACAGGACTCATCCCACCAGGTTTTGCTTATGCCGATGACGTCATAGCTGTGGGACTGGGCCAAGATTTCTAGCTCATCCATTTTATTCCTCATACTGTGTGCGTTTGTGTAGAAGCACTTCAAATATGCCTCCCTGCACGCAGCACCTTGTGGAGCAGACTGAAGGACCTCACTAGCACACAGTCCCTCTGATTCTAGCTCACCATCTCTTAGCTTATCACTGGTGTGCCTGGTTTTATCCCTTTCCCCTTTCAACTCTAGTTTAAAGCCCTACCTATCAGTCCCGCCAACTCCTGAGCAAAAATCCTTTTCCCCTTCTGAGAGAGGTGCATCTCATCTGGTGCCAGCAGGCCCAGTGTCACGTAGACTTTCCCATGATCAACAAACCCAAAGGTATGCCAGTTGCACCAGTCCCAAAGCCACATATTAATGTGATGAGTCTGCTTGTCAACATCGATCCCCCCTATTGGAAGGGCAGAGGCAAACACAACCTGTGCCCCTGAACCTTTAACTAGTCACCCTAAAGCCCTGAAATCCCTTTTGATCGCTCTTGGACTTCTCCTTGCTAGCTCGTCATTACCAGCCTGAAAGACCAGTAATGGGTAGTAGTTGGTGGGCCGTACCAGGTGAGTGACTTTCTTAGCAATGTCTCTCACCCGAGCCCCAAGGAGGCAACAAACATTCCTGTGGGTTGCATCTGGTCAGCATATTGGGCCCTCTGTCCCTTTCAGAAGGGAGTCCCCCATGACGATAACCCTTCTTTCTTTCTTGACAGAAGATGTAGCAATGCGTGGGGTGGGTTACCTTGCCTCAGGCACCCTCTCTAACTGGGATGGTCTTTCGTCTACATCGTTGTTTTGACTGTCATGTTCCAGAGCTTCATACGTGTTATTATAAGGGTAGATGGGAAGGTAAGGTGGGCAGGGACAGGACTCACCTACCACCCCGAGCAGGAACCTGCTTCCATTCCCCCCCTTGGCCTAGGTCCCCACCTACTGCCTGGCGGGATGATGGAACAATTTTTTTTTTCAGAAAAATAAAAGTAGATGGGTTTCTTAGGGTGGAGAGAAGTGCCAACCATAAACTTGACATGCATCTGTACCGTTACCACAAACAAGTACAAACACATTTGATGTTCGCCACTAGAATTTGATTTATAATTATTTTAAAGTTAAGAGGAATGGAAAAGAACTCAGTGACACTGAAGAAAAGACTTGTAATACACATTACTCCTTTTTATCTTTTTGAGGGCTTATCAAGCCCTCACTGGGTGTTTGGACTATAAAAGCTATGACTGTGCTGATCATGTTTTACAGTATCTCTGTAGTTTCCTGTTCTCTTCCTGTTTATTACAAAGAAAAAACATCTTCACGTGTTGTTAGGCATTTGGTGACAACAGGTGTGTTCACACGTGTTTACGCGTGTTATGAAACGCGAGTAGACGTTTTCAGGCATATGGTGACAACGTGTTTATAATTTCAGGGCTTTGATGACAACACATATGTTCACAATATGCCTGAATGCACGTGAACACGCATGTTGTCACCAAATGCCTGAACACGTGAAAATGAACACTTCTGTTACTGCCACAGGTGGAATCGTGTTGCTGACATATCCATGAACAGGCACGTGGCCATCACACAGCAGAACATGTGAGAACATGAGTGTTCCCAATACACACCTCTACACATGTAAACACATCTTGCCACCAAATGGCTCCACACATGTGAACACGTGTTGCTGCCACATATGTGATCAGGCATGTTGCAGCCACAAAACTCCACACGAGACCACATGTTGCTTCCATAGGCTGAATGTGTGTGAACATGAGTGAGCATGCATGTTGTTGCCAAACCCCTAAAAATACATGAAATTGTGTATTGTCACAACACGCATGTTCAGACGTGTCCACGCCTGGCATGTTGTCGACAAACACCTGAAAATACGCAAAAACGCATCTTGTTGCAACACACGTGAACACGCATGTTATCATCAAAGCCCTCAAATCATAAATGCATGCTGTCACAAGAAGTGTGAAAATGGATTTCGTCACAATGTGTGTGAACATGCGTGAACATGCATGTTGTCACCAAATGCCTGAAAACGCGTGGAAATGCGTTTGGTCACAATGTGCCTGAAGAGGCATGAAAATGCATTTCGTCACCAAAGACATGAACACGTGTGTTGTCACCATGACAGAAAATGCATGAAAGTGCGTTTCATCACCACACGTGAACACTCATGTTGTCACCATATGATGGAAAACACTTGAAAATGCGTTTCATCACAACATGCCTGAACACACATAAACACGGGTGTTGTCACAAATACCTGAAAAAAATGCGTGAAAATGAGTTTCATCACAACACAAGTGAGCATGCGTCAACACGTCACCAAATACCTGAAAAAATGCTTGGAAAAGCGTTTCATCACCGAACACTTAAACATGCGTGTTGTCAACTTATGACAGAAAACTCCTGAAAATGCATTTCGTCACAACATTCATGAACACGTGTGAACACACATGAACACGTGTGTTGTCACCCAATACCTGAAAAATGCATGAAAATGTGTGACATCACATGTGAACACGTCACTCTATGCCTGAAAACGTGAGAAAAATGTGTTTCTTCACAACATAGATAAGCAGGCGTAAAAAATGCGTTTTGTCACTACACGGGAGAGCACGGGTGAACACGCTTGTTCTCACCATATGACCGAAAACGCGTGAAAATGTGTTTCATCACAATATGCCTGAAGATGCGTGAACACGTGCGTTGGCCCCAAATGCCTGAAAATGCGTTCAAATGCGTTTCTTCACAAGATACCTGAATGTGTGAGCACACATGAGCACGCATGTTGTCATCCTATGCCTGAAAAACATGTGGAAATGCATTTCGTCACCAAATACTTGAACAGGAATGAACACGCTTTTTCACTATATGACCGAAAAAGCGTGAAAATATGTTTTGTCACAATATGGTTGAACACGTGTGAACAAACGTTTTGACACCAACTCACTAAAAAAAAAAAAAAAAAAACACTTGAAAATGGGATTCATCACAACACGGCTAAGCAGGTGTAAAAGTGCGTTTCGTCACCAAACGTGAACACAGATGTTGTCACCTTATGATAGCAAACTCTTGGAAATTCACTTCATCACAACATGCGTGAATGCAGCTGTTGTCATGTGATTGAAAAACATGAAAATGTGTTTCATTACAACATGGTTGAACACATGTGAATACATGTGTTGTCACCCAATACCTGAAAAATGCATGGAAATGTGGTTCATCACCAAATATGTGAACACGCATGAACATGCCTCTTGTAATTAAATGCCTGCAAATGCGTGAAAAATGCGTTTCATCACTACATGCCTGAACAGCTGTAAAAATACATTTTGTCAGCGCACACGTGAAGACACATGTTGTCACCAAATACCTGAAGAACGCGTGGAAATGCATTTTCTCACCAAACATGTTAGCACTTGTGAACACGCCATGTTGTCACCATATGACTGAAAATGCTTGAAAATGCATTTCGTAACAACATAGGCGAACGCAGATGTTGTCACCAAATTCCTGAAAAGGCATTTAGATGCCTTTCTTCACAACATAGCTGAGCACGGGTGAACAGACATGAACGCACATGTTTTCATCCCATGCCTGAAAGTGCATGAAAATGTGTTTCGTCACAATGTGTGAACATACGTGTAGCAACAAAATGACTGAAAATGCTTTTTGTCACACTACATGAGAGTGCGTCAACACACGTGTTGTCACGATATGACTGAAAAAAAAAAAAAAACGTGAAAATGTGTTTCGTCACAAGATGCCTGAACATGCATGAAAATGTGTTGTCACCAAATGCCCGAAAACGCCGTAGTGAGACTGCGCACATGACTGGAACGCTGTCATGGCGAGCTATGTCATTTTTAGGAAAAACAGGCTGGGGAAGTGAGGGGGAGGAGATGTCCTTTATGTGAGGGAGCAACTAGAATGTACCCAGCTCCACCTGGGGGGCGGTGAAGGAGTGGGAGAGCTTGTGGGTGAGAATTAAGGAGTGGGCTGGTATGGGCGACACTGTTGTGGGGGTGTGCTACAGGTCACCAGATCAGGAGGAGGAATTCGACAAGGCCTTCTACAAGCAGCTGGAAGTAGCCTTGTGATCCCGGGCGCTGGTTCTCATGGGGGACTTCAATTAGCCAGACATCTGTTGGGTAAGCAACTCGACCAGGCACACGCAGTCCAAACGGTTCCTTCAATGCACTGAAGATAATTGAAGATAATTTTCTGACGCAGGTGGAGGAGCCGATGAGGCGGTGCGGGGGGGGTGTTTCTGGACCTTGTTCTTACCGACAGGGATGGGATTGTTAGGGATGTGAAGGTCGAGGGCAGCTTGGGATGCAGTGACCATGAGATGGTGAAGTTCAAGATGGAACTTGGTGGAAGAAGTAAGGCAAAAAGTAGGATTGCTACCCTGGATTTTTGGAGAGCCAACTTCAATCTCTTCCAGGACCTACTTAGGGGTATCTCATGGGCTAGATTGCTAGAAGGCAAGGTTGCTCGTGGGAGTTGGGCAACACTTAAACAGCACTTTTTCCAAGCTCAGGATTGGTGCATTCCTAAGAGTAGGAAATCAGGGAAGGGGGGCAGGAGACCTGCATGGATGAGCAAGGAGCTCATCGACAAGATCAAAATAAGAGGAAGGACTACGAAATGTGGAAAAAGGGCCTGTCCTCTTGGGAGGAGTACAGGAGTGTTGTCAGGGCCTGCAGGGACGTGACGAGGAAGGCTAAAGCCCACCTGGAGATGAAGCTTGAAAAAGAGATAAAGGATAATAAGAAGTTTTTTTTTTTTTTAAGTACGTAAACAGTAAAAGGAAGAAAGGAAGACTAGAAATAATGTGGGTCCCCCGCTGAACAAGGGGGTGTCCACTGGTAACGGGGGACGCTGAGAAGGCAGAGATACTGAATGCCTTCTTTGCTTCAATGACACTCCCCTCCCCCCCCGGGACTCCTGGACCCTGGAGGGAAGAGAAAGAGTCTGGGAAATGGAGATCTCCCACCAGTTGATGAGGGAGTCATTCAGGAGCATCTGAGTGGGATCAACGTACATAAATCCATGGGCCCCGATGGGATGCATCCATGTGTGCTGAGGGAGTTAGCGGAGGTGATTGCCAAACCGCTCTCTATCATCTTTGAAAGGTCTTGGAGAACAGGAGAGGTTCTTGAAGGCTTGAGGATAGCCAATGTCACTCCAGTCTTCAAGAAGGGCAAGAAGGAGGATCCGGGAAACTACAGGCCAGTCAGTCTCACCTCTGTCCCTGGAAAGGTGTTGGAACATTCAGAATGTGAGAGTGAGCTCAAGCTTTTGAGACTGAGGTCCAATCTATTTTACACAGCTACCTAAGAAAAAATTGTTTAGTCTCTGACAATTTTCATTTGTTGGATCACTTTTACGTTTTGATAACTCTAGTATGATTGCTGTATAGCCATGATGGTAAAGGCTAGCTTTACTCAAAAGTAGAAAAAAATTGTAAGAAAGAAACCTATTCTGTTCAGAGCCAGGGAACTGGCTTTTCGGAAAGCATTTTGATGTAATTTATACATTCATTAGCCATTTGCTTAACAGCTAAACTGTAAAATAATTGTTGGCAACAGAGTTTAACTGCAAACACCATTTACTTGGAGGAAACCAGAAACCGATGTAGTAACACATTTATTGATTACTTTGCCAATTAAAGATACAAATTTTTACAGTCAACAGCAGTAACATACTTTATGAGAAGCTATGCTTTAAAAAATGGTGTTTACAATATGGATTTCACTATAGCTTTTCAAGCGCTATTCAAATAACTGCTGTACTTTAACTTTTTCCTTAAAACTTTGACAATAACATAGTAGACAAAGTACCTTTTCCATTGTTAATGTGTTTTTAGAATTTAACACAACTTTGAAAAGTTTAAAACATCCAGAACATTGCTATTAACACTCACACTGATAATGTGATACATTTAATACTTTTTAGCATTAATAAACAGTGTAAAAATATATTGCATATATATATATATAAATTTGTTCCTCTTTCCTCAAAAAAAAAAACCAAACCAAAAAAAAACTAGTACAGGCTAGTAGTATACGATCCCCTTTCAAGTTTCTTTTATTTATTTTAAAGATTGAATAGTAGTAGTTTTAAATTAACAGAAACAAAGATATGGAAATAGAGAATCAATGTTGTGCTCCCCCCATAATTTCTTGTCATGTGTACAAGGCCTATTAACCCCTTTGTAATGGTGACTCCCTTTTCGCTAATGCCAGTTAGAATTCCAGCAGTGACTGCAGTGGGGATAAAATTTTACCCAGTGTGCTTTACACTGGACAGTGCCTGGACCCTGCTCCAGCAGGGAGACTGGACTAGATGATATTTCAAGGTTCTTCCCAATGCCTAACATTCTGTAGTTCTGTGATTCTGTGACCCCTTCATCAAGTGGTTAAAAATATTTGCTTAGCCTATGTTGACCTATTACAGTTAAGATTAAGAAATTCTATGCTCAAGTTGTTCATTTGTGATAATGAAAAAAGGTTCAGTGATAAATTAGTAAGAAAAAAGTAAACTTGTAAGGTTGTAATCTTGTAAAGTTTTAATTGTGTTGAAATTTCACAGTATGCTAGTACAGCTGAACTTTAATGTTTTCAATGTTGACAGTTATAAATATTGCAGGTAACTATTAGCACACAGAGGCTTCCTGTTTTTTGGGGCCAAGGATGAAAGACAAATCAAAGTCAGCAAGAAATAGTAAAATTCACTGAAGGTTTTTATCATGCTGGACAGTGCTCCAAGGAAGACTATGTCAAGATCCATCTCCATATCAACTATTTAACAGTTAGATTTTTATTAGTGATCTAGGTAATCAAAGACAAAACAGTTTCTTTCACCTCTTCACTTTATGATCAGGTCCTGACAGCATGCACGTCCACATTTGTGGAAATAAAGAATCAAACCATCTAAACCAAAAAAAAAATTATGTTGGAATACATAGAGATAAAAAATCTAGCAAAGGAATAAAGCATGATGTGCATAAATAAACGGTTCATGGCTGAAGGAAACCAACTTTGAAGATTCAAAAATTATACTCTGTATAAATATATTTCTCCTCCAACATTTAAATCTGATGCATAAAACCTTGCAAAGAATATACTTATGCAACATCAACTATTTCTCTGCTTTACAGAATATAAAGACAAATTACTTTGTATTATAAACATTATACAGACATCTTCTGTACTGCAATAGTTTGCCAAAGCTGATATATTCTAAGCCCAGCACAAAGATAAATACACTAATTGCATCCTGTAACTTGTTTTTGTTGATGACCTTGCCATTTCATGCAATATAGTGCTAACAAAAGTAGTTTGCCAACAGATTTTTATAGTTTGCAGGTTAACTGCCCTTTCACAAAGGCTTTGTAAAGAAGTAGTGTGTATTTAGCATGAATGTTACTGACACAGCATTTTACTGTTGCATTAACATAACTCAGCAGAACATAGGCTGCATTATTTCACATTATTTCATTGCTTTGTTTAAAAATAACATTTGAGCAAACGCAACCATGCAGAAACTCATCTGATGTAAACTGGAGCTTAAAACAATTCATGATTGTTGGGATACAGATTGTCATTCCTCCTTTATTCTTTTTTGTGTTGATCAACAACAACATAGCTTCTGATTAAAATGTAAAGATGGATGAAGCATATGGATATATTTTTAGGACTATATTTTTAATTAACTTGGATGTGACTTTATTCAAGTTTGTGACCTGTGCTGAAAAATGTATGAAGTCATAGAAAAATCTTGCATAAAGATATTTGAAGGTAAGGGCAAACTACCCTTAGGTGAGGGTTATCTTGCAAGCCTCTACAATTGCTTACAACAAAAAACACTTTGTTCAAGTGTCAGAAACTTTACTCACAAAAAGAGAAGCTTTATAAATATATTTGAAAATTAATTAATTGTATCTTTACCTGCAATGGAATGTGGTAGGTGCTTAAAACTTTTCCAGATCAGGTCAGGTTACTGCATGGGGCACTTCAATGTCAATTTGCAACTGTAATGTATAAAAAAAATCCCAAACCAACAAAACAAAAAATCTCTTCTGTAGTCTCACATGCCTCAAAGTAGTGGACATTTGCACACGGATGATTACAAAGGAGATTTTTCTTTTAAGTCATTTCAGACAATCAGTATTGTAAATCTCTTTCAAGAATACTCAGCAAATACACTGTGTTGGTTTGTGTTGTTTTTTTTTCCTTTTGCTTATTATCAGGTTTGCTCTTGCCAAAGTCTACCTACAGTGGGTGATCAATTAGATCAATTAGTTTGAATGAAACAACTAAATTTAAATGTTTTCTGAGAACTATAAGAAAACAGCTATATCTTAAACTTGTGAAATCCACCATCTCTATACAGATTTTGAAACAATATAGCTCAGGTAATATACTGAAAAACACTAAATAAATAATATTTAAAAAAAAAAGTATATAACAGTTATTTGTATCTGGATAAACAAATTGCTCAGACAGTTAAGATTTGGAGCATCTATCTGCAATATTCTTTAGTCTCCTGAGGCACCATTCTTAGCTGAGACAAAGCACTGTTTTTGAGTTTAATGAGCAAGCAGGAATGCAACTAAAGGTCTCTCACTAGTTTTAGGACTCTGAACACTTAAAAGGAATAGCTCAGTCCTTCATTTCCAGCTTATATCTGGTAGCCAGATGGGCACTTGGGTGCAAAAAATTAATAACTTAATGTCTAAATGCTATTTTATGGGCAAAACTCCAAATATAGGAGGTACACATGTATCAAGTTGATGCACTCCAAACTGAGAATTTCACACAAGTTTGAAATTTGTCATTATGCTTCAGGTATTTCATTTTGTAAAAGTCCACAGGCATTGTATGACAGTCTCCTGTTCCCTGTTCCTGCCCCCAGTATACCATGACTTCGTACTTACCTGACTGATGAAGAACTGCGTGCATACATTGTGAGTGTCAACTTGCATCACAAAGCTGGGGCAAAATAAAATATAGGGCCCATGCAGGGCAAAATTTTAAATTATCTCCTGGGAGCACTCAGAGGAACTGTTGACTCTTTTTTTTCTACTTCCTCACTAGGGAGGAACTCTTCTTGCCATTATAAGTTCATGTTAGAATCACTGAAGAGTGTTTTCCTCCAGAAATAGGAACAGAGTAGACATATGTGTCAAAACATGAAAATTCTAGATCTCTACTTTTGTGCTATGGAGGTAGAATGGCAGCATTACCAGCAACTGGCCATGCTGAATATCTCAGGCTGCAGGACTAGAGCTTTGCCTTTTAAGATTTAAGGTTTAGGCCAGCACTTACATGGTTTAGTTACTTAGCTGGATCCAAAAACTATGTGCACCCACACACACACACAAACCAGCACAAATCCTGGGTATTACATTACCTACTACCAACTAACAGACAGAACATAATATTCACACTACAAACAATATACACAAAGGTGCAGTCACTTTAGCACACACAAGGCCAACAGTCAGAGTTTAAAGGATATGTACTAGTGCAACACATTACATTTTATCATGAAAGCAAATGGTTTGTTTCTTGGTGAGTGCAAACAGAATTCTTATTTATGGATGACAAACACATGCCTCCAAAATACATGCATTACTGTAAGGTAAGGTTATATTTTGAACAGCTGATAATTATCATACATGCAGGCACAAAGAAAGTTTATTTTAACTGACATCACTTAAGAAAAAAATAACACAATTACTTTAAAGTTTTGGTTTTGGAGAAGGATGCACAAGCACTTTCTCTCGATACCTCTCACTTGCAAGCCAAATCCATAGTAGTCATTTACCGTTTAGTTCTGGCTTACCAACAAATTCCATCTGCCATGAAAATGATATTAACTCAGCCAACAAAGGAAAAACACGACTGAAATGGTAACCCATGAATTCTATAATTTCAAAAAGTTGCCAGAGGAATTTTTAATTGAGGTTAGGTCAGTAAAATACAGGAGAAATATCATATTTTAGTCCAAAGTATCTTTGAAGGGGACTATGCTGATGAAAAACACAAGGTGTGACATATGAGTAGGTTGGAAATTTACCTATCCTTTCCCTAAAGTAAAAAAGATACTTGTGCCATTGGTAAGAAATATTGTGTGTTTTTAAAAACACACATACACACACATGCAAAAACACAAACAGGCCAGATATTGTCTATTGTCCAATGTTCAGCATTTCTTTTGGTCTTCCAAATACTTTATTACAACTAATCACAACTGTTCATATAGGACTGTTGAAAAAAACATATTTTTTAATGTCTGTTATTCAGTAACACTATTGTGATAGCTTTGATAGCCATAAAGAGCAGGACAATATCTTTTCCTGAAATTTCCATATAGATATGATTGTTGGAAAACTCTCAACAAGTAACTAAAGCACAGAGAGTGAGAAATTGATTAAACAAGCACTAATAATAAAACCCATTTTTCTTCTGCACATTTTGAATCATATATATATATTTTTAATAAGATTATTCTTCTGCCTTAGGATTTTTATTTCTTGTCCTCAATCTTGCAAAGGTTCGACAGTCAGACTGGAGATGCAGGTAAGACTGGGTACTATCATAGTATTTAAGGGTTTAATTTTAAATGAACAGTGCAATTTGAGTTTGTTCTTATAGGTAGTTATTGCTAAAAGCTACCTGAACTTTCTGATCACATTTACCTCAATAGTATGTTCACTGACAGCAAAGGTAATTAGGAATAATAGGTTTTCATAGACAAGAGCATTGCAGATGAGAAATCAGATTGGAAAGCTTGATGGAATTAGTTTAGATGGCCAAAAAACAGAGATGAGTATAAACCTTACTGGGTACACCATGTCCTCACTTCAGGCATGCCATTTACATAGAGTAGTGGTACACAGGATGAGTATACTCTCCTCCACCTCCCAAGATATCCCTTCCCATCATCTCTGCGTTACAAGCTGTACTTGCTGTCCTGAGAACAGCAGGTGAACAAACAATAAAAGTGGTTACCACCACTTTGCCTCATTCCCAAACAGGCCTGGAACTTTTAGAAATATGGTTAACATTCAAACTAGTACTTAGGCTTTTATTTCCCACATAAATGAGTGAGAAAGTAAGAGCTTAAGTAAGTGTATGAACCACTGATACAAAACTGTATACGGTGCTTTTGTTCATAACCTCTATCTTCCATATCTTCCACATCAAGTGTAGTAAAAGGGAAAAATCCTTCCAAAGTATTACCTTTCCAGCCACAACTTCCATTTTTCACTGTCATATCAGAATGATTTCTTTTCATGCATTTGTATGATTGTGTTTTTAAACTATCCAACTGCAAAGTAGAAGAAGAAAAAGCATGTTCCTCAAAATAAAATATTGCTATCTAAAGCATCTTTTCAGGCCCTGATCCAAAGTTTACTATGTCACTGAAAATTTTATACAACTTTGCATCAGGTCCGTACAAAGTGCTTTGGTTCTGGCACAGGTTTCATACTGTAATGCAAAGTCGGTGTCATTTCTTCTTCACCATTTCTTGTCAGCGTCAGCTTGGATCTGTCCCCATTCACAATTATTTTGCATGCCTTCTGTCTTATGAGTGTGCTGATCTCTCTCATGCTATGGAATAGCAACTTAAAACTTAATATGACCTTAAAAACTTCCTAACCAATCATTACTCCATTATAACATTACTCCATTATATCATTACTGACACTCAGTATTTGCATACTTCAGAAAGCCTTCACTTGGGAACTTTAGGTTAGGCATCACCTAGTATGCCAGACAAGACTGCTAGCTAGCAACAAATGGCAAGATGAACAAAGTATTGGAAGGGCTCTGCAACAGGCTGAACTTTCATTCACCTTTTTGCCAGACTGGACTTTCATTTCACCTTTCATTCAGGCAGGGTCCAGATCTTTTCAGCTACCAGTGAGCTATCAGCCAAGTCTTAAAGTCAATGGGAAGAACAGGGACATTAATCTTGCCTTTAACTTAGCTAAGGATTTGTTAAGGGAGACTTAGCCATTTTGCTTATAAAAATAAAATAAAATAAAGGACTAACCTTCAGGTGCACAGGCACCAGTGATATATCACAAAGAAGAGGGTTCTCTGCAGTTAGCAGTTTACTGCCATGCTGGAATAATTTAGCCGTTGTTT
Source organism: Anser cygnoides (assembly GCF_040182565.1). Taxonomy (NCBI): domain Eukaryota; kingdom Metazoa; phylum Chordata; class Aves; order Anseriformes; family Anatidae; genus Anser; species Anser cygnoides. The sequence goes on from NC_089874.1 coordinate 69,221,896, forward strand.
ATATCACAGTATGCTACTTGCTGCCTCAGTGTGACAGGTCACCAGTGCAAGAAAGGATTGGATAATCCTTCATTCCCTGTAAATTTGTCTTCAAGAACAAAGAGTAAATCTTGGAAAGACTCACACAAAGCTGAATGCTTCTCATCCTGAGCATCCTTGGATATATCAAAAATCTTCCCAGATAACCAGAGCCAATCATGGCAAAAAGATACTTAAATCCTTACAAGAACATGTACTAAGTTTTAGCAAACTTCTCTCCCTCCCCAAAATAAAAACCAATACAAGTTATAAACAAACAAATAAAAATCTTCAAATCCATGATGAAATCCTTGCCTTTATGTGTTATTGTTGTGGTTTCAGGCTGATGTATGGGCTCAAAGGGTCATCGGAGGCAAAGTTACAAGAAAGGCCATTCAGTGTCAGAAAAGGAAAACATGAAATGTGAAAGGACTGAAAACTAGCTCTCTGTTTTTGGACATGGGCCAAATACAGACTGTTAACCTGCATGGCACGTGACAGATCATGAAGCTCACTGAATCTTATGTACTCTGAGTGGGATGCTGATGCTGATAATGGTAGGAAGAAAACAGTGAAGTTATTAACCTTTATCCACAGTAAAACATTAAAATCAGTGCTTGAGCTCTTTTTAAAAGAAAGCAAAGCAAGCCAGCTAGGAGCTGTATTTAAACACTCAAAAAATTGTCTTTCATAATTTTATAGAACCAGAGCAATACATTGGAGTATTCCACTTCAGCTCTTGTGGAAAACTGGACCAGCCTTTTCTCTCCCTTTTAACCAGTGTATGTATGTGTGTGTACATATACATGTACATAGATATGTGTGTATATGTGTGTATGTATACATATATATATTACAAAAAATAAAAATGAAAATAAAAAAGAGTGATTTTTATTCTTATTAACCTGTTTGGGCGATCTGGGCCACAGGCAGGTCACATTCAGCTGTCTGTACCTTAAGCGTGTGGAATTGGTTCTTCTATAGCAACAGAAAGCCATTCCCATCAATAAAATTACTCCCAAATAAGACAGCACAACTGAACAGAGAATCAAGTCCTTTGGCTTCAAATAAAACTAACAGAACATGTAGCACAAGTATAATAGTATATTCTTCTGTGCAAGTTGCAATTAATTACATGAATATTAATACTAAATGTCCTTAATACAGGGGGTCATAACCTTCTTTACATATGTTATAGCTTAAAGGGAATATGTGCATAATAACATTCACTTACTAGCATTGATCGGCAATGTTTAGTCAAAATCAATATTTTAAAGCATTATTATTTTAATGCCCCCTTCACTTCAAATGTGAGGCAGTACAAACTTGAAAACAGACTACAAAAAGCTTTAGTAGACTTTCTTAGTAATGTCTTGTTCCTCACCTCTCAGGTTAGTAAATTAGCTTCATACAAATCAGCCAGGCGTACCATGCTACACAGTACACACAATAACAAAGCAAAAAGTATAGACAGGAGGAAAGTAAGGGGTTGGTATTCTCCACCTCCTTCTGCTGACGTAAATATGTTAGAACCTGTATTGTCCCAGAATAGATCTTTTTTCTTATTTTAATTTTTCATAAATGGTGTATGAAGTTTACATGGTAGCACCTTGTATATTACAACCACTTATTCCGCAATAATACACTGCTGAATCTTTTAAGGAAAGTTCCGGATTGCACATAAGACATTTTTGAAAAAGCCCACAAACAGTAGTCAAATCAATCTGCATAAATAATGGGATACTTTTCAGAAATGCTGCTATGAAAGAGCCTCTTTTCAAGAGGTTCTCTTCTACATCCTCAGGACATTTAGGAATGTTTGAAATTTCTTGCTCAAATTGACGAAGAGTAATATAACAGCTCTTGACTTTTTTGTCTAAAGCGCTGAACAAAATCATGCCTTTTTTTTTTTTTACTGATAGAGTTATTTTTGCCAATGTGTGCATGAGGAATGTAATGAAGTGGCATTGTGCTGCAAGTAGCTCAGCAGATGTTGAAATCAGTTCCAGTTCCTGAAAACTTCTTGACAACATAGTCTCAGCATTCACAACAACTGAAACATAGGATTCATCTATGTCATTCTTAAAACTATATTCTCTTTCCCCCTCTCTTTCTCCATCTGTGTTGTAAACCCTCAGTCTTACTTGCTTCCTTGTACTTTATGATCGTATGTGCCTGCATGCTTATAGCCAGATACATATCCTGAAGCATCCACCAGATCTTCTCGGCCAGCTCTGCCTTTTCCTTTCCCACTGGGATCAAACCTCTCTTTGTGAGAACCCGTGAATTTTGATGTATCTGTAAGGCGTGATACAGTTGGAGATGAAATGGCTTTCTATTGGAAGAAAGAAAAGACACACAAAAACACACATCAGAAATATTACTTTCAGTACAGGCGTTGTACATGGTACTGATGCTAATGATGAACACTATGTAAATATCTACTCACCTCCAGCAAAAGGAAACATTTGTTCCTTGCCATTACATAGAATTACATTAATAATATAGCCAAGAATAAAAAAGTGCAACTTATATCAAAAAGTTTTTGAAGGGACATTCAATATGAGATACTTCTGATTAACAATCAAGTTTTAAACACCAAAGACAGGAATTGCCATGTTCAAAACCTGTTAGCTCAACATCCAAGCATAAAAGCCCAGCTCCACCAATGTACAATAAGTAAACCAATACAAGTAGAATTCCTTGCTATGAGAGACTAAAATTTATTCTAAACACTAGAGTCAAGACAGAAGTAAAAAACTAAAAGAACTGAAAGTTACTTTCAGTGTTCCCAAATTAGTCGTCTGCAGCTTTGTGCAAAAACTTTCTCCTACATTATTTCCACGGAGTCATATAAGGCTACTTAAAGTTTTGTGGTCATTGAGAAAAAGAAAATGTCACTGTGCAAATGGAATGAAAACAGTATGTCACAGAACAATACAGGAACATGCTAGCCTGCATGATTGGAGTGAGAAAAAATAAGTTTACATTTGAAAATCAGGAGAAAAAGGGCACTGAAAGAAAAAAGAAAACAGAAGATTTTTGTGTCCTAGTGGAAATGATGATGACGTGAACGAATATTGATGCACTTTAGGTGTCATTATGCACGCTACCATATGTTAGGGTGTATTTTAGAGACAAAAATTACTTCCTCGTAGTGAAGTAAAAAAGTTTCCCAGAGCATCTTCCATCAAAAACTTCATTCCACCTCTACCCATCTTCGGATTAAACAAGCACTTATTAATGACACCTAACAAACAGGCTTTCAGAGTTACACAAAGCTCTTCCACACAACACCATAGCTTGAATATCTTTTCATGCTATACATGGAAAACATGCTCAAATTTGTACCAAGACAATGGAAATGAACGCTGTAACTGAGGCTTGTCCACCATGGAAGCCACATCCTCCACACCACTTCTTTTTGAAATCAAACATCTTTTCTCAGCTCGTGGTAAGTTACTAATTCTCTGATGGGAGAGCTGCAAAACGTGGTGCTGGCTATTCGAGAGACAGTATTGCTCTTCAAAACAACAAGTAACTCAGCAGTAACTCAGTACTTCTGTGTAGCAGAGAATCAGAGCACTGGGAGTGGTTAACGCTGCCAAAAATGCTCAAATGATGACTGTTAGGTAAGATGCAAATATTACTCCTTACCCAAACAGGATACATTTTTGCAATGGTCTACCGGGCTACACTAACTCTGTCAACTGTAATCATCCTTCCTTAATTCTTCATTGAAACTGAATGGCTTTCTTTATTTGCTCACTCAAGCACAACATTTTAGTATCTAATGGCATGTCTCCCTAGAAAGGTTTGCTACAGAGATTTGTTTATGTAACCAAGATGTTCTGGGAGGTTTCAGACACAGTACCAATGTTAGTAATCTTTGCAAGTTTTGTTATTGTTGTTTTTGTTCTTCTTTTGTTTGTTTTTAATTATTTGCTAGTAACATCCAGAACATTTGTAACCAGAGACTAAACTGTCAACAGACAAAAGGGCAACGCAATTTAACACAGTAGCTGGGAGCTCCTTCTTCTGTGCCACCCAGCTGTTCATTACCAATTTCACAGGGAAAAGAAAAAAAAAAAGTGGGAGGGGAAAGAGCTGACTATCCCTCATCAGCAGGAAAAATGCAAGAAGAAATATAGTGAACTGCACAAAGAGCTGAATGAGGACAATTCCCATCTAAAAGCAAGTAAGCACTCCGCCTTGTTTTTAACAGTGTACCACAGACAAATTTTCTCTCTTGCCATATAGTAATTCTGCTCCTGATCTCCAAGTGCTTGACCGCTTACTATCTGCAGTAAGTTATACCTACTACTTACCTACCTCCTATAACTTAAGTTATACCTACCTACTTACATTTTTCTAGAGGCAGCAAACCACTTGGAGCAACTTCCTTCTTTCCTTTCTGTGAACTCACAGAAGCCTCCATTTTTCTTCTCTGTCTGGAAATATAGTTAACCAAAAAGTGTGCATATCACAGAAGATGCACATGAACTTGGCTTTTTACCCCTTCTTTTTCAAACCTATCATTATCAGAAAAGTTTTACTTTGCACAAGAGACGTAAATATAATGAATGTATAAACTGGTTGGGAACACCAGATGAACCAGCCAATGGTATTTTCCAAAATACCAAGACTTCTGGCCTCCAAGGCTGGCCATTCTTTCATTTACTCAGTTGTTTTCATTAACACAAGCCAGAAGCATAAAAGGGAAGATTATTGACAAAGGACCTGTTCATTCACCAAACGTGTATTTTTACTGGTATTTTCCTGGAACATTGTTCTGTCCTTAATAAATAAACATATATGTATATATAAAAATAACAGTACATAAGTAATCACATGATATATTGCTCCTTAACTGTGGGCCTCCAACCCAAAGATGTGGTTACCTGACCTCCAAGTTGGTGGAAACTTCTTAGAGGAGTCAGAAAAGATACGCATGCCCTGCCCTGCCCTGCCCCGCCCCTTCAACTGAATCTCCGCTCACACTAAAACCTCACTGAGAAGATCAGAACAGGTCACGGTCTCAGAAAAAGCTACACAAAGTAAAAAGGAATTGTTTTTATACCAGTAGATTTACTGATTTAAAACGATCATGTACAAATTCGCTACTTTTTACCCCTTTGTGTCAGTGTCTATAGAGAAGAACTGCTAAGATAGTAAGGAGCTTGGAGCATGTGGCATACACAGTGAGAAGCTGAGAGAAGAGGGTTTGTTGAGCCCCAAAGTGTGCATGTGGGGGGGGAGGGGGGGAGGTTCTAGAAAAAAACAGAGCCTGTTTGGCAGTGCATACTGGGGAGAAAAAAATGTTTCTTGATTTGTGTGCGTCTGTGTGCGCTGTTTTGTTTTGATTCATGGGAAAGCACGCACATGCATTAAAAAAAAATGCTGAAAGTCAGGAACACAGATCAAACTTGAACAAAAAATTTGGATTTCATTCGTGCTTCTTCTGCTTAGCACACAAAAAGAGAAAAAAATGGTAACTAACTCCAATAAAGCCAGACAGTAGTAACACCATTTTGATGAAGTCAGGGTGAAGACTTTTGAAGGAATAATCCCCAGTTAACACCAGTTGGGTGTTCTAACACCACAAGTCCTAACTCTATATAGATCACCCCAAACTTCCCACTGATTAGTATTCCCACTAGAACTGCACCAAAATTCATTAAGGAAGGTACCTTGTTTGTGACATCACCTCCAGGAACAATTTCAAATTAGTAAGTTAAACAGTACCTGCTTGGCCCAGATCTAGCACCCTCAATGTAAGATCGTGTAGTGCCCAGCTTTAAGGAGCGGATCATATGTTGCATACTCAGGATTTACAAATGACCCTTTTTCCTCCCCTGTAATATTAGCTATTTTCTACAATATTAGCTATTAGCTATTTTTCCACAATATTTTCACCAAGCCAGTTTCAATAATTTACCAGCAGTCCTGGCTAACCGGGAAGGTCCCAGTTGACTGGAGGTTAGCGAATGTGACACCACTCTACAAGAAGAGCAGAAAGGAGGATTTAGGGAGCCATGGGCTTGTCAGTCTGACCTCGGTACCAGGGAAGCTTATGGATCAGCTTGAATGTCATCCCACAAAACATACAGGAAAATCGATTGATCAGATGCAGCCAGCACGGATTTATGGTGGGTTAGTTCTGCCTGACTAACTTCACCTCCTTCTGTGACAAGATGACTCAGTTAGTAGATGAGGGGAAGACTGTAGATGTTGTCTACCTGGATTGCAGTAAAACATTTGACACTGTTTCCCACGGTATTCTACTGGAGAAAATGGCTGCTCATGGCTTGAACAGGTGCACAGATCACTTACTGAAGAACTGGCGGGATGACTGGGCTCGAAGAATCATAGTGGATGGAGTTGCTTATTGAGAATAAAGGTATGTCCACATCTTAAGAGAAGGTTCAGCACTGAAGAAACTTCCAGGGTGAGATGTGGAATATATGCAAGGAATCTGCTCCATGTTAGTCCTCTTGGCAACATAGCCTGCAACCTTAGAAAACACTGGGGGAGCTTGGTGTGCTGACTCTTGGAGAAATAGCATGGAGGGTTGGGGTGGAGTGAAGACACCATGGCCAGACTCTGTGATATCACTGCAGGGAGGGGGAACTAGATACTACAGAACTGATAGACTTCACAGCCAGCCCTGGGTCAAACTGATAACAAAATTATGTCCTCTGAGTGAACTTTGCTCATTATAATCTCATTATAATGCCAAAACACACTTCCATCCTGAGGGCTACCCATCTCCAAGGTGCAACCACCCCTCACTCAGTATGCACTCTGAATTTCTCTGCACCTTTAAAGCATTAAAGCAAGAAAATTTTATACCAATTATAACAATGATATGTATGACTAGTCACTCAATCTCCACCTTAAAGTAAGAAAATAGTATAAAAATGGCTCAGGAGACGAAAAATGTTAGGAAAAAATGAAATGACAAGTGAAATGAAATGACAAAATGTTAGGAAAAAATGCTGACAAGTCAGGAGGACATCGCTGACTTCTGGGATCAGCTGACAGGCTGAACCTCTCTTCCCCCCCATAGGGACACCAATTGGGTGAGATTTGAACTCTTGGTTATACTGAGTGCTTCCCCGGAAAACCTAACATTCTCTATAGAGTTGTTTCATAAGTTAACTTATATGTAGTTAGTTGTGTTAGTCATATTCTTGGTATTTGCACATGCTTTGCAGACAGTGTATTTATCACCAGCAGTCTAAAAGAACCTGTACTGCTGTTGCTTCAAAACACTACACCAGTCATTAATCTACTAGAGACTGAAGGTGTATTGCACTATTTGTGCATTTGTGATTTTGGTAATTCAATATATTGAATGCTACTGGACTCTAGTGCTGAACTGGGCATCACTCAGAATCTAAGTCCAGCTGCCCTCAGCCCCTTTGGTATCTGAGGAGAAGCTGGCACGCAAGGGGTTTAGGTGCTGCCAAACCTCTTTAGCCTTTAATGCAACAGTGTCCAAGAAGGTCAATGGCATCCTGGCCTCCATCAGAAATAGTGTGGCCAATTAGACTAGGGAAGCAATTGTTCCTTTCTATGTGGCACTGGTGTGACCACACCTAGAGTACTGTGTTCAGTTTTGGGCCCCTCCCTACAAGAAGGTTACTAAGTTGCTCAAGAGTGTGCAGAGAAGAGCAAGGAAGTTGGTGAAGGGACTGGAAAACATGATGTCATTGCTGTCTACTACTACTTAAAAGGAGGTTGCAGTAAGGATGGTTTTGGTCCCTTCTCTCAAGTGACAGGTGATAGGACATGAGCAAATGGTCTCAAGTTGTGCCATGGGAGGTTTAAATAAATAGGGAGTATTTCTTCATGGAGAGGGTGGTCAAGCATTGGAATGGGTTGCTCAGGTAAGTGTTGGAATCCCCAAGCCTGGAGGTATTTGTGGACATGGACACACCTGGACATGTGGACATGGCACTAAGGGACATGGTTTAGTTATGGGATTCACTAGATCAACTTGACAGCTGGACTTGATCTTGAAGGTCTTTTCCAACCTAAAAGATTCCATGAGTCTATATTCCCCCTCTATTACTCTCCCTGTGCTGCTGTCACATTCATACACATTTGCAGCACCTACATAATACTTCCGTGCAGCTGCAAAGCTCTCTCAACACCCAGCCATTCACACATAAGGAGACTGTTTCCCTGTTAGCAGCCATTGATCAATTCAGTACCTGAGTGCTGAAACACAAAAATGTAAAGGAATCAGAGTGAGGCCTAAAAGAATATGCATAATTCAAAGGGAGAAACCCTGGACAGATCAAAAAGAAAGGCTCATCATTTTAAGTCTCTAATAAAACTACCACTTGTTTCAAATGAAAGCACAGGAGTCAATAGAATGAAATCTTGTACAAGTCTATCAAACTATACAACTCAGAAGAGATTTCTCCACTTTTCCACTGTTCATTTGTGCAGGACCAATTTATGGAAATATTAGCTTTTCTGGAAATTAGATTTTCATTCACAGCTCTACAGACTAAACTTAGGGAGACTTTAAGCAGAGGAACTAAATTGACAAGAGTATTTAAGTTCATGGTGAATGCTCCAGTAACTACTGAACTACATAGTAAAAACTTGTCCAACCTGCCCATTTGAAAAGGACGACCAAACCTATATACACCAGGCTTTATAACTTCTTTTTCATATATAAACTTTAATTACACTCTGAAACATTAAAAAACAAACAAACAAAACAACACAAAATCAATAACCAAACCAAGAACAACAAAACAAACATTATAGTTCTGACAGACTTGGAAAAAACAGAAATCAAAGATCAGACTACGTGACAATTATTTCCAGATTTCTTGTATTCACATAGTAGATTTTAAGACTTCTTTACTTCAGTCTTTCTGGTATTTCACACATCAACTTAGAACTGTTTGATTAAGTTCTAAATTTACTATTTTTTATTTGGGTATACCACTCTTAATAAACATTTCTGTATTTCAATCACACACTATCTTGTTCATTTTTTCTGACCGCCCTGCTAGGTGGTACTACGATTCCCAAGAGAAGCAATGACACTGCCACAGTAGTACAGTAGTGCAATATTCAGGTGTTGCATAATCTTTCCTTTCATTCAGCACAGTTGTTGCCTCCAGCCCCGGAAGCATACTGCTCGGATTTGTGGATTGTAGAGGGAAGCAGATGAATATAACAACACTGGAGTAGAACAAAAGACAGCTAGAACAATCCATCCTTTCAATCAACCAGTAACATACCGTTACTCCAGATATAACTGGGGCTTTTCCTTCAATTAGTTTATATATTTCTTGAACTGCTTCTTCATCACTCTTGTCTTTAAATCGTTTCTTGGAGAGTTCCTGAAGAGCTTCTTTAAACTGCTCAAAAGTGATAGTTCTAGAAGACTTTCCCCTGTCAAAACACACAGAAATTGAAAGAAATTACAAGAGAGCACAACAAGCATTCCAAGAATAGCAGAAAGTTTTTAGTTTGCCACAGTGAACAACAGAAAACCGTAACAGGAAAGAAAGAGCCATTCACCCGATGAAAACATTTCCCAGCCCATTAAAACATCAATTTTTTAAGAAACTTTCCTGGATTAAGGTTAAGAAATAAAGAGGAACTAGTGAAAACTGTCCTGCTTTCAAAACATCTTCAGGTCTGTGCAAAATATAGTCTCACCTGGTTGATCACCCATAAAGCCTGCATCCATAAAACACAAGAGTAGAAGAACCTTGGTCATGTTTTGTTATTTTTTATTCCTCTTTGGATAACTGGTTATGACATGCTATTCATAGGTCACTATTCATGTATTCACAAGTAAATTAAGAATAATGCTGTTATATAAAGCAAGCTATTAAAGCATTAAAAAAAACTTGAAAAAAAAAATGAAAATCCTCCTCTATCAGACTGACAATTCAGAAATTCAGAGCTGAAGACTTCTTGTTGTCATTAATGGGAAGCCTATGTTCCCACACACAGGGGGAACAAGTGGGAATATAAAGTATATACTTATGTTTACTTCTAGTGGTAAAGATTTGCTAACACACTTTTTCCTGTATATTAAATTACAGATTTGCTGATCTTTAGAACAGGAATTTACACACTAAAATGTGGGCATAAGTTTAAAACTAAAATTCAATAGAAAACTTTCCAAAAAGATGCTCTGACATTAAACATGGTACTAAGTAGGGTTACATCAGAGTAATAGAAGATGGTTTTGATCGTTTCCATCAGGAAAACCTCAAAGTAAAAAAAAAAATCAAACAAAACATTTGACCCCTTTTGTTTGCTGGGAAGCATGCTACTACATTAGTTCTGTTTGCAGCCTAAGCATTTCTTCTTATTTAGAGAGTGTCTCTAGCAAATCAGAAAAAAAAAGACCAGTCCTTTAGACAGTGACAGTTGTTTACAGAGGAAAAAAATTATAGATCCAAGCATAGAGACGTTAAGACAACAGAGACTTCAGACTAGAAAAAAACCAAAACACTACACATAGAAATTGAATTTGACTTCAAGTACCTCAAAAAGCCACTGCTAAGAGTAAGTTATCTGTCTTTGATCTCATCTCAGACATGTTCAGAAGTCAAATCACACTCAAATCTGAAAGTGCATCCACTAACAGAAGGATGAAGCAAGATTTCTCAGTTTTAGACACCAACAGTTAGGAAGTGAATCCTATGTCAATTGACTAAATGTGAAATGAAGCTGCATCTCAATGTTTTAAAACAAGGAGAAATTGGTTATTCACAACAAAATGTCAGCACTAACACAACCCTCTACAGACCAGTTCATTACTAGCATACTCTGTCTCCACCACGGTCCAACATGTAGGAAATCCCTACATCCATCGCTCTCCCAGTTTTAACCAAAAATAAACTTTTTATTTTGACCAAATTTTGCTGTGACTACTTGTCTGTTTTAGGTGAAGCATATGTGGTAGTATCTTACGGAATTAGCTAGTAGAAAAACACAGTGACAGTGGAAGTGAAGAATGTAATCCAACTTTTCATTAATCAGAAAAACACATTACACGTACTGCAATTAACTACTTGGAATTTGTCCAGGACTCTCATTAGCAGGATTAACATCCCTCTTCTGATAAAACATGTCCAAGGATTTTTAACTAGCTCAAGAGGTCAAGACTGCATTTTGATTTGCCTCTCATTTAGAAAAACATTGCACTGACAATCACTGTAAAGATTCAGCCTAAGACCACACTAAGGCCCTTGTTCAGTATAGACTCAAAGCCAAATCTAACATACAGACCTTTCAAATGAATTTTTCTGTAGCATAGTGGTTACCTGGTAGTCTCCAATCAGGACTGCTACAGTTTAGCTTGGATCGTCATTCAGGACCACAATGGGAAAGGCCTTACCAATCCCAGCAGAAACTTTTGAAGTTAACAATGACTCCTTACCAAAAGCATTCTATTCAAGCATACTGTTTTTATTGTTGTCACTGTTGTCATGTTTGTTTTTCTGTCCCTCCCTTGCACCACCAGTTCTTTATTAACCCATTTAAAATGTTTGGGTTTGCACTTAGAAGAGTAAGACATATTTATTTTTAATTTTTTTTCCCCGTGAGACATGGCTATTCCTGCCTCTCACATTTGGTCTTTTCCTTGTCACAACAATGTGGGGAAAGGGGATGAGTTTTTCTCCCTCCAATTTAAGGTATAAACACAAAATTGATACATATGTGAGCAATGCTGTATTGCTAGTAGACACAAGAGAAAAAGAAATGTGCACCATGGCAGCTATTCTTCACCAGCAAAAAACAGTAATTAGAGTAAAACTAAAAATAGGATTGCCATTAAATGATTTTTGAGCTATATCCCGCATAAAAGTACCTGAAATAAAACAGGAATGGGGGTGGGAGGAATGGAAAACAGTAACTATAGAGGGAATGCGGAAAAAGAAGGCTTTTATGAAGACACATGTCATAAGGGTGGCCACCTCAATGAAAAGAGAAAAATATGTATGAGGAGCATTAATAATATATTTTAAAGCCCTGTGCTTTATTATAACATTTACGGTTAAGAAACCTTTAGGAAGGATATGTCCTTATATTTGTTTTAAGCCATGTTTATCACAACAAACCTATTTACTCAAATGCATCATCCTCAGTGGAAGAAACTGAAGTAGTACACATGAAATTTTGCTTCTATCTCTACCTTTGGGAACAGATTGATGATACTCAGAAAAATATTAGGAAGCTTCCCATCACTTCCCCTTTCTTGATGGGTCACTTCTTATGTGACCACTACAAAGGGGGAAGATTCTGAACTAAAACTTTAATTCCTCAGTTTGCTCTTTGGAACCCAGGTTCACATATGTAAAAGCATCATCAGTTCTGAACCTGAACATCAGCATAATGAATATAAAAAGTATAAAAGAACAAGTGCTAGCCTAGAGCAAATTGTAACAGCAAGTAATAAAGTATTCATTTCCAAATAGTACCACTAACATTGTCCTGTGATCACAAGATTAGAACAGTGCAATGTGAAAACTTAATGTTGCAAATGAGTACTTCTATATTATTTGGACTTGTATACTATTTGGACTAACAATTTTCTATAATTTTCTATAATTTTAGGTGAAAAACTAGACAAATAGACTCCACATAATGCATACACAAAATTCTTGAACAATATTAGAAATCTTTTTCTACATAGCACTGTTAACACAGTTGTGTTAACACAGCACAGCCTCCAATGTAATAGTTTTCTTTCTTAATCTCTGAGCTACCCAAAATCATCCTGTGCCAATGGTCACATTTCCTTTCAATTTTTTTAGATTGAAGAGGGGAAAGGTAATGTAAAAACAGTCAGAGAAGCTTCTATTCTTGCTAGCATGCCAGGAGGGATTACAGCAGTATAAACTAACCAAGACTGTTTTGCAGTGGAAGTTGTCATCTTCCCAAAAGTTTGGATCTGGCAACATCACTAGAGGTCGGAGCCCAACAAACAGTTTTGCTTAAACTCTTGTCTGATAAATTTTGTTTGTAAGATTTATTTGCTCTAAATTCACCATGGACTTGGGTGTCTCAGTCAACCTAGATGTCACTTAAAACTTGACCACATTCTCTTTTGTACATCAGAACAATCTCGATTTTGAATACTCCCTATATTTACTCTATTCCAAAAAAATTTCACACATTCAGAAGACAAAAATGAAGGATTGCTCTGGCAACAGAATGCCTGAGTGGCTTATCTGCCATGGTTTCTGACTTACTGGCACAGTACATTTACTCAGGCAACTTCTGGTTTGCCACTCCTGCTCTCACACCCATGTAAGAGTCAAGTAAAGTTCAGACTTCAAACTTTGGCTGTTTCTGCTCTAACTTTACCTTAAACACAAAAAATAAAATAAATTTTGAAGTGAGAAACGTGTGTGGCTGTTTAACAAACAACACCATTATGAGAGTGAGAGATGTTTCTTCTAAAACATTTCTTTTAACATTAAAAATACATACACACAGATGGATTTTTTTTTTAAAGTAGCAATCTGCTACACTGTAAATCCACTACAGCTAAAGCTCCTTAATTTTCATTTATCAATAGAATTTTCAATTTGCAAATACAGCTTCAATAACACCAGCAGCTTTATCATCATTACTGTAGTATTTCCCAAATCACTAACTCCTCCTGTTCATTTAGTAGAACTGACATTTCTTTTCTTGCCTCTTGTGATAATACACAAAGTCTTCTTGATGTAGTCTGTGAACATAATGTACATTAGTAGCAATGGTTAGAGATATTTGTGTGGTATAGGTTGACAGAAAAAAGAATCACAGAATCGTCTAGGTTGGAAGAGACCTCCAAGATCACCTAGTCCAACCTCTGACCTAACACTAACAAGTCCTCCACTAAACCATATCACTAAGCTCTACATCTAAACGTCTTTTAAAGACCTCCAGGGATGGTGACTCAACCACTTCCCTGGGCAGCCCATTCCAATGCCTAACAACCCTTTCGGTAAAGAAGTTCTTCCTAATATCCAACCTAAACCTCCCCTGGCGCAATTTTAGCCCATTCCCCCTCGTCCTGTCACCAGGCACGTGGGAGAATAGATCAACCCCCCACCTCACTACAGCCTCCTTTAAGGTACCTATAGAGAGCGACAAGGTCGCCCCTGAGCCTCCTCTTCTCCAGGCTGAACAATTCCAGCTCCCTCAGCCGCTCCTCGTAAGACTTGTTCTCCAGACCCCTCACCAGCTTCATTGCCCTTCTCTGGACTCTCTCGAGCACCTCCATGTCCTTCTTGTAGCAAGGGGCCCAAAACTGAACACAGTACTCGAGGTGCAGCCTCACCAGAGCCGAGTACAGGGGGACAATCACTTCCCTAGTCCTGCTGGCCACACTGCTTCTTATACAGGCCAGGATACTGTTGGCCTTCTTGGCCACCTGAGCACACTGCTGGATCATATTTATGTGACTATCAACCAATACTCCCAGGTCCTTCTCTGCCAGGCAGCTTTCCAGCCACTCATCTCCCAGCCTGTAGTGCTGCTTGGGGTTGTTGTGCCCCAGGTGCAGGACCCGGCACTTGGCCTTGTTGAACTTCATACAGTTGGCCTCAGCCCATCGAAAGCCTTACTGAAATCAAGCTAGACCACATCCACAGCCTTTCCCTCGTCCACTAAGCACATCACTTTGTCATAGAAGGAGATCAGGTTCGTCAAGCAGGACCTGCCTTTCATAAACCCATGCTGACTGGGCCTGATCACCTGGTTGCCGTGCAAGTGCCGCGTGATGACACTCAAGATAATCTGCTCCATGAGCTTCCCTGGCACTGAGGTCAAACTAACAGGCCTATAGTTCCCCAGGTCTACCCTCCGGCCCTTTTTGTAGATGGGCGTCACGTTTACTAGCTGCCAGTCAACTGGGACCTCCCCTGATAGCCAGGACTGCTGATAAATGATGGAAAGTGGCTTGGCCAGCTCCTCCGCCAGTTCGCTCAGTACCCTCGGGTGGATCCCAACCGGCCCCATCGACCTGAGTACATCCAAGTGCTGTAGCAGGTCGCCAACCATTTCCTCGTGGACAGTGAGGGCCACTTTCTGCTCCCCATCCCCTTCCACCAGCTCAGGGTACTGGGTATCCAGAGAACAACTGGTTTTACTGCTAAAGACTGAGGCAAAGGCGGCATTAAGCACCTCAGCCTTTTCTTCATCTCTTGTAACTAAGTTTCCCCCCGCATCCAGTTCCAGTAAAGGATGGAGATTCTCCTTAGTCCTCCTTTTTGTGTTGTATTTATAAAAACATTTTTTGTTATCTTTAATGGCAGGTTAAAGGTACCACACAAAACTTCCTTGAAGTAACGAAGGTTTGTACTAGCCTCTGCTAAAGGGAAACATTCATATTTCCAAGATGGTTTACGATGGCTTACAGTTTTCACTTTCAGCTCTCTTTGGGCTAAACGGTTCAGTATTTAGACCCCCAAGTCACAGCCAAAAAAAATCCCAAACTAAAGTGAGGTCCTTAGATAGGTTAACCAGGCTGCTGGAATCCTGCAATCTAATGGGAGTAGTTACATATCCTGTGAAGATTTTTTTTTTTTTTGCCAAGTTTCATTCAAGAATGAAATTACGAAATTCAGACATAGAATGCAGAAAACTTCCAAATTAAGAAGAGAAGACAGTTTCCTGAGAAAATATGAATACTGCATGACTAACCCCAAGCAGGGACTTTGTAAAAATTTGACGAAAATATAGCTGAAGGGATAAGGGGGTGAGGGGAGAAGGAAAGATACTGCAATACAATTCTATTAGGTTCTTTGAACAGTGCTATCTAATACCTCCAAAGAAAGGTGGTAGTAAAAGAAACAACAGGGAACACAAAACTTGAGGTATCACCCTGCATCAGAGACTCCTACCCAATTAAGGGGCAGAACTTCCTCATGAGGTGGAGCACAGAGGTGTAGGCACTGATCTCTTCTCTCTGGTGACCAGCAATAGGACCGGAGGAAACAAACTGAAGTTGCGACAGGGGAGGTTCGGGCTGGCTATCAGGAAAAGGCTCTTCACTGAGAAGGTGGTCAGGCACTGGAACCAGGCTCCCCTGGGAAGTGGTCAGGGCACTGAGCCTGCTAGAGTCCAAGAAGCACTTGGACAATGCTCTCAGACACGATTTGATTTTTTTTTGGGGGCGGGGGGGGGGGGGGGGGGGGGGGGGGGGGGAGAAGGGGGACGGGACACCCAGGAGTTAAGACTCGATGATCCTTGTGGGTCCCTTCCAACTCAGATATTCTATAATTCTATGGTATATACTGTACAGCACATAGAGCTTTACATTGTTACATATACGTGGCATGGTATTAATTTATTGTTTTTATGTTGTACTGTTTTCCTGCAAGAGTCAATTTGCAGTTTTGTTTTACAGGTTGTGAGGATATACTCGACTTGCTTCTAAAACAGCAATCTACCCTACAGCTGGTGCTAGCAGAGTGTGAGAGACTAGATGTTGAATTGGCTTTCATGGAAAGTTATCAGCGGTCCTCACTGAGAAGATTTTTATGTCCTAAATAAATATGTATGTAAAAATTATATAAGTAAGATTCTATTCATCTTACCCTGGAATAAGAGCAAACAATTCCAATATTAAATACACAATTAACTTGCCACAATTTAGAAAATTTAACCTCATCCCAAACGCTGCAGTTATGGATATTAGTATACTGAACATCATTCTTGCCCTGAGATACCACATTGTCAGCAAGTAACAGTTTGGAGAAGTACTTACTTTTTGCTTCAACTGGTAAAATCAGTGGCTTCAAGCAAAATGTCAGCATCATAACTGTGATAGTAATTCAGGAAAAAAATGTGTAAAGACTAATTTTCTGAGTATAAAAAAACAAGAGTTGCTAGATATTGCTAACGTAAAGATGTAATGATTTGTATTTGGAAATCAAACAGAAAGGGCCTTTTTGTATAAAGCAGAAATCAAGAGGGCAGTACATATTTAGCAGTTTTCCTTGAAAACTCCATTCATTCAAAATGGCCAGTGTTGATTCAAGTTGGATTTGCAAGTCAAACTGAAAACCAGACTATTAAATCAGCAAGAAGAATTCATATCACAGCAGGATGAAAACCGAACAACTTCTGTAACTGACTGCTCGGTATCCTTTCTATAAGCTTTCTTCATTTGGCTAGTAGAGAACTAATAGGCCACAGTCTGTTGTCAGAAAATATGATCAAGCTAAGTCTGCACATTTTGATTCAGCAGATTTGCCAGCTACACCATCCAACTTCAGCATCATGTGAAGCTTTCCCATTCCTCTGATCTGAGGTGAAGTGATGAAAGAAAAAACTACCTGTTTGGAAGAGAAAACCACAGTTCCAGCTCTCCTGGAAAATTAATGAAATAATTTCTATTTATTTTTACTATGAAAGCTGAGAAAACCAATCATGCTATTTGTGGCTATGTAAACAAATGATGGCCTGCTAGAACACATGGCAAATGCATTAGTACTTTCAAGGAAATACTAAACTGAGTATGTTTCACTGTTCAGTTTAAAATGGTACCAGCTTACTGGGAGCAAAAAATTTTTAATTAGATTATAGTCATTATTCTCAGATTTGCATGCACACCACTCATTTTGTTTGTTACACTAAAAATGACCTAAACTCAAAACACAAACAGTCCACCACCATTTTCGTCAAACACCTATTTTTAATACAATGCTTGAAAAGTACCAGAACTCTTTACTTTTGGATATGCATAAGTATAATAACAGAGTGGACATCAGCTATCACAGGGTATATGTTTTCTTTCATCATAGCAGCTTTTCCTACATTCTCCGTCCTGTCCAACTATCATTGTTTTCTTAGACTTGAAACTCTTATCTATTAATTTACAAAACACTTGAGATAAAAACAAAAACAGCAACAAAGAAAACATAAGACCCATGATATGCCAAATTACTCCCTTTTTTCTTCCTTCGTCTATAATCTCTTTCAAGAATACCACATCACCTAATTCCCAGGAGTACACAGACCAGAAATAGAGGTATGCTTCAGATGGCTGTAAACATGTATTTGGAACCACTTACAACCTTCTTCCTAGAGACAAGTGTAGAGCTGTAAATGTTCATCTATGCATACTGCTCACAAACCTGCCAAACTTTCCATTGACACCACACTGAGAATAGTATACTCATTTTACCCACAGCAGCACACTGATCTCCACCTAGCTTACAAGTGCCCCCGACATCTGCTTCCACACAGCATCCATCACAGGAAGAATATGTCAATAGCTTAAATTTGGAAGAAACGTCAAGACTACCAAACAGACACATGGTAGATTGAGCATAAGGAGTATCAAAATAGGGTTCTTTATGTTCTCCTAGTACCACAAATTAGTTTGGCATGCAGCAGTACTAGCAATTACATGAGGGGAAATGATTGGACAGGGCGGTAAACAATGTTGTCACCACTTTTGATCATCTCATACCACAGAGCCTCATTCTTGCAGACTTGAATGTACACTTTTTTGTGAAATACAAATTGCATGTGACAATGAGTACGAAGTGCCTACTGTCTCTTCTATTGATCCTCACTTCAGTAGCTTCTCATATTACTCCCACACTGCTCTGGGTCTCACAGTCAGCTAAATGCTCCATTCTCAGTGCTGCCAGTTCCCTTCAGAAGCTCAACAAACAACACCCCATGCTGAGTAACAAATACCTCAAATATCATGATGCAGATAAATCCAGGGTTAACTGGTACATTGTAATGAGTATATCTGGAGATCTTATATAACTTAGGTCAGTGCTTATTGATTGGAGTCTTGGTCTCTTATACCAATTTCTCAGTTGCAGTGAATGAGCTACTATCATGTTATAGTGTCACTGTATAGATGTTGCTAGCTGATAGAAAAACAAAGTATCATTGTTATGATGATATAAAAGCTATCAGTTGTATCTTTTGCATAGCATTAAAAATACAGCCACTGACAGCACAACTACTCCAGTCATTAGCTTTCTTTTTTTAAACAATATTTGCAGCTCAAGGGCACAGAATAAAGACCCATCTGGGCCACGAAGCAAGTGCTGTCATGTGTCATGAGAGTCACAGCCTGGTGCCAAACATCACCACTGTTCTGCAGCTGCTGGTGCTCATGATCACAAATGGCACAATGCACTGCTATATGAGCAGACACAAAGAGAAGAAACGTCAACCGGATTAACTCTTCTCACCAAGTGATGGTGGCTTACCCATCTCTAGAGTCTTCTACTTTTATATCTGTAGAAGGAACACTCCAGAAGGCTTTTGGAAGTACATACACCTGCAGATAATAAGAAAAAAGTTTCCTCTGGCTTCTTGAGAATACATAACTTTTCTGGGCTTAGGATACTCAAATTAAAGTGCCTGAATCTTCTCCTATAAGGAGACCCAATCAGAGAATCTTACTGACAGTCCTCGGCAGATTTCCATTTCCCTGGAAGAATAACAGCCCTCAGAACAAACACAGGAAGTGAAAACTGTAGTCTTTTAAACCCTGACAGGCTTAACTAGAGAACAAGATTCCTCTTTCTTTCTTATGAAAGTCTGCCACTTCTGGCAATTTTTTTCTTCTAACATCAAGAAAACAGGTAAATCAAAGAACAGTTTATAGAGCAAGGAGAACTTCAAAGGGCTAAACATTTAATTTCTTCTGTTTTGATAATGAGGTGCATAAATACACTCAAGAAATAGAATCCCTGAGACAAAAAAGAACTCTAGTTAAAAGGCAACAAGGACATGCACACACACACACAATCAAAAACATACATTACCTCAATATTTCTGCAGAATATAATATAGCAGTTTGCTGAAGAAAAATGCATACACTGAAAGTCATGCTGCTCCACAGGCTTGGCCTGTTTGTGACAGAAAAACTGCTTCAATGCAGCGAAGGGAGCATGAATTTTCTGAATTCAACAGGACTTCTACCTCAGCTTTGGTATCAAAGGCTTAGAAGCATCCTGAGAAGTTTGTGCCACAAATGTGAAAGGAGGTAAGACTTCAGTGTAAGATTAAAATATCATACCTTTAGGACTACTCCTACCAAAATAAGGTTGAGGCAAAAGGACGGGGAGGAAAACTCAGTGCTACTAATGTAGTGTACTTCATTTTCTATCAACATTTCCCTCTAACGAAGCATGCAATGTAAAACACCCAGCTAATGCACCAAGAAATCTGCAGCATTCACCTGACACAATGTAACAGGCTGGACAAACAGGTCAGTGAAACATCACACAATTATAACTGTATTGCTTCCATTTCTAGAGCCAGCACAGTCTGTGGCAAACTCTCATTAGGTGTGTACCACGAAGCACTGTTCCAAACATGTAATAATTCCCAAAAAGCATGTCCAGAATCAATTACTGGGAAAAGCTACTAGTCTTGTGTAATACCAGACATTCAAAACAAAACAACAAAAAAGAAATGTAATGGTTTTGCAATAAGCTCCTATCACTACTAAAACAACTTACCTGCGAATAGTTTCCACAGCTTGCAATCACTGACAAAGATTCAGATTTGATTTAAAGCTGTTCTATGAATTAAAGAGAAACTTACCAGCTTCGTGCAAAAATTTGCAGTAATTTTTTCACCTGAATTACAAAGGTGAAGTTAGTAACATTCGCTTCCTGCCTCACATATTGCGTCTTTTTAGAAATCAGTAAATCAAATGAAGTACTGGGGGCAAGAATTGCCTAACAAAACGGCACACTGTGAGAAATACTTCCAAAAAATCATTATTTATTTATACAAATTCAAGCATCTTTTCTCGACTAATACAATTTGGGTGTCATTATGCATGCCACCATATGTTAGGGTGTATTTTAGAGACAAAAATTACTTCCTTGTAGTGAAGTAAAAAAGTTTCCCAGAGCATCTTCCATCAAAAACTTCATTCCATCTCTACCCATCTTCGGATTAAACAAGCACTTATTAATGACACCTAACAAACAGGCTTTCAGAGTTACACAAAGCTCTTCCACACAACACCATAGCTTGAATATCTTTTCATGCTATACATTAAAAGATCAGGGACTTGGAAAACATGCTCAAATCTGTACCAAATGTATGTTTGTTTTTAATTATTTGCTAGTAACATCCAGAACATTTGTAACCAGAGACTAAACTGTCAACAGACAAAAGGGCAACGCAATTTAACACAGTAGCTGGGAGCTCCTTCTTCTGTGCCACCCAGCTGTTCATTACCAATTTCACAGGGAAAAGAAAAAAAAAAAGTGGGAGGGGAAAGAGCTGACTATCCCTCATCAGCAGGAAAAATGCAAGAAGAAATATAGTGAACTGCACAAAGAGCTGAATGAGGACAATTCCCATCTAAAAGCAAGTAAGCACTCCGCCTTGTTTTTAACAGTGTACCACAGACAAATTTTCTCTCTTGCCATATAGTAATTCTGCTCCTGATCTCCAAGTGCTTGACCGCTTACTATCTGCAGTAAGTTATACCTACTACTTACCTACCTCCTATAACTTAAGTTATACCTACCTACTTACATTTTTCTAGAGGCAGCAAACCACTTGGAGCAACTTCCTTCTTTCCTTTCTGTGAACTCACAGAAGCCTCCATTTTTCTTCTCTGTCTGGAAATATAGTTAACCAAAAAGTGTGCATATCACAGAAGATGCACATGAACTTGGCTTTTTACCCCTTCTTTTTCAAACCTATCATTATCAGAAAAGTTTTACTTTGCACAAGAGACATAAATATAATGAATGTATAAACTGGTTGGGAACACCAGATGAACCAGCCAATGGTATTTTCCAAAATACCAAGACTTCTGGCCTCCAAGGCTGGCCATTCTTTCATTTACTCAGTTGTTTTCATTAACACAAGCCAGAAGCATAAAAGGGAAGATTATTGACAAAGGACCTGTTCATTCACCAAACGTGTATTTTTACTGGTATTTTCCTGGAACATTGTTCTGTCCTTAATAAATAAACATATATGTATATATAAAAATAACAGTACATAAGTAATCACATGATATATTGCTCCTTAACTGTGGGCCTCCAACCCAAAGATGTGGTTACCTGACCTCCAAGTTGGTGGAAACTTCTTAGAGGAGTCAGAAAAGATACGCATGCCCTGCCCTGCCCTGCCCCGCCCCTTCAACTGAATCTCCGCTCACACTAAAACCTCACTGAGAAGATCAGAACAGGTCACGGTCTCAGAAAAAGCTACACAAAGTAAAAAGGAATTGTTTTTATACCAGTAGATTTACTGATTTAAAACGATCATGTACAAATTCGCTACTTTTTACCCCTTTGTGTCAGTGTCTATAGAGAAGAACTGCTAAGATAGTAAGGAGCTTGGAGCATGTGGCATACACAGTGAGAAGCTGAGAGAAGAGGGTTTGTTGAGCCCCAAAGTGTGCATGTGGGGGGGGAGGGGGGGAGGTTCTAGAAAAAAACAGAGCCTGTTTGGCAGTGCATACTGGGGAGAAAAAAATGTTTCTTGATTTGTGTGCGTCTGTGTGCGCTGTTTTGTTTTGATTCATGGGAAAGCACGCACATGCATTAAAAAAAAATGCTGAAAGTCAGGAACACAGATCAAACTTGAACAAAAAATTTGGATTTCATTCGTGCTTCTTCTGCTTAGCACACAAAAAGAGAAAAAAATGGTAACTAACTCCAATAAAGCCAGACAGTAGTAACACCATTTTGATGAAGTCAGGGTGAAGACTTTTGAAGGAATAATCCCCAGTTAACACCAGTTGGGTGTTCTAACACCACAAGTCCTAACTCTATATAGATCACCCCAAACTTCCCACTGATTAGTATTCCCACTAGAACTGCACCAAAATTCATTAAGGAAGGTACCTTGTTTGTGACATCACCTCCAGGAACAATTTCAAATTAGTAAGTTAAACAGTACCTGCTTGGCCCAGATCTAGCACCCTCAATGTAAGATCGTGTAGTGCCCAGCTTTAAGGAGCGGATCATATGTTGCATACTCAGGATTTACAAATGACCCTTTTTCCTCCCCTGTAATATTAGCTCTAGCTCCAGCTCCCAACCATTTCAAGACTCCAAGCAGCCACAAACTGTGGGATCTAGTAGCCTGATTACCACGACGAAGTCAAAATCTATGTGCCAGCACTTCTCTGAGAAAGAGCTCTACATTCATATTGGTGATGAAGATGAAAGAGCACAGATTCCCATTTTTTTTGTTTGTTTTTGTTCCAAGATGGGCTTTTGGTGAATCCGCCTCCCCAGTCTCTAATGAGACTTGTTCCAATTCAGTTGCAAAATAGTCCTCTTAAAGCTCTAGATAAGCACAAGACTGGGCTCTTCTAAGTCAGCCCACTGGTTAGAAAATAATATTAATTAACCTAAAAAAAAAAAGAGAGAGAGAGAAAAGAAAAAAAAGTTGAAGGACGATGACAAACTACATTGAATTCTGCATGCGTCACAAGCATCACATTCTCCCTAGACCTAAGCAAACAGCATCTTAATTCCTTTAGGAGCTTTAGGCACATAGGCAGATTAAATATGAACTAATTACAACAGTAACAGTATATTCGTCTGCTTTAAGAGATGGATAACTTCTAGCTAATGTCCTTATTTTATGAGTCAAACATGCACACATACCTTGTTTCTATAAAATTTCCCCTCTAACTTCAGAACAGCTGTTAATTTCTATTATCTCTGCAGGAACGCGAAATAATGTACATATTTTCTGCTGCCACAGTCTACATTGTACCATACATTTGTATACATTGTATACATTGTACCATATTGTTACGCACAATTTTCTTTAGCAGCAGTTTTTCAGGGATGTTCAGATTAGATACAAGTGCAATAAATAAAAGTAGTCCATTGATAATAACAATAAATCAATAATCACATGCAGCCTATTGACACTGATGACCACTGCCAGAAATTCTACTGTACAGTTCAGTAGTGACATGAATGCAAAGATTTTCCTTTTTCTAAATAGGAAATGTTTATCTACAGAACAATTAATGCTTTAGACAATAAGTGATCTCACAGAACAGCAACAACAAAATGGAGAGCCAAGATACCTGCTCAGACTCAGGCCTATTCTGTGTCCACAAGGTAATCACTATGAGACTTCTTACTAGCACAGCCCAGTGCCTGATTTATTCATATTAATAAATTCACAGAACAATTCAGTTTGGAAGGAACGTTTGCATATGAGCCTGAATCCAGTACAAACCCTCAGTCACAGCAAAGCTCTAATGATACTGCTCAGATACTTCTCCAGCCAACTCCTGAACACTTCCAAGGATGCAGATTCTACCACCTCTCTGGGCAACTTATTCCAGTATTTCAGTACACACAGTGTAAAAACAACCACCACAAATGTATTGGGTTTACGTGGCAAGGTTTTGGTAGCTCAGGGCTGCAGGGGTGGCCTCTGAGAGAAGAATACAGAAGCTGCCCCGTGTTAGATAAGGCTCTAAAGGGGACCCGCTGCTGCCCAGAACCAAGCCAATAAGCAACATTGTTTGTGCCTCTGTGACAGCATTTTTAAGAAAGGGAAAAAAATGCCGTTCAACAGCAGCTGGGAAAGAGGAGTGAAAAACAGCCTTGCAGATAAGGTCAGTGAGGAAGGAGGAGGAGGAGGAGGAGGTGCTCCAGGCATCAGAGCAGAAGTTCCCCTGCAGCTTGTGAAGAGGACTATGGTGGAGCAGGTTGTCCCCCTGCAGCCCGTGGTGTACCACGGTGGAGCAGATTTTCATGCTGCAGCTCATGGAGGAGCCCACAGTGGAGAAGGTGGATCTGACCTGAAGGAAGCTGTGGCCTGTGGAGAGTCCCCCCTACCAGGGGAACCACGCTGGAGCGGTTTGCTCCTGATGGATGGACCCTGTGGTATGGACCCATATCTGGAGCAGTTCTTGAAAAGCTACTGCCTGTGGGAAGCCTGTGCAGGACCCGTTCAGGAAGGACAGCAGCCCGTGGGAGGGACCCTATGTTGGAGCAGGGGGAGAGTGACCATGAAGAAGCAGCGGGGACAAAGTGTTATGGACTGACTGCAGCCCCCATTCCCTCATTCCCTTGCACCACTCGGGGAAGAGGTGGAAGAGGGGGTAAGATTTTTTTTTTTTCCTTTTGCTTCTCACTGCTCTAGCTTGTTAGTAACAGGTTTTATTAAGCTCTCTATGCTGAGTCTGTTTTGCCCATGACGATAATTGTTGAGTGATTTCCCTGTCCTTATCTCAACCCTTGAGCCCCTTTTCATCATATTTTCTACCCTTTTCCCTTTGAGGAGGGGGAGTAAGAGAGCGGTTGTGGTGGAGCTCAGCTGCCCAGCTGAGTAAAATCACCACAACAACCAACAACTTAAAGATGAAGTCAGACTCTGTACATCCTCCAATCAGGTGGCTATAGAGTGCAATAACATCTCCCCTTAGCTTTCTCCAAGCTGAACAGGCCCATTTCTCTCCACCTCTCCTCATGTGTCATGTGCTCCAGGCCCCTGACCATTGTGGTGGCCCTGCACTGGGCCAGTTCCAGCATATTAATCAATTCCTTGCATCAGGGAGCTCCAGACTGGACACAACACTCCAGATACAGTCTCACAAGTGCCAAATAGAAGAGAAAAATCACTTCCATGGACCAGTTGGCTACACCACTTACTCAGGCAGCCCAAGATGCATCTGTCCCTCCTTGCTGCAAAAGCTCACTCGCTGCAAGGACTGCTGCTGACTCTTGTTCAACTGGCTGTCCATCATAACCTCTAGATCCTTTCCTGCAGAGCTGTTTCAGAGCCTATTAGACCCTGGTCTGTTGTGTTGCATAGGGTTATTCCATCTGAGATCCAGGATTTCGCATTTACTTCTGCTCAACTGCACAAGGCTTGTTTCTTGCCTGTTTCTATAGTCTGACAAGGTCCCTCTGAACAGTACCCCTGTCCTCCAGCATATTGACCACTCCTCCCAGTTTGGCATCCATCAGTCACAAACTTGCTGAGAGAGCACTTTGTCCCACCTTCCTGGGGGGACACCACTAGTTACTGGCTGACAGCTGGACTTTGCACCACTGATCACATCCCTGAGCCCAACCATCCAGCCTATTTCCCACACACCTTAGGGGCCACTTATCTAGCCCATATCTCCCCAGTTTGGTGATAAGGAGACTGGCTTCAAGGCCTTGTGCCTTACCGACGACATCAGGGTATACTACACCTCTTGTCCACAGTGCTAGTCATTGCTTCTTGTGATGAAAGCAACAAGGTCAATCAGCCGTTGATTTGCCCTTAGCAAGTATGGCCTTGCCACACTGGCTGCTCCAAATCACCCTCTTGTCCTTTGTGGGTTTAGAAAGATTTGTTTCACAGCCTCCATAGGGACTGAGGTTATGCTGACTGGCCTATAGTTACCTCGATGCAGTTACCTGCTTGCCCTTCTTGAGGATGTGTGTGACGTTTGTCTTCTTCTAGTCATTGGAGCCTCCCCCAGTCGCCATGGCCTTCTGAAGACAATAGAGAGCAAACTTTGTTTTTCCTCACCACGTTCCTTCATGCGCAGTCTACATTCATTCCACGTAGCCTCTCCCTCCTTCCACCTCCTGTGCACTTCCTTTCTGTGTCTGAGCTCAGTCAGAAGTTCCATATTCATCCATGCTGACCAGTTGCCATGCTTCCTCAGCTGCCTGCACATTGGAATGGACTATTCCTGTGCTCTGAGGAAGCCATCTTGAAGAGCAACCATCTCTCTTGTGCCTCTTTGCCCTCCAGGGCAATTTCCTGTGGGAAACTGAACACGTCAGGAAACCTTTCTGCTGAAGTCCAAGGTTGTAATTTTGCTGTTCATGTTGCCCACTCCTCTCAGGTTATTAAAATTTCTGATTAACTGGTTACTGCAGCAATGGCTGCCTCAGCTCTTACATCTTAAAGTTCTACTTCAATCCATGGAAAACAATGGAACAAGTCCACACTGATGTTTAACAGTCTAGTAAATGTGTGCTTGTTAATGAGTAAAATGGGTTTATTTTGTATCTAACAGATTTCATGTATCTGTTTTTATAAGTGAGTAACAGCTATATTGTACCGTCATTTGTAATTACATATTAAAATATGGCTGACTAGCAAAAACAAGAAGAAAAAAAGAAAAAAAACACAAAATGGGATCTCATCGCATGGACCTACTTCTACACTAAACCAAGAAAAAGTCTTTGCCATTCACAATTAGCAGACGTAATAAATGTAATAAATCTGCTGTACAAGATATGAAGCTATATGGTACTGTGTATTGTATCACACAGTATTCTGTATCAACTGGAAATGAATCACCTCTAGTCATAAAATCATAAAGTTTCGAATAGACCTCCAAAATCATCTGGTCCAACCATCCCCCTACCACTACCATCACCCACTAAACCATATCTCTATGTACTATGTCCAACCTTTCCTTAAACATCCCCAACTTCCAACACCTTCCACCACCTCCCTGGGCAACACATTCCAATGCCTGACTACTCTTTCTGAGAAGAAATGTCTCCTAATTTCCAACCTAAACCTCCCCTGGCGCAACTTGAGGCCATTCCCTTTTGTCCTATTGCTAGTTACCTGGAAGAAGAGGCCAGCCCTGAGCTCCACACAACTTCCTTTCAGGTAGTTGTAGAGAGCACTAAGGTCTCCCCTGAGCCTCCTCTTCTCTAGACTAAACAACCCCAGTTCCCTCAGCTGCTCCTCATAAGACTTGTGTTCCAGACCCTTTACCAGCTTTGCTGTCCTTTTCTGAACAAGCTCTAGGGCCTTGATGTCTTTCTTGTAGTGAGGGGCCCAAAACTGAATACAGTATTTAAGGTGTGGCCTCACCAGAGCAGAGTACAAGGGGACGATCACCTCCCTGATCCTGCTGGTTACGCTATTCCTGATACAACCCAGGATACCGTTGGCCTTCTTGGCCACCTGGGCATACCGCTGGCTCATGCTAAGGTGAGTATCAACCAACATCCCCAGACCCTTTTCCTCTGTACAGTTTTCCAGCCACTCTGCCCCAAGCTGTAGCATTGCATGGGGTTGTTGTGACCAAAGTGCAGGACCCGGCCCTTAGCCATGTTGAACCTCATCCCATTGGCCTCTGCCCATTGATCCAGACTGTTCAGGTCCCTCTGCAGGGCCTTCCTACCCTCGGGTAGATTGACACTTACCCACAACTTGGTGTCATCTGCAAACTTACTGAAGGTGCATTCACTTCCCTCACCCAAACCATCAATAAAGATATTAAAGAGGATGTACCCTAACACTGACAGCTGAGAAACACCACTCATGACCAGTCGTTGGCTGCATTTCACTCCATTCACTGCCACTCTGGACCCATCTGTCCAGCCAGTTTTTAACCCAGCAAAGAGTACACCTGCCCAAACCATGGGCTGCCAGCTTCCCCTGAAGAATAATGTGGGAGACCATGTCAAAGACTTTGCTGAAGTCATAGAAGTCATAGTAGTCATGAAGTCATGATAGTCATAGAAGGAGATGAGGCTGGTCAGGCAGGACTTGCTTTTCATGAAGCCAGGCTGACTAGGCCTGATCCCTGGTTGTCCCGCATATGCTGTGTGATTGCATTCAAGACGACCTGTTCCATCACCTTTCCTGGCACCCAGGTCAGGCTGACAGGCCTGTAGTTCCCCAGGTCCTCCTTACAAACCTTCTTATAGATGGGCATCACATTAGCAAGTCTCCACTCATCCGGGACCTCTCCAGTTGACCACAACTGCTGATAGATGATGGAAAGTGGCTCAGCAATCATGTCCGCCAGCTCCCTCATCACCCTCGGGTGGATCCAATATGACCCCATGGACTTGAGACAGTACAGGTGGAGCAGCAGATCTCTAGTGTATCTGTAGACTTTCTTGTGATATATACTCACACATAAGAGTGTTCTTAAAATCATTATCAGCATACAATAGTATGTCTACAAAACTTACCCATTTTCCATGCACATAGTAAGACTGCATAATGGAAAGTCAACCCAAATCCATCTCTTGATTCTTATAAATGATCACTATTTTCAGAATATATGTCTCTTGGGGTGGGGGGGCAGAACAGCTGTTTTGCTTTTAAATTAAAAGAAGCCTCTCAAGGATAAACTGCAAAAGGCAACATTACTTGTGGCTTCTTGGACAAGAAAGGAAATTGAATGTTAATTACAAACAAAATATAATGATGTGGTTAAGATTGTTTTCTGTTGTAGCATACCTATTTTTCTACTTATAACTGCACTACTTCACAGCTTGGTTGGAAGGGAGAGATTTATTAGCACAGATAATGTTCTGCATACCATTCTGTAGCAACTTAAAAATTATTTCCTGACGCAGGCATTTTACAGTACACAAGTTAACCATTCCGCCTACTTCTGACACAAAGTGGATTCTTCGTCAGTATTAAAATAATCTTTCTAGTATGGCAGTAAAACAGCTTAAAACTATAATGTGCTTCATCTACATATAAAGACGAATTCATATCTATTTACATATAAATTTTTAAATGGGCATCAAAAATCTGTTAAATACAAATTACTTTAGGAGAGACGTTTGTTTTGAGTGAGTGCGTGTGCCAAGTAGTAGTTCTTTTAAATATATGAAGAAAGCAAGAAGTATCAGTACCATTAAATACAGAGACAATTAATTATATTATCTATATAACAATATTATAGTCGACAAACGGTGGAGTACGTACACATTTTCACCAATAGTTATCTTGCCATCTGCTTAGTGCCAACATTATCCGTATTAATTCTTCTATAGTCTTGCGGCAATGGTGAACTACTGCTGAGTAAGACCCAACAGATCTCAGGTTGAAGCACTCCTGTAGAGACCTGACAGATCCAGGCTATGCGAACTAGACTGAACAGCTGACTGTGCAAGATGTACTAAGCATAGAATGTGGATGGGACTGTTCAGAAGTCAGGGCACAATAAAATGTGTTGTGAAGATTCTCCATGGGAACAAACACTTCCTTTCTGAAAAAGATGGAGGAGTGTTTTCTGGACTTTAGAACACATGGCTTCCTCAGCAACAAGAAAACATGTCAAAGCAACCTAAGAAACTATAAATGCAATCTAAGAGGACAATTATGCTTCCACTTAAGATATTTTTAGAGGGTGGGGAGTAAGGTATATTTGTAAAGCTTCTGTAGATTAACCAACCTTCAATAACAATCCAGTACAGAACTGAAAAAAAAATTGTTTAGGATTTAACACATAGTAACATCAAAACAAACAAATGTTGCCATGGAGACATCTACCTAAATAAATGCTCACAAAGGATCCAAGGAATGACGTCACTCAGGCCTGCCTGTGACCATAGTAACGTGCCAGTATAAACAGAAATATTTTGATTTTTCTATCTAATAGTGTCATAGAATTAGTAGTTTTATTGCGATGCTTAAACCATTTTTTGCAGTGCTGAGTGGTAACACTTCTAAAATAAGAGCAGAGGCATTTATATAATAGCTATTACCATATTAACTACATCCAACAAGTGGAATATGTGTATGGCATAGCTAACATACCAAACTCCCCAGAGCAGTTGTTGACACCAACAAACAAAGAAATTTAAGTTCCTAAAGCAATATGCCAGAATGCTTGTCAGAGATCAGTAACATCTATTCTTCTTGGATATTCTGCTTTCCTTAAAATAAATAAAATAAAATAAAAGAAAATAAACCACAATAAAATAAATCCTAGATTGTTGTGTTGTGTCTCACTGTCTTGCTGGATTAACAAGAGTGCAGACACATGTTGTTGTTCATACCAAATGCAGGATTTTTCTGTGTCATCAATGAACTTGTTTTCTCCTAGGTTTTCTCCAAGGTTCACTAAACTCATATTGCAAGCACACCACAAGAAGCATGGACTACAAACTTTTGCAACTCTGGAACAGAAGCATAAAAGAAAAGGTCAATTAATGAAGATTTTTTCCAAGAAAGCAGGATTAGTTTCATCTACTATAAGGATAATTGTGAAATTACCATTCCCATGAAAAACATCCGTTTCTAAATGTTACTGTACATCTGCGATTTGTGTCTCCAAGTTCAGTATACCTAGATCACATTATCACTCCAAATATGCCAAGTACAAAGGACAGATTTCTACGTAAAGTTCAGATAGTATGTGGAAAAATGAATGCTTGGAGTGAGCTAATACTACTAAGATACTTATAATACATTGTTGCAGAAGCCTGATCTATAGGGAAATTGAAGTTATCATTACAAAAAGGGTGAAATATTATTTTTGGTCCTGTCATTAAATTTTCACATCCAGTTATTTGTAAAATGTTTCCTTCTAATAGAACATGAATGTGAGTTATCCTTGTGTTCATGTATGACAGTGAAGTTAGAGACCTTTAAAAAGATTACTTGCTATATTTTAATGCTTTTTTTCTTAATGAGCAGGTTTCTCAGAGGAGGGGTTACTTCATTTTTGCCATTTAAAAAGACTATTCTGATACAAAACAGCAAAAAAGACTTTTGCATAAGCAAGAAGATAGCTTTGAAATTAAAATGTAGCCTGCAACCATACTATTGGTGTTTTATGCAGTCAAATGTACATATGAGGAAAGAGTCCAACAACTCAAGTTTTGACTACAAAACTATAAAACACAGTGAGAAAAGCTTACTGCACAGTTGTATTTACATTTATGCAAATTCATGTTGCTGCATTTATATTTCATCCCGTTATACACAAAAAAACTTTGTAATTCACTCCTCACAACTTCTTCCGCTTTTGCATGTTTAACATGCACAGAAAGGTAATACTGTTCTACAATGAGATATCTTTATTATACGTTTTTATAACCTTAATAATAATAATAATCTAGTTTTCCAGTTCTTATAGAAAAGGCAATTTCCATTCCAGCCAAAACCAGGACAATAGTTAATTTTCTTCCTAGTTGCTGGTATGGTGCTGTGGTTTGCATTAGGATGAGAATAATGCTGATAACATGCTGAAGTTTTACTTGTTGCAAAGCAGTTCTTACACTCAAGGACTTCACAGCTTCTCACACCTCCCTGCCAGCAATGAAGCTGGGGGTGCACAAGAAGCAGGGAGAGGACACAGCCAGGACAGCTGATGCAAACTGGCCAAAGGGATATTCCATACCATATGACATCATGTGGAACAATAAAAATAGGGGGAGTTGGCCAGGGAGGAGGGCTGCCACTGTTCAGGGAGTGGTTGGTCAGGGTGGTGAGCGGTTAAATTGTGTATTACTTGTTTCCTATCACTTGTTTTGTATATTCTTTTATTATTGTTGTTATTATTTTCCCTTCCTTCTCTGTCCTATTACACTGTTTTTATCTCAACGCAGGAGTTTTACCTTTTTTCCCCCCAATTCTGTCCACCAGCCCACTGCAAGGGGGAAGTAAGTGAAAGGCTGTGTGATGCTTAGCTGCTTGTCGGGTTAAAAAACAGCAATTACCCCAGCTGTACTAATACAGTCCAAATATTCGACATAGATGTAGGTGTTTTCCTTCTGAACTCTACAAATGCAATTTATAAATATTCTTCCATGTGGTGACTCTCCAAAGTGGGCTTTGGCTTTTCGTTTCAAGTAATTCCACTGCAAAATTCACTGCTGCTTAATATTTCTTGTATTTTATAAGCTGACAATAGAAAGTTTTTAAAATAGAAAACAAAAAAAAAGCAGAAATGCAGAAGGAGATATAAAAGATATATATCGAAAGCAATTTTAAACACAGCAATTTATATTAAAATTCATCAAACTGGAAGGATTTTTGAGATCCTTAAGAACATAGAAATTACTGTTAAACAAAAATACTTAGGGGGAAGGAAAAAAAAAAAACAACACACCCAGTTGACTTCTTACCAAACATTTCTAGAAATTCTTTCATGTTTACTATTCTGCATTCTTTGCACCAGACCATTCCTTTTTCTTATCCTAAAGTATATACAAATGTTGCGTTTATATGAAGGCCTCTGGTGGACCTTTTATGGAAGATAAATACACAAATTATACCTTATTCTGACCTGACATGCTCATGCAGAGGGAAAACAGCACTCTACACTTATTTCCTTACTTGTTACAAAGGTTAATTAGAATTTCCTCAACCTTTATAACAATATAATCTTAACCTTAATTGAACTAAGTTCTGAAAGACAGACGCTCAGTCACAGATTTGCAGAAATACCACAGACTAGTCATAACTTTCAGAAGTTTTCTTCACCTATTTTGTGGGTAGTGGGGAACAGGGTATTGAGTCTGCTAAAATGTTCCTTACTTCTCAGGACTGAACTGATCTCTCCTGCAGCAGAGAAAGTTACCAATTAGTGAATAAAACATCTTTCAGGAACTCTTACGTAAACATATCAGTTACTAATTTCCAGAAATAATCTTTACCCTGGCTATCAGAAACACATTGTTCCTACCAATTACTTTGCCAGCAGAACAGTACATTAAGCCTGGGGAAGTTAGCAAGATGACAAACATGGGCTTTATACATAGACACAGTACTTCATAAATCCAAAGAACAATTCTACTAGATTAATTATTTTGTAGTATTCAAAGAAAATGCGTCACTGTCATGCACTACAGCTATAGCTGGCTAGAAAATAAGCCCTGCTAAATGCACTGGTTTCCCAGTCTAAGACACAACAGAAAACCTGTTTGGAAGTTCTATCATATGCTAGATAGGAATTCAGTATAACAAAACATTTCTTCTCATCTATGGAATGCGTTCTCTGGCCAGACTACAACTTCCAAGATCCACCATCACCATTTCACTGAAGCACTACAGTTGGCTATAAAAATCCTAAGTCAAAGTCTATCTTGGCAGACGCAGCGTAGCTAACAAACCTAAAAGCAGTGAAACACAAAACCTTCAGATACCTATAAGCATAAATCTTAATGTGGCAGGGAAGCAGTACTCTGTCCTTTCTGGGGTGTTGGAAATTCTTTTACAGTGTTTAATGCTCTTCATTTAACATGGATGGTTAAAAAAAACCATTTTTTGACGTGTGGTCAAAAAATATCAAAAGGAAAACAACAACAGCAAAAAAACCAACACCCTAGTACTCTGCTGTGGAAAAGAACCTTGTAAAATGGAAGTAAGGAGTTTATCAAAAAAGGCCTGCTTACAACATAAACTCCAAAAATCCTTTACCTTAGGGTTAAACATGAAGCCAAAGAGTAAGAAAGGAAAAGTAGTTGTCTGAGCATTCTCAAGAAACCCTGTATACTCAGCTTATAGTCACAGGCCTTCTAAGTTACAGCATATTAATCAATGCTTGAGCAACTAAAGCCATTAAATCTTTCCTTTTTAAAACTTAAAATACTATATGGGGAAAAAAATGGTCTCAAGAAAGGATTGACGACATATGCTCTTGAGAACAAAAATTTTAAAAAAGAACAAAAAAGAGATGATCCTAACAAATATAGCAAATCTCAGATATTGTCAGCTTCCCCATCCATCACTAATGCAATATTCATTAAAAAAAACACTATATAAGTTACTTGATACATGTAAGTGTACATATAGGGAAAGAACAAGTAATTAATAAAGAATTAAGGTAAATGAAAAAGCATTTTTATTTTCTAACTACTAAATACTGGATGGAGAGAGGAAAAGACAGTATATTTCTTCTGACAGAAATGTCAGCTCTTCACAGTGATCATTGAAGAAAGTTCTGAAAAACTGCTGAAAAGGCATATCGCACAGAGGCAGAGACAAGAACCCCTGAGCTAAGCAGAGAAATCTGAACAATGGCAAAGGGATACACTGAGATTACCCTTCACCCTCAGGTCCCTACCACCTCACAATTCACTCCTACAGAATTGAACTGGATTCATTCTACCCCAGCAGACATCAAAATTAATACTTCTTTAAATCAGCTAATCTTGCACAATTATTTTTTTACCACCTATCATAGAGTTACACTATCACTAACTTGCCCAGACATCAGTTTAAGAAAGTAGAACGAAGATTTATTTTCTGCAGTGAAAGAGAAATTTTTAAGCTGGTGAAAGCAAAAGAAAACTTGAAAATAAATGCCATCATCATCCATCATGGGTCAAGAAAGAAATAAACAACCCTC
Source organism: Anser cygnoides (assembly GCF_040182565.1). Classification (NCBI taxonomy): domain Eukaryota; kingdom Metazoa; phylum Chordata; class Aves; order Anseriformes; family Anatidae; genus Anser; species Anser cygnoides. Next base: position 69,256,967 of record NC_089874.1, read on the forward strand.
AAATCTCAACATCCATTTCAAATAAGCTAGTTCACTGATAGTACATGTAGCTTCCAGAAAATACACACAGGGACTCAAAGAAAAAGTGGACTAATACGAGAATGAGAAGGTTGGTGTATTCCAATATATAGTGTTTTCAATTACCCACATAAGACCCTTCATTAAAGAAAGAAAATAAGAAAAATATAATAAGTAATGTCATGCTAGCTGTGCATATTACACTGAACAACCTGCAAAGACCAAGGGCCTTTTATTCTCTGACTTTGTGCTTTGATGCACTCTGAACGGTCAGGGCTTCTAGCAAGTGTTCCCAATTATTCTTTTAAGCAACTCAGTTTGCATGCCCTCTCTCCAGCATTACACCACGACAGTGGAGAGCACAAACTAAATAAAAGTTGCCACAAGCTACAAGTACGGTAAAGGGATCTTCTTTAATACACATCCCTAAATGCAATGAGGTGTGGGAGAATTTAAATAGTCATTGTGGTAACAAAAAACAGATAAGACAAGGTTATCAGATCTCATATTAGGACGGGGGAAGAATAAAATGAACCAATTCACACAAAAAGGGAAAGGGAGATACAAAGTGAGAACAAAAAATCATTTGGCATTTCATACAGAATATATTGGAATAGTTGAATGTCCTCCTCCCTTTGATTTTAGCAGTTTCTGAATCAAGCACTGCTTGATCAATTTGGAGAAAAACTTTCAGTAAAGCTCCAATTTCTCAACAAGAATAAACTGGGACCACTGAAATAATCCTAATCAACTACTCACAGCCAGTGCATCACAAATTTGCCATCAGTTTGGTGTGGCCAGTACCCTACACTTGAAACTTGAGCAGGTGTTGCACTGGACATCAGGACTGCGTATAGAACGATGGCTTAGTATATATCCCACCTTAGTCTCAGTCCTTTGAGGCTGACTTTTGGCAAGATGCAAGACTACATCCTGACTTCTTCCAGATATTCTTCAGGAAACTATTCACAGCATTTACTGCAGTCAAAAAAAAGTTTCCTGGAATAACCTGCATCCATCTTGATTATATCGTACCTCTTTGCACTCCGTAACAACAGTAACACCTGTCAGTTTAATATAGCAGGGCACAAGCTAAAAGCAACAGTTTCACAAAGGAACATTGAAAGATATCAATCGGGACAAAGGCATAGTGGCTTACAAGGTCTTTGAGCAACAGAAGATAAATTTAGATGGTATCTACAAAATATATTGGAGAGACAAAGAAACAATGGCAAAAAGGAACTTACTTGATTTTACTGAAGACAATGTCAACATCTGTGACTGTCACATTCTTCCCATCTATTACATGACAGTCCTTGCACAGTTTTGACCAGTTCTTCCCATGCATTTCTCTTCCTGTGGCTCTTGTATCACCATGTATGGCAAACTTTCTAAAGGCCTCTTCCAGAGCACTCAAGTCTCCTGCCACAGCTCCCTCATGGGAGCTGTTTGAATCACAGGATAACCTTTTTGCTGCTCGGTCCTTTGCTGGATCAGAAGGAGATTTTGGAGGAGTCTTATTTGCAGGTTTGGTCGACTTTGCTTTACTGTCAGCCATTGTGCTACAAGGAAGAGAAGGGTAAATTCATTATAGTACTTTACACTAGTTTGCTTTCCATAAAACTACAGGCTACAGTCCATGTCACAACATACTAGTAAGTGGTCCAGGAAGCGTGCAAGAACTCGGTACCCTCCACCAGACAAGTCTATACATAGAACCATGTAACTTTATATCCGTCCAAAAATAAAAATAAAAAATCTACTAGTATAAAAAAGCAAGAAAACAACATTCCAAAATGGGACACAAACCTAATATCACCATCATGCCATCAGATAATAAGAGAACACTTACTGTTTCCTTTTTTTTTTTTTTTTTCAAATGACAAGCTGAATTCATCACAGTTGCTCTCCTCACTTGAATAAAGGTATGCCCTTTATACTGTAGGCAGTACTATCTACATCTAATTTTTAAGTAAAAATAAAAGGTCTGGACTGTGGCTTTTTATTTATTTATTTATTTTTAATTGAAAAATTAAGTAACATTTTTGCTGCATTTTCAAAATAATGTTTCAAAGGGCAAACAAGTAAGGAAGCCTCACAAATTCTTGGACAAAATTCTCCTGTTAACAAAACCAGTTATTTCTCAAGCTCACGTGCAAAGAACAATAGCTATGGAATTCCTTTAGAAAGAACACATCCAGGATGCAGGAGCACTGAGAAGGGATGTTACTACTGCAGAGAACAAACCAGATTACATCACGTTCATGGGATATGTTTGCCTTTTAAAAGAAACCTTAAGCTGAGCAACAGCACAATAAGGTTATTTTCAGGAGTCATAAAGTAAAAAAAAGAAAATATATGCTATAGCCCACTAACATACCAGGAGCATGACATACAAGTCTGTGCCTTCTGCCCATCCACTCTTAGCTTGACAGAAGAGATCCTGAAAAGTCTACACACAGTGTGTAGTGTGCCTGTCCCAACAACTACATGTAGACTTTTGCTCAGATACACATCTGTGGTGCTGCTACAAATTTTAATCCATAAGGAGGTGCTTCAGATATCAGAACTTTGGCAAATACTGGTGTAATGGCTAGAAAACCCTCCATACTTACCTTGCCATGCTTCTGAAATCACAGCTGTACACGGTAAGCAGCTAATATACGCAAAGACTGGTACGTATTTCTAGTTAAGGTTTAATTTCTGCATCAGATGGGAATTTATTTTGGCTTATATGCTGTATTTTGACACAAATTCCTCAGCAATGGAAACAATTTTAGACTTCTGCCTCTTCCAATATCTTATATCACATGTTCAATATCCATATCCAATATATCCTCATATCCAATATATGTTCCAGTAACCTCTGTTACTTGAACAACCAAGGCATACCCTTTTCTTCACACTGCAGAACCAACAATAAATACTTGCAATGCAGCAGTTATTATTAAGCATGAAGCCAACCAGGCTCCTAAAGGAGAAATCTTCACATTTGTAATCTTTGGCTGTAACTTGAAACGATCAGACTATACAAAAATCCATGATGAACACCAAAGCATCACACTACAAGTCAGTTTCGTACATTATGCACAAGAAAACAAAAACCAAATTTTGAAGCAATAACTCCGGCACCCAATCCCATTCCTTTAGATCTGTTGTTATTTTTTCTAGAATATAACAAATATTTCTTTGAACAGTCTGTCTTAATTCAGTTCCTAGAAAACTATTATTATGTTCTCTCCAATCCGACAGTGGTACATTTTACATTTTAAGAACTCACATTTAAAATAAAGCACTGGTACCGGACCAGAGAAATTTCAGGGAGCACCACTATTATCTTGGCAGTATTCACAACAGCCATAAACCCATATTTGAGGAATTATGATCAACTTATATTGAAAAGAAAACTATGATGAAAATAGGAGTGATAACAGCATTCTGAATTTCTGGAAATAAGCATTATTTTAAGCAATAATTTCTGGAATAAGCATTCTGAATTTCTGGAAAACAGAGACTTATAAATCATTATTAGAAACAACCTTTTAATTAAAGCTATACTAAAGGACCTTTGACCTTTAAACTTCAACAACATGGCCAAAGCAATACTGCATGTTTTGAATATGTTCAAGTTAATGCTTAAAAACCTAGTTATATCTTAAGCACGGGGATCCTGATGTTTTGTTTTCACTGTCCGCAAAAATTCTGGCAAACAAAATCAGATGGTAAATTAAAAATTAATATGACAGAAATTTACTAACTCCAACCTGAGACCTATACGTGTACCTCTGAAATAATGAAATATGAAATATGAAATAAGATGATAAGATTTCATATAATGAAATATGAAATAATGAAATAAGAAATGCACGAATGCATGCACTGCGGGAAGGGGGTGGGAGGGTGTTAAAGCTCATTAGAAAGCTAAGCGTTTAACCAATTCCCATTTCTATTTCCTTTGTGCCCTGCCTGCTCTCCAAAGAACAGTAATTTTACCTCAACCTTTTCTGAAAGTCTCCCACTATTGAAACTACAAAATAATTTATATAGAGTAAAATGTAAACTAGCACAACTATTACAGATGCATAAGTTTTCAATAAAACCATCCCTAGATCAGTCTAAACTCTCTGCTTCAACAGGCTGCACAGATTCTTTTGCTACCTAAACAGTAGGTGCATAAGAAAACAAAACACTTGTGACACTCTATGCTTGAAGAGAACAGCATTAAAAATCAGATCATGAAGATCTATGATCCATTTCTGTCCTCTAGAAAGCTTGACTTCCAAAAGCAGAAGTCTCCTCCAAGATTGCACCATTTCAGATCTACTGGAGCTGGAAACTAAAACCAGAGTTTTTCTAACATAGCACTAATTGGCTAGAGAGGGTACACACCAGCAAAAAGCAAAATCTGCATTTTAGTGTCTGCATAGGATATTCGTGTCGTAATCTTCTTCACGTCCCCGTTCGGGTGCCATTTGTGGCACAACGACCACACGGACCCCAGGGTTCTTTTAGGATCAGTAACTGATACTTCTTTATTGATGATATAACTTCAACTCGCTCTTATTGAGGACAGGCTCCCTTCTTATGCCATTCGCTCTACAGCAGTATTTTTCCACTAACTATTCGTTGGTCAAATAACTGCCCGGCAACAGCAAAAACTCAGCAACTTCCATGTCTTAACGACTGGAGAACAAGCAACCCGAGACAGCAAGGTGTCTCCTGAATCACCCTTCTTTGTTCCTTCTAAACACTTCGCATTCCTTCTGGCCTCATCGTTAAGAGTCCGATGTTATCACCAACCATGGGGCTTGTCGACACCCACGGACACACTCCCACAGATATTAAAAACACAGTTACCTCCATAAGCAAGAGGACTAAAAAGATGGAGAACCACTATAATGAGATATGTCATACTATTTTGCAATTTTATCTTGCACCCCGTAAAACTTCCAAGAGATTTTCAGGTATAAACCCCTCTTGTTCTTAGCAATTCTGTTAAGGAGCCATAGTCAGTATAAATAGATTAACAATACATCAAATGTACAGCTTACAAACCATAAACAAAAAATGTGCCACTCTGTTACCTGAAATCAGAAACTAACCGCATGCCTACATTTTTAAATGCCTCATGAACAAAATCCTTGTTTAGCTTGTGTCAGTGCCTTGCTGTCCAACTTCACCTAATCCCATGTCACCCATAGCCATAACTCAACTTTACATTGCACAGCAGAAATGCTTTTCAATTCCTTATTTGAAATCATTAGTTGCTTAAAAAAAAAAAAAAAAAGCTGAATCACACACTATAAACTTGAAAGGGCTCTCATTTTCTGGACCAAATGTGATTTTTTAAATGGTTACATTCTTTTTTGTCTGTACTACTGTCTTATACTGTATGTTTATAAATTATATGTATTGAAAATCTTCCTTACTTTCAGTTGCTGCTTTTTCTCATGTATGCTTTCCACATTTCAAAATACCTATCCATCCATATAAAGATGGATCCTTAAACTAGATGCCTAAGCAGACTAGTTCAATCTCCCCATGATTTTAAGCACGCCTCAGAGATTAAGTCTATGCTACTTTCTAAATCTCTGCTTAGCCCTGACCCCAAACTTCAAATACAAAACAAATTCTGTAACTTTTTTTTAATACTGTTTTCAGACTTGCTAGCAAATCAGATACAAATATAGCTCAAACAAATTAAAAGTTTATAAACTTGGTATAGGAAAAATGCTTAAATAAAGGTATTTGGCCTTGAGAAAAACAGTTCACTTCTAGAATTAGTTCCTTCAGACATCAGTGTATGAAATTTGTACTGGGGTCTTTTGAGGAGTTCTGGTCCACAGGGAGGAGGGAACAAGACATACCCTACAGAAAAGGCTTCTGTTTTGAATGGTCAAGTGTGGTATGCAAAGCAGTCTCACATCCTTACTAGCTAAAGCAGAAAGTCAAGACAGATTAAAACTAGTGCTGTTTTTCCCTGTGGTTACCAAAGATTGTCATGGATACTTCTTTTCTTGTTGAACCACAGTTATAGTTCGCTTGTTAAAATAAGCAAACATACCTTATATTTACCTCAAATCTTCTTTATGAAAATACAGACCTATCCTCAACTTAAAATTATGTTTCTTTACACTACACTATCCTTTAATGGTTTTTAGTTATTACAGAGAGGAAAAGGAGTAGATCAAGAAGAAATGAGAAATACAGAATAGCCTGTTTGTCACAAATTCAAGACAAAATGCTTGATTCTTCCTTACCCTTTTCCACATAGGCCCCTCAAAGTGATCAGAAGGTGCTTGCTAGCTCCTGCTAGAAATGAAGACTAAGAGTAATTTGGGGAGGGGACACACCAGGGAAATAAGTGAAACTGCCAAATTAACTGACTACTCTAAAATACCAATTCTAAAATTTGGTGAAACAAAATTAAGCTACTGTTCAAAAGCACGAACTGTGTAGATGCATGAAATAATGATTACAGAGAATAATGATTACAAAGAAACACCTTTCATCACCATGCAAAAAGTCTAGCATTCACACAGTCAGATTACATTTCCAGAGACAGTAAACAAGGGAAGGAGGTATTAGCCACCAATCCCACCCTCTCCAGATATTGCTGGCTCCAACCTAACAGGCTCAGATCACCAAAAGCAGTCATAGAAGACATTACAAAAAAGTTAAAAGCAGATGCTAAAAGTTCAGAAGGCTTTGTGAAAGAACAACTGTCCCAAATAACCGGAGTTCCAGAAACCCACAGAACAGACAACTAGGAGTTGTGTTACGAACTGACATGGTCTGTGTAATATAATATTCCCTTTATTATTACAGAACAACAGTTCTTGTCCCTTCTCTCACTCTGCAATAGGTGAATACTACAGCACATTATACAGGCAAACATATCTATACAGAAAGAGATTAAACTAGGGATCAAACTGACTGAGGTCACAACTAACACGTGCAATATTAGGCTGAAAATGCAGATCTCTGTTCTCAGCACATGCCTAACTCACTAGAAAAACTTCTCTCATATCATCAAACTTCCTGTCGGTAAGAGACTACAATACATAGTCATCTGCAGAGAGACAACTGGGAGAACTCTAGGAAAACCCAGTTATTGATCTGTAGTCTTCCAAAAATCATGGGACCAACAGTTACTGTTTTTGTGAATTTCAGTCATCTGATTCTGTATAGCTGTATGAGTACCAAGTACATATAAATAAACCCGGTGCCTCCATACTGATCAACTGTCATTTCTACTGAAAGATTCAGGTAAATTTACACTCTCTCACTAATCCACATCCTCTCCAGGCGGCAACATATTGCAGGAATGCAAGTACAGCTTTGACGTAGATTTCAGGGAACTGCTCTTAGCAGGGATCCATCTCCCAGTACCAATAAGGCAGTCCCAAAGAATTAGTAAAACCTGGAGTATTTTTGCCAAAAATTTCAGTAACTTGTGCATATTATGATCAACTATACATACTACCTACCTGGCCTTCAGAATTCACAATGGCATCTTCCCTGTTCTATCCCTGAGAAGTGGTTGATCTGCTCAGTAAACACAGACAGCTTAGTATTTATAACAGAGGTTAGTATCACTGCCATGTCATAGGTAGTGAAACCACAGCAGAGGGATGAAGAAACATGCCTATTCTGCTGGCAGAGTTATGAACATAATGAGGACCCTGGGTCCCATACTCCACACTGATTATTAGGCCACATAAAGCAGGGACATGATTGTATGGAGTGCTCTGAAAAATTAATGTTCACTGACTCTGTGGAGGAAATACACAGTCACACTAGCTGGAAACATATTTACCCAGTTTACGATCTCCATACCAAGAAATGCTTTTCAAAAAAAAATCAACAGGAAACTATCAAAAGTGCGAGTGCATAGCTATGCCATATACTTATCTGCTTATCCAGCTGGACTCTAACTTGCTAAGAACATTCTTACCTGATGTAAGTTGAATTATTTTCATTTGCAGCAAGTATTACAAAAACAAATTTAATGGAAGTCTTGTTGCAGCATGAACTGATACAGAAATGAGTAAGACTGTATTGTCTAAGACAACACAGAAGACTTGTAAACTACAGTAGATATTTATTACAGCCCCAAGCACAATCCGGTTAAAAGTGACACACTTCAAAACTATTTGTTACTTATAATATTTACCAACCAAAAATTGGTTTAGATGATTTCAAAAGTCCTGCAAACTAAGGAAAACTTTCAATTTATTTGGCCAAGAAAAATAGGATTCTGCATTCAATCACAGCATTTCTTATGTATTTGATTACATTAAACATTTGAGTAAATACTCAAGAAAACAGTGGCCTGAAGTCCGCTGATTTTATTGAGAACAAGACAATAGAGTAGGGAAAAGGACAGAGATGGAGGATGGCAATGCAGTTCACACAGCTGCAAAGTTGAAGTAAGTATGGAATTACATGCAAATACAAAGAACTGTACGTTCATAACATTAACAATTTTACTTGTGTTTCAACCTGAAAGTAAGCTTCCTATTTCTGCCCCATTCTCTTACAAATGTAAGAGTCTCAGCTTCTCCACACCTACATTCTAAGCTCCTGGGCCTAGCCAAGCTGTCAGCCTCCCTAAAGGTATTTCTTAGACGTGTGGGAATAAAAATGTTGTTTTTGCAGAGTTACCTTGTTTAAAGGTAAGGAATGGGGTATTGAAATATGCTTGCAGTGATAAGAAAACTTAGCAGGCGACCTTGTAAAATGCAGACAACCAGACTCCTTAGAACAATTAGGTGAAAATCACGGTGTCAAGTCAGATAAGTGAAGAAACATTACCACTTCAAACAGTAAAAAAGTCAAAAGAAATTTGAAATTTAACAGGCCAGCAACTAAAGGCCATGCATGGTCTGTGAAGCATCAGATAGATTGTGAACTTGGATTACCCACTCAGTGGGGAAACAGGGGAGGGTCCTGTCATCAAAAAGTATATAAACTGTGTTTTGGAACCAGTAGGTGCGCTCCTGCTTGTAGGGTGCCCACCACCGCAATCGTGAATAAATTACTACTTCACTGAGATCCTTGCCTGAGCCTAAGTTATTGGCTACAGAGTGTTTCTCACAGATGGTCCTAAACCTGAAAGGCCATTGGCTTTTAGAAAATAGACATATTACAAAGAATTCTGCCCACAAGCACACAGCCTAGGAGCTGTTAATTGTTACCTGTTTTTACTTTCCATAGTCCGGCTAATCCTTCCTGCACACCAAGAACTGGTAAACGTGATTCTTTTAGGCATACTTTTCATCAGAATCTGTGCAACACTCGTGAAAGTTACAGTGCACCACAAATAGGTGCCATCCACAATTTAAAACCTTCCATCCAATCCAAGCAAAAAAGAAAGCAATTTTTCAGAGCATTAGACTTGGTATTTTTATACGTGTGAATTGGATTCATAAACATTTATCAAACTCTGCAAAGCATCTGATTTTTGCATCTGTTTTATTTTAGTATTTGATCTATCTTCCCCATATTTTAAAAGTGTTACAGAATTGCAGGTAAAGGGTATTCTCATTTATTTCCTGTCTGGAATTATTTATGCCAAATAAAACCAGCAAAAACCAGCTGGAATCTTTTTCCCACATTTTTGCATAAACATTCAAGCTGAGAGAAGGGATAAACAGCTGGAGAAATGCAGCTCCTCGTAATAAAATGTAATGTTTTACACAATGCTCTTAAGGCTTAAACTTCCTTCACAGCTATAGCTATCACTAGCAATCAGAATTAAGATGTTCTTCTTCTGAGTTCTGCTCTAGGCATATATTCTCCACATGTGATAATGAGCCAGACATTTTCTCTAGCATAAAACACAAAAGAAAAACAAACAGCAAACACTACAGACCAAGTATAACTAACATAACCCTATCTACATTTTACCTATCTTTACTTAATTAAATCCTTTCACAGGCTTTATGAGGAACTGCATGGCTAAACCATGACTTCTCTATAATAAAATATGTGTATCTAGCACTATGGATAAGGGTAAAACCGGCTAGATCATCCAGCTGCATTAGTCTGGAAACAGCAGCTCTTCAGCTGGAAACACACAGAGTAACCAAAAGTTGGTTACTCAAGTTGTCCAGTCTTTTTCCTTAGCGAATCAATGTGTCAGACACCAATGAAGCTATACATTCCGTGAAAGAAACAACCTTAGAAAACACATTATCAAGCAAAGAGATTATTTTCACTGCTGACCTGTTACTATTCTATTTCTAAAAACGATCACTATTCACTTCCATAGTTAACTGCTACAATACCACATACGGACAAAACAATGTTTTGCTCTTAGTAAACTACATTTCTCCATTCCAAAGAATCACTCACAATATATCACCTCTTTATAAATAAAGCATGTATATGCATATATACATACCCTTATCAGCAACAGTTCTATTAGAACTTTTTTTTAAAATGAACACGTTTCACCTGATAACACTTACTACTACATAAAATTTCTTTCTCTACCCAAGTAACTCTTAACTAGCTCTACAACCTCTTGTAACACCACCACATTCTTTGCACAAGTTTCAACTACAGCAGCATCAGTGCAGGCATCCATCAGATATTTATGCACTGGTGAGATCTATTACAGTTTTTTTTTTTCCATTACATGACTCTATTCTATTTAAGAATCCTGCTTACATTCATTCTGAGTTCTGCTGGACTGCCACTGGTATCAAAGAAATAATAAGGACACAAATATATACAAATATTCAGCAATTCCACGCACAGGCAAGGATGCAAGATGGTCTCTAGAACACCCTTCAAACAACAGAGTAAATATGACACTTTTCAAAAGGGATAAAAAGATACTCGGGCTGACTAAAGCACAGCAAAAGAGCCTCAACTGTTTAGATAAAATAGTTTTTCATGGCATATCAAGAAAAGAGTAGGGAAACACAGATCCAAGAAGACTGGAAGACAATACCTGCTTCTGCAATAGCTATACAACTTCCAGATAACATTCTGGGCCTATTATCGCTGTAGGATTAAGTAAGTGCAAGTTTGCTGATTTGAAATATTACATTTGTAGAGCTAACTTAATGTACTATCCACACATTCCTTTAAATACTTATTCTGGTTTTGGCTGGGATGGGATTAATTTTCTTCCTAGTTGCAGGTATGGTGCTGTGCTTTGCATTTGGGATGAGAATAATGCTGGTAACACACTAATGTTTTAGTTGTTGCACAGAAGTGCATACACTGAGTCAAGGACTTTTCAGCTTCTCGAACCTCCCTACAAGCAAGGAGGCTGGGGATACACAAGAAGCTGGGATGGAACACAACCAGAACAGCTGACACAAACTGGCTGAAGGGATATTCCATACATCACATGGAATAATAAACTGGGTGGTTGGCGGGGGGGCACTGCTTGGAGCCTAGCTGGGCATCAGACAGCGGGTGGTAAGCAACTGCATTGTGCATCACTTGTTTTATATATTCCTTTACCATCATTATTATAATTATTTTCCTTTCCTTCTCTGTCCTATTAAACTGCCTTTATCTCATCCCACAAGTTTTACCCTTTTTTTCCCCCCATCCTTTTCTCCTTGGAGAGTTAACCTCACTGACGATGAATGGGGGATATAAGGGTGGACACTTTCCCCTGCTCCTTTACCTTCCCTTTCTCCTTCACCATCCTCTCCCCCTCCAAGCTAGCCACAAGAGCCCTTGAGAATTTTGAATATCCTTGGGATGTTGAACCCAGCATGTTCCTATTGCTATGTCTCCTGAATGTGTTTTTGGTTTTGTTTATGGTTAAAAAACTATTTAAGAATACCACCAGAGGTCTGTCCTGAGGCAGGATAGCTACAAGTGGCAGGGAGTGTTAGGAGGATATGGGCAAGTACCTAGGACAATGGGCACCTTCAGGATTTTGGGACTTCATCCCTGAACAAATGCAGAATCTTGAAAAACTAGTACAATATTTGGAAAAAATATTCTGTAACCATGGCAATCCCAGAGTCACAAACCACTGCAATGTGCTGGGGCTTGGCCCATGCCTACCAAGCTACACTCAACACTACTCTAACCCCCATGATGGGCCCTGCAGCTGGACCACTGAACCAACTTGTGCAGGTATCAGTCACCCTATATGAGAGAATAAGCAATGAATATGAAAATCAGCTTGTTTGGTAAGGAAATAAACTCTGCTAAGAAGGGGAAGGAGGAAGAAGAGGGTGAGGCAGACTACTCCAAAGTAGGGCCATCACAGGAACAGGAGGAAGAAGAGGCAGAACTTGTAAATGCAGCAGTAACCACCCAATCCCTATCCCTGGGTGAGCTGCAAAATACGTGAAAAGATTTGAGCTGCCATCCAGGTAAGCACACTGTCAACTGGCGGCTCCAATGCTGGGATAACAAGACCAGCAGTATGGAATAAGAGGGCAGGCAAGCTAAGCAGCTGGGATCCCTCTCTAGGGAAGGAGTTATTGACAAAGTGATTGGAAAAGGGGCACAAGCCCTCATCCTCTGGAAGTGACTCCTGTCAGGCATGAAGGAAAGGTATCCCTTCTCAAGGAAGATGTTATGTCACTCAGGCCAGTGGACGACCACGGAGAAAGATATCCAGTTCCTAAAGGAATTAGCAGCACTGGAGGTGATTCATGACGACCTAGACAATGACCAGATATCCAAAAATCCAGATGAAGTCAAGTGCACACGACCCATGTGGCAGGCATTTGTATGGAGTGCACCATACATCATCATATGCCAACTCATCGGCAGTAATGACCTGGACAGACAGAGAGGAACACATGATGGATTAATTGTCTGGCCAACTCCAAAACAAACAATGTATAAAATACCTTGATCCTAGAGGCACGAGTGCATGAGTTGCAAGGAAAAACAATCACAAAAGGTGATTTTTGTGGGAAAATTGCTGCTCCAGTTTCCAGCGGGCAGTATCCCAGACAGTAATGCATACTATGACCAGGACCAGAGGGGACCTGCCTCCAGCCTGGTGGAGGAAAGGGACAATCAGATTTATTGGACTGTGTGGATTCAGTGGCCTAGTACCTCAGACCCATAGGAGTATAAGGCTCTAGTGAACAGTGGTGCACAGTGTACCCTAATGCCATCCATATAGTCCCCTGGAATGACAAGGGGATCCCAACAGCTATTGGTGTTGGAGGCTGAAGTGAGTCTAACTGGGAATGAGTGGAAGAGAACCCATTATGACTGGCCCAGAGGCTCCATGCATCCTTGGCATAGACTATCTCAGGAGAGGATATTTCAAGGACCTAAAAGGGTGGGCATAGATGCTTTGGAGAAAGAGGAAATTAAACAGGGGTCTACCTTGCCTGGTCTCTCAGAGGACCCTTCTGTTGTGGGGTTGCTGGTATGGTGCTGTGCTTTGCATTTAGGATGAGAATAATGCTGATAACACACTAATGTTTTAGTTGTTGCACAGAAGTGCATACATTAAGTCAAGGATTTTTCAGCTTCTCATGCCTCCCATCCAGCAAGGAGACTGGGGATATGCAAGAAGCTGGGAGGGGACACAACCAGGACAGCTGACACAAACTGGTCAAAGGGATATTCCATATCATATGATGTCATGTGGAACAATAAACTAGGGTGGTTTGCTGGGGAGGGAGTGCAGGGTGGTGCTGCTCAGGGTCTGGCTGGGCATCAGTCAGCAGGTGATAAGCAATTGCATTGTGCATCACTTGTTTTGTATATTCCTTTACCTTTATTATTTTCCCTTCTTTTTCTGTCCCATTAAACTGTCTTTATCTCAGCCTTCAAGTATTACTCCCCCCCCCCCCCCCCAGTTCTCTCCCCCATCTCACTGGGAAGGGGGAAGTGAGCAAAGGTAGCTGTGGTGCTTAGCTGCCTGCCAGGTTAAACCACAACAACATTAAGCATCATCCCAAGGGGATCACTTCAAACATTAGTAAGACAGGGAGCTTTGTGTAACATTAAGTAAAAATATCAAGAGAACCAAGCTGGCGCTATTGAGAAGGATAAAATTTGATCAGAGAAAAATTAAGCTAAGAGACTTTACAGGGCTTGAAAGCACTCTTGAAAGACTGAAAAGTCAAAAAACATCACCTATGATCAAAGAAGGGGAGATGTTATAAGAGCTACAAAAACCATGAACCAAGACATTTTAAATTGAGAGATTTAATGAATTCCATCAATGTAATTTGTCAGGTGATTGAAATCACTTGAGTGAAGTGTCCAACTTCTTAAGGTTATTTAAACCAGCTGTACTGCAGATTAAAAAAATCTTTTTGTTGCAACTTAATGCTATGAAGTTTTGATCTGTGTACTCTCAGTTGCTAGCATTAATCCAGAAAAGGTAAAATTCATATTACATACTCAAGAAAACCATGAGGCAGGAGACAAAGGAGAATAAAAATAAAAGGGAACCTTAAGACAACTGGCAAGAGGAAGAACCTAGGCTTCTCCACTTCCACTTTAGAGCCCTGACACAGATAAGATACACACTTAGCAGAAGCAAACTGAATTGCTCACCCAGAACACATAACAACTAACAAAAGAGAAAGATTTCCCATCTGTTGATGGAATTTATCACTGCAACCCAAGAAAAATGACCAGCACAAAAATCAGACTGTGTTACTCCATCCAGAACCTGAGAAAAAGTCAGAAAAGCTGTCCTGAAACCTAACCAGTCTACAAATACTTGGCCGGTACTGTGTACAAGCCCTGTGTATTTAAATTGGGGTATTTTACCAATAACATCCTCTCAATGTACAGCCACTTTCACTACTATGTCAAAGCATTCCAGGATTCAGACTACACAGCAGTGGGAAATTCTTTCAGTACTTCTGTGTATTGACAAGTTATTTCTGTTGGAAGCGTACTTGTTACTCCACAGTTTTTATAGGTTTGGGTGTGCCTTTAGTGATGAGCAGCTTTTTTTTCAAATTGTTTTTACAGATCCTTCCCCCACACATTCTCCCTCTCCCCAAAACTGAAATAATGTGCTGTATTGAATGCTTTTGTACCTCCCTGGGTCACAATCATATCCCTGCAAAAAGTCACTCTTTGGCACTGAAATGAATATTCAGTTTTAAAACAAAAGGAACTCCGGATCTTAAATTTAAGGAAGAGTAAAAAATAAGTTGCCAGAAGATAAAATATTTTATTTTGGGTCAGTGTAGATCGTTTTTGTTTCAACACTTCAGTATTTAGTCCAGTTAAAAAAAAAAAAAAATCCCCTCCAAAAATCAAACCATTAGTCACAGGTCTCTCCAAAAGTGCCCTGGGATACCAGAACATTTAAGCATCATATGGCTTATTCTCTAAGCACTCCCAGATACAACATCATGTGCAACTCATTGTCTCTACATATTCTAAGAATACCCTTTTTAAACACAAACTGACAGTGCTGCTTGCCTGCCTCTCTCCTTCCTGAGAGCCTTTTTTTCTCCCCCAGTCAATCTCAAGGTACATGTAAAAACAATTTCCGACATACAGCTGATTACAGAAAATAAATGGAATTAATACATCTGTGATTAAAAAATAAGACATTATTTTTCACCACAGAAAATCCACAGCTTAAATGAGGCAAGCAGAAACAATTACCTGCTGGATGTGTATTTATTATAAATTTATTTTTATAATATTTTAAAATTTAAATTTATTATAAATACTATGTGTATTTATTATAAATTTCCATTTATTTTATAAAAACCTTTTCTTACATTTACAAGGGTCAAGTGCAAACACTGCAGGAGATTCTCACATGAACTTTATCAGCAATTTTATCCTTGCATGGCATGCTGTCTAAGCATTGAACTGTACTATGACTTAATAACAGATGCACACTTGAGCAGTTATAAATAATGGACTTTTTAAAGGTGTATGACTGTGACCCAGAGAGGTACAAAAGCATTCAATACATCACTAAAGGATTTTAAAAATGTCTGTTTCCATTCTGAGAATAAATACACAGTATATATTCAATATATTCAGTAAACAGTCATGCTGATTTAAGCCTGAGACTTTGAAAGTGTATCTTTCAATTTTTCCCCCAGGTTTTCACAGCTCTAGCAGAAAAATTCCCCAAACGTTAATGCTTGTTTAGCATGCTAACAGTGGTCAGCTTTCTAAAGGATTCTATTTAATGATACCTGTTGAGAAAATAGTGTGAAGACTCAATAAAAAAAATCAGTGAAAATAGACATATATACAGTCTCATATCATGTGTTTCATTTTGGGCCAGGCCCTTCCTTTTCTTTCTAAACAAATATAAGCAGTTATACAAGCCTCTGTAAAAGTCAGCAAGAATTTCACCCCCTGCCCACCACACACACACACCTGCCTACGTAGACCCTGCAAAACATTAACAGGTAAGATGCTTGCCAGCAGCATCTACTGCAAGATAGAAAGTTGTCAATGTTTCAGATGACTTGGTGTTTTTGTTTTCACTGGTTTTCAAACTAGTTAGCCAGGGTCGGGGAGAACCAATTAATTCACAATATTTTGTTCCATCCAGGTTTTCACCCCAGAGTACTGCTCTCAGCTTTATACCTGCAGGTGTTATACTGCAATCTGTAAATACTCTCTGATACCAGATGCTAGTTTTCATGGAGAACGTCATACAGGGGCGGTTCTCAATGGCAAAGCCCCTTGGGCATTTGAGAAAAAAAAAAAAAAAAAAAAGCTTCTCTACCCATCCATCTTCACAAAAGGGGACTGACTGCTTGCTCTGCACAAGAATGCAATAAGGTAGCTCTGCAGGGGCTAAGGTTTTATTGTCGTCTCCAGATAATAACTAAAAACAGAATATCGGTTCCAAAGCACATATAGAAATTAATTTATTTAGTCTGCACGCAAGGTGGACCTGTCTTCCAGCTCCTTTGGGAGAAACCTTCACCCAGACCTGGGCTAGCCAGCCTCGCACAACCAGCAGCACCGCCCATCCACGAACCTGTTACTGCAACGTCCCCAGGAGCTAAAAAACAACCCCTCTCTCCCTCGCACAGGTTGCGATCGCGCGTCTCTTCGCCGTGCGGCAGCGGGAGGAGCCCGCTGAGGCCAGATACTGGGGGCCCCATCCCGATCGGCGGGCCAGGGGAACGAAAGCAGCTTTGCACGAAGCCCCTCTCCCCTCCGCATCGGTCTCGTGGGAAAAAGGGAAGGAAATAGAAGAGGGGGAGAGGTAAAGGATTACTCCTGGAAAAAGAAGCAACCGCACCCTTGCTCGCGGCCCCCCGAGACTGTTACATAACGACAGCACGGAGCATAGGGCTGCGCACCCCTGCCTTATTGGGAGAGACTCTGATCCCACCGAGGCACCACAGATAAGATACAGTGCTGTGCAGCTACGTCAACGTTCCCGCCTCCTCCCCTTGGGTCCTCATTAACCGAATGCAAATTAATTAGCCAGCAAGCTAAAGAAAAAGCTTGCTGGCTAATTAATTTGCATTCGGTTAATGAGGGGGTGGGGGCAAGAAACATCCCTGCTCAAAAGAAGGGGGGAGGGAGGGGGCTCAGGAGCCTAACTGTTTCACCCACAAGAAGCGCGTACTTACCGCCGGCTCTCCGAGGGAACAGCAAGCCCTGCCAGCCTAACCTGACTCTCTCCCTCTGGCTGCGGCGCTACTGGGAGCCAGTCTCAAGCCGGCGCGGCGGCTCAGCCAAGCTCCCGCCCTCGCTGTCCGGGTATTGGCGAGCGCTCGGCACCGCCTGCCCGACCCCTTCTGCCGCTCTCTTCCATAGGCCAGATGGGCTGTCTAGCTGCCGGTCGCTCGCGCCTTCCCCGAAGCGTGAGGTAATGAATCAGCCTAGGGGCAGCCTCTGCCTTTGCTGCCTTAAATGGCTGGTTATTGCCAGCAGCGTTTCTCCTCTCCTCCCTGCTTATTACCCAGTGCTCGGCAGCAGGTGGCCAGGGAGAGGTGGAGGGGAGACCGCGCGAGCGGGAGGAGGTAACTTCCTTACCGCTCCCACCGCTAGGAGCTAAGAGAGACGGGGTGGGTGCGTGCATGCGTTAACCTGCATCGGGTAGTATGAGGGTTGAGGCCAGGTGTAGCAGCTTCTGCCATTTCTAGTATCCTATGCTCCCTTCAGGAAGGAAATTCAGAAACCAAGGAACATCTTGGCAGGACACAGGTCCTGTGTCCTGCCAGGCTCTGTCAGCTTCTGATCCTGATGGCTGCCCAGTTTGTCATAAATTGTGCTTGTTGACAAATAACAAACAATTAAAAATAATTAACTAAAAAGGAATGGTCTGATCTGTGCAGTGGAGAAGGTGTTCCACAAAACGCTGTGTCTCCCACCTCATACCTGCTTAGGACCAGGTCTAGGGTTGACACAGTAAAGAGATGCACCAGTGTGGGGAAATCCACTCAAAAATATTTGAAAAGAGACAGTTCAGGAGTTGGCAGAAGTCTACTGAACTGTCATGCATCCTCACTTCTGAATTTATAACCAGAGTTCAATCAGACCAGAGTCCACCAGATCTAAGTGGACCATAACTTGGTAATTGCTATGCTAAAGTATTGGAAATAAAATAATCCTTCTGCAAAAATGAAGAAGAAAAGAAAAAAGATTCAATTAATGAGCAGTGGTGCCTCAATCTTTCAAATGCAAGATAGTTATATAGCTGACTTTTTAAAAGTCTATATATATATTTGCAATAAGACATTGGAATAATAATTTTTAAACTAGTTTATGTTATTATTCTGGTATTCTAAGGCATGAGCCAGCACTTCATAAATGCTCTAAGGCCTCTTCACATTAGCATTGAGTTTGGCTGCACTACAGGTATAGGTTTTACAGTAGGGTATGACATACACATTTGTAATCTCTTTTGAGAGTGCAAACCAAAATCATGATGTTGTTGTTTTTTTCCCAAGTTTTCTCTTTCACCATGAGGCACAGGAAACCTACCCTTTATGAAACTTGAGCTGCCTCAGAAAGATTCCCTACCCTGCAACTGAAAAACAGATTAAGAAAGGTATGGTTTTAAATGAGAGACTAGTTTTGAATGCAAAAATGAATGCAATATAGATTAACAAAAAATGAGGTATAGTAAGTAGCCCAGTGGAGAATACTCACCTAATGTTTAATACGGGGCTGGTGCTACAATGTTTTCAACTATTTCCCCTACCTCATAGAGTGTAGACTGTAATAATGTTTCTCTTAACAGAATTTTTCATGGCAGCCCATGTTCCTTTCTAGTAGCAAAATACATGCAGAATCAGAATTACCCAAATTTGATTGTGATAGATTAGATTTGATTACAGTTTTCTCAGAATCATGATAGCAGCAGGATAAAGAAGAAAAAGAAAAAAAAAATTGGAGAAAGGAGAGGAACTTACACACATTAACTTTTCTGATCTTACTACAAATACGTATTGCTTTATTGTTTTGTGCAAAGTTATTATGTTTCCTACTGGGTTCCTTTCAAAATACAGCATTGGTTAAAGGAAAGAAAATACAGATTACTTGTTCCCTTAAACTATGCAACTTTTTCCTTTAGCGCACAGTTTAAAGAGAAAAAAAAATATTAAAAAAAGCTAAGCTCCATATCCTTTGTCAAGCTTTGAAAACAAATTATTTTTGTAGTAAAACGTGTTGTAAATCTTAACTACAACAATAGAGTGTCATATTCTAAAAATGATTTTAAAAATCCTCACTTAACAAAAATTCCACCATTCCTACAAGGAAAGTCAACTTTCCCCATCTAGAGCTTCAGGAAAAATATAAAGTTGTCTCACTGTTAGACCTTAGAAAACTGATAATTTAAGGGAACGAGAGAGGGAGCATATTTGTTTAAAAGACTGGCATTTCATACATTCCATTTGATGGAAAAGAGTGACAGAACAATTCATAAAATGTGAACTTTGCTTTAGGTTGACATTTTTATTTAAATATAAACAGCAGACCTTAATGTTATCTAACATACCTAAATATTTTTAAGTCAAATAACATAACATAGTTGATCTAAAATTTCAGTTGAACAAAGACTTTTTTTCCACTTTCCGGAAAATGCTTAAAGTAAAAATACTCTGAAATTCATTAGTATAACAGTTTTTAAAAATTTCCCCTTCCCTTTCATTTTCAAATTTAAAAAATCTCATTCATTTAAGGATTAGTGAAACACTGAGTTAATAAGTTAAAAGCAGTTGTATGCGAACTTATTACCAGCTATATCTCTTTTCATTAGAAATGCTAACTTAAGACCTGTAGCTACACATATATGTGAGATTCTTAGCATCCATCATGACTTTTGCCACCCCACTTATTGTTTAGAAGTTATTTTCTTAATAATTGTCTATATCAGCCCCAGATATAGCTAGCAGTGTAGCAAGGAAACATTAAAGAATCTTGAAATGCTCCTGTACTGTAAAATCAACGAAATTAAAACTCATTGATGCACTCCATCAATTCTGTCAGCAACTAGAGGATCTAAAATCTTTAATTTCTGGACTGAAATATAAATTGACAAAGTATTTTTATTATTATTACACAATGACAGAAAAATCTAGAACTGATCACAGGAAAGTCTTATGACAGAGTACAACAAGCAGATTAACAAAGATCATTTTGATAATAACTTAAATATGGAAAAGAAGTTCTTTCTGTTAAAAACAAAAGCCATGCTCTTACAGTTTCATGATTTTTCTTCTTCATCTTGTATAGAGAGAAAATTAGGAGGTCCAAAGATCAGCTAGAATTCAGTTTGGCTAGAGCAGTAGAAGACGACAAAAATGCTTTTGTAGATTATACATTACACATTTACACATTACAGCATACATTTTATAAATACATTAACAGCAAAAGGAGGACCAAGAAGAATCTCCATCCTTTATTAGATGTGAGGGGAAAGATAAGGATGAAAGCTGAGGATAGGGCTGAGGAACTTAATGCCATTTTTGCCTCAGAATTTATTAGTATGGCCAATTGTTCTCAGGGTACACAGCCCCCTGAGTTGGAATATGGTGACAGGGAATGAGATGAAGCTCCTACAATCCAACGGGAATATGGAAGTGACGTATTACACCATTTGAACCTTCACAAGTCTATGGGGCCTGACAGCATTCATTTGAGGGTATTGAAGGAGCTGGCAGAAGTGCTCACCAAGCCAGTTTAAGTAATTTACCAGCAGTCCTGGCTAACCGGGGAGGTCCCAGTTGACTGGAGGTTAGCGAATGTGACACCACTCTACAAGAAGAGTAGAAAGGAGGATTTAGGGAGCCATGGGCTTGTCAGTCTGACCTCAGTACCAGGGAAGCTTATGGATCAGCTTGAATGTCATCCCACAAAACATACAGGAAAATCGATTGATCAGATGCAGCCAGCACGGATTTATGATGGGTTAGTTCTGCCTGACTAACTTCACCTCCTTCTATGACAAGATGACTCAGTTAGTAGATGAGGGGAAGACTGTAGATGTTGTCTACCTGGATTGCAGTAAAACATTTGACATTGTTCCCCACAGTATTCTACTGGAGAAACTGGCTGCTCATGCTTTGAACAGGTGTACAGTTCATCTCATAAGCATATAGAGAGCTGGACATCCTGATCTTCACAGGACTGCTTCTGAGGTTTTTTCTCCTGAAAAATTAGTATCCAGTCTTATCATTCAGCTTCTTTGTAAGACAAACCACTAAGTACAAAGAATGTTTCATTGTCTTCTATTTCCAATAATAAATCCCTAGTAATGGTGGCAGCATATCTGAATTGTCATGTTACTCCTGCAATATAGTGCTGAATGAATTCCAAGCACAAAATGGCAGCATAGGGATAACCTGTTTTTGTTTTCTACATAGATGTCAAGATAGCCTGAAATGTGAGTAGAGAGATGTGGACCAGGATGGGCAGCTGTTGAGATGCATGCTTCCCCTTTCTAGTTTTGTTTGTTTCAAACATGTAGAGGAGGAACTTCATTCTGCCCTGCCTTCTTGCAGTCTTGGTGAGTAGCAGCAAGAGAATCAATCAAGTAAAATCAAATGCTGGACAACAGCTGCTCAGAACTCATTTCCTTCCAGCTCTGTTAGATGGATTATGGAGAATGTATTGAGGTTATGCACAGTGAGAATACTTCCTGAATTCATGTAAGATATGCTTTCTACCTGACAGACTTTTTCCATGACCCTTAAAGGTTCAAGGTGTTTTGTTTGTTTTGTTTTGTACTTTTAAGCCTATATTACTAGCTTTACTAGTTCAACTACCAGCATTTCTGCCAAGTTCTGGCACTCTATCCATATAGATTAAAAAAAAAAAAAACAGCAAACTACTTCAGGACAAGAAGGTGATGAAGAGCAGTCATTGTCAAGTGACAAAGGGGAAACCATGCTTAAACAACACGATAGCTTTCACGATGAGGTGCACAGTGGGGTGGATGAAGTGCATATTGTTTAACTTTAGGAATTCTTTTGATGCTGTCTTCCATAACATCCTCTTAGAGAAGGTGACAACGTAAGGATGAAATACTTAGCAGACAGTGAGGTGGACTGAGAACTGGCTGAAGGTCTGGGCCTAAGCAGATGTTTATGTTCAGTGGTGCAAAGTCCAGTTGTAAGCAAGTTACTCATGGTAACTCAGGACTAAATGATGGATCCAATTCTGTTCAACATCTTCATTAATGATCTGGACAATGGGGCAGAGTACACCTCAGCAGGCCTGCACATGCTACAAAAATGAGAGGAGTGACTGACAGACCAGGTAAGTGTCCTGCCATTCAGAGGGATCTGGACAGGCTAGAGAAATGGGCAGAAAGGAAACTCATGATATTCTCCAAGAAAAAGAGCAAAGTCATGCACCTGGGGAGGAACAACCCCATGTAGCAGTACATGCTGGGAGCCCACTAGATGGAAAGAAGCTCTGCAGGGAAAGCCCTTGGCATCCTGGTTGATATCAAGTTAACCACAAGATGTACCCTTTCATCAAAAGTGGCCATTATTATTCTGGGCTGCATTCAGAATAGCTTTGCTAGCAGATCAGGAGAGGTGATCCTTCCTCTCTATTCAGCTTTGGTGAAGCTACATCTGAAGTACCACTCTGGGCTCCTCAGTACAAGAGAGATACAGACTTACTAGAGTGATTCCAGCACAGAGCCACAAAGATGATGAAGGGAGAGGCTGAGAGAGCTGGAACTGTTCAGGTTGAGATGTCTCGGGCAGTGGGGGTTGCGGTCTTAGCAATGTGTATAAATACCTAATAAACAGAGTGAAGAGGGAGACAGATTATTCTAATTTGTGCCCATTGTCACAGGGGCATGTTAATGGCAATACTGAATCTACGCCCAACTCCAAGCTTTTCTTCTGCAGGTGTTTCAAAGACAGCAAAAATTACTTTCTGAAAAAAAAAAAAAAAGGCAACCTCTGGTCTTCCAGCTTTCTGGAAAAGGAAAGCTAGGCCTTGGGACCCTGACTCTTCCCTTTTCAGCCTGTGTGTTTTGTAAACTAAGGGAACGTTGATTGAAGAAGGTGACTATGTTAAGGATATTGTATTCAGAGACATTTAGGGGAGTAGTTGTAAAGAAGAGCTTAAACGCACAATAGCAAAACTTTCTATAAAAGTGCAGATGTAAATTCTGAGATAAGATCACGTCACATGGACAGCAAAACAAAGAGTGAAGATCTATGCAATCCCACAAGAGTCTGTGTCCCCTTACCAACATTTAACATTATTTATGGGAGAGGTTTTTGTCTCTGTAGAAGGTTAATTCATGTAGCACTCATTCCCTTAAAAAAAAAAAAAGAAAAAAAAGTAGTGATGTTTCTATTACATACAGTACCTCAGTTCTGGTTATGCATCAGATCAGGTTCCTATCCAATAAGTTGCCTAATCAGGCTTTATACAACTCGCATTGTGGAGTCACAGAAAGCATTTTGACTTGTAGAGAAAATACCAAATCCCAGTTCCACAATTCAGATACTGCTTTTGTCCCCACATTATCTTTGGCCTGAGTGCTTATTCTTGCAGCTTATTTTTTACTGGTAAAAAAAAAAAAAAGTTACTACTGCTTGCCAGCTGTGTATATTTTACCAAAAAAAAAAAAACTTTTGTGAACATATTTATCATCAAAGTCTAGTTGGAAGTCAGTAACTAGTAGTATACTAGTCAATACTGAGTCCCAGTATTGACTGAGTCCTGTTCAACTTCTTTATTAGTAATCTGAATGATGGGACAGACTCCTCAGAAACTTTGCAGGTGACTGGGAGGAATGGCTAGTGCTCCATACTGCCATCTGGAGGGACATCCGACAGGCTGGAGAAGTGGGCTGACAAGAGTCTCACGCACTTCACTGAGAAGTGCAAAGTCCTGCAACTGGGGAGGAACAACCCCAGGCTGATGGCCAACCCAGCTGGCAAGCAGATTGACGGAAATGAACCTGGATGTCCTGGTGGACACCAAATTGAATATGAGTCAGCAAAGTGCTGCTGCTTGAAAAAACTGTAGGACTAATCTGCACTGCATCAGCACACATTGCTAGCAAGCTGAGGGAAGAGATCCTTCCCCTCTACTCAGTCCTGATAAAGCTACACCTGGAGTACTGTCTCCTGTTCTAGGCTACCCAGTACAAGACGTGGACCTACTGGAGAGAGTACAATGAAGGACCACAAAGATAATGAAACCACTGGAGCATCTCTTCTGTGAGGAAAGGCTGAGAAACCCAGAGCTATTCAGCTAGAAGAAAAGGAGGCTGAGAGGAGAATTTTGCCAATGTATATAAATACCTTAAGGGAGGGTAAAAACAGGATAGAACCAGGCTCTTTTTAGCAGTGCCCAGTGACAGGACAAGAGGCAGTGGGCACAAACTGAAACATGGGAAGTTCCCTCTGAACATCAGGAGGCACTTGTACAGGTTGCCAAAAGAAGTTGTGGAGTCTCCCTCCTCGGATCTACTCAAAAGCAATCTGGACATAGTCCTGGACAAGCAGTTCTAGGTGTCCCTGGTTGGACCAGATGACTTCTAGAGGTCCCTTGCAACATATGCCATCTTGTGATTTTGTGATAAGACTTAAGAATTTTTCTCAATACAGCATGTAATGGGAGATCTAAACTTTCTCTCTCTCCCTCTCAAATCACATATTAACGGTAACAACACTGTAAACCTGATTAGATGTATGCAGTTATCCAAATGCTGAAGAGGCAGTGCCAGTCATTTTGATGTGTACCTGAAGAAGAGCTTGGCTAGTTTTTTTTTTTTTAATATTCCTCTCTGAGATTATTGCTAATCAAGAATTAATTTTAAAATGGTATAAAAATATGAAAATGTGATAGAAATCATCTACTTGTAAAATGTGGTCCTCTTGGCTTTAAAAGCTGTTATTAGCTGAATTCCTATTCTCCTTATTTCTTGCTATAATATTTTTTCATGAAACAAGCCTGGAATCAGACTGGTGGCATAGGTTACTTCTAGTAACATAAGAGTGAACATCAGATGGTGTTTGAAAGATAACAAATTATTAATAATTAAAAATAAAACATTGCTCACAAACCTGAACCTCCATTACCACTTAAAGTCTACCATACATCAACATTTGCGTTTCATTTGCCTTTCCAAAAACATCCCACAAATTGTTTTATACCAAATCTATTGTCTGAGTTAAAAAAATAAAAAATAAATCCTCCCCCACCAAACATGCCTTTTGGAACATGTTTACTATATACTCAAATACAATCATTTTCCCTCAGAGATGAGAATATATTTATCACAAGTTACTGCTATGACCTCTAACTGTTCTCCTCCTGCCCATTCTAGCTGTTGTGACGACAACTTTTTTTTTGTCCAACACAATATATGCACTCTGTAGAAGTCAAAGAGCTTGCAGACCTTTTGAATTTTAACAGACAAACAGTGCTATTAGCCAGCAAACATTCTATTTTACCAAAACTTCTGACATCACGATGAACTACAAAAATAAGATCTTTATATCAAAGAATTACTTAGGTAAGATACTTTGATAAATCAGGTGAATATCTTATCAAAGTCTTAGCGTTTCCTTTCAGTATTAAGGTGAGACACCAGAAAGATGCACTGGCACTGTGTGTGAGGAGTATGCTGCAGATCTGCACTCTGAGAGAATCATAGGTGTCAGAACTTCAGCAATCAAGAGTTCATAAAATAACTGACGAAGACAGAAAAGGCTTTACAGGCAATGCTGATTTTGAGAGTTCTGTTTTCTGACTCCCACTTTTTACTTCTAACCTTTAAGTAGAACATTGTTCCCTTGAATATTGTGCCAACCTGACTGGGGGAGGGGCAAAAAAGAATTGATTACATCTTTGATTCAATTCAGGTGGTAGTCCACAAATGACTCATGGCAACAGAAAGAGCATGCTACTAATCCATAAAGGGGAAAAGACCATCATAATTCCTTACACAAGCATCGTAACAGAAGTCCTTTAAGTTGTAATAAATTGAACATAACATTATATGTTATGTTCAAACAGAAAACACATATCCCTAAGGAACAGGATGGGGGAAGGGGTGGAGGAAGCATCTCAGAGGGAGATCAAGAGGGAAAGGAAACAGTCCCAACCACAAACATCCTGGTTTGAGTGAACAAACCTTCCTAGATAAAAACTGTATCAAGACTTTGATTTCAGTTACCTGACAAATTTCCTCGGTGGCTCTCACAGTTGATTTTGATTACAACTGTATTTTGCATCATGAAATATACATGCATATAAAGCAGCATAAAAATTCAGACCAGAAGCTCCTAGTATATCAGACTTATGAAAGATGAGGAATCAAATTTTCACCAGGTATATCTGCAAACAAAACGTGTTTTTGTATTAATATTTACAAACTATTGCAAGTCTGTAGCATTTGTCCAGCTTGTAGATAACAGTGGTACAACCCCCCCAATACATCAGTACTGAATTTTAAAGGTTTTACTTTAGAACTACTGAAAAAGCACTTCTCATCCAGTATTTTTTTTTCATCCAAGCAAATATTGAATTAAAAGATGAGTATTATATTTTCTTCATTTTTAAGACACAAGGGATCACAAAAGCATCCACCTTTTTTTGATCCAGGGTAGAATTAATGTAGCGAGCATTTTCACACAACTACAAGTATTGTTACTCTCATATCAAGTATTCTCTAGGGTAATGAAACATGAAACAAGAATTTACAAATATGGGGAAACAAAAACCACTTTCACAGATTATTATGGTTAGAAAATGGGAAACATTAATAATTATCACAATTCATTCAGCTCTGTCACTGCTGAAATAAAATATTCCTCTTTGAGGATGTTCAAGTTAAGACCTGAACAGAAACTGGTACACGATTCAATGGGAAACATTTCATGATTGTTGTCATGATGCTAGAACAATGATTGCTGTTTAGTTTCTATAAAACGCAAATTCCGTAACACATTACTTAACATTTTTCAACCAAGATTCAGCATATATGGCAACTTTATACAGGGATCCTCACATGAAAGAGGACAAAATTGAGGTTTCTGCCACGTACAAAAACTTTATGATAACATAATACAACTAAAAAACAATATATATATATACACACACATACATACACATATATATGTGTATATATATACATATATATATATAAAATGTACAACAGATTAGTTAGTAGTAGCATTTGAGGTTTCTGGAGACTGAAGAAATTCGTAAGGATCGTGAACCATGTCTTGCTGTTCTCCAACACTCAGATGAGAAGGACTTCCTGAAGCAAATGGGAAAAAAAAAAATCTAAACCCTTAAAAGTACAGAAAAATGAAATAAACAAATAGCATGGTTATTTAGTATGTTGCCTTCAGTCTTTTAAAGCAACACAGAAATTTACATGATATTTAAACAGGGAGATTTTAAAAAGAAACCGCAAGATTCTTTAGCAATTTAGATTCTTTTTGAAAAGCAATTATTATTATTACTTTGAGTTGAAGAATTACAGAAGATGTAACTTAGTATATCCAAATAACATCGCATACTTTCTTAAAAGTGACATCAAATTGTTGTGTGTTACCCTATCATCTTGTCTTATCGTTAAATTATTCAGTTGACAATGGAAGGCTATTGCAAAATCCTACCTGTGACTTGTTGCGTATAGGTATGCCACAGTTATATAAATTTATATTGTATAATACACATAACTATATAACATATTCATTAGTATTTCCTAAAAGCATAAAATGCAAGGGCATATTGTCATCTCCCAATCAGTTTCATATACTGTGTTTATGTGGCTAGGTTTTGGTAGCTGTGCAAAAAAAGCAGTGCAAAAGCTGTAGGAGAAAGGAGTGAGAAAAATGTGAAAAACCAACTATTCAGACACCAAGGTCTGCCAAGAAGCAGAGGGTGGAGGTGCTCCAGGCATTGGAGCAGAGATTCCCCTGCAGCCTAAGGAGATGATCATGGTGAACCAGACCCTCTGCAGGCCATGGAGGACCCAACAATGCAGCAGGATGCCCTGAAGGAAGTTGCAATCTGTGAAGAGCCCATGCAAGAGCAGCCTCCTGTCAGGAACTGCAGCCCTGCCAGAAAACCTGCTCCAGCATGGAACTGCGGCCCATGGGGGATCCCTGGAAAGGACCCACACTTGAGTAGTTCTTGAAGAACCGCAGCCCATGAGAGGGACCCATGTCGGAGCAGTTTCTGAAAGACTGTATCTGATGGGAGGGACTCTACACTGAAGGGAAAGAGAGTTGAGGAGAAAGGAGAATCAGAGACATGGACTGACCACAACCCCCATTCCCCATCCCCCTATGCCACTCTGCAGGGATGAGGAAAATCTGGAGGTGAAGCTGACCCTGGAAGAAGAGTGGAAGGGAGGTTTCGTTTTATTTCTCACTATCCTACTCTTTTATTAATTGGCAATAAATTAAATTACCCTTCCCAAAGTCAACTGTTTTGCCTGTTATGGTAATTACTGAGTGATCTCCCTGTCCTTATCTTGATCAATGTGTTTCTTTGATCATAGTTTTCTCCCCATCCTGCTAAGGAAGGAGAATGAGAGACGGGTTTGGTAGGTAGTCGGCAACCAGCCAATGTTAAGCCACCACACTTCATAATTATTTCCATTGTGCTTAATATAAGTCTAAAATAAGTAACTACAACTAATGTGCTTAATTCTACAGACCAAAACTGTCTTCCCAGTTGCCTTTGCCATGTGTATTAAAAAAAAAAAAGTTACCCTGCAGTCTGCATGCTTTATTTTATCAGAGTAGTTTCATGCTAAAGACCTATGTAAATTAAAAGGCAAATTTTAACAGTTTAAATTATAATAGAAATACTGTAACTTCTATGACACAGTTAACTTTACCAAGATGATGCTGGTCTCTTTCAGAGGTATTGGAGAGAGAACTCAAATTGGATGAAGGCCGAGATCCCACTCTGTCAGCTTGAGCCTCATGAAGGTCCTGCAGCAGCTTAGTTGTTTCATCCAGGTGTAAATGGTTATCATCATGGTCAAGTTCCTTCTTCACTTTCCCTAAGGGCCATCAGTTACCAACCAAAAACCTGTAATTAGCATATGTGGACTGACTCATGAATTACTAAGTCATTGTAAATAAATTCTAAAGTAAATTAATGCAAGTGTTTTCTATTACACAAATATCGGAATATTGCATTTTCCTCTGTACTTCTGAAAGGCATCAGCTGCAGTTTTCAGTTTCATGACATACATGTTGAAATGCATTTGGAGATATTGGAGGATGAAGGAAAGAACCATGGGAAATTGAAGTGATTCCTAGTACTTAAACAGCTATAAGAGTTAAATTTGTCTTTGTGATCTGTTAAACTCCAGACAGGAAATAATAGATCTAGTTTGCTCCAAAGGAAGGGAAACCAGTAGGATAACTTAAATATTTAATCTAAAATATGGTTAACATAGAACATGATTCAAGGAGGTGAAGAAATCCCCATCACAGAAAGTTTTAAGAACGGTATCTTCTCCAGTTGCACTCATTTTACAGGAAGCCAAAGAAAACTATGATGAAGAAAACATGCTGTTCATCTGAAGACTTAAAAAATAAACTCTCTCTTCTCTTTGGACTGTCTTCAACACATACCTTGCCTAACATTGCAAGAATTATGTGAAATAGAATATGTCATAATCTCTCTCCAGAAACTACGTACTCAAGAAGTTTAATTATTTAATGAAAGACTAAAGCAGCAGCTTTCAATGGAGCAGGAGATTCATAGCAAAACGGACACCCCTAAACATTACCTATAAAACAGGTATTTATTTGTGTTTCTGAACTGCAGTAGTATTAGTGTGTAACAACATAATCCGAGCTTACAATTGCTTTTCAGATACTACTGCGTATATGGGAGAAATCTGTAGCATTTTTCTTTAACTTTCAATCACCTTTCTTATGATTTTTTAATAGGTAGTTTAACAACTTTCACATACTGCAAAAGTTATTTCTGATTACATTCTTGAAGACATTTGGCCACCTCAGCCTGCAGAAATGGGAACATTATATATAGTAGCATTTAAAGTAGGATGCCTATACCATATGTGGATTTGACACCATATCCCAATCTTTATACAGTCACCTTATTTGAAGCTAAAATCTTTCCAATACCTGGATTTTCTTTTTTTTTTTTTTGGTTGGTTTGTTTGTTTTGGGACACTCCAAGTGGTGATATCTTTGAGCTTTGTATATTTACTTACCTACTTTACCTACTTCTGAAGTTATTTCAAAAGACAGCATCTGAAGCAATAACCTTTCTGAGCCAAAGCTGCATATTAATTCCTAATACTTGGGGTTACTATGCACACATAAAACACAGGTAAAGCTAACAAAATGTGGAGGTACAAATACTTTGTTTTCTTCAGTGGTACAAGAAAAGTTACCTTTGCTAGCACATGAATGTCTCAAAGGAAAAACAGACTAAGGTTTCATTTATGTTGTACCAGCCCTAGACTTTTAGCTACGTTAACTGTAGATTTATTACTACTTTTAGAGCACTTTTTCTTCTTAGCAAATCCAGCTGTTATTTTGTCTAATGGTACAACTAAACCATAATAGATGGCTTATATTTAATTACTTACCTAATGAACTTAACATGGAAATATCAAGAGATACATCTGAATATGGTTTCATAGAGAGAAAGTCCAAATCAGAAGTGTTACCATCTCCAGCAGATTCTCCAACCTAATTAAAAATAAAAAAAAAACATGAAAAAAGGCTAACAGTAATGATAAGTTTCATAACAACTAAGAGTTTAAGATTAATCCATACTCTCAGAAGTGTGCACCATCAACACTTGAAACTGGAACTTCTATAACCATCTTGGCAAACTTTCATATCACAAGCCAAAGGTACCACCAGGACAGGCTCTGTCACATGAATGGCAAAAGGTCCAGAAAGAAACCTCCAAGGCAGTCGAAATATCTTACATCTCAACATCAAGGACTGTTGAAACTAATATCAGATCATCTCAAACTGAATTTCTTGCCAAATTCATCCCTGTCCCACAAAAGAACACTGGGGGAACCACGCCCTCACAAACAACTCCCATAACCCCTTTTCCCTCAATGCAACACTGGATGTACTGAAAATTTTATTAACTAATAAAATCTGTAAGGTATGCCTCCCTATTCTAGAGAGTATCAGCTGGAGCTGGACACTGTGCTTTTGGATAACGAAACAGAGTCTGCATTTTGTTTCAACTGCAATACTTCTATTTGCTATTACATGGCAAAACGCAAGAGATCAAAGTAAGAAACTCATTAAGCTTCAAAATACATTTCATCAGAATTCTTTGAGGTTGCGCGGTCCAGCAGGAGGTATAGGACATGCAGGTATATATACGACCTGGTATTTCTTTTTTGTATTTCTAGAAAAGATAACATAGCAGTTTTATGAATTAACCTAACCAGTCACCTTCTAGATAAATAAAAACCCTTCCATAAAACTTAAATTTCACTAGTCCGTATAATGTAATCCATATCATTTAAATGTGAATTGCTATGGAACACAGCGCATATCTTATGTTGTCACAAATAATTTGCAAGGTAAAATTAGTACCACTTAAAGAACTATTTATTGATTAGTAGCTGTTAAAGCCTAGGATATGCATTATTTTCCCCTACTTCCCAACTTACATTTTCAATGGATTGGGCAAAGCTGATAAATACTGCTTTTTTTTCCAGTTTTATGGCAGGTCAAACCTCAAATATTCATCATCAGCAGACCAACTATCTTTCAGATTCCTAAGTGATCTTTCTGACACTGGGATTCAGCAGACCAACTATCTTTCAGATTCCTAAGTGATCTTTCTGACACTGGGATTTAGCTACGTGTACTGTGTTTGTTTAATTAACAAGAGAATAGAGAAAAATTGGACTAACACACTAACTAAAGTAAGCAGTGTCAGATAATCCTTTTTAAGTACTTAGCTTATTCTAGATACTGAAATTTTAAACCTCTACCTCAGAGCATGCACGTTCTTCCACTGAAGCACAATGAACGTACTCTGTACTCCCCATTTTCTACAAACCATTTTACCATAATCTGTTTGGAAGAATCTGGGCAGGTATTACGCAACTTGTGTTCTTCTTTTATGAGAACTGGTAGAACCTAAAGAAAAACCAAATCACTTTAGATCTTAGCATTTCACAGGTTATACACTTATGTTTCCTAAGAATACTCCTAGCTTGTGTAATCGACTGCTTTACCACAATCAGATCCTAAAACAACACAGAATGCTGTCTTGTTTTGTGATGTTTGGACAGATCCTCTAAAAGAAATTAATAAATAAAGACTAGCCCTTCTCTAATGGATGACCACACACATTCACATGAACAATTCAGAACTAGCCAGGATTCTAACAGACCATTTTTTCCTCACAATACAAAAAAGGTTCATAAATCATAGAATGGCTTGGATTGGAAGGGACCTTAAAGATCACCTAGTTCCAAGCCCACTGCCATAGGCAGGGATGCCAGCCACTAGATCAGGTTGCCCAGGGCCTCATCCAACCTGTTCTTGAATACCTCCAGGGATGAGGCATCCATGACTTCTATGGGCAACCTGTTCCAGTGCCTCGGCACCCTCTGAGTGAAATAAACGGAGTGCTATATTACACAGAATAGATGAACATTAAATAAATTTGAATGTTCACAGCCCAGACACTATCATGTTCTCTACTTCAAAAATCAAGACATTTTTTTCAATTAAAAAAACACGAACAAAAAAACCAAGCATCAGTATAACTTACTTTAACTTCATCCAGTGGTTTTATTGGGATGTTTCGTCTCTGGAGAGAAACAGCAAGAATTACGTTTATTCAACATACGACAAAAGCTTCTCTTTTGTACAACTTCAAGCATATTCAAATTTCTCACACAAAATAAAGCTAGAATCAAGTATCAAGCATTTCAAGTATGTGTAATGAAATTACAACATAACTGTTATTGTTTTGACATATTTTAGTATTATGCATTTTAACTAATCTGAGTCTCCTTATGCTATTTCTTCTATCTGTTAACTTCACATTCAAGTGCAGCATTTTAGTCATTACTTCAGGAACTTCTGATTCCAGATCACTTAAGATTGCGCTTTCAGAGATAGTCATTATTACTCATATGTAGCAGCACAACATACTCAAGCATAAAACACCATGGCACGTTGCTAATGAAACACATTTAACTGCACAAAACCTCCTCATATTCATAACGCAACTGGACAGTATTTCTTAGTGTGAAGAGCCACTGACCACTTGTTTGAAATTTCTTAACAGAAAATTTATTACAGAATCACAGAATCATCTAGATTGAAGAGACCTCCAAGATCACTTAGTCCAACCTCTGACCTAACACTAACAAGTCCTCCACTAAACCATATCACTAAGCTCTACATCTAAACGTCTTTTAAAGACCTCCAGGGATGGTGACTCCACCACTTCCCTGGGCAGCCCATTTCAATGCCTAACAACCTTTTCAGTAAAGAAGTTTTTCCTAATAGCCAACCTGAACCTCCCCTGGCGCAACTTTAGCCCATTCCCCCTCATCCTGTCACCAGGCATGTGGGAGAATAGACCAAACCCCACCTCACTACAGCCTCCTCTAAGGTACCTATAGAGAGTGATAAGGTCGCCCCTGAGCCTCCTCTTCTCCAGGCTGAACAATTCCAGCTCCCTCAGCCGCTCCTCGTAAGACTTGTTCTCCAGACCCCTCACCAGCTTCGTCGCCCTTCTCTGGACTATTCTTTCAATATTCATACAACAAGGTAGCAAAAATGGTAAGGCGTGTGTTTTATTTTAAAGCTAAGTTACATACTTTGTATACACACGTTTCCACATGTAAAAGAATATTTAAAATATTATTTTAGAAGACTTTTTTTGAACTAATACTTTACATTTTTTTCCTGCTAGGGAGGTTTCATATACAAACTTTTTTTTTCCAGTACAGACTGGAAAAAATACCCAGAAAATGCTGATGGATGTTCCATATTTTTCATTACATTTTCTCCTTTTACCACAAAATTAACCACCCTCTCCTATTTTCTAAGGCTACAAAGGTTTACCATAATTTTATTTTCACTATGTCAGGAAGTTTGAATACCTTCCACCTCTCCTCCCCTTCTCCACTCTTTACTTCTAGAATCAAAGTGTCGTCATTTTAACCAGCAGGCATTTATTTCAAACTGAGTGGTTTTATGAGTGAAGATAAGATGAAACAAGGTTCAAACAAGGTTCTGCAATTTCTTGTAGTTTATTTTGTCTTAGACTAACATTCCCAAATGCAAATATTTCCCCTGGTATTATACACGTATCTGAGGAAATCTCCTCTTCAGTCTTAGTATGGATCTTGACGGTAAAGTGCTTTTGAAAAAAGCTAAAAGGTTTTCTTTCAGACATATTATGCAGATTTAAAAGCTAGCACTGTTAGGTAATAGGTATCAGTACAGTGGTATTAATCCCTTCTCCAATACTTCAAATTATTAACCCTTCCACAAAGAATACATTTTGCATTTAAACAAAGAAAAATAAATCCTTAAAATATCCTTTGCATTATAACTCAGAAGCAGAAATTTAAGTCATGACATTGTGTGACAGGCTGCACACAACCTCAGTTTGTTGGTCACCCCCCCCCCCCATATGCTGGCCCTGCTTGTTCCCTTCTGCAGTCACCTGGTGAACCACACTGGAGAATTGATCTAGCTGAGGAAAAGTTAGAGGAAGATTACTTCTCTGCTGATTAATTCAGTTAGCAATTTGTTTCCCCACGTGGTTGTATGAACATCTGAGCCTGCACTGCTTAACTTGACACTGGAAAACAATGCCACTCAAAGAATATTAAAAACCAGATACAGGCCCGTCCTTGTTTTCATGAACCTGTGACATTTCCATGCATCAAGGACACACCTGCTTTAGCTGACAAACAGTTTTGGAATGATCTCCATTAGTGATCTGGTCCAGAAGATCATCTACTATTTTCTTGCTGTAATTTCCAGCGTCCTTCACAAATTCTTGTAAGCTAGTAGGAATGGAGATACATCATTACAGAAAATGTTTACTTTCATAAAAGGTAACTTGTATGTTTTTCTCAACCTATGGTGCATTACACCTACATTTTCCTTCTTCCCTTACTCAATCACGCTTCTTTAGAAAAGCAATTCAGGTGTTCAAGATTTTTTTTAACCCACTACCAATAATATTTCAAGAGAAAATTTGCTGGTAGTTATGAAAAACAAATTAGATACCTATTTCCTTCCTTTAAACAAGAAACAGCAACAACAACAAAAAATCTAAGAAAACAAAACAAAAAAAAATCTAAGACAACAAAACAAACTTTGGATTAATTCTCTCCCTCCAAGGCTGACAATGTAATGAGAAGTGGCATTTTCCTTTTCAGGGAGCTCTAACTGTTTTGAAACTCCCTGGAGAAAAAAAAAAACAAAAAACTAATTTGCTTTTAAAATTCATTGAAATCTATTACTTACATATCCAAACCAGTTACTCCTGGGTATAAAGCAAATGGCCAAATAACTAGCAACCAATAACATCCTGTGGTCAAAGACCCATAATAACAAGATCTGGAACAGTCTTAAAATAAATGTGCAAATTACAAAATAAGTAAAAAATACTAGATCATCACCCCCCCCCCCCCCCCCCCCCCAAAAAAAAAAAAAAAGGATAACAGCTAGAAAAGGAAGAGGATTTGGAGGCTCCCGGATGACATTTAGTCCAAATTGCTTTTAGTCATAAAATCGCTCTGAAATGTTAGACCTCTTAATAAGTGTTTACCTTAAGGCACACTGTATCCCAGTTTCATCACCATATGCTGTGTATAGGAGTTCCATTTCGTCTGATTTCAAATCATGAAAAACAGAGTTGTTTTGCATGGAAAGGGCTGTACTAGCACTGGTAAGAAAGGTAACTAGACAGGTAGAAATAGGAGATGACAAATGATTAATGCAAGTGTAAGAGATTACTTGAAAAGGAGATTTTTTTTTCCTGAAACGTACAGAAACGTGTACTGCAGTGCTTTTTTTCCTCCAACAGAAATCAATTGCAATATCCAAAGGAAACTCTAGAAATAATTTTAGCCAAATGAACAAATGTACATATTACCACTAGAAAATAAATAAGTTGAGTCCCTCCCTTTCCCCTAATACCAGCAACCCCAAATTTTATGTTCCTGCACTTCAAAAGAGCAAAGTCACTGAAAGAAAAAAAAAAAAAATCGAAGTTTTTCTTCAGCCATTTTCTTCAGTCAAGATTTAACCAGGAAATTTAAAAAACAACACTTGCATGGTTTCTGTGACACTACAGTGCTACAAAACAGTGTGTTAGGAACTATTAGAAACGTCAGTGCTGGAAAAAAAAAATGCACATTTGAGTTGATCAGCACTCTTGTTTGTGAAATTCTTGTGAAGAATGAAGAATATGATACAACAAAGTAAATGGCCAAAAGTTTCTTTCTCAACTCCAAATGCTGTTCCTCAGGAAAAAATGTTTTCTTCCACAGAAAATGGTGTACCTTAATTAAAAAGCTTCTATGGTACTTTCATTAATCAATAATCTCCTAAGTTACGTTTAAATATGCAAAAAAAGTCATTACAATTAAAACTGCATTCTGCTGCAAATGGAATAATTATATATTATACAAATAACTAAGTGAACTTTTCCCTCAGGTGTGACAGGTATGATCTGAAATTATCTTTTATCTAGAAATTGCTCAAATAAGTCATCACAAAGTCAAAACATTCTTTGGCATTTACCTTTGTTTCTTCGTTCATCTTTAAAGCCCAGTGTAGTGAAGCCAGGTAATAATTTGCTTGACAGTGAACTCAGATCCACTGGGTGAGTCTCTTCCTCTAACAATTTGATTAAAAAGAAGATGATGATTTTTTTTTAAACCTTGTGTTTAAAACTTACTTATGGTGAACATTTAGCTGTTGTTATTTTAAAAAGTTGTAGTTACTGTAAAAGCAAAATTCTGAGGTTCTGAGAACTGCTTAATTAAAATGGCTAAAATAATTTGGAATATGTTTTCATGATAAATAAATAAATAAAACAAAGCCAACTAATCTGTATTTAGGACACTTTCAGTTACTTTAAAATCTCACTGACCATGTTATGAAATCTAGCAGTAATTATACTCAGTTACTGAATAACAGAAAGCAAATTTATCACTAGAACCTTAGTAGAATAGAAAAAAATAAACTACAATAAAAATTCAGATTATAGAATTAGCTGTAAATCCGGTGTAACTACTACTAACTCTACAATCAAGAAAGACTATGGAGCATAGAAACATCAGGAAGCAGTACAGTGCTTTATAGTACACAGTGAACATTTGCTCTCCAAAAATTACCATCACTACCTAAATTCTCAGTAGCATGATTTCAGAGGTATTAATCCCATTCATTTTATTTCATTTTTTCAGAAATACGTGCATCATGGCAGCCAAAACGCTCAATTTCATTCCAGAACAATTTAATCCCAAATGAAAAAAAATGCAGACAGTAAAGGAAATACAGGTTTGCATCTCCTTATCAAAAAATCAACAGAAATGTGACTACTCAAAAGGGTTCATGCATTCCTGATACAGGTAAGCTGTAAATCAATACCAATCTCAAAATGTACAGAGAAAGGAGTACTAAAATCAACATGACATATGGCAGCATAAGGACTATGCTATGTCATTCATTACAAACTTTGAAGACTTCTGTATTTTGAGCTCAAAACCAAAAAGAGTGGAAAGTGTAAGATAATATAAATAATTTGTGGTAGTAACACAAACAAAAAGCATAGAAAAGATTAAGGAACTACAGAAAAAAATAAGCAAAACTTAATTAAGTTAAAACAAATTAAACCAATAATTTAGAACAGAAATGCATATACTGAATCATCTTTTTTGAATCTGTACATATCACATTCGTGTACCATTACAGTGCTTTCATTCATAATTTGTCTATTAAATTTTAATAGTCTAGCTAATTGGAGCAAAAGCCTGTCATGCAAGTTCTCTGTAAAGTTGTAGCAATATGTAATTGCTTATAAGGAGATATTATTTTACCTCACTGTTGGCATCATTAAAACAGAGCATCTGAAAACTTGACAGGTAAAGAGAAACATCTCTATTTAGA
Organism: Anser cygnoides; assembly: GCF_040182565.1. Lineage (NCBI taxonomy): Eukaryota > Metazoa > Chordata > Aves > Anseriformes > Anatidae > Anser > Anser cygnoides. Next base: position 69,295,531 of record NC_089874.1, read on the forward strand.
ACCTCCAAAATAAGCTGCTGGGGAAAACTGTTATGGGAGTACAAATTTACTAAAAAGAAAAACAAAACCCAATAACAAAACAAAACAAAAACAAAAAAAGTCATCTGTACTGCACAGGATCTGTATGTACATTTAAGACTACAAAATCTACTAGAACATTCAGTATTATAGAAAGGTTTGCTTAGAAGATTACACCATTTACCTTCTGCTTCTGGATCAGATGAATTTACTACACTAAATAATAAAGTTCCATCTCCTCTTTTTTTCAGATAACCGATCTGTAAATACAACCACAAAGACATAGATGTAATCATTCAAAACAGCCCAAACTCAAAGGAGATGCCTGCTTACACAGAAAATTTTAAAAAGCATTTTTAGCTGTATTCAGATCCTTCCTACTAGTGTTCTAACTTCTATCTGCAATCTACTTTACTTCTAATTTTCTAGTCTAGACTGAAATACTTCTTTATGCATCTCAACCACAACTTCCTCTAATTAGAAGTACTATCGTGAACACACTATCAAATTCTTAAAAAGGAAGTAGTGCTGTGACAGACCTATCAGAGCACAAACGTGATGGTAAGAAGACAAAAAGAGATCTACCTGAAAGATAATAGAACACACTGACCTGTAAAGATCACAGGTCTCTTTGTTGACACAACTGAGGCAACAAAATAAGCTGATGTCAGAAACTACACGTGAATCATGCAAAAAATATTGTAACTTCTCAGTAAAGACAAAAAGAAATGTATATTCTACCTAAATATTTCCAAGTAAGTTTAACAATACACCTCTGCAGGTTTTTTTTTGTTTATTTTTATTTTTGCTTCCTCTAAAAAGTTGAAAACTCTGTCCATACACAATGCCAAAGCTAATGATGGCATTTAAGAAAAAAGAAGCAACAATGCTGGAAAGAGGTATGAACGAGAATACCTTCAAGAGACGGCAAAAGTTAACAACAGGTGAACTTCAAGTATGTGTCAGTGTTGCCTACTGGGGTCTGCAGTGTGTTGTCTAGCTGATTAACAGCCCAGATATGAAGAGCTGCATACCTTCCTTAAACAGCACTGACTTACACTCTTCAAAAGTGACTGCTTCATGAAAAGCATTTTCAGTAATGGTAGCAAGTAGCAGAAGATGGACATTGCTGTAAAGGTGGTGGGTTGTTTTTTGTTTGTTTTTTAAAGAAGAACCACCCTTGCTTTAGAGGTTTCCAAATAGCCTTCAATCCTAGTGATTCTTCTTCCTAGCTTCAGAAATATACCAAAGAAGCTAAACCTTCTCCCACTGTTCTATGAGGCTTCACTTCCTAATCCAGCTGAGCCTAAAGTGACTACAGTCAAGAGCCATGGTTCAAGAAATACATTTAAGTTGGAAAACACATTACTACCACTAATGCTTCAATGCAAATCTTTCTTCTACAACAGTAGTTAAAAGATCAGGTTGAAAACGCAGGATTTAGCAACATCCTGAATCTTTTTTTTTTTTTTGATTGCAGTGGTCACTACTGTACGTGACAATGAGAAATCAGGCCAAAGTATAATGGTGGTTCATAAGACTCCACATGATGCAACGGAAACAGGGTAACATATATATCTCAACACAGACATGTAGGGAATGCCCGCAGCATTCACTCCAAACCCTAGCAGGAAGTAACAAACGAAATCACACAGCTAAGAAAAATATAGCCTATAAACAGATCGTGCTTAAGAAAACGTACTATCACTGAGTTTTTCCTATTAGTTCCTGAACAGCATAAAAAAATCAAATACTTTGAATGGTATCAGCATCATGTCCAAGATGATCAAGCTTGTGGTAAGCACCGTCCAAAATTCCCACCCAGACAACCCACTGCTATTTCCTCCTGGTCACTGAAGGATGTCTGTATTTTGTAATCACACAAGAATGTGTGATAGTTGACAGCCACTACCGGTAGGTACAAGACTAAAAGAGGTTCCAGACTTCTCATTGAAAACAGTAAGTTCATACTTAAATACTTCTTAACTCTGTTAGGATCAGGGAGGAATCTTAATAAACCTTTAGCCAAAGTTTGTTCCTTCTGTTGTTGCAGCATTAAGAGAGTGCCATGTGATTTTAATCGCTTTCAATACTAAGGGTTGCAATTAAGGAAACCAGATCAAAGACCGACCAATGTTCACTGTTTTCTGCAGGTAAATTTTTAAAGACGTTCCAAGTATGATACAACTTGAGATCCATTTAGGACGCCCTAAAAAGGGCTTCCGTGGGAACTAAGTGATAGACAAACCACACATAGCATACGTTACCCTTCCTAGATGCTACAGTCTCACTGCAGCACTAAAGCCTATTTTCCAAGATGCAACAATGCAATTAGGCACATCACGGAATTGTGAAGTTGGTCATGAAATAGACCTTGCTGTTGGGAAGATATCGACTGATCCTATCCCGAGCCTCATCTGCTGCATGTTCCACTAGTGCCAGGACGTGTTCTTCAGCAGTGCTGTCTGTCAGGCTGCACGCATTTCCCTCGGGTTCAAATATGCAACTAAAGAAAGAAAAGAGTAGTAGTTGTAGAAATTAAAAGATAAAACAAAGGGCTAAAATTCTGAGCTTGCTAAACAGATTAGTCCTACTCCTTTCCCAGTGAGAGTCTACTTTAGCATTTCAGTAGAATTATAATCATACTACAAAACTGAAGTTTTTCAGCAGAAGCTAGCTTATTAACTGTTTCTGTACCTTGATGAAAATAAAGGAAGAACTTCAAGACAGAAATTGAGATTAATTTTTTACATCATTACAAGGTGAATGTTATATGCAACCTTGGTCTCCCACATAGACAAATATGCTATTACCGCAAATTCCAAACAGAAAGATGCAGAAAAGAAATTACATGATGAGGGAATGGACAATCTGCAATTCTGTGGGGAAAATATACAAATAAATAAAAAACCCCAACAGATTGCAATTATTAGGATTATGTCGTGTAGTTCCCAGAAAGAATAGGACATTGCTCCCAGTCAAATAGAGATTCCTTTTAACTCCTACGTTTGTTAATATTGGCGATCAGTGTTCATACTCGGTCACACCATTCCTGTTTATCTTTTAGTAGATCACTCTTCTTTACAGCACCAGAACAATAAAACGTAACGAATAAGCACACCTCAAATGGAACAGGACATAATATCCTCGCTATTATATAAAAACAGAGAAAGGCAGTATTACAAAAGGAAATGCGAAAGTACCAGTAGGATATGGCAGTCTTCATTAAATATATAAGTAAACCTCTGTACATCAAAATCTTTTAGGGTATTACGTAGAGATTACAAACTAAGGGCCAAACGCCTTAGGTACTAGGTAAGTGAATGCAGAGCACCTCTACCCAAGATCCATTTCCTTGTCCCGGGTTACCTTCTTTTATTTGCTTAGCTAAGATTTTTCTTTCTGTATAGAGATTCAGATCCAATACACAGAAAGTTTTGCTATTAAAGACAATGGAAAGATCACAGGGTCACGAGAAAAATGTGTTAAAGCTTTTTGTTCCAATGAAACTTAAGGAAATGGTGCATACAGCAGCAAACTCCTCGAAAACAGATACTTTCCATCACTCTACAGAATGCATAATGGACAAGAATTTTAAGTGAATGTTCAGCAGGTACACTGGACAAAATTTTCAAAAAATGCTTAGATATTAAGATAATCAAGTCACTTTCTAAACTACAGCACAGAGGTCTAAACTAACGCTTTTTGAAAACATTGATTTCAGCTCTTTGCTTTTAACTGTGAATTGTGAAGGCAAAAATATCTCCTACCATGTCTGATTCACTACCCAAAGTTCTTATTGTACATCAAAAAGAATATTTATCACACCGGTGCCAAAATACAATTGGTTTAAAGGTCAAATTAATTAGCAAAGAAATAGTTCTGAGTACTAAAATTACATAAACACTGAAAAGAACAGGAAAGTAAATTTATAGCAAAACTGATCCCAAAGAAACTGGAAAGCAGGATACAATTCACAGTCGTCTATTTCACATATTCTTGACCATGTGATTGCACATTAAGGTTGATTTTAAAGACAAAGCAGTACTGTGTTGCTTGGCAGTCTCAATTTCCTTTTCTGTTAGCTCTCTTTACTTGAAGACAAGCACACAAAAAGCGGCAAAGTACAAATGTACTTCTATAAGGTAGTTTACTTAAGAAGTAATCAGAAAAGGAAACCTATTGTTCTGGTATCATACAAACCAAATAATGGTATCCAATAAATAAATAAATAAATACATCTGTATGAGGTCCCATTATACAGAAAGCTACATTCAATTAATTCCTGTATGTAATCTATTAAACACAATACGCTTTGATCATTGCCTGTTATACAGCAGCAGGTGTGTTTCTGTATGCTGACATCAGAACAGCCCCAGAATTACTCAGTTTAAAAATATTTTTAAAGATTTAAAGATTTGCTGTCTCCTATTGCCACAAAATACTTTTCTTCCCTCAGATATTAAATAGGATTACAAAAACGTTCTTGTTACACTAAACATGTGACTGTTTAGAACTTCTTTTTAACAAAAATGTGAGAGCATCAACTTGAAGTAAGAAACTATTTTTTTCCTCTGGATGTTTAAGAAAGAAGACGAAAGAAGACTGCAGGACATATCTCCATAATCAAATTATTTGATACATAATTAGCAGTGCTCTGTTACAGTTTGATTTTTATACAATTTGTCAATTAAATTCCAGTTGACGTAATGCTCTGCAATCTATCCTAGGACATCTATGTAAGTCAACATTCACTAAACAAGGTAATTTCCTTCTAAATCAGGGTTTCTGGTACAATCTCCTCATAAAATAGAAAATAAAAACCTATTCAATTTGTCCAAAATTAGGTTTTAGCAGTAAAGACATGATTTTGTGACAAGGGGGTACCTGTTGCTAGAAGACAGCTATTTACACTACCAATGTATTTTACAAAGAAGCTTAGTAACATTTCACTGGGAAGAGGTTATCATCTGCTTTAGAAATAATCTTCTGTACACCTATATCCTGCCAGATAAAACTAAAGTTAAATAAAAATCATTTACTGATCTGGTCCACTTTGCCCTCTCACAAAGATACTGTTTAGATTTTAATACACACCAACCCTTTTTTTCTTTTTAAAATGAACACAGTGATTTTCCATCAAGTTTGACATTAACCACAAGATCAAAGTAGAAAAATCAAAGTTATGACAAAACATGAAAATTTTGTGTCTATGTTAAAAACCCTACTTATTTACTGCAGATGTAAAGAAGGATAAAATATTAATATATACACATTAACTGTAAGCTGGTGTTCAAAAGAACATGCAGTAATTCTTTGAGTTGCTTGTTTCAAGTTGGAATACACTGGATTATTAAACTACCTCTAAGAAATAATAAATAAATTAAATTGCTCATTTATCCTACGGACCACAAGGAAAAAGGACACAAGGAGTCTATTCTCAATTCTTTGCTGCTGTCTGATATTACAAAAACTGCAACAGACCAGTAAGCATGCCCGTTAAAACCTTTACCTAATAACTTCTTTATTTTGCTTTTTAGATTTCTTGGTAGTCTCTACTTGTACAGGAACAACTTCAGGGACAGGTTCCTCAACTGATGTGTCTTCATCACCCAAAAGAGCTGCCTGCTGAGAAAAATCCATGTCCTGCATAAACGACATGCTGCGCTTCAAAGCTAACAGCCGTTCCTAGAATCAGAAAGGACAGAGCAGCAGGGACTTAACCTTTCCCTCACAGCCAAGATGCTATGATAATGGGATGGGATGGGAATGGCCATGGCCTTATTTTGTTCTTAATGCCTCATTTCCAATGGTGATGCAACATGATTTGGTCATGGTAGCATGGCATCAGAATTTCTGCAGACCAACTATCCAGAGAAAAACAAACAAAAACCCATGCATGTGCAAAGACAGCTGCCTATTTTACACAATTCTTACCGTAACAGACCTGCAACACAAACATGTTCACACGCATGCACACACAAAAAGGAGCTCACAAAAATAATTCAATTATTACAGACTAAAATCTGCATTTGAATAAAAAAAATGTGTGGGTTTGCACATGCAGATCTGTGAAATACCTGAAACCTCCCATACACCCACCCATCCTTAAAAAAGAAAGGCAGAAATAAAACTTAAATAGTATCTTATTTTCAAAGTTGAACCCAGAAGCAATGTTTTATAGTTGGATTTTAGGCACTTAGATTTTAGGTACTTCCACTGACGCCTGTGGAGTAAGCTCCTACAGACTTCAGTGATGCAGATGAGGCTGATAAATAAAGGTGTGTTTATAATACCAATGCCATCAAGCCTCTAAATATAGCAGCATAAATAGGTACTGCTATAATTAATGGCAGATGGATGAAATAACAAGACTGTTATTAACTATGTTCCTTTTTTTTAGAATGACCGAAAAACCAACAACCCCGAAACAAAGTATTTCTGCTTTGTTTTTAATAGGTCTCTTACTTTGCTCATCATCTTAAAGCCTGTATGCAATATCTTCTTGGCTAGCTTGTAGTAAACAGTATCTGGTCTGTTGTACGTCATTGCATTATCACACATAAGTTTAAAATCTGCCTGTAGAATGCAAAACAAAAAGCTGTTAAAATTTCAAACTCCTTTGTTAAATGACTGGCAGTTACCATTTCATCAAGGCAGCTCTGTCAAAAACATTAACCACAATAACATTCCAGCAGCAAAAGCAGAACACTCATGGAAAGCCAAAATGGAAGACTGAATTGTAAAGGTTTGAGCCCTTTTTCTCTTTTCCCTTATTCAGAATGCTCAGATTTGTCTGGAATTGTTTTTCTGTGTGTATAAACAAGTTTATACACAACTCCTAATAAATACATATCAAACGGACAAAATGTAAAAGAACTACTATTTGTCAAATCACTTATAGGAAATCTAAGCCATGTTTTACTCACCTTGCTGGATTTTTCTAAGGAAAAAAAAAAAAAAGAAAAACAAGCCAATGCTCGCAGCCAAGGCTACTGTTACATCAATACCACCCTAGAAAATAACACTGAAGGCAGCTGATGGAATTTTATGAACTGGTTAAATAAAACTCCTTTCCTTCCAAGAGCTGACATCATGAAAAAAAAAATCAAACTGTACTGTCTGTAAAACAACAATGCATTCAATAAAGTATTACAGCAATGCCAATACCCAAAATAGCTAAGACAAGTTGCCAATAACTTTGCCACATAAGTTCTGCCAAAACACCATTCCAAATGAAGTTATATGGAAAACTATATGGAAATACACAGCTGCTATTGTATCTCACACAAAATGCTTCAGTAACTCCAGTTTTCTTGCAGACATTTAAATTACCATTTAATCAATCTAACCCAGTCTAGATTTAAAAAAAAAAAAAAAAAAGAGCAGCTACAGGTTCCTTAAAACAACTTAATCCTTTGTAATATTCTTACTCATATTTACATCTAGAAGCATGAATTCTATGTAACTTCAGAGTATGTACTTGGTTTCCATGGTAATTTGCAGTAGACTGTGGTAGAATAGGAAACTGGGAAATAGAGAACTTCCACAGTGATAAATAAACCAACAAACCCATTCTAATACAAAGAATATACTGAGTTCTGAACATATGAATGCTAAAATAATTTAAGAAAGGCCTCTAAAGTTAATCTTTGATTTCTTACTGAGGTGTTCTGAAATAACTAAATCTCTATCAATTCACCTTGAATTCAGTGACTGATTTGTATTCATTTGCTGCAATTTTTTCCTTCATAGTACCAAAATCCATGGGGTGCTTTATTATCATGGAATATCCAGGAGCAATGGCATCCGTGACTGGAAAAGCAAAAAACCCATGAGGATCTTTCCTAAAAGTAAAAAAAAAAAACACAAAACAAAACAAAAACACACAAACTTTTAGATTTATATAAGCAAACAAAATGGCCATTGTTTCTATACTACATTAACGGCATAAACGGGCAGTCTTTTTAAAAACAACTGAAAACACTCTCCCAAAACAGAAAAATACTTGAAAAGTTCCCTGATGCAGGAGAAAATTTTGATTATGCATGCGTAGACTTTCTGAAAGAGATTCAGCTAGTTCTTGAATTATGTAATTATTTCTTGTATGCTTTCTCTATCTCTAGTTACACTCCAAATGGGTCTTTTGGCTTCATTCAGTGAAGAGGCTTCACCTCATTCAATCTTCTTGTTCATAAGATCCTCTAAAAATAACTGCAGTGTTTACTATTTTACAGTAGTTCTAAATTCAGCTTCTTGCTATGTAATAAAAACAGAAAAATCAAAGATTTCTGTAATTTTCTTTTCAAAAATATGAGCTACAGGGTTAACATAAGAAAAAAAACATACAAACAATAAAATAAAAAGCTTCTCCAAATCAGAAGATTATCAAGCAAGCAGGTATATATTTGCTTTGGCATCTGTCAAAGGACGTAGAATAAAACACAACTTCTCAAGAACAGTTCAATCTTTAGGCTATTACAATTCATAACTGTTTTTTTTTTTTTTTTAATTTCCTAAATTCAGTTTTCAATATTTACTAAATCTTCAGTTGCAACATACCCTACACCCAAAACATACCATGCTTAACCCCAGGCATTGTTGGTAACAATATTCAGCAACTAATCTTTAAAAATTAACAAGTCTGACACAGTTGCAAGTTACCAAACATATTACAGCTACTACAGTCATTTAGGCATTATTTGCTAACAGAAAACCAGGATAAGTTTTAAAGTAACATGTATGTGCTAGGCACCGTCAATATAACTAGAGATACAATATGCTTAATACCTTTGAAGCTGGCGAAGGAAGTGTTCTAGTAATTGCTGGATTGGTGTGCTCTCATTTTCAGCTGCAGTTTGAGATGGAAACATGGATAAGTGCAATGAAACGGAGAATACAATAATTAAAAACAAAAAAACAAAAAACAGACAAAATTGTAACTACAAGTGCAACTTGTACTGGTTTAGAGATAAATGAGACATGGATTTCAATGACAGCAGAAGCACGTCAGAATCTATTTATAAGCATACAGTAATGATTTATTCATCTTTATTACTTAATCAGTTTTAAACATAATAAATTAAAAACTAAGTAGATATTAAATTAGATGCAATGCTAAGTCTATTAGTAAAATTTCTTAAAACTAATAAAGTGAACATAAGGTGTTATCTATTTTTACAGAAAAGAAAAAAGAACCTTTGCTGCTCAAGTAGTGCACTTGGGAAATCCACATTCTGATATTTCACCAGTGCAATTTTAATAGTTCCTTTGCCATAACACCAATGCAATTAGCACATCTGAGATTCAGTCTAATCTTTTCAGTCAAAAAGAGGAGTGACACACAGATGCAGACTTCCCGGAAAGATAGGTATAGATTAAGGTATTGCCTAACGTACAGATTAAACAATAAACTCTACAAATGTTAGCTACCTGGTCCATGTATATACTTAAGAGAGACTGGCTCTCATGTGAAGTTTGAAAAATTAAAGCAGCATCCTGAAAACTAGAATTACAGCTCCAACTCTTCATCACGAAAATGGAGAAACATTTCCCTTTTTAACCAAAACAGCTAAGACAATTTATATGCTTTCACATCTGTCTGTTTCCAAGCAGATGAAAATAGAACCCTAGTTAATATAGGTGGCAGTTTCTAGCCTGACAGCTTTTCAGGACTCAAGACTCTCCAGAGACATAAAGCTTTGATCAGAAAGTGTCAGTAACCCCTATCAGGGCACCTTTACAGTTGACGGACAAATTCCTAATTTAATATTAGAAGTCATTATAAGTAGTCATAATTGTAGTAGCTATAATTAAAAATTCCTCAACAAATGGCTTGACCTGTTAACGGGCAGTGTTTTGAAAATAAGACAATACATTCCTAGACACAACATTTACTACTAAGTTCCAATTCAAGGCAGATGGGTACTAAGATCATGATATATCTGAACATTCTGTGTAAGAAAAAGCTTCCACTGAAAAGTGTTGAAAACCTGAAGGGATTAAACATGCAGAGATTACCATACACAACTGATACAAATGTTGGCTAGTGATGAGACTTAAATAAAACTGGTAATGGAGTAGGGACTATGGTCCTTAGAGACATCCTATCACAACTTATCTGCCATACTTTTGATGAAAAAAGTAATACTCAAAACTTAAATTACTTAAATATTTATATACTTACATACTATATTAATATACTCTGATGTTTAAAACTCCACACAGATTATAAAAGAAGACTATAGCAACAGCTAAACAGTCTACAAGATTTTTCTCTTGAACTGAGCAAAGCTTAATTTCAGACGTTATGACCATTGCTCTGTAAATGCCAAGGAAATGCTAAGGAGGAGGAATTGTGGAACACCAGGCACAATGACACTTTATTCTACCTAGTAACAGGAGCCTGAACCAGATGTCTTCAGCATGTTCCATCTATGAAAACATACCTACTAAAATGCAGCAGCAACAAGAGGAATATTGATTTTTCAGACAGTGTTTTCAGCATTCAGAAGTTTCTGCTAAGTCTCTAAAGTTCAGAAAATTCTCATGGAAATTTTACATTCTGGTACCTTGGCAAAAGCTTGATTACTTTGTTGTCAGTGTTTTAAAAAGCACTCAAGATGATTTAAGTTTTCACACTGCTCACCTTGCTGATTTCTGCATGCTCTGACAGGACGATCTGGAGGAGGTTCAACCTCCACTTTTTTTCCAGGATCAAAGTCATCAGTTTCTCCTTCAGTGTCACACTGCTCTTTCTCCCTTTTCCTCTTTTTCTCTTCCTAGTACAGAAGGAAGAAAACAGGTCTTAGAACATACTTGGAATGTGCTATTCTACACACAAAAAGGTAAAGACAGTAATTTTCCATTTGGAATGTTCAAGGTATATCTGACCTGTAACATGTAATAATACTGTTTAAACAATAGCGTCACTTCAACTGCCACTTGTCAATTTTTATTTCTGATTATGTAATACTATTTACCTTTTTCCTCTTTGTATTTAATGCACTACTGTTCTCTCATCAGTTCCTAAAAAGAATGTTAAACTCTGAAGCTATTTACATGTGAAATTACATGTTAATACCCACATCAGAAAGTAAACAAAGCTAATTTCTGATTCAGTAAAGAACAGTCTGTAGATCTGCTTTCATCTGTGTGTGTTTTGTTGCTTGATGCATTAAACAGGAATCAATAAAATACGCAATAATTCAGTAACAGTATAAAAGTGCCACAAGAAATGCTCTGACAGGGGTGGCAATTACTGATCTCTTCCTGAGCTTCAAAGCAAAGATATGCTCGAGTCATTCTTACAGTAACTACTCACGTTTGCACAGAAAAGCATACTTTGATTAACCTTGTTTAGACTACAGTTTTATTACTGATCTACCCATTAGTTTCTTTTGTATGCAACAGTAATGAAATTCTGGAGAAACAAAACAAACAAACAAACAAACAACAACAAAAACACACACACCAGAAACACACACCCAAGAAAAAGCACAATACCCTTGCATTAAACGTGGTTCTTTTGGTACATTTCAACTCCCAGACCTATACGTAACTGAAACACTTGAAAACATCTCTACAAATAAAGTTTTCCTCTCTCTGTGCTGTGTTCAAGAGCTTCTGAACAATCCTACAAAATACACCACCTTCAAGTAAACCGAGCCCAACAAATCGATTTGAAATAACACTTTAGCCATAAACACACACAAAGGAGTACAGAAAAACTGTCAGATGAGAATAAAATGACAGCATAGAACTTAGAAAGCAGAGAGGTCGAAGTACGATTAGTACACAAAATCAGTATTATTAAAACAAAACTGTAGTGTCAGTGCCTTCTTGCCAATTTCAACCTCACTCCTCAACATGAGTCGTGTCCTTAGGCATAACTAAGGTGATCACAATTTCTACTAACAAAACCACAAAGCCACAAATGCAGGTTATTCTAAACAAGAGATGCTACGACTACTGTATTACAGTACTCAACAGAGCACATTTTAAAAACCTGTTTTGAGTAAACATATAAGTTTCCATGTCCAATATCTTGTAATGTATTAGGGACAGAAGTTCATTCTGGATTTATTTGAAAGAACAAAAATACCCTCTTCAAAGGGTAGCAAAGCATGTTTCTGACCTGGGTGAAATATGAAACATCAGATTTAAGAACAGAAATATTTCTATCTAGAGACAAAACAAATGGATAGGAGAAAAAGCAGTTAAAAGAAACAAGCTTTTACATTATTCAACAAGTCATCACTTAGGTATCACTCTTCTAAATGGAAGAAATGCACTAAGTCCCGTACAGGGGTTTTCTACCGTTCTGAAGTGTGAACATTTTTTGATTTGATTTTGATTGAAGAAGTTTCCAAACAATGACCTTCCTACAATACCAATTAAAAAAAAAAAAGAAAGAAAGAAAAGTGTTTCTGTACACTGAACCAGATTTTACATCTGATAAGTGTGCATGTCTGAATTCAGGTATGTATAAATTCTAAAAGTAACAGCTTACCTTTCTCTTTCTTCTTTCTTCATCATCAAGATGCTTTTCCTTTTCTTTCTCAGACTTTTTTTTCTTTTTTTTCTTCTTCTCTTTATGTCGTTCTCGCTCATGATCTGATCTGTCATCATAGTAACTAGAATCATGCCCTGACCCAGAAAGTTCAGTCACTTCACTGCCTCCAACTTTAAGTACCAGTTTTAAAGGTTTTTCCAAAGGCTTGTCTACGTAATCTAAATTAAAAAATAAAAAAAGAAAAAAAGTGATGGCAATTAAAGTCTTATTAGGGATGCTTCTTCTGGAAGCGCTATTTACAAGAATCTGCTATGGTTTGAAAATGCACGCGATACGTTCAGAGATACATGCAATTGCGAAGGCTAGCAAATCCACATTAAGCAGCTGCTGTTCACACATTTAATATCATGACTTCCAAAAACCCAGAAAATACAAGGAACTAACTCCTTGGCTCTCCATAAAAATATCATAGATGCAAGTATAGTTCTTGCGTCCTACCATAAGTCCAAGTGTCAGTGCTTGCAAAACACAAGCTGTTTCTAAGCTTAAAGCACCTGACAACCAACGGTAACAGTAGTTATTTCACTGGATTTTTTTTCCTGTCAGCGTTTGAACTGTTTGCTAGAAGCACTTCTTGTATCTGCTAAATGACTAATCTTTCAACACGTCCTCCCACAAAGTAAAACCTCAATTGTTGCATGAGAATTCTGAATACATCTAAAAATGTTCCCTGAGTCGCGCAGCATGACAAACGCTTGTCAGAACAAGGTGAAAACACGTATCACTCAAACACTGATATACTAATGGGAATCCCTCAATAAGAGCCATACAAACCACGAAGACACCCGGTCTCAAACACACCATGACACTCCACGCCAGCGTCCCAGCGCCTGCTCTGTGTTCTCAGCTCCTCTCCCGAGCCGCCTTCACGCGAGAAGGCCATCTGCTTCAACCCTGTCTCTCCTGCCGAGGGGGGGTCCCTGCTCTCAGGGAAACGCTCCACTCAGCACTTCCGTTTCTCCACAGCCGGCGGTTCACCCCTGGAACGCTCACCCACGCAAACAAAGGCTTCTCCCTTCAGGCGCTCCGCTGCGACCCAGCCCACGAAGGGATGCCGAACCCTGCCGACAGCCTTTATATATCCTCTGAAGGATAGAGACACGTCCTCCGGTACCCCCCCCTCACCCCCCCGACTTCTTACCGCTGTACGTGGTGGCAGAGGCCGAGCGCCATTCTGCCTTCTCTGCCTTGTGTTTCTTGTGCTTCTTTCCCATAGTAGAGCCTACCCCATCAACCGCAAGTTCCTTTCTCCCCGCCGGAAACACTCAAAGCGGAAGGATTCTGTCCCCCCCGCCCCCTCTTCTCTGGAGGAAGATCCCGGTCAAGGGGAAGGAGGCGGAGCTCCTTTCACTAGCCCGCCGATTTGGAAAAAGGCGGTAGTGGTGACCTGGCGCGTCGGGTTTTCTTCTTCTTTGAGTACGCTGCTGTTTGTGTGGAAGAAGTGCAGCCCTCACAGCGGTCTGCTCGCGGAGGGGCTAGAGAAGCTGCTTAGTCCTCCTGCTCCCCTTGCGAACTCGTATTCCCTGCCTGCAGCGCACCGTTTTCGGGGCCCCGCCTGACGTGAGGTGATTTCCTTTCCCCGCTTGTAACGCTAGCCAAGGGAGGAGGAGGCCGTTCGCGCGCATGCCTGCGCTCGCGACGTGCCTTATGTCCCCTGGCCGGTGCCGGCATCTGCCGAAAGACGGAAGGGAAGTGCTGGTGACTGTGGGTGCTGGTCACCGCGGTGGGCTGGGGGACACATGGTTGGGGCACAGTGTTCCCGTGCGAGGAAGGGCTGTTGGTGCCGCTGGTCGTATAATGGTCGCTAAAAGTCTGCTTCTTGTTCTTGGTGCTTTCCCTTAGGAGTGAGAAGGATGGACGAAACTGCTGGGGATTTGAAACAAGAGCTGCCAAACATGTGCGATAACGTTCAAATACATGTGGAAGTTCATCAGAATTCAGTCAGGTCTCTCTTGCCCTTTAGTCTCTGGCAACCTATAGTGAATTTTTAGTTCGAATCATAGTAGTGGAAAAAGCATGTGCACATAAAAACAGTAAAGGAACACTGAAATGGAATGAACTATGTTGGAAAGGATCTCTGGAAATTGTCTCTTTCCAGCTTACTACTGAAGGCAGGGCCAATTAGATCAGATTATACAGGGACTTGGTTAATCATATTTTGAGATTACACAGTCTCTCTTGACATCTGATCCAGTGTTTGACCCACTGCCCTCATGCTGGGAAGAACATTTTCTTATCTGATTGGAACTTTGCTTGCCACAGCTTGTGTCTGTTGCCTTTTGTCATTGTGCTGTGCACCTACAAGAGTCTTGCTTTGTGTTCTCTTTACACAACCATGAGTTTCCCCACAGCTGAGAGAGCTGGAGGTTGAACAAACCCATTTCTCCTAGCTTTTCTCTGTGTATGTGATCAAGTCTTACAGTTGTGTTGGTGGCCATCATTTGGACTTGCTCCAGTATATGTATCTCTTTTACAAGTAGAGCCCAAAACTAGACACTGTATCTAGATGCGGTCTCACAGACAGCCAATGAGAAGGAAAGAATCTCTTCCCTTAATATTTAGTCTGTACTCTTGGTAGCACAACCTTTTAAAATAAGGTTGGCCTTCTTTGTGGCAGGTGTATACCACTGACTCACTACCAACTTGTTGCCCCCTAGTGCCTACACGTCTTTTTGTGCAAAGCTGCTTTTCATCTATTTGGCCTCTGTTCTGTACTGCTGTCTAGGTGATAGGTACGGAGGCAGAATTTCACATTTACTTTTGTTGAACTTCAAGAGGTTCATGCCAAACCATTACGTCAGCCTGCAGAAGTCTCTATCTGAATGGCAGCCTTGATCTCTTGCATATTGATAGTCCTTCCTGCTCTGGTGTCACTCATAAAGTTGTTTCAGCTGCATTCTATCCTGTTGTCCAGGGTGTTATCGAAGATGTGAAAACAGTGTTGGTCCTAATTCCCTCACCCGCTTCCTGCCTCACATACTTACTTGCAGCTTCACTTGGACTACTAATTGTTCTGAGCAGGACAGTCCAACCACCTTGTTATCCATTCATCCACTCCTTATCTTACTAATTTGGCTATCAGGATACTATGGGTGAGTATGTTGAAGGTCTTGTAAAGGTCAAGGTGTAAAATATCCACTATCATCAGGCTTGAAAAGACAAGATACTGCATTGAAGTTGCAAACTTAAGTTAACATCTTTCTAGAATCTTAAAAAGCTATGCCTTTTCCCTTAGTTTTACTGGAGTTCTTCATATAGCACCCAGAGGTATCAGTTGTCCTTAGGAGTGAAAGCATAACTGAGTTTCCAAGCTAACTAAGCTCAGTCTAGTAGCTTAGCTATGAGTTTCACTATTGTTCCTGATGATACACAGTCAGCATAACTGATTTCTGTTCTTGAAAGCTTTTAGTTTTGTCATTCCAGGTCCCTTGATATGACTGCAAGCAGATCAAGTACTCTTCCCTCGCCTGTGCCTTTAATGCAAAAGTATCAAACTCGTTGCTTGTGCAAACAAACTGAATTTGATAATTTGTTTCTGTTATAGTGGTGGGTGTTTGTTTGTTTTTAAATGGAGGCTGTTTTCTGTGTAGGCTTAGTTTATTAAATAAAGCATTCTGATATTAGTTGCCTTATAAATGTCAGTGCCATAAATAATGCTATTTCTTTCTTATTAGCACGGCAAAGAAAGAAGATATCAGGATGAGTGTCCTAAAACTGTTGAACAGACATAACATCGTGTTCGGTGATTACAAGTGGACAGAGTTTGATGATGGTTTCCTTAACAGCAATGTGCAGTCTGTGTCAGTTGTGGATACAGAGCTGCAACTAAAAGAAAGACAGGTATTTACAATCAAGAATGTACAGCCTTGTTAATAAGTATGTGAAATAGTAGGTAGACTTGTGATAGTCTAAACAAGGTCATATTCCATAAGCAAGGTCTGTAGGAAGAGTATCTTTTACTAGACCAACAGGTATAAATGGGAAAAAGTAGCTATGTTTTTGGGCTTACACCCCATAGCAGGAAGAAACAATAGTCTTCAAAGCTGAATGCCAGCTGAGTACTGTAACTTTATGTTCTAATTCACTTTGAAGTGAGAAATATCATAGAATCGTGGAATCATAGAATGGTTTGGGTCGGAAGCAGCCCTTAACGACCATCTGGTTCCAATCCTCCTGCCGTGGGCAGGGACACCTTCTTCTAGACCAGGCTTCTCAAAGACCTATCCAGCCTGACCTTTAATACTTCCCAGGATGAAATATCCACAGCTTCTCTGGGCAACCTGTTTCAGTGCCTCACCACCCTCTGAGTAAAGAATTTCTTCTTAGTTTAAAGCTGTTACTCCTTGTCCTAACACTACACCCTCTGATAAAGAATCCCTCTCCAGCTTTCCTATAAGACACTCTTAGGTACTGGAAGGCCATTATAAGGTCTCCCTGGAGCCTTCTCTTCTCCAGGCTGAACAAACCCAACATCTTCAGCCTGTCTTCATAGCAGAGGTGCTCCAGCCCTCATCATCCTCACGGCCCTCTGGACTTTCTCGAACAAGTCCATGTACTTACGTTGAACACAGTATGAACGCAGCTGAACACAGTAATACGATTTATTAAAGGTCTTTTTATGTCTATTCTAGCCTATTGACTTGAGCAAAAGCAGTCTTTCCATTCACATTTTTCATCTGAATGAAGAAGGGCCAAGCTCTGAAAACCTGGAAGAAGATAATGAGGATATCGTTGCAGCTAACCACTGGGTGCTACCTGCAGGTACCCACCCATCTGATAATTCTGGAAGGTCCAGAGAAATTATAGTGAAAAAAAATCTTGGAAAGGCTAAAAGTGTTTATAGGGCTACCATTTAAAGGTATTATGTGTATCAACTGTAATAACTTTTTCCTTTGTGGGTGGAGCCAATATATAAGGCCTTTCTTTTTTATGGTTTTGACTGAGCTACAGGTGGTTCCACAAAATATCAATTCTGCAATATTTGTGGTTGGAAGTCACTGATCTTATGAAATAAATCCTGAAAACGTATAGTCAAAATCAGCATGCAAATCTTTAACCCTACAGGCAGCATTCCAAACTTTTATTTGAATACCTGCAAGAAACTCATAACTTTAAATATTGGCTTTCCAGAGCCCACTACAGGCTTCCAGCCTCCAAGACAGCGATGCTCTTAAATTTTCAGACTTCAGTGTCTGTACAAAAGCCTTACCGGAAACACAACAAAACAGGCACAGGAATGGAAGTGACTTTGAACTCGATTCTTTGTAGGTGTCTGATTCTTTCATCTGTTGCTTTTCTTTTTTTTTTTTTTCCCCCCTGTGAAAATTGATATTTAATGTAATTTTAGTGTGCTTTCTAGACGCCTGTATCGAAAACCAGGTAGTCCGGGGAAAAAAACTGAGCTTTTAAATAAATAATACTATCCTGAATTTCTTTTGAGAACTTAATACAGCTGTTCATAGTTACATACTATCAACCTATTGCAATGAAAATCACAGCAAGTTTTTGTTTAGATATGTAGTCATCCTAATACTGTTGGTGCTATTGTCAGTGACTATATCATGTTTTCAGTAAACTTGCAGATTACTTTTCTCTGTCCCTAAAGAAAATAATTTTTCTAGAGAGAGAAATGTGAAGCTTACTTCACATGTACGAAGTATGCTTTTCCCCTAGATAGGAACAAACAAGCTGAAGAGATCTAGAGTCCTCAAAGTGTTTTCTGGAAAGAAGAATAAGGCCTTCCTCTGCAACAAAGCATGGCCTGCCTTTTAGTGCTGCCTAATGCTTGGGGAAGTTGCCTTCTGTATCTGGAAAGAGAAGTACAACTGTGAGCTTTAGTTCGAGGAGTGATTCTGTGACATTTCTTGCTCCTTTTATGTTGTGGATAGCCAAAGTATTCAGAACATTTCTCTTTGGGAAGAATTCTGTCTGGTACTTTGACATAATTCTCATATTATTGTGGTTTATAATTCATCACGGTCGTCTTTGCTTTCTTCTGCTGTAAGGTAGAAGCTAACTGCTAGAAATGATTGATACTCCAAAATCACAACTTTAATTTTTTATACATTATTCAACTACACGCTTCTTTATTTTCTTCCTTTATATGCTCATGTAAAATAAATAGCTGAGCGTAACTTTGGGAGTAGAACCTTCTCCCAGCCCAACTTTTCGCAGCTCTTTACCTTTGGAAAATATAGCCAGCTACCTCTCCAGTTCAGGATGGAAAAAATATTTGAATAGACAAAATTAAATACTGACTTTTTTTCTTTCTTGTTAAGGTTTTATAGAAAACTGATAGAAGGTTGAAGAAGATTAATTTCTGCTCACAATTATTCAAGGAACTACAAGCTGTAAAACTACTCAATTTGTCTGTTAAAAAGTAGAGTTTGTTTTTTGAGAAAAATCATACATGTATTTTTTTCCATATACTTTCATTGTTCTCATAGCTCTGTTCTTGATCCTTAATTTTAGTTGAGAATAATTTGAAAATTGCTTTGCACTGCAATGATAGATTACAAGTTCTCGGATTCATTTACCTTAAACAGGTGTGTAATGTATTGCTTCCACAGCTGAATTCCATGGCCTTTGGGAAAGTCTTATATATGACACTGAAGTAAAATCACACGTAAGTTGAAAATTAATAACAATTAAAATCGCTTGAGGAGAAGTAAGAGTTGAAGTGTAGCCTGTTTGAAGTTGCTGCATCCTTTGGAAAAGTTATTTGGAAATAACAAACTTGAGAAAGAACTCTTATGTCTGCTTATTACAATTCTACTTTATGAAGGGTAGTATAGTGTTAGCCATTTTGTAAAGCTTTACATTGTTGTCAAAATTTCTATGTAATTTTTGGTACTTCCATGCTTTTCTGATGTATGCTTAACAAAGGAAGATGGAGCTGATGTTTTGAGGTTAAACATCATATCTCAAGAGGTGTATGAGTAGGTATGACTGTGAAGTCTGCTTTGCAAAAAAAAATCTCAGTTTCCATGTTAAAAGCTTCAGTGAAGGCTATTCCACAAATTAGAATTAATTTCTTCAGATATGTTAGCTTATTTAAAACAAAACAAAACAGGTAAAATCAGAAGTTTAACCTCTGGAGGTGTTGTTTTGGTAGCTACTTACAAATTCTTAGAATAATTTCACTTTTGCTTTAGACATGTTCAGCAGCCTGCCTTGAAGAAAGTAATTGATGTTCTCTGCAATGGAGTAGAAATTCACTTAATTATAACACTGCACCTTTTTAAAAGGCTGATTAATCATATGCTTTCCTAGAAGGGGAGAAGAAAATGGGTGGAAAAATTAACTCCAAAGAGGCCTAGAAAAATGTCTGCTGCATTCTTTGAAATCAGTTCTGTTTTCTGAAGGTCCTAAGAGATCTGTTGTGTAATAGGTGTGAGTTTTTTAATGATAAGGAAATTTGGTGGCTTGCTATCACTAAAAGAGAACAGTGTTTCTCTCAGCTGTATTCTCAGTGCTTCCCTTCTACTGGCATTCTTGTTACCCTTGCAGTTAACTAATTGAGGAAACAATCACAAAACGTCCAGCTTATTGTGTGATGGGCTGATTGCCACCTGGTATTGTCCCAGGAATTGGTTCAGTGTGACTTCAGCCAATGGTCATGCAACAAAACTGGTAGGTGCAGCTAGGTGGAGGAAAATGGGAGTTGGTCTGTGTGCTTCTGGCAGCAGCGAGACGATTGGTTTAGTGGTAATGTAAATCTGCAATGTTACTGTTCATACAAATGCGCATTGAATGATTTGACTAGAGTGAGTGCACTCCCGTTCGAGTGCTGGTAAGGGATCCAGAAGAAACAAAACTGTTCCATGGGGTCATTTTCTAGCTTGAAAATTCTGTGCTTTCATTAGAGGTTGTGATGATAACTCCAAGAGTTTGTAGAACTGTAACCTGAAATTAAATTGTGATGTGAGTAAAAGTCACAAGTGATTCAGTTGCTCTTATGACAGCATTTCATAAGTTGTTTATTATGCCTATTTAAAAGAAAAAAATGCTTCTATGTCAAGTTTTTGGCCACACGTAACTAATTTACTGGCTTGTTTATAACACCATAGATACAGTATTTTCACTTAAAGGTTTATAATCATAAACTCTGTAACAAAGCAATACATTCTAGTACTTGTTCATTTGTAAGGTAAACATCAATTAACATATCAGTGTTTGTCTGATTTATGGAACTGCTTTCCAAATCATCTGTGAAATGACAAGACTACATAGACTTATTGATGTAATAAATACCTGTGAGTAGAACACTGACTGTAAGTGTATGTTGGTAGAAAGGGAAGTGCTAGCTTTTAATGACTAAAACTGGAACTAGTTAACTTCTGTAAAAGTTGCTGTGATGAATGGTCACTTAAACTATGGAACTGGCTGGTTATGGTTGGACTTTGCAGACTCTGAAATGGTTCCTGTTAAGTTTTTAAATATTACTTTGACAGAGTGATGCTATTGGCAAATATGCTGAGTGAAGTTCAGGGTGTTTTTTGTTGTGTTTTGTTTTGTTTTGTTTCTGCTCCTTAATTGCTCCATTCTGTGGTATGGGTTACTTCAGGAATACTATTTATTGTCTTATTTATGTTAAATGGAGCACAATACAGGTAATGATAATAGAAAATAAAATGATATCAGGTGTTAGAGGTAATAATCAGTATACATTCACACCTCAGGTTCATATTCATTTCATGGAAAGAGTTCTCTACTGGCTTACTCTAGATAATGAAGTAATTTTGTATTTAGAAATAAGCATTCAAGGAAGGTACATGCAACTTTGCTTTTTTGGAACCTACAAACCAATCTACACATTACTTACAGCAGCTGATACAAATGCTTCAGTAGAAAGTAACTAAATGTGACAGTAAATGCTTTGTTTGATGGGTAGACTACAGCAGACTAAACAGATGTGTACTTGTAATAAAAGTTAAACAGAAACTGATTCTCTGACCCTCTGTGCTTGGGCAGCTCGTGAATTAAGCACACACTAGAAGTGGGAGAGTAGACAATGAAAATAATTTAACTTCCATAAAAGCATTTAATTTATTCATGTAAAAGGTCTAGACTCCATTTGTGCTCAGTAAATGCTATTCTTTTTCCCGAGGGCAGGGAGGAAATGAATTTCGAACCTTCGCAGAAGGAAACTGGGACTTGGTCTGAGAGACTTAAACCCAGTTATTTTTGTTGTTGTTGTTTTTGTTTTGTTTTTGTTTGAGTACATGATAGAGATGACTAGGAGACTGTCCATTTGTATTTGCTGATACATCTCTAATTTGTGTCTTTTTTCTCCCCCCCAACCCCGGTCTTCAATTAGTTACTTGATTATGTGACAACAACATTACTGTTTTCTGACAGAAATGTTGACAGCAACCTGATATCATGGAACAGAGTTGTTCTGCTGCATGGTAAGAATTATCTGTCTTAAAACAAGTTGATTCATTGGCCATCTGTTTATACTTTCCTTCTGAAGAACTTGTATAGCGCTTCTTATGTTTAGCAAAATTATATACGTGTTCTTGTGTTATAGCAGCTGTGCTTTTGGAAGCATTATAATGCAGTACAAATTTAGATGAAAAGTAATGTCATAATCAAATCAGTATTCACATTTACTAGGTTTTGCAGGAACTTTATTGTTGATGCATTATAAATTTTATAGTTCATGTTTTTAATTTTCATTTTTAAGTGATATTACTGCTTTTGTATAAAGTGTGAAAAATGTTGTAGCTACTGAGCACATTAGGAACCAGTTTAGTTACAGTTCTTCCGCAATATTAAAATTCATTAATGATGGCTTTCTTACGAATACTTTTGAGGAAACTGCAAAATTGATCCAAGTATTCTATTATTAACAGTGTATTCTGTTGTCCAGTGTAAAGGCAGTACCCTCACTTATTTCGTTAGCACTATTTCATTTAAGTTGTAGTGTTCAATCACTCCTATTTTACTGTGGAAGTTATACCATAAATGAGATGGACATCAACTGAATTCATTTTGTTGCAAATTGCAGCATGTTATTGATTAATTGCAATTTTGTCATCCAGAATGGTATTCAAAAAACTAAAGGTCATAGTGGAAATGTTTGTTATGAGTGTATTTGTTATGAATCCACTTAAGTTATAATATTTAATGCATCTAGTTCAATGAACTATTTAATGAACTTTGTTTGGAAAGCTATTTATTTTAGACTGTTGACAATATATCTATAATAGATATATTTAATTTTGGTAATGAGCTCTTTATTGTGATCACAATGAAGTTAATACTGGGAAATCTAAAACTCTTGTAGTGCAAAATACAACATTTATGATATAATGGTGGTACTGACTCTGAATGGAAGTACTGTCAGTTGGTTGCTGTCATCCATTTGTTTAGCATCCACAAATCAATCTCCATACATTCATGTTCTGTTTAAATATGTTTGTCTGTTTGGAGAAAATCTGTATGGCTCTTTTATAGGGCCTCAAGCTATATCCAAAAAGTTTGTCCTGTAGCATACTTCCTAAGATGCTCTGGGCTACCCCAGTGTGTAGATTCTGGTAAAGTGAACAGCTGTTCAAACTGGGCATAATCGATTTCTGTTTTTGCATGTTAGAAGGGTATGTTTTAGGAAGGTAAAAGTTTAAGCAAAGCACAAATTTTTTGAGAATGATAATAAGCATAAGCCTTGCTAGGGTGAAACACTTTTCTCTTGTAGAGTTTGATTATTTTAATTCTATGGTGTCTGTGTACAAGCTGTTATACATATCATATATATAGCATATTATACATAATCATAATTTACAACATAAAAATTAAAAGCTGACAACAGAGCACAGCTCTAAAATTGTAGTGAGTAAGCAAACTTCTCAAAAGACCCTGATGTTCCCAATCCTGTCTGCTGTAATTCTACAATTAGTGTTGTAATGAAATACAGTAATTAAAAAGATGTTAGGTGTCATTAACTATCTGTTGCAGATTCTGTGTAACATATTGTATGAATTTGATTTGAATTCAGGCCCTCCTGGAACTGGTAAAACCTCTCTCTGTAAAGCATTGGCTCAGAAGCTGACAATACGATTGTCGTACAGGTGATCTTTTTGGAATTTCTTCACTTTATTGTTTTTAAATGTTCTTTTTTAATAGCCCAAAGATGTTTAATACTTGATTTCAAGTAACTGGTGCCAAGCGCTAAGGTTTGTAGCTCTAGCCTGGCAGTAAAATTAATCTGATATAAAAAAGAGACTAGCTATGGTGTTATAAATCCTTTTAAAATGTCTAATTATTTGAGCCAAGTTACAAAAACCAAATTCAAGTGGCAGTATTGTCATTTCTTTGTGCTCGTATTGTACATTTGTGAAGAATAAAGGATCACAGGTTATTATGCCTGCTATTTGAATCTTCATGATTAATAAAACTTGTTTTTAGTAGGTAGTAATTTTGGTGCCAGTTTGTTTCATACTTGAATTGTCTGAATGCCACAGTCAGCAGAGGTCAGTCTATATATCAGACAAGTAGAGGAGTTAATCGTAAACTTCTTTGCAATGAATAGCTAAATAAAAAAGCTTCACATGGTAAATAAGCTTCATGCTTTTATACATGTTCTTACTTGCTATACTAAACAAAATCTTACAAGAATGATGCCATTAACATGGAAACAGTTTCCTAAACTATGTGGAAATAGCAACCAAAACTGTTCTAATGAAGGAATCCTGATAGCAATTTAATGTGAAAAATTCTAGTGCGACATGTTTCTGGAAGTTATAATTAAAAACAAAACAGGTGTTATGTTTTTAGAACTAAGTAATTTAAAGTACTAAAATTCATAAAATTCCAGGCTTGAAATGGAGAGAGTGAGACTTATGGGAGTTACTGATATCACTGACTTTTATTTACAATGCAACAGAATTGATGCTTCTTTTTCCCTTCCTAATTTAGGTATAAGTATGGACAGTTAATCGAGATAAACAGCCATAGCCTTTTCTCTAAATGGTTTTCTGAGGTAGGTATTGATGTAGCTTATTAAGTAGACTCTGTTTTATTATAAACTACACTGTAATCTGTTGAGTTTGGTTCATAAAATAAGTTTTTGCACCAGAAGTTATTCAGGATACTTAATGTGTTCGAAAACACTTAAATAGAAGCTATGGTAGTGTCTTACTTAAAAGAACAATAATAAAAAGCCT
Source organism: Anser cygnoides (assembly GCF_040182565.1). Lineage (NCBI taxonomy): Eukaryota > Metazoa > Chordata > Aves > Anseriformes > Anatidae > Anser > Anser cygnoides. The sequence continues at coordinate 69,320,290 of NC_089874.1, forward strand.
ACAGAGTTTTCCATTCTTAAATTTGGAAAGACTTGGAAAGTGATATGGTATGGGATGAGTTAAACATACGTATATGGTCTCTTTCTAGAGTGGCAAGCTTGTAACCAAGATGTTCCAGAAGATTCAAGAGTTAATTGATGACAAAGATGCTCTTGTATTTGTACTGATCGATGAGGTATGATTCTAATAGTATTGATGTACGTTAAAACTTAGCAGAAAGTAAATTATGGGTAGGAAAGTGTGATAATACTCAAAGTGTAATAAAATCATATTTAGGCTTTTTTTCTTTTTAATAAGTTACGTAATTTTGCGCAGAGGAGTAAATTTTAATCTCAACTGGCAGATTTGAGAGATTTGGGAAGGACACAATGTGATTTAACAGACAAATTCCAGTTGAAAATTAAGCAAAACCTTTTTGATGCCATTTACCTTGCTGCTGTGTCTTTATAATTTGAATATTGTTTTAAGCTTCTAAATAGCCTGGATTTGTATTAACAGTGCTCTTACTAGAATTGTAAAGTTCTAAAAAGAATTAATTTGATTTCAGTTAATTGTCACATTTCTCTGCACGGTCTTGTACACATAAGCAAGTTAATACATAAGTACTTTATTAGCTTTCTTATATTGGAGTTCCTGTGGGGAAGCTTGTTTTAAATTTGATTTATTTGTTTTGCTCTTTTTATTTCCCAGAAATTAAATTACTGAAAACAGTAATTTTTCATTTACTTAATTTACTGAAGACAGACCTTGCTGTCTGAACAGGGATTTCACTTATTACATTTTGCTTCCTTGACATTCTTTTCTCTCTCTCCCTAAATTCGTACTTAACAAAAGATTTTGAAGGCGAAATTTCAGATACTATTCTCAAGAACCTGGAGATGTATTGTATTATTTGCCATAATTCCAGATATGCAATATTTTGCGTGGGTGGTTTTTTTGTTTGTTTTGGATTTGTAGGTGGAAAGCCTCACAGCAGCTCGCAGTGCCTTCAAGGCAGGCACGGAGCCTTCAGATGCTATTCGTGTGGTGAATGCTGTACTGACACAAATAGATCAGATTAAAAGGTAAATTTACGTTACTACAACAGCGAAAGGTAACTGGCAACTTCATGATTTCTGCTAAATCTTAATTCCCAGTTAGAATACTAATCCTAATTGGTTAATGAACTATTATTCATTAATGGTGCTAATTATGAAAAGTAATTAGAGTAATCCACTAAAATATTTTGCATGTGAATAGGTGAACAAATGTGGATTTGATAATCTACAGATAATATAATCCCATTAAGGCTGGGGAGAGATATAGCACAGATGGTCATAGTAACTGCTTCGGAGGGATAAGAATAAGATCAATGAGGAATGCATTCATCAGTAACAGCTCCTAGATGTTAGTCTCAAGCAGATGTGTACAACATTTGGCTTAGAATCAATCACTAATGGTACTTGGTCCACTTCACGTGCTGGATTTAGTGCAGCATATCTCTTGTTTTTTTCTTGCCACTTCCCTCACTTCTTGGGCATATTTGGCTCTGTTTGGAGAAAGAAAGGTGCCCTGGTATTTTTGGTCCTGTCTTGCTGCTAATTAAAAGCAAGTGGCTTATTCAGCCATACAGTTCACAGGCTTCATCTAAATATAGCTGTGATTAAAATTTTTGTTTCAGTATTTGTTAGAGTGAGTTGGTACCTCAGTTGAAGCTCATTCTAACATCATACACAGTAGAATGTATCACATTAGCAGTTAAACTAAATACTTTCTACTGAATTGAAATTGAGAACATAGATAAAAGATTCAAATTTACAAGCCTTTGTTTTGTAAACCTATTCATGGCAGAAACTATACTGGTAGACTCTCTTCATAATAAATAGTTCTATCACTAATAGTTATATCACTTCTAAAATAAGGTTAAAAACTATGGATGCTTGAGAAATAGCTGAAAGAAAGAGACAATGCATTGAAATAGATTGGTGATAACTGACTTGAGAGCATTGTATCATTTAATGTAATTGCTAGCTGACAAAAGTGATGTGACTGCTTGTTGCATGAGATGGCTTGAGTTGTAAGAAGAATGGCATCAATTTGCCAGTGCCAAGAGGAGATAATTCTTGAGCATGTGACCTAAAAATCTGCTTTTATCTTGAAGGTATCCCAATGTAGTTATCCTGACTACTTCAAATATTACGGAGAAAATTGACATGGCCTTTGTAGACAGGGCTGACATAAAGCAATATATTGGCCCTCCATCCACTGCAGCAATATTCAGAATATATCTTTCTTGCTTGGAAGAGCTGATGAAGGTAATATTTTGAAAGCAGAACTGTAAAACATTATATTTTAATAAAGTTAATATTTTCATCAACCTTCCTAAATAACAAAACCACAAAAAAATGATTCCTTCTCTGTATTTCCACTCTTACTGTAGAATTTAATTATGAATGTATTTTTAAGGCTTCATACAACAGTGTGTAACTTTTTTTTTCTAGTGTCAAATAATATACCCTAGACAGCAGCTCTTGACGCTCAGAGAGTTAGAGATGATTGGCTTCGTAGAAAATAATGTGTCAAGGTTAAGCCTTGTACTAAAAGAAATCTCAAGGTAATATTTTTTGAAATTCTACTTGATATATATATAAAAGAGTTGTGGAATTATGTCTCAAAATAATTTAATTAGATAATAGCTGGATTTCTGAAATGTCTCAGTTGTGGTTTTTTTTGTTTGTTTATTTTTTAATATTGTTGGGGTTAGTAAAAAAAAAAAAAAAAAAACTTCCAGCAGAAAGTAAGTGGAAGCAATCAGGATTGGCAAACATTTTTTGGCCTCAAACCTGGCTTGACTTAGTGCTGCTTCTGGTTTCTGCTCTGCCCTTTAAAGTTCTTTAAATTGCTGCCTGAATTAATGAGATGCCTGAGGTTTCGGTGGATATTGTGAATTGTAATGCAGTTTATTGGAAATAGCCTTGGCCTTATTTCCTGCCAAGAAAGTGTCTCTGAATACCTTGCAAGGTAATACCTTGCTACTAGGTAGTAAGATTTAAGTGGCCAGAAAAAAAAGGGAATGAAGTGTAAGTGGAGAGTGTTAGTTATCTGAGTATGCTAGTAAAGCAAATGTTTTCTCTACAGCATAGCAATTCTTGAAACAATAAAACTATATTCACAATATCAAGCAATATTTTTTTCCAAAGTGCTGGTCTCTATGAACAAAGTAAAATAACATTCAAGTCAAAAAAGTATTTTATTGTTGTTGTTCTTCCCCTTTCCATTCCTGAAGTTTGTGTAATTTCTACTTAAATTGGGTTCTACATACACAGAGGGATGCTAGGAGGAGACTGAGACATATATCAAGTAGGTGAAGTAGAATGTGTATGTAAATGATGGGAATCAATGGACTGCATTAGCAGTGAGGTCCAGCCTTCAAAATAAATTTATCAAGTCCTTCCAAGTGTGTATGGAAGGTTATATCTATACTATACACTTTCAGTGTAGACGTTCCCCCCCAAATTCATGAGATACATCACAGTGATGGGAAAAGCATGATGTAAGCTTTAGGCAGGCAAATAACGGATATTTCTCTATCCTTGTTTGCTTCTTTGTACCATGTGGCCTCCCACACATTTGTCTGTTCACGTCCAGCTTCTGCTAAAAAAGCCGCAATTGAGCTCCTTAATACTAGGTATTTTGATTTGAGTTTATTTAGAGGAACTTATGGGGCAAACACGAATAAAGGAAATTTCATCTTTTAAGAGTAGATAGGTAGCATTTAAGCAGTGCTTGTGTCTGTTTTATTATAGAAGAAGTGAAGGTCTTAGCGGCCGGGTCCTGAGAAAGCTTCCTTTCCTAGCACATGCACTTTATATTCAAGTAAGTCTATTCTACTCTGTATATCTTGTTTTGGGTTTGATTTGGAGACAGGTGGGAAGACATTTGGACACTAGCCTGAAGTAAAAGATTGGTCCTAAAACATTTTGCTAATCTAAAGGACACTCTTTCTACCAAGTTCTAGAATGAAACCCCCAGCCCATAATTTAAAAGGAGATCAAAGAAGACTGATTTCAGAACTAATATGTTGTGATAGAACACTAATATTTCTTCTCTGAGGCTTTGTTGCTGAAATAAAACCCTGTCACTTCATAAATAACGCATATTTGTTCGAACATTTGAAGTAAATCCACAGTAATATTGATTGACTCAGGACTTTGCATAGCTTGACTTTGACTGTAGAATGCTAGCTGGTTTAAAATAAAACTTCAGTTTTTTATTTTTTAGAATTTTGAGCATTTTGTAACATGGAAGTCAAATAGTTCCCTTTCAAATACTGTGCATTGTATGTAAATTTTTATGCATGCCTATTGCTGTGGTGGGTCTAACAGAATGTTTTTTTTTTTCTGTTTTGTTGTTCTCCAGTCCCCCAGTGTTACAATGAAAACATTTCTTCAGGCTCTTTCACTTGTAGTAGACAAGCAATTCGAAGAAAGAAGGAAACTTGCAGACTCTGTGTGATAGTTTAGTGTTTTATACTCTTCTGCATTATTACCTATGAAAAGTACATACTTCTTGCAAAGAAACTGTGCAGTTGTTATGCATATGTAAAACAGATCGTCAACACTTTAAAAAATCTGGAATGCCTAATCTAGTTTTTTCAAAACATTCATTAATAAACAATTTTTACAGCACACTTTGCAAAAGCTTTATTTCAAATGCAGTGAGACAATTGGAAACTGACTTTCAGGAAGAGTTTTTACATTACTTGCAGTTATTAAAAGTGAGCAGACTTCCGTTCCTCATTTCTTAACTTTCTGTGCATGCATTGGTTCTTTTATTTCCAGTTTCTTTCAAATTTTAAAAGCAATAGAAATTCAGTCTTTGATGTGTGCACTAATGCACTGATAATTACTACTGAAATAATAATGAAACTAGAAAAGACCTGAAGTGCTCACTTGATAGCCCAGCCCTTTTATACTGGCATGTTTTTACCCTGACACTTAATATATCAAGTTTTTTTTTAATTTTTATTATTTACACCAGCTTCAAAAGTTTAAGCTCAAGAGATCATTTAACTGGATTTTTACAATACTGCTTTTCTGTGTTGCTGCAAATAGACCATCACTTGCTGAAAGGCAACTAAAATGTGCAACAAAGTTTCTTCAAAATGAATGAAGGTTCTTTTTTGTTTGCTTGGTTTGTTTTTTTTTTAATGTAGATATGACATCAAAGTTACAAATTGTCTGTGGGGTGGTAAATATTTTGTAGTGGAAAAAAAGAAAAACAAAAAACATGTATCCAGTCTCTAAAGGGCCAGAGACAACTTTTATGTAGTAATTACATATCCTATATAATACCGATTACAAAACTGACAATTCTTCATTTTCTTTTACAAGCATTTCATCTTCAGTCAGTTGAAAGAATGAAATGGAAGGGAGTTTCCAGATTAGCAGTTGAATTTTCCTTAAACGAAGATAAAATAGTGAGCTTTAAGTAGATGCTATGCAGTTAATGCACACCTCCTAACCATTAGTATTAGAAATATTCTAATGATGCTATGTTTCCTTACTTCTTTTATATCTTTTAAAGTCAATGTTACAGTATGCTTTCATGAGATGAAAGATTTGGTCATGAGCTGTTTTCACTGCCTCAAGATCCATATGTTCTTCTGACTTGGTATCAGTTTAGTGGTGATATTGGTGGTAGGGGGAAGGCTGGACCAGATGATCTTGGAGGTCTTTCCCAATCTTAATGATTATGATTCTATGATCTTACATATATAGATTGCTTCTAATTCTTAAAGACACTACATGGCAAGTATGAATCCTTAAGTTTTAGCAGTCATCTAAATGCTGACTGAAACTCTCAAAAGTGAAAATGAGCAAGAGATGGCTGCAGTGAAAATATCCTCTTTAAAATGGTAATTTTAATGTATTGTAACAACTTACATCTTTAGACTTAGCCTTAGAGAAAGGGATATTATGGTGACGCAGTGAAAACTTAACAACCAAAGTTATTAAGCAGGTATTCTTTATTAAGAGTGCTGGGGGTGGGAGAGGGGAATCGTTATGCCTAACACACACACCAGGTTACTGGCAGTGTGCTTATATTAGTAGGACAAACTTCCCATAAGTCTCTTGCATATTCATCAGGTCTCTGAAGGATCATTAACATAGATTCTCACCCCTATTCGCATGCATACTGGAGTCCTTGGATGGTCCTCCAGCATACTCTGGGGGTTTTTTGTTGAAGGCCAGAAGTCTTCCTCGCTGCTAATCTTCTGACCTTTCCTGTCTTTGACAGACTTCAGCAGTCAAGCCAGTTCTTGCTGGTTCCATTATCTATGCATATAGTCTTTTACTCCCTTATCTTTGGGGTCATCCTGTCCTTGTGGTTAACATACAATTACAGTAGCTAAGACCTACAGAATCAACATCCTTTATCTTGTTCCCTGTCTCAATGGGATATAGAATGTTTCAAAAAATGCCTACAGAAGCACTGTAATTACAGAATTTTGATAAAAATAAGTTGTTTCAGAACTTGATTCAAAGTTGAAAAAGTTTACCCAACATGGCAGAAGTTACTTGGTATGGAAGTTTAAGCATCTCATTCACAGGGAGGTAGGTCTTGAAAAACCTAAGATCTATGTCGCTCTAAGTTTATGTGATGAAAACAAGGTTGCCTATGACTTCCACTATGCGTGCCTTTAAGGTGTGGTGAGGGAGGGCTGGGGAACTGTCAAAAGTGCACCAACAGCGTCCAGTGCCATTTGTTTTTGCTCCAGTGCTCTACTAAGAATTGCCTTTTTGTGAACACCAGGGGCAAGTGATGTTCCATGCAAAGCTAATGCGTCCCAGTACCTTCTGCTCTGCTCACAGAGCCTACATATGTCTTGTGTTGCCCTTAAATGACCCAGTCCTGTTTTCAGTGCTGTTGAGTGCCTGGCCACAGACCTGCAAAGAAATGTGCTCAGAGGAGCTGATTGCCTTAAGCAGAGCATGGTGGAGCTTAGGAGCATACTCGGAGGCCCCTAGTGTACATTCAAAAGCACTCCTAGGCAACTGGAGAGCACAGCAAGTTAGGTGGACATCCCAGTATGCCTCAGATGGCTCTTACAATACCTCTTAGGCACACTGAGAGGCACTTGGAAGGCCATGGAGCAGACGTTCAGAGGACATGGCAAAAATCACTGCAGAACACACTGATGTTGGAGGGGAGACAGTACAAGGCAGAACTCCCTGGTAAACCTCATCTGGTTTAACTGTTACCATAAAAGCTGGTTGAAGAAATTCTTTAAGACTCAATTTGGAGTTTTAGAAAGCAGACATTCTTTCATTCCAGCACCGGGCACACAGGGGATCATGCCACTTAGTGTGCGCGCTGAGCTGCTCAACTAGAAGGGTTATATGTAATCAGAATATATATATATATGCATTCGGTTTCCAAGAAATAATTAACAATCATACCGTTCCCCAGACCTCAAAATGTGTAAATGTCCCTGATGCATGCACAATTGTTTCTACTGGTGGTCTTTTGGGGTCTTCTGGTGTTCATTGGTAGTCTTCTTCACTATGTTTGCTGCTTGAACCCAGTCCTTGCCCATGTTCAGGTTATTTGGTTCTTTCTTATCTCATTGTTTCATTTTAGGTATGCATGCTGAGCTTAGTCATTCAAGTCATTAGTCATCCAAGGATACCATGAGTTCCTCACCTGATCTTCTTCCTCAACATCCTCAAAGCGAGTCATCTTGTCCTAACTTTAGAGACTTGTATCTCATTTTCTTCCAGATAAAGCTGACTAATTATTAAGTAAGGTAACATCAGGGATACAAAGGTTTTTAAACTTCCTTCTACCTAACTAAACACACTAAAGGTTTGACCTATCTGCTCACAAAGCAATTCAAATTTGGCTCCACTGATCTATCGGAGGAAACCATGTATCTTTTGTTCCTTGTCATGACAGCTCATCTCACGTTTAGAATCAGAGCCTATCCTGAGTTGAAAGGGACTCACATGGGTCATTAAGGCCAAATCCCAACTCCACACGGGGCAAACAATAGGCACAAAAAGAGACCGAAGAGCAGTGTGGCAAATGCTTGTTGCACACTTTTGTATCGCATTGTCCCTGAGCCCAACTGAGACACCAGTGCTGGGAAAGCTACGGCATTTAAGGCCAAGCGAATGCAGACAACTTACGGCAACTGGGAGGGCTAATGTGTCTGAGGGCATGCTGCTCTGTCTCTGGTTTGTCTTTTGCCCTGGCATCACAGCGCAAGGCCAAGCGAGCCTGCCAGAGGGCTGCCACTGGCATGGGCTCAGCCAGACGCTCTGTGCAAGAATGGCTGAGCCAGTGCCGTGGAAGAGCAGTAGCCATTGTCCAGCCATAGCTAGCACTCCCTGACAGAAATAGTCAAGCAACTCTAGGCTCCTAAAGCGAGGCACTGAGGCTCTTCGGTGCTAGGACCTGTACAGCACATGTGTGCCTACCTGCCTGTTCAAGAGGATGCTGGGGAAGGGAAGAAAAAGGTGTGTCGCTCCTCTCACCTGTACAGCAGTGCTCTGCCCTCTGCAAGGCACCAGGGATAAGCTGCAGGGTGCAACTTGCCTGCCACTGGACTCTGCATACAGCTGTGCATTCAACAGCGCAAAAGACTCCGAGGAATGTTGCTACACCATGTCCCACTGGAACAGCAGGTCTTTGCAACACTGCCTGAGCACCCGACTTGGTGCCACTGGGAACCCTACTGGTACACTGGTGCTGGACAAGCTGCTTCGTGGCACAGTAGACAAGCTCCAGCATGAGACAGGGAACAAGGGAAAGCATGTTGATCTTGTAGGTTTTAGCTCACACAGGGAGTATGTTGTATATCAACCACAAGGACAGGACTGAGGCAGGGAGCATGAGGACAGGACAACCCTAAAATAAGGGAAGAAAAGAGTTCATACACACAGATAATAGAACCAGCAAGAGCTGGCTTGGACTGCTGAAGTCTGTAAAAGAAAGGAAGGGTCAGAAGTTTAGCAGCGAGGAAGACTTCTGGCCTTCATCAGAAGACCACCAGAGTACCCCAGACAACCACCTAAGGACTCTAGTATGCATGTGAATTGGGGGTGGGAATCTATGTTAATGATCCCTCAGAGACTTGATGAATATGCAAGAGACTTATGGGGAAGTGAGATGAATATGTATATATCCCATTAATATAAGCACCCTTGCAGTAACCCTTGGTGTGTGTGTTAGGTGAAGCGATCCCCCACACACCTGGCGCTGTAATAAATAGCTGCCTAATAACTTCAGTTATTGAGTTTTCACTGTGTCAGCACTTGAACGTAGCCAGGAACGCTGCACGTTATGAGCTCAGCTGCTACTCCTGCACAGCCCCAAGTTTCTGTGTGTCTGTGTCTCTCTTTGTCTCTGGCCTTGTGTCCCCAGCTAGCCTGAAATCAAGAAGGTAAGTCCTGCTGTGCTCAGACAGCTCAGCAGAATCAGGTGCATGAAAAGATTGGTCATTTTAGCTCACCTAGCTTATCTCTCAATAAGCGTGCGCGTTACAGAGGACCAGCAGTAGGGTAGGCTGATCCCACAATTCCATATATTTCCATTTTGATGATAGTGTTTTTTCATATGCATATTACCTTTAATGAGCAAAGGCTTACTACGGGTCAGTCTAGAATCTTCCTTCAGCTGTTTTCCTCGTGCTTGCTTAATCTCTTTTGCGTTTGCTAGCTCAAGACTACCAGGATGCTTGTTTTCTTCAGCTCAGGAAGACAGAAGATGCTAGTGTGCATCCAAAGGTACTCTTGGACAACCAGGGAGCACAGCAAGTCAGGAAAACAACCTGCTGCACTTCAGATGGCTCTCACCTCCAGAACACACTAAAAGGCACTCAGAGGGCCATGGTGCAAGGCAGAAGTTACTCATGGATCACTTAGGTATCTTAGAGTCTTTAGAACTTCAAAAATAAACACAGTGATAGCAAACAGGCAGATTTCAGACTAGAAACTTGGCTTCTGTCAAGTACTTATATTGTTTGTTCTACTAGTACAAATATAAGGCTTACAGCCTTTTTTGGTTTTGTTTTTCTGAAAAGCAGATTTTATTTTCACAGCAATATGTACAAACAGTATTTCTCAAAATACACAGTTTTGAAAACAAGAGACTACATACCTGTCATAGATCAGTTCGCTGTGGTTTACTAACAGTTATAATATTGTTTCCAGCAAGCAGCAATACTGCATCACAGACTTCCTATGAATTGGACTGTTTGGTATAATTGTGCAGAATAGTATAACACATGAAAAAGAAATGCACAATTTACTATTGCTGTCACCCAAACGCTTTTGAAGTATACATAACCTTCCTGAAGTATTTTAAGTAGAAAAAAATGTTATTAAAAGCAAGTATGGCAAACCACGAACCTCAGGGAAATACTTCAAAATAGCTAACAACATTCTAATTTGAGGGGTTTTTAATACATCTTTTTTAATACATCTTTTTATTACAAGAAAAATGAGGTTGGAGGAGGGAAGCAGTTACCTCTGCGTGGACCACATGGCCAACGTTCTCCTCCGTGCCGGTGCTAGCCAGCAACTGTTGTCAACAGACCTCCCTCTATGGACAACATTGTCCCTGGGAGTGCAGACTGGAGTTTTGAGTGGAGCGCCTGTTCTTGGTCTCTCAGAATCCAGGAACCGACAGGTAGCATTCTCCTTACTGGCCCCATTAAGCAGCATCTCTACAAGACAGAGATTTCCCTTGTGGTATGACAGTCAAGGATACAGGGAGTGCCGATACTACCCTTGCTCGACTTTGCTACTTGCCACTCATCTTCCTCCCAGTGCAAACTCTAGCCTGTTTAGTGTTCCCTTCTTTCTGGAGACAGGAACACAGATGCACAGCAAAACTGGTAACCATCTTGCAAAACGCCCTGTTTTGCATTCAAACAGCATTTTCAAGTTGCAGCAACAATTTCGAGGCCCTGAACTTCCCCTGGGTTAGGAATGGTGCAATGTGCGCGAGACATACTCTTGCCGGGCTCGGGCTGAATGTGCATTAACCCAGCCCCTCAGCCAACCCCTAAATAAACCCCAAAGGCAACAAGTAACCCAACACCAATCTGAAACCCATGCCCTGACTAAAACTGTAAGCCAAAACTTATCCCAACCCCAAACCTGACCACGCAATAAACCCCAGAGGCAACGTTGTTCCCCCGACCCCAGAGGCAATGCTTGTCCGTCTGACCCAGAACCCGACCCCGCAATAAACCCCAGAGGCAACTCTTTTGACCCCCACCCCCCCACACACCCCGAGGCTATGCTTTTCACCCCTCCCAAGTCAATGCTTTTCACTTAACCCCAGAAGCAAGGCTTGTCTGTCTGACCCTGAACCTGATCCCTCAAAAAAGCCCAGAGGCAACGCTTTTCACCCAAACCCTCAATAAAAGCCAAGAGGCAACACCCGACCCCTCAATAAACCCCAGAGGCAACGCTTTTGACACCCCGCCCCCCGAGACTATGCTTTTCACCCCCCCAAGGCAATGCTTTTCACTCAACCCCAGAGGCAACACTTTTGACCCCCCCCCCCCCCGAGGCAACGTGTTTTACCACGCCCCCCGAGGCAACGCTTTTGACACCCCTGCACCCCGAGGGGCAACGCTTTTGACCCCCCCCCTCCCCCAGGCGCAACGCTTTTGACCCCCCCCCCCCCCCCCCCCGCACGCAGCGCTTTTCAACCCCACCCCCTCCGTAAAACCCAGAAGCAACGCTGTTCACTCCCCCCCCCAAGCATGAGGAAATGCTTTCAACCCCCCCCCCCCCGGGGGCAACGCTTTTGACCCCTCCCTAACCAGAGGCAATGTTTTCCCCACCACCACCACCGAGGCAATGCTTTTCGACACCCCCCCCATAAACCCCAGAAGCAACGCTGTTCACCCTACCAAGATGCAATGCTTTTGACCCTCCTTCCCGGGAGCAACGGTTTTGACCACTCCCACACCGAGGCAACGCTTTTGGACACCCTGCCCCCCCCAAGAAACAATGCTGTTCACCTGACCCCAGTGACTTGCAGAAAACAGACTCCACAACCAGTAGGATTGGTGACTCTTCCTTGTCACTGTTGGTTGACCTCTTGTCTTTGCACAGACACAGTTGTTCCTTGGCTCCTCTCCACCTCCAGGACCAGTTTCTGCCAGTTTCGTAAGATAGGCTCACACTCTTATCAAGAGACTAACCTTGGTAAGGGGCCCAAGGCTTCTTTAATTAATCTGCACAATAGCTAGCAAAGACACTACGTATGATACACTAGTATAATACTGTCAGCGCTCTAACTCTACTTGATAAGATTCTCCTAACACCCTCTCTCCCTGGAGGCAACGTTTGCCTGCCCGACAGTGGCCACCAAAAAAGCCACCCCAAAGACACCCTAATTAAAAAGCAAGTTCATCAGGGACCTTTCCTGTGTCTCTTTCTTTAGAGCTCTGCAAGCTCTAGCCTATTTATTGTTCCCTTCTTTCCAGAGCCACAAGCACAGATGCACAGCAAAACAGGTGACCCTGTTGCTAAACGCCCTGTTTTACATTCCAACAGCATTTTCATATTGCAGCCATAATTTCAGAGCCCTGACGTTCCCTTGGGTTAGGAAGTGTGAAGCAAGCATGAGCTGAGCTCAGGCTAAATGTGCATGAACCCCAACCCTAACCCCATTTTGAAGCAAGGTCATCAGGGAGCTTTCCTGTGTCTCTCTCTTTACTGCCCAATTATGCTTGGGTACTTCCACCTGCTTCCTCAGGCAGAAGAAGTGAAGACTAATTTGGGGGATTTCTACAAGAAAAATGTGTCCTAGCTTTCCTGTTTTCTACAAGAAAAATGAGGTTGGAGGAGGGAAGCAGTTACCTCTGCGTGGACCACATGGCCAACGTTCTCCTCCGTGCCGGTGCTAGCCAGCAGCTGTTGTCAACAGACCTCCCTCTATGGACAACATTGTCCCTGGGAGTGCAGACTGGAGTTTTGAGTGGAGCGACTGTTCTTGGTCTCTGAGAATCCAGGAACCAACAGGTAGCATTCTCCTTACTGGCCCCATTAAGCAGCATCTCTACAAGACAGAGATTTCCCTTGTGGTATGACAGTCAAGGATACAGGGAGTGCCGATACTACCATTGCTCGACTTTGCTACTTGCTACTCATCTTCCTCCCAGTGCAAACTCTAGCCTGTTTAGTGTTCCCTTCTTTCTGGAGACAGGAACACAGATGCACAGCAAAACAGGTGACCATCCTGCAAACACCCTGTTTTGCATTCAAACAGCATTTCTAAATTGCAGTAACAATTTTGAGGCCCTGAACTTCCCCCTGCATTAGGAAGTGTGAAGGAAGCATGAACTGAGCTCAGGCTATATGTGCATTAACCCCACCCCCCTAACCCCTCCCCCAACCCCACAACCCCTGGGGTTAGGGGAGGAGTTGAGTGGGGGAGGAGATGGAAGGGGGGAGGAGTTGGGTAGGAGTTTGAAGGCAGGCAGAGGAGTTGGGGAGGAGGGAGGAATTGGGAGAGGAGTTGGGAGTGTGGGGGGCTTTGGGGGGAGAAGGAGTTGGGGGGAGGAGTAGGGGGAGGATTAGGGATGGGGTAGGAGCTGGGGGAGGAGTTGGGAGGCAGGGGGAGTTGGAATTGTTGGGGTAGGACTTTAAAGTGAGGGGGGCCGAGTTGGGGGTGCAGTTTGGGGAGGAGTTGGGAGGCCAGTGGGAGGAGGCATTGAGAGATGGGGAGGCGTTGAGGCAGGAATTGGGGGAGGCGTTGGGGGAGGCGTTGGGGGTTGGGAAGGAGACACCCCGTCCCCCCCGAGGCTATGATTTTCACTGTTGAAAGTTCACTGGGGTTGTCCACAGGGGCACCCGCGGATTCCCAAAGGGGGTTGTCCACCGGAGCAGCCGGGTCATGCCGGGGTCACCTAGAGTTTGCACTGGGGCACCTGGGGGGTCCCATAGGCGGTCACCAGGAGGTTCTACACGGGAGTACGAGGTTCACTTCGGAGGTCACCGGTGGGTGTTAACTGGTGCCTCGGGGCGGGGGGGGGATGTCCAAATACTGTCAGTCAGGTTTGTACTCCGGGGCACTGGGGGGTCACCAGGAGGTTGTTCGCAGGAGCACCAGGTTCACTTGGGTGGTCACCTGGGCTGTGCACTGGGGCATTTGGGGGTCCGAATACTGTCACTTGGGGATGACCTCCAGGGCACCCAAAGGCGCTCACCAGGAGGTTATACACGGGAGTACGAGGTTCACGCCGGAGGTCACCGGTGGCTGTTAACTGGTGCATCGGGGGGGTCGAAATACTGTCAATCAGGGTTGTACTCCGGGGCACTGGGGGGTTCACCAGGAGGTTGTTCCCGGTAGCACCAGGTTCACTTGGGAGGTCACCTGGGCTGTGCACTGGGGCATCTGGGGTTGCAAATACTGTCACCGGAGTTATCCTCCGGGGCACCTGGGGGGGGGTTGGTCCCAAAGCAGATCACCAGGAGGCTGTCCGCCGGAGCACAGGGTTCACACCGGAGGTCATCTGGGCTGTGCACTGGGGCATGTGGGGGTCCCAAATACTGTCATCGGGGGTGGTCCTCTGGGGCACCTGGAGGTACCAAAGGGGGTCACCAGGAGGTTGTTCGCGGGAGCACCCGGGTCATGCCGCAGGGCATACGATGGTGACAGACTTTGAATGTACATATGCCCCAGTGCCTACCGCATGCAATCTAGGGCATGACCTGGGTGCTCCCGCAGACACCCTCCTGGTTAATCCCCTTTGGGACCTCCCCAGGTGCCACGGAGAACAATCCCCGGGGGGAAGTATTCGAAGCCTCAGATGCATCAGTACACACCACAGCTGGCCTCTAGCGTGACCTGAGTGTTCTGATGAACAACCTCCTGCAAACTCCAGGTGACCCCGGCATGACCCAGCAGCTCCGGTGGACAACCCCCTTTGGGAATCCGCAGGTGCCCCTGTGGACAACCCCGGTGACCCCGTTTCGGGCCCCCGTGTACCGCGGCTGACCAACACCAGAGACTCCACTTGGACCCTCAGGGGCCCCAGTGGTCCCCTCCAGTGACCCACGTCGGGCTACCGTGCCTGTCCACTGGGGCGCCTTGGTCAGCAGGGGTACCTGGGGTTGTGGAACATGGTAACCGGGGGATTTTTCCCAGGGAACCCGGGGACCCAATCGGTGTTACCGGGAGTTGTCCTCCGGGGCACCTAGGGAGGTCTCAAAGTGTGTCACCGGGTGGCCTCCACCGGGTCAGCCCAAAGGCTTCACCGGGGCTTGTCCAAACGGGCATTTGCAGGTCCCAAAGGGGGTCACCAGGAGGTTGTTCGCAGGAGCACCCGGGTCACGCCAGAGGCCTCATGGGGTGTGCACTGGGGCATCTAGGGTACGAATACTGTCAGCCGGTGTTGTACTCCAGGGCACCTAGGCGTCCCAAAATGTGTCACCAGGGGTGTGCACCGGCGCACCTGGGAGGGTCCCATAGGCAGTCACCAGGAGGTTATACACAGGAGTACGAGGTTCACTTCGGAGGTCACCGGTGGATGTTAAGTAGTGCATCGGGTGTCCAAATACTGTCAATCAGGGTTGTACTCCGGGGCACCTGGGGGTCCTCTAGGCGGTCACCAGGAGGTTCTACACAGGAGTACGAGGTTGACTTTGGAGGTCAACGGTGGGTGTTAAGTAGTGTATCGGGGGTTCGAAATACTTTCAATCAGGGTTGTAATCCGGGGCACCGGGGTCCAAAAGGCGGTCACGAGAATTTTGTTCGCAGGAGCACCCGATTCATGCTTGAGGCCACCTGGGCTGTGCACTGGGGTATCTAGCGGTCCAGACACTCTCACTCGGGTCCATCTCCGGGACACCTCGGGCTCCCAAAGGGATTACTGAAGTTGTTCACGGGAGCACCCGTGTCACACCGGATGCCACCTGGGGTGTGCACTGTGGTATATGGGGTTCCAAATACTGTCAATCAGTGTTGTACTCTGGGGCACCTGGGGGGTCCCATAGGCGGTCACCAGGAGGTTCTACACAGCAGTACAAGGTTCACTTCGGAGTTCACTGGAGGGTGTTAAGTAATGCATCGGGTGTCCACATACTGTCAATCAGGGTTGTACTCCGGGGCATCTGGGGGTCCTATAGGTGGTCACCAGGAGGTTCTACACAGGAGTACGAGGTTCACTTCGGAGCTCACTGGTGGGTGTTAAGTAGTGCATCGGGTGTCCAAATACCGTCAGTCAGGGTTGTAATCTGGGGCACCTGGGGGTCCAAAAGACGGTCACGAGAAGGTTGTTCGCGGGAGCACCCGGGTAATGCCGGAGGTCACATGGGGTGTGCACTGGGGTATATGGGGGTACAAATACTCTCAGTCAGGGTTCTACACTGGGGCACCTGGGGTGTCCCATAGGCGGTCACCAGGAGGTTCTACAGAGGAGTACAAGGTTCACACCGGAGGTCACCTATGTGTGTTAACTTGTGCATCGGGGGTTCCAAATACTGTCAATCAGGGTTGTAATCCGTGGCACCGGGGTTCAAAAGGCGGTCACCAGAAGGTTGTTCGTGGGAGCACCTGGGTCATGCCGGAGGTCACGTGGGCTGTGCACTTGGGTATCTGGTGGTCCAAATACTCTCACTCGGGTCCATCTCCTTAACACCTCTGGCTCCCAAAGGGATTACCAGGAAGTTTTTCACGGGAGCACCCAATTCATGCTGGAGGCCACCTGGGGTGTGCACTCAGGTATATGGGGGTCCAAATACTGTGAGTCAGGGCTGTACTCTGGGGCACCTGGGGTTGTCCCATAGGCGGTCACCAGGAGGTTCTACACAGGAGTACGAGGTTCACCGCGGAGGTCACCGGTGGGTGTTAACTGGTGCATGGCGTGTCCAAATACTGTCAATCAGGGTTGTAATCCGGGGCACCGGGGTCCAAAAGGCGGTCACGAGAAGGTTTTTCACGGGAGCACCAGGGTCATGCCGGAGGCCACCTGGGCTGTTCACTGGGGTATCTTGCGCTCCAGACACTCTCACTCGGGTCCATCTCCGGGACACCTCAGGCTCCCAAAGGGATTACCAGGAAGTTGTTCACGGGAGCACCCGTGTCACACCGGAGGCCACCTGGGCTGTGCACTGGGGTATATGGGGTTTCAAATACTGTCAATCAGTGTTGTACTCCGGGGCACCTGGGGGGTCCCATAGGCCGTTAGCAGGAGGTTCTACACAGGAGTAAGAGTTTCACGCCGGAGGTCACCAGTGGGGGTTAGCTGGTGCATCGTGTGTCCAAATACTGTCAGTCAGGGTTGTACTCCAGGGCACCTGGGGTCCTATAGGCGGTCACCAGGAGGTTCTACACAGGAGTACGAGTTTCACGCCGGAGCTCACTGGAGGGTGTTAATTGGTGCATCGTGTGTCCAAATACTGTCAATGAATGTTGTACTCCGGGGCACCTGGGGGTCCTATACAAGGTCACCAGGAGGTTCTACACAGGAGTATGAGGTTCACTTTGGAGGTCACTGGTGGGTGTTAAGTAGAGCATCGGGGTTTCCAAATACTGTCAATCAGGGTTGTAATCTGGGGCACCGGGGTCCAAAAGACGGTCACGAGAAGGTTGTTCGCAGGAGCACCCGATTCATGCTGGAGGCCACCTGGGCTGTGCACTGTGGTATATGGGGGTACAAATACTCTCAGTCAGGGTTCTACTCTGGGGTACCTGGGGGTCCCATAGGCGGTCACCAGGAGGTTCTACACAGGAGTACAATGTTCACACTGGAGGTCACCTGTGGGTGTTAACTGGTGTATTGGGGTTCCAAATATTGTCAATCAGGGTTTTTTTGCGGGAGCACCCGCTTCATGCTGGAGACCACCTGGGGCGTGCACTGGGGTATATAGGGTTCCAAATGCTGTCAATCAGGGTTTTACTCTGGAGTACCTGGGGGCTCCCATAGGCGTTCACCAGGAGGTTGTACACAGGAGTACGAGGTTCACTTAGGAGGTCACCTGTGGGTGTTAACTAGTGCATCGGATGTCCAAATACTGCTAATCAGGGTTGTAATCCAGGGCACCGGGGTTCAAAAGGCAGTCACGAGAAGGTTGTTCACGGGAGCACCCGGGTCATGCCGGAGGTCACGTGGGCTGTGCACTAGGGTATCTACGGTCCAAACAGTCTCACTCGGGTCCATCTCCGGGACAGCTCGGGCTCCCAAAGGGATTACCAGGAAGTTGTTCGCGGGAGCACCCGATTCATGCTGGAGACCACCTGGGCTGTGCACTGGGGTATATGGGGGTCCAAATACTGTCAGTCAGGGTTCTATTCCAGGGCACCTTGGGGTCCCTTAGGCGGTCACCAGGAGGTTCTTCACAGGAGTACGAGGTTCACTTCGGAGGTCAATGGAGGGTGTTCAATAGTGCATCGGGTGTCCAAATACTGTCAATCAGGGTTGTACTCCGGGGCACCTGGGGGTCCTATAGGCGGTCACCAGGAGGTTCTACACAGGAGTACGAGGTTCACTTCGGAGGTCACTGGAGGCTGTTAAGTAATGCCTCGTGTGTCCTAATACTATCAGTCAGGGTTGTACTCTGGGGCACCTGGGGGTCCTCTAGGCGGTCACCAGGAGGTTCTACACAGGAGTACGAGGTTCACTTTGGAGGTCACTGGTGGGTGTTAAGTAGTCCATCGGGTGTCCAAATACTGTCAATCAGTGTTGTACTCTGGGGCACCTGGCGGGTCCCATAGGCGGTCACCAGGAGGTTCTGCACAGGAGTACGAGGCTCACGCCGGAGGTCACTGGTGGGTGTTAAGTAGTGCATCGCGTGTCCAAATACTAACAATCAGCGTTGTACTCCGGGGCACCTGAGGGTCCTATAGGTGGACACCAGAATGTTCTACACAGGAGTATGAGGTTCACTTCGGAGCTCACTGTAGGGTGTTAACTGGTTCTTTGGGTGTCCAAATACTGTCGATCAGGTTTGTACTTCGGGGCACCTGGGGGTCCTATAGGAGGACACAAGGAGGTTCTACACAGGAGTACGAGGTTCACTTTGGAGGTCACTGGTGGGTGTTAAGTAGAGCATCGGGGTTTCCAAATACTGTCAATCAGGGTTGTCATCTGGGGCACCGGGGTCCAAAAGGCGGTCACGAGAAGGTTGTTCGCAGGAGCACGCGGGTCATGCTGGAGGCCACCTGGGCTGTGCACTGGGGTATATGGGGGTACAAATACTCTCAGTCAGGATTCTACTCTGGGGTACCTGGGGGGTCCCATAGGCGGTCACCAGGACGTTCTACACAGGAGTACGATGTTCACACTGGATTTCACCTGTGGGTCTTAACTTGTGCATCGGGGGTTCCAAATACTGTCAATCAGGGTTGTAATCCGGGGCACCGGGGTCCAAAAGGCGGTCACGAGAACGTTGTTCGCAGGAGCACCGGGGTCATGCCGGAGGCCACCTGGGCTGTGCACTGGGGTATATGGGGGTACAAATACTCTCAGTCAGGATTCTACTCTGGGGTACCTGGGGGGTCCCATAGGCGGTCACCAGGACGTTCTACACAGGAGTACGATGTTCACACTGGAGTTCACCTGTGGGTCTTAACTTGTGCATCGGGGGTTCCAAATACTGTCAATCAGGGTTGTAATCTGGGGCACCGGGGTCCAAAAGGCGGTCACAAGAAGGTTGTTCGCAGGAGCACCCGGGTCATGCCGGAGGCCACCTGGGCTGTGCACTGGGGTATATGGGGGTACAAATACTCTCAGTCAGGATTCTACTCTGGGGTACCTGGGGGGTCCCATAGGCGGTCACCGGGACGTTCTACACAGGAGTACGATGTTCACACTGGAGTTCACCTGTGGGTCTTAACTTGTGCATCGGGGGTTCCAAAGACTCTCAATCAGGGTTGTAATCCGGGGCACCGGGGTTCAAAAGGCGGTCACGAGAAGGTTGTTCGCTGGAGCACCCGGGTCATGCCGGAGGTCACGTGGGCTGTGCACTAGGGTATCTACGGTCCAAACACTCTCACTCGGGTCCATCTCCGGGACAGCTCGGGCTCCCAAAGGGATTACCAGGAAGTTGTTCGCGGGAGCACCAGATTCATGCTGGATGCCACCTGGGGTGTGCACTGGCGTATATGGTGTCCAATTACTGTCAATCAGTGTTGTACTCTGGGACACCTGGGGGGTCCTCTAGGCGGTCACCAGGAGGTTCTACACAAGAGTACGAGGCTCACTCCGGAGGTCACCGGTGGGTGTTAACTGGCGCATCGGGTGTCCAAATAAAGTCAGTCAGGGTTGTACAGTGGGCACTTGGGGGTCCTATAGGCGGTCACCAGGAGGTTCTACACAGGAGTACGAGGTTCACGCCGGAGGTCGCCGGTGGGTGTTAACTGGTGCATCGTGTGTCCAAATAATATCAGTCAGGGGTGTACTCCGGCGCACCTGGGGGTCCAAAAGGCAGTCACCAGGAGGTTCTACACAGGAGTACGATATTCACTTCGGATGTCAGTGGAGGGTGTTAAGTAGTGCATCGGGTGTCCAAATACTGTC
Organism: Anser cygnoides; assembly: GCF_040182565.1. Classification (NCBI taxonomy): domain Eukaryota; kingdom Metazoa; phylum Chordata; class Aves; order Anseriformes; family Anatidae; genus Anser; species Anser cygnoides. Next base: position 69,340,817 of record NC_089874.1, read on the forward strand.
AGTCAGGGTTGTACTCCGGGGCACCTGGGGAGTCCCATAGCCGGTCACCAGGAGGTTCTACACAGGAGTACGAGGTTCACGACGGAGGTCACTGGTAGGTGTTAAGGGGGGCATCGGGTGTCCAAATACTGTCAGTCAGGGTTGTACTCCGGGGCACCTGTGTGTCCCACAGGCGGTTACCAGGAGGTTCTACACAGGAGTACGAGGTTGAATTTGGACGACACCGGTGGTTCTTAAGTAGTGCATCGTGGTTTCCAAATTCTGTCATTCAGGGTTGTACTCTAGGGCAATTGGGGGTCCTAGAGGCGGTCACCAGGAGTTTCTACACAGGAGTACGACGTTCACTCCGGAGGTCCCCGATGGTTGTTAACTGGCGCATCGGGTGTCCAAATGCAGTCAGTCAGGGTTGTACTCCGGGGCACCTGGGGGTCCTATAGGCGGTCACTAGGAGGTTCTACACAGGAGTAGCAGGTTCACTCCGGAGGTCACCTGTGGGTGTTAACTGGTGCATCGGGTGTCCTAATATTTTCAATCAGGTTTGTAGTCCGGGGGACCTGGGGTATATAGGTGGTCACCAGGAGGTTCTACACAGGAGTACGAGGTTCACTTCAGAGTTCAATGTTGGATGTTAAGTAGTGCATCGGGTGTCTAGATACTATCAATCAGGGTTGTAATCCGGAGCACCAGGGTCCAAAAGTCGGTCACGAGAACGTTGTTCGAGGAGCACCCGATTCATGCTGGAGACCACCTGGGCTGTGCACTGCGGTATATGGGGGTCCAAATACTGTCAATCAGTTTTGTACTCCGGGGCACCTGGGGGTCCTATCGGCAATCACCAGGAGGTTCTATACAGCAGTATTAGGTTCACTTCGGAGTTCACTGGAGGGTGTTAAGTAGAGCATCCAGTGTCCAAATACTGTCAATCAGGGTTGTACTCCGGGGCACGTGGGGGTCCTATAGGCGGTCACCAGGAAGTTCTACACAGGATTACGAGTCTCACGCAACAGGTCCCCGGTGGGTGTTAACTGGCGCATTGGGTGTCCAAATACTGTCAATCGGTGTTTTAGTCTGGGGCACCTGGGAGTTCCAATAGGCGGTCCATAAGAGTTTCTACACAGGAGTACGAGGTTCACTTTGGAGGTCACTGGTGGGTGTTAAGTATAGCATCGGGTGTCCAAATACTGTCAATCAGGGTTGTACTCCTGGGCACCTGGGGGGTTCCAATAGGCGGTCAATAAGAGTTTCTACACAGGAGTACGAGGTTCACTTCGGAGGTCACTGGAGGGTGTTAAGTAGAGCATCCGGTGTCCAAATACTGTCAATCAGGGTTGTACTCCGGGGCACCTGGGGGTCCTATAGGTGGTCCCCAGGAGGTTCTACACAGGAGTACGAGGTTCATTTCGAAGGCCACTGGAGGAGGATATGTAGTGCATCGGGTTTCCTAATACTGTCAATCAGCTTTATAGTCCGGGGCACCTGGGGTTCTATAGGCGGTCACCAGGAGGTTCTACACAGGAGTACGAGGTTCACGCCGGAGGTCCCCGGTGGGTGTTAACTGCTGCATTGGGGGTCCTATTACTGTTAATCACGGTTGTAATCCGGAGCACCGGGGTCCAAAAGGCGGTCACGAGAACGTTGTTCGAGGAGCACCCGATTCATGCTGGAGGCCACCTGGGCTGTGCACTTGGGTATACAGCTATCCAAATACTGTCAGTCAGGGTTGTACTCTGTGACAACCTGGGGGTCCTATAGGCTGTCACTAGGAGGTTCTACACAGGAGTACGAGGTTCACTTTGTAGGTCACTGAGGGCTGTTATGTAGAGCATCGGGTGTCCAAATACAGTCAGTCAGGGTTGTACTCTGGGGCTCCGGTGGGTCCTATAGGCGTTCGCCAGCAGGTTATACTCAGGAGTAAGAGGTTCACTTCAGAATTCAATGGCGGGTGTTAAGTAGTGCATCGGTGTCTAGATACTGTCAATCAGGGTTGTAATCCGGAGCACCGGGGTCCAAAAGGCAGTTACGAGAACGTTGTTCGAGGAGCACCCGATTCATGCTGGAGGCCACCTGGGCTGTGCACTTGGGTATACGGGTACCCAAATACTGTCAGTCAGGGTTGTAATCTGGGGCACCAGGGGGTCCTATAGGCAGTCACCAGGAGGTTATACACAGCAGTACGAGGTTCACTTCAGAGTTCAATGGTGGGTGTTAAGTAGTGCATCGGGTGTCCAGATACTGTCCATCAGGGTTGTAATCCGGAGCACCCGGGTCCAAAAGGCGGTCACGAGAACGTTGTTCGAGGAGCACCCGATTCATGCTGGAGGCCACCTGGGCTGTGCACTGCGGTATATGGTTGTCCAAATACTGTCAATCAGGGTTGTACTCTGGGGCATCTGGGGGTCCTATAGGCAATCACCAGGAGTTTCTACACAGGAGAATGAGTTATATATCGGAGCACAGTGTTGGGTGTTAACTGTTTCTTCGGGTTTCCAAATAACATCAGTCAGAGTTATACACCCGCTGCACTACTTTGAACCTCCTGCTGACTCCCTGTAGGATCCCCCAGGTGGCCCGGAGTAAAACCCTGTTTGACAGTATTTGGACACCCAATGCACTAGTTTACACCCACTGGGGACCTCCGCAGTGAATCTTGTACTCCTGTGTATAACCTCCTGGTGACCGCCTATGGGACTCCCTGGTGCCCCAGAGTACAACCCTGATTGAAAGTATTTGGACAGCCGATCCACCAGTTAACACCCACCGGGGACCTCCGGCGTGAACTTCGTACTGCTGTGTAGAACCTCCTGATGTCCGCCTATAGGACCCCCAGGTGCCCTAGAGTACAACCCTGAATGACATTATTTGGACACCCGATGCACTACTTAACACCCAACGGTGTCCTCCGAATTCAACATCTTACTCCTGTGTAGAACCTCCTGGTGCCTGCCTATAGAACCCCCAGGTGCCCCAGAGTACAACCCTGATTGACAGTATTTGGACAACAGATGCACCAGTTAATTACCACTGCTGACCTCTGGCGTGAAACTCGTACTCCTGTCTAGAACCTCCTGGTGACTGCCTATAGGACCCCCAGGTGCCCCGGAGTACAACCCTGATTGACAGTATTTGGACACCCCATATACCCCAGTGCACAGCCCAGGTCGCCTCGAGCATGAATCAGGTGATCCTCGAAGATCGTTGTCGTGACCGCCTTTTGGACACCGGTGCTCCGGATTAGTGCCTGATTGACAGTATTTGGACCCCTGTATACCCCATGCACAGCCAAGGTGGCTTCCAGCATGAATCGGGTTCTCCCACGAACAAATTCCTGGTAATCCCTTTGGGAGACCGTGGTGTCCTGGAGATGGACCCGAGTGAGAGTGTTTGGACCACTAGATACCCCAGTGCACACCCCATGTGACCTCCGGCATGACCCGTGTGCTCCCGTGAACAACCTTCTCTTGACCGACTTTTGGACCCTGGTGCCCCGGAGTACAACCCTGAATAACAGTATTTGGACCCCCATATACCCCAGTGCACAGCCCAGGTGGCCTGCAGCATGAATCGGGTGCTCCTCCAACAGTGTTGTCGTGACCGTGTTTTGGACGCCGGTGCTCCGGATTACAACCCTGAGTGACAGTTAGGACACGCGATGCACTACTTAACGCCCTCCATTGACTTACGAATTGAACCTCGTACTCCTGTGTAGAACCTCCTGGTGACCGCCTAAGGGACGCCCCAGGTGCTCCGGAGTAGAACCCTGATTGACAGTATTTGGACCCCCATATACCCCAGTGCACAGGCCAGGATGCCTCCAGCATGAATCGGGTTCTCCCGCGAAGAACTTCCTGGTAATCCCTTTTTGAGCCCGAGGTGTCCCGGAGATGGACCCGACTGAGAGTGTTTGGACCGCTAGATACCCCAGTGCACAGCCCAAGTGACCTCTGGCATGACCTGGGTGCTCCCGGGAACAACCTTCTCTTGACCGCCTATAGGACCCTCAGGTGCCCTGGAGTAGAACCCTGATTGATAGTATTTGGACACCTGATGCACTAGTTAACACCCACCGGGGACCTACGAATTGAACCTCGTACTCCTGTGTAGAACCTCCTGGTGACAGCCTATAGGACCCCCAGGTGCCCCAGAGTACAACCCTGATTGACAGTATTTGGAAACCCCGATACACTACTTAACACCCACCAGTGACCTGTGACGTCAACCTCGTACTCCTGTGTAGAACCTCCTGGTGACCGTCTATAGGACCCCCCCAGGTGCCCCAGAGTGCAACCCTGATTGACAGTATTTCGACCCCCCCCCGATGCACCAGTTAACAGCCACCGGTGACCTCCGTCGTGAACCTCGTACTCCCGTGTATAACCTCCTGGTGACTCCCTATGGGACTCTCCCAGGTGCCCCGGTGCACACCCCCCGTGACACACTTTGGGACGCATAAGTGCCCTGGAGGACAACACCGTGTGACAGTATTCATACCCCAGATGCCCCTGTGCACAGCCCAGGTGACCTCCCAAGTGAATCTGCTGCTCTCGGGAACAACCTCCTGGTGAGCGCCTTTGGGAGACCCAAATTCCCTGGAGGACCACCCCTGATGACAGTATTTGGGACCCCCAGATACCCCAGTGCACAGCCCAGGTGACCTCTGACATGCCCGGAGTGCTCTGTGAAAAATCTCCTGGTGCCCCACCTTGGGGACCTCCAGGTGCCCTGCTAGACAGCCCCCGGGTGAAGCCTTTGTGACAGTGGTTGACCTGTTCGACGCCACCGGTGAGATATTTTGTGACCTTCCGAGTTGCTAAGGTAGAGGGGTTGTCTGTCGGAACAGCCGGGTAAAACCGCAGGTCACCGGCTGGTGTGCACTGGGATATATGGGGGTCCGCAATACTGTCACTGGGTCACGCTCGCCCGGAGGTCCCAAAAGGGGTCACCATGGTTTCTCTACAAGGGCACCTCGGTTAGTTCCAAACGATTCAAAGGTGATTTTCCACTGGTGCACACTAGACAGACTAAAGTTCAGCAGAGTTGAACTCCTCCTCCAGCTCATCCCCACCCCCAAATCCTCCCCCACAACCCATCCCCCAACTTCTCCCCCCAAATCCTCACATAAGTCCTCCTCCCCCCATAGCCTCCCTCCTAGCTCCCAACTCCTCCCCCAGCTCCACCCCCTCCCAACGCCTCCCCCTGCCTCCAAACTCCTCCCCCAGCTCCACCCCCTCCAAATTCCTCCCCCGGACCCCTCCAAACTCCTCCCCCACCTCCACACCCTCCAAACTCCTCCCCCAGCTCCACCCCCTCCAAACTTCTCCCCCAGCTCCACCCCCTCCCAACTCCTTCCCCGCCTCCAAACTCCTCCCCCAGCTCCACCCCCTCCAAACTCCTCCCCTGCCTCCAAACTCCTCCCCCAGCTCCACACCCTCCCTACTCCTCCCCCTAATGCCTCCAAACTCCTCCCCCAGCTCCACCCCCTCCAAACTCCTCCCCCAGCTCCACCCCCTCCCAACTCCTTCCCCTAACGCCTCCAAACTCCACCCAAACTCCAACCCCTTCCAAACTCCTCCCCCCTCACTCCAACGTCCTCCCCCAAAAATTCCAACTCCTCCCCCAGTTCCAAACTCCTCCCCCACACCAACTCCTCCCCCAACTCTGTCCCCAAAGAATTTCTACCTTAACTCCTCCCCTTCTCCCTGCTCCTCCCCGAACTCCTACCCCCACTCAACTCCTCCCCCCGTTCCAACTCCCCCACCATTTCTTCCCCGCTCCCAGTTCCTCTCCCAACTCCTCTGCCCCTTCCCAACTCCTTCTCAAACTCCTCCCCCTCCCAACTCCTCCCTGAACTCCTTCCCCCCTCCCAAATCCTCCCCCAACTCCTCCCCCAGCTCCTCCCCCCTTCCATCTCTTCCCCAGCTCCTCCCCCACTCAACTCCTCCCCTAACCCCAGGGGTTTTGGGGTTAAAGAGAGGGGTTAGGGGAGAGGTTGGGGGTGGGGTTAATGCACATTTAGCCTGAGCTCAGTTCATGCTTCCTTAACACTTCCTAACACAGGGGGAAGATCAAGGCCTCAAAATTGTTACTGCAATTTAGAAATGCCGTTTGAATGCAAAACAGTGTACTTTGGAGGACAGTCATCTGTTTTACTGTGCGTTTGTGTTCCTGTCTCTGGAAAGAAGGGAACACTAAACAGGCTAGAGCTTGCACTGGGAGGAAGATGAGTGGCAAGTAGCAAACTCCAGCAATGGTAGTATCGGCACTCCCTGTATCCTTGACTGTCATACCACAAGGGAAATCTCTGTCTTGTAGAGATGCTGCTTAATGGGGCCAGTAAGGAGAATGCTACCTGTTGGTTCCTGGATTCTCAGAGACCAAGAACAGTCGCTCCACTCAAAACTCCAGTCTGCACTCCCAGGGACAATGTTGTCCATAGAGGGAGGTCTGTTGACAACAGTTGCTGGCTAGCACTGCCCCGGAGGAGAACGTTGGCCATGTGGTCCACGCAGAGGTAACTGCTTCCCTCCTCCAACCTCATTTTTCTTGTAGAAAACAGGAAAGCTAGGACACATTTTTCTTGTAGAAATCCCCCAAATTAGTCTTCACTTCTTCTGCCTGAGGAAGCAGGTGGAAGTACCCAAGCATAATTGGGCAGTAAAGAGAGAGACACAGGAAAGCTCCCTGATGACCTTGCTTCAAAATGGGGTTAGGGGTGGGGTTCATGCACATTTAGCCTGAGCTCAGCTCATGCTTGCTTCACACTTCCTAACCCAAGGGAACGTCAGGGCTCTGAAATTGTGGCTGCAATTTGAAAACGCTGTTGGAATGTAAAACAGGGCGTTTAGCAACAGGGTCACCTGTTTTGCTGTGCATCTGTGCTTGTGGCCCTGGAAAGAAGGGAACAATAAATAGGCTAGAGCTTGCAGAGCTCTAAAGAAAGAGACACAGGAAAGGTCCCTGATGAACTTGCTTTTTAATTAGGGTGTCTTTGGGGTGGTTTTTTTGGTGGCCATAGTCGGGCAGACAGTGTTGCCTCTGGTGGGAGGGGGGGAGGGGGGGTGGATAAGCAGTGCCTCTGGGGGGGGGGGCGGTGAGGGGCAGTGGAAAAGGTTGCTTTGGGGTGGGGGGCTCAAAATGTTTGCCTCAGGGGTTGAGTGAAAATCGTTGCATCTGCATGGGGGGAGGGGTGAAAATCATAGCCTCGGTGGGGCGGGGTCTCTCCTAGTCCTCCCCCCACACTTCGAAGTCCTCCCCCAAGTCCTCTCCCAACAGTTCCAAATCCTACCCCATCCCAACCGGCTCCCCCGTATCCCAACTCCTCCCTCAGCTCCAACCCATTCCCAAATCCTGCCCCAACTCCTCCCCCACAACTCATCCCCCAACTCCTCCCTCCTAACTCCCCACCCAACCACTCTTCCTGCCTTCAAACTCCTACCCAACTCCTCCCCCAGCTCCTCCCCCCTTCCATCTCCTCCCCCAGCTCCTCCCCCACTCAACTCCTCCCCTAACCCCAGGGGTTGTGGGGTTGGGGGAGGGGTTAGGGGGTGGGGTTAATGCACACAACTCCTCCCCCACACCAACTCCTTCCCCACACCAACTCCTCCCCCAACTCTGTCCCCAAAGAATTCCTCCCCTAACTCCTCCCCTTCTCCCAGCTCCTCCCCAAACTCCTACCCCCACTCAACTCCTCCCCCCCTTCCAACTCCTCCACCACTTCTTCCCCCCCTCCCAGCTCCTCTCCCAACTTCTCTGCCCCTTCCCAACTCCTTTCCCAACTCCTTCCCCAACTCCGGTGTAACGCAGGTACTGTTTTAGGCACGGGGCCAGGAATGTGCAGCAACGCCCCCGGGTTAACTCTGCTGCCACCTGCTGGTGAAACGCGCGTACTGCAGTCGGTGCGGGGCCCGGAATGCGCATCAACTCCCCTGGGCATTTGCCGCCTCCTCCTGGCGAATCGTGGGTGCTGCAGATGGCGCGGGGCTGCGCATGCGCAGTGGCGCCTCTGGGTCCCCTCTGCCACCACCTGACGCTGAAATGTGGGTACTGCACTAAGCTTGGTGCAGCGCCTGCGTGATGGCGCCTCCGGAGCGCCCTCTGCAGTAACCTACCGGCGGAAAGTGGGTACTGCAGGCGGCGTGGGGCAGCGTATGCATGGTGGTGACCCTGGGCGCCCTCTGCTGCCACCTGCCGGCGAAACGTGGGTACTGGAGGCGGCGTGGGGCCCGGAATGCACGGCAAGGCCCCTGGGTGCCCTCTGCCGCCACCTGCCCCTGAAACGCGGGTACTGCAGACGCTGCTGGACCGTGCATGTGCAGTGGCGCCCTCTCCTGCCACCTACCGGCGAAACGTGGGTACTGCAGGTGGGACGGCGCTGTGCATGCGCGGCGGCGACCCCAGGCGCCCTCTGCAGCCACCGGCCGGTATAACGCGGGTACTGCAGACAGCGCGGGGCCGCACATGCACATTGGTGTCCCCTCTGCCGCCACCTGCCGGCGAAACGGGGGTACTGTTGTCGGCACGGGGCCGCGCATGCGTGGCATCACCCCTGGGCGTACTCTGCCGCAACTTGCCGGCGAAACGTGGGCTCTGCAGGCGGCACGGGGCTGCGCATACGAAGTGACGCCCCCGGGAGCCCTCTGCCGTCACCTGCCGGCGAAACGTGGGTACTGCGGGCAGCGCGGCGCCGCGCATATGCAGTGGCGCCCCCGAGCGCCCTCTGCCGCCACCTCCTGGTGAAACGTGAGTACTGCATGCGGTGTGGGGCCATGCGTGCACGGTAGTGTCCCCGGGCGCCCTCTGCCACCACCTGCCGGCGAAACGCGGGTACTGCAGACGGTGTGGAGCCACAAATGCGCAGGGGCGCCCTCTGCCGCCACCTCCTGGCGAAACGTGGGTACTGCAGGCGGTGTGGGGCCGCTCATGCGAGGTGGTGACCCCGGGCGGCCTCTGCAGCCACCTGCCAGTGAAAAGTGGGAACTGCAGGTGGTGCGGGGCCACGCATGCTCGGTGGTGTTTTCTGCAGCCACCTGCCGGCGAAACGTGGGTACTGGAGGCGGTGTGGGGCCCGGAATTCGCAGCAACGCTCCCGGGCGCCCTCTGCTGCCACCTCCTGGTGAAGCGTGGGTACTGCTGTCGGCGTGGAGCCGCGCATGCGCGGCATCGCCCTTGGACGACCTCTGCCGCCAGCAGCCAGTGAAACGCCGGTACTGGAGGCGGCATGGGGCCCGGAATGTGCGGCAACGCCCCCGGGCGCCCTCTGCCGCCACCAGCCGGTGAATCGCGGGTACTGCTGTCAGCACGGGGCCGGGAATGCACGGTGGCACACATGGGCGCCCTCTACCACCGCCTGCTGGCGAAACATGGGTACTGCAGGCGGGGCGGCACTGCGCATGCACCATGGCGTCCCCGGGTACCCTCTGCCACCACCTGCCGGCGAAACGTGAGTACTGCAGGTGGGATGGTGCTTCGCATGCACGGTGGTGTCCCCTTGCGCCCTCTGCAGCCACCTGCTGGCGAAACGTGGGCACTGCAGGCGGCACGGGGCCGCGCATGCGGGGGAGGAGTCTGGGGAGGATTTGGGAGTTAAACTGCTGTGCAGGACTTCCGGGAGGGGGGGCTGCAGTGAGGCTCCCTGCCTGGTCGTTCTCCCCTTTCCCCAGCTGCCAAGGCTAGGGGTGGGAGGGGGGAGGGGGTTGGGAGCGGGGGGGAGGAGTTGGGGAACGAGGTGGAGGAGTTGGGGAAGTAGGTGGAGGGGAAGGAGTTCTGGGAGGAGTTGGAGGAGGAATTGGGAGGGGGGGAGAAATTCCGGGAGGAGTTGGGGGGTGGGGAGGCGTTGGGGGAGAATTGGGGGGGGGGGGAGGAGTTGCGGGAGGAGTTGGGGGGAGAAGTTGGGGGAGAATTTGGAAGGGGAGGAGGTATGGGGGGAGGAGTTGGAAGGGGGGTGGAGTAGGGGGAGGAGTTGGGAGGGGCTAGGACTTTGGGGAGGTGTTGGGAGGGGGGAAGAAGTTGGGGGGGAGGAGTTTGGGGAGGAATTGTGAGGGGTCGGAGGAGTTAGTGGAGGAATTGGGTGTGGGGAGGAGGAGTTGGGGGAGGAGTTGGGAGGGGGGTACTTGGGGGCGGAGTTGGGAGTGTGGGAGGAATTGGGGGAGGATTGGGGGGGAGGAGTTGCAGGAGGAGTTGGAGGGGGGGAGGATTTGGGGGAGGAGTTGGAGGGGGGGAGGAGTTGGGGGAGAATTTGGAAGGGGAGGAGGAGTTGGGGGGAGGATTTGGGAGGAGGGGAGGAGTTGGGAGTGTTGGGGGAAGATTTGGGGGAGGAGTTTGGAAATGGGGGGGAGGAATTGGGGGAAGGGTTGGGAGTAGGGGGGAGGAGCTGAGGGAGGAGTTGGGAGGTGGGGTAGTTGGGTGAGGTTTTGGGAGGGTGGGAGGAGTTGGAGGGGTGGGGAGTAGTTGGGATAGGATTTGGAGGGGCGGAGGAGTTGGGGGACGAGTTAGGAGGCTAGCAGATAAGTTTGAGGGGGGAGTTTGGAGGGGGGAGGAGTTTGGGGGAGGAGTTGGGGGAGGAGTTTGAAGGGGGGAGCTATTGGGGAAGGAGTTGGGAAGAGGAGGAGGCGTTGGGGGGGACTTGGGGGGCGGAGCTGGGGGAGGATTTGGGGGGAGGAGTTGGTGGAGGAGTTGCGGGGGGAGGAGTTGGGAGTGGGAGAGGAGTTGGGGGAGGAATTGAGAGGGTGGGAGGAGTTGGTGAAGGATTTGGGAGGGGTGGAGGAGTTGGGGGAGAAGTTGAGAAAGGGGGGAGGTGTTGGGGGAGAAGCTGGGAGGGGTGGAAGAGTTGGGAGAGGAGTAGGGAGGGGGGGAGGAGTTGGGGAAGAAGTTGGGGTGGGAGGAGTTGGAGGAGGATTTGGAATGGGGGCAGGAGATAGAGGATTTGAGAGGGTGGGAGAGGATTTGGGAGGGATGTTTGCAGTTGTGGGGAGGAGTTGGGGGTGGAGTTGGGAGGGGTGAGAGGAGCTGGGGGAGGAGTTGGGGGGCAGAGGAGTTGGGGATGGAGTTAGGGGTGGAGGTGTTGGCGGAGGACATGGGACGGGGGGGAGGATTTGGGGGACGAGTTGGGAGGGGGCAGGAGTTGGGGGAGGATTTGGGAAGGGGGAAAGAGTTCGGGGAAGAGTTGGGAGGGGGGAGGAGTTGGAAGAGGGGAGGAGGTGGGGGGGGAGGAGTTGGGGGAGGATTTAGGAGGGGGGAGGAATTGGAGGAGGTGTTGGGAGGGGGGGAGGAGTTGGGGGAGGAGTTGGGGGGGAGGAGTTGGGGGAGGAGTTGGGAGTGGGGGGGAGGAGTTGGGAGTGGGGGGGAGGAGTTGGGAGTGGGGGGGAGGAGTTGGGAGTGGGGGGGGAGGAGTTGTCCGAGTATTTGGGAGGGGGGGAAGAGTTGGTGGAGGGGATGGTATTGGGGGGGAGGAGTTGGCGGAGGAATTTTGAGGGGTGGAGTAGTTGGGGGAGAATTGGGATGGGGAGGAGTTGGGATGGGGGGACAGGAGTTAGAGGATTTGGGGGGGGAAAGGAGTTGGGAGGGGGGTTAGCAGTTGTGGGGGACGAGTTGGGGGAGGAGTTGGGAGGGGGGAGGAGTTGGGGGAGGAGTTGGGAGAGGTGGAGAGGAGTTGGGGGAGCAGTTGTGGGGGGAGAGGAATTGGGGAAGGAGTTAGGGCGCAGGAGTTGGGGGAGGACTCAGGATGGGAGGGAGGATTTGGGGGAGGATTTAGAAGGGGATACGAGTTAGGGGAGGATTTGGGAGGGGGGAAGGCGTTTGGGGAGGAGTTGGGAGGGGGGAGGATTTGGGGGAGGAGTTGGGGGGAGGAGATTGGGGAAGAGTTGGGGGGAGGAATTGGGAGAGGAGTTGGGAGGGGAGAGGTGTTGGAGGAGGAGTTGGGGGAGGAGTTGGAGTAGGATTTGGGGGAGGGGAGGAATTGTGGAGAAGTTGGAAGTGGGGGAGGAGTTTGGAGAGGCAATGGGAGTGGGGGAGGAGTTGGGAGGGGGGAGGAGTTTAGGGAGGATTTGGTGGAGGAGTTGGAGTAGGATTTGGGGGAGGGGAGGTGTTGGAGGAGGAGATGGGAAAGGGGGAGGAGTTGGGGTGGGAGGAATTGGGAGGAGGTGAGGAGTTGGGGTAGTGGTTGCTGGGGGGAGGCGTTGGGGAAGGATTTGGGAGGGGGTTGGGGTTGGGCGATGATTTGGGGGGGAAGGAGTTGGGGGGTGAGCACTTGGGGGAGGAGTTGGGGGGAGGAATTGGCGGAGGAGTTGGGAGGCGACGAGGATTTGGGGGAGGAGTTGGGAGGGGGGAGGAGTTTGGGTAGGAGTTGGGAGGGGCTGGGAGGAGTTGGGGGAAGAGTTGTGGGGGAGTTGGGAGAGGATTTGGGGGGGAGGAGTTGGGGGAGGAGTTGTGGGAGGATTTTGGGGAGGATTGGGAGGGGGGGAGGTGTTTGAGGAGGATTTGGGAGGGGTGGAGGAGTTGGGGGAGGAGATGGGAGTGGGGGAGGAAACTGGGGAGGAGTTGGAAGGGGGGAGGTGTTTGGGGAGGATTTGGGAGGGGAGAGGTGTTGTGGGAGGAGTTGGGAGTGGTTGTGGAGGAGTTGGGGAAGGAGTTTGGAGTTGGGGGGAGGAGTTGGGGGACAAGTTGGGAGGGAAGAGGAGTTGGGGGAGGAGTTGGGAGGGGCAGAGGTGTTGGGGAAGGAGTTGGGGTGCAGGAGTTGGGGGGGATGGAGGAGTTGGGAGGGGGAGGAGTTGGGTGAGGAGTTGGGAGGGGGAGAAGTTGGGAGAGGAGTTGAGGGGGAGGAGTTGGGGGAGGATTTGGGAGGCTTGGGAGGAGTAGGGGGAGGAGTTGGGAGGGGGGCGGAGGAGTTGGGGGGGAGTTGGGAGAGGGAGGAGATGGGGATGGGTTGGGAGGGAGGAAGATTTTGGACGGGGCAGGAGTTGTAAGGGGCAGGATTTAGAAGAGCAGTTGGGATTGAGTTTGGAGGGGTAGAGGAGTTGGGGGAGGAGTTGGGAGTTGGGAAGGAGGAGTTTGGGGAGGAGTTGGGGGGGGATGTGTTGGGGGATGAGTTGGGAGGGGGGGAGGAGTTGGGAGACGGGGAGGAATTGGGAGAGGGGAGTAGTTGGGGGAGGAGTTCGGAGGGGGGAGGAGTTGGGAGGGGGGAGGAGTTGGAGAAGGATATAGGAGGGGGCAGGATTTGGGTTAGGATTTGGGGGGAGGAGTTGGGGGAGGAGTTTGGAAGGGGGAGTAGTTGGGGGAGGAGTTGGGAAGGCGAAGGAGTTGGGGGAGGAGTTACGAGGGGGGAGGAGTAGGGGGAGGAGTTGGGATGTGGGAGGAGTGGGGGGAGGATTTGGGAGGGGGAGGAGTTGTGGGAGGTGTTGGGAGGGGGGAGGAGTTTCGAGGGTGGAGCAGTTGGGGGAGGAGTTGGGGGAGGAGTTGGGGGAGGAGTTGGGAGGGGGGAGGAGTTGGGGCAGGAGTTGGGGGGGAGGTGTTGGGTGAGGAGTTTGGAGGGGATTGCGGAAGAGTTGGGGGAGGAGATCGGAGGGGTGGAGGAGTTGGGGGAGGAGTTGCAGGTGGAGGAGTTGGGAGTGGGGGAGAGGAGTTGTGAGGGATGGAGGAGTTGGGGGAGGAGTTGGGGGGGAGGAGTTGGGTAAGGATTTTGGGGGGAAGGAGTTGGGGGAGGATTTGGAAGGGGGAGGAATTGGGGGAGTAGCTGGGAGGAGGGAAGGTGTTGGGGGAGGATCTGGGAGGGGGGAGGAGTTGCGAGGGGGAGGAGTTGGGGAGGAGGAGATCTGGGAGGAGTTGGGTGGGGAAGAGTTGGGAGAGGAGTTGGGAGGGGGGAGGAGTTGGGGGAGGAGTTGGGAGGGGGGGAGGAGTTGGGGGAGCAGTTTGGTGAGGAGTTGAGGGGGAGGATTTGGGGAAGGAGTTGAGAGGGGGGAGGAGTTTGGGGAGGAGTTGGAGGAGGAGTTGGGGGAGGATTTAGGAGGTGGGGAGGAGCTGGGGTAGGAGATGGAAGGAAGGGAGGAGTTGGGGGATGATTTGGGGTGGGAGGAGTTGGGGGAGGAGTTGGGAGGGGGGGAAGGAGTTGGGAGAGCGGGGAGGACTTGTAGGGGGAGTTGGGGCGGGAGGAGTTGGGGTAGGCGTTGAGGGGGAGAGGATTTGGGGGAGGAGTTGGGTGGGACGATTTGGGGGAGGAGTTGGGAGAGGGGGAGGAGTTGGGAGTGGAGGAGAGGATTTAGGACGGGGGGAGGCACTGGGGGAGTAGTTGGGGGGAGGAGTTGGGGGAGGAGTTGGGAGGGGTGAGGAATTGGGAGGGGTGAGGAATTGGGGGAGGAGTGGGGAGGCACGCGGAGGAGTTGGGGGGGGAGTTGGGAGAGGGGAAGGAGTTGGAGAACTTGGGAGGGGGGGAGGGTTTGGGGGGGAGTTGGGAGGGGGGAAGGAGTTGGGGGAGGAGTTGGGGGGAGGTGTTGGGGGAGTGGTTGGGAGTGGGGGGGAGGAGTTTTGGGAGGGGTTTTGGGAGGAGATGGGAGAGGGGAGGAGGACTTGGGATGGGGGAGGAGTTGGGGGAGGATTTAGAAGGGGGTGAGGAGTTGGGGGAGGGGTTGGGAAGGGGGAGGAGTTGGGGGAGGAGGTGGGCTGGGGGAGGATTTGGGGGAGAATTTGGGGGGGAGGAGTTGGGGTAAGAGTTGGGAGGGGGGAAGGAGATGGGGGAGGAGTTGGGGGAGGGTTTGGGAGTAGGGGGATGGGTTTGGGGAAGAGATGGGAGGGTGGGTGGAGTTGGGGGATGATTTGGGGTGGGTGGAGTTGGGGGATTATTTGGGGGGGGAGGAGTTGGGGGAGGAGTTGGGCAGGAGTATTTGGGGGAGGAGGATTTTTGGGAGGAGTTGGGAGGGAGGGGCAGGAGTTGGGGGAGGAGTTTGGAGGGGGAGGAGTTGAGGGAGATGGGAGAGGGAGGAGTTGGGGGAGGAGTTGTGGGCAGGGAGGAGTTGGTAGTGGGTGAGGAGTTGGACGAGGAGTTGGGAGGGGGTGAGGACTTGGGGGAGGAGTCGGTAGTGGGGGAGGAGATGGGGAAGGAGTTGGGAGGAGGGAGTAGTTGGGGGGGATTTGGGGGGGGGAGGAGTTGGGGAAGGAGTTGGGTGTAGGGGGGGAGGAGTTGGGGGTCGAGTTGTGGGGGAGAGGAGTTGGAGGAGGAGTTGGGAGGGGAGGGAGGAGTTCGGGAAGGATTTGGGAGTGGGAAAGAATTCGGGGAGGAGTTGGGAGGGGGGGAAGGAGTTGGGGGAGGAGTTGGGAGGGGGGGAGGCGTTGGGGGAGGAATTGGGAACGGGGAGGAGTTGGAGGGGAGGGGTTGGGAGGAGTTGGGGGAGGAGTTTGGGTGTTTTTGTCACAACGCATGTTGTGACAAAATGTTTTTTCAAGCCTTTTGGTCATATGTTGACAAAACGTGTGTTCACGCACGTTCGCGTGTTTGGTGATGAAACACATTTCCTCGCGTTTTTCAGGTACTGGGTGATGACATGCATGAGCATGCGTGTTCACGCATTATCAGGTATCTTGTGAAGAAGTGCGTTTGAACGCATTTCCAGCCATTTGGTGACAACACATGTGTTCACGTGTGCTTTGACAAAATGCATTTTCAAGCGTTTTTGGTCATATGGTGACAACACACGTCTTCACGCATGTTCACGTTTGGTGATGAAATGCATTTCCACGTGTTTTTCAGGTATTCGGTGACAACACGCGTGTTCATGTGTACTCATGTGTGTCCAGGCATGTTGTGACCAAACCCATTTTCACGCGTTTTCAGGTATAGGAGGACAACACGCGTGTTTATGTGTGGTCACACGTGTTCAGCTATGTTGTGAAGAAACACATTTGAATGCATTTTCAGGCATTTCAGGAAAACACGCATGTTCACACCTGCTGTCACGAAACGCAGTTTCAAGCATTTTCTGTCACACGGTGACAACGCACGTGTTCACGCGTGCTCACGTGTTTGGTGATGAAATGCATTTCTACGTGTTTTTCAGGTATCGGGTGACAACACACGTGTTCACTCGTCTTCAGGCATGTGGTGACCAAATGCATTTCCACGGGTTTTCAGGCATAGGATGACAACACGTGTGTTCACGTGTGTTCACACGTGTTCAGGTATGTTGTGAAGAAATGCATTTGAATGAGTTTTCAGGCATTTCAGGAAAACACGCACGTTCACGCCTGCTGTCACGAAACGCATTTTCAAGCGTTCTCAGTCATATGGTGACAATGCGCATGTTCATGCGTGTTCACGTGTTTGGTGACCAAATGAGTTTCCATGCGTTTTTCAGGTATCGGGTGACAACACAGGTGTTCATGTGTGTTCACACATGTTGGGACAAAATGAATTTTCAAGCATTTTTAGTCATATGGTGACAACACGTGTGTTCACGCATGTTGACGTGTGGTGATGATACGCATTTTTACACCTGCTTGTCCATGTTGTGATTAATCTCATTTTCACGTTTTTTCAGTGATTTGGTTTCAAAACATCTGTTCACTCGTGTTCAACCATGTTGTGACGAACCACATTTTCACGTGTTTTCCATCATATGTTGACAACACACATGTTCGCATGTGTTCATGTGTTTGGTGATGAAATGCATTTCCACATCTTTTTCACGTATTGGGTGACAACATGCATTAATGAGTGTTCATGCATGTTGTGACGAAACTCATCTTCACACCTGTTCAGGCATGTGGTAACCAAACGCATTTCCACAGGTTTTCAGGCATTGGATGACAGCATGCGTGTTCATGTGTGTTCACACGTGTTCAGGTATGTTGTGAAGAAACGCATTTGAACGCGTTTTCAGGCATTTCAGGAAAACACACATGTTCACGCCTGCTGTCACGAAACTCATTTTCAAGCATTTTCTGACACATGGTGCTCATGTGTTTGGTGATGAAATGCATTTCCACACCTTTTTCAGGTGTTTGGGGACAACACACATGTTCATGTGTGTTCAAGCATTTTGTGACCAAACTGTTTTTTAAGCATTGGAGAACATGCGTGTTCATTTGTGCTTACGCATGTTCAGGTATGTTATGCAGAAATGCATTTGAACGTGTTTTCAGGAATTTGGGGACAATACACCGCATATTCAGGCGTGTTGTGATGGAACGTATTTTCACGCTTTTTTCAGGTCTATGCTGACAATGTGTGGGTTCACACCTGTTAGCCATGTTGTGATAAATCACATTTTCAGGTATATGGTGACAACATGTGTGTTCATTTGTGTTCACGCCTGTTCAGGTATGTTGTGAAAGAATGCATTGTAACTCATTTTCAGGCATCTGGTGGCTACATACGTGTTCAGGCATGCTGTGATGAAATGCATTTTCACGTGTTTACGGTCATATGGTGACAACAGGCATGTTCACACACATTTAAGTGTTTAGTGATGAAATGCTTTTCCACACGTTTTTCAGGTATTGGGTGAACACGTGTTCACACGTGCTCACTCGTGTGGTGACAAAACATCTTCACGCCTGTTCAGACATGTTGTGACCAAACGCATTTTTACGTGTTTTCAGGCATAGGATGACAACACACGTGTTCATGTGAAACCCTGACCCCCACCCCCAGACCCTCAAGCTCAGAGCCACTAATCCAGACCTGACTCTGAGCCCCAAACCCGGGCCCGACCGCAAGCCCCAACCCCAAGCCCCAGCCCCTCAAGACCAGACTCTTGACCCTGAGCCCTGGACCCAAGCCCCCGAACCCGAGCACCTGACCCCCAGCCCCCGACCCCGGAGCCTGCACCCTGGATCTAACTGTGAGCCCCAGACCCGAGCCCCGATCTGACCTCAAGCCCTGACCCCAAGCCCCTGACCCCAGAGATGACCCCGACCCTGGAGTTGACCCTGACTCTAAGCCCCAAACCCAAGCCCCTGCCCGAAGCCCAAACACGGAGACCCATCCCTGGATCCTTGACCCTGGAGCCCCCACCCTGGAGCTGACCCCGAGCCCCCAACCCCCAGATTCCAGACACAGCGCTAACCCCGAGCCCCAACCCCAGACCTTCAACCCCGAGCCCCAGCCAAGAACCCTCGACCACCGACCCTCAACCCCGAACCCGGCGTTGACCCAGAGCCCCAGACCTGAGCTCCGGACCCTGGATCTGACTCCAAGCCCTGACCCCGGAGCTGACCCAGAACCCCCATCCCCAGAGCTGACGCCAGACCCGGAACTAACGCCGAGCCCCAAGCCCGAGTCCCCAACCCGAGCCCCCAACCCCAGAGCCACTAATCCAGACCCGACTCCAAGCCCCGAACCCAGACCCAACCCCGAGACCTAGCCCCGGACCCTCAACTCTTAGCCCCAGACCCAGAGGTAACCCTGAGCCCCGGACTCAAGCACCCAACCCCCAGCCCCTGACCCTGGAGCTGAGCACAGATCCTCAACCCCAGAGCCCCCACACTGGAGCTAACTGCGAGCCCCGGACACGAGCCCTGGACCCCAGAGCTGACTCCGAGCCCTGATCTGACCCCAAGCCTGGAGTTGACCCTGACTCCGAGCCTCAACCCCAAGCCCCAGCCCTGAGCCCCAACTCTGGACCCTCAATGCTGGAGCTGACCCCAAGCCCTCAACCCCCGGACCAGACCCTGGACCCAGAGCTAACCCTAAGCCCCAACCCTGAGCCCCAACCCTGGACCCTTGATCACCAACCCTTGACCCCAGACCCTCGACCCTGAGCCCTAGCCCTGAACCCTCAACCACAGTCGACCCCAAACCCAGAGCTGACACCGAGTCCTGGAGCAGAACTCCAGACCCCACACCTGACCCAGAGCCCCAAACCCGGAGCTGATGCCAGACCCAGAACGAACCCCGAGCCCCAACCCCGGACCCTCAACCCAGGACCTGACTCCGAGCCCCTAATCCGGACCCAACTCCTGAGCCCAAGCTCCGAGTCATAGCCCTGGACCCTTGACCCAGGACCCGACCCCAAGCTCCTAATCCAGACCCGACTTCGAGCCTGAGCCCTCAACCCCAGACCCTCGACCCCAGACTCTCAACCCTGAGCCCCAGATCCAGAGGTAACCCCAAGCCCAGGACCTGAGCCCACAACCCCCAGCCCCTGAACCTGGAGCTGAGCACAAACCCTTGACCCCAGAGCCAACTGCAAGTCCCAGACAAGAGCCCTGGACCACAGTGCTGACCCCAAACCCAGATCTGACCTCGAACCCCTGACCCCAAGCACCCGATGCCAGAGATGACCCCGACTTTGAGCCCCAATCCCAAACAACAGCCCTGGAGCTCCCACCCTGGACCCTTGACCCCAGAGCCCCAACCCCGGAGCCGACCCCAAGCCCCCGACCCTAAAGCCGACCCCAAGCCCCAACCCTGAGCCCCAGTCCTGGACCCTCAACCCTGAACACAGAGTTAACCTAGTGCTCCGGACTGGAGCTCCCGACCCTGGAGATGACCCAAAGCCCCATCCCCAGAGCTCACCCAGAGCTCCCAAATCTGGACCCGAGCCCCAGCCCCAAGCCCTGGACCCTGAAGTGACCCCGAGCCCCAGACCTGAGGCCCCAACCCTGAGCCCCTGAGCCTGGAGCTGATCCCAGACCCTTGAACCCAGAGCCCCCACACCAGAGCTAACTGCAAGCCCTGGACACAAGCCCTGTACCCTAGAGCTGACCCTGAGCCCCCAACCCCAAACCCCCAACTCCAAAGATGACCCTGACCCTGGAGTTGACCCTGACTCTGAGCCCCAGCCCCGAGCCCCAGCCCTGGACCCTTGACCCCAGAGCCCCCACCCTGGAGCTGACCCCGAGCCCCCGATGCCCAGAACAGACCCTGGACCCAGAGCTAGCCCCAAGCCCCAACCCCAGACCCTTGATGACCGAACCACGACCCCTGACCAACCCCAAGCCCCAGACCCTCGACCCTGAACCCGGAGTTGACCCCGAGTCCTGGACCCAAGCCCGAGCCTGACCCCGAGTTCTAGACCTGGACGCAAGCCTGAGCTGCGGAACTCGACCCAACCCCGAGCCCCGGACCTCAGCACGAGCCCCCGACCCAGACCAGGACCTGAGCCCCCAAGCCCGAGCCCCGGCCCTGAGCCCCAGGGTCCGGCCCCAGACCCAACCCAAATTCCCATACCTGGAACAGGACCTGACCCTGAGCCCCGGACCCAGACCAGGACCCAGACCCTAAGCCCTGAACCCAGACCCAGACCCAACCCCAAGCCCCGTACCCGGAACAGGACTCAACTCCGAGCCCCGGAACCAGATCCAAGCCCTGGACTGGGACCCTTACCCAAGCCCAAGCCATGGACCCAACCCCGAGCCCAAGCCCCAGACCCAGACCTGACCCCAGGATCCAGACCTGACCCTGAACCCTGGACACAGAGCTGACCCCGAACCAGGAGCTGATGCCAAGCTCTCAACCCCGGAGCTGACCCTGAGCCCCAGACCCCCGGAACAGACCTTGGACCCAGAACTGACCCCTAGACCCCCGACCCCACCCAGGAGCTTACCCCAAGCCACAGACCTGAGCCCTGGACCACGGAGCTGACCCGGACTCCAAGCCCCAACCCTCAACCCTGGAACCCCCATCCCAGAGCTGACCCTGAGCCCCAACCCTGGAGCTGACCCTGAGCCCCAACCCCGAGCCCTGACCCCAGAGCTAACCCTGCAACTAACCCTGGACCCAAACTACGGAACCAACTTCCTAGCCCCGAATCCTCGATCCAGGACCCAATTGTTTGCTGGGATTCTTGGTAATAAGAGGCATGGAGTGAATATACTATTTTTCCTGTTTTTTTCTTTATCAAACTGAACTGTTAACTGTTATCCAATATCACACACACACACAAAAAAAAAGCGAAGCAAAACAAAAAAAAGCACAAGAAATACCATACATGCATATGCCAATCCCTCTGAAAAGAAGCAAACAAAACAGTGCTCTCCATGGTACTAGAAACTGGAGTTTCTTATTTCAGTTTACCTGCCAACAACTTCTAGTATTTTTGCATACTCTTCACTTGGAAGTTTTAAAGCTTACCTCCATGTACTTACACTGTAAAAGCGATCTTCAACCTATAGAGATGATCACAAATAAACGTTTAAGTCTCCTCTCACTATATAATTAAGATAATTTTAGAATATATACTACAAAATTTTCTGAGAACATTTTAGTTTCTGAAGAATCAGCATTTGATTTTTTTCCTTACCTGCTTTGGTTTACCTAACAAACTTAAACTCTAGAGAAATACATGGCTTTAAATATTTTGGTACATTTTTTCTTTTTTTTTGAAAAAACTCCACCACCTCTACAAGTACTCGCTTTTCAGTGAAAATTATATTCCTTCCATTGCCAATAACAATGGATTCCCTGATTAGATTGTTATAATGAACCACAAATAAACTTTAAAACAGCTGTTGCAATCAGGGCTATTAACGCTATTAAAATAGCAGCTTAAGTTGTTCATTTTCACTATTTATTGAAATGATATGCAAGTTATTTTTCTTTTTCTATAGTGAGAAAGGAAAGTTTACTCTTTATGTTATTCTGTATAAACACAAACGTAAATCTATGGCTCATTCACACGCAAAGCCTGGAGGGTGCATATTCCCACTACAAGGCAAGCACACACCTGCAGACTCTTTGGCCAGGGTGGCTTCCACTTCCCACCCTAAACCTTGCAACACACATGCTCCTTCCCATTTTGAATTCTCTGCTTTTCTTTATCGTAGCCTTCTGTCTCATCCTGATCACATGCTAACATCTGCAGTGCCGTCATCTCACCACAAGACCAACTGAAAATCTGGCTATACCACTCCTCAACTTTCCACTCTTTTTTGTGTAATATGTCCCACTTCTTCTCTTGCAATGCAACACATACCAATAGGTGGTGCAAATATAAAGACCAGGGAACAGCAGGATAACATACAAAAAAACCTTACCGTGATCTGTGTCCCTTGGTTTCCAGCACAGGGTTTTGGAGGGGCTTTAATTTTTCCATCACTGTAAGAAGCTGTAGGCAGAAAATAAAAATAAGTTGTCAGACAGTTGCCAGGAATGGGGGGAAGAAGACAGAAACCCCATCGTCACCACACATCTCCCAGCAAAGAACTTGGGTTGCTGCAAATTGGCTGCAGCTTCTCCCTTTCTGCTAGCAGAAAACTGACTGTGTTGACCTTAGGGCCCATCAGGGCCACGGGAGAGTGGGAGTAACAGCAGAGAACACGTAGTAGATAACAGAATACTCATTTTGAAATTGTACTACTCAGACTGTTCCTATTATTGTAGGATTATTATATTGTAATAGTAGGATTATTGTAGCTTTCTTTAACAATTAGACCTGCATTTATAATGATTCTTCCACTAGACTTCACACTTCAGTTATACTAATAATAAATTCTTGACTTTATACATAAGATGTGTTTCCTTTTGGGCCAATAACAGGATTTTGACAATGAAAGATTTCTGAATCGTTTAGTTCTTTCTGAAATTCCACATCTGCATGACTTCCTAAGGACATACTTCTTTTGACCTCTTATGTACCTGACATAATTAATGAGAGACCATCATGCAGTCTTCTGAAAAAAAAAAAAACAAAAAACAAGATGTAAACCTTTTTCCTTCTTTTTCTTAGAAATAGTTGAGATGCTAATGAGCTTATTTTTGCTTATGTTTAGAGCTCAGGTCTTCAGAAGGATATTCAAAACCCTTTTTGGATAGGACCAGGAAACACAAAAAGTTTCTGTGTTCGGAGACATGAAATTTGCAAGACATGCTGACTGTGTACATACATCGTTTTATCCTGAAATGTGAAAGATAAAAGTTAACCCTACAGTGGCTGCTGAAGTGGAACTCCTTTTAAGATTTCCCCCCCACACTTTTAAATTATACTGTTTAGGTAAAGCCTACCTTTACAGTTTGCAATAAAAATCATTCAAACTAGGTTTTCTCATATTCTGGGCCCTGTTTGTAACTGTCCTAGGAACAAAGTATTCATTCAATATCCCCATTCCCACCAATAAGAGCACTGAAAAGAAAACGAAACATCTGTTTGTTATTATCTACAGCAGAAGTTGCTTGGATCATAACTAGCATACCTGTATGCACACTTTGCATCAGCTGTTTTAGTTGTTACTGTAACATGGGCAACGTGACTGATGCTAGACAATGCCTAGAGAAAGAAAAAGCATCTTTGTAAACCTTGCTCTACGCGTCACTGATAGCTGAAGGAGTGTACAAGCTTCAAAGAGCACCACAAAATTCTCATATACCACCTGCAAATAATTAATAAAAGTCCCTTAAAAAAAGTCACTGGGGTCAGTAAAGCTTTAATGACTTTCAGTACCTATAAAACCAATCTTTATCCAGGACCTTCTTTTGGCTTTAAGTACTGTATTTAGCAAAATGTCTGTCACCAATGATTTACCATCCAGTCAAATCTTCCATTGCCTTTCACCTATATGTTCCTGAAGCAAAAATTGAGAAGAAGGTCTTGTTTTACTTAAATAACTTCTTACTCCAGAAAGCAAAAAGAATATTGTAGTGGGTTTACGTGACAAGGTTTTGGTAGGAGGGGGCCATAGGGGTGGCTGTTGTGAGAAGAATCTAGAAGCTGCCTTGTGTTAGGTAAGGGCCCCACTGCTAACCAGAGCCAAGCCAATAAGCAATAGTGTTTGTGACTCTGTGAGAACATATTTAAAACAGGAAAAAAAAAAACCACACGCTGCCATACAGCAGCTGGGAGAGTGAGAGGAGTGAGAAACAGCCTTGCAGGCACCAAGGTCAGTGAAGAAGGAGGGGGAGAGCTGCTCCAGGTGCCAGAGCAGAAGTCCCCTGTGGCCTGTGGTGAGGACCATGGTGAAGCAGGCTGTCCTGCAACCAATGGAGTACCACAGTGGAGCAGGGTTCCACGCTGCAGCCCATGGAGGAGACCACAGTGGAGCAGGTGGACCCGCACTGAAGGAGGCTGTGGCTTGTGGAAGAATGCTGCCAGAGCGGATTCTGGGCCAGACCTGTAGCCCGTGGAGAGGAGCCCATGCAGGAACAGGTGACCTGGCAGGAGCTGCTGCCCATGGGGGACCCAGGTTGGAGCAGTTTGCTCCTGAGGGATGGACCCTGCGGTATAGACTCATACCTATAGCACTTGTTCTTGAAGAGCTGCTGCCTGCGGGAAGCCCACACCAGATTAGTTCGGCAAGGACTGCATCCCGTGGGAGGGACCCCACGACACAGGGGAAGAGTGACCGAGAAGGAGCGGTGGAGACGAAGCGCTATAGACTGACCATAACCGCCATTCCCCTTCGCTGCTTGGGGGGGGGGGGGGGGGGGGGGGAGGAAAGAGAGTGGATGAGGGGAAGGCATTTTCTTTCCTTTGTTTCTCACTTCTCTAGCTTGTTAGTAACAGGCAATAAATCTTACTATCTCCCTATGCTGAGTCTGTTTTACCTGTCACGATGATTACTGTGTGATCTCCCTGTCCTTATCTCAACCCTTGAGCCCTTGGCATTGTATTTTCTCCCCCTTCCTCTTTGAGGAGGGGGAATGAGAGAGCAGCCACGGTAGAACTCGGTTGCCCACCTGAGTAAAACCACCACAAATATACACCTCTCACTAGGAATCCATCTATTCTTAAAAGACAAAGAAATATATTTTGAACTACACTCACAAGGCAGACTCTTAGAAATCAGAACCTTCTGTATAGAGTTTTGAGAATGAGCAATTATGTAAACTCTGCACTACAGAAGGACAACAATAAACAATAAATAATTTCAAAACCTTGCTGAAGAGCTTACCTCACCCCTCAAGCCATATGTAGAAACACTAGACAAGTCTTCAAATTATTGTAGTTTATTCGTAGTAAATCTCTCACATACAATGTTGAGATCTTCTATGTAACAGAGATAAGAAAATAATAATAGCTACTTTCTGTTTCCACTCTGAAATCAGAAACGTTTATAAATTGACATAAGCATCAGCACAGAGCTATTGATACTCAGCCTGATACCACAGCCGTTATCTTGGACCAGGATGACCTTCATACCGTCTTCTCTAACTACTACGTGGATACTTGTAGATTTAGCATCCAAGCCGTGGAAAGCAAGAAAGCATAGAACAGAACAGCTATTCTAGAGAATAAATAATAACTATACAAAACTGGAATTTTAAATTGTTCTTATATAACTGATGTTTCTACTCTGGTTTTCTGTCACATTGGAACTTCTGTTTCAAATAAGTATTTACCACCTTCTTCCTTTTTCTTCTAGCAGCGAAGTAAATGATTCTAATTCACTATTCACAATTCAGACACGCTTTCAGAAAGTCCCCGCTCTCCATCGCTGCCTGACAGGAGGCCGCACCCAGGAGCAGCGTGTCGCTCTTCTTGCTCAGGTGACAAGTGACAGCACACGAGGTGACAGCCCCGGGCTGCACCAGGGGGGTTTGGGTTGGGTGTCAGGAAGGATTTCCTCTCAGAGTGTGCGTCCAGGCCTTGGAAGGGGCTGTAGACGGGGGGTGGCTGGGCCCCGCTCGGCCAGCACCGGGTGACGCGAGCGGGGCGGGGCCGTGGGCGGAGCCGTTGCGTTTAGAAGGGGGCGGTGGCGTGCTCTAACGCTTGGGGCCCATCGTGGGCACGGTGCTGGATGGCAGTGTTCAAGCTGCGGAAGGGATCTGGGCTGAGCTGCTCCCCTCTCCCTGCAAAGCAAGGCTGCCGCCAGGTTTCTGTGTTGGAAAAGTGGGCTGGGCACGCTGCTGAGGAAAGAAGAGCTTTCTCAGCTGCTGCGTTTATCGCCTGGTTCGCGGGAGATGAGCTTCAGGTTGGTAGAATGCTTTTAGCTCGCCTGGGAAGAGGCTTTGCGTTCTCAGGAAAACGTGCAAAAAAAACAGTGTTTCCTACCACTGTTCTTACCTGCATGCAGCAAAACTTGGCCAGTGGTGGCTGCAATCTGTGCATGAGCTTGGAAACCTTGCTGTTAGGAGATTGTTTTTTGTTTTCCCTTTTTTTTTTTTTAATTCTCTATTCCAGATGTCACATCATCCTGAGCTAATCTAAAGAAAGGAAATACTGAGACTGCTTGTTCCCTTTGCTTTCTTATGGGGTCACTGCTGTTTGATGACAGGAGCCTTGCTAGGCTGAGTAAACAGCTGTAGCAGTGTAAACACATCTTGCTGGGATGGGGTTAGGGCTTGGACTTCTCAGCTAGATGAGGCATTTCAAGACTGTTGTTGGTTCAGATGATAGGAAGCAGGATTAACAGTTTCTGCTGTTTTGTGAGGGGGTTGTGGTGGTGGTGATTTTTATTTTTTGTAAAATAGTAATGACACTTTCTAGATAGAATCTTGGACATGTTTTCTTCGCATTGCTTTTTCTCCACATAAAATGGGAGATGTGAGTCCTTTCTACGTTTAATAAAGAAGCTGTGTTGCTTTGTAAGTATATGTATGCTTACACAATGTTTTTCTTGAAAATATAATTCCACACTTGCTTTAACCGTTGTTTCCCTGAGGTGTACTTTATTACTGATAAGATCCAAAGAGGGGAAGGTCATCTGAAACTGAAAGAAAGAGCCTGTTTATTTCCCCTTAGCAAAACAGGATATGCTGGGGAGCAAGGC
Organism: Anser cygnoides; assembly: GCF_040182565.1. Classification (NCBI taxonomy): domain Eukaryota; kingdom Metazoa; phylum Chordata; class Aves; order Anseriformes; family Anatidae; genus Anser; species Anser cygnoides. The sequence goes on from NC_089874.1 coordinate 69,367,442, forward strand.
CAAACCTGTTGCCAGTGCAAGCTGTGGAGCAGTCTTCAAGGAAAGCTAATCCCCATGTGCTGGGTGTGACTTCAGCCTGTGAGGGAAGGAGGAAGGATGTTAAGAGAGAGCACCTTAAATCCGGGATGGTGTATCATGGCCTTTTCTCAGGACCTGTGACACCGAACAGATTAGTGATGCATTGAGGTCTTGTCTATAAACAGGGAGCTGTGATTCTCCATCTTTCAGTAGTGCTATTTTTCCTTGTAGCTTTTCCAGAGGGCCTTCCCAAAGGGAAGAGGGCATCCCAAAATGGGATGCAGTCTCGATGACATGAAGGCACCCTATGTAATGAAGGATGAGCTCAGGAAGTTGCGAGGAGTCTGTAACAATCCAGTCTTTCAGGTTTCTATTGCACAGCTCATGGGTGTAAAGCTCTGGTTTCACAGCAAGCGCTCAGGGTCTAAAGCAGGTAGAGTGCTGCTGTTCTGGCATGTGCACACTGCTCTCCTTCCCTGGGATGGGAACTGGGAAGTTTGTCTTGTTCTTGTGACGTGCTTATGATTTCCATTGCCTCGCCATGTTGCTTCCTGGCCTTAGCACCTTTTCTGTGGGCAAGGTGACCACAGATCCATCCTCTGGAGGATTTATTGGTAACGTTTTAATGGCATCCTTGTCTTGAGGTTTTTCTTGGATTGTTGCGAGCTGACAGGACTGACACAGTGCTACTGGCTGGGCTTGGGTCCCACTTCTGTTATCTTGTTACTGGTCATGCTCTGAAGAGGAGCTGGACTGCTAGGCAGAGTCAACTACGCACGTTTGGTGTGTGAGGGGTTGGGGATGTCAGGCAGCTGGGCGTAGTTATGAGTAATAATTACTTTATAATAGTTTGTGTAAATAGAAACCAGTGTCCAGTGGTTATCTGGAGAAGGAGGACCTGAAGAGGTCATTCAGGCCGACCTTGCCCAGAGTAGGGCCCTGGGTCACAGCACAAGTCTCCCTGTGCTTGTATTACACTTGCTCTGCTTGTTTCACCCAGATTGTACATGTCCTCCTTATTTGCTTTGTACATACCATTCAAGATATTAACAGAGCATTGAGGCTCCCGTGCTAATCATATTCTCGTACGTGGGGAGTGTGTGCCGCATGTCAATTAGGATGTCTTGTTTCTGACCACACCTGTGCCCTGCAGCCAGCGCTTTACTACTGTGCTGGTTTCTAGGGGAAAGCTCAGCTTGAGCGCAGTCAGATGTTTCATCTTTTCAGCTGCTTCGTGTGTTTCTCGAAAGCAAAACCCCAGAGGTTAGATGTCTCACAGCTAACTTCTCAACCACAGGCGCAGCGCTTGTGTGTGGGATCCGATGCGAAACTGGGTCCCTGAGCAAGACATGTTTTGTCCTGTGGTATGTCCTGGCTTGGTGCAGGGCTCAGTGCTGTGCTGGTGGCCGCTGGAGGGATGGAAAGGTAGTAGGGTTCCTTCAGGACTGATGGCAATCTGTAAAGGTGATGAGTCATGAGTTTTTGTTGTTCTTTTGCAGGGCAGAATGAGGAAGTGCTTTGCTTTCTTATTGATAGGCTTTTGGTTTGTGAGGACCAGCTTCTCCAAGGTGAGCTGATGTATGTTGCAAGAGTTTAAAACAGTCTTTGTGAGACATATTAACATATTTGCATATTCACAAACATCAGTATGACTTTTCCAGACCAAACAGATCCTTGAGGATGGCAATGCTAAAAATCTCAACTTCTTTCCCTCCCTCTGCATGAGATCTCTTAATGTGTCAAGTTATGTCCTGGTCAGCACTAACCCATTCATACTGATTGCAGAAGTTGTATTTTTTTTATCTGCCATTCTTCCAAGGCCTCTTCTCAAAGCACAGGCAGTTTCAAGACTTTTTTGTGTGCCACTTCTGCATCTGATGAAAAAGGAAAGATCCTGTAAGAAGTATATTTTCTTTTTTTCTGCTTTTCACTGTTGGATTTATGCCTGTATGTGTTCATGGGAGACTTCCATAAATATGGATTTGGTAGCTGTTGTTGTCAGAAAGGCTAATAAAACTGGCTAGCAGGCAGAGCATTGACTTCTCAAGGTATGGCCTTCTCACCCTGTGTTTTTCTTTTTTTGGGGGATCTGCCCTGACATTTGCATGCATCTATACCAGGACATAGTGTACGTGTCATTCAGAAAGACCTGTATGTGGCATCCTTTATCTGGGTGGTGGGCACGTGGCAGTTAAGTGTGACATGGCAATGCCTTCATGATGGCACTGTGCTCTCATAGCCAGCCTGCTCTTGTCGGGCAAGAGCTAATGCGAGCCTCAAGGCTGCCTGTTGAGAAAACATGAATTACCTGAATGCTGATCACATGTATTTAGCTTGTTTGCTTTACTGCTGGGCTTTTTTTTTTTCCCTCCCTGCCTGTTGCCAGTTGGTAGTGTCTGCCTGTTAGGTTAGGGTGGAAAGAGTAAGGATCATTTATTCCTCTGCTTACTAAGAAAGAGGAATGCAGAGTCTTTAGAAGCTGGGTTTCCTGAAAAAGGAAAGATACTTTTTTTTTTTTAACCACTATTTTAATTCAGATGCAGAACTCCCCAGATAGTATTACTTCACTTTTTGCTTCCATTATGGAAAGCTACTGTTCCTCAAGAATAAAACTGTTATTCTACCACTGGGTAATGCCACAGGATTGAAGCCTTACAGCTTAGCTTTCAGTATCAACAACAATTAAAAGCCTGGCTATGTAACAACCTTCGCTCTTTCTCTGTGAACAAGCAGTTATCCTGGGTCTGGTTGGGATGGAATTAATTTTCTTCATAGCAGCTGGCATGGTGCCGTGTTTTAGATTTGTGACCAAAACAATTCTGGTAACAAACTGATGCTTTTGCTGAGCGGTGTTTGCGCAGCCTCGAGGCCATCTCTGTTTCTCACTCTGTCCCTTCCCAGTCAATAGACTGGAGGTGTGCAAGAGTTTGGGAGGGGATACAAGCAGGCAGGTGACCTGAAAGAGATACCATGCCAAACCACATCAGGCTCAGCAGTAAGAAGGGAGAGGAGCGGGCTTACGGAGGCTTTATGTAGTTTCTCTATTAAAGTACATAAACTGGACACAGATGAAACAAACAGGCTGCTCAGGTTTGCTCTCAGTTTTATGAAGTTTTCAGTATTGCCAACTTCAGATGTTCAGAAAGCACAAGCTTGCCTCTTGGGATCGATGACTGGTGTATAGAGCACAATGTTTTTCAAAAATGACAAATGGGGTTGTGGGCAGTCTCTATTTGGGTTTTCAAGCTTATCAGCTGAAGCAAGGGGACTCAAAGCGTAGCATTGTAACTCTCTGGAATTGTCCCGCTTGTGAGGGTGGTCTGACTGAACCAGTTTGGGACACCAACCATTGCAATAACTTAAGAGTTGGCAGCATGTAAAGTACATGGGAATTTTGCCCACTGGCAACATGTTGTCGTTTAACCCAGCAAGCAGCAAAACATGACAGAGCCATTTACTTCCCCGCACCCCCCCCCCCCCCCCCGCATGAGGAGAAGAACAAGAACAAACAAAACAACAAGAATAAACGAAGCAAATGATGCTCAGTGTAACTTTTCACTACCTGCTGACTGATGCCCAGCCATTTCCTGAGCAGTGGCAGCTGCCCCTGTTGTATGGTGTGGGGCATACCTGTGGGCAGTGTGTGCCAGCTGTCCTGGCTGCGTCCCCTCCCAGCTCCTGGTGCACCCCCAGCCTCCTCACTGGCAGGACAGCACCGGAAGCTGAAACTCCTTGCTCTGTGCAAGCACTGTTCTGCAGCAACTGCAAGACTGGTGTGTTATCAGTGTTGTTCTTATCCTAAGTCCGGAAAACAGCACCATACCGGTTACTGGGAAGACAATTGACTTTATCCCAGCCAAAACCAGGATACAGCAATCGGAGTTGGAATAGAGTATTTCTGACTTAACTGCATAATCTTGTGTTGTAATTCTTCAGGTATAAATGGATATGCTTCATTTTGCTGCCAGAGTTGTGTGGGTTGCTTCAGGAGCTGTAAAAATAAGTCAACAAAGTAGATAATCTTGTCTGATTCTTTTTTTTTTTCCTTTGAAAGACAAGTTCTCAGATTTGGGCCACGAGTCTCCTAGACCAAAAACTTTTTCCAAGCAATCTTCTGTTTCACAGATGCCATAACTTAGGAGAGACCTGTACTTCTTGAAAGGAACCAATGTCACCAAGAAAAAAAATCTGTTATTTACATATATTTTGTGTGTGTATATATATATATATCTGTTATAGTTATATTCAGATGGACGTGTGATCTGGGCACTTGACCTTTCCTTGTACCAGCTGAAGGCAGAGTAATAGGTCATGTATTTTTAATGCTGGCCTCACTCAACAGACTTCAGTGTAATAGGTCTTACTTAGTATACTGGTTTGGGATTAAAAATGCTTATGCTGCAGGAAGATGTTAGGCAACAGCAAGTCATGATGTGCTAGTCAGTACAGTGATTCTTTTCGATAATTAATTTAGATGTCAGATTTGCGCACCTGTGTATCTCTTGGGTCTGCAAAATTGGCTGTAGTTGCTAAAGCCTACAGCAGACATCCTAGTTATTTAAATGACCTATGGTTTGAGGTTTTGGCTGGCAAGCTCCAGTGTTGGAAAAGCACAGGAGTTTGTGATCTGTTGGAAATCCTGCTGCTCCACGTGGGAGGGGCTGGGGAGTTTTCACCTCCTGAATTGAAACAGGGAGCTCAGATCCAAAATGTCTTATCGCATGATGCCTTTAAAAGGCCTTTTAAAATGTGTGTTGCAACTGGGGGTCTTTTTGCTGTATTGTGGGGAAAAGAATTTCTTTTCCAAATTTCTTTTGGATACCTTTTATTTTTAATTGTATTTTATCTTGCTTTTCTTTGTAGTCTACTTAAATATAATTCTGGGTTTAAAAAAAAAAAAAAAACGAAAACCTTACCCTAAGGAGAAGCATAGCTTTTCTTGAAAGACCAGGCTTGCAATTCAACTATGATTTTAAAAAACAAAGAAACAGGGAGAGGTCCTGGATGACTGGAGACTTGCTAATGTGATGCCCATCTATAAGAAGGGTTGTAAAGAGGATCTGGGGAACTACAGGCCTGTCAGCCTGACCTTGGTCTCAGGAAAGGTGATGGAACAGGTTGTCTTGAATGCAATCATGCAATGTATGTGGGACAACTGGGGGATCAGACTCAGTCAGCATGGGTTCATGAAAGGCAAGTCCTGACTGACCAACCTCATCTCCTTCTATGACTAGGTGACCTGCCTGGTAGATGAGGGAAAGCCTGTTGACATAGTCTACTTAGACTTCAGCAAGGCCTTTGATGCAGTCTCCCATGGTATTCTCCTGGAGAAACTGGCAGCCCATGGCTTAGACAGGTACACACTTTGCTGGATTAAAAACTGGCTGGACAGCCAGGCCAAGAGAGTGGTGGTGAACAGAGTGACATTCAGCTGACGACTGGTCACCAGTGGTGTTCCCCTGGCTTCAGTGTTGGGGACCATCCTCTTTAACGTATTTATTGATGACTTGGATGAGGGAATTGAGTGCACCCTCAGTAAGTTTGCAGATGACACCAAGCTAGGGGGAAATGTTGATATATAGGAGTGTAGGAAGGCCCTGCAGAGGGACCTGGACAGGATGGGTCGATGAGCAGAGGCCAATGGGATGAGGTTCAACATGCCTAAGTGCCAGGTCCTGCCCTTTGGCCAAAATCCCATGTGGTGCTACAGGCTTGGGGCAGAGTGGTTCAAAAGCTGTGCAGAGGAAAAGGATCTGGGGGTGTTGGTGGATGCTCACCTGAACATAAGCTGGCAGTGTGCCCAGGTGGCCAAGAAGGCCAATGGCATCCTGGCTTGTATCAGGAATAGTGTAGCCAGCAGGAGCAGGGAGGTGATCATCCCCCTGTACTCTGCTCTGGTGAGGCCACACCTCAAGTACTGTGTTCAGCTTGGGCCCCTCAGTACAAGAACATCGAGGCCCTGGAGTGTGTCCAGAGAGGGGCTATGAGGCTGGTGAAGGGCCTGGAACACAAGTCCTGTGAGGAGCGGCTGAAGGAACTGGGGTTCTTTCCTCTGGAGAAGAGGAGGCCCAAAGGGAACCTTATTGCTCTCTACAACTACCTGAAAGGAAGGTGTGGGGAGTTGGGGGTTGGCCTCTTCTCGCAGGTAACTAGTGATAGGATTAGAGAGAGTGGCCTCACGTTGTACTAGGGGAGGTTTAGGTTCGAAATCAGGAGACGTTTCTTCTCCAAAAGAGCAGTCAGGCATTGGAATGGGTTGCCCAGGGAAGTGGGGGCGTCCCTGGGGGTGTTCAAGGAAAGGCTGGACCTGGTGCTTAGGGACATGGCTTAGAGGGTGATAGTGGTGGTAGGGTGATGGTTGGACCAGATGATCTTCAAGGTCTCTTCCAACCTTTATGCTGCTATACCTACATGATGAAACCCTTGGGTAATTGAACTTTTTTGGTACTATTCTTGGTGAAAATTATTTATTTAGCCTTCTGATAGTAAAAAGTTGAAAGCTGGAAGAATTAGGAAAATAGAAGATAGAACCATCTTTTAGCATTTGCTTTTTATTCTTTGCACTGTTACTCTATTTTCCTTTTCTTCTCAGTGTTGTTCATACCATGCAATGTAAAAAAGACCCACTTATGCTATGAGTACGCTTGACTCACTGTCTCAATAAGTAGTATTTTTAACTATATATTGTATGTGCATTGCTCAATGAGGTGATTTGGTTTGTGTATTTAATTTTCCTCAGTTCTTCCTGCTTCCCTGGAAATTTAGTAAGGTGATGTTTGCATTGCAGACATCATCACAGAGCATTTATTTCTTTATTTAAAGAAGACCTAACTTCTGACTGACCTTTTTCCTGAAGCAATCTTGATCTGAGCTTTTGCACAGCACCTGGTTCTTCTGCTGTTGCCTCTTCAGAGGTGTGTGCTGCTTCTCCCCTCTGTGTAGTGCATTTCATCCTGCTGAGCGGATGTGCAGATGAGGCCCAATGTCATCCACAGCATGCCTCTTAATACCTCTGTGTTAACGATGTAGTAGTGATTTGCAATGCTTCAGGTTCATCTTGAGGAGTGCTGTGGAGAAAATGTCAGTATTTTTTGGTTTGTCTACAGGCTCATATATTAAGACATGTCTAGTTTGGTTTACTTGAAGAGATTTTTACAGGTGCTGTTAGCGGGTTACAGATTGATACTAGTTTTTTTCTGCGCCTGTTAGAACCTGGATAATAAATAACCCTGTGCATTCCTTCTTGGGGATTTAATCTTACTTGCTAATACTGAGATTTGTGAGATTAATAGAGCCATTCAAAGGTAATGGAAATGGCTTTTAAACATAAAATCCAGTTGTGAAGAATGATTCTATTCAAGGCTTTAGCATTCTATTTTGTCACCTGTTTTCTTGACGTTCTTTCTCGACATACATGTAGCTACTTTTCTATTTGTATTTGTTTACCCAGCTGCTTGAAAATGTGATTACTTTTATGAGAAACCTGATATTACAATTTTAATTACGAAATATTTTTCTCAGTCAGTTGCAGTTGATGCCTGTTCCAACCTTTAATTTCTCCAGGTTAGTTGTTTTTTTGTCCTCCTTTTCAAATATGCAATACCTAAGGCAAAAGTTTAAGTGGATTTTTGGGAACAGAAGTGTCTCAAATCAATGCTGTCTGATTTTTTTTTTCCCTCTCACAATTAGCATGGATGCCATGCAATATGCCCAGTTTATGAAAAAAGCTGGGAATGAGGACTTTAAAAATGGAAGTTACTCTTTGGCCGTCAGAAAGTATGATCAAGCTCTGCTTATGCTTATTCAGATAAGGCAATGGATCCTGTAAGTATTCTCTGATTACCAGGTGTGAACCATTAGGTGCAGTACTACAATTAACTGAGAACTGTTTCTTTTCCTGACACTTGACTTTCTTTTTTTTGTCACACTCTTTGGTATTGCAGTTTTATAATTAAAGAGGAATTGTTCTTGATGTGTATGTGGGAGATAAGTTAATAACCTTAATCTGAATGCTTTTATATAAATGTTAGTTATAAATGAGTATAATTAAAACTCTAATTTTCCATAACCATGTTGGTTTGTGTTAAATTACTTCTGTTTTGAAGCTGACATTGTGGATTAATGTTGCTGTGGTTCTACCAGGTACTGGTCATGTCCATGGGTCATCAATTCTTTTTAAAAACAATTCATGCAGGTTACTTTACTTGGACTTTCTTAGTATTCTAAGATCTGTTCAAACTTTTTAGCCAAAGAGTTCTTTGGATGTTTCTTTCCAAATGGTAAGTGCTTGTTGTCATCAGTAAACATCAGTTGCTAATATTATTAGTGATTAAATAACTGAGTATTGTTAACTATTAAATATTCATTTCTGCCATGTATTAGCACTGATGTTTACCCTATTTAACACCAGCCAGTTTGACTGTTTGCCCTTGGGTTTTTTGACTAAGGGTGGTAAAACACAGTCTAGAGCGTATGGGGGGAGTGGGACCAAGCAAGGACAGAGCTGAGGAAGCCTTCTCCACTTTGCAAGCAACAATATTTTGTCTTCTCACAGGGTCTGCTCCTGGGCTTCTCTTTGCCGTAGGTTACTTTGGCAGGATTTACTCACATGCGTGTGCTCTGAACATGTCTGGTGAAGTTGAAACAACTTTCTTGAGAGTGTGTTAGTAGATAAGAATAATGTGGAGGATGCAGCACCACACTACATACTGTTTAAGTACAGACAAGATAGGCTTTTCAGGCTTCCCAGTACCCTGTGATCTGTAGTTCGTATGTTTTGAGCAGCTGTTTCCAGAAACTCTCTTGCATTCAAATGCATGTACTTTAGTATATTCTATTCTCCAAAATACACTTATTTCATCAACTGGCATAAATGTAAATAGTTTGTTAACTTCATCAACTTCTGATACAGTAAAATAGTTTTTGTATTTTGGTGGATCTAACTGTATTTAGCATTTGTTCTACCTTTCATATGTCTGTTTTCTCCTATTCTTGGCCACAAACTTAACAGAGTATCTAGGTATATATAGATGGTCTAAACTGTCTCTAAATCCTTGTGGAAACATAGAATATACCATGTTGGAAGGTATGCACAAGGATCATTGAGTTCAGCTCATACTGTGGTATTCCAGTGGGTTGGTCTTCTGCTTCAAAAGGGACCAGGGTATCACTAAAATATAGTTTAAAATGTCACTAAGATTTTATAGCTGATGTTCAAATGATCTTTACTTGCTACAGCTCTGTTTGTTTTCTCTAATTTTGTTAGGTGGGTGATGTGGTTTATTTTTCTTGTTGCTATCTGTAAAGTATCTTGCATCCTTTTTTAATTGAATAAGCAGTTATGCTGGTAATTTATTTTCAGGTGTTCTGAGGACATAGCTGTGTTATACTGCAACAAATCAACTGCCTTGTACAATCTTGGTAAATGGAGAGAAGCAATGTTTTCAGCCTTTGAGAGCTTGCGGTGGAATCCAGAGTATGTTAAGGTATTCAGATGTTTAAGCTGTCTGTTTTTGCCTGCCTTACATTTTAAAACAAGTGTCAATATCTGCTTCGTTTTTAAGATGTGCTAAGCAAATAAAGCATAAAATCATAGAATCAGTGTCTGGCTCTGCCACGTGAACATCAGAATTATTAATATAGTAGTACTTCTAATAAAATGAAGCAGCTCTTTTGCTTGCTGGTTCTTTCTGGATCCCAACAAAAAAGTCCATATTGCTAACAGTATATCTTCTCATCCTTTATTTTCCAATTTTTCTATTACTCTAGTTATCTTTATTGTTTTTTGTAGTATTTGCAATGACATCAATAGCAGATAGTGAATTACAAGGGATTTGATTGCATTTTTTTGGATATGTTTGTGAGAAGCTGTGAAAATAGTAGTACATGCCATTTTACAGCGCACTTAGTGATTTAGAAGAAAATAATTTTCTTCTAAACGTTCTTGATCTCATGTGGCCAAGATCTGACTATTTTCCTAACAGTTGTGTGGTTTTCTTTTTGTGTTTTTTTTTCCCTTAGGCTTATTACAGAGCTAGCCACTCGTCGACCATGTCAAACTCTTTTGAGGTGATTTCTGTGTTTCATAAGGGTTTGATACTTCTGAATGCTTCCGTAGATCTATCTCAGGTTGCTGATTTTATAGCAGGAATATTCACAAGTGTCAATGGTAAGCTCTGGTTAAAAGCTTAATCTTTTTAAGGGCCTTTCAGTAGTGATGGGAACAACACAAGTCCTTTGTAGAGCAACCTCCTTGTTGAGATCATTTATTTGGCCCTCAGCACCACAGGTCTGCTTGGGGATTATGAATATGCTGAGTAGCCTAAGTAAAAGGATGAAATAAACTTGTTACATTCGCATATGGCAAATACCAATGATTCCAAATCACTGTGTAGGGAAGTGTGTTAACTTGCATGAAGATGACAGTTGTAGAGCGGTTAGAAAAAGTTAAAATTCAGAGCCAGGGAGCCAAGGCTGGGTATTCGGAACTCCAGACCTCTAAGGCTTTAATGAATTTTTTTTGTTCATTTTGTTTTTCTGCAAACCACTATGCTTTCCTTTTAGCTAAGTAGATTTGAAAATAATTAGAAGATACTCAGCTTAAATTTAAGCTCATAGTGTAGTGTATTCCTGTGGGGGACTGTCCCTCAGCTAATAAAGGACACCAATGGGAAGACAGAATTTGACCTTTCTGTGCCATTATGTGCTTTTTATCAAGTAATGTTTGCTGTATGTCTCCCTTCTCTCTTAAACTTCTCTCCTCAGTTTCTTCTTGTTTGCTTTTTTGTTTTGTTTGCAAGCTTTGTCTGATGGGACCTGGAGGTGTGCCAAAAGGTTCTGTGTTGTGCCTGTGCTGCATTCAGCTGAACTCAGCCCCATATTAAGGATGTTGATTAGCTTAGCAGCATCCACTAGTGGCAAAATCACCATGAAGTTTACAATGTTGTGGAACTTTCTCGAGGGCAGGGTTTATTTTTTTGTGTTTAATGAAGACCAGCTGCTGGTAACAAGTCACCATTTCAGTTGAGTGGCCAAGGGATGTAGTGTTAAATAAGTCAGATTTGTGTTCCCTATTGGCATTCTCCTGGGCATTAATCAGTACTAAAACTGTCCCTGTGCAGTGAACTAATTTAGTTGGAGACAGCAACTTTAAAAGTGCTGTGTATATTAAAAACCTTTCATAAATGCTTCTTCTTGCAGATGAACGAGTCTTTCCACCAACTTTTTGCCCTGCATATGATTATATTTTCAGTGCAAGGTTTAATGCGCTGATTTGGCAAGCAGAGATGGAAAAGTTGGCCCAGAAAGGAAAGTGGGTAAGTCTGTCCCTGTGAGAACAAGTGTTACATATTGCTGTGCAATAGGCACTCATTTGGTACCTGTTCAGGGTAAGCTTACTTAGTATGCATTTAGTACTGCATGCAGATCACTAAAACATTGAAGAGAAATGGCCCTAAAATGGAGCCCTGGGAAACCCCACTAATGACTGGCTGCTGGCCAGATGTAACTCCATTTATTATAACCCTTTGAGCCAAATCTGTCAGCCAGTTTTTCATCCATCATATTATTTTCTTGTCTAGCTGTATGCTGGACATTTTGTCCAGAGACAGTATTGAAAGCTTTGCTGAAATCCAAAAAGATTACATCAACTGACTTCCCTTGGTCAACTAGATGGATAAGCTTGTCATAAAAGGAAATTAATCTAGTTAAATGGAACTTTTCTGTCATGAGCCTGTGTTGTCTGTGACCAGTGACCTCGTTGTCCTTCAGGTGTTTTTCAGTAACTCCCAGAATAATCTTTTCTTTAATTTGACCAGGCACTGAAGTGAGTCTGACAGGCCTGTAATTACCAAGGTCAACTTTCTCACCCTTCTCGAAAAGGGTCTTTACCAGAAGTATACTGGAGAGACTTTTAGGACCTGACCTTTCAATGTAGTTTCTATTTCTGATTAGATTTTCATTGATCATAGCTTCCCACAATCCACTATATTGTATTAATATGTATATTACATTAATGTATATTACATTAATTCATTTGATAAATGGAAGGGGAGATTGAGCAGCACATTATCTTAAAAAAAAAAAAATCTGAAATGTTGTTAGTCCTTGTTTTGCTCTCCTATGACATCCAGTGAGGCAGTGAAGAATAAAGTTTCTAAATGCGCTTGTAAGATCACATTTTTTTTCTAGTCTTTTCTATTATTGTTGCCCAAGAAGAAAGAATTACCCACCAATCTCAGAGTCAACCAGTTATCACTGAAAAATCTCTTTGAGGTAAAGTAACATCCTTTTTTTCTTGTTTCTTCTTTCTTTCAAGTGAAAGATTTTCCATCTTGTGGACAAGACTTGTAAAACAGAAGAAAGGAAAATAAAACGGAAAATAATATATGGACTTTATTATATTAAATCATCTCTTTTGTCTCTTTTCATTTGATCATTAAAATAATCTTTAATTTGTATAGCTTGTCTAGGTAATTTAGTATTTCCTTTAATTAATCACAAGACCATCTTCCTCTCAAATACAGCAAGCTATTTATGTCAGACCTGGAACCTGACACTACATTTAAAGTAGAAAAAACGTTTGACATCTGTTAAGTTGGTATGTTTTCCAACCAGGATAGCTTACAGTATTCCTGGGATAGAGTATTATCATGCTTTGCCAACCTGCCTCTGGCCTACTTCATGATGCTGAGTATGATTACGGGAGATTGAGCTTGGTACTGTTGGAATTTTCTCTTCCTTTGGTGCCGCAGATTTTTGGTACACTGCTTTAGACGCAGGCAGCAACTGCTGAACTCTCTTGCTGAGGGCTTTGACACTTTCCAGATAATTTAGGGAACCTGGGCAAGAGAGAAACAAGTCCTCATAGACCAAGTAGACTCCTATTGCATTTTGCTGAGGTGACAACATCTGCAGGCAGTGGAATTCCATCTTTCTTGCTTTTCTTTATGTTGCGATTCCTCTTGTTCTGTGATGTTTGGGAACCTCCAAAGCTTTCTGTTATGGAGGGGGAAGGGGTAGTGTTGAAAGAAAACCTTCCAGCTGTCAGGAACTGCCATGCTTATGCATCTTTTGACTGTTGCTGCTGGCTGGCTGTGCCTGCCTTGTGCGTGTGCAGGAGCAGATGGCGTCTGTAGCAGTAAAATACAAAGTTTGTAAAGACAGTGCTCAGTGTATGTGTCTGCTTTCATGCAGTGGATGCCTGTCCTATTTCAATGGCAGTTGAGGTGAAGCTTTTCATGCGTCCCATTAAAAATTCCTATGTCAAGTTGTTTTGTTTTATTCTTCCATTTATTTGTGTAAGTTAGTTAACTAGAGTTTTACTGTTTGTCACCTACATTTAAAAGTTATGGTTAAACACGCACAGAGAAATTTCATTAGGCTTTATGCTGAAGTATACTAGATTTCTTTCCACACTATGGTTTTCCTTTTGGAGCTTTAGAACATATTAATAGGCTGCACAGTACACTTACTTGTTTACAAATTAACAGTTTAGGGTGTATTGATTGAATATGCCAGAATTTGCCATTTAGCTCTTACAATGCTTGTGATATTTTCATCATAATATCTTCAAATTGGGTATTTTTTCCATACGTGTATTTCAGATAGGTGCTTGTTAGAGTGAATGGGAGGAATTCCGAAAGAAAGGGGAAGGCAAAGGAAATAAATTGGCATCTTATAATCTTGTTTATAGTGAAAACAGAAGTATTAGGGGATGAGTATACACAAGCATGCTTTAGTTAGCTAGCATTAGGCAAGTATGCTTTGTTAGTGCCAGTAGAGTAGCCTATATGGGCTACCTTCCACCATCCCTCATGCATTTGCTCAGCTTTTTGAGAGGAGGGATGTGGGTCAGGATCCAGGTCCTGAAAGATCCCTGAGAACTACTTTTCTTTTGCAAAAATTAGAGGAAAATTTGGCTTTCTGAGAGCTGGACCTTCCCTGCTACCACTACATATTCCCTGTAATTTGTTGTATTTTGATTTTGCAACTGTGCACAAACAGTAATTCCTGCCAGTCAAAATTTGGTGTGAGGTGGTAGACTTGTTTGTAGATGTGTGAAGACTGCTATTTAAAAAATGACTGGCACAAATGGAGAAATTGTCTGAATACTGTTTTTGAGCACCCCCCTCATGTCCAGATCCTTCTGGCATATTGTCTCAATTCCCCTCTGAGCTTCCTCTGCCTACCTCCAGAGTTCCTGTATCGCTGCCCCCCTTGCTTGTAGATTGTGCTTCATGTTCATTAAGTCCTTGCTGAAACACTCTTTTTTTTGGTTCAGCTGCCTTCTGCTCAGTCTGTGCTCTTGATCTTGGTGTATAAATTTTCCTGTAAAATCTATACTTCTATCAGATCACCTTCTAGGGATGTATCTGGCCTAAAATCTGTCTCCTAAAGGCTTAACACCTTTTCTTTATGCAAGCAATCATATTATCATTGCTGTCTTCATGATCTTAATGTCTAGATGTTTCCTGAGCTGGATGAGAGAGCAGTGCCTTGTCCTGCTTTCCATCCATGGAGCTCCTGACCTGTATATGGAGATGTTACCTGAATTTCCTATACCTCTTTCTCTCAGACAATCGCTCCCTTTTTCCAGTTTCATGTGTTTTTTCAGTCTTGCTTTAGGGTTACTGTCTGCATAAGCTGCCTCATCTGAGCTAAGAAAGTACAATACCTAGTTACAACAACAGGTACAGTGAGATGCAGTAACATTCAATAGCTGTATAAGGCAGAAAGTTACTCTCAAATACACCGAAGAAATACAGAAATAAGTACTATAAAATAGACTTCAGTTTCAGTGCTTTTCAGAGCATGACAAGATTCTTTCAAAATTCATGAACGTGTCATAGGAGAAACATAATTGTTTTGAGCTTCTACTGGAACTGTTACGTATGTAATAAATGTTTGATTTTTACGATGGATATGGTATGGTTGTTACTGTTCCACCTATTCCTGTCTTTAAAAAAAAACGTGGAAATAGGATTTAAAAAAACAGTCTTCTGAGTATGTAAAATAATGTGGTGTTATTCTCTTAATCAGACTTCTGAGTCATATGGATGTGATGGGAAGATGCAAGACATAGCAGAATTAGTCAAATGGCTAATTTCCATTGGGACAAAAGTTGAAACCATTGGAGTTTACCCTCTTCATGCTGTTATCAGACTATGTATCAAAGCAAGTAAGTTACATCCACTGCTAAAATCAAGTGTCTTCAGAGAACTGACAGTTTTCATTATTTTTAAAAAGTAAATCTAATGAGATCAGATCATATTGGTATGACCTTGCGTGTATCAATGAAACACATTCTTAAAAAGTTTTAAACTCTTCTAGATCATCTGTGCTTGATAGCAATACAAATCTAATATGGATGTTCTCTTTTGTGGTTTGGAGCGTAAGAGTGCTTGATATGGGTCTTTCAGAACCTAAATGTGTCAGCTTTGAAAACACTTTCTTCCTGCCACCTCAGTGTGGAGCGACAATTTCTGTATGTGCTAAAGTCATGAGTCTTCCTGAGCGGCACATGCTGCGAGTCAGTGAGAACGGAGCATCATGTCTCCCATAATGCAGCTGGCTCTGACCATTATTTCTTTTACGTGTTCTTGTCTCTTACTCACAATGCTTGAGAAAGGGTTTTATACAGGTGCATCTTTCCACTTTACAGTGTGGGGGAGGTGTAAAAAACAAACAAAAAAAAGTATCTGTTTCTGTTATATCTGTCTACCATTTATAACAAATTTTTTTGATTTCAGGAAGGAACCATGTTTTCAGGTGGTTATTGACTCAGAGGCCAGACTTGAGGGACACAATAAACCAGCAAGACAGAGGTGGATGCACCCTCCTGCATATCGTGGCATCTTCCAGTGAATATTCCTGGAAACACAGTAAATACCTCCTTTTTATTCCTATTGGTGTTTTTTATTCATATTGGTGTGTTTGTTTTCATACGGAAAAGTGAAGAATGGAAGAAAACTTCAGGCTGTAGTGTTTACTATTTCAGGCTAGGGAAGAAAACGATATAGCCCTGTTATCTAGATATAGACTTTTATAGTAGTAACTGATGACCAAACATTTCAGCAATTCCCTTCTAAAGCTGTATACCTGATTTTGTGACCACTTGCTTTGCTCCTTGATTTGACTGGTTTTGATTTTTTCCCATAAGTATGCTATAGTTTTTAATTACCTTTTAAATCTTGATGTGCCTGTAAAATCGTATGAGGCCTTTTGGAAACCTGTCCTAAGTGTTGGTTTCTTGTTTTAGTTTTTTTAATGAGGTGAAACTTTAATATCTAAGTAGCAGTGTGCGTTATCAGAGGTGAAAAATGAAATGCTTTTTCTTTCACATTTTCTGTGATACTACTTTTGTTAACTTAGCCTGGCTTTTTTCCTTGTATTTCTTACTCTGTACACTACGTGGCAAGAGGAAACAAGCATCAATACCAAGATAACTCCACACTTCGAGGTCACTGAATGCAATGACATCCCGGTGGCTCTCTTTAATAGTATGAATGAGATGCACACAGCCTATATCTAATTAATTGCATTTCCTGGAAAGGAGCCACACTTCTTTCACAGCAGTTCCATCTGTTGCTACAAGACTCCTGTGTTTCCAGAAGAAACCATACATATATTTATAGATACATTTAAAAAAAAAAAAACAACAAACCACTTGCATCCCTCCACTTACAAAAAAAAATAACCCCTAAAGTAGCTTGAATAGTAAGGCTTAGACATGCAAAGCACGACAGTTGTGTTAGCTTGCATCACTCTTACCTTATCCGGGTTTTGCCTTCAGCACATATGACAGTGTGCCGTGGCGCTGTGCCTTGGGGAAGTGTAGTGGTCTAACACTTCTTTGTGCAGCATTTCTCAGCATTCTCCTGCATGACTTGGTATTTTGGTGTTCCTGTGCTCCTCCAGCTTTCTGTTGGCATGGCTCATAGCAAATGAGCAGCTCTTTGAGATGAGGAGTACAGGCAACTGCTTGCAGGGCTGTGAAGTGCCCCTGGTAGTGCCATGTGACACAGTAAGAGAGAATTCCAGAATATTAAATACTCCAGAATATTAAATACTCCAGAATATTCCAGAATATTAAATACTGTGTCAAGACCTTAAATCACTGTTATATTTACTGTATATATATTTTATCTGTAATCAATTTCAAAACAAGTATAGTAGTTTCCATTGAAAACAATGGCACCTGCCATTGGTCAAACTAGAAAGCTTTGTTACAAGGCTTTATTACCACAAAAATGTGTTTTATCCTGCATAGGGAAGAGAATCAGTACCTAGCTATATATATTCAAACATGAATATGTAAGAGACTGTTTTGTTAAGTCACCTTATAACCAATAGAGAGTCCTCCTTTTTATTTATGTACCAAGCAGTTTGCCTAGAGACTGGAGAATAGGATTGAGGCTTAAAGGGAGGAGATGTATTCCACCTGCTGCCTCTGGCCAGTGATACGCTCTTGAGGAATCAAGTCACTTTGTTTTTGTTCCCTTTTCCCAACTTAAAATAATGAAGATAGGGTTTCAATTTTTAACAGCTCTTTGGTTTCTTTTGGGGACAATACCTAACAATACTTTTGGGGATAATACCGACATAACATTCTTATGACACTGGAAAAGATAACTATTTTTTAAATGAAATTATGCTAGAACTATGCCATGATCTTTGAAACAAACAAAGAACCCGAACAATGGGAGTTACTCTTCTAATGCTTTTTCTTGTAATATTTTAGGTCAAACAGAAGATGTGCTCATGCTCCTGAGTTTTGGGGTTGATCCTACCATTCCAGATGCACGGTCAAGATATGTCATAGATATCTTGAAAAAGAATAAAAACTTTACTGTTGTCAAAGCAGTCAGAGATCACACTGAGAAACACACTTCTTCCTCTGTGGAATTGGAAGGTACTGCATGGACTCTGTACTTTTCCTGTTTTTGAATTATGTGCTTTAGGTACAAAATTGTTTCATTTGTAATTGGTAATAGCAGGTGGATTTTATGTAACCCTCTGTATGAGTCATCAAGCTGAGTCAATGTTGAACACTCTGTCCTTGTCTGAAGGTGTCTGCTGTCCAACTACGTTCTTTACTTACCATGCAATCATGTAATAAGTAACTACAAGTTGCACCAAGTATATATAAGCTGCTGGTGTTTCTTTGTTTTTTCCCATTAGCACAAGGCTCCCCCCACCATAACGAAGTGCCGGGTGCTGCACTTTGATCACAGCAACCTTATGCAATGCTACAGGCTTGGAGCAGAGTGGTTCAAAAGCTGTGCAGAGGAAAAGGATCTTGGGGTGCTGATTGATGCTTACCTGAACATGAGCTGGCAGTGCCAGGTGGCCAAGAAGGCCAATGGCATCCTGGCTTGTATCAGGAATAGTGTAGCCAGCAGGAGCAGGGAGGTGATCGTCCCCCTTTCTCACTATAAGAAGGGCATCGAGGCCCTGGAATATATCCAGAGAAGGGCTATGAAGCTAGTGAAGGGCCTGGAACACAAGTCTTATGAGGAACCTCTGAGGGAACTGGGGTTGTTTAGTCTGGAGAAGAGGAGGCTCGGGGGGAGACCTTATCGCTCTCTACAACTACCTGAAAGGAAGGTGTGGGGAGCTGGGTTGGCGGCTTCTTGCAGGTAACTAGTGACAGAACTAGAGGGAATGGCTTCAAGTTGCACCAGGGGAGGAAACTGTCCTGGTTCTGTCCCCTCCTAGCTCCTGCTGCACCTCCAGCCTGCCTGCTGGCAGGGCAGTGGGAGAAGCTGGAAAGTCCTTGGCTTAGTGTAAGCACTGCTCTGCAACAACTAAAACATCAACATTATTCTCATCCTAAATCCCAAATACAACACCATACCAGCTACTAGGAGGAAAATTAACTCTATCCTAGCCAAAACCAGGACAGATATGAGGCTGGAAATTCTGAGATATTTCTTCTCAGAAAGAGTCAGGCATTGGAACGGGCTGCCCAGGGAGGTGGTGGCATCACTGTACCTGGAGGTGTTCAAGGAATGGTTGGACATGGTGCTTAGGGACATGGCTTAGTGGGTGGTATTGGCGGTAGGGGGATGGGACGGTAAGATGGTTGGACCTCCAAGATGATCTTGGAGGTCTTTTGCAACCTTGATGATTTTGTGACTCTGATAGAAACTTCATCTTTTTGTTGCTTTTTCAGTTTTGACCTTTTGACCTTCACCTTAGTTTTTGGCAAATGAAACACTTGGTGAAAGTATTTGTAGTATATTAAAATGCTTTTAACAAAGAAAAATGCTGACCAGAAAGAAGCCCTGAAATGATGAACATGTATGTGGAAAAAATGCTGACCTGTTTTGAAAACAAAATAGCATTTTAGTGAAAGCTCTTTGTTCACAAAGTTTTAGCCCTCTTTGATCAGTGTGGGTGATATGCAGCTAAAACTCCTCTATTACTTAGAAAATTTTCATCTCTTCTCATGGTAAGGGAAAAGAGTAGCAGAACTATCAGACTAAAGCTAAGAGAGCCTCCAATAAAACAGAGGAGCTGTAATTTAGTTTGGACAAACTTCAAAGTATTTTAAAAATATATTGATATTTCTAGGCAGTTTTTGAAAGATCTGTTGTCTTAGAGAAAGATAAAAATGTTAATTTTTCCAGTGATAACATGAAATTTCATCAACTGGGGTACTAAACTGGTTTCCAGTCTTTTATTTTATAAAAGCCTGTCAGTTCTGAAAAGGACTCACTTGTCTATGTGACTTTCCATATTGGAAACTAATGTATGATTGCCTAAACTAATGTATGATTGCCAAAAATAGCAGGCATTTTCTTTTCCATGCCAATCAATTAGAATGAGAAAACATTCAAATTGTATGATAAGACCCCTGTGTCAAAGTATCAAGACTGACTAGCCCTTATATGACTTATTGCCTGCTTTAACAAATAGAGTACGGCTGACCTGCCTGAACTGCAATATGGTCAGAGAGATGCTGGTTGGGACGGGAGATGAGGAACTCCTACCCAAAGGATGAAGGGTCCCTGCAGAAAGAAGGTGCTTTCTTAGCAGTATGGCACTATAGCTTGGTTGCTACTTACAGCTCTAAAAGAGACTGTAGTTGTGCCACAGACATTTCCAACAGAGGATCCAGTTTTAGGAGGCTGTTTGGAGAAGCACTTGTGGGCATCCATGTGAGAACTGACTTGCCAGTTAGACAGGATGTTCCTGCAGGAATTTGAGGTTCAGAAACAGGAGGCAGGTCCTGCAGCTGACCTTTCTAAGTCCTGGTTTAGACTTCAGTTTAAAACAAGGTCTGTAAGTCCCAAGCATGATGTTTGCTCATCTTCAGTATAATCTTTCTGAGATGGCTTGGTGCCTGATCTTTTTTCCCTGGCACTAGCCAACCAGAGCTTTAAAGTAGTACCTGTATTAGCAGGACTACTGTGTTAGCCCAAAGCATAACCTTTTCAAACTAGAACTTCCTCCTATTGTGCAGATGTCAGATGGAGCAAAAGACTGCACAGGCAGGTCAAACTTGGCAAAAAGCAAAGCTTTTAGACCATATCTCTGGTTTCCAGTAAGCTTATATGCAAAATACAAGTGAAAGCACTGGATTTCATTGCACTTGCACTTTCTGGATCCTGGTAAGCAGATTCCCACAGTTCTTGTTTCTTTACTGTAGAGACCTCATGCCCTTTTCCTGGAGAAGGTCCTAGCATAGTGGTTCTCAGGAAGTTTGCGTTGCTGCTGCTGTGATGGTAGCTGCTTTAGTTGGTGTTCTGGGTAGCTCTGCATGTCCTTTGTCAGTTTATTTTCTGCAGTGCACAACTCCCAAGAGTTTTGTAGGCTTAAAGCAAAGCAAGAGGTTGGAGAATAAAGTGCTGCTTTACACCAGGGGCTAATCCTGGTTGCTAGAAAGATGACCAGCCCTGTTTATTTTTTTGCTCTAGGGTGTAAAGCTACTGTTTTGTTTGATCTTTGTACTTATATTCCTCAGAGATTTTAGGAAAGTCAAACCAAGTCTTAGTTTTCATTTAAGAGGATGGTTATTAAGACGTGTGTCTTAAAATCTGCCATCGTCCATTATCTAAGTATCTCAGTATCTCAAACTTATAGCTGTCATTCTGCTGTGTGTTTGTGTGGTGTTGTGTTTTTGTTGTTCGTTTTTTTTGAGTACTAAATGAGCAAATTATTTTATAGCCTTATTTCTTAAATGCCAGCAAGGATTCAGACAAACTCAGGGCATCTGATTAAAATTGTATGCTGGAAAACCACTGTTCTTAGTCACTTTAAAAAATCTTACCACTGTGAGGCAGCAATGTCTTGCCTGCATGCAGGTCAACTTAGGAACTACTGCAATTTTCAGCCTGAGGTACTAATGTAAAGAGTATTTGAGTGTATCAAATAAGCTTTGGGATATGAAGCATAATAATTTAATGTATTACAGTCCTCCACTAAAAACATGACACCAAGGAACCGTGTTCTCAATTTCTGTAATCTTTTGCAGAGGAAGATTGACTCTTTCCTGGGTGCTCTTGAACAGTTTGTCAAGTTCTGCAGTTGTGGAAATGGGATACGTAACACAAATGTATTGAAGAAACCTGAGGTTCAGGGATTTCTGAAACTGCTTTCTTCTGTGAAAGGTACAGTGAGTTCCCATTTCTCCCCTTCCTTTCATTGTTGTGAAAAATGTATTTGATGCTAACATACAGGTTTTGTTCTTACTCTTCCTTCACTTCCCTGTTTATGCAACTGATATTACTGGAACAATATGCTCTTACTTGTTTTTACTGTTTCGCATTTAAAACCCACCAGAAAATGCGCGGAAGAGTGTGATGAATCTAAGTGTTCAAACTTACTTGTCTGTTAGCATCAAGACAAAAGGATGTGAGTGTAAGATTTTGCTGTTGTGTGCTTTGAATTTAATGAGCTCATCTGAAACTTGTTTACATGGAGATGGATTTTGTCTGTTTTTGACCAAGTTATGTTGTCCTGACTGTCTTGCGGAAATCCCTGAAGGGGCAGTTTGCAACATCTCCCAAGCCTGTGCTAACAGCTTTATGAAACAGTTGTTGAAGAAGCAAATGTGGCATGAAGTTTTGCTGTTGCTAACAGGGAAAGCCAGTGGGGAAAAGACATCAGGTGGAGGACTCTTCAAAACCTGCAGTCTTTCAGATGTTGACATTGGCAGCGTTATCCAGCAGTGTGATGGATTGGATGAGCAAATACACCTCATAAGATGCTTGATCAAAAGTGGAGGTGAAAAGCTGCAATACTGATGTCTTAAAAGATATGATATCTTGTTATGCATGTTTGAAGCAACATAGTTTCGGAACTACAAAGTAGTTTTGTGGCTCTGTATAAGTGTTAAGCTGTTTTTCAAGTGAAATTTGGCTGTCAGAGTTGGATTTGGAAGTAAAAAGGCCACAGGTTATTGTTGGTCACTTTTCTTGTAGTTTTCTTGGGTTTTAATGTCCCTGTCTTCAGCCACAGTATTATTGTGGTAGAAACTGTGAGCCACAGTCTGGGTTCAGTCCATTGTCATGTCACAAGTAATTGGCTACTTCAGTGATTTAGGGGGCATGACCAGGTAACTTTCTCTTTGTAGTCAGCGTGGCCATCATTTTTCTTGTTTTGCATGAGGCATATTCCTAGGATTACTCTGCCCTCTTTCACTTCAACTTCATGCTAGCTATAAATTACAGGCATACATTCCTGCTACGGCCTTGTGAGTGGCTGAAGTTGCAAAGAGGCTCTTTGTTTCACTCAGTCACTGGCTTTCTTGAAGATATGTTCTGGCCTGTCTGTCTTCCTATTGCAATGGAAGGACTGGTTGCTCAGATTATTGGAAGATCAGAGGTTTGAAGACTTTCTTAGACAAAAACTCTTTAACAGACGCATAAAAGGCTGACATTAAAAAAAGCCTGCTCAGCAATCAATATGTATCTTCTGATTAGCATTTTCTATAGTTTGCAGATCTGTTGTATCAGATTTAACCCCTGATATTTTCATGTCCTTCATACCAGCTCTGCCAGATGGGATTGGAGCCAACTCTGAAATACCATTGCAAATATGCCTGGAAAATAATTATTTTGAACTGGTGTATTTGCTGTTGATTAAGGGTGCAGATCCTGTGAATATCTCCATTGCACAAGGAGATACTCCTTTGCATGCTGCAGTTTACATCTATTTTGATTAAAAAAAAAAAGTAAGGCTTTTGTGTGCCTGGGTCTAGGGGACACAAATGTCTCAAGCAGATTTGCATCATTCTTTTTTTCACAACAGCTGTTGAAAACATCCCATTTCTTCCCTGTCTAGTCCACTGTCACTTTCACTGCTTTCTTTGATGTGATAGTAGAGGCAGCAGACCAGGCTGTTTGGCCATGTCTCAGCCCCCAAACTTTGCAGACCAGAGGATATGCACCAGTCTTTATTAATCTGATGTGTTCTGCATTTTGTTTGCTGGGGCTGGGGTTACGAGGAGTTAATGGCAGCTCAGGTGACCAGTGAGATTCAGGCAGCTGTAATGTCTCCGTCACTTACTGTTTTTTTGTGACTGTATTCTTGTTTACTTGAGCTGATTTAGAAAAGACAGTTCTTTGAAACCCTGTAAAACTTGTTCTAGGTGGGAATGATGTAAATATGAAGGATCTAGGATATAAAGGCAGGGTGATGGCAGTAGACCTTGAAGGAAAGCTGACAGTGATATCTGAAATCCATTCCCCTGTTTTTTTCAGTTGTAATTCAAGCAAAGTTTTGTTCAGAGGATCGAGTGGCAGAAATGTAGGGCTTACATGTAAATGTAAGAAATTCAGATCGACTGTCAAATTAAGCCCCAAAGTTAGGTTTGATTCTTCTTTAAGTTAAGAAAAATGTATTTTAAAATAATTTAAAACACTGTATTTATTCACTTTTAAACACATTTCATTTTAATAGCTTTAGAGAGTTTAAAAACATAAGTACTGCCAACTATAAATTTTAAATCAGAAGAGTTAGAAGTCTAAACATGGTATCTTTTAATTTTTTTTACTGTGCAAAGTTGTCGAGGTGAAATTCCTCTAATGATTTTGAGTCACTAATTTTATTACGAAAGAAATTTTTCACATATATTATCAGGATTAAATCACTTATTATCTGGATGATAACCAGAAAGCTGTAGAATTCTTTATTTTTTTTCAGGGAGGTATTGGACTAATTTTATCCTGTAGGAAATTGCTCTAGGATCCTCAGGTATCAGGAAATAGCTGGGATTTGCCACAGGTTAGTTTAGTAACTCTAAGCTATCTGCTTCAGATTCCTTCAGGGTAGCATATTAAAATGAACCAGATGACCCCAGAGCAGTACCTAGAGCTTCTGCTTGTCTACATGACCACAGTCACCAGCTTTTGGTAACAGATGCTGGAAGACAAATGGATCTGTCTGCACCTGGATATTAGAAAAAGGAATGAAATTGATGCTACAGGAGCAGCTGCAACACTTGAGATTTTTAGAGCTTTGCTGCCACTGTATTGTTTCTCCTGAATATTGAAAAAGCTGTTTTGAGATATTTCAACCAGGCATGTTTTACAAACATGTAATGTAGAACTTGTATTCTGAAAGCAAATTGATTTTTGTTTAGTAGCTGTAGGAAAAAAAGGATTAAAAATTGTTGGCCTACAAAGCAGCGTTGTAAAGCAATTGATTTATTTTCTTTGTTTTCAGATTGCATTGGTTTAAACATCCTGAACTATCTGCTTGATCTCTTCGCTTTGAGACCTTCTGACTTGCCATATCTTAATCCAAACATACAAGATAAGAGTAGGGATACAGTGATGCACGTTATTTTTCAGAGAGGATTTTTAAAGCAGACAGAATAATTGATTCATTGGCAAAATTTAATATTAACTTTAATATAAAAAACAAACTGGGCAGAGATGTGAGGCACAGAATTAAAAAAATGACCCACTGCTACTTGCTTGGAAAAGTGCTGTATCAGAGGAGTAGTAGCACTGGCAGGATATAGCAGGACAGTCAGTTAAAATACATAAGTCTGCTCCATTCTCTGACATATCACAGAGCGCAGGACATTCTTCATCTGGGTCATTATTAAAAGCACCATCTGGAAACACAACGATGTAAAAACCTCATGTTCTGTAATTGATCAGTTGGTGAAGCAGGAAATGGAAAAAATAAAGAACCCCTTAACTCTGCAGGAAAGTCTAGTGCAGGAAGTCAGAGCTTTAATTCAGCAATTAAAATTAGGTGACACCTTGAGAAACGATAATTCTCTGTTACAAAAGCCATTTTCAGCCCAGACTAATATGGAAGAGGGAAAAAGGGAATCATCACAACCGTGTGGAAATGTGGTTAATCCTGAAGGAAGAGGGGATGACTGGAAGAAAAATAAGGAAGCACAAGAATTTAGTATGGACCTCTCTAATGGAGAGAAGGAAGAACCAGAGAAAGAGGAAGGGGAGATTCTGTATATAGAGGCACATGTGCAGAAGTTTGATAACATGACCTGGGAAATAGAGTGCACTCCTGAAACGTTGAAGACGTTGAGCTGCAAAGCTGTACCTCCTTATCTGAAAACTAAAACTATAATGACAATTAAGCATCTTGGCAATGGGGAATGGACTAGGGTCCTTCAGAAGCCACTGAAACATTTGAAAGCTGATATCCAGCTCTATGAAGCCAAACTGGGCAAAGGTGCAAGAATGCTATGGGAACTTGCAATTGACTTTTCTCCTCATTGCAGTGAGAGTGCAGAAAAGATTATGGAGACAGAACAGACAAAAAAGTCTTCTAGAACAATCAGGAAGAGTTTACACCGAAATTATCAGGATTCGGGCCATTGTTCTCGACCACTGCAAGCTGAAGCATGTCTCAGATAACATATGTATATCCTGCAATCGGGGTTTATCCTGCATCTTAAGGAAGAAGCTCAAGGGCATCAATAAAGGACATCAGAACTACAACAGGACAGTAAAAAAGCATGTTCCGCATTCTTACATTGAAGATCTAAAGCAGAAAAATCAAAAGAACATACTTGCGCTGAGTATTTCCCTCCAGCTAGTGGAGGGAATGGAATGTGCAGAAATGGCATACAATATAACGAAATTCCACAGCTTCAGTACTAACATGGTGCTTAACATTATAAATGATGTACATTTTGCTGTTGAATACCCATTCTGAGTAGGGGAATTGGAGCATGCAGTAATTAACCTCAATCCAAAGCTCATAGAATCAATCACTTTAATTGGGCGAAGTGGGACAGGGAAGACAACTTGCTGCTTGTATAGGCTTTGGAAGAAATTCTGTTTGTACTGGGAAAGATCTACCATGGCAAATAGTCCTCTGCTGGCAAGGCAAACTTGGTGGCAGAAGCAGTGCAGTGAAGCTGAAAAAGCGAGGTTAGAGAAGGAAGAGCATGAAGAAAAAAAAGACAGTGATTCCAGTGAGGAGCAGGTGAGTGATAAGCAAGACAGCGAGGATGAAAAGGTTCCTGCGGACACAACTGGTGGAGAAACAAATCCATGTGATGACCATGAAGACCATGTGTATAGTGCAGAAACACTGAACAGCCTGGAGCACCTGCACCAGATCTTTGTGATGAAAAATGCTTGTGCCAGGAAGTTCAGAAGAATTTCATTGAACTTAGCAAGTCATCTAAGATAACCAGTCATTTCAGGCCTCTGGAACCAAGTGTTCATAGGCTACAGGACATTAAAGATGAAAATTTCCCACTGTTTGTCACCTCCAAGCAGTTGTTACTGGATGCATCCATGCCTGACCTGTTTTTTCCAAGGAATGAAGATGGAAGCCTTAAAAGAACCATTGTTGGAGTCCTTAGAAAGAGCTGGTGGTGCCAAATTGGCAAGATAAGGATGAAGAAGGTAATGATGAAGCAGAGCATGGTGATGAGGAAGGGAGCTGCAGATGCATACTCTAGGGAAAGTGACCCTTGTACTCTTGTGACTTATGATGTATTTGCAAATGAAATATGGCCAAAAATGGTGAAAGGTAAAAGCTTGTACAATCCTGCACTGGTTTGGAAAGAAAAAAAAAATCATTTCTGAAGGGCTCTTTTGAGGCACTGAACTTCACAGAAGGCAGGAGTGAAATCTATCGCCTCTTCTGTCTTTATCACCAAATAAGGTCTCAGAGAGGCTACTTCGGTGAAGACTTGCTATATAATTTATCTCAGACTGTCAAAGCTCAGTGAGCTGCAGTGGTCCATCCATGAGCTTAGTAGAACAACTATGTTTAGAAGCAAGTAGCATATGCATGTGTGTGATGAGGGAAGCATGCTCTATAGCCATCCACAGCCTAATTCCAGAAAACTCACTCTGGTCTAGCTCAGGAGTTGTTAGGAAACTTGGAAAGGTCTCAGTCTATGGCAGAGACCATCTTCCCTAGTATGACCTTGGATGAAGAAGGCTTTCCTTCCTGGAGGTGTTGTGGCTTTTATCTATTCCCTTTTCCCCCTTTGTAGTTCTCCAGGTAGCTCAGACCCTGCCCTTCCAGGGGTTGAGGTTGATCCCCACCAGTTCTGGAGCTTAGAATCATAGAATATCCTGAGCTGGAAGGGACCAACAAGGATTGAGTTCAACTCCTGGCTCCCCACAGGAACACCCAAAAATCAAAACATGTCTGAGAGAGTTGTCAGTCAGGGAGATACAGTCCTCAAGGCTTCTCACAAAGAGCTGTCAAGTACAGCAGCCCAAATGTTGCTGGAGCATCACTGACCCACCCTGGCCAGGTAGTAGGCAGTATCCTTACTGAGCATGCCTACAGAGACTTGTACTCCCTCACAACTGACTTGCTGGGTAACTTCACATTTAGCGTGAACATCTCGTGCAGATGCCCTCTGCCTCTAGCCCTCAAAACAGTCTCAGATGTGGTTTTCAGCAACTGAAAACCACAGTTCTATAAAAGAAAACTAAGGCAAATTGCTGGTGACTTTTCATAGAGGCTAGTAGACACAATGAGGTGAAGCACACTGTTTTTAGAGGCCTTTCAAAACTAAACCTGACTTATTTATTTCCAGTGCTGGTTGGGAGGTATAAGAGGTACTCACAGTTACCATATTACTGGTGTGAGCACAAACCATACAGAATTTGGAATATTAGGAGATGTCAGTGCTTAGCTTCTGTCCATAGCAGGGGGTTACTGTTTTCTATCTATTCTGACATAAAATGGTTTCCCCCCACTGTCCTAGACTTAGATGACAGCATGTTTGCTAAGACTTCATCTGCAGAAGAATGGATTGCACAGGGAGACTACTATGCTAAACATCAGTTCTGGGAGGTAGGAGCATGTGCTAGTGTATGCTGAAATAAGGATTCTTGCCTATTTTGAAACCTTATTTTCTTTAATTCTATAACATTTTCTGTAAAAGTTTACTGGCTTTGTAGCAGGCTTTTTTTATTTTTTATTTTTTGTTTTGTGGTTTGTAGTTCTGTAGGTGTCTACAGACAACCTGGAAACAACTTGGAAGAAGTGGGGAGAGCAAGGCTTTTGTCTGTAATCCAAAATTCACAACCCACAAATTTGCAGTCCTGTGAGGGAGAAAATGTTTTAATAAGCACAAATCAAAGATGACTGGGGAAAAACAGTTATTAGCAACAATATGAATTGACTGGAACTTGTGGATTTAAACCATATGCTTGGCACTACCATTACACATTACCATAGGCATTTATTTGAAATATATTGACTTGGGTGACAATCTCAGAGCCTTCTGTGTTTTTTGGTCAGTAATTAGGGATGGATACAAAACACTTACTAAGGAACAGCATGTAAGACCAAGGGAGTTTGCTACATTAAGAAATATGGACAATGTGTAGCAAAATTATGTTTAATTCCCTTATTACTTAAAAAACATTGATATTTTACACTCCTTTATTTGCTGACTTGGTAGTTTATGCAGTTCAAATTTGGCATGACAGCTAATGGAGTGGAAGCAAATAAAATTTTTGGATGCTATTTTTGATGATAGCAAAAGGAAAGCTTCCTTTGCTTGTAAACAACACTTTTTTTC
Source organism: Anser cygnoides (assembly GCF_040182565.1). Lineage (NCBI taxonomy): Eukaryota > Metazoa > Chordata > Aves > Anseriformes > Anatidae > Anser > Anser cygnoides. The sequence continues at coordinate 69,396,453 of NC_089874.1, forward strand.
TGTGGAAAATAATATTTATAAGAAGGCAAAGATTAAAGTAATGAGTTGCCACTATACAGACAGTCTTTCTCTCTCCTTGGGGGGATAGGAGGGAAAGCTGTTTCCTATGTGGACAGAAAATGATTTAGATAATAAGCACACAGTTGAAAAAAAAAATCTGAAATGTAATAGCTATATTAACTGCTGTTCTGTTTTCTTCATAATCTGATCTTTGTGTATCATTGCTACATAAAAAGAAATAATCTGGGGAATTTTGCTGCTGTAAGAGTGGCTTTCAATATGGGATTTCTAAACAGAAGTAAATATGAAATTAATGGATACAATAAAGAAATACAGCATGGCAAAATGAGCAAGATGATAATTAAGCAGTGGTTGCTTGGAACCTGGCTAACTTTCAATGATTCTCTTTAACTTATTACAGAAGGGGCATGGTAAGCTAAAAACATGAATAAATTTTCCACGTTCTCCGATTTAACTTTGCATGCTTTGATTTTCCTAGTTATGTGGCAGGTGCCTGGTGACTTACCAGTTAGTGGTTTGGATCATTATCCAAAATGCATGTGTGCTATTTGTGCCATCAGCCTACCAGGTATTTTGTTTTTACTGCTTCCATGTAAATTTCATAAAATGTTTTAATTAAAATTCTAATTATGATATAGCCACATGTGGACTGACTTCAAAGCTTTTCCTTTTGTCCTAAGAATATTCTGCAACCTTTTTCCTTTTCCTTCTTCTAGGCACTCTGCCAGTCTTTGTTTTCTGTTACAGTGACTGTAAAATTAAGTGTTGCGTTTATGTGATAAGCCATGAGTTGGATGCACATGTGTGAATGCTGTGTATGATCTCACCTAGGTGGCAGCCAAATGTTACCAAAAGGGAGAAGCATCTGAGAAGTCAAAGCTGGCCCTGGCACATGACGCTGTTCTCAAAGTGCACTTGAAGAAAAGCAGCCCCAGGTAAGTATAAATGCATGTGAGTGGGTGTCATTCTGAGGTGCCACCTCATGGGTGCGTGGGGGGAAGATACCCAGGGAAGATGTCCTGTGGTTACATCAGCTCTCTGGTTAAGTCAGAGAAGCAACATGATTTGCTTTACCTCAGGAGGCTTTTTCCTTGGATATAGATAGGAGAGCATATGCCATCAGCGGTGCTCAACTCCAGTTAATCCCACTGCTTATTTGCTTTACCTCCTCAGTTTAAGTGTGAAGAAGAACATATGATGTCAATGTTGGTTAGATTCAGTGACAGATCTTGTGATTTTTCACACTGTTCTTGATAAACTGATTTTATTAGTATCTTTTTGACAGAACTTTGCATCTGGCAGCATCGTTGTGACCTCATCAGAACACTCTTACGCAAACAGTTCATTTATTGGCCGCACCTTTCATTACAAATAAGTTGATGACATTTTTGAATAAATACACCAGTTAGACTTTCAGTAAGGCCTACAATAAATACACACATTCACTGAGATCCTTTGTGATGTATATTTAATAATTCCTATACTAAGGCAACTGTTTTTTAAAGGACTAAAGCTGGTTTAATATGTAGAGATAGTTTGGTCCAAAACTTCAAGCATTAAACACACCTTACCAACTAATGATTTTTTTTTAAATTGTCCTCCCCAAATCATTCATGCAAATTCATCAGTAAAGGTACTAAAATCTGCACTCCCACCACTATCATCAGAAAATAGTAATGAAAGGCTAATAACAATTTACTCACCCATCAGGAAAAAATTACTCATTCTCAGCATGCAGGAGAGAATACTTTTGCAAGACTGGCTTAGGGTATATCTTAATAATTTGACTTCAGACAGAAATAATTAATAGCTGAGTGCTTTAAAGTGTATGTTTTGAAAGATGCAGCTAGGTACTCTGCACAGACACTTAGTAGGTAGCAAAGTGTATGTAGAGACATACAACAGAATTGAAACAGTAAACTGACTGGTTTATGTAAGTTTTACAGGGTATTACCTATATTGGCCTGTGGAGAATTTATTGATATTCTGTTCATGCAAAGAACAACTCTACATTGGAGATTATTTTAACAAATGGAAGACTATGACTATCACTGGCAAAAATATGGTTAAAATAATTGGAAGTAGTGTTATGACAGCATGGATAAAGACTCACTAATGCTGTAAACCTTGCAATCTTGGTCATACCAGAGGTTTTAATGATCTTGTTTTGGGCAACCTTATGTTGTAACTAAATTCTTTTTGTAGGTCTTTTAGGGTGATGTGATTGTTTTTTGCTTGACAGGCATGGTGCTTGAAATAGTTTTCTATTTTAAAAGAAGGGTTTCTTGGGACAGCTATTTGTTTCATGTTTTGGGCACTTAAAAAAAATTATTTTGTGTCTAGGTTAATCATCCATGGTAGTAAATTGATGTATGTTGTTTTTAAGATCTCTTCATATCTGAAATACAAGAGGATAAATGGTTTCCAAATTCTCACGTACAGCAAACCAGCTGTATTTGGAAGCAGCTGCAAAGTACCTAAGTACGAACAGAACTGAGGAAATGATGTGGGTCCTCTCAAAACTTGACATAAAGGATCAGCTTGAGTTTCTGAAATCTCATGGATGCTTGCACCAAACAGCAGACTTACTTAAAAAAAGAAGGTTGGCAGGAAGAAGCTGCAAAGCTAATGAAACAACACGGGTTTGCTCTGGAAGCAGCCAACCTCACAACTATAAAAGAGTTCCGTGTATCTTGCTTGCTTGCTGCAGCCCGTGCTGGTATGACTCACTGTTCAGAATTGGACATGGCAGACAGAAGTCATGCTAAGAGAAGCCCTTGAGCTTTGTGAAGAAACTAAGCAGAAGTCTGGCATTGCTGAAACTGTATTTTTACAGGGAGCTCTGAAGGGAGACTTTCCAAAGCTGAGCAGCGCATACTGTCGGTTTCTATCTCTGAATCATTCTGCTGGTGCAGTTGAAGTTCTTTTTGTGTTATCTCGCTGCAGTGCTCCAAGCCAGGACATCCTCTTTAAGGTGACATGTGGCTTAATAGCTCTTCTAGGTCTGGTTAAAAGTTTGAAGAAAGCAGCCACCAGTGCAGAGAAAGATATGGTGAAATCATGCTTTGCCTATTTTGGGATTTCCTAACAGGTGACAGTTGTTGCCAGGTGTCTTAAAATGAAGGTGAACCCATCCTCAAGTTTTTGTCAGACAAATCAAATCTAAAAGAGAGGAAGACAAAAGGTAATTTCTTAGTAAGCACAGAGGATGTAAAATCAGCTTTGAAACAGCACTTGCTAAGCAGGTTGTTCTATCACCCGTGAGTTAAGGAAGAAGCATTACCCTGGTGTTTGTATCAAGTTCATTGTTGGCTTGAACTGTGAAGATAAAACCTGTGAGGATTTACATAAGCCCTTGTTGCGTCATGAAGCAAGGACAGTATTTGAATGTAAAATGCATCTGGCAGCAATAAATGGACTGCTCTTGGAAGCCACATGCACTTTCCCTGAAGAGCTGCTAAGTCAGTGCAAAAGCTTTGTCTTTTTGACTCCTGACAAATATGCATCATATAAAGCCCTCCTAGAAATGTTTTTTCCTAATCATTTTCATTTGAGAATACTGTCAGAGAACCCGAAGGCATGCAAAGAAATACTGGTGTTCAGTAACATTGTTTCCGAACCCTGTAGAGCAGTGTTGAATGAGTACATTGCATTTAAATTTCAAAATGAAGATGCTAGGGCAAGAAGAGAATCAAGTGACTTGCGGTTAAGTGTCATGAAGGCTTTTCTCTTGTCTTCAGGATATCCTGAAGAATTTGAGAAACTTATTTTTGAGGAAGAGGATGATTATAACAGAGAGCTAAACCTTGCTTTATCAAAGGCAAAAGACTCCCCAAAGTGTAAACGTCACAGAGGAGAAATCAAAGGAATAGATGGCAGACATGGAATGTTGCTACCTGACAAAAATACAGAAAATACAGGAACACACTTGTGCTTCATTAGACTTCTTGAAAATTCATTTGAGCAACACAAAACAACTGTAAAAGACTGGTTTTTTCTGTTTTATGAATGTCCTGGTCAAGAAATGGACAAGATTCCGGATTCCAAGCATAGAAAATACAGTGATGGTGTTGGAGTTCCACTACATTCTCTGTTGTGCTGTCCTGATGCATCTCAACAAGAACTTTACTCTGTGCTTTCCAAAGCGTTGCATTGCTCTTATTCATTACTGGGATTTTTTGTTCAGAAGCAAGGACCATAACAAAGAATTTAGAGACATTTTCCATTATACAAGAGTATAGACCAAAGGACATATATGCAGCTGAACAGAATTTCAGATTTCATCTGTTATCTAGCAAAAACTTTGTGGAGTTCATGGGAGGTTCCATGTCCTTCTGGATGCTTTTGAGGATAAACTGACTGCATAACTTCAGGGGAAGCTGAGCAAACTATAGTGCTGTGCTTAGTGATGGTACTGAATGCTGACCAGGTGCAGAATTTTACATGTAAATATCTTTTATACCAACACTTCCCTGGAATAAAGGCAATGCTGAAATCAATGAGAAAAGACTTGCCCTCTAAAGTACCTTAAAGATTGCTAAAAGTAGTGGAACAAGTGGCTGATGCTACACGTAAGAAATTGCTGTAGGCCTGCAAGAGCTTCTGACAGAGTGAGATGCAGAGTACTTAGTTGACTGTCAATGGAAGTGGGACTCTGTACACTCAGGGGCATCCACCCGCACGGGGTGTCCTGTATGAAACTGTAAACCTTGACAGGTTTATAACCTTTTTGGATAAGACAGAATACGCTGATGAGATAGAAAAGGAACTTGAAAGCAATCAGTGCTTAGAGGACCAAAAGGATCCCCTGGAAGTAATTGCACTCAGCAAGCAACAGAAGCAAGAGCAGAAAGCATCTGCTCAACACCAGCTGTGCTGCATTTTCCATTTCATATCTATGTACATGAAGTGGAAAAGAAAGGCCTGCTCCAAAGCTGAGCCTGTTGCCATGGGAAGAGAGAATTTTCTATCGGCAGTCTTCAAAAAAGCAGATATTGACCAAACTCAGTGTGACCTCTGTGGAGTCAGATTTATCCAGAGCTGTGAGAACTACTTCAGCCGGACAGAAAGCATGGAAGCAGACACTCCTGAAACTGTGACACCAACAGAAATCAGAAGGGAAGAAAAGTTGCAGGTGGAGAGAAACGCACTTATGGTGGCCAGTGAAGCTTATATAGAGCACAGAAACACGGATGAACACAAAAATAATAATGCTGCCTACAAAAACTATGCTGACGTTTTCAGAAGATAATTAGATCCAAAAATACAAGATGGAATGGAAATAGTAGAGGCCATTACAGTAAAGACTTGCACCCAAGAACATTCAGTGTATAAAGAAGGCTCCAAATTACACCAGAGTAAAATAAAAAAAATACTAAGATTTCAGATGCAGTAGAAGAAATCTATGAGAGAAAAGCCTGGGCTGAAGGTAGGACTTACCAGTTTTCGTTTAAACAACTTAATATGCCACTTGTGGCCAGCCTTCTAGACAAAGCTCCATTCAAAAATCTTCATGTGGTAGAAAGAAATAAGGAAGTGCTATGTCAAATAGCTGAGGAGAAGAGGTACTGAGACAGTAAGAAAATATTTAAAAGGCGAAACTAGTGTTATGAAGTCCAGTAAGTTATGGCACTTAGGAAATACATATTTTGATATTTCATTTCTTTCTCATTATTTTGATATGATTTCTTTCTCACGTGCTGAAAGCATTATTCTATGATAATTTTTGCAAGTGAAATTGAATCACTGAATAAGTAGCCTAGGAGCAAAATTGTTTAGGGTGCTTGCTGTGGGAAAGTGACATCTTAAATCAAAATATTGTTACTGGCTTTAGTTGTAGAAATCCACCTACCCTGTCAAGTTGTCACATTGCCTGCGATGGCTGACAGTAATGAAAAACTGGAGCATTAAATATATTTATCAGTTCCAATCAGTGCAATACATTACATTTGTAACTGACTTAGGTTGTGGTCTTCACGTTAATGTGCAAGCTTTCTTTTTACTCCTAATGGACAGGGTTTTTCATATGAATAAAGTTTTCTTATTACTAAGTTAGGTTTCTGCTCAGTGAACCATGACAGTTCACTGGTATAATGGATGATATAATGGATGTAGTAGGTTGAATTAGGTAATAGTTGATTTCATTATGACAATTCTTTAAATGTTGCCTTGTTTTTCCACTCAGCGGAAGTATATTTATAGAAATGATTTGCCATTGAGACTAGTTTTCCCTCACTTTATAAAGAGCACTTTTCATGTCCTTAATGGTGCTGTTGAAAAAGGATTGCAACATCTTGGGTCCTTGTAGTTCTTTGACATGTGGAATTTCAGAGGGATAATGAAAGCCAGGAATTCTAATTCCCCAAAACAGATAAATCAAAATGTGTCCAAGATTTTCAGGTATAATTTAAAAGGGACAGCATGACAGGAGAAGCTTATCTCTCCATCCTTATAGTGCTAGTAATGTTGATTATTTTGGGGAGCAATACATACAGCATCTTCATGCATGGTAGTGAATTTTTTCTGTACATGACATCACTGGAGACTGGGACTTCTAGCTTTGCATCAGCATCATGCATGTCTCTGTCACCATGTTTGGCTGTCAATCTCTCAGCTAGTGTTCTTACAGAATGCTAACTTTGCTTCATTTCAGCTGAAGAAATAATAACCAAACATGCCAACAAATTGTTTGCTGTAATTGATGAGGCTCATAAATGGCTGAAGAAAATGGACTTGCATAGGATAAAGGAAGAAGGTATGTTTTCAAATTACAGACTTCCGTGCCCCCTAGAGGTCACTGTTTGGTAATGGTCTCTTAGCATCACTAATCTCCAGGTCAGCAGTGTTGTGGATGTTCACTTACCCTCTAGGCAATAAGAAACTCTACAGTTGAACTCTGCAAAGACATGAGTTATCTGGTCTTCCCTCAGCAGCTCTTTATAAAAGAGTAGGAGACGTATACCTGGCTGCAGGGTGGCCAAAATGGAGCAAGCCCCCTGTCCTGGTACACAGTGGATCTGATTGTGCACAAAGTATGTGCATGTGTGTGGATACAGATGTACATGTAACTATGGTTCAGGTGCAGTCTTCAGGATAGAAACTTGGCCAGGGAACAGAAGAGAAGCTATCTTCATCTTCCCTAGTAAGTTAGTTCTGTTCCCCAACTGTGCTGCAAGAGTGCACTTATTGGCAGTTAACATTGTGGTCCCAAGTTCTTGAAAATCAGCTTCCTAATAAAACTAACTTGCTTTAGAAGATTTATGTGGAGAAGAAGAAAAAAACTGCCTGCTGTTGGATTCCTTTTGTTTTCATAGTCTTCACTTTTGGTGTAAAATAAAGCAACATACTTGGATGCAATCAATTACATTCTTTGAGGACAAGTTTAAAACTTCATTTTGGCCTCCAGTATATTTAAGGTTTAGCACATATTTAAGTGGTATAGAATTGCAGAAATTGCATAAAAAGTGTTAACACCTTCCTATTCCAAGAAAGACGTAGTTAAGACTGTATGGGAGTGCTCTCAGTCTTACAAGAAACTGTATGCTCTTCCCCTCTTCTGAAGTCAGTAAGCAAATATTTTGTCTGCTGAAACTGAACCTTGAGAGAGGAAGACATTCTTAAAAAAAAAAAAAAAGCCATGACAATAGAAACAGATGTTCAATGTAACAAGGGCAATGTAATGCAGCAAGGGGCTTAGCAGTCACTCCTTTCTAGCAGTGTTCCTAAGTACGTTAATTAATGATACACCTAATGCTGCTTAAACATGATTATACACATATGAAGATATTATGCTGAGATATAAAATTGTAGTGATTGTAGCTTGTTATGCTGTTAAGAGAAAAAGATGTCAGATTTTTCCATTTCACATTAATTTCTTGTTTTTTTTTTATACAGACTTTGTACATGATAGAGACTTGGAAGATGAAGTAGAAGATGAAAGAATGGCTTTTGAAGAACTTGCCTGGAAAAAAAACTCAAGAACAAAAGGAAGATATGGGAAGTTGTAATTAGGAATAATATGCAGGTAGCTCTTCTATCCTCTAGTAGTCTAATTTTAGAATAAAATTCTACGATTATTAAGAAGAATAAAGGGTTGGGGTCAGAAATGGGAAAAGGGTGAAGAGTAACTTATGCTATTGTTTTTCATCACTTGTATTGTGTCAGAATAATTACCAGTCTTGTGGTGGTGTAATTGATAAAACCTATGACAGGACAAACTTCCTTTCAAACAACGTGGTATCTTGAAAGTAATCAAAAGCCAAAGAAACAAGCAAGTAGGAAGAGTAATTGTGTTTATGCCTTATCGCAGGGATATTTTTCTACCCAGTCTTCACTTTCTTTTTCCCTGTTAATTTACATTGTCATCTACATTGTCAGCTGGAATGCTCAGAAAAATAAGAACACAGTTTCTCTGATCTTAAGAGGTTTTAATTGGTGTTTTTAGATGACCATTGTAAACGTACTTTCTCCTGGGTCAGAAATTTTTTGAGTCATCAGGGGAGGTACTTGGAGTATCTCTTTTTATATTTTTATAGACAAGAATAGTAATTTCTAAACACAAATGTTTTTGTACAGTGTACATACTTATAATTAGATAGGTATGAAAATTATGGACTTCCTTCTTTTTGATAAAGTTCTTTGATACCTGTACAGATTGAAATATAGATAATCTTTCTTTAAAGAGTATTATACATTGTGTTTTATAAATTTTAATTGATGAAAGCCTTTTTGTAATGTATAATAACACTTCATAAAATTTGTAAGATGTTTAAACTAACATGATTTCTGTCTTATTTTGAATGTTTTTATGAAAACCACAGGTGACTGACTACATGAGTAGGGTTACAAGTTGAGCCTGAGTACCAGTTCATACTGACACTATTTTACTTCTGGGACTTCAGTATCTCCAGCATACTCCAGTCTCCTTTAGCAACATATTTAGTTAGTGTATTATTTAGTTGTTGAAATATTTTGCCTTGAAAAGGGAACTGCTTTGTATACATAAACTGTTTTAATAATTACCTTTTGCCAAAAGCTTACTAACTTGTTAGTATGCTCAATATTTTGGAAGTGGGACACTTCCTATGGATAACAATGAAATCCTGCTGCAGAACAGAGCAACGTGGGTAGCAGTAATGATTATATATTGCATTGTAATTGCTGTTGTTGCCGGAAGACTCTTTACTAAGTGCTGCTTATTAAAGAAGCCTTGTTGCTTAAGCAAGCACGTAGAAAACAGTTTAAAAATACACATTAATAAAATGCAGTGCTAGTCACTTGCACTGCATAGAAATCAAGGATTAGGAAAGTTAGAGCATTAATGTACCTTAATTCATTATATTTCTATAATGATAGGTATTTTGCATTTGAAATTACTCCTAGAAACTTTTGAGTAGCTCCTTGACTTGAGTATTTACTCATTTACAATAGTAAGTGTTTCCTAAAAATTTTAAGGACAACTACAATTTAAAACTCCCTGTTGTCCACAGTTTAAAGATCTAGTGATCATACTTTTTCTTTTCGGGGAAAAAAAGAAAGTTTTATAAGTATTATTGTAAAACACCAAGTAAGAAGTAAGAACAAATTATATTGTCAATTTCATCTAGGTTACATCTACACTAATGTATGCAGCATGGGCAACAAAGAGGAGCAGCTGGAAGCCATTGTGCAGCAGGTTAGCTATGACTTGGTTGCCATCACTGAAATGTAGTGGGACCACTCCCATGACTGGAGTGCTGCAATGACTGGCTATAGGCTCTTCAGAAGGGACAGGCAGCACAGAAGGGGTGGTGGTGTGGCTCTCTATATTGAAGAGTGTTTTGATGTTGTGGAACTCGAGACTGAGTCTGGGAATGATAAGGTTGAGTCCCTATGGGTTAGGATCGGCAGGAAGGCCAACAAGGCAAGCATCCTGGTGGGGGTCTGTTACAGACTGCCAAACCAGGATGAGGACACGGATGAGGAATTATACAGGCTGTTGGCAAAAGTTGTGAAATCGTCGGCTCTTGTCCTCATGGGGGACTTCAGCTTCCCAGACATATCCTGGACATGCAATACAGCTCAGAGGAAGCAGTCTAGGAGGTTTCTGGAGAGCGTGGAAGATAGTTTCCTGACGCAGCTGGTTAGTGAGCCTACCAGGGGAGGTGCCCCGCTAGACTTTCTGCTCACAAACAGAGGACTGGTGGGAGATGTGGTGGTTGGGAGCTGTCTTGGGGAGAGTGACCACAAAATGGTAGAGTTCTCTATTCTTGGCGAAGTCAGGAGGGGGACCAGTAAAACTGTTGTCTTAGACTTCCAGAGGGCAGACTTTGAGCTGTTCAGGACCCTGGTTGGCAGAGTCCCTTGGGAAGCAGTTCTGAAGGACAGAGGAGCCCAGGAAGGCTGGGCATTCCTCAAGAAGGAAATCTTAATGGCTCAGGAGCGGTCTGTCCCCACGTGCCCAAAGACAAGCTGGTGTGGAAGAAGACCAGCCTGGCTGAACAGAGAATTGTGACTAGAGCTTAGGAAAACAAAAAAAAAAGAGGGTTTATGATCTTTGGAAAAGAGGGCAGGCCACTCAGAAGGATTATAAGGATGTTGTAAGGATGTGTAGGGACAAAATTAGAAAGGCCAAAGCTCATCTGGAGCTCAATCTGGCTACTGCTGTTAAAGATAAAGTGTTTTTATAAGTACATTAACACGAAAAGGAGGACTAAGGAGAATCTCCACCTTTTATTGGATGTGGGGGGGAACTTAGTGGTGAGAGATGAGGAAAAGGCTGAGGTGCTTAATGCCGCCTTTGCCTCAGTCTTTAGTGGCAAGACCGGTTGTTGTCTAGATACCCAGTACCCTGAGCTGGTGGAAGGGGATGGGGAGCAGGATGTGGCCCTCACTATCCACGAGGAAATGGTTGGCGACCTGCTACAGCACTTAGATGTACGCAAGTTGATGGGGCCGGTCGGGATCCACCCGAGGGTGCTGCGAGAACTGGTGGAAGAACTGGCCAAGCCACTTTCCGTCATTTATCGGCAGTCCTGGCTATCAGGGGAGGTCCCAGTTGACTGGTGGCTAGCAAATGTGACGCCCATCTACAAGAGGGGCCGGAGGGTAGACCCAGGGAACTATAGACCTGTTACTTTGACCTCAGTGCCAGGGAAGCTCATGGAGCAGATTATCTTGAGTGTCATCACGCAGCACTTGCAGGGCAACCAGGTGATCAGGCCCAGTCAGCATGGGTTTATGAAAGGCAGGTCCTACTTGACAAACCTGATCTCCTTCTATGACAAAGTGACGCGGTTGGTGGATGAGGAAAAGGCTGTGGATGTGATCTACCTTGACTTCAGTAAGGCTTTTGACACCGTTTCCCACAGCATTCTCCTCAAGAAAGTGGCTGCTCTTGGCTTGGACTGGCGTATGCTTCGTTGGGTTAGAAACTGGCTGGATAGCCGGGCCCAAAGAGTCGTGGTGAATGGAGTTAAATCCAGTTGGAGGCCGGTCACTAGTGGAGTCCCCCAGGGCTCAGTACTAGGGCCAGTCCTCTTTAATATCTTTATCGATGATCTGGATGAGGGGATCGAGTGCACCCTCAGTAAGTTTGCAGATGACACCAAGTTAGGTGCGTGTGTCGATCTGCTTGAGGGAAGGAAGGCTCTGTGGGGGAGGATCTGGATAGGCTGGACCAATGGGCTGAGGCCAACTGTGTGAAGTTCAACAAGGCCAAGTGCCGGGTCCTGCACCTGGGGCACAACAACCCCAAGCAGTGCTACAGGCTGGGAGATGAGTGGTTGGAAAGCTGCCTGGCAGAGAAGGACCTGGGAGTATTGGTTGATAGTCAGCTGAATATAACCCATCAGCGTACTCAGGTGGCCAAGAAGGCCAACAGCATCCTGGCTTGTATAAGAAACAGTGTGGCCAGCAGGGCTAGGGAAGTGATTGTTCCCCTGTACTTGGCTCTGGTGAGGCTGCACCTCGAGTACTGTGTTCAGTTTTGGGCCCCTCGCTACAAGAGGGACATGGAGGTACTCAAGTGAGTCCAGAGAAGGGCAGCGAAGCTGGTGAGGGGTCTGGAGAACAAGTCTTATGAGGAGCAGCTGAGGGAACTGGGATTGTTCAGTCTGGAGAAGAGGAGGCTCAGGGGCGACCTCATCACACTCTACAGGTACCTTAAAGGAGGCTGTAGCGAGGTAGGGGTTGGTCTGTTCTCCCACATGCCTGGTGACAGAACGAGGGGGAATGGGCTGAAGTTGTGCCAGGGGAGGTTTAGGTTGGATATTAGGAAGAACTTTACTGAAAGGGTTGTGGTTGTTAGGCATTGGAATGGGCTGCCCAGGGAAGTGGTTGAGTCACCATCCCTGGTGGTCTTTAAAATATGTTTAGACATAGAGCTTAGTGATATGGTTTAGTGGAGGACTTGTTAGTGTTAGGTCAGAGGTTGGACTAGGTAATCTTGGAGGTCTCTTCCAACCTAGATGATTCTGTGATTCCGTGATTCTGCTTGCATTCTCCATTCATAGAGTATTTGATTAATTCACATTTCCATTGTGCACAGAGCTGTCATCCTTGGCATGGTTTGACAGAAACCACTTCTAGCCAAAATTAATGGCAATTTAAATTTCCAGCTAACAGTTTTAGAGCTATATTAGGCAAGAAGATTTGAGCAATATTCAGGCAGAGATGAGAAATCCAGTTAGATTTCCAGTCTATTATCAGTGCTGTTAGCCACCTCTCTGGTGATATTATGCCTAAACACAAACTTTTCTGTTCTATGGCAGTCTGTTCAGGTAGTAACAATCTGTGTGCTTTAATTCTTTTTGAGCATTATTTAGCAAAAAGGACATTGCCCAGATACACCATTGGTTTTTTGTTTATTTAAAAATCCTTCTCACTCCTAGTAGAAACTACAGTGTTCTGGCAACAGCTAATGCCTGACTCAAAGGGACTTTAGAGCTGTGACAGGTGCCGTGGTACATGCAAGATCCATGTTGCACTGAAACCCTTGGAACTGAGTAGTGGATGCTGGCTGTCAAGCTGATCCACCTACCTCTGCCTGTCTAAACCTTGTTGAGCTGAAACGAACTTAGAGAAGGCTTCAGAAGCATGGAAACTGACTTAAAATCTATCTCCCTGGTGATACAAAAATGACATCTAAATGAGAAAGAGGGAAGGACCATTTACAGTAGTGGGAAGATGGTGGCAGGATCTAAAATATGATTCTCTGAATTCCAAGCTCCTCAAGAAGAAATAAAATCTCTTGTTTGAACCTCATATTAATACAGCAGGATGTGTGGTAAGTGATGGCCACTTTGCCCCTTTTTCCTGTATTCCTCTTAAAAGCATTGTTGTGTAGTATTGCACAGTTTTATTCCAAAACACTTCCCTAATAATTAGTTGTTATGAACTTCGACTCAGCAAGACATTTAAACAATTGCTATGTTTTAAGTATTTGCTTTTATTCCCAAAGGGAAATCTTTTGCTTTTATGCTCTCTGAGAATGTGGGAAGGAGAAAATTGTCTTATCACAGCGTAAATAAAATTAAAGGTTTTCCTGCTAGCAGTCCCTATGAAGTTATTTGCTTAAAACTGATTATGAATGTCCCCCTCCTTACAGAGAAGGGGACCACAGCCATTGCTGCTGAGCTTCTGCCTTGGTTCTTGGAGCATTCAGTTTTCATGGGAAACCTTCACGCCCACACTTACCGAAGTGTATCCAAGTCTTGCTGTGTATTACATTATGGCAACTCTATCATTCAGGCTTTCAGTTAACACGTAATGCAGAAATATATTGGCAAAGCACAAGGCAACACCCATACCCTTCACTTGTTTATCTTGGTGTAGTTGATGTCATCAGTTCTGCGTGTCTTCCCTAACGCCCATGAAGAAAAAATACAGATATTTGGAAATTTACTTCTGGAAGAAGTAGGTTGTAACTTAAAATTCAGCAGGTATCACTGAGTACTGGTGGTCTGCATGTAAAAAAGGAGGAGGAAAAAAAAAAGCGTATCTTTTATAAAAGGGAGGTTAGCGTGGGGTGGGAATTCCTCCTGGCTTGCCCAGGTAGTGGGAGAGTTTGCACGTTTCGTCTTGTGGTTTTTGTAACTATGTTTTTAGACTGAGATTTGTGAGCGCACAAATATTCAAAGTCCATGTGAAACACTTCAAGACAGATGCTTTAAGTCAAACACCAGTCAAAGAGTTGAATTTTCAGATTAATAGGCATTACAAACAAGTACTCTGTGAAAATGAGACCATTTGTTTCAGTTTCTGGCCTATGACCTTCTGATACTGGTTTTAGCCTGTCCTCTGAATGTGCTATGTGTATGTGCATAGGGGGTGTCCATACATGTCATCTTCGCTATGTTGATCCTGTCTTGTTGCAAGAAGATCATTTGTAGTATCTTTGAAGTCTGTTAGGATTGTTCTGTGCTGCTGTATCTGTGGAAACTATTTTTGGAATAAAGTTGGTAGAAGACCAAGTCTAAATGACCTATGGACCATCTTAGTATTAGTCTGCACAGTTTCATGGTTTAAATAAAGGTACAATTGTTATTTAAATTGTTACAATTTTAAAAAGGTACAATTGTTATTGTGATTTAAATAACGTAAATATTTCAGACACTTCTCATTAGATCTTGTAGAAGTAAATCCTTGTAATTCCCTTTTGTGAAGGGATGATTTCAGCTTCTCTGTGAAGCGACGTCATTCTAGTTCAGTGCTGTGTTCCTCTGTGAATTAGTCATTGTAGCCTTTGCTTGTCCTGTGCTAGAAATGCTTTACGAAATCACACGATGAAGGTTTTTATGTTTGTTTTTTTAAAAATGTTTAAAAGTTGGCTGCTTCCCTAGAAATAGACAGGTTAGAGCATAACATTTTAAGGAGACCTGCTACTGACTTGCCTTGTCAGCTTAAATAATGCTGAGCTTTGAAATATTCCAGTATTATTAGTGATGTCTGTCTCACTGAGTATCTGTATAGTTTGGGGCACTTTACGTGCACTATACAGACTTTTTCTCAGGAATTTTACATTTCCAGTAGTCTTGGGCAGGATCCCCAAAAAGAAATGAGCCCTTGAATGTGGAGTTGTCTAAAAGAATATTGGCCAATTGCTAATCTCACCCATTTTCTTCTAAAGTCCCCTCCCTTCCCCCAGTCAATCTGCTCCTTCACAGGATTGAGCCTGAAGTGACATTACCTTCAGGGCAAGGTGTGCTGTTTCACAGGCCATAGCCATGGTGACTCCCACTCTAGGGTCCAGTAAGTGTGGGTATTAACACTGTGTGTGCAACTCCATCAGGTTTTAGAACTGTGAGGTTTTGGGGTAACTGGTGCTATGCAATTTTTTTTAAGTGATGCTGTAAGTTAGCTGTGCTGTTATATTTATTTGAACCATGATTATCAGGCAGGTATAAAACACTTAAGTCTTTGTTTTAATGAATCATGTGGAACTGTTTTCCATGGTTTATATATAAAATCATGTTCAAGTTTCCTTAAAAATTCACTTTGAGCAGTTAACAAGGAGCTCTTGGTTGGATGCCTGCATAAAGAGCAGAAGAATCAAGCTGAAGTGATTAAGTAATGAGAAAACAACAACAACAACAAACACCTGTAAGCTTCCCAGTGCTCTGCTCGTCTCTGTAAATAATATGCTAGGACAACTCTCACTGTTTCTTGACCCATCACTGTGAATGTGTTTGTTCAATCTGATGCTGTTCAGACAAGATTAAACACCAGTTAATAGAAAGGAATTCCCCAATATGTCACAGTTTCTCACCAATCTTTATTTTGGCTGGAGGAGTGAGTCACTCATGTTTTAAAAAAAGGAATAAACTTTTAGTACAATGAACTGTATCTGTGAGGTGGGGTATTCATAGCTTTGCAGCAGTCTCATTGCAGTGGGGAAGAAAAGACTTTGTTGTGTGGAGTATTTTTGTATGGGGGATTCAAACTGGCTCACTGTTTTCTTACAGTGCTGTGAATATGGGTGAAGAGGAAGGAGAAGCTTGCTTCTTTCCACCCTGTTGCTCGAAGGCCATATGTCCTTGCTCTTCACCTCATCTTGCCCATCTGTATTTCCAGTTCAGAAATTATCAATTTTTGCTAGGTATCTTCTTGAAAACCCTGTGGTTTGTGAGTAATCAAGATAGTGACGCTGAATCTTCAGTAAGTAGTGTTTTGGGGGACCTGGGTTGGCCAAGCCCCTACAGCCAGGAGCTATAACTCTTGAGCAGCTGTCAGACTTGACTGAAGTTTGTCCAAGGCTGGGGTCACCAGTTGGCTGGCCGTGATTCCCCAACTGGCAAGTATTTTCTTCTGGGTGAAAGGAGACATAAATATGAACTGTAATCACCTGGTAATATAGTCTGTGTCTGACACTTATCTTCCAGCAGTCTCCATTTTATACTTGTTCTGCTAAAATTGCTAAAAATTAAGCAGAAAGTATGGAATAAAATCTATGTAGATCAATAGACAGACCATTATACATGTATGGGAAGGATGATTCCTGTGCACAATCAAACTCAAAAAAGTCCCAAATCGTATCTGAGATCTACTTTCTTTCAAAGAAGCAGGAAATCTCAAGCAATTCCTTCCAGGAGCCAAATATTAAAGAGAAATACCATTTTGTAATGAGATTGAGGATTAAGCCTCACTATTTGGAAGTAGTGAGGTATATGACTGAACTGGACTGTTTGTGACAGGGAAAAGAGAAAGCAAAATAGTCGTTATTGTCAGATATGCTCTGTTCCTTTCCATTCCCAAGAGGTAAGGTGGGGATGATCGGCAGTGAATGCCATGTGGGATGTTAAAACAGCTTTTAAGTCAGCACCTAATTGAATGTCTCTAGAAGTCTCTTCTTACACAGGGTGTTCACTAAGAAGCGATGTCATACTCCAAAACAAAGCACTTGGGCAGTGGGTGTGCGTGGAGGAGAGAGTAGGATCATGCTGTAAGAAGCGCTCACATTTTTAGCCAGACAGCACTTCTGCAGCAGATAAAATTTCTCTCTCCAACAGATGGAGGAGAGGTGAGTGGGAGGGAAGTTTGAAAGTGCACTGTGTCATTTCTGTTTGCCCACTGCTTTGGCTGCAAGGGAGGATGCAGGAAATACCAGTCAATAAAAGGGTGGATTTAAAAGTGCAGCAGCACCAAGGAGGTAGATGCAACTCTGTAATTATGAAGTGGCTTTCACTTGGGATTGTCAAAATGTTTTATGAACAGTAGGCAGCGGAGCTTTATGATATCCCACTGGGCATGTATCAATCATTCTTATTTAGAGATGGATAAATCCGGGAATAGTGAGAACGTGATGAGCTTTAGGTGCACAAGAATATTGATTTGTAGGGGTGGACCTCATGTCACCAGATCCTTCTGCTTCCAGTACAGGACCTCACTCCCTGTATGTGTTGTTCAGAGTCAGACAAGCTGCCTGGCATTAACATGGGCAATTCTGTACATGCCTGACCCAGCCTTCGCCTGGAATACACTGTCACTTACTTTCCTTGATCAGGCTTAATTTACCTGTCACTTTTGTTAGAACTGATGACTTGAAAGCCTTCTTAAAAAATGACTTATCTTCTCTGAGAATGGCAGGGAAAGGATTGCTAAGTGAGAGCATCTGCAAAATGCTGCTTGCAGAGCAGCACCACCTGCAAAATCTTAATTTCTCACTCTTGAAATTTGGGAGGTTGGGGGGGGGGGGAACATCTCAGGTAATTTGTTGTAATATAAACTAATCAGCTTTCCAAAAGGTTGGGCACTGAGGAGGTAGCTGGGCAGTGGAACAGGCTCCCCAGGGAAGCAGTCATGCACTGAGCCTGTCTGAGATCAAGAAGTGTTTGGACAATGCTTTCAGACATAGGGTTTGATTTTGGGGTGGTCCTGTGTAGAGCCAAGAATTGGACTCAGTGATCCTTGTGGGTCCCTTCCAACTCGGGATGGGCTATGATTCTATTATCTCCTCTAAAAAAGGGCTGCTGTTTCAAAGATGTAAGGTCAAAATCATGGTTATATGAAGTATTTGGGTGAAATGTTTAAACATGACCTTGGAGAGTTCTGTGAGTTCTGCTGTCCATGCACTGGAGGTAACCATGTGTGTATATTTGTACCCAGCATGAACTCTTCCAGATACTTTAGTCTTATTTATATTTGCGGGAAAGTGCAATATGGCTGTCAAATTTCAGATGAATTTCACCAGTATAAACAGAAAACAAGCAAAACCAGAGTCAGATTCTCCACGTGTTAATGCAGGGCAGTCAGGCCCCAGCGTACAAGCTAAGGTGGGCTTTCTGAACTACTCTGATTCACTCGTTCTGTCAGAAATTAAAAATATCTTGACATTTTGTCTGAATGTTGATAGTGTTGAACTGCTGGTGAAGGCCATGGGGCAAGGCACCTTTGCTTTCTTTCTGACCTTCTAGAAGGGTTTTGTTGCTGTGGCTAGGAGAGTGGGTCTCTGCACACGAGGATTTCTTAAGATGAGCTCCTGAAACATGAGATTTTGTGGCTGCTTGTGAGGTAATTACTTCTGTCTCACAAGGGCTCGGTGTTCTGGTTGCTTGATTAGGTATCCAAGCATGGGCTTGGCTTCAGGGTTTGTGCCTTCTGTGTGATCTCAGACAAATCAGTCCTGTTTGTTCCTGCCTTGCTAAACTGGGGTACCAAAATACATCCTGCAAATGTCTGGCGTTCATCATCTTACTATTTGTATAATGGCAAACTATTTGCATCTTAAATGCTGACTCATAAAGCAAGGTATTTCACTGAAGATGAAAGTGAAATGGCCCTGCATCTTTTCCAAATTATTTGTCATTTCATTTTTTGTCTCTCTTTGGGGATCTCCATCCTACTTTCTGTCATGCATATGAGTCTCGGCTGATTGATATGAAGAGATAAAGAGCCTTGAGCAAAAACACTTTTATAAACAAAGATATAAAACTTTTTTCTTATAAACTGAGGAAAAAAAAAACTTAAGCAGAATGAAAAAACATTAACTGACCCGTTTCCAGACGGACTCTAGGAATAGATTAACAAAGGAACTAAAATGTAAGTTTGACGGTTTAGTTTTCTGCTCCAGTGAGAGAAGGCAGACTGAAAAAATGGTGGCTTCAGAAAGACATACAACTGTCCCCCTTGTCATGAATATTTTCTACTAGAATGCATTTACAGCTTATGACCTGAATATTGACATGAAAATGTATATTGCAGATTAGTTTTATTTACAAAATTCTTGTAAATTACATCTAAAAAGAGGTCTGCGTTTGTTGTCAGTCATAAAAGCCCAGTTGGTGAAATAGGTGAAATCACCTTTAGTAATTTTGTGCATAGAATTTGCTTCAGTAATAGATTATAATTGCACTGGAACAGGCTGCCCAGAGAAACTGTGGATGCCCCATCAAGTGTTCAAGGAAGTGTTCAAGGCTAGGCTGGATGGGGCTTTGACCAACCTGGTCTGGTGGGAGGTGTCCCTTCCCATGGCAGGGGGTTGGAACTGGGTGATCTTTTAAGGTCCCTTCCAACCCAAGCCATTCTATGATTCTATGATATGTCAGCAGTCTTACTTTTTGCTGCATCTAAACTAAATTCAGTACAGTGACCACTAGAACTTGACAAATCGGTTGGGAGTTGAAGCCTGGATGAAGAAAATTAAAAATCTAATAACAAAACCTAGAAAAAGAGGAGTTAACCTCTTCTGCTTCTAGATATACTGAAGAGCACATGGCCAGAAACAATTCCTTATTCAAATAGTTTTAACTTCAAAATATAATTCAATAAATGTTTGGTATTCATAGTATTGCATGTAATTATATTTAACTGATTAAAGCATATCGAGTTTTTGTCTTTTACATAATTGAAATTTCCATTCAAATTAGCTTAACTCAAATCATGAATAAGAAGGAATCCCCTTAGAAATTAAAAGCATTATCTGCCTTTTTCTAATAGAATAGTCTAAAAATTAAGATACCTAATTATACATTCTTCTAGTTACCAAGGAAAAAGTACCAGGTTTAGTAAAAATGTCTCACTTTCAAAATAGCATGTCTTAATAATTACTAAAAGTGAGAATCAATCTTCAGAAAAATAACTAAGTGTAAAAAATGTGAGATAAGAATAAAGCCACATTTTGAATCAGGATCTGTTCTTTGCTGAAAAATGTTAAAAATAGCATTTGCAGCCTTACCCATATGTTACCTTTCTATCTGAGCTCCTGTAGGCTTTGTGTGCATTTGATGATAACTACATTGTTGAATTTGTTTTTGTTTTTGTTTTCTCTCTGATATCAATTGAGTAATGAAGGATTAATAGGTGACCTCAAACATTGTGGTGACCTCAAACATGCTTCTTTCTCTCTTTTCTATTTAATGAAAGCACACTAAAGCTAAAGTGTCCAGTGAATATGTTAGGCACTGAAATAGTAAGTGCATGGCTCCATAGCGAAACACAAAATCCTCTGTTCAGAAGTAATGCAATTCAAATAGAGAGTAAGACACTTAAGGATGTGATCCAGTGCAGCCACTACACTGACTTATGAGACTAGCTAAAACACATACAGCTGCCTCAAGAAAGGTACATGGAAATACTGGAGAGAAGGATGAACCCCTGGCAGAGTTGCCTTAGTCTACATGGTAGATCCATCTTTCTAAAGCTCTGTCCTGAGGACAACACCAAAATGGTGGGAGCATTTGGACACAAAATGGGGAGCAGTCAGCCTCTTCCTCAACCCAAATATTCAAACATCTCCCACCTTGACACCATGGCAGAAAGCTGAGCTAGAGGCAAGTTTCCCTCCTGAACCTGGCTCTTTAATGCAGAGAGTCATTAAGAAATTTACTGGGTGAGAAAGGGAGGGGATACAGGAAGCAGGACCTTGCAGCCTAGCACTGGGGTCACTTTGTGATGAAGCCTGCACATACCTCTTGATCATTCTGCACTTAACAGTCATAGAAAATAAGCAGGTGCTGAGAGCATTTAAAGAGGGCTAAGGGGAGGGGGAGATGCTCAAGAACATGATTTTGGTTCAGTGAACTTAAGCCTCATTTCTCTGCCTTTCATTTCTTGCTGATACCTAGCTCTTGGTTGCTCCTCTGAGAGTTTGGGAGCAAATGAACAAGCACAGCTTTGTTTCTCAGTAGATGAATACTAATTGTTTCCCTTTGGACTTATGCCATGTTATTTAAAAATACATATATATATATATGCAGTGAATAAACACAATGTTAAGTCATGTGCAATCATCCCCAGCCTACTGGAGTTTTTAACAGCACCTACTCATTGATTTTATAACAAGGATTCAGCTTTCCTTTAAATTCTTAGCTCAGAAAGTGGCCACAGGAAAACCTATGCTCCAACAGACTTTATTGTAGAAGATTTCTTATGGAAAACCACCAGCATTTACCCCAGTGTGATTCTAAATTGTTCTCCAGTGGAGCGCTCACTGAATACTCAAAACTGCTCAGGTGGTAATGCCGTCTGCAGATATTTTCTATGCCCTTGCAATGCATGTGCATTTATTACTGCAGCACTGAAATTTTATTAAAACTTTTTAAATGTCTAAAATAAGTGAATTCCCATTCCTGCATTTAAAACAATGCTTAAAACATAAAGAAAGAATTTGTTCACATGGTGATGTTCTTTGCCTTATCAGTGTGCTGGAGAGGCAGTTTTTTGTTAGCGTCTTGATTTTCAAGTGCAATTCTCCCTCACCACAGGACTCGAAGCACTGAGTAGAGTGAAACAATGGTTGTAGCCTCCATAAATTTTCCCAGGGAAAGGGCAGAGGAAGAGCTAGCCTGGACTCTTTTTGGAGCATAATGTTAAAGGCAGTTCTGCACAGACCGGATTAATTTCCTCAGCTCTGATTCTCGGGCATTTGTCATACACTGTATGCTATTGGCATATGGCCACAGCATGCGTTCTCACATGTATGACCTATTCATTTTATACTGTCAGTATTTAAAAATACCTGAAACTCCAGACAGCCTCCATCAATTACTTGAAATGGGTAGAGTTTCTACAGGGAACATGTTTTCTCTTTAGAGAGCATTATCTCTAGATTTCTTCCTAATATGAGTAAAGTTATCCATAAAGGCATCTCATCTGGTCTCAACAAAGGAGTTTTTACATCTTTAATTAAGGGCTGACTCACTCCTTTGTTCCCCTTTGATGGTGAAACTCAACAAACAGACGATTATAATTACATCCTGATACAAAGATGGTGTTTTGAATCAAATCTTCAGTTTCACACAAAGGTCTAAGGTACACCATGCTTCAGTACCAGCTTCACATAAGGGAAATGCATTCTTTGATAGACTTACGGTTAGCTTTAGCGCAGGTACAGGAGGATAAAGCACTGGCTAAGAACTCTGCTCCCATTTTCATTCTAAACTTCACTCCTTTCTGGACAAAAACTATGCAACAGATAACATATTTGTATGTTAAGTAAATTAAAAACAGATAGTTGGTGAGATGAGGGACTTTTCATTCAGATTAGTTTGCAGATATCATCCACAGGGCTTTACTGGTGATGTGAATAGGTAGCAAAATGCAGTCCCCAGGCTCCCAAGCTGCAAGCAAATGCTCCACCATGAGCCCATTCCTAACAAGTGCAGAGGGATTAGAAACCAGTTGCTACCTTTGAACTGTTTGTCTTCTGCTTCCTAATGCGAGTGAGATTTGTGGATCATTTAGGGTATCATTTATCGCAGGGGAAATTTTGGAAGTGAATTTAAATTTTGGGGGGTGGCTTAGCATGTTTTCCAGGCAGACTTGACTAGATGAAGCGACACAAAGTGGCTGGTCCCCTCTGCTTTGTGGTGGTATCATGTAAAGTGAGGTGCCATGTGGGGGTTTGGGAAGTCATCTGCAATGGATTTAAATTGGTTTTGAAGACATTGTCTGCTTTTTCTCAAAGGGAAGAAAATTGCCACCTGTTTTTCTTTTCTCGCTTTTTCACCATTGAAATGTCAAGTCTGGTTTTCCTTGGTATCTGTAGCTGTAACAATAAATAGCATTGTCTGTAGACTTAATACTTCCTCTATGTCGTCTTTGTGAGGATAGTGAGAAAAGATTTACTTCAGTGATTTACTTCAGGCTTTACTTTCAGAATTTACTTCAGTTTACTTCACTGTTCGTCCTTATTCAGCACATAAGGAAAAATTTCATCCCTTTCAGCAGGAGGAAACTTTGTTTAGTCTTAGTTCAAAGTAGTTTAAAAGCTTATTTGGGGTGTTTAGAAATGTAATTGGAGTGGAAGCCTGGTAGAAAGGTGTTCTTCACCTCTTGCAGAAGAGCTAATATATCCCTATAACAGATCATCTCTGCTACGGTGTGCCTATAGACTTTGAGCCTCAGATGAAAGCAAGATCTTTCAACTAACACTGGATTGAAAACTTGAGAATAGGCTGTGACCACAAATCTGTGCCTGTGAAGGAGTGACAGAAAATTTCTTACCCAGAATTGACGTACGGAAAACGGACTCCACAATCAGTAAGACTGTAAAGTAGGTATGTTTATTCAGTGCTGGGGAGCACGGGGGTAGTCCCACCAAAGTCGTGTGCACCCCAACGCGGCAACTTGCCTTGGTTATATGCAGTAAAGAGTTACATATGCATGAAGTTTCTCCATGTGCCTATACATATGCATGACCTATCCCTGCTTCATATTAAAATTAGCTCCAATAAGTCATTTCCATAAACTCCTCCTGTCTGCGCTTGCACAGTGTCTCGTGGAGGTGGTCGCCGGGGGTCGTGGGGATGAAGGCTGATAACTCTTCTTCATCACCACCAGTTGACCTCTTGTCTTTGTGCAGACTCAGCTGCTCCTTGGCTCTTGTCCAAACCACAGGGTCAGTCTCAGTCGGTTCTTGAGACAGGTTCCCCGTTTTTATCAGGAACCGTCCTTTATGAGGGGCCCCAAGACTTCTTGTTTCAGTTAATTTGCACAGTAGTAAGCAAATACATTAGGCAACATCTATTTCTAATACAATAATCTAGGGATTCATTAGTCAGCATCCTGTCTACTAAGATTCTCTTAACTCCCTCCCTCAGAATATCTTACACCAGATTTCAACAAGATGTCTCTGAGATAGGGGCAGCTCTGGTCTGACTGAGCTGGGAAAGGGGACATGCAACTGTGCCCGTACCATTGGATGTGTAGCATATGTGGGTAGGTACAGGGAAAGGAGATTGTTTCCCTCTCCGACTCATAGAGCTTATTACTGTGTCTGAAGGACATAAAGGAGAGGAAAGTCTGTACAATGTGCAGTCCTCTTGGCTGAATAGCCATTGTTTAGGAGACCCCTCAACCTTTTTTCTCCACTTTCTTTTACTGCACTACAAGGCGAATGACAAAAAAATAGAGGAAAAAAAATGGAATGCTGCCATGTGGCTGTGTGCTAAAACACAGCCTCCATCAAAATTCTGATAAAGCAGCCTGCTCTGGCCTTTCAAATCTTTCTCCTTCACATGGGTATGGATAACTTGGCAGCTGTATAGAAGTACTTGCAGTACTTAAGCTCTGTCCTCTGGGGTTGAGCAAAGTTCAGTAAAGCCAGTGGAAAACCACATATTTTCTCATGACTTTTTACCTTATCTTGTGTGCATTTCTTGCAATCTTGTTTTGAAAGGCTAAGTCAGGAAAGCAATGAAATTAATGCAGAAAGAGCTCAAAAGCTTGTAAATAATGTACCACTGCATATTGGCACAGGAAGCAAAGGAAAGTGCTGTCAAAAAGGGTGGCAACACTGTTAAAGTCTTGGTGAATGTGTGCGTGTCAAAATCAACATCATGTGCATTTTACTGGTTGTTCTAAAATTGGCAGAGGGTCTGCATTGTGGGGTGGCCCCTATCTTAAAACCAGCGAAATTTAAGCAAGTTGTTCTGTGAGCAGTAAGACTAAGCAGCATAGTTTCCATAGGAATTGTCTTTTGTCTCCCCACTTAAGCTTTCCTCCAATTCAGCTAACATCGGGCTCCACTGTATGCTGTTGGTGCTAGCCATGAAAAACAGGAACAGAGCTAATGTGAAGCTACTCAAGGGTGACTACCCATGCTCAAGCAGCAATTGGTTGTCAGCAGTTGCATTAAGTGAAGAGCAGCTACATCCTAGCTGTTTCTCCCTCATAAGAGAAAATAATTTGGCTTGTGGTGTGCTATCCAGATTTAAGTTTTCACAAAATATATATTTCAGTTATATTTCAAATATCTACTCTCTTGTCATTTTTAAAAGAAATTAGCCAGTGGTTTCAAAATTATTGGATTAGGAGAGGGAAAATGCAAAATAAGACGGGGGGAGAAAATCACATTCACAGAAGTCTTTCCTCCTTGGGAAGTCAGGCTTGAAATGGTTTATGTTGGTAACCAAGTATTTGTCTGCTCATTCTTAAACCTCTAAGGCTGGTATTTTTAAGGTACTCTTTCTCACTCAAGAAGGCTTAAAATTTTCTTGATGGTAATACAGATTTTCATATAACTGTATCTGAGGCTTCAAAAAGTCATTGTTATATTGTGAGATTCATTAAAAAAATAAAAAAGTGCTGCCAGAACAGGTTCTCCTATTTTGGAAAACCTTTGCTTGTTGTCTTGTCCATCAGAATCCAGTATAAATAGCAAATTCTAACCAGAGCTTCGAGAAGATATGGAGTGGTACCAGTCATCCTAAGTATGTAGAAAAGCAACAGCTGCTGACCAATTTTAGACATGTTCCTCTAAATATTCAAGGGTGTTTTGTAATGTAATATTATGATTTATCCTTCAGTGGTGCCAAAAGGTTCGAGCTGAAAGTGGAGCCTGAAGGTACTATTTTTTGTATCTATGTGCAGTGGGAGATAACCCCGTCCCCAGTTCCCCCATATCCCTTTCCCCCCAAATATCCTAACTGCTAATTAGGCAGAGTGGAAGAAGAAAGGCAGACGCCATAAATTGGGACAGCTTGAGTTTGGCTCCAGAGCAGATCAGTGTCTGAGCTAAGAATAGAACTCGGTCTCCTGCCTCTCCGTGATCTTCTCTTTCCTGGACTCACCTGCCACTCTGTAAGGTCCTTGGAAAATGTTGCATTTTTAATATGGTGTTATAAAACTCAAAAGTTTACGGAAACATAAATACTTAACAAACTTAACAGACTGCATGAAACACTTGAAATACACTGTGTATTGGATATGGCTGAGCAGCATTCATTCACTTTTGTGCAATGTTGTTAAATTTTTTGTTGAGACGAGGGAAAAAAAAAGGAAAAAGAATGTAACTTGATTTCAAGGGTTCAGCTACATCACATCCTTGTCAGACATGTCATGCTGTTGCATATTCCTGTCAAGTATATTTGTGTTTACACTACCTTTAGCATAAATGCATGAACACTCTGTGCATGTACCACACACAGCATGGCCTTGTGGATACAATTGTTTTCCCAACTCATTATTTTCTTAATATGCTTTCCTCTTCTCTCTTGTAGGACTTTCCTTTCTTTGTTACTGACTTGGATTACAAATAATCTTTGTTTCCCTATTCTTCTGAACTAAATAGCTAAATGCAGGTTCCTGTGGCTATGAAAGAGGTTATGAATCATACAAACAAAATATCTTAAATTCTCCTTGTGTAGGTTATAATCCATTAAAATCATTTTCAATCCATGCCATTTAACCTTGTCCTTTTTTCCTGTCAGAACTGAGAAACCATGATTAATTAATGTGTAATTTCGGTCCCCGCTCATCACACTGGTAGACCTGTGGGTCACAATGCATTTGTATAATTCCAGGTGCAAAGATATGCCAGTTTACATCATCACCACTCAGTATTACTGCATGATGATGATAAAGAATTGAATAATTAGGATTGCAAGGGAATCTTTTGGGGGTTAGGTTAGTATAAGTAAAATAAAGTGACATGCTCTGAACTCTCTCTCTTGCTGAGTACAATACCACAGGTTGCTGCAGGAGTTTTGTACATCTGTATGGAGTTCTGCTCTATACATTTTCTGTACATTTTCAGCTCTCATGAGATAAGAGCAGGCTGGTCCCATAAACTATCATCCCAGATGGTTTGCCCAGTCTCATGTGTCCATGAGACCACCAGCTGTGCAGACTTATCCCATGAATTCTCCTTGGCAAGTGGTGGCAAAGTGATGGATCTCTGTGTGCCTGAGCTCCCTCTGTGCCGCCTGTGCTTCTTATGGAAAGGCTGAGAAGGCCAGCGAGAACTCTCCCATGGTCAGCACTGCAAAAAAGGCTAAGTGACAAATCCTGTCCTGGGGAAGAGAGAGAAAAAGCATGTTGCAAACAAGCAGAAAGTAATGGAGATGGTGCCCTGTTTGCTGTCTGAATTTTAAGTGCAGTGACTGTATTCAAAAATGAGGAGGAAAGTACAGATTGCTTATCCATCTTTCCTGAGAATCATAAGCATTATTAATTAGCCTAGATCTTTCCCAAAAGACCATTTTCAAGTGTTCTTCGTGAAAGCACAGAAACTTAGATGTTTCTTATGCAAAAGACCACATTTCATCCCCAATTTAATATTTTGGGAGGTCCCTCAGATCAAATTTGCAACTTTCGAATTATTCCTTTTCACACCAACTGTCAGCCAGGGCACTGATGTGACAAGTCCTTTTTTAAAAAGATAAGCTTCAATTTGAGCAAGAATTATTTTAGTGAAGACCTACAGCTATGTTACACAAGACAGACTGCAGTATCTTGGTGGATCTTCTCCTTTTGCATCTATGAAGATATCAGATGGCCACATTTCCCAAAGATACAGCAGAGGCTGGCCAATCTGCATCCAGTCCACCTAATCCAGTGAACAGAAATACTTTTCATGTTTCAGCCTTTTCATTCAATAAGGAAGTGAGGAGTTGAATTTCTCATCATGCCTAGCTGCTGAATGTAGGGAGAGAAACATTCTGCCATCAAGGTGCCTAAAGAGGTGCCCAGAAAATCGGTGATGCCTCTCTTGCCTTCCAAGTAGCAGCTGCTTTGCCCTGGCAGTGCTCAGAAGTTTGACATCTTCTTGCATCACTGATTTGCATTAGATTAAATGACCTTGAGGTGAAAGACTGTGTCATGCTGGCACTGTAACTTCTAGTTTACTGATCGGTTTCCCCCATCCATCTCCTATTTTCCTGGTCCATTTTCCTATTTCTACAGTAAGAATATAAAGATTATTAGTAACTACAAACTAGATGCTTCCAAACACTATAAATTGTGTAATTTAGAAATGTATCAGTACAGTGTCTTGTGCTATTCGCAGCTAAATTCTCTGTTGCCTGAGCCCTTAGTGGCAATGAAAATCAATGTCTCTCATAAGCTAAGGTCCCTATTCACTTTACATGACGGCATGAGATAAACAGATATGTAGCAAGTAGAGGTATTCATAGCGGGGAGAATGTTCACAACTTCTGAGGAAGGGAGCATATTTTTAAAGCTATGTTGTCAACAAGGGAATTTGGCTTCTTAAGAATTTGCAAGGAGATATGTGTGCATGTAGGTGTCTAAGTACCTTTGAAAATCTAGAGTAATTTCAAGAAATGCACCCAGCATCAAATATCTGTAACAATAATGGTAAATACTGAGGCACAGAAAGTCAGGCAGTTTGAGTTCTGCTTCCATGTCTGCCTGTGACTTGCTAAGTGACCCTCATTGAGTTTCTTTGCGTCTCAGTCTTCTCACTTCTAAAATTCATTAAAGGTAATAAAACTAAATGAAGTTTATGCATCTTAACTGTTTTCTCTAGCTCTAGATTATGATCTGGTCACCTATTAATCAAGTTCCTGCATGTCTTACATCATTATGTGAGATTTCAGTCAATATTGATGAGCTTTGAGATCCTTGAGAGAAAGGCATTACTAGTGATTTGTGGAAGAACTCTATAACTCAAAGCAAATAAGTTATAAAGTAGGTATGTGGTTTATTTCGGCATCGGGTGCATGCAGGATAGCTCCCAAAGGTATGCGCACCTTAACGCGGCAACTTGCTTTGGTTATACGCAGTAAAAATTTACATATGCATGAAGTTTCCCAATATGCATATAAATATTCATAACCTATCCCCACTGTGTATTAAAATTAGCTCCAAGAAGTCATTTCCATAAACAACTCCCATCTGCACCTGCGCAGTGCCTTCTGGTGGTGGTCGTCGGGGGGTCGTGGGGATGAAGTCCGATAAATCTTCTTCATCACCACTAGTTGACCCCCTGCCTTTGTACAGACTCAGCTGCTCCTTGGCTCTTGTCCAAACCACAAGGTCGGTCTCAGCTGGTTTTTGAGACAGGTTCCCCATTTTTGTTAGGAAACATCTTCTGTGAGGGGCCCCGAGACTCCTTGTTTCGGTTAATTTTCACAGTAGTAAGCAAAGACACTCAGCAATATCTATTTTAAAGTGATTAAGCAAGCCCCCATTCTTTCATTCCTGGCTTTAATAATTACGATTGTTTTATTTAGAAATCATTAATACGATTAAGCAACTCCCCACTCTTCTATCCCTGGCTTCACTAGTGTGAGAAACACTCCGTAGCCAATAACTTAGGCTCAGGCAAGGATCTCAGTGAAGTAGTAATTTATTCGCAATTGCAATGGCGGGCGTCCCACAAGCAGGAGCGCAACTACTAGTCACACAGCAGGGTTTATATACTTTATTTCTTGATGACCGGGACCCTCCCCTGTTTCCCCACTGAGTGGGTAATCCAGGTTCACAACCTATCCGATGCTTCACAGACAATGCATGGCCTTCAGTTGCCGGCCTGTTAAATTTCAAATTTCTTTTGACTTTTTTACTGTTTGAAGTGGTAATGTTTCTTCACTTATCTGACTTGACACCGTGATTTTCACCTAATTGTTCTAAGGAGTCTGGTTGTCTGCATTTTACAAGGTCGCCTGCTAAGTTTTCTTATCACTGCAAGCATGTCTCAGTACCCCATTCCTTACCTTTAAACAATGTAACTCTGCAAAAACAACATTTTTATTCCCACAATTCCCCCCTTTTCTTCTTTATAAAATACTGATTTTTGCAAAACTTTTCTCTAAGGTGTAATTTGGTAGATATCTTCCTCTTCTTCACTTCCTTTGCTTTCCATCACCTCTAATATCATCATCTTATCTGAGTAAGGTGGTGGCTCCATGGTCATTTGTTTCAATAGTGCAGTTTCAGTTAACCACTGTACTAGTCCTTTTACACAGGGGATAGTGCAACAACCAATGGCTGTCAAAACTCCTGCTACTACGATCAAGGATGTAAATATGGACATTACCATCCCTTTCCATTTACCAAACCAAGATTCCAAACATCTTGTGATGGAAGTGTTTGTTCCTAAGTTTTCTGCCAATTCACTGGCAAGGGTGGTAAGCCGTTGCAATGCTCTAGTTACTGTGCCATCCGGGGTAGTATTGTTGGGTATAAAAGTGGAATAGTGCTTGCTCAGTATCACACACATACACCTCCTTTCTCCGCAAGCATCATATCTAATGCTATTCTGTTTTCCCAAGCCATTTTGCTGGTGGCATCTAGTTGTTCAGTGATTCCTCTTATTGCATCCCTTGTATAATTTATGAATCTCTGCTGATTATAATAAATATAAGTAATCCAATCCACATTCTTATTGATTGCTACCCACCAGAACAGTGACTCAAACCCTGCAGCAGTTTGATTCCTGGCTTACTGTTCATCAGGAACTCCTCTAGGCAGCCCAATAGAATGTATGTACACTCTATCATCAAATGATACTCCTAAGCTTCTTTTACTTCTTCTGGGTATTTGTGATGTTTCTCTTTCAAATGCCAGGGAGAAGGGTATAGCTAATTGAACAAGTGCACAAGTGCCTCCCCAGTTAGCTGGTAGGGTGGACCGTAAGATCTTCCCTCCACAGTACCACCAGAGATCTGCCCTGGGGATCTCAAGTCTTGAGTAGTTTCCCATCAAGTCCTTGGTAGCATTCAAGGTCCTTGTGCACAAGGCAAATTCTCCCAGATGTCGGGTAGCACTCACACCCTGCCGTGAGAGGCAAGCTGTATGGTTACCTATAGCTGTAGAGAATGCAGGGGGAGCCCTGATATTGCTATCATGCAAGGAAAGGAACAGCAAAGAGAGAGACTTACAAGCCTCATTTCCCCAGGCAGTCTTTTCTTGGTACAATGCAATCATGCATCGCATCCCCTGGGAATCCTTGGTCCACCCCAATGGGAAAGGCATTATCTAGACAATCGGTCGTCCCGAGGCACAAGCATAGCAACTGATATGGTTGAGACTCTGGATAGTATATTTGACCCATTCTATCCAGGCATTCACATCCCCATACCCTGTTTCAATCTCAAGTGTTTGAACTGCCGCATTTCAAAAAGGGCCTCCTGTTTTCTCTCCTGTTTTCTCCTTGAGTTTCTCCCTTTCTCTGATGGCAATAGAGGATCGTTTCCATACAGCTATTCTCAATCTGGCTGTTGGGTCTCTCCAAGTTATTTGTTCTCTCTGCTCGATTGTCGTTGGGCATTTAAACCTCCACAAGCTAACACCTCACAAGTATCAAACATGACAGAGTGTGGTACATAATCCTCTGTCACATTCACCCATATTTTTATGGGGTATCCCATCTTACTATTATCTGGTCATGTCTTTTCCAAGTTGATTTTTCCCTGTCATTATTTTTAACCCTTAGTTTTCCAAATAATTATCAATACAAAGAATAAGATCTATGTACACTACTACTAGAACAAAACCCCCTTGGGAGTACTTCGATTCGCTATAGGCCAGTCCTTTCTCTCAATTGCAAGTCACACTCATTAGTTACCTGTGAAAAGGAAAGGGTAGTTTACAATTGTAAGCTTTTATCCTGCTCAGAGTCCACTATGAGATTTTTCTCTTCGATTTCAACTTCCAACAAATCTTCTGTAGGAACAGCTTCCCAGCTAACAGGGTCGACGTATGCCTTCACTTGAATATGGTGAGTCCAACCTTTTTCTGCAGTTCTTACGGCTGTTTCAGTGGTTAGTAGTACTTGGAAGTGTCCTTCCCATTCAGTCCAGAGTTTTGATTCTTTCCAGGTCCGAATCAGGGCCCCGTTTCCTGGTTGATGGTGGTGGGGATTTGAGCCAACAACTCACGGGTCCTGAGAGATGACAAAGAAGAGGACAACCCCAGAATACAGTTAAGAAAACTCTCTTGTTTCGAATTGTGGTATCTCATCCCTTCTGCCCACATAGGGAAATCCAAACAGCATCTCATATGGTGAAATTCCTATATCCTTTTTTGGTGCTGTTTGAACCTGTAGGAGTGCTAAAGGTAAGCACTTTACCCAAGGAAGTTGGGTTTCTAACACTAATTTAGTTAATTGCTTCTTTAATGTCTGGTTCATTCGCTTTACCTTCCCAGAAGAGGAGGGGTGCCAGGGGGTGTGAAAATCCCACTCAATCTCTAAGGCCTGCATTAACCCTTGAAGTACTTGTGAAGTGAAATGACTTCCTTGATCTGAATCAATGTTTTCAACTATCCCATATCTAGGGACTATTTGCTCCAGTGATACCTTAGCCACCGTGTTCGCAGTGGCAGATACCGAGGGGAAAGCTTACACCCATCCAGTCACGTGGTCAATTACGACAAGTACTTAAGTTTCCCTGCTTTAGGTAACTCAGTAAAGTCTACCTGTATACTTTGGAAAGGTCGATCCCTGGCTCCCGTCCCCCTCTAGGTAGGTTACGGATGACCTTTTTATTTGCCTTTTGACATATGGTACATCCTCTGCATATTTGCTTCACTAAAGTGTATATTCCTACACAGACATACTTTTTTAGCTCAACATCACACTTTGCTTGCACCTCCCAATGACTCTCTTGATGTAAAACATCGTATTTGCCTCGTTGGTACTTTATTCAGCATTTCTCTCCCATCAGGGAAGATCCATTTTCCTCTGACTTCATGGCTCCTGATTCCTTAAAAAAAAATCTTTCTCTTAAAACTTTAGTTCTTTCTTAGTTTTCAACAATTCCCTGAATCCTCTCTGGATTTATTCTCCGTTTTCCCTCAGACATTAGATGCCTTAAATACCTGACTTCTCTTTCTACATATTGTAATTTATTTTTTCAATACTCCCAAGCCCTGCTTTCCTAGAAAGTTGAATAGCTTGTTAGTAGCTTCCTTCACAACTGTTTTCTCCTGTCCTGACAATAAATGATCATCCACGTATTTGTAACAGTAATACCTCCTCCGGAGGTTGGAATTGCTCCAAAATCTGTTCTAGAACTTGCCCAAATAAATTGGTGGCCCTGTAAACCCCTGAGGTAAAACTGTCCATCTGTATTGTTGCTTCTGCCCCGCCACCATTTCAGGGTCTTTCCAGTCAGAGGTGAATATATCTTTGCTCTCAGGGCCTGAGAGCACTCCATTAATAACACTGTTATTCCAGTCTAACAATTTACTATTTGAATGCCCAGTTTCATCATCAAATCCCTTCCCAACAAGTTAGTCCCTGCCTTGGGTACATACAGTAATTGCCCAGTGATCATTTTATCCCCTAGTCTCAGCTTGGTGTATCCCCCAAAGGTGGCACTGTTATCCCAGCCCCTTCTACCCCCATCACTTGTTAGGGTTTCATTAGTTAATTTAATCCCTGATACTTTACAGGCCAGTAATGACCTAGCTGCCCCAGCGTATTGGGTTTGATGGCAAGGTTGGGGGGGGGGGTGTTGCAGTGGCAGCCCCCACAAGGAGAATCCAGAGGCCTCCCCGTGACAGATGAGGGACAATTTCATCAGGCCCGAGAGGGGCCCACCGCTGCCCAGAGCCAAGCCATGAGCAACACAGTCCGTGCCTCTGTGAGAGCAAATCCAAGAAAACAAAACTAAACAAACAAACGAAAACCTGCTGCTCAACAGCAGCTGGGAGAGCGAGGATTGAGAAATCTCCCCGCAGACACCAAAGTCAGCACAAAAGGAGGGGGTGGAGGCGCTCCAGGAGCCAGAGCCAAAGGCCCCCATGGCCTGTGGAGAGGCCCCTGGTGGAGCAGGCTGCCCCTCCCCCCCGTACCGCCCCCCCCTCGATACTTGGGAAACTGACCAAACACCACAGCAAATATACCAAAACTTCTAGACTGTTACTTAGATAACGCCTACATCCTCTTTCTCTGCTCATTCAACTTTCCCAACTCATTCAAAAAGTAGCTCTGTCAAACATTGCATACCACACCTTTAACATCTTCAATAACCCTTTTTAACACTTCTTTTTATCTTTCTCCAGCCTGTACTTTCCCATTTTCCTTCTCTCCTCCTATTCCTATTTGAAGTAGCCAGCCTGGCCACACTTCAAAGCCTGTCCCTGAGCTTTCCTTGCCTGCCGTTCCTTCATCTCTCTTCCTCTCCTTTCCATCCTGGCCCTGACTCCTCCTGAAAAGTTTCTTCCTCTTTCTCCAACCCTCTGCCTCGCTACCTGCTACACTGTCAATACCATTAGTTTCACTCTCTGCTTTTCCTTCTCATCTCCCTTCCTGACATACACCTTCAGGGCCTCCTGCAGGAGGGTCCCCCACAGTGACTGTTCACTAAAACCCCCCACCTTCTGGAGCTTTTTCTGTGTATCTTGCCAGGCTTTAATCACAAAATGAACTTTCAAGATGCCCTTGGGATACCGGGTCCTTGGGATTCATCCACGAGTACTTTCTCATTCTGACTCCAAGTCTCTCATATGATTTCTGTGTTGTGCATTATTATTATGCACCGGAATTATTATTATGGCCGGGGAAGAAGGCGATGGCCCAGCTGAAGTGCATCTACACTAATGCACGCAGCATGGGTAATAAACAGGAGGAGCTGGAAGCCATTGTGCAGCAGGCAGGCTACGACTTGGTTGCCATCACGGAGACGTGGTGGGACCGCTCCCACGACTGGAGTGCTGCAATGCCTGGCTATCGGCTCTTCAGGAGGGACAGGCAGCACAGAGGGGGTGGTGGCGTGGCTCTCTACATTAGAGAATCTTTTGATGTTGATGTTGTGGAACTCCAGGCTGGGAATGATAAGGTTGAATCCCTGTGGGTTAGGATCCGCGGGAAGGCCGGCAAGGCTAACTTCCTGGTCGGGGTCTGTTATAGGCTGCCAAACCAGGATGAGGAGACGGATGAGGAGTTTTATAGGCAACTGACAGAAGTTGCAAAATCGTCGGCGCTTGTCCTCGTGGGGGACTTCAACTTCCCGGACATATCCTGGAAACACAACACGGCACAGAGAAAGCAGTCTAGGAGGTTTCTGGAGAGCGTGGGAGATAGCTTCCTGACGCAGCTGGTCAGCGAACCTACCAGGGGTGGTGCCCCGCTAGACCTTCTCTTCACAAACAGAGAAGGACTGGTGGGAGATGTGGTGGTCGGAAACTGTCTTGGGCAGAGTGACCACGAAATGGTAGAGTTCTCTATTCTTGGCGAGGCCAGGAAGGGGACCAGTAAAACTGCTGTATTGGACTTCCGGAGGGCTGACTTTGAGCTGCTCAGGACGCTGGTTGGCCGAGTCCCTTGGGAGGCGGTTCTGAAGGGCAGAGGAGTCCAGGAAGGCTGGGCGCTCCTCAAGAAGGAAATCGTGATGGCACAGGAGCGGTCCGTCCCCACGTGTCCAAAGACGAGCCGGCGTGGAAGAAGACCGGCCTGGCTCAACAGAGAGTTGCGGCTTGTGCTTAGCAGAAAAAAGAGGGTTTATAATCTTTGGAAAAAAGGGCGGGCCACTGAGGAGGACTACAAGGATGTAGCGAGGCTGTGCAGGGAGAAAATTAGAAAGGCCAAAGCTCATCTGGAGCTCAACCTGGCTACTGCCGTTAAAGACAACAAAAAATCCTTTTACAAATATATCAACGTGAAACGGAGGACTAAGGAGAATCTCCATCCTTTACTGGATGCGAGGGGAAACCTAGTTACTAAGGATGAGGAAAAGGCTGAGGTGCTTAATGCCGCCTTTGCCTCAGTCTTTAGCGGCAATACCGGTTGTTCTCTGGATACCCAGTGCCTCGAGCTGGTGGAAGGGGATGGGGAACAGGACGTGGCCTTCGCTATCCATGAGGAAATGGTTGGCGACCTGCTACGGAGCTTGGATGTGCGCAAGTCGATGGGGCCGGATGGGATGCACCCGAGGGTACTGAAAGAACTGGCGGAGGAGCTGGCCGAGCCGCTTACCATCATTTATTGGCAGTCCTGGCTATCAGGGGAGGTCCCAGTTGACTGGCGGCTAGCCAATGTGACGCCCATCTATAAGAAGGGCCGCAGGGCAGACCGGGGAACTATAGGCCTGTCAGTTTGACCTCAGTGCCAGGAAAGCTCATGGAGCAGATTATCTTGAGGGTCATCACGCGGCACTTGCAGGGCAAGCAGGCGATCAGGCCCAGTCAGCATGGGTTTATGAAAGGCAGGTCCTACTTGACGAACCTGATCTCCTTCTATGACCAAGTGACGTGCTTGGTGGATGAGGGAAAGGCTGTGGATGTGGTTTACCTTGACCTCAGTAAGGCTTTTGACACAGTTCCCCACAACATTCTCCTCAAGAAACTGGCTGCTCGGGGCTTGGACTGGCGTACGCTTCGCTGGGTTAGAAACTGGCTGGATAGCCGGGCCCAGAGAGTTGTGGTGAATGGAGTCAAATCTGGTTGGAGGCCGGTCACTAGTGGTGTCCGCCAGGGCTCGGTACTGGGGCCGGTCCTCTTTAATATCTTTATCGATGATCTGGATGAGGGCGTCCAGTGCACCCTCAGTAAGTTTGCAGATGACACCAAGCTAAGTGCGTGTGTCGATCTGCTCGAGGGCAGGAAGGCTCTGCAGGAGGATCTGGATAGGCTGGAGCGATGGGCTGAGGTCAACTGTATGAAGTTCAACAAGGCCAAGTGCCGGGTCCTGCATCTGGGGCGCAACAACCCCAAGCAGTGCTACAGGCTGGGAGATGAGTGGCTGGAAAGCTGCCTGGCCGAGAGGGACCTGGGAGTATTGGTTGATAGTCGGCTGAATATGAGCCAGCAGTGTGCCCAGGTGGCCAAGAAGGCCAACAGCATCCTGGCCTGCATAAGAAGCAGTGTGGCCAGCAGGTCTAGGGAAGTGATTGTGCCCCTGTACTCGGCTCTGGTGAGGCCGCACCTCGAGTACTGTGTTCAGTTCTGGGCCCCTCGCTACAGGAAGGACATGGACGTGCTCGAGCGAGTCCAGAGAAGGGCGACCAAGCTGGTGAGGGGTCTGGAGTACAAGTCTTACGAGGAGCGGCTGAGGGAGCTGGGCTTGTTCAGCCTGGAGAAGAGGAGGCTCAGGGGCAACCTTATCGCTCTCTACAGTTACCTTAAAGGAGGCTGTAAAGAGGTGGGGGTTGGTCTGTTCTCCTACATGCCTGGTGACAGGACGAGGGGGAATGGGCGAAAGTTGCGACAGGGGAGTTTTAGGTTGGATGTTAGAAAGTACTTCTTTACCGAAAGGGTTATTAAGCATTGGAATGGGCTGCCCAGGGAGGTGGTGGAGTCACCATCCCTGGAGGTCTTTAAAAGACGTTTAGATGTAGAGCTTAGCGATATGGTTTAGTGGAGTACTTAGTGTTAGGTCGGAGGTTGGACTCGATGATCTTGAGGTCTCTTCCAACCTAGAAATCTGTGATACTGTGATTATTCCAGCCAGGATTGGCAAGTGGGTATTTCTGCCCTGCCGGTATTACCCCTGGTCCTGGAGGATGAGCTCTCTCCCATTTTTGTATAGCAGCTCTCCTCCTGATCATTCTCATTTCTTCCCCTGTAA
This sequence comes from Anser cygnoides, assembly GCF_040182565.1. Classification (NCBI taxonomy): domain Eukaryota; kingdom Metazoa; phylum Chordata; class Aves; order Anseriformes; family Anatidae; genus Anser; species Anser cygnoides. Next base: position 69,434,143 of record NC_089874.1, read on the forward strand.
AAAACATACTTACAGACATAATTCCTCCCCAAGAGTATAAGTTAGGTCCTAGGAACTGGTCTAATACTTCCGCTAGCCTGTTGGGGTCCTCAATTAAAGACTTCATCTCCTTCTTAAAATCCCTAACACCTCTCGGCTGGTAAGGAGAGGGGAGAGTTCACCTAAGAGGATACACAGTTAGTGTTAGTACTGTCAGTATCAGGGAAGGCAAAATTCTCAGAATCTCTTCTACCTTGTTCTAATTCTTACCAGAGCCTAAAGTATGTTCTTCTCTAGGGACACTGTTAATTGCCGTCCCTGTCTCCCTTCCTGGAGCGACTGCTGCTGCCACTGGTGCAATATTAGGATTATAGGGAGCATAACTTGGCTCCTTCTCCGAAAAAGGAATCTTATTGTTTACACATAAATTTAAAGCCTGAATTTTCATCAGACCCGTATTTTGGCCAAAATACTGCTGTTTCCTTAATTGGTTCTTTTGTCCAGACTAATACACAATATTTACCCATTTCTTTTTTTCTTTTATCTAATTTTGAGATTATTTTTTTGAGATTATTTTTCCAATTTCTTATCATTCTTCAGGAAGAACTTTTGGTAGGCACTCCACCAGGGATATCACCCTGTCCCCTGGAACTCATATTTCCCATTTTTCCTAGCCCTTGTCAGTGTGCTGCTACAGAAATTTCTCTCCTGCAGGGAACCACACACTAACATTCCGATTTTTGGAAAATGGGGGTGTACTGCCAAGCACTTTACTGTGCAAGGGGTACCGCACACCTATGAGTTTACCAGATTCCCTGGTGTCCTTCTGTGGGAATAAAAATGTTGTTTTTGCAGAGTTACATTGTTTAAAGGTAAGGAATGGAGTATTGAGATATGCTTGCAGTGATAAGAAAACTTAGCAGGCGACCTTGTAAAATGCAGACAACCAGACTCCTTAGAACAATTAGGTGAAAATCACAGTGTTAAGTCAGATAAGTGAAGAAACATTACCACTTCAAACAGTAAAAAAGTCAAAAGAAATTTGAAATTTAACAGGCCGGCAACTAAAGGCCATGCATGGTCTGTGAAGCATCAGATAGATTGTGAACCTGGATTACCCACTCAGTGGGGAAACAGGGGAGGGTCCTGTCATCAAAAAGTATATAAACTGTGTTTTGGAACCAGTAGGTGCGCTCCTGCTTGTAGGGCGCCTGCCATTGCAACCATGAATAAATTCCTACTTCACTGAGATCCTCGCCTGAGCCTAAGTTATTGGCTACGGAGTGTTTCTCACACTTCCAAGCACTTCCCTGTGCAAGGATTACCGTACACCAAATTTCCCTGGTGTACTGCCAAGCACTTCCCTGTGCAAGGGCTTACCATACACCACATTTCCCGAGACTTTTCCTTTCTCTCTCTCATCTCATGCTTTGTTCGTCTCCGGCCACATCCCTCGCGGAGCTACAGAACTGCAGATCAGGACACCACACTCGCTTCGTACAAAAGTACATCTCAATCACACGTCACAGAGTCTCACCCGACCCCCAAGGCAATACTTAATATTTCTTACCTTGGTCTGTACACAGAGTTACCGGATCAATTCTTAAACCCGGAGTGCCTACCTTCTTCCCTTCCCCACTACTTCATGGATCCTGCCTCTTTAATCAGTCTTGGGCCCTCTGTCAGCTCTCCGCAGAACTGCCACTGTCGATGCACAGTCCCACAAGCAGGAGCGCAACTACTAGTCACACAGCAGGGTTTATATACTTTATTTCTCGATAACCGGGACCCTCCCCTGTTTCCCCACTGAGTGGGTAATCCAGGTTCACAACCTATCCGATGCTTCACAGACAATGCATGGCCTTCAGTTGCCGGCCTGTTAAATTTCAAATTTCTTTTGACTTTTTTACTGTTTGAAGTGGTAATGTTTCTTCACTTATCTGACTTGACTTGACACCGTGATTTTCACCTAATTGTTCTAAGGAGTCTGGTTGTCTGCATTTTACAAGGTCACCTGCTAAGTTTTCTTATCACTGCAAGCATGTCTCAATACCCCATTCCTTTCCTTTAAACAATGTAACTCTGCAAAAATAACATTTTTATTCCCATAACCAGATAATAGTAAGATGGGATACCCCATAAAAATATGGGTGAATGTGACAGAGGATTATGTACCACACTCTGTCATGTTTGATACTTGTGAGGTGTTAGCTTGTGGAGGTTTAAATGCCCAACGACAATCGAGCAGAGAGAACAAATAACTTGGAGAGACCCAACAGCCAGATTGAGAATAGCTGTATGGAAACGATCCTCTATTGCCATCAGAGAAAGGGAGAAACTCAAGGAGAAAACAGGAGAGAAAACAGGAGGCCCTTTTTGAAATGCGGCAGTTCAAACACTTGAGATTGAAACAGGGTATGGGGATGTGAATGCCTGGATAGAATGGGTCAAATATACTGTCCAGAGTCTCAACCATATCAGTTGCTATGCTTGTGCCTCGGGACGACCGATTGTCTAGATAATGCCTTTCCCATTGGGGTGGACCAAGGATTCCCAGGGGATGCGATGCATGATTGCATTGTACCAAGAAAAGACTGCCTGGGGAAATGAGGCTTGTAAGTCTCTCTCTTTGCTGTTCCTTTCCTTGCATGATAGCAATATCAGGGCTCCCCCTGCATTCTCTACAGCTATAGGTAACCATACAGCTTGCCTCTCACGGCAGGGTGTGAGTGCTACCCGACATCTGGGAGAATTTGCCTTGTGCACAAGGACCTTGAATGCTACCAAGGACTTGATGGGAAACTACTCAAGACTTGAGATCCCCAGGGCAGATCTCTGGTGGTACTGTGGAGGGAAGATCTTACGGTCCACCCTACCAGCTAACTGGGGAGGCACTTGTGCACTTGTTCAATTAGCTATACCCTTCTCCCTGGCATTTGAAAGAGAAACATCACAAATACCCAGAAGAAGTAAAAGAAGCTTAGGAGTATCATTTGATAATAGAGTGTACATACATTCTACTGGGCTTCCTAGAGGAGTTCCTGATGAACAGTAAGCCAGGAATCAAACTGCTGCAGGGTTTGAGTCACTGTTCTGGTGGGTAGCAATCAATAAGAATGTGGATTGGATTACTTATATTTATTATAGTCAGCAGAGATTCATAAATTATACAAGGGATGCAATAAGAGGAATCGCTGAACAACTAGATGCCACCAGCAAAATGGCTTGGGAAAACAGAATAGCATTAGATATGATGCTTGCGGAGAAAGGAGGTGTATGTGTGTGATACTGAGCAAGCACTGTTCCACTTTTATACCCAACAATACTACCCCGGATGGCACAGTAACTAGAGCATTGCAACGGCTTACCACCCTTGCCAGTGAATTGGCAGAAAACTTAGGAACAAACACTTCCATCACAAGATGTTTGGAATCTTGGTTTGGTAAATGGAAAGGGATGGTAATGTCCATATTTACATCCTTGATCGTAGTAGCAGGAGTTTTGACAGCCATTGGTTGTTGCACTATCCCCTGTGTAAAAGGACTAGTACAGTGGTTAACTGAAACTGCACTATTGAAACAAATGACCATGGAGCCACCACCTTACTCAGATAAGATGATGATATTAGAGGAGATGGAAAGCAAAGGAAGTGAAGAAGAGGAAGATATCTACCAAATTACACCTTAGAGAAAAGTTTTGCAAAAATCAGTATTTTATAAAGAAGAAAAGGGGGGAATTGTGGGAATAAAAATGTTGTTTTTGCAGAGTTACATTGTTTAAAGGTAAGGAATGGGGTACTGAGACATGCTTGCAGTGATAAGAAAACTTAGCAGGCGACCTTGTAAAATGCAGACAACCAGACTCCTTAGAACAATTAGGTGAAAATCACGGTGTCAAGTCAAGTCAGATAAGTGAAGAAACATTACCACTTCAAACAGTAAAAAAGTCAAAAGAAATTTGAAATTTAACAAGCCGGCAACTGAAGGCCATGCATTGTCTGCGAAGCATCGGATAGGTTGTGAACCTGGATTACCCAGTCAGTGGGGAAACAGGGGAGGGTCCCGGTCATCAAGAAATAAAGTATATAAACCCTGCTGTGTGACTAGTAGTTGCGCTCCTGCTTGTGGGACGCCCGCCATTGCGATCGCGAATAAATTACTACTTCACTGAGATCCTTGCCTGAGCCTAAGTTATTGGCTACAGAGTGTTTCTCACACCAGCAACCTGCAACGATGATAAATTTGCTTCTAAATCACGGATAAAGTGTCTCTCCATGACTTTACTGAATACTTTGCTTCTCTTACTTGATGTTAGGTAATCAGTTGTTCAGGCATTCAATATATGCTTGATTTACATGGTTTAGCGCTGATCTTCTTACTCCAATGACTAACTAAGGCTACGTGGCATTTGAGGGGCTATAACAAAAGCAGACGCAACCCACCACCCTTGCACTAACAACCGTGAAGCCAGGCAGGACACCCTGGCATCCCCAACGGACTTATCTCCCATGGCAGACAGGTGTTTGGCAACGAGTAAGGTAGGCCACACGGGACGACATCGTGGTACGACTGCACCATCTGCAGCTGAGAGGAGGGCAGCGGGGGGACAGGCTGGAAGCTCCGGGAGGACGAGGAGAGGCGTGAGGAGGGCGGCTCCAGGGGTTGCAGGTACGCAGGACGGAGGGACGGGAAACAGAAGGAGATGAGGACGTGGGCGGTGCGAGAAGATGGCGGCGGGGAGGAGCCCCCGCGTGGGGCTGCCTGTGGAGGGGGGGGCTGCTGCTGGGGAGGTGTGACCGCTTGGCGTGCCCGTAACGTGGCGCCAGCTCCCCTCCGCTGTCATCCTGGCCCTTCCACTGCTCCTGGCAGCCGGGAGAAGGACCCCGGCCCCGAGCGAGCTGAGACCGGACTCGGCACCATGCCAGCCGCCACGCCGCCCCCGCTGCACCCCGCGGCGGGCTTCTGCTGCCCCTACGGCCGCTGCGCGGGTGAGTGGGCTCTCCCTCGCCCCCGGACGGTGGGGTGTAAGGGCGGGGGTCTCTTGGGGGCCCTGGTGGTCGTCCGGGGGGTGCGGGTGAAGGGGGAGGCTGAAGAAAGGCTGAGGTGCTCGGGTGGTTGCTGTTACAGGCGGCAGCCGAGCGGCGTCGTGGTACGGCGCCGGCTGTGTCCCTGTGTCCCCGGCTACTGCACTTGGTCAGGTAGGTTTAACAGCAGAGCAGGTATTTATAGGAAAAGTGCCCCGTAACTTTGTGCTCTGCAGTATTATTTTCTGCCTTCCTCCGGGGACGTTCAGTAGGCGATGGCAGTAAGGCTGGGCGGGCTGCTGGTTGGAGCTAAAGGAACAATTTACAGGTTGCGAGACACCGATCTTGGAAACAACCCCATAAACTAAAACTTTTGCTGCAGTGTGTAATGAAAAGTTTACTTAAAAAGAAAAATAAGACCTCGCTGCAGTGTAACAAAACTCTGGCTCCTTCCTCTGAGCATTTTTACTGTAACGTTTTTGTGTGAGAGGATAATCGGAGTTTATTACCAAATCTGATAGTTCATCTTGCATGCTTTTTCTATGAGCTTTATATAGACATAAAAATATGTGCGTGTCTGCATGTGAGTTTTTCTTCCCATCTCCTCCTCGACTTTTTCTTTAGCCTCCCCTTTCTTCTCTTGGCATGTTTTTTATCCAGTCTAAGTGTGGTTTTGACTTTGAAATGTTGAGAACCAGCAGAGGGTCACAACAGTCAGCAAACCCAACAGTGCTTACAAAACCATTACAGCTACTATGTAGAATTCAAGTGCAGTTATTATGGCAACTCTGTCATGGTCTTCTCAAGAGGTGGCTGCGTTTTCTAGCTAAGGAAGCCGTCCTGTGGCTCTTTGGATAGAACTGATTCTGCAGAGTTTCTTTCTTGAGGTGTAACAGGTGTGAATCTCCTGAAATGGCATGACTCTTTCCATGAATGTTTGTTGTAGGATGCTAAGACATCTCATCTGAGAGTTAGCTTCTGGTAAATCTCCATCTGTGGTTCATTAACCTGAATTGGTTACTTGGGCTTAAACTGTCAGCAAAGATAACTTAGTTTTAATTCAAGTTACTGGCAGCTGTTCAAGACTCTGAATTTGAGCTGTGCAGAAGTTACCTCTTCTCTGTTGTATTGCTTTTTGTTTTTTTTTCCTGTAAACTGAAGTTAATTACCTTGGACACGTTAAGCTGGGTTTTAAATGTATTCTTTAGCAGCATCACTATATACTTTGTATATGTCTGCACTGCTGGTTTTTGTAGTAGCGTTCTGCAGAGCTTCACGTTTTTGGCATCTGTGGGGCTCTCAGCTTGTGGTGTCTATGGGAAGTTGTGTGGGATTTACTTCCCATTTCTAAGATCACTTAGCTTAGTTTCTGTTTCTACAGAAACATGTATAGTTCTGTAGAAATCAGGGAAAGCTGATTGTCCTTCCTTTTCCAACAGTTCTAGGGCTAATTGAGTCGGTGTATGTTGCTGTTTTTGCCCTTTTGCTTTGACTTGATGATTCCTAAATGCTTAAAAGCATTTGAAGTCAATGTTTTATAGATTTTCTTGTACATGCAATTAGTGTCAGAACATTACGGTGACTCCAGCAGTCTCACTTAGCTCTGATACTGCTCTCTCTGAAGGTAATGTGAATCTTTTAATTAGCTTCAGTGTAACTTGGATCAGAGCTGGAAATGTAGTAGTTGAAAGGGGTGAATATGACATTTCTGTTAACTTTGCTTCTTAAAAGTATACTGTTTTCCAGGCTTTTCTTGTTTTTAGGGTACATGTTCTGTCCTTTTTGAAAGTATCCACCCAGTAACTGGAAATACTGAAAAAGGAGCACTAAAGCTACTGCCTTGAATGATTCTCAAGTAGATTTGAGGTTTTAGTAATATTTGCAATTTGTTCATCTTGCCTCACAGTAATTTGCATTCACTGCAAGTGAAAGGCTAACTCACCAACTTCCCTCTGTTACTAGTGTAGTTTACTCAGTCTAGTTATTGTAAGAACGCAAAACTATTGCCTATGTCATGTATTCTTAGAGGAAGCTCCCAGTAGTCATTCTGAAAACACCATCTCCTGCTCAATCAGTATTGCTAGCCTGCACGTATACTTTTTTTCATTTTTCTTGTCACCTCAAATAAGGTACTTAATAGAAGTACTGGATATTGTCTGGTGGTGTGAAAATCCTCATTTTTGTGCTTGTCATCATGCTTTTAAGTATAATTAACACTGGCTTAGAGTTTTGTCTGAGAAACCCATTTTTTTTTTTAGAAGCATTGTGAAACAATTTGTTTTGCAGCATTAACTTTAAGTATATGGCTCTCTTCTGAAAATGTGGTTCTGTAGTAATGGGGTGGGAATTCTACATTTATATGGGAATTAACCTCTCTTAAATATGCTAGATTTCCAAGCAAAATTTTGTGGTAATGGTCCCTTTTGCAAACCAGATAGAGAATCAGGCTCTGGCTGGGTCTTTCCTTTAGTTATGCAATGAGATTATTGGTAATAAAGAATCTGGAAGCCTAATTAAACCCTCAGTGACACCTCTGCAAGCTCTCTTATTTTCACTGGATTTGCTCAGTTGCAACTGATTAGTCATCAAGTTGAGATTTAGGAAGCAATGGAAGTAAAATCCCACACTAAAGAAACATTGCTGCTCCTTTGGCTGAGACAATGCTGGCTAACAGGATTAAGAAGAAGTGAAAGCTTGCTTTTGATGAAACATGAATAAATAATTTGAAATACATGGCAGTTTAGGGGGTCAAGAGCATCAACATGAAAGCAAAACTGTCTGTACTTTGAGAAACACACAGAGGGCTTTGCCAGATGGATCCTGGCAAATCTTGCAGTCGTGTAAGATGTTCTTGTTTCCTTCTGTCAGTTCTGTCCTCTCCTGGAATATTCCTGATGGAAGGTCCTGGACTGCAGACCTCATGTCCCTGGTTATTGGGGCAGGCCCTAAACCTGTCAAACTTAAGAAAGCAGGCATGGCTGTTACTAATAAAACACACAGCTTGTCATCTTTGAAAGAAATGAGCAGTTTCATAACGTTCTTTTTTTTGGTTTTGTGCAGGGTTATAACTTAAACTGAGTCTTACACCTCCAAATGCACTGATTTATTTCACGTGTAGTGCACTTAGTCTTTACAGATTATGCATCTGTATACTTCTTTAAAGGGATTTCTTTATGGTCACTTCTTAATTTGCTACCCTTAAAATGTCAGAAAGAAAAGGTAATGAAAGTGGGGTTCTGCTATTTAAAAAAAAAAAAAATGATGGCACTTGTGACTCATTACCAGGCTACATGCAATCTTTACCTTCATCTGCTGCTCTGGGGGTGATTCAGCTCAGTTTAACACTAACACATGGCAATAGCCATCTGTGTTTTCAGTAAATATATTTTTTTTAGTTACAAATGGCTTGATTTAGATCTTAAACTGCATGGTGGAGTTGCTGTGGGCCTGCAGGGGGAGTAGGTGAGTGGCTAGGAAGGTAATTTTTGCCTATCCACTGTGACCGATGGGGAAAGGGAGTGTAAAAGCATCGGAGCAAACCAGGCTGCCCTGCAGCAGTCTCGGTCTCTGGGGGGAGCCAGATGGGAGGGGACCAGGGCAGACCGCAAAGAGGCTCAGAGCATTTAGGGACTGAGCAGGGAAGATGAGAGAAAGAGGAAAGCAAAACTCTGAGTTCATCTTCTTTGAGGAGAAAGAAGGAAGACTGGCTGTTAAATGTCATTTATCCCTCACGATTCTCAAATACAGTAAATACGGTCACATGTTCCTGCATGCTGAGCCTCCTACATGTGTTTCACTGCAGGTTGGCACCCACACTGGGCTGTTGGTGACACAGAGGCAGCATCTGTCCTCAGAGTGGAAAAATCCAGAGATTGTAGTGAGGGATCCAATGTGGGCATCCCACAGTCTTCCTCCCTTGGCTAGAGTCCAGCCAGCCGCAGGGTTTTTCATCCAGGCCCTCCCTCCAGACAGACCTTCCCATCTGAGGAGCTCTCTCGCTACGTCTGCCTGCTTTTTAGCTTCTCTGATACTCTTTGCCCTCTGTGATCTCCCATAAAGTCAGGGGTCTGTGTCCCAAAACTGCCAGTGAAGTGACATTGAGAGAACTGAGCAGGGAGAAGGGACTAGAGTAAATGCGTGAAAGAATGGGAATGGGCATTTATGGGACTGAAAGATTTGGAGGTCTCTAGATTCTAGTTTGCATGTGTGAGAAACACTCCGTAGCCAATAACTTAGGCTCAGGCGAGGATCTCAGTGAAGTAGTAATTTATTCATGGTTGCAATGGCGGGCGCCCTACAAGCAGAAGCGCACCTACTGGTTCCAAAACCCAGTTTATATACTTTTTGATGACAGGACCCTCCCCTGTTTCCCCACTGAGTGGGTAATCCAGGTTCACAATCTATCTGATGCTTCACAGACCATGCATGGCCTTTAGTTGCCGGCCTGTTAAAATTCAAATTTCTTTTGACTTTTTTACTGTTTGAAGTGGTAATGTTTCTTCACTTATCTGACTTGACTTGACACCGTGATTTTCACCTAATTGTTCTAAGGAGTCTGGTTGTCTGCATTTTACAAGGTCGCCTGCTAAGTTTTCTTATCACTGCAAGCATGTCTCAATACCCCATTCCTTACCTTTAAACAATGTAACTCTGCAAAAACAACATTTTTATTCCCACACATGACAGAGTATTTTATTCTTAAAATCAAAAGCTTATTTTTCTTATGTGCTGTCTGTGTATATGTAGAAGATTGGTTATATGTCAGGTGCAAAAGTTTTCTTGCCTGCTTGGGGCTTATGAGACCAGGGAGTAGGTACAAAGGTGTGTGTGTATTGAACTTCTGTACTCTAGGATTAGTACTGAGGATGTTTTCTTTCCTCATGGCTGACACTTTGGCTATCACTTAATGGGACCAGACATAATTTGCCCAGGAGAAGTTTAGTTCTGTTGGTGATGTGTGGGAAAGAAGGAGCCCAACTTGACATGTAGCTGAGTTTGCAGGGCTGACAGTTACAGGAAAAATAATACTGCATGTGAACTTAAGCAAGCTTGATGTGAAATTATGAAATATAATGAACTTGAAGTCCCATCATATTAATTTTGTAGGACCTTTTAGGGCTAAATCTGTATTTTTGAGACAGATATTATTGTGGTTTGTCCTTTTTGTAGATAAGCCTAAATTAGTTTTACTTCAGTGAACTTAGAATACTGCCTGAGCTGCCGGGGACCTTAGTTTTCTGCAAATTAGGTTAGACTAGGTCAGCAATTGATCTGTTACATTAGTGCAAACTGAACATGAATGTGCTGACATGAGTATGACTGGAGATGCCCTTTAGGGTAGCAGAAGTAATGTTAGAGAAATTAAACTAATTCCCTTTTTTTGACTGAGTATTAAAACTGTTCTTGAAAGAGTCCAGCTGATAAGTGGTGTTTGTAAGATTGAACGTGTTTTTGTTTTACTTTTGTACTAGTGCAGACAGAAGTTCATGGAAATACCATGATTTCTTGATTTTCTGATGTCATCTGGTAAAATACACATTGGTTATCTGAATGTACTTAGATCATGCTTACTTTATTTAGTTTTGGAAACCATGTTTATGATACAGTATGATTTACAGTAATACTTAATTGCACAGTGTGTTTTACAACTGTTTTACCATCAGATCTATTTTGAACATATATCATTGCCCAATGCACTTCTACCAGGCTGGGTACTTACAATCCAACATTATTCAGATTACAAAGTCAAGCCTCTATGACTGTTGATGAGCAGTGCTACCCCCACCCCTGTTCCTGTGCATTATGATATAAACAATAATAAAATTGTCAGATGCTGCTTTTTTCCCCCAGGGTCTCTGGCTCCATCAGTGCATGGGATGGACAAAGCTTGCCTAATGAGCATCGCTGTTTACCCTGGCTGTTCCTGCCTTTCACTGCGTGCTTTTTGGACCCTGCTGTTAGTACTTGTGAGCTCTTCTGTCATGGTTATTGCTGCAGTAGCAAACATGGGCTAGTGTCTTTGTGAAACCTCTAAACAGAGGGCATTAACTGTGTTTTGTTCAGCTGGAGTCAAGACACAAAATACTCAATTCTTTAATGTGGGCAAGAATGCCACTTGAGATGCGCAGGCCCAAGATGTTTAGATGGCTTAGTGTTACGCATGTGTTGTGTTATGTATTGCTTTGTGTGTGGAGTACAGCTTCCAGCAAATTCTCTTGCAAGTGAGAGCACTGAGCACTTTTGCAGACTGGGTCTCAGGATATTGTTTTGGGCACCAGAACGTAATCCTCTCTGAAAAATTTAGATTAATTTGATTGCTCTGAAACTTTATGGGATTGCTTGAGATACAATCCAGTTCTCCAGAGCTGTATTCCTGTAGTCAAAGAAACTATTCTTCCTGTATTCTTTTACTATACTCTAATTACAGTGGTAAAGTTTCTGTAGACAACACTTTTTGACCATGCAGTCCTGATTCCGGTTCATCTGTAAAAGAGTAAAGTATAAAGTGACAACAGAAGGAGGTAGATATCCTTTATGAAGAATCACAGAGGAGGGACGTGAGGACAGTTCTACGGCTCCCAGTCTTGTCCCTTTGCCAAAGTTCAGCATCCAACCTGACTTCCCAGCCTGCTCATATTCTCACCCTCAGGTTTTACTGCTTCCCAATTACAGTCTCCATCTGCTTCCTCTGGGTCAGCAAAGTTTATAGAAATTGCAGTCAGCGGGTATCTAACTGTGGCCCTATTTGCCATGTTCCCTGCAGCCTTTCCCCATCCCTTCTTGTGACTTCTTGGTCCTCTTTTATCTTTCCAGTCCAAATCTACACCAGGTTTCCTTTTCCAGCTTCAGACTCTGGCCCTGCTACACCCAGGCTGGCTTCTGTATGGTGATACCAGAGGAGCAGTGCCCCCTCCAGTTCCCTCTCCTGTTCCCAGCTTTCTTGTTCTCTCTCTGCAAGCTTCAGCTCTTACTGCATTTTGTCTTTTGTATGCGTTTCCTCAATCAGCTTCCACTTTTAATCCCTTTGTCAGGGCTCCTCATCCCATGTTTTATAATTCCTAACCATGTCTCTTTTCTGGGAGTAATTCATCTTCCACAGCACGTGGGAGGCCTGAGTGACTCCCCTTCTCCTTAGTCCTGTGTATCTGTCTCTGTAAATATTTGTCTATAGCCCTAGTCTCCTTTGGTAGCTAAATCCCTGCACTCCATGCCTTCTTCCAGTCTCCTACATGACAAGCCATTTCCAGTCTTCTGTGCTTCCCTTACTGTCTGTCTCCTTTTGAGATGTCTCAGCCACATTTACTCAGTCCCAAGCTTTTGACCAACTGTTCATCTCCTGCTTTTTCTTATTAACAAAACAGTCTCAACCTGATAGCTGGTGGGATTTTTGAAAGCAGCCAGACACTGACTTTCCATTGAACTGGCTTGCAGAGTATCTGAAAATGTGGTGTTCAGAGGTATTTCTTTCCTTCTTCCTCTGCTGCTGTCCGCTGTTGTTTGAGTTACAGAATCATCTGGGTTGGAAGAGACCTCCAAGATCACCTGGTCCAACCTCTGACCTAACACTAACAAGTCCTCCACTAAACCATATCACTGAACTCTATGTCTAAACATATTTTAAAGACCTCCAGGGATGGTGACTCAACCACTTCCCTGGGCAGCCCATTCCAATGCCTAACAACCACAACCCTTTCAGTAAAGTTCTTCCTAATATCCAACCTAAACCTCCCCTGGCACAACTTCAGCCCATTCCCTCTCGTTCTGTCACCAGGCATGTGGGAGAATAGACCACCCCCTACCTCGCTACAGCCTCCTTTAAGGTACCTGTAGAGTGTGATGAGGTCGCCCCTGAGCCTCCTCTTCTCCAGACTGAACAATCCCAGCTCCCTCAGCTGCTCCTCATAAGACTTGTTCTCCAGACCCCTCACCAGCTTCGCTGCCCTTCTCTGGACTCAAGCGCTTGAGTACCTCCATGTCCCTCTTGTAGTGAGGGGCCCAAAAACTGAACACAGTACTCAAGGTGCAGCCTCACCAGAGCCAAATACAGGGGGACAATCTCTTCCCTAGCCCTGCTGGCCACACTGTTTCTTATACAAGCCAGGATGCTGTTGGCCTTCTTGGCCACCTGAGTACGCTGATGGGTTATATTCAGCTGACTATCAACCAATACTCCCAGGTCCTTCTCTGCCAGGCAGCTTTCCAACCACTCATCTCCCAGCCTGTAGCACTGCTTGGGGTTGTTGTGCCCCAGGTGCAGGACCCGGCACTTGGCCTTGTTAAACCTCATACAGTTGGCCTCAGCCCATTGGTCCAGCCTATCCAGATCCTCCTGCAGAGCCTTCCTGCCCTCGAGCAGATCGACACACGCACCTAACTTGGTGTCCTCTGCAAACTTACTGAGGGTGCACTCGATCCCCTCATCCAGATCATTGATAACTCAACTGTATGAAGTTCAGCTGTATGAAGTTCAACAAGGCACTCCCTAATGGCCCTCAACCTCTCCACTTCCTCCTTGAGCTCTGCCACCAGGCTGACTAGGTTGTCCACCTGCTCACAACTCACACACACAGTGTCTCTGCTGCTCTCAGAGGAGAGCAACAGGCTCAGGCACTCTGTGCATCTAGAGACTTGAACTGCCGCATTTTTGAGCATTTTGGGCACTCAGTTTGGGTGGCCACAGACTTTCTAAAAAGAGCTCTCCGCCTAGTGATGACCATGGTGGTTTACCTATAGGTAGGCGGCTGGTAGCTGAGTTGTTCTTGTGAGCGGGGCGGAATGCTCTGCTCTGCCTACACGCACCCTGCCTGCACAAACTGCCGTGCCTTGCCCTGTTTGCCTGTCCTGGTTACTCACGCTCCCTAGGGGCTTTCTTTGAACAGCTGGGGGGGGGGCTCTGCTGCCTCTGCCTACTCCTCCTCAGCCTCCCTCACGAGGGCTGCTGAGTCCTGGGGGCTCCCTCAGCTGCTTCGAGTGGCCTCAATGCAGCAAAAAAGCCCTGCCTGCTTCGATTCCCCGCTCTGCTGCAGAACGCATCTCCATGCTGAGGAGCAAGATGTGATTGCCAGAACATTGGAAAGACAAGTGATTTACCTCAGTTCTGCTGTCTGACCATCCTCTAGTAGTTACTGAAGTAGCTGTTACAGGGGAAAAAGACATTTTTGAAGCTCAGGCTGAGGAATGCTCGAGTCCTAAAGGCCCACCATAGTTCTCAGCTGCATGAGCCTTTTGAGCTCGCTCAGTCAGGAACTAGCTGGGATTGTCTTGCTGTATGACACTGTCTTTATCCAGACCTTGTGAAATTTGACTTCCCTTCCTATGTAGGATGTTGTTTGGGCAAAACTGACGCAGGGTGACTGCCTTTTGTCATTGCTGAAATAAATGCCAGTCCTGACTCAAAATCTCTGCTTTAAAATGCTGTAAAGCATGGCGCAGACAAGGATGAGCAGAAGGGAAGAAAAGTCAGGATACTACAGCTATGGCTATTTAGAGGAAAAATCTCTAATAATGTTTCCAGTAGCAGGGCTGTAAATAATGCCCATGTAAAATTTACTTGACGTAAAAGGATGCCTGTGATCATATTTTGTTTCCATGTAACTAATTTAGTACCTTAAGACTTGTCGTACTAATTCTTCAGCCTCGGACACTGACAGCATGCACTAGCTCTGAAAGTTGCGACATTTAGTAATTTACAGCAAGAAAAGGAGCTTAGGATAGCATGCTTCCAGAGGACTTGCATTGCATCCTGCAGCTGGCTGCTAATGCTCGCTGGTATGTGACCTATGTACTTGGCTGCTCTGAGTTAAAGGCTAGAGAGATTCTTTATTCCCAGTTACTTTGAGATGCTTCTTTGATACTTTGACATAAATGAAAAGTTGGGTTCTGATTAAGATTACTTTTTTTTTTTTTTCTTGTGGTCTTTGTTTTTCTGCATATCCTCAACAGGAATTGCTGGAGTTTAAGGAGAAGCATTTTTAGTGCTGTTCTTTCTCTTCCCATATGAAAGAGTATCTTGTTTATGCTGTCTTGGGACTAATACATCAAGATCACTCCCGATACACAATTTCTGTTATGTGCAACTTCACTTCTGTGAGTAATCCTACTGATGTTTTCAGGAGTTTTCACAATTACTTTTGTGAGTGAAGACTCCTGTATTGATCCAAGGCTGTTGAAATAAATTGCAGGGCTTAAGCAGCAACATCTTAGTCTAGAAAGTGATGCCCATAACTAGATCCTACTTCAGTGTTTCCGTCTGTTTTTAACTGTGTCGTAATGCTCCTTGTAAAAATTTACTTGCATTGCAACCTGTGACTTGATAGCAGAATTAGCTGCTGGGTAAAAGCATTCAGTTAATTACTGAAACTATGATCTCCACCTGGAGAGACAAAAAGTAAAGTAAGATGAGTGGAAATGTTTTAATTAATGAACAAAAACTTAGACTGGTCAAGGGAAGGGATAACTTTTGAAGGGCAAATAGCAGCAATAAATTTTTAATTGTGATGGTTGGTGACCTCTGGCAAACCCCATTACGCTGCTGTTGGGGGGGGGGGGTAGCCAGGCAATTCATTAAGACATTGTGGTTGAAACTCTCTGTATATGCATGTTATTCAGAGCTTAGGTGGTCTGAATTTATTTTATTTTACACCAGTTCCAGAGTATGAACCAAGCCCCTGCCAGGAAAGGTCTGGTAGAAGCTTTGTGCTTTCCTCACCCTGTACTCTACCCCAGGAGGATTGACTGTGGCTTTCACAGATGCTTTGTGAACTGGCTTTTAAAAATGAAGCCCAGAAGCTGTGCTCCATGCAGCAACCTCTTTTTCAAGGGAACACCTGTGCTGTGGTCAGCAGATGGCTAAACTTCTTATGCCTGCAACCTGCTTGGGCTCCCATTCGTGTTGATGTTTGGTGATACACAAGTATATATAGAGGGGAAAAAAAGGACTTGTTTGCATGAATTCATACATATTAAAATTTGCAAGAAATGTACGTATTTTATAACCATTAGCTCTCACTATGACAGTAAAAGGAAAGCCACGTTTTATTCTCTGATGCATCAGTTGCCAGCACTCGGACTCATTGAAGTGTTTCTGATCCCACTTCCCTCTTCCCTCCTCTCCCACTTCTGTATAAATATGGAAACAAGATTTTGAAGCAGTATGAATTGTAGTTATAGGAGTCATGCGTGACCTTTGAAGGCTTTCTAGAAAAGCTCGTAATTGCCTTGTGTGTACACTTTCCTGAAAGATTGGAGCTTGCTTCATATCTATCAATTAAAATAAATTTAGCATAACTGGAAAATAAGTAAAATGAGTAGCTGTAACAGGCGGTTGAAATTAATTTTAGATTTTGTAATATATAGATTAGTCATTGCAACCACTTTGACAAAATTTGGCACTTCCCTCTTTTCTCAGAAAACAGTAGGAGGTACCTTTGTGTTTATTTAGACGCTCAAGTAACTTCTTTCTTCCTGTTAGAAAAAGATGCGATATTATTCTTAATCCTAAAATGGTTGTTTTTATAACTTGTGACTTGCGTCAAGCTGTTTTGGTTAGGAACTAAGGCACTTTAAAAGGCACAAAAACACATCCCTGGATTGTGTGTTTTTTTAATTGAGTAAAACTCTTATTTCGTTATTTATAGAATAAAAAGTAAATGGGATTTCCCTTTAAAGCGTAGCTGACTTAGTGAAGAAAGGGAATGTTATCGATATTTGGGTAATTGAAACAATGCAGCCAGGCACTTAAAATGAATGGTTTGCAGAAAATTGTGATAATAGCAGCATGTCTGGGAGAAACATAAATCTGTGGCAAAAGTCATTATTAGTGCAGCATTGTTTTTGTGTTGTACAGAGATTATAAGCCGTAAAAATGTCACACACTGTTCCTATAAGCAAGGTAGTACTTCGACAGTGGGTACACAGGAATCTGGAAATGTTGATTAAATTCAGAGCTTCGGCAGTTCCTGGTAACCAATATGTGCAGGAAACTATTTAGATTTCAGAGAACTGTTATTACAGCTGACCCCCCCCCCCCCCCCCCCCCCCCCCCCCCCCCCGCCTTCACAGTTAGCTTTATTCTGGGTAGAATGTAAATATCTGATTGCTGGAAACCTGCTAGCACATATGTTGTCATTTTTTGGTAACAAGAGATCATCCTTAAAAAGTAGAATGAAGGCAGGAATAACCTGTGCAACCACCAAGCATTAGTCACATAGCTCTTATATAATGCTTACGTCTTCATTCAGCATGCTGACAGCTAGGCTTCTTTGTAATATTTATCTGGTTCTTCAGTATCTATCTCATTTGCAAGAGAAAGGAAATGGAGCCAAGCACTAAGGAGCATGCTGAGGTACACGCAGCACTTAGTTCATGAGAGTATTGCAACAAAGGAGCATCCTCCATTGCAGCACTGGACAAGGCAGTAGCAGAATGGAGGTCTGTAGCAGCGTCTCCCCATGTGCTCCCCAGTGAAGGTGGCAGCGCTTGGCGTAGTTTTCCTTTTCCTCATCCTAGGTGAGGAGGCGTATTTCCTCTGCACTTATTTTTTTTTGCCTTGATGGAAGGGCCAAATGAAAATATATAGCTTGAAATACTGAAAATGGCATTTCTACAGTTGAAAGCCAAAATGTGGTAGACTTCAGCTTGCCAGAGCTCTTGAACATGCATCTCTTAGCCCTAGCCCCAAGAGGAGTGCTCGTACCCATAGATTTTCCTTTGTGGATTTTCACACTGCTACATGGCTATGGCTATGTAGTCATAATAACGTATAAAAAAGAGTGGGATTCTCTGGGAGATAAACCATATATTCCCATATAAAAAGGATATGGGAATTACCTTGTAATGGTTCAGTTATCATTGTGGCTACTCTTAGGTTGATCTAGGATCAAATGTTTTTTAGTTCAAATGTATCGAATGTCTGTTCTCTACTGAGCTGTAAAACTACTAACAGGAGGTGGAAGCACTCTGTCATTATGAAAGGTTACTTCTTGAGGCTGAAAAGACTTGTGTGGTAATCAAGTTTTAATAAGTAGAAGAGATCTGTGTACTTTAAGTTGACTTTATTATTCTTAGCTTATTCTTGTCTTTATAGACTGAATTTTGTGATGTCTTGACTGTAACCATGTATTACGTTTTTAGTTTTTCCTTTTCAGAAATACATGCAAAAAATGGTGCTGCTTTCTTTGTTGATTGGTGTCCTATGCTGAAATACTGGAGGAAAAATAGTTATTGTCCCTAGAGGATATTTATGACTTCCTGATTTTACATAAGTTTCTAGAATAAAAAAGTTAAACCAAAATATCAAACAGAACTAAGATGCCTTTCTTTAAGGAAAAAATTAAAAGCACAATAAAAATTGCTATAAAATTACATAAGTAATACTTTATTTAAAAAAAAAATCTTATTTACTTAAGTTGTTATAGAAACCTAGAAACTAAATGAATGGCCTAGGGAACATGAAGGGGAGGTAATTATTTATAAGAATATAAGGTTGCATACACCCATCTGGTAGCAATTTAAAGCCAGGATTAATTAATTTATCTTAATTCATGTAATATAATTGTGGAACTTGCTGCTGCAGGGTTTAGTGAGGCCAAAATTGTAACTGGGATCAGAAAGGTATCAAGTGAGTTCATGGAAGGTAGATTTGTGACAGGGTGTCAATCTGGATGCAATCCTAGCCCAAGTAACCCCATTTTTTCTGAGATGACTAGCAGATGAAGGCAGTTAGGAGAAAAATCTGTTTCCAATATATTTTTTTGAATAACATCTCTTTTTCACTAACTACTTACTTAGGTTTGAAAGAAAATAAGTATGTATTTTCTCACCATGTTTGGAGTTGCATGAATATGGAGTTATTCTTTAAAGACAGTTAAAGTTCTTTGCAAATACCCTTACTCCCTGAGTTCATGTACACTGATACACAGAAAACTATTACACTGAAAGATCTGATGATGGACAATGAATAATGTGCCTGCTCTTTCTTTGCTTTAGGACACGGAAGCATGTTTGACCACGCATCTCACAGTGCAAGCTCAAAAGTAACAGAGAGGAAACTACATGGGACTTGTCCTCCAGTTGGTCGTGGAAACTGTGGAAAACAATGTGTGAATGCGAGCAGCTATAAGTCTTCATTTTTTAATCCCCGGAATGGTTTTCATACAATACATTCAGAGCACAGTCCTGTGAAGCCAAGGATTATTACAGTGGTGAAACCCAGCGGGCATACACTCAAAAAGATAACCTTGCTTCTGAACAGGAGATTTGTCCAGACCTTTGAGCAGCTGATGGCTGACATTTCAGAAGCTTTGGGATTTCCACACTGGAAGAATGACCACGTGAGAAAGCTTTACAATCTGAGAGGCAGAGAAATCCGAAGTGTTTCTGACTTCTTCAGGGAGGGCGATGTGTTCATAGCTATGGGGAGGGAGCCCCTTACATTGAAGAACTTGGAAGTGGCAATACAAGAACTTTGTCCTGAAAATCCTTATGCTGCCAGTGCAATTCAGCAGGATAAGGAGCAGTCCCAAAAACTGAAGAGCAGGCTGTATGACAAAGCATCAAAAGTGGACAGTGGATTTGATGAGGCAGAGATTGCCAAGAATTGTGGTGATGTTATGTCTCCCAAAATGGTAGCTAGAAAAAGTCAAGCCAAGACAAAGCAAGAAGAGAAAATGAGAACCAAAAAAAAGTGGACTAGAGAGAGTTGGGATGGCGAGCAAGGATTGAGGCCTTCTAGAAAAACCCGAGAAAGTGAGAGGTACCTTAAGCAAGAGAGGAACCCTGAGAAGGGATTAGAAGAGATTACAGTGGAAGTAGTGAGGTGTGAGAAGTGTGAACAGGAAAGGCAGGCAAGGCAAAAGTTACGAAGGGAAAGGCATGCTGAGACTTCATTTGAGAACACAGACCTGGATGCAGGTGCATGTCAGAGGTATCAGGTAGAAAGAAATGCAAAAATCAGGAATAGCCGAAAATCTGAAATTCCTCTGGAAGGTGAAGAAGTTGGCTGGAAAGAGAATGGCTGCAGAAAGACCTGGAAACCTCTACATAGGAATGTTAATGAAGGACTGGAAAAGCAAAAAAAAAGCATTGAGATAGAAAGAGATCTGGAGAAACATGAAAACTGCGAGAAAGAAGTGGTGAAAATCAAGAAGAATGCTGTGGAAGGGCTGCAAATAACTCATGAAGTGAAGGAAGAAAATGGAAGTAGCTGTGTAACTAATCAAAATGGTTGGCTAATGAAAGACACTCCAAGGGATGCTGAGAAACCATCTAAAGTACATAGGGACAGCAGAGAGGGTCAAAGGGCTAAAGAGGAGGGTGCCAGGAGAGAGGGAAATATACACAGAGAGAATGACGTGACTCAACGAGAGAAAACAGGAGAGCGTAGAATGAATAAAGAAGAAAACAAGGCTCCAGGATTGGAAAACACAAGCCGGAGGCATGCCATTAAAAACAGAACTGATGTGGAAAACCACTATGAGATTGGCAGGACTATTGGGGATGGGAATTTTGCGGTAGTGAAGGAATGTCGCCACTGCAACTCTAATCAGATCTATGCCATGAAAATTGTGGATAAATCCAAGCTGAAGGGGAAAGAGGACATGATGGAAAGCGAAATTCTGATCATTAGGAGTCTTTCTCATCCCAATATAGTAAGCTTAATTGAAGTGTATGAGACAGAGGCTGAGATCTACCTAATCCTGGAGTATGTCCCAGGAGGGGACTTATTTGATGCAATCATAGAAAGTGTGAAGTTCACAGAGCATGATGCTGCTGTCATGACCACTGACCTGTGTGAAGCGCTGGTGTATATTCACAGCAAGAACATCGTCCACAGAGACCTCAAACCAGAGAACCTTTTGGTAAGTATGGGCAAACACACTGTATATTTGCAGGAGTGGGATTTATTTTCATTTTTGTTATGGTTGTTTGAATAGTTTCAAGCAAATAATACGTGAAGAGAATGTACTGTGGCAGTACTGTTTGGAAAGATGAATATAATCTTGAAATTAGCATTACAGTTTACTTTGCCTATATCTGCTCCACGCTGTAGATCACAGTGCTTGCAAATAGAAATTTAAATGAAAATGACCTGGCTTTCAGGGGCAATGAGCATTTGTATTCTGGGAATCAGGCATGCTATTTATCATCTGACTTTTTGGTACACAAGTTTGAATGTTTTGTATGAAGCATGCACTGAATCATCAGGCATTTTCCTTGCAGACCAAAATTTATTAAAATTGCTAATTCAGCTTATTTGATGGACTTCTTGTCCACTGCAGACCACTGTGGCAATCCTCTACTGTAGTGATTTCAATTCTGTGACAATTTTACTTTCTTCAGAGCAGAAGTACAATGCATTTTTCTGAAATAAGCTGACGGTGATATACAGACGTTTTGGTGAAATATAACACCAAGCACTAAAGTTAACTCATACTCACATTGTGCTAAGGAGTTCTCTTTTCCAACACATTTCTGAGGCTACATTCCTTGCATCCAGCACTGAAGTCAGTAAAATTACTCACATGTAAGTTGGTGTAGAAGTGTTTGCAATATTGACTCTTGGTAAGACACCCATTATAAGAGGGTGAAAGTAAGCAATTGGCTCGCCAATCATTTGTTATGCTCTTCTTCTAGGGTTCCAAATTTCTGAGCAGAGTTACCAAATATCTGCCTGACTCTAACAGACCTAATTTGATCTGTTGGTGGAAGATCATAACCAAAAAATTGTTAACAGATGATTAGTCCTATGTGTCATTGAGTTCTTTAAGGCAATTAACTTTGGAAAAAAAATCTGTGTATTTCTGGAGAAAGGACATACAGAGGTTGAGCAAAGCTGGGTCTGAAGAATTTGCATCCAAACCTTTTGACTAACCAATGACGTCTATACTAGGTCCTGCTATGCATCCTGCTTAGTCTGATGAAAATCCTTGGTATGTGGTGTGTTTGTATAAATAGAAGATGGGGAATGCAAGTGGTTGCTTTGCAGAAAGAAGTATGATTCTGGGCCCTGCCATGCCTTGTTTTGCCGTTTGAGCACAACTTCACTCAGAACTGAAGGGATTTCTTCCAGAAGCTAATTTTCCACTGTAAGCCAGGCTTTGCTCCTTCCTCTTGACTGAAAATAAAGTGCTGTATATGAAACACCTGAGACCAGATGCTTTGTTTCTCTGCATAATATGTAATCTTCTCAGTGCTGCAGTTAAGTGAAAAGAGAGGTATGATCCAGGTCTCACCTGATGGTTTTCACATGTAGTTCACAGCACTGCAAAACAGACTGGTGGACAAAGTTTTGTAACACTGAAGAAATTGTGTTGCCTGCTCTGGCTGAATTACAGAAACATACATTTTTGCAAGGACAGACTCACCCCCACCACATAGGTATTTTACCACATCAGAACAGCGTTACCAGAGCTAACAAGAAAAAAATACCTCTTCTGGTTTCACCTTGCTTGTTAAATGACTGAATGCCTGCTTTACGCACCGTTTATGTGATGCTTCTTTTTGAAAAGTTAGTGTGTTCAACAACCTATGCGAGCTTGTAAGTTGTTGATACTATTGAATAGCTCATCTGCTATCTAGTAATCATCCCTAAAAATACAGGCCGTGTGAGCAAGTTTATGGCTTTCTGAAATTTTAATATGCTTTCTCTGACTCCTTAGAGTGACTGGAACAGTAATAGCAGAACAACGTGGACAGCTGCCACTAATTTGGTGTTGGCCAGAGCTACACAGTACCAAATGTTACTGAAGCAAGTTTATGGGCTCATCCACTGTTGGTGGGCCAGGGGCTGGGAGCAGCCTTCTGGAAGTGCTGGCATCCTGCGGTGTCTCCGCTTTGTCCTTGGTTGTGGGATAGATACCTCCTGCTTCACTTCACATTCCTACACCACAGATATGTGTCTGAATTAGTTTCCCTAGGCTGTCTTTGTGCACAGAGGACAGAAACAGGCTCATACTTTTTCATAGAACCATAGACCTATTTAGGTTGGACCTTCCAGATCATCCTAACCAAGTCCACCACTAAACCATGTCCCAAAGTGCCATATCCACATATTTCTTAAATACTTACAGGGATGGTGACTCCACAACTTCCCAGGTCAGCCTGTTCCAATGCCTACCCACCTGATCTGGGAAGAAACTTCCTAATATCCAATCTAATCAGTTTTTGGCTGTTGACTCATTTGGACTACTTTGGGGTCTTTTGGTCTGGTGAATCCTGTCCTTTCTCTTTCTTGTCAACGATTTTTTTTCCATATTTCTTAAACCTTCCCAGCAAATGGGGACTGGCAGAGAAGGGATCCTTAGCCTGTCTTCGTTAGGGAATATGTTTTGTCTACTGTAAGTCTGTTTTCTGTGGGAATCTAGGCTTGCTCCTAATGACTTTTGAACCTACTGGATCATTTCCATCAGAGTTGACAGAGAAGCAGCAAACAATGGAAACATATTTCTGGAAGTTTCATGAAAATAAGCAGCTGGGGAAAGAAGGGAAACCATGTTTCTGTCTCTACAGAGGATAAGGTGGAAACATACTTTGATATCTAGTGAGTTATAAGGTTATTCACGCAGAGCTGAAAATCTGGTTTTATTAGTTTACGGTACTATTCCTATTGCTCATGTGGCACTGTCCTCTAGTTACAGACTTGTATAACAGCCCACCGTTAAATCCTTTTTGTCTTTCCTCTCCCTCTTTCATTACTGTGCCTGCCCACAACTTTCACACTCCTTGCAGTGTAGCTGTGAGGCAGAAGGGTGGTGACCTGCACTACCAAAACAAAATCTGTTTGAGAGCTGGCGTGAAGACAGCTGCTCTGAAGCCCTCCCTTCCCACTAACGGAATCACCTGGCATAGGATGAGGTGTTTAGTGAGGTAACCTTTGCTACCAAGGCTGAGTGATGTGGTGTATTTGCCCCACAAAAGAAGCTAGTCACTACTTTCATGCTAGCTGGAAGAGCATAGGAGGAGTAGAATTTGCCACCAAGGTTTTTAGCTAAGGGACTGTTTAATTCCACAGGTGGTGGCATTTCTGTGAGTCAGAAATTAATTTCAAACTCTAGAGGCTGTTTTTCCGGGTTATAGCAGTAAAAGATGCAAAGCCACATCCTTCCCCCCTTTTTTTTCGTGGTGTAGATTTTTGTATTTGTGATTGTGAACTCATTTTCTTGTACTCTTCCCCAAAATGCTAATATGGTAACTGGGCTCTATAAGTGTTGCAGTTTTTTATGCATGTGAGTTTTTTCCTTTCCTTTTTCTTTTCTTTCTCCTTTCTTTCAAGTTTTCAAATGTGTATGAGAACTTCAACTGTAGCTGTTTTATCAATAAACTTTGGTTTTGTGACCCTATTTACAAATACATAAAGTGCTGTTGAAGGTCTCCAAGAGCATTTGAGTTAAAATCCTATTTAACCAGTTACCTATCAGGAGCTCTCAGTATGGTAAACCTATGCAGGTTATTTTCTGTAAGATTTCTTTTACAGAGAGATTATTCTAGCTACTATCCATCAAGGGATGTCTGCAACTCAAATGTAGAAGCAGTGCTTTCTTTCTATCTGTGCTTTTAATATGCAAAAAGTTGCATGGGCTAGCTTGATATCTTTATGTCTGTATGTAGAATCTGTATTTCCATACATACGTGCATAAAGAGGAATATTAATGCTATAAATCATCTTAAACACATTGAATTTCACAATGTAGATATGAAAATAAACAATAACTTGGGAGTCATCAACAGACAAAAAAAAAAAAAGGAAAAGACCAGTTTATCCCTTTTTGAAGATGAACTTGCCTTTGTATTAGTATATTATAATCTTTCAGGTGTATGGCTGCTATAGCTAGAAATCCATAAACAGTATTTGGGTATCCTGCCATCAAGAGAGTAGCAAACAATTCTGACTGTCCTGGTTCAGGACTACCAGATGCTGGCTTCCCTTACAGATGATGCATGCAATTAGTTGTATGGCTTAAACTGGCTGTCTACAGACAAAGTATGCTGGATGGATACTGCTATTCTTTGTGGCAATTAGCTCTGTAGGCAGGTAAGGGCAGCTCTTTTGGAATGAACTTTTAGAACCTATCTTTGTAGTCTTGAATGCAGATGCTGTAACAGATGTCATGATAAAGCTGGGATGATCCTCTAGTGTTACTATTTTTTCTTTGTTTATACCATTTCAAAGTATGTGGGATATGTCAAAGGCTGGATTTCTCATGGGAAGATTGTAGATTTCTGTGATACTGCTATGAGTAAAAGCTCTGCCCTCAGGAGGGAATACAAGTAACCTGAGAGGCTTTTCTTTCCGTAATGCTTATTTGCCTGCTATTTTTGCTGCCAGGTGATGGAAAGGAGGACTAGAGATTACAAAGTTTGGGATGAAGGGAATGGAATGCTTGCTTGATCTGAGCTGATGTTGAGTTGTTAGTGAAGAGGCTGAGGAGATCTGGGCTGAGGTTTTCAGGCATGCTGATAGGTTACACACTGGCTTTGAAATGATTGCCACAGAGCTGTAAAAATACAGCCATGTTGCACGCTGTTCCTACCTGTTCAAATGTCAAGTAAACTGAAAGCTCAGTGGTTTTGTCCTCAAGAACACATGGTACAGTATTGCCACCTTGTGCTCTGATGAGAGGTTAGGACTTCGGCTTCTCTGTGAAAAGTACACCAGTGTGTTTCAACAAGAAAAATGACCAGACATTTCCTAATGGCTTTCGTGGGTTGGGATTAAGACCAGGATTTCTCCCTTTGCTGGTTTCTTTAAAATAAATAAATTATTAAAAAATAAAAACAAACAAAAAAACCCCACAAAAAAACACAAACACAATTGCATAAACATTTCGGTATTATTTGTCCTGGTACAGTAGCATGCAGGCTATTTGTTGAAATTCCGTATGTGATACAGTTCCCTTATGTAATTTTAAATGCTTTATATATACAACAGAAATATGTATTCGTGCTCATATAATACACATAAAATTGAGTGTTTCAGTTATGAGTTTTTGTAGCGTTCTACCACTGTTAACCATATTGTTAGAATAGAAATCTTGTGGATAGATGCAGTTCTAGAAAATAACTGCTACTTTTGTCATTTTTCATTTTGTCAGCTGTTGAGTCCACAGTGAATGATGACAAAAAATCCTCATGAAGTTGACTAATGCAATAGAAGATAGCTATAGCATATTAGTTCTCTCCTACAGAATTTTTGTCTGTGTGGTCATAGGAAACTTTTATTTTCAATTTCACAGTGGCAAACACATTTTTCTTAAAACGGGAAAAAAAAATCACTGAACTCTTGCTTAATCAAATCTGGATGAGTGCTTACAGTTTCCGTAAAGAAGATATATGGGAATTAGTTGGCTGTAATGTAGGTGAGCAAATCTTGTCCCATCTGTGTCCTTAGTTGTCTTGTAATAGAGACCATCCTGAATTTTTGGCTGTCTCAAGCACTGTCTGATGGCAAAGAATGAGATGTTAAAGCATGAAGTATGCCTGTCGCCTCATATTCTGGCTTGTCTGCTCAAAACCCAAGTGCAGATTTTCTTGGCTTCCCTATATACATGTTAGATGCTGGTCTGTTCCCCATAGTTAGAGACATATAATTTCTCATTAGAAGCAAATTTATGACATTTTTTACTTCTTAAAGAATATTTGAGTATCAGTCACCAGTATTAAGAATAGTGATGTGTTTAATTACCCTGCTATCTTACTCATGACTTGACCTTTCAATACTTTTTCTTAAAATAATGTTTCATTAGCTGCATTATAAATTAATGCTAAAGACATGCGTACAAAATTAGAATGGGAACAAGTGTTTTGATTACCTTACACACAGATGCAGGAGATGGGAACTGATGGAAAGGCACACTTACAATGATGTTTTGTTGGATTCATTTCTCCAGCTTGTACTGTGTGATTACTGCGATTCATTTATTTTCAGAGCAGCAGATAGAGTAGCAGAGTAATTTGCAAAGAAAATAAAGCCCTTTTCTTTTTTTGGGGGGGGGGACCTTTGTGATAGAGTTAGGCTCTTCAAGTGACACTGTAAAGTCAGTGGCATACGTGGGAATATCAATTATCATAAAATCATAGCATCAACTAGGTTGGAAAAGACTTTCAAGACGACAAAGTCCAGACATGAACTTGACCTACCAAGTCCTATCACTAAACCATGTCCCTTAGTGCTGTGTCCACACATCTCCTAAATACCTCCAGGGGTATTTAGGGGTAGTACTCCTCCACTCTCCTGGGCAGCCCCTTCCGATGTCTGACCACCCTCCCCATGAAGAATTTCTTCCTAATGTCCAATCTAAACCTCCCCATGCACAAGTTGAGGCCCGTAACATTCTCCTTTGCTTTCCTAAGGTGAAAAATAAATGTTTAATTCACTCTTCCTTATTTTTGGTCTTCCTCCTTTTCATTTCTTTCAAATTAGTGTGCCAGAGTTTGAAGAGCAAAATTTTCTTTTTCCATTATTGCTTTTCTTCTTATATGCATGTGCCATCTTGGTACAAGGAGAAGAGAAAACTTTCTGGATACTGTTTATCAAAATACGTTTTCCATTTCATTTTGTTTTAGTTGACAGTACTATTATTAGAACCTCTTCCTCTGTATTATTAACTATTTCATTTATCTTTTGCAGTCTAAAAATGTATGTGGACTAAATATATATTTATATTTCAATGAATGTAGGTTCAGCATAATGCAGATAAATCTACTACACTGAAACTAGCAGATTTTGGCCTTGCAAAGCTGGTTACAAAACCTATATTTACTGTGTGTGGAACACCAACATATGTTGCCCCTGAGATACTTGCTGAGAAGGGTGAGTGTATACATCTATAATTTCTAGCAAATCACCCAATTGCTCTTAACTTTCTAATCATGGACATATTCCAGAATGTTTCAACCTAATGATATGTCTTTACAGGGTAGGAGGTTGGCTAGCAGCAAAATTTGTGAAAGGAAAGAAAACCTCTTAGCTTTTGATAAACACAAGCATATCAGTCATGTTTGCATTATTAATGTCTATGGGATATAATTGTGATTTCCAAGCAGGCAACTTAGTAAAATATCATAGATAATAATTGCTGAAGTGGTGAAATAAGCAAAAGTTTGTCTTGCAACCTCAGGATAGTTACCCCCATTTTGTGACTGTAACCCAAACAACTTTCCAAGGACCTCTGATGCAAAAGGATGGTGAACATGTATGCTAAATACATGTAACAAGCCAAAGCATCGTTCACATCAGAGAGAATTTTGTTGATTTCATATCCAAAAAGATTCAGACCTGGAAAGGAGTCAGATTTTGATGACTCAAGAAAAGCTATTTCTGTGTCTTGTTCTGTAGAGCTGGGTTGAACATCTCCAGTTATATTCAATTTCAATGGAAACTTGGCACTCTTAGTGCTTTTTTTTTTAAAGAGAAACTGAGGAAGACTATTTTAGAAATACGCCCCATGTTTTCTCAGTTAGTCTCCTATTGACATTGGCCTTGTGAGACAGACAGTGATTGTGAAATGTGTTGAAGAAGAGAGGCACTGGGTGAGAGCTGTGACTATTAACAGAGCAGATCCACTTGCAGAAGTGGTGTACCAGCCACTTACTCTTCTGCTGACCTTGTCTTTCTAAGAAGCTGAACAAAGCTTCTCTGTTTCTTAGAGAATAAAATGAGAAAAGAAACAGCTCCTACCAGTCATGAGTTGTGTTTTTTGTTGTTGTTTTTGCTTTTTGTTTATTTTCTAAAAGAAGACTGAGTAAAAGATGGTTAGCCATGGTTTGTCTTTTCTTCCTTAGGCTATGGGCTCGAAGTAGATATGTGGGCAACTGGTGTGATCCTTTACATTTTGCTCTGCGGTTTTCCCCCCTTTCGCAGTCAGGAACGTGATCAAGAAGAGCTGTTTCAAATCATACAGCTGGGTCACTATGAATTCCTTTCCCCATACTGGGACAATATTTCTGCAGGTAAGATTCAGCATGTATACCAGCTCTGAAAACCTCTTCCCTGGAGTGGCTTGGACACACAGAAGCCCCCTTTTGTTCATGACAGGGATGTCTGTCAACTTTGGGGTGTCTTACAGGTCTGTTTTATATGATGATTCTGTATTTGCTTTAGATGTCAATTTAGTCCTCTGGTGGTATCAGTCACGGTGAATCTGAATATCAGGACTGATTGATGTAACTGTTTGCTCCCTTTCTAAGGCAAGAAAAAAAAATTTTGCTCAGCTGACTTGTAAGAATTATCTCTGTAGGAAAAAAGGCACCAAAATTATCTCCAGTGTTATGTTACCTTTCTGTAAAGATGCATTTAAAAAAATCTCAAGAGCTGAAAATTAAGTCCTTGATCTGCAGAATGCAGTGTGAATTTTCAATTGAGATCAATGGGGCCATTTCTTTCCTCTTGTAGGCTAGTAGTGCCTTTTCTGCAGTCTTCAAAATCAGACAGTAAAACCTGTGTCTCCTTATATGATCTTTTAAAGAGCATACTCAACAGAGTTCTGTGACTGTTGTGCTCTTTGAGGGATAAGATTCCCATTGCTAGTTCCTGTGAATCAGAACACCTAGCTGCATGCCTTCAGCATTTCTTCAAGATTGAATTCTCTTCCCTTTTCTCTTTCTTCAGGGGAAAATGGTGTGGAGATTTAACATCTCCTGTCACTAGTTCTAAATCGAGCTGCTAAAATATTTCCTGGGGATAGCCACAAAAAAAAAAAAAGAAAAAAAAAGATACAGTAAAACTAGTAAGAAAGATTAGAAAGATGTTTTGTGTGGGAATAACCATCACTTTTATTTTCTCTTTCCTTTTTTGTCTTTCATAATAGCAGCAAAAGACCTCATAACCAGGCTGTTGATAGTGGATCCCCAAAAGCGCTACACAGCACAGCAAGTACTTCAGCACCCTTGGATCAGAACAGCTGGAAAAACTAATGGCAGAAACTTGCAGAGGGAAGTAACAATAAATATTGAGCGTCATTTCCGGACCCAGCGCAAAAAGGAAGTTGTAGATGAGGACACATGAAGTCTCTTCAAGCTCATCTATTTGTCCCTTTTTATTGATTAACGAATTATTTGTTTTCTTTTGTAAATGAATTGAGCCTTTAGTGTATAGATTTTGTTGGCCGTCATTATGCCTCTCCTTGATTCTGAGATTCTGAATAAGGATAGAGATCAAATTTGCATCCCCACCCTTGTGATGTCACTTGGGAGTGTCTCTGACAGCAGTGAGTAATAGATATTTCCTGGAGGGTGTCCATTATTTTTCTTTAAATACTGATTTGAACTTTTACATTATATAATGTATACCTTTTTAGATGGCAAATGTTTGCTTCTGTGGCCAATGTTAGTGGTGACTGAAATGTGTTTTCTCGTCTCATTTTGTATGATACCTTCAGGAATTTTGCATTTTGTTTTTTTATAATGTTTTCTGTTTATAACATTGTCAAAATGGCTGTCTGAATACATATCCTGCACTAATTCTTAAATTAGCTTTTCACAAGTTCCTGCGAGCAGTGGAGAAGGTGAGGGAATTATTTTTGTGTGTGTGTATATACATATATATGTATATATTATTTAGCTGTAGGATATGTTAAATAAAATGTAAGATACTATTTATTAAGTTGTAAGGAAAGAAAAATCGTTGTAGGTGAAATGAGATATTTTATGATATCTCTCTTGGCAACATCTTTTCTTTGGATGTTTTCAGGGACGGGGTAGTAGAATGTACAATGTTTCTGTTAAACTACCATGGTTCTGTATAATATGGTAGTTTCATTTCTTTATAAGAAGAGGTGGGAAGATCCCATGGCTGATACGGTTTCAAGGCTAGAATAATAACTTTGAAAACATTTTTGTTCCTACTCTGGGAAGTAGGAAGTTAACAGTTCTAAGGAAATTATTCCCAAAGGTATACTTATAGAATGATAACCCAAGCTTTTTTTTCATACTGAATTTTTTATTACGAGCCATCCGCATCCATCTGTGACTCCCTCATGCTGATGGAGAAGAGAGAGCTGGAAAGTTCCTTCTGTAACTTAAGTTAGCCCTTACCTTTATGGTTCCCCTCTCATCAACATCCTTCAGAGCTGAATTGCTTTTGTACACCTGTCAGTGTAGTTTAGCAAACTTTTTTTTTTTTTTAAATGTTGCCTTCCTTGGGGTCTCTTTTTCCTTGATTCTGTAAGAATAGGCAATGCAATGAAGTTACATTAAAGTTCAACTCAGGAAGAGCAACTTCTTGTTAGTTCGTGGGAAGGTCTCCCAGGGGACATGTCATATGCTTCATTGCTTATGTTATTTTTAATTGGATTGGATGGAGTTTTAAAGAAAGCCTTTGGGGGGAAAAATGCAGTCCTGAGAAGGGCCATGGCCTTAAAGAGCTTTTGAATCTCAGAAATTTTCTTTAATCAAATCCAGAAAGCACCCTAGTTGTCTGTTTTATAATGCTTTGTCCATGAATTACATGTGCTAGCAAATAATATTCACAATAAAATTATCAGTAGTATTAACATAAAGTTCATAGCTTGTAGAATTGAATAAAGGTATCTTGTAATGAGATGTCAGAAGCATTTCAGAATCAGTAGAACATGTTCATAACTATAAGAAACAGGATATTATTTTTGCTGAGTGCTAAAATTGTGTGTGAATTTTCTGAATTACCAAAAAGTGTGTGGTACTGTCATCATGTTTCTGTGTCAAGCTGTGACAATTTTTGCCTCAAAAATGATGTATGGAAGTAGAAACAACTTGGCTCTTACAAGAGAATTGCATTTTCAGTTGAGTTGGCTTATTTTAATACATATTGGATTAAGACTTTCTGTGGAATCGAACAATTTGTAAAACAAATGAGTCAAATCTTTACTGTATGCCCAAGTGGTATTTATGATATGTCATACCTCTGCTTTAGAGACTCTGAGTTAGGAAGACTTTTCCTGTTGAAGAATAGATTTAAGTGCTTTCTTATGTGTATCCTCGTATTCTAAATCTGTTACATGGTCTTTGAATACTAATTCAAAACTGCTAATTTAAGTCTGTCTCAGATGTGGAAAAATAGCTTCTGACTTGCAATATTATATTTTGTAATTATTTTTAATATAATAGTTCAGGAATAAAGTTTGAAGTGACAAAAAAAAAATTATCAGCAATGAATCCAATGGTATGGAGTTTGCTATGGGTTGCCTTGTTGCCTTTAAGAACATGTCTACAGCCTTAATCCTGGTACAGAAGACAGAGAATTTGTTTGTAATAAATATAAAAGTAATTATTTTATCAAAGATCTTGTTTTTCTCTCAAGTTCTCTAGGTTCTAGACTGCTTGAACACAGACTGTGCTGCGTGCTGCTATCACATAGTGTCTGTAAGCACCAATGCTGATGTGGCAGCACTGAAGGACTGGATTGGTGATGCTAACAGACCTGTGGCATTAGGCCCTCCTTCAGGTTGGAGGCTCAAAAAGCTTCCAGGTGCTTCTCAGGGCTTTTGCCACCTCCTGTATCTATCCTATTTAGATAATCCTTCCTTTCTTCCATTGCTTTCAGTGTTCTTGCTCTGCCTCTGTGCTGCTGTAAGCTAGTTTCCCAGTCATTCCAGATTACATTACCTGAAGTCTTGGCAATGCGTGTGATTTTGATGAGCTCAGCCTCAAGCATTGCTTGCTGATGTTGACAGTTGGTAAGATTAGAGAGGACTCAGACAACTGAAAGAAAAACTTGGTCTCAAAGATCTCTAGTGTCCCCCGTATCTCTTACTGTCTCTTTTCTTCCCACTGCATGACATTCCAATGTAGACCTGATCTTTACTGTCTGTAAGACACACTTTCTTATACATGAACCAAATTCATGTTACAGAGGTAAGTTTTTTTATTTGCAGTTTTTCCTTTCCACAGAAAATGAGGTAAGAACTGTAAGATAGCAGCAACAGGCCAAACTGCAAGACTTTCCAGACTTCTAAGGTATCGAGATCAAAACATACATTTAAAGGGGATCACCTATATTTCATTTCCTAGTGACACACGTGTCAGTTTTCTTTTTACTGAGCCAACACTTAAAATCAAAGCTTTCAACTACAATAGTCACACTGCAGAACAGCTGGGCTCTATGTGAGGGTGTATTTGCTACCAGAGATTATCAAAAGCATTGAAGCGTTTTGAACATCCTTGAAAGCCAGTGTAAATACAATTGTGTCATAATTTTTTCTTGACTACATTAGGAGTTTCTGAACATTAAGTCCAGGCTTTCAGTGCCAAGATTTGGGGCACTAGTCAGTCTGATTGAGAATGTAGTAAATTTGCTGTGCTTATAAACTGATCTTCCCAAAGAAGAGTATCAGTCTCCTTTTTTTACCTCTTGTCTCCTAGATTTATCTTAATTTCAGAAATGTATAGACAATGTTTTTCATTTTCTGTCTGTGCATTCTTCTATTCTGTGCAAGTCCATCAGTACAATGAATTACTATTGATGTTCTTGCTCCTGAAAGTAACATGGGCACTTTAGCTGGACTGGCAGGATATGTTGATACTTATTGGTATTACAGTATGTCTTGTATGCAACTACACTGAAAGTGTCATTTTTCTAAATTAAAATATAACTTTTCCATTGAAGTCTATAATATATTTTTTCCCCTGAGAAAGGCAAGCTATACAGTGGATATTATGTTTCAATATTTCCAATAAATTAGGAAACAATTGCCTGGGCAAGTATTTTGATTCTTTTTTTTTTTTATTATTATGCCCCCACCCTCTGCCCCCTGAATTTATATTTTATTTATTTGGGTAATGTTTCTTGTAAAAGTTGGCATGTTCATTAAGTATTGTGTGTACTTTCATTTACACATAAAAGAACCCCTTATAATGCTGCAGTCTTTTGAGCAGTTACAAATGTAAACACACAATCCCATTAAAATCAGCACAATCACACTGGAGCTGAGAGAGATTCCAACGCTATTTTTGTCCCTGTATGTCATGAATGGTTTCCACTAGGATATTAAAGCAATCGTGATAAGCATAGCTAGTTTCATTGAAGTATAATGCACACAGTACTAAATTTTGTAATAAATCCTTATTCTGTAAAATTCAAAATTATTTAAAAACATGTTTTGTTTGTAGAGACAGGCATTGTAGTTGAAATTGAGTTGACTGCAGAAGTGGCTTTTTCAAAGGGTTTTAGTAGCTTGTGTATAACTCATTTTCTGTTGCTAAAAATGTTATTTTTCTGCAGGCCTGCAGTCTTAGTGGAAACAGTAGAAATAAAAATGCATCCAACATATTGATGGCGTTTTAGAACAAACTACCTTCTCTCTGGATGCGAGCATGTGAGATGAAGTGGCTGCTACTGTGAGAATCAGTACACGCTCTCATTTATTGTGTATTGGTACTTAGAGACCACAGCCACCTGAGAATAACAGTAGACTGTTAAGAACTGAATGGCTTAATTATAATCGCACAAAATTATTGCACTGTATTTTAAGGGGTGTACATAGGGGTCTGATTAAAAGTGATTTAATGCTTTCTTGTTAGGAGTGTGTTTCCCATGCTACTCATAGTTGAAGTCCACCAATTTATTTATTTTTTTAATTATTTTTTTTGAATAGGTCATTAACGTTCTCACTGCTACATGCACTTTGTTCAGAAAAGATTACCCCTTGTATCATCCAGTCTGCTGATTCACTCTGTTCTCTAGCATTATAAACAGCTGTTGTATTCCTGCAGAATTTTATCTTTTGAAATTACAGCTGTTTTGATAACATAGAAATTAGAAAAATGGGAAAAAAGTGAAGCTAACAATCCTAAATCGTCACTGGAAATCTTTTTGTTTTTTGAATGCAAAAACTGAAATGAAGAGCTGAAACTACCTAAAAAAGTGGATAAATTAAAAAAGTGTTCTTGTAGTAAGTATTTCTGCAATCCGAGCAATGTGAATATTTTGCCTGGTGAAAACACTGAGCCATGCAGTACATTAATAAGGATAAGTATTTAGGTGCAACAACAGTCAACTTCCAGAAGTGCTTTAAGAATGCTGTATTGAATGAGGGGTGTAGGACTGAATAAGTTCCTTCTAATCAGTGGAAAAAATGTTGTACACTGTAACCAAAAGTTTCTTTCTGTGTTGTTATTGCTGTGTTAGTTGGTAATGCTTTCTAGATTTCAGTGACTGACATTATATTTTAAGATGGCATTTCTTATGGAAAAAAAAAATCAGCGTAAAACATCATCTAAAGTGTTTAATGACAAGGATTTCAGTGGTGATGGCTTTTCCGGAAAAAAAACAGAAGTGTATGATTGTTAACTGATATAGTAAGTTGTTAAGCAAATCCTATTGCTGCCTTTTCAAAAAATGTAATTCTGTCATCCTGACCTTGTAATGCTTCAACATGTAAGTTCATTATTTAGCAGGCTCAGAAGAAACCTCTGTGCATAGTGTAAGGACGGATTTAGATGTCTCAGTTACATTTTTACACATTTCAGCTTGTTGGAAGCATACTGGCAAATGTAATGTTCGTGTAGTGACTGAGGGATGACTGAAAGATATATTATGGACGTGTCTCTCAAATGGAAGTGCAATATTGCACCCTTAAAAATGCAGGCAAGTAAGGCTGTTTAGATAAAGGCCAGCACCTGTCCCAGTGGGTTATTATTTCTATGTACTTTAAAAAGGGGTGGGGGGGGGGTGGGAGGGAGAGGAAAAGCTAAAACAAAAGAAACTTCCTTTTTCCACTCGTCTGTTTTCTTGAAGTAAATAAATGCTGTAGAGAAGTTTTAAAAAAGCTTTTATCAGTGAAATAAATCAAAAACCAAAAATCTTTACCCTTGCTGGTGTGTAATGTTCCTATAACAGTTCCCCGGTCATTTTGGTATGCCTGGGGATAACTAATTCTAAGCAGATGCTACAGCAACTGCTAATGTTCTCCCACCTGGATCATAATTCCCTAACAATGGGACAGGAGCAGAGTCCCTTAAAAGAAATAAAACCAAGCTGCTCCACCATGTAAATATGCGATAAATTATTCAACCACACAAGGGTTTTATGGATGTTTATACTTAAATGTTCTCATAACTTACACAGTTAATGTGCAAGGGACAAATAGTCAGAGCTCAGAGCTAGAATGTAGCAGTAATAAACTTGTGAGAGATGAATCCTCACATAAATTTGTCAAATGTCTGGGAAGGTTGTAAAACAAAAATATTTCAAAACCTTGTTTTTCAGTTCACCTGGAGAAGGGATGCAGGAAATATGAGGAAAACTTGAACAAAAATGCTGAGGTAAAGCCCTTAATGGCCAGGAAAATGAATAATTTTTCTGATTGCTGAACAGATCGCTGAATGTGGCAGTCACTGCAAGTGATCCTGCATTTCTTTCGTAGTGAAATACTCATTTTAAGCTCTGAGGATGGGACCTTAAAACTTACTAGCAAGAGGTTCTGATGGTCGCTTTCTGTGATATTAATGTTAAGATGTCAGCAAATGGTAAGGTTTCTGCTTCTGCAGTAATTAGTTTTGATATTCCCACCTTTCATTTAAAGTATCTTCTGCTGCTTGTTAATGTAGTTTTTCAGGAAAACAGAGACAGATTTCCATGTCATTAAACTTTGTTCCTTTGTACTTCCCATCACCAGATTCCATCACAAACATCTTACAAATATGTACTTTGAAATTTTAAGATCTTTTAGTGTTTCTGAGGACAGTTCTGGGAGTTTCAATGGGTTGGAGTTGGTGTACACCAAGGGAGACTTTTGTCCCTTGGTTGTGTGTAACTATTCCTTGTAGGGTGATAAGTATTCCTATGAGGCTTCTTGGGTCAGCAGTTTCTGTGGCGAGTGCATGTTTGTGGTAATGATATAGATGTTCTATTCTGTGATTGCTCTTTTGCGGTGTTCATACTGCTGCTGGAGTCATTTTATTTGCCAGTGTTACTACTACCTTTCCATGCAGGGGAAAAAAAAAAAAGAAAAAAAAAAACAGAACACCCCAAACACTATTCAAAATGAGCTAATAAAAAGTGTCATTAGGTCATTGTTTTAATGAATTTGCAATGGGACTGGTACAATTTGTACTGACAACTAATCAGCATTTATCAGGAGGATACTTCGTATGAACACTTGGACAGATCCTGTACAGATCCTGTGTGAGGGATTCTGGGAAGATAACAGACAAAGTATTCAGGTGCTTCATTCTTTCAAGGTAAATCATCAGGAACCAGGATTTGCTGCCTTTCGGTTTGTTTTCAATGTCGAATGAACTGGTAGAGGATGGGCAAGGATGAGAGCTTTGTTTGCAAGTGGAAGGCTTCTTATTGGCAGGCCAGAGAGGTTTTAATTCAAGGGAATTTATTTAATGCCAGTCCAAACTAGACTTAGTGAGTCTGATACTAAAAGTTTTTCAGTTTGCATATTCAAATATGCAAATGGATATGCATAGGTATGTATGGGCTGAAAAAAGCACTCTTTACTTTCATTGTTTTATTAGCTATTTTGCTTAGTAACATTACTAGTCTTTGGGTATGTTCTTTTTAGTGCGGAACACAACATGCAAAACTGGATTTATATTTAACCCCAAGGTGACTCATATCTGCTGCTTTGTGTG
The DNA here is from genome assembly GCF_040182565.1 of Anser cygnoides. Classification (NCBI taxonomy): domain Eukaryota; kingdom Metazoa; phylum Chordata; class Aves; order Anseriformes; family Anatidae; genus Anser; species Anser cygnoides. Next base: position 69,471,698 of record NC_089874.1, read on the forward strand.
GAAAGATCCTTTGTGTTGCTGAGGTGTGTGGATGTGTTTTGTTAACATGAAGCTTTCCTACCTCTGTGCTAGCTAGTAACAGTAATGGTAATACTTTTGGGGATCATAGGAAGCCTTAATGAACTTTAGCTCCTGTTTATTAATTAGGCATTAGTGCCTTGATGCCTCAATAAATGGCTTTGCAATGGGCTCGCTGTAAAAACAGAGCAACCTTAATTCCTCCCTGGAGCAGTGCCAGCCTTGGCAGGAGGACAGTCTTGGCTGTCAGGAGCAGTGCTGTCAGCAAGGGTAGTGGTAACAAAGCACAAAACCATGAACCTCCTGGCTCCTCAGTAGTCAGAAATCAGAAGGCAAATACCTACGAGGCAGGTGGGAGTGTGATTTGCTTGAGGTGAACCTCTTGCTTTCTCTGGAGCAAGGGGTGCAGGACAGCTGGGATCCAGGATTCAAACCTCTGGTTTCTCTCTCATTCACCGATGGCACCTCATGTGTTTGCAGCACGTACAGCTTTGCGCCTTCTGATCTGGCTCAGTAGCCACAAGGACTGGATAGTCTCTCTGTGAGCTGACATCGAGGTGCTTGGCACTGCCAGCTGTAAAACCTGGGGGAGGCTGCAGCTGGGGGCTCCTGCATGGAGCCCTGCAAAGAGGCCTAGTAGTCTCCAGGTGGGACAGACTCCTGCTCCGCCAGCCGAGCTGGCACCGTGCTGGCTCAGGGGCAGGGAAAAGGTCTGGGGTATAGGTCTGGAGGTCAGAGGCTGCTTTCATCCTGCAGAGAAAGGGCAGAGACTTTTAGTTAAAGCAAAGTCTGACATCAGTCTGTTCTCTCACTTCTGCAGCTGCAGTCCAAAGCAGCCCTGGGACAGGGTCACTGTCAGTTCTTGAAATCCTCCCACCTTGTGTTTGCCATGTCCAACTTTGAAGCCTCTGCTACTAGAAATAGTAAGAATAACACTTAGTGCTTGTACAGGACTTCGTACATTTGAATATCTTCACAAACTAACTAACTAAGCCTCACCAAGTCCTTATGAGGCAGGCATTTATTCCAGCTGAGTGCATTCACAATTAAAATATGCTAGACATAATCCTGCTGTCAATCAGCATAATTGACTTAAATATCTAATTGAGTAGATTCTCCCAAGCAAGTCCAGTTTCTTAAGGCAGGTCTTCAAGTGGGGCTCAGCACAAGAAGTTTACGGAGCTGAGACTTTAGCAGCTTTGGAGAAGAGGTGTCTGAGGCTCTACGTAGCCAAAGTGGTGGAAACTTATAAGCCTCCACAAAGCAGTTACTGCCTGAAGACTGTATCAGTTCTGCAGTCCTCACTGAGATTGTACTGCTTTGTGGAGTTTCCTTCATTTCCTTTGGGAGCAGGGAGGGAGAGCAGCAAAGGGTGGAGGGAGGCTGCTTTGTGCACAAGCAAAGGTACAGACTTCCTCATCTGGACTCTTGTTCTGTTAAAGAATGACAGCTTCCCTCCATGTCTTTCAGGAGGCCATCATGTAAGCTGCTTGAGGCTGACAAGCACCAACACAAACATTTCTTCCTGTAGTGTTGAATGGCAGTTAATATGCGAAGTGTCAGTAGTTGGTACTCAAAAGATGAAACATCTGTCTGGGACACATGAGTTTAAGGGCAGTTGGCAACTGACTGACAGCAGCAATTTTGAGTTATAAGCACATAAATATACCAATGGGCATTATAAGCATTGTGTATAAGATGGATACATAGAACAAATACAATTATTAGTCATTCTTTCTAACCAACCAAAGGTATTGTTCTGAGCTCCGGTCAGAAAATTACTGAACAGATTCACCAGATTTTGTGCAACTTGTGTAGGACTTGTGCTCGGCTCCCTCTTTGCACTTCCCACTGTCTGGGACACCCCCCACGTGCTCAGGTATGTGAGCTTGGGTGCCGCAGGTCCAGGTGGTCTACCACTGGGGTGTGGAGAAGGGAAAAATAGGTCACCTGAGCTGGCAAGGGTTGCCAAGAGAAAACCCTGGGCTTAAAGAGGTACCTAAGAACTAGTTTGTCTCCCACAACCTTTCTGTGACTCTCCATGGGACTCGAAGGTACTTCAGGAGGAAACTGCTCCATCCTGTTCCAAGGTAAGATGCCTGTGGCTCCCCTGACAGACTCAGGCTAGCCTGTTCTTAAAAAGCTTGGAGAAAAAGACCCCATGTGCTTTTCAGGCAATCAACAATAAACTTTGCTGCTCTTACTCTTGGAAAGACTTTTCTAATTTTCTAACTTTCTGTGCCTGATGGTTGTTCCCTCCACATTCATCTCCTGGGATATGTGACATGGCTGCCTCATGCCTTTAGATAGAAAATACTTGGGAGATGGGTAAAAGATTTGACACCTTCAAGTCCTGTTCTCTGGTAGGTTTAGTGTCATTTTCTTAGGTATTAACAGTGGCCAGAGATGATCAAAACTCCAGTGGCATTGATATCTATGCTCAAGAGCATGTTTCCTTTTCTTTTGGTGCCTACACCTCATTTCACTACTGTCTGTAAGCTGCAAGAAATTTCCAGGTTCAGTCTTGCTCCCCATTTTGCCCCAGCCTCATTCCTTTATGTGTGGCTGCAGCACTGTGGGCACATAAAAACTTTTATAGCCTGGAACATCATGGCAGGTGAAATACTTCGGAGACTGAGGATTTAGTGGCACTTTATATGAAGCCTTTAAGTACTTCACTTAGAGAAGTACTATGAGCTTTCAGAAAAGGTCTACAGAGACCTCACTATCATTAGTATTTAAAACACCTACTGTGGGGCAACATCCAGAGACCCTCTGTGGTGAACTCTTGTGCTAGGAAACATACAAACAAGGTGTAAACTGCAGCTTACAAAGCAACAAAAATGCATCACCTTTACTCAAAATTTAACTGCTGAAAGTCCTAAAAATTTAACTGCTGAAAACAATCTTTGTGGAAATTCACAGTGACAGTGAGCAGCAAGTCATATTTTTGCAGTTGCTGCAGAGATACTTTTTTTTTTTTTTTTTGGTCTGCATCCTTTGCTAGAATCTGCAAACTCAGCTTTAAAAAACAGATGTGGCTGTAGATTCAAGCTGACAAGTGTTACAACGTGAAATGCATTTCAGAGGGGAAAAAGTGACAATATGAAAAAATGTGTTTAAGAAAGAGTATAGCTTAGAATACTATATTAACCTGTTGAAAATGTTGCTTTACATACTGTGAAATCAAGAATATTTATGTCAAAGTAAAATACAATAATGTTACTGTGTTTTAGAAGCAAATGTTGCTTTAGTGATCACTCATTTCCTACACTTGAATGGTGTTCTGGAACAAAAATACCTAAATAAATTCCCAGAGCTTAAAGCAGAAGACAGATAATTTAGTGTTCCTTCTTCCCTCCTTTTTTGATATATTTTGATGACCTTTCTGACATGAGGTTCATCAAACCTCTGCTAACACCTGGGAAACACTGAGTTTTCCATTAGTGTGTGCTTATCTTTTCAGTGGCTCTCTATAAAATTGAGACCTTGCAATTTTAGGAAATTAAAACTTGACACTACATTTTGTCACTTAGCACATACATACATGTCCATATTGACTTTAATGCTTGTATGTATTTGTATGCTTTTTTTTTCCAGTGATGCTGACTTATTCCAGAAACTATGCTGCTCACAATATAAAACACTTCAGAAGATTTTTCCATTAACTAAAATGATACAGGCTCACAATGCTGCAGTCTCTTGAAGTGTCTCTTGAAGTTAAGAGCCTTCTAGGTAATTCTAGCTTTCCTACAGCACTTTGGATATGTTAGCAGAAACCACCTCTTATGATGTGGCTATATTTAAGTGAAGTGACATCCACGAGACAAACAGGGCAGGCAGAAGCTGGATGTATTTATTGCACATCTGTCATAGCTGTCCCAGGTAGGACCACACAAACAGCCAGCTGGTTGGCTCACAGATGATGTAACCCTCTGCTTCTAAACTCACACACACCAAAAAGTGGAAAGTACAAGAAAGAGAAACAAAACAGGTGAAAAAATAGGCAAAGTATTGCATAAGCAACAGTTCTGATGTTTTTACTGTGACCTATGGGCTAAAGACAAAGGGGCAACCCAAGCTTGCACATCATCTGGTGCTGTTCAGCTCTTACAAAATCTCCCCAGAGCAGCATGCTAGAAACACTGGAACTTTATCATCCTTTACGGGTGGGGTTCCTAGCACAGCTGCTGGGAATTACTTGTTAGATGGATGTGCTCCTTTTTTGTCTTGATAGAGGTATGTTTTTTTTCTCCTTCCCAAACATTTCCATCAGCAGTCAGTAACACTTGTATGAATTATTTCCCTCCAGGCCACAGCTGAGTTATTTAATGTGTTCCTGATGAGGCAGCTAGAGAATACACACAGAAACCCCACCACACTCAGGACCGTATTCTTTGTGTAGGAGGCCCTTGAGTGCAAAAGCCCTAGGCAAAGCATGGGAGCTGTACACAAATAACTACTGATGGATATGTGCTAAACTCAATATTAAACCTCAAGGTCTCCAAAAGTTCAGAGAAACTTGCCGAAAGCCCACAGCACACTCTGTGTAGAAGCGAGCTCACTGTGCTGTACTTTGGGATTTTATTCGTTGCTCATTGACTGGCCGGGTTTCATACAGCACAGGGCTTTTACTCAGCTCTTTGCACAACTCTGAACTTCTGATTTTCCTTCCCCTTCAGGTATTTCATGGTTTTGCGGGAAAACAGCCATGGCCGGGACAGGCCACCGGGTGGTGCTCTTAGCACAAGAATATGAGAACTTGAGTGCTACAGAGTGTTGCTCCTGCACGGGAACTGGCTTTACAGGAAGGGTTTGCTTTGGCTGCAGCACTAATTTACAAATGAACTTTGACATTAGCAGCTGGTGTTTGTTTGTTTGTTTCTTCTTCTTCTTCTTCTTCTTCTTCTTCATTTATTTATTTATTTATTTTTGTTATTTTATTTTTACAGGATGTGCAGAAGTCCCCTGACTTTAAAATGAGTCCAGAAAAAGCGGTTTAAAAATAGACATATTCCAAAGTCTCCAGAGAGAGATAAATGACCAGTTTAAAAATGGGAGTTTTCTTGACACCCCTTTGGCAGGGAGCACCAGGAGTCCAGAGGATGGCCCTGATGATGTCCTCTGATGATGTCTCTACTTCTGTGTGACAGAGGGCTGGGCTGCTGTGTGCGTTGGCACCACTTTTGGGACAAGCGCCCCAGTCCTGTTGGGGTGTCCCAGCCCTCTGAGTATCATATGCCAGCCCTGAGCCAAATCCATTTGTCACCTCTGTGGAAGCAGGGCCAACACCACAAAACATGGTCACAAAGGCAGCTTCCTCTCTTCCTCCCAGTGATGTCCCTTAGGGTATTACTGTTGGGGGAACCAGCCCCGCTCCCCAGTTTTTCCCACCATGGTCTTACTGGAACAAACTGTTCTTGTAGCAATGCCCCTTCTCACAGCAAAAAAACTTGGTTGGTTTTTGTTTGTTTGATTGCTGTTTTGTTGTTCTTTTCAATTCCTAGGTTTGACTGGTTTTGCCCACAGTTTTGCCCTTACCTCCTATTCAGCTTGTCTGCTTGGGAGATGAGCACCAAGACCTGCGTCCCTTGCCAAGATGAGCAGAAGAGTTGTCAGCGTGGTGCCATCTGGCACCATCAGATACCAGGGAGGATCCAGACAGAGGTGAGCAAGAGGACGGTCTTATCAGTCATGTCTTGGAGTGATAAATAGATCGAGGGTGGATGGAGATGGTGGAGATTAAATGCGTTATTTTGTTCTGCATCTTACTAAGCTCCATGGGCTGTTTTCTTTCCTCTGAGTCAGAGCTGAGGAGCTTCATTCCTGTGCCAGGCTAAGCCTGACCCTGTGCTGTTGGAGCTTGGATACTGTGGTCCTGTTTTTTCTGAGCTGGGGCACAGCTGAAAGAGGAGGTTATCTCCAGACAGGGTCTCAGCAGCCCCAGCTAGACAGGGTTTCTGTGCCTCTGTCCCCAGATCACTTTTCTTTCCAATCTCCCCTTCTGCTAGGAGCAAACACTTGATTTTATTGTACTTTGCCTCTTCGAGTTCACATGTTTCCCCGAGAAGACCCCAGAATCAGCATGAGAGGATGAGTTACCTAGGGGAGAAAAGGCCTTTGAGGTGCTGATGAACACTCCTCTGCTCACCGCAGGAGATGGCAGCCCAAGATGTGGCTACTAGCTTTCATTTCAGGCATGGTACAAATTACTGCCTATATGTGTCCCGATATAGAAAGCATTGACCACCAGTGCCACTTCCATAGTATGTTACATTAAAAATGAACAGAGACCAGAAGGAAACACTGGAGTGTCTGTGTGCAGTCATCCTGTAATGGCTCACCACCGCACTTAACCAGTGAACAGCCAGTGTCTGACAGTGAATTTATTTCTTCCTCTGTTTTCAGGCTGTACTTGGGGGCCTCAGCTCTTTATATTTCACATTGTAATGGCTAGTAAAATGACTGCAGACACCTCTGCATTCTGGAAACAGCAACTCTTTGGGACATGCGGGGTATTCTGCTGGGTGATTTTTAGCCCAAGTTCTGAGACTGGATGTCTCAAGTCACAGATTTCATAGAATCATAGAATCATAGAATATCCTGAGTTGGAAGGGACCCTTAAGGATCATCAAGTCCAACTCTTGATACCGCACAGGTCTACCCAAAAAAGCCATCTAGGCTGCAGTGAGGCAGTGCCAAGGTGCCTGCTGCATGTCGGTGCCCTACATGGACAAGGACCACCAGTGAGCTCAGTGGAGTGCATTTGCTTTGAAAGGCTCGGTAACTTAACCTTGCACTGTATAAAAAGCTTTCTGACATGCCAATGAAGCTGTCCTTAGACTTGAGTTAGGATACACAAGCTGTTGGGGCATTGATATGCAGACAACTCACCTGATGCTGTTGTAACATCGTATTTAGCAGGGGCGTATGTCTATACTTCCCTCATGGGAGCTAGATTTACAGAGACACCTGCTCACTGTGACAACCACTTCTGCTGTCACTGTGTAACACAGCCAGCTCGGCAAGCAGCCAGCTGGAGCCGAAGCTCCGTAAGGTTTTTTCATTATAGAGAAATTAATTCACTTGTATATTTTTTTTGGCTTTTTCAGTGTCTGTCCCAATATTTTGTTTTCCCTTGCTTTCTGACATGCTGATATTTTTATGTTCTTCTTTCTTTTAGAGTCAAAATAAATAAAAATCAGGTGGTTGTAAAGCATTTTGAAAATATATACGGATCTGATTTCCAGTCTTTTGAAATAAATAGAAATTTTTATGATGGGTGAATATTTATTCTCCTTCCTAGGTTAGAGTGACCCTCCTATCGGGCTGTCCTTCTGACCAGGCAGGGCAGGACAGGGACAAACAGGTCGTCTGAGGGTGTATCCTTCTTATTTGAGCACAAAATCAACTTACGGTAGAAGGTGTTGTTATATATATACTTGCAGTGCATCCCTCTTTCACACGAGGTCTCTCTGTCTTCTTCCAAAGCTCTGGTAATCTGAATTTGGTAATAAAAGCTATGAGGGAACCTTTCTTTTTTTTTTCTTTTGTTCGCATAATTAAAATGGTGCCAGAGTAGAACACCCCTACGTGTTTTTTGTTGTTGTTGTTTGTTTGTTTGTTTGTTTTTTCTTCTTTTAATCATTTGGATAATTAAAATGGTGCCAGAGTATGACAGGATATATATTTTATGCATCCCTCTGATCTTTCTTCATGGAGAATCACCTTGTAGCAACATACATCTTTAGAATTTTTAGACTTTAAACTCAAATGGAATTAAAGTGATCCAGCATAGGCAGCAAATAGGTTATATGATCTAGTAGATCCTCTGTGTCTTCTACTAGATCAAGACTTTCCAGTTCTTGAGACTGAATCTACCACTCACTTGCAACTGAAAAACTTAAATTTGTCTCTTTGTCTTCTTCCTGGCAACTCAAACTACCAAAATAAGTTCTGTGGGCTCCTCAGCAGTTGAAACTAGCTAAGGCTGTAAACAGCTCTGCTTTTTCTGTGTGTCTCTGTTTTGTGCTCTGCTGATGGGGTGGTGTGTGCCCAAAAGCAGGACCCAGGACCTCTAGCCTGCTGTGTTTCTCGTGGAGAGAGGTGCTGTGCAGGGCTGCTGCTGAAGGGATGGAGGCAGGGGCAGATTTGGGATCTGAAGCTGGCCATGAGCTTGATGAACTCTCCACAGGTAGCTCCTGTTGTTGTGAAAATGCTCGTTTAGAATTAAGATATACAAAAGGGGAGATAACGTTCTGTGAAAGTGATGAGTAGAGCAGCTTTTTTTTTTTAAAAAAAAAAAAAAAGCTTTCTTTTCTCAGTTGCAGGTGGAAGTTGGAGCCCTTCTTGTGTGGAAATGTCTGAAGGGCCGAGTTCTGCAGACAGGACACGAGGGAGGACTCCTGTCTGAGGCCTTTGGGCAGCCTGCTCCCTGTGCTGGAGGTGGGCATAGAGCTGGTAGGGGGTTGAACTCCTTTCTCTTCCCTGCTGAGCCCTGCAGTATCTCATCTGGCTTCTTGGCACTGCTGATTGGTTCTTGGCAAAAGGCACAAGTTTTAGGCCTTGGGGTTTCTACACGGGTGAGTTGGCTGGGAAATCCTGTGGTGGGCAATAAAATCTGCCTCTGAAGGCAGGACTCTGTGTGCATGGGTGGGGATACATCAGTGTGGTACTGGGATAAGTGAAAAGACATTTATTTGGGTATTGAAAAGAATCATAATTACACTGATTTGGTGGTCTGGAAATTAAAGTGCTGACCTGAGTTATTGGTAGGTAATCTGCTTTAGAAGAAATTTCCTGTCTAGAGTACACATTTAATGAGAAATGATGTTACTGCTGATGCTTCCAAAAGAGGTTCAGGGGCTCTTCACATGCACAGCTTAGGAAAAAAAGCCACACACAAAATGTAATTTGCTTTGCAAACCTAGAGGCAAAAATGGCCCGAATATTATGAAACATATAGACATTTCCTACCTGGTGTAAATGTTCATGCCAGGAGAATGATGAGGGTGAACTTCCTACGTTTGCTGTGGAGATGTTATTTAAATGTAGGTCACTGCAGTGCCCAAAGGTTCATTAGTAGCTGCCGGGTGTCAGATGTGTCCCTGTGACCCTAACAAGGTTATGGAAACAAAGTGCAGGGTCTTAATTTTCTATTAATAAAGGGGGATTTGCTCAGCATCAGTGTGCCTACATCATCTGTGAGTATCTCTGCTCCTTCTGTAGAAAGCCAAAAGGTGTGTTTAGTGGCCTGCTTTGCAGACCACTGAGTTGCTTTCAGGGAATTTTCTGGGAGTGAAACATTTTGGAGAGATCTTTTTTTGACCAGGTGAAACCAAGACTTTATAACCAGGTGAAACCAAGAATCTTGAGAATAAACACATTTCGTTGCAGTCCTTTACATCCTCGGAAAACCCAGAGGAGCTTCAGAAGAGAAAACAAAGTCTCCTCTCCTTCCTTAATATCTCTTCCTGTCCCTGAGTTATAGGCACTGGCTTTGAGCTGTGTTTTTCCTGCAGTTCATTTCCTACCAATGCCTTACTGACTCCCATCATCTCAAATCTGGGTTGTTACTCAGTTGATACACTGCCCTACGTCTAAAAATTTATCCCTGGCCTTTTTTTTTTTTTTTTAATATTAGCTTTGTAATCCCCTGGAAAACAAAACAAACCAGTGCCTATAAAACACTTACTGAAAAAAAAGAACAACACTCAATGCATAATTATGGGGGGTTGAGATCAGCCATACTCATACAAATTCACAACAATAGAAACTTCAGGACTGGGTCCTTTAATCTGAATATATAAAGCTGTTGTGGGAAAAGAAGGCTGCCAAGTAGTCTCTGTTAGAAGATCAGCTGATTACACAAGCTCAGAAGATGCCTGGCTTACAGCAGACTTTATTATTTGGCATATTTGGGTTTGGTACTGCATTTGTCTTGCCTTGAATGGAGCATAAATGGAAATATGGTTCTGCCTGAAGCCACAGAAACCCCTAAGATTTATGTAGGCTTTAAATGTTGAGCTCTGAGTTTATCTATTCCCATTTGAAAAGGCACCTGAGTTTAAATATCTAATCTGATTTCTTTCACCTCTTAGAAAAAATAATAAAACAAAAGGGGTTTTATAGAGCTTCAAATATAACATTTTAAAAAATCCTCTGGATGGTTTTTGTTTTTCCTCTGTCTGACTTGCAGGATAAGCACTTAAGCTCTGCTGGGTTGATTCAAAAGATAAAATTGTAATGTGTTATCCTGTACATATCTCTGATTATCCCTTACTAGATGAAATGTCACACCTGCCAAAGTGTTAAACATAAAATATTTTTATATGGCATCTTTTATCTCATTGCGTTCTGCAAAGCACTGAAATGGCACTCTGAACTTCCAGATGACGGTTACCATTACTGCTGGGTGAGTCATGATTTCAGAAATGAGTGAAGGATTTGGGATTTGGATTCACAAGCCTCTTATGTTCTCCCCTGCAGTTAGGAATATTTCTGGAGTGTTACAGGGAAAATCTGCTCGACTCAAATGTTTTAAATCAAATCGGAATCAAAGCATTTCCTTGTTTCTGTATGGGTATCTCATAAACTGTCTATCTGTGAACTATGTGTTCACTGTCAGTATTAACAATACAACAGATAAACCATGATACTAAATACTGACAAGATGTTAATTAATGTCTATAAATGTCTAAACTCCTCTTATAACTAAGCCCTCCTAATGCTCACTCCTTTCCTCAAGCCTCTTAGGGATTTCCCCCCAGCTTCTGTTAGTTCCAGCTGATCACTGTCTTAAGCAAATTTTGCTATTGTTTATTTCCCTGGGGAAAGATGAATTTTGGGAATGAATTTTGGGACAGGCACCCTCTCAGCCCAGGTGTTTCAGGTCTGTATTCCCAAGTGCTATTGACACTTGCATCGCTCTCACATCATCCCTTCTTACCCAGGAACCATTTCTAAGGGGGGCCGCGCAGGTACCCCCATATTGGGGTAATTTCTGTTTCTCCCTAGAGTTGGAAGTCTTGGCCCTTCATCCAACAGTGTCAGTTCCTGAGTTAACATTAGTGGCTCAGCCGTCCTTGCATTGATTCTGGAGCAGGCGAGGCTGCACTGGTTCTATAGCTTCCTTAGAGCTGCATGCTCAGGCACATGGGTGTTAATAGACCCCATGGAACTAACAGGGTGAAGTCCTGCCAGAAAATGCAGTGAGCTTTTCAACTTCATGGGAGTATGGAGGCAAACAAAAGGAGGAGCATGAAAACCCAATTTCCTTTTCAATTCCAATGGCAGGGAATGAGTACCTGTGATCTGTGTCAGCTTGCTACACAATTGTTTTCTGAGTTTACCTGTGGGTCCTTGCACAGAAATCTGATATTTCTGGTCTAGAGAGCTCATATTTTATGAGCCATTAAATAAAGTCAGCATTAATAAAGCTCTTAAGGCATCAGTTCAATAAACATCAGGCTGTTCTTAGGGTAGCATATGTTCCTTGAATGCATCAAACTTTAATTCCTGTGGTGCAGATCAGTTCTTCAAAGTTATCTATTTTCCATGAAGCTGCTTAGAATTTTGTGTGTGCACAAGTGAATCTTGCATTGAATTCAATGCTGGAGATGATGATAAGCTTAATTAACATCTTTACAAAGAAACCTAACTGCAATAGTCTGTCCACTGTGGTCTAGAGAGCTTTACTGCAAAGATGTATTTATCCTGCAGTGAATGGCTCTGGCAGTACTCAGGGGTGATGTGGGTGCGATAAGGCACTTGCTAATGAGGGTTTCTCATAATGTCTATTTGTCACTCAGAGGGAAGCTGCAGGGAATAAGAAACATCCCCTGTTTCACTATCTCATTGTCGTGCCTTGGACCTCTCCCATGTCGGGAGCTCCTGGTTCTTCATCCTCCATTGCAAATGGTCTTTTCCATTGCAAAGGGAAAAGTGCAGCTCCAGTTCTTAGGCAAAATGACAGCTGAGATACTTGTGAATGGCAACAGCACTGCAGCTGTGCAGAACATTACTCCCAGTCATCCTCCATCTCCTCCTTTTACTCCCATGTCTTCCTCTCCTCCCATGTTGGTGTTCATGTTGTGCAGTCAGCTGGCACAGCCTTCTGGGTTGCATTTTAATTGCTGCAGGCAGGGGTGCTATGCTTTTTGGGAATTATGCTTCTTGGGAAACATAAGCAACTTGCTGATTCTTGTTTCTGCCAAAATCCCATAAAAAGTGTAAATAAACCTTTTGTGTATTTATTGGATGTGAGGAAGGAGTACTGGCTTGTTTGAGATAGAGAAAACAGATTGTTTGCCTTTTTATTTATTTGTTTTCTCTTGGTTGAGTAGGTGAGAACCTGCATGTCTACCTCAGACCTGAACTGAGCCTGAATACAGTGCTTGAAAGAGTGACTGAGTAGTTCAGGTATTTACCAGGAGAAAAGGGAGCCCTTTCACTGCTAAGTTGCTTTCCAGCCCCCAGCCTAAGTTAATATTAATTAAGGGCCTAATCTAAAAGCCAGTGAAAATCAATGAACATTTTCTGTGACTAAAACAGAGAAGTTTAGAGTTCTAGAGTTCTAGAAAACTTTATCTACTTTTTCACTGCTCAGATGAAATAAGGTATGTGTTTGCGTGAGCTGCTGGATAGGGACCTTACCTCTGGGGTGTGTGGCATCTTCCCTGGACATAAGAGCCATCTCTCCCCAACTGTCTACTTCCAGGACCTAAACAAACTTGCCTTGAGACTCTGCCCCTTTAATGCATACCCGTTTATTTTGAAGAGTGGTGATAACGTGTTTTCCTTGCAGCTGAGGTCAGGATGTGCTGTAGACACTGGATCAGTTTATATCCTTCTGAGGCTCTTACAACGGATGGTTTAATGCCAACCTGCATAGGAAGGAAACACCCTCATATCTGCACTCTCTTGAATCTGCCCCATCTCTGCCCCTAGGAAGTCCATCCATCATTAATGCATTGTGAGCACTTTTCTGCAGGGAGGCCAGTGTGCTGTCCATTGACAGAGAAATTTAACCATTAGGAAAATCTGTGTTTGACTGGAAGCCTATTTGATCTGTTGAAATGAGTACTTGCAACACGTACAATGGCTTGAATTTTGACCTTGCTATAAATTACAATTTATTACATGGTGAGGTGTGCTATGGAATATATCTGAGCTACCCACAGTCAGCTGGGGGTGTTTCTTCACAATCTCTTCTTGGACACAGGGATTTTCAACATATACTTTTCATTGCAGTCGATACCCTATTAAGGTGATGACAAACCTTAGTGACTGTAATTTAGCACTGGTTCTGAAGTGAGGTAACCAATTTGCTTACCTAATGATATAATCGATAGGCACAGAAATGTGCAAGGGCAAATCCACATTTTTCTGCTTGCTGCTGGCAAGAAACACAGTGATGTAGCTGGGTGAATTACGTGAACTGCCTGTTGTGTGACTTGAGAGTCATTAAAGTTAAAAAAAAAAATCACATATATTTTGGGGAAGAATGTCAAAGTGTTTTGGAGGACAGAGCAATGTCGCTAATCAATTGTCATTGGCAAAATACCATGTTGCGTTTCTTATGATAGACTTGCAGTGTGCACACGTATTTTTTTCCTACCACTTCTGTGGTTAGTGAGAGGCCTGTGGGAAACTTAGAGGGGTTTCCCAGTGCTGAGACTTTTCTCAGTAGTAGCCAGACCAGCACTCAGGGCTTTTATTGCTTTTCATGGGTGTTTCTGTTCACTTGAAAGCATTAACATTGTTCAGGAAATACAGAAAATATGTAAAAAGCCTTTTTATCCCCTTCTCTGCTAAATCAGTAGGAGAAAATGATGCTTCCTCACTGTCCAAACCAGTCCAACATTCATCGTCCTCTGGGAGGGCCTTGCTCACTTCAGTTGCAGGTGTTAGTGATGGACTTTAGTCCCATCATTTTGTTGGTCATTTCATCAAACCAGTCTTGCCAACTAATTAGTGCCATGTCTATGCCCAGGGAAGCTGGCAAGCTCTGTGTACCTGCAGTTCACACGGCACACTGTGGTGGCTGTGGTCACTCTGACCACTGCCAAGTCAGAGCCAGCCTTACCCAGATGAAGCCAACACTTCTTGTCACATTCCTGTGCTTTTCCAGCCAGCTCTGATGTCCTCCAAAGGCAGAGATGTTCTGCAAAGCTTACAATGTATTTGGGCGTCTAGTCTGAAGAGCATCAACATCTATTCTGATATCAATGAAACTTAAGCATGTTCTAACTTTAATTGCTTATTTATGACACTTTATTTAATAAGCACACATTCCTGAACAGTACCATTTTCTGCTATTTTGTATTAATAGACTATGATAATTTCAGGGGTATGGGATAGCAAAAAAGAAGCATTTTTCACCTGAAAAAATCCTTACTCTTAGCAAAAGGAGTAACTAGTGCATTTTAAAATTTATTTGGGCAGATTCATGATTGTCCAACACAGGTAGCTTACAGGAATTTTGTTTTGCATTGCTATTCTTTCAATTAGATGTAGATTGCTGAAACTTGGGACAGTTCTTTTGATACTGATCAGATTGAGTTCTAAAAAGTTAAGGTCTCCTTGGGAGGGTGGGCATGGGGGAGAGGAAGCAGTGAGTTTTTCTCACTGAGTATGTGAGAAAAAAATGAGTTGGTGAGTCTACTGGGCTTTAACTCTAGTTGACACACTTCAAACTGGGGATAAACTAGGCTGAGAATTATTGTGCATTGCTATATATCTATATTGCAAAGAGTCAGTATTTTTATTCACTGACTTTCATAGTAAAGACAGTATCACTGAAGATCATGCCATTAACTGTGCAGGACAGGGCAGGAGAGTCCTGTATCTTGTAAGGTTTGGATAGGGAATGCAACCTCTGTGTAACTGGAAATTGCACTGTGCAATGTGGGGAAAGTTCAAGTGTGGGCTGAACTTTCACTTCTATAAAGACATTGTTCTTTGTGTTCAGTACTTATTTCTATTTATTGATCTAATCTGCATTGAGTTTAGAGGTTTTTCATTAACCATCTAATTTGTCTTATTTTTTTTCTTAAACTGAATTTTGTGAAACTTAATACATCTTAGTGTGTTGTTGGTCATTCCCACCCATTTTTTTTTTTCTCAGAAGTCTGTCTCTAGCTTCCATGGTAGAGCTTTTACCTTTAGTGGAGATGAACTATGAAAGATGTGAGTAAACTCTGGGGCAGACTTCCACTGAGATGTGTAATATACTCTTTAAACATGTGGTGGTACAAGCTGGAGACTGCTACATCTCAGGACATTTTAATGTGAAGATAGCAAGTCCATTAAGAGTGGAGAGGGGATAGATGCTTAAATGAGTTTCTCTGTGTCTGTGGGACCTTCGCAGTTCCCTTCCACCTTCTCTGTTAGAACACAGAGAATCCTGATAAGTTGATACAAAGCAGAAGCATGCTGTTGAAATAATGCTCTTGCCTATCTTCTCCAGGGTTGTCACAAGACACCAGTAAACTTTTTGGAGACACTGGTTATAATTACCTCCATCTGACTGGAGTGGAAAGTTAGGTGTAGCATCAACTCTGCTGACACTGCTGTCTTCCTAAAGTAAACAGGTATGCCACCAGACGATCTTCCTGTGATAATGTCTACACGGACTCTCTCTGGCTGAAAACTAACAGCTGGGAGAGAATAAAGTCAAAGACACATGAGTGTTAGCTAGAAGAAACAGCATTGCTTTAGTATCAGACCTTCCCAAATATGCGCTTGAAGGTACTTGGAAAAATTTCCTGCTTTGTCCCTTCCAGACTAATCTGGGGGACTTCACGATGCAGGGAGCAAAACACTTGCCTGGGGGCAAGCAGTCACCTGCAGTCTCCTTTACATCTCCTTCTAATCTCCTTTGTGGCTCCTGATTATCTAGCTATTGTGCTGATCTTCTCTCCTGTTCGGCTAGACTGAATTGAACCTGCAGCTATTTTTAGAATATTCCCTTGAGGTACCCAGTTGCAAGCTGCCTGTTAGCCTTGTATTAATGGAAGTCAGGCCCAGTTATATGCATTTGGGGGAGAAGTTGTTTCCTCTTACTCATAATGAATCCTGACCTTTCTCAGGGTCTGGCTTGTCTGTTTATTCAATAACACACTACCCACCACACTAAGGAGAGAAATGAAAAAAATCCCTAAACCTGCTCAATGGCTGTCATCTGTCTTCTGTTTAAGCTGATAAGGTTAACAAAGCACATGTAGTAAGCAAGCAGATATGACTATCCAAGTATACAGGTTTGACCCTTTGGCAGGAGGAGCACTTCAGCTGCAGTAGCCGATGTGAACACGCAAAAGAGAACTCCCATGCTCCACCTGGAGAAGCAGCACTTGGCGTGGGGTAAAAGAGTGCTGTTGTTCTGGTCACACTGGTTTGCCTCTCTAGGGACTAGTCTCTGAGGAGGGCACAGGCTTGTGGGGAGCATGTCCGGGTGCTGGATCTCCTAGGGCCAGTGAAGTACAGTTGTGGGTGGGGATGGCCATTTGCCTTTATGCTATGGGACTGTGGTGCCAACAGGGGAACTGGATTTCTGCACAATGGTTTGCAAGAGAAGTGTCATGGAAAGTTAAAACTTCTGCTCTTGGGTAGGATGTGAGTGTATAAGCCACACAGGCTCTTTGAAAATTTCACCCTCTAGCCTTTGGCCATGGTAGCTTTGAGCCCAATTTTTCTGTCATTGTTTTAATCCCTGTGTGGGTGTGAAGATGAGGCAGCTGCCAGCTGCTAAATTACTGGAAAAAAGGCAAGTTTTCTAAAGAGTTTTATGTAACACTTATACCCTTTCATTTGATGAATGATCCATTAATGTCTCTGTTTGAGATAATTATTGCAAGGGCTCTAACCTTTTTAATTGTTTGAATGAACACAAAACACTACAAAGAACTCTAGAAGGACCTAATTCCTGCCCAGCAAAAGAGGTGATGTTCTCATGCACTAAACAGCAAAAAACATATTTGCCTCCTGAGTTGCAGAGCAACATAGTCTTCCTAGAGGTAGATTTAAGAAGCTGATGCATTTTTGTTGTTGTTTAGGAAAGGTCTCCAGTCATTGCTTCCTTGTTAGTGCTTGTCTGGGTTTTTGTTGGCTGCTCCTGCCTCTGCTAGGCTTAAGTCTGAACTGACCAGCACAGTAAAAGCACAGATGCTCATCTAATGGCATGTTAGTTTGACCTCAGTGCCAGGGAAGCTCATGGAGCAGATTATCTTGAGTGTCACTATCAAGAGTGTCACTTGCAGGGCAACCAGGTGATCAGGCCCAGTCAGCATGGATTTATGAAAGGCAGGGCCTACTTGATGAACCTGATCTCCTTCTGTGACAAAGTGAAGTGCTTGGTGGATGAGGGAAAGGCTGTGGATATGGTCTACCTTGACTTCAGTAAGGCTTTTGACACTGTTTCCCACAGCATTCTCCTCAAGAAAGTGGCTGCTCTTGGCTTGGACTGGCATATACTTTGTTGGGTTAGAAACTGGCTGGATAGCTGAGCCCAAAGAGTCATGGTGAATGGAGTTAAATCCAGTTGGAGGCTGGTCACTAGTGGAGTCCCCCAGGGCTCAGTACTAGGGCCAGTCCTCTTTAATATCTTTATCAATGATCTGGATGAGGGGATCGAGTGCACCCTCAGTAAGTTTGCAGAGGACACCAAGTTAGGTGCGTGTGTCGATCTGCTTGAGGGTAGGAAGGCTCTGCGGGAGGATCTGGATAGGCTGGACCGATGGGCTGAGGCCAACTGCATGAAGTTCAACAAGGCCAAGTGCCGGGTCCTGCACCTGGGGCACAACAACCCCAAGCAGTGCTACAGGCTGGGAGATGAGTGGTTGGAAAGCTGCCTGGCAGAGAAGGACCTGGGAGTATTGGTTGATAGTCAGCTGAATATAACCCATCAGCGTACTCAGGTGGCCAAGAAGGCCAACAGCATCCTGGCTTGTATAAGAAACAGTGTGGCCAGCAGGGCTAGGGAAGAGATTGTCCCCCTGTATTTGGCTCTGGTGAGGCTGCACCTCGAGTACTGTGTTCAGTTTTTGGGCCCCTCACTACAAGAAGGACATGGAGGTGCTCAAGCGAGTCCAGAGAAGGGCAACGAAGCTGGTGAGGGGTCTGGAGAACAAGTCTTACGAGGATCGGCTCGGGGAGCTGGGATTGTTCAGCCTGGAGAAGAGGAGGCTCAGGGGCGACCTCATCACACTCTACAGGTACCTTAAAGGAGGCTGTAGAGAGGTGGGGGTTGATCTATTCTCCCACATGCCTGGTGACAGGACGAGGGGGAATGGGCTAATGTTGCGCCAGGGGAGGTTTAGGTTGGATATTAGGAAGAACTTTACTGAAAGGGTTGTGGTTGTTAGGCATTGGAATGGGCTGCCCAGGGAAGTGGTTGAGTCACCATCCCTGGTGGTCTTTAAAATATGTTTAGGCGTAGAGCTTAGTGATATGGTTTAGTGGAGGTCTTGTTAGTGTTAGGTCAGAGGTTGGACTAGGTAATCTTGGAGGTCTCTTCCAACCTAGATGATTCTGTGATTCTAATGTGTGACCATCAGAGCCTATTCCTATACTTTCTCCCTAACTTGCTTTCCAGTCCTGGGAGCAGAAGTTTGCCCTGTGGAAGGCAGTGACAGGGTCTGTGTTACCCCAAAAACTGTGAGCATGAAAGGGCTGACAGCCCTGTGGTCTGTGTGGGAGAGTGAAAAGGGAATGACCAGGCACAGAGGAGGAGAGAAGGGGAAAAAAAATGAGTCAAGCATGAAGGGGAAAGTGGTGGTGGTGAGTATGTTGATGTCACCTGAGAAGCTGTCACAGGAACATCTGAAACAGGAATCTCTCTTCATGGTGTTGATTGGGTCCTTATTCCTCTTATGAGAGTAATATGAATAGACCACCCCTTAAGAATGATGCTCTCCACAGGAGCTGTGGTTTACCCTTATTTTTCTTTTCCACGCTTGCAACTGCATGCACTGCTGTCCTGTTTCACTGCCTTTTGTGCCAGCTGTTATTGTGATGGGCAGCATAGTGCTTCCAAATATCTTGAGGTGCCAGGCTGGTCCAGTGATGCTACCCAGGGCCATCCAGAGGAGGATAGCTTGCTCTGTTTGGAATATCTGAGCACAGCAAGAAAATCTTCTCTGCTCTGCTCTGTTAAACCTGAGCTGGGACTCTTTATTGTCAGTCTTTGTTTTGTCTGATGGCTTCTGTGCTTCCATAGGAATCACAGGGGGAGCGCAGACATTTGCTTCGAGCATGATGTCCCTTCCAGTGTCCTGGATATTTATTGACAGTTCAGGTTTAATTTTACTGTGTGTATGAACAATTAGAAATGTTTTGAAACATTAGTGTCCTAGCCTGTTGGAAAAATGTGAGATGACGGCATCACTGTTCAAAATCTTAATTGAGAATAGTGTTTTCTAATCTGCTGGTCAATTTCTTTCACCTGAGATTTTTCCTCCAATGAGTTTCTTATTTAATATCAGTTCTGAGTCACAGACTAGAAGGCCAGAGGGGCCATTAGAACAGCTAGCCTAAAACCAATTACAGTGAAATATTCCTTGAAAGTATTCTTTTTGAGTACTGAAGCCTCAGATGGCAACATCGTTTTCCTGAAAACAGAAAACCTTTATCAACGTTTCTAAACTTTTATTGCTGATTTTGCACAATTGAACTTTTCATAATTTTTCTAGCTAAAGCAAGTGTCCAATGGGTTGCTGTCATCACTTTGTAGAGAGCCTGGATATAGAGTGTTGGTAAGTGATAATTTAATAAGAGTTTGCCAGTCTTCACAAATTTGTATCATGATAGGTTGTTTGTAAACTTGCCTTAAAGCTGTGTAGTATAACAGATAGATATGTTACTGACTGTCCTGGTTTCAGTTAGGATAGAGTGAATTTTCCTCCTAGTAACTGGTAGGGTGCTATGTTTTGGATTTAGGATGAGAATAACATTGATAACACATTGATGTTTTAATTGTTGCAGAGCAGTGCTTACACTAAGCCAAGGACTTTTCAGCTTCTCGCTCTGTCCTGCCAGCAGGTAGGCTAGGGGTGCAGCAGGAGCTGGGAGGGGACAGACCCAGGACAGCTGACCCAAACTGGCCAAAGGGGTATTCCATACCATCTGACGTCATGCTAAACAATATATAGGGGAGGCTAGCCGGGATGGGGGGGCCGGCTGCTCGGGGATAGGCTGGGCATTGGTCAGCGGGTGGTGAGCAATTGCATTGTGCATCACTTGTTTCATACACATTATTAGTACTAGTACTAATTATTAATATTATTATTATTATTATTATCCTGTCTTAATAAACTGTCTTCATCTCAACTCACAGGCTTCACTTTCCCATATCTCTCCCCCATCCCAGAGAGGGAGGAGGGAGGGTGAGCGAACGGCTGTGTGGTGTTTAGCTGCCGGCTGGGTTAAACCACAACACTGACGTTAACTTCTTTTTAGAAGATCTGCTAGTGGTTTTAACAATTCATAAATGTAAATTTAATGTTAAATGTAATCTTACAACATTCAGTGTCATAAAAGCTATAGAGAACAGTATTGCTTCATTTTAATAGATGCTTTCTGCTCCAGAATTGAGCAGCACTGCCACAGGTGACTGGGAGTGGGGTATGAGGACTCTTAAGGTTGCACAAGTTTTTTGAGGGGTTCCTTTGAGCATTTGTCCTATTTAGTTAGGCAAAATCATACTGTTCACTGCTAAGTGCAACAATAGATAGAGACAATTAGTGACAGGTTCCAGCATAGTGGGAAGTGGAATCACATGTGAAAGCAAAAATACATCTTTGTTCATAAGTGGTGTGCCTGAATCTCTGATAGAAATGATAGTTTCCTTAGTATTTTGCAACAATACAAGAGTTGTGAGAGTTTTGAGATAGATGAAGTATCATTTCTTAGAGCTGTCTGCAAAGAGATGCATATAATACAATGTATTTGCTGTTAACATTTCGTTGTTGTTGTTAGTTAGTGGGTTTGTTATCCTACCCCAGCACTGAGTAGGGGGTTATATGAAGTTTCTAGTGGAGAACTACCACTCTCTAAACTTTCTGAGAAACCTTTTCAATAGGCTTGATTGGTACATAAAAATACATTTCCAGAAATTTTTGTGCACCAAAGGATGAAAAGGATATCAGGGAAAACAGGGCTATGAATATCTTCAAGGCTGATTCAATATCATTTTTCTCTGGTGAAGACTCCAGGAAGCTCTGCAGAAGGAAGAGAGTCCTCATTCACTTGCCAAAATGGGAGATTTGGTGGCATCTTAGTGCTTTTGCAGTCTGTACTTTATTGTATCTGACAGAACTGGATTTCTAATTGGGAAGCTGATTGTTCAATCAGTTCGGGAGTGTGTAAAAAAAAGAAATGGATTATTTTTATAAAAATATAAGATGTAAACTGACAGCTGTTATTTTGATTCCTGCCTGGTAGAAATCTAGTGAGGTCTGCCACTGCTCATCCACAAAACAGGATTAGAAATATGTGAACCATCTTGCCTATACTGAGAAACAATTCAAGGTGAGAATTTTGAACTTGAGTTCTAAAGCTTTAAATTGTGTTAGAATTTTTTCCATTTTTGACAGTTCCCTCCCCCTCTGCATACGTAACACATACATGAATAACATCAAAATTAGGGAAGTATAACAAATATCATAGACCTAAAGAGTTTCTTGTCTCTACTGCTGTCAGATCACAGTTGAGCCAGAGGAAGTAGAGCTACTTTCCAGACGTTAAACCAGTGCGGTTTCTGTCCATTCTTGGTCTTTTTGTGTTAGATAGGAAGGAGAAAAAGAATATTTCATCCTACTCCATGCATCCAGTGAAACATTTGTTTTAATGTGATGTGAATGGTTAATCCAATGTTGTACTCTGGTTCTGAAATATTTGCATATGCCACAAGGATAGGATTGAGAATTGGAACAGCCCAAGTTTGTTCTTTGCTCTTTCAGAAGTGGAAATCAGGCAATCTCATTTGATATTTTCGTGCATCTGCAAGATGGGGAAAGATATATTATTTAGGATCAACAAAGCCAATTTATTAACATCTGAAAAGCAGTTTGAAGTCTCTAGGCACAAAGTATTGTAGGAGATGTAGAAAAGAGACACTATCAGAATTCAGACAAATATTTTTTTTTTCTTTTTTCTTTTTTCCTTTCAACCACCTTGGTTTGCTCTGAAATGCCAAAGACACGTATGGTATTTTTAATAACAGTTTAAGCCTGTATTGAATTTTCATCTGGGCTAAGTTGCTCTTTAACCAGCCCGTGCCCTTTGGAGTAAAGAGTGGTCAGTGAGGGACAGTGATGTGTGGTGTGGATTAATGTGTGTTTTGTGGGCCTGAGAAAAGGTGAGGAAAGTTTGCTAGAAGAGTTGAAAAGTTTTCTGGCTCATTATTCAATTAGCTGAAAAAAATGGAAGTGACACAGTAGTGACAGGAATAATACAGAGCATCTCAGCACACTGTCAGCCACAAGCACGCCTGCTTCCTAGCATTAGCACTTGTCAGTTTTCATAGACTCTGCTAAATACATATTTACCGAATGTTCCTGAGGGACAAGAGGAAAAGGAATAAAAGCCTTACTTCTCCATCTTGCTCACAGCAAACGCTGAAAGCAGCTCTGTGCCTCACAAAAGGATGACAGTCACAGTTTCTCATAATGACTCTGTTGGTCCTGCTCTGACAAGTGTACAGTACACATGTTGATACTCCCTGCCAGCAGCTCACTAAATCATCTGTGGAAGCACCATCAAGGGTCTGTGAACTGGGTCATTGCTACTGGAGGAAGCAAGCTAAATCAGCATGCAGATGGTGCCCTGATTTGCAGACATTTCCTCTGCCTAGGCCAAGGACACCTCTGCCTAGGCCAAGGACACCTCTGCCTCTGTGATGGGCTGGTTTCTCTTCTATCAACTGTCGCCTGTCTGTAAAAGTGCCAGTGCTGGGTAGTTTTTGTTCAGCTCCTGGCATTGTTCCTGGCCCAAGGACCCAGCAAATCATATGTCCTTTTTTTCATATTCATGTCTTGAGCAAAGACAGGATGAGCTGTCACCTCCTCAAGCTAGGTCTCCATTTGTACATGTTCGTAGTGCTTTCTGATTGTCTGACTTCTCAGGACCAGGAGTCAATGTGTAGTTTTCTTTCATTCAAAGAAAACATTGCTGAAGGGATGCAAGACATAGACTCCTGATGGCTCTTGAACAGGAGACATTTATTGCCCTTTTTTTTACTACTACATATACTTTCCCTGTAGCCCCATGCACTGTCCACGCGCCCGAATCTGTCATACAATTGGTTAGAGACCCTCACGTGCCTCGAGCCAGCCAGCAATTGGCCACTGCCCAAAGCTCATCTTTAACACTGTAGCCAATTTACTTTATCTCGACCTTGCTCGGTGTGGGATAGAAATGTTGTTTTTGCAGTGTTACATTGTATAGAAGGAAGGAACGTGGTATTGAGATATGCTTACAGTGATAAGAAAGCTCAGCAGGTGACCTCCTAAAATGCAGACAACCAGACTCCTTAGAGCAATCAGGTTAAAATCACTATGTTAAGTCAAGCCAGATAAGGGGAGAAAACATTACCATCTCAAAAACAGGCCGGCAACTGAAGGCCAGGCATTGTCTGTGAAGCATCAGATAGATTGTGAACCTGGATTACCCACTCCAGTGGGGAAACAGGGGAGGGTCCTGTCATCAAAAAGTATATAAACTGTGTTTTTGGAACTAGTAGGTGAGCTCCTGCTTGTGGGACGCCCGCCATTGCAATCGCGAATAAATTACTACTTCACTGAGATCCTCCCCTGAGCCTAAGTTATTGGCTACGGAGTGTTTCTCACAATTTGGGGGCTCGTCCGGGATCCAGTCACCTACCGGGGAGCCCCACCGCCGCAGCAGCAGGAAGGCATGCCCCGCTGATTTCAGCGGTCCTGTGCATCGACGGCGGCGGTTCTGCGGAGAGCTGACAGAGGGCCCGAGACTGATGAAAGAGGCAGGATCCGTGAAGGAGTGGGGAAGGGAAGAAGGCAGGCACTCCGGCTTTGAGAATTGATCCGGTAACTCTGTGCACAGACCAAGGTAAGAAATAGGAAGTATTGCCTTGGGGGTCGGGTGAGACTCTGTGTGCCGTGTGATTGAGACGTACTTTTGTACGGAGCGAGTGTGGAGTCCTGATCCGCGGTTCCGCAGCTCCGCGAGGGGCGCGGCCGGAGACGGACGAAGCGTGAGATAAGGGAGAGAAAGGAAGAGTCTCGGGAAATTTGGTGTATGGTAAGCCCTTGCACAGGGAAGTGCTTGGCAATACACCAGGGAAATTTGGTGTACAGTAATCCTTGCACGGGGAAGTGCTCGGAAGTACACCAGGGAATCTGGTAAACTCATAGGTGTGCGGTAGCCCTTGCACGGGGAAGTGCTTGGCAGTACACCCCCATTTTCCAGAATAGGAAAAATGGGAAATATGAGTTCCAGGGGACAGGGAGATATCCCTGGGGGAGTGCCTACCGAAAGTTCTTCCTGAAGAATGATAAGAAATTGGAAAAATAATCTCAAAATTAGAGATGATAAAAAAAATGGTTAAATATTGTGTATTAGTCTGGACAAAAGAACCAATTAAGGAAACAGCAGTATTTTGGCCAAAATACGGGCCTGATGAAAATTCAGGCTTGAAATTTATGTGTAAACAATAAGATTCCTTTTTTTTGGAGGAGGAGCCAAGTTATGCTCCCTATAATCCTAATATTGCACCGGTGGCAGCAGCAGTCGCTCCAGGAAAGGAGACAGGGACTGCAATTAACACTGTCCCTAGAGAACAGCGTACTCTAGGCTCTGGCAAGAATTAAAACAAGGTAGAAGAGGTACTGAGAATTTTGCCTTCCCTGATACTAACAGTACTAGCACTAACTGTGTATCCTCTTAAGTGAACTTCCCCCCCTCCTTACCAGCAGAGAGGTTAGGAGTTTACTAGGACCTAACTTATACTCTTGGGGGGGGGGGAATTATGTATGTAAATATGTTGTTTACAGGGAAAGAAATGGGAATGATCAGGAGGAGAGCTGCTATACAAAAATGGGAAAGAGCTCATCCTCCAGGACCAGGGGTAATACCGGCAGGGCAGAAATACCCACTTGCCGATCCTGGCTGGAAGAATAATAGTGTGTAACACAGAAATCATATGAGAGACTTGGGGTCAGAATGAGAAAGTACTTGGGGATGAATCCTGAGGACCCATTATCCCAAGGGCTCTTGAAAGTTCATTTTGTGATTGAAGCCTGGCAAGATACACAGAAAATGCTCCAGAAGGTGGGGGGATGTAGTGAACAGTCACTGGGGGGCCCTCCTGTGGGAGGCCCTGAACGTGTGTGTCAAGAGGGGAGATGAGAAGGAAAAGCAGAGAGTGAAACTAATGGTATTGACAGTGTAGCAGGTAGGCAGAGGGTTGGAGAAAGAGGAAGAAAATCTTCAGGGGGAGTAAGGGTTATTGAAGGTGTTAAAGGTGTGGTATGTAATGTTTGACAGAGCTGTTTTTTGAATGAGTTGGGAAAGTTGAATGAGCAGGGAAAGAGGATGTAGGCATTATCTAAGTAACAGTCTAGAAGTTTTGGTATATTTGCTGTGGTGTTTGGTCAGTTTCCCAAGTATTGAGAAGGGGGGGGGGCGGGGGGGGCAGCCTGCTCCACCAGGGGCCTCTCCACAGGCCACAGGGGTCTTCGGCTCCAGCACCTGGAGCGCCTCCACCCCCTCCTTCTGTGCTGACTTTGGTGTCTGCGGGGAGGTTTCTCGCTCCTCGCTCTCCCAGCTGCTGTTGAGCAGCAGGTTTTCGTTTGTTTGTTTGTTTTCGTGGATGTGCTCTCACAGAGGCACGGACTGTGTTGCTCATGGCTTGGCTCTGGGCAGCGGTGGGCCCCTCTGGGGCCGGATGAAATTGTCCCTTATCTGTCACGGGGAGGTTTCTGGATTCTCCACGTGGGGGGCTGCCACTGCAGCCCCCCCCCAAACCTTGCCATCAAACCCAATACACTGGGGCAGCTAGGTCATTACTGGCCTGTAAAGTATCAGGGATTAAATTAACTAATGAAACTCTAAAAAGTGATGGGGGTGGAAGGGGCTGGGATAACAGTGCCACCTTTGGGGGATACCAAGCTGAGACTAGGGGATAAAATGATCTCTGGGCAATTATTGTATGTACCCAAGGCAGGGACTAACTTGTTGGGAAGGGATTTGATGATGAAATTGGGCATTCAAATAGTAAATTGTTAGACTGGAATAACAGTGTTATTAATGGAGTGCTCTCAGAGCAAAGATATATTCACCTCTGACTGGAAAGACTCTGAAGTGGGGGCGGAAGCAACAATACATATGGACAGTTTTACCTCAGGGGTTTACAGGGCCACCGATTTATTTGGGCAAAGTTCTAGAACAGATTTTGGAGCAATTCCAACCTCCCAAGGAGGAATTACTGTTACAAAATGTGGATGATCATTTATTGTCAGGACAGGAGAAAACAGTTGTGAAGGAAGCTACTAACAAGCTATTCAGCTTTCTGGGAAAGCAGGGCTTGGGAGTATTGAAAAATAAATTACTATACATAGAAAGAGAAGTCAGGTATTTAAGGCATCTAATATCTGAGAGAAAACGGAGAATAAATCCAGAGAGGATTCAGGGAATTGTTGAAAACTAAGAAAGAACTAAAAAGTTTTAAGAGAGATTTCTTTAAGGAATCAGGAGCCACGAAGTCAGAGGGAAAATGGATACTCACTGATGGGAGAGAAATGCTGAATAAAGTGCCAATGAGGCAAATATGATGTTTTACATCAAGAGAGTCATTGGGAGATGCAAGCAATGTATGATGTTGTGCTAAGAAAGTATGTCTGTGTAGGAATATACACTTTAGTGAAGCAAATATGCAGAGGATGTACCATATGTCAAAAGGCAAATAAAAAGGTCATTTGTAACTCACCTAGAGGGGGACGGGAGCCAGGGATTCGACCTTTCCAAAGTATACAGGTAGACTTTACTGAGTTACCTACAGCAGGGAGATTTAAGTACTTGTTTGTCCTAATTGACCACATGACTGGATGTGTGTAAGCTTTCCCCTCCATATCTGCCACTGCAAGCACGGTGGCTAAGGTATCACTGGAGCAAATAGTCCCTAGATATGGGATAGTTGAAAACATTGATTCAGATCAAGGAACTAATTTCACTTCACAAGTACTGCAAGGGTTAATGCAGGCCTTAGAGATTGGGATTTTCACACCCTCTGGCACCCCTCCTCTTCTGGGAAAGCAAAGCGAATGAACCAGACATTAAAGAAGCAATTAACTAAGTTAGTGTTAGAAAAAACCAATTTCCTTGGGTAAAATGTTTACTTTTAGCACTCCTACAGGTTCAGACAGCACCGAGAAACGATATAGGAATTTCACCGTATGAGATGCTGTTCGGATTACCCTATCTGGGCAGAAGGGATGAGATATCACAATTCGAAACAAGAGAGTTTTCTTAAGAACTGTATTCTGGGGTTGTCCTCTTCTTTGTCATTTCTCAGGACCCGTGGGAAATTGGGTCGTGATTCAGACCTGGAAAGGATCAACTCTGGCCCGAATGGGAAGGACACTTCCAAGTACTACTAACCACTGAAACAGCCATAGGAACTGCGGAAAAAGGTTGGACTCACTATACTCGAGTGAAGGCATCCATCGACCCTAGTACCTGGGAAGCTGTTCCTACAGAAGACTTGTTGGAAGCTGAAATCGAAGAGAAAAATCTCATAGTGGACTCTGAGCGGGATAAGAGCTTGCAATTGTAAACTAACCTTTTATTTTCACAGGTAACTAGTGAGTGTGACTTGTGATTGAGAGAAAGGACTGGCCTATAGTGAATTGAAGTGTTCCCAAGGGGGGGTTGTTATAGTAATAGTGTATATCTTATTCTTTGTATTGATAGTTATTTAGAAACCTAAGGTTTAAAAATAATGACAGGGAAAAATCAATTATTAATTTTGTTTCTAGTGATTGTAGGCCTCAGAGAAAGCCTTGGTCAACTGGCAACTTGGAAAAGGCATGACCAGATAATAGTAAGATGGGATACCCCATAGAAATATGGGTGAATGTGACAGAGGGTTATGTACCACAATCTGTCATGTTTGATGCTTGTGAGATGTTAGCTTGTGGAGATTTAAATGCCCAATGACAACTGAGCAGAGACAACAAATAACTGGGAGAGGCCCAACAGCCAGATTGAGAATAGCTGTATGGAAACAATCCTCTATTGCCATCAGAGAAAGGGAGAAACTCAAGGAGAAAACAGGAGAGAAAACAGGAAGCCCTCACTGAAATGCGGCAGTTCAAACACTTGAGATTGAAACAGGGTATGGGGATGTGAATGCCTGGATAGAATGGGTCAAATATACTGTCCAGAGTCTCAACCATAGCAATTGCTATGCTCGTGCCTCAGGATGACCGATTGCCCAGATAGTGCCCTGCCCATTGGGGTGGACCAAGGATTCCCAGGGAATGCGATGTATGATTGCATTGTACCAAGAAAAGACTGCCTGGGGAAATGAGGCCTGTAAGTCTCTCTCTTTGCTATTCCCTTCCTTGCATGATAGCAGTATCAGGGCTCCCCCTGTATTCTCCACAGCTATAGGTAACCATACAGCTTGCCTCTCATGGCAGGGTGTGAGTGCTACCCGGCATCTGGGAGAATTTGCCTTGTGCACGAGGACCTTGAATGCTACCGAGGACTTGGTGGGAAACTATTCAAGACTTGAGATCCCCAGGGCAGATCTCTGGTGGTACTGTGGAGGGAAGATCTTACGGTCCGCCCTACCATCTAACTGGGGAGGCACTTGTGCACTTGTTCAATTAGCTATACCCTTCACCCTGGCATTTGAAAGAGAAACATCACAAATACCCAGAAGAAGTAAAAGAAGCTTAGGAGTATCATTTGATGATAGAGCGTACGTAGATTCTATTGGGGTGCCTAGAGGAGTTCCCGATGAACAGGAAGCCAGGAATCAAATTGCTGCAGGGTTTGGGTCACTGTTCTGGTGGGTAGCAATCAATAAGAATGTGGATTGGATTACTTATTTTTATTATAATCAGCAGAGATTCATAAATTATACAAGGGATGCGATAAGAGGAATCGCTGAACAACTAGATTCCACCAGCAAAATGGCTTGGGAAAACAGAATAGCATTAGATATGATTCTTGCGGAGAGAGGTGCTGTGTGCATGATGCTGGGCAACCGTTGTTGCACTTTTATCCCCAACAATACTGTCCTGGATGGCACAGTAACTAGAGCATTGCAAGGGCTTACCACCCTTGCCAATGAATTGGCAGAAAACTCAGGAGCAGACACTTCCATCACAGGATGGTTGGAATCTTGGTTTGGTAAATGGAAAGGGATGGTAGTGTCCATATTTACATCCTTGATTGTAGTAGCAGGAGTTTTGACAGCCATTGGTTGTTGCATTATCCCCTGTGTAAGGGGACTTGTCCAGCGGTTAATTGAAACTGCACTTTTGAAACAAATGACCACGGATCCACCACCCTACTCAGATAAGATGATGATATTAGAGGAAATGGAAAGCAAAGAAAGTGAAGAAGAGGAAGACATCTACCAAATTACATCTTAGAGAAAAATTTTGCAAAAATCAACAAATTATAAAAAGAGAAAAGGGGGGAATTGTGGGAATAGAAATGTTGTTTTTGCAGTGTTACATTGTATAGAAGGAAGGAATGTGGTATTGAGATATGCTTACAGTGATAAGAAAGCTCAGCAGATGACCTCCTAAAATGCAGACAACCAGACTCCTTAGAGCAATCAGGTGAAAATCACTATGTTAAGTCAAGCCAGATAAGGGGAGAAAACATTACCATCTCAAAAACAGGCCGGCAACTGAAGGCCAGGCATTGTCTGTGAAGCATCAGATAGATTGTGAACCTGGATTACCCACTCCAGTGGGGAAACAGGGGAGGGTCCTGTCATCAAAAAGTATATAAACTGTGTTTTTGGAACTAGTAGGTGCGCTCTCCTGCTTGTGGGGCGCCCGCCATTGCAATCGCGAATAAATTACTACTTCACTGAGATCCTCCCCTGAGCCTAAGTTATTGGCTACGGAGTGTTTCTCACATCAGGTTTTTGGTTCTGCCGCTGTTTTCCTCATTATCTCTAATTCAGGGACATGTGAAACAGTGTAAAGCTCCCTGCGAATTCCTTTCCCACACATTGCCTCAGTTTTCTTGGTCTTGTCTTACATTGGAAGTTCATGAACAAGAGGCCTAAATCTGCACAGTTATGGTTTGAAAGGCAGGTGAAATGGCAGGTCCACTCAAGGCATAGGTTTTACAAGAAAGGGCCATTCTCAATGGCTCAAACCCTGCTTCTACCCTGTTTACATAAAAGCAATTATTTTTCCAATAGGAAGCTGAGATTCACTTTGAATAACTCATTTTTTTATTCCCTCTAATAGGTGGGCCCATCTGAGATGCTGTTACATGAAGAACATCTTCACATTTGAGTCTATGTTTGCCCCAACCCAAGGTCTACTGCAGGGTAATTGCATTTTTGAATGTTTTCCATCAGGACTGATTTCCCATTTTCACACTGCTGGTTATGCTGAATGTATGAAGATTGTGATACCACCCTATAGTTTGTTGTATAGGTAGTGTGTTTAACTTCTGCTTTGTAATGGGAAAAGGAGATGTATAAAATCCTACCCCATAAGCAAAGACCTTTAGAAACACCTATGTCATATTTAACCCTACCTGAACATTCAGCCACTCTGAGGGTCTGGTATAGGCTGCCTGTACAGACAATAAATTAGACTGTTAATGAATTAGATGTTTTAATTAAAACTTCACTGATTTGGCTCTGTATATCTGGATATCTGGAGAGGTAGGGTTGTACTGAGGATGAAGTTGATGCTAGATGTTGGCAAATGAGTTAGAGAAATATCAAACTCCGTCTTTTTTTTGATAAATCTCCTTGTCCATCTCCTTGGGGCACTGTTAGATTCAGGGTGCTGTGTTAGCTAGGCTTTTGTTCTGACCCAGTATCTCTGTTCTTACCCATTGAATAGCTTCAGCATCTTTTGCACTTCTTGTTTGAAGAAAGCTTCTAGAGTGAGCAGTCTCAGGCAAACAAAATGTGTCTGCTGCTCAAGCTCACAGTTGCATTTTTATGCTAAATCACCTCAAACACTGGGGGTGAATTTGGTTTTTTTCCTCCTTTAAGGTGAAAGGGAAATAGATTTGAAGAGCATTCTGTGATAAATGTCCAAAACAGGTTAGATGAACTGCTGTAAGGAAGTGACTCTGTCAGGTATGGAGGGGGTCCAAACCACTACCTTAAAATAGGTGCCTGAATTTTAGGTCATAAAAGTTAGGAGACATTAAACCTTTTTGCTGTGTCATTTACCAGCTGATCTTTTTTAACGGTAGGGGAAGAATTAGCATTTGTCCAAGACCTAAGCTGTACCAGTGCCACAGTTTGCAAGAAGCATAGCGTATACCACTCAAACCATGGTTATCCTGGATCTGGGTTTTCTGGTCAGTTCTTGCATCATGTCAAGTATTGCTCCTGCCCCAGGACTGAAATTTGCTAAACCAAACTAGTGTGTCCGTCTAATCTAGTGTGTACGTCTAATCTGCTATGCCCTCCAGGGAATGTCAGTGGGAGGTCAATGTTTGTTTATTATGGTCTGGAAAATTGCTTGGGCTAACTTATGTGAGGAACTCTGCTAGATGGGTAAACATGGCAATCCCACTGCTCTCAGTGCAGCAGAGTGAGAATTAACAGACAGCTTCATCTGCCATGACAAAACTTCTGTCTGATGTCTGGGCCATTAAAGCAAATGACAGGTTTTACTGCTCTGCCCATCTCTCGGAGGGACATTGACAATTTGCTGCTTAAAACTCAAGTCACAGCAGAGTGCTTTGCTGACAACTGAGACCTTGGCTTCAGCAGCCAATATTGATAATATACAGCACAAATGCCACATGAAGGATGGAAAACATTGCTCAGACGTACCTTGTTGGAGTAGATCAACAAATAATGCTTCCTTGTGTTATGCTCCAGGGAAAGAACCTTTTTGCTCAGTATGACGTAAAGACAGAAGGTACCAACTTTGATTCTGTTTTTATTTATTCCTGACAAACTTGATTTATGAGTTGGAACACTTCTTTCATTACAGAAAGTATCTGTCTGCTTGTCAGTGCCCTGACACAATGATTTGCCTCTAAGACTTTCTGTCTGTGCATTTCCTAGCCACATTTTTAAACTGTCTTGTCAGTTCCATAAATCTTAACAGATAAGTAAATCCTTCTCTTAACCTTTTGGGGTGATAGTATTGCTAACATTTTCTGAACATATTAGTCCTGGATGTGAGAAACATTCCGTAGCCAATAACTTAGGCTCAGGCGAGGATCTCAGTGAAGTAGTAATTTATTCGTGATTGCAATGGCAGGTGTCCCACAAGCAGGAGCGCACCTACTAGTCACACAGTATGGTTTATATACTTTATTTCTTGATGACCGGGACCCTCCCCTGTTTCCCCACTGAGTGGATAATCCAGGTTCACAACCTATCTGATGCTTCACAGACAATACATGGCCTTCAGTTGCCGGCCTGTTAAATTTCAAATTTCTTTTGACTTTTTTACTGTTTGAAGTGGTATTGTTTCTTCACTTATCTGACTGGACTTGACACCGTGATTTTCACCTAATTGTTCTAAGGAGTCTGGTTGTCTGCATTTTACAAGGTCGCCAGCTAAGTTTTCTTATCACTGCAAGCATGTCTCAATACCCCATTCCTTACCTTTAAACAATGTAACTCTGCAAAAACAACATTTTTATTCCCACGTGGGCTTTTTAGAAGAGAAGATGTGTTGCTCTTTTGTGCAGCACAATAAGAACAAAAGAATCCTTGTTCCCCTTTTTGGTCAAATTGGTAGAGTTTTTAACCCTTTGCATTGCCTGCACACAAAGTCTTTTAACTAAGTGCTCCATCAAAGCCTTGAAACTATTTTTGAAGTACATGCGTGAATCATCATTTTTTCATGTTATCACTGAATACAGTTAATGAATGTGCACAAAACTTCTTAGCAATTTCACAAATTGTAAAAAAAAAAAGCCTGTATTTGTAAAGTCTTTGAATTCCTCTCTCTGCTAGCAAAGTAATTTTATGTACATGGGATTCAAATTTGTGCATGGGATTCAAATTGCTTTAACTTTATCATAATTCTTTTGCCATATTCAAGAAGAGCTACAGGTCTGCAGTGAGATTCAATTATTTTGGCTTAGAATAAGAAAGCAAAGCCTGAAGCTCAATGAAGATTCTTAGAGGGAAAAAAAGCAGAGGTCAACAATCAAGAAAATATGTCAGATTATCCATATATCCTTTAAAGTTTATTTCTAAACAAAATGATATATTCAGATCTGTAAGTAGTTTCTTCTATGAAGCGTTTGAATGCCCAGACAGTATTGTGCTAGAAGGGATCTGATTCGTTAGCTCACTGAAAGGTACAAACCACTTTCCTCCTCTGTCCAGAAAAGAGATGACATGCTTTAATTTTATTTCCGTGACTATTAAGCAAAGATGCAAGAGAAATATCTCTTGCCCATATTTTGTAATGATGTCTTGCCACCCCCCACCCCCCCTTTCAAAGTTTCAGTTCTCCTTTGATGCTTGTGACTAGCCAGCTAATCAAGTTGTCTGTGGCATGAATTTATTCATAGGGAAGGACACAGGTCATGAATACAGATGTTTCTTTAAGCACTAGCGCATTAGCAGAAACCCAACCATGAATGTATCCCTGACAGTAACATGAAGTAAGACCAGACATCTGTTAATTATCTCTTCTCATTTGTTATTTTTTGTTGTTGTTGTTTTTGTAGCTTTCTAGGCTCAAAAAGGTCAAATATAGCCCATGCAGAGATGCAGTGCTGCAGAGTCTTCCATTACAGGTGCAAATAAATGCTTTCTAGTGGAAATTTTGGGGGTCAGGATGGTTGCATAGCCAACTAAGGGCCAGATTCTGCTGTTCGTCGAAGAGGCAGGAGCTGCACAGAGTGATTTAAATCATTATTTCATTGGATTGCTCTGGTAACAATGTACCACTCATTGTGAGCAGAGGTCACACCTAAGGAAAGTTCTTGCTATAATTATCTGTCATTATTCTCAAATAACAAGCACTAAAAAAGCTCTCCAGTTTTTTTTTTTTCTTTCCTTTTTTTTTTTTTTTTTTTTTCCTTTCTCTCCCTTTTTTGGTCTCACTCTGAGACAGGGAACAAGATAAAGGATGGTGATTCCTAGGTCTTAGCTACCACAATTGTATGTTAATGACTCAAAGATAAGGAAACAAAAGATTCTATGCATAGATAATGGAACCAGCAAGAACTGGCTTGACTGCTGAAGTCTGTCAAAGACAGGAAAGGCCAGAAGATAAGCAGCAAGGAAGACTTCTGGCCTTCAACAAAAGAACACCAGAGTATGCCAGATGACCGACCACCCAAGGACTCCAGTATGCATACAAATAGAGACAGAACTTACGTTAATGATTCTTCGGAGACCTGATGAACATACAAGAGACTTACGGGAAATGGAATGAATATGTATTTGTCCCACTAATATAAGCACGCTGCCAGTAACCGTTGGTGCACAAGTTAGGTGGAGCTATCCCCCTTGTGTCCGGCGTGTGTGCGCAGCACCGAATAAACATACTTGCTTTATAACTATTCCGAGGTTATAGAGTCTGTTTTCTGCAAGTCAGTTTGGCGAGCCAGGCAGGAGAAGGGTAACTGGGCCCCTCACAATTGTGACAAGGTTACCTGGGTAATTTGCAGCTGCTAGAGGGATATTAACTGGAGCGGTAATAATTGCATGTCTTATTGTAAATGTCTGGGTAGCTCATGTTAAAAGCATTTGTGTAAGTGTATGTGTTTGAGACAAAGTATTGTTGTTAAGTGAGTTACTCCACAAGGAACATGGCCAGAGACGATACAAACAAGTTTGGTTATTGTTTTAAGTGATATATTCTTGTGGTATGAATGAGAAGTTCAAGGGGCCTCTCTGTGTGATTGCATGATTGTGCTGTGTGAGTGAGATGCAGCACCGCTGCGAAGTGAGTGCGGAGTTCCGATCCGCGGTTCCGTATTCACCGCGAGGGGAATGTCAGGAGACGAAAAAAGCACATGACAGATTGAAAGGAATTGCTGTTTTATCCAAGTGTTGACTGGTGGTGCCCAATATATGGGCCCCGTGGTGTATGTTGTAATCCTATTTTTGTTCTTAAATGTTTTGAGTGTGACACGGAGGAAGGCGGAAACATTATCTAAGTAACATTCTAGAAGTTTTCATTTATTTGCTGAGGTGTTAGGATAGTTTCCTAAGTATGGGGGGGGGGGAGGAAGATGGGGGGGGAGGAGGAGGCTGACTCATCATCAAAGTGGCAGACAGAGAGAATCAATTCTTTGGTGGTTCGGGCTCAAGCCCTGGGAATATTTGAACGAGGGGGGAAACTTGGTAAGAAGGGGAGGAGAGCAGATTTATTTAGGAGGAGTGTATTTAACACCTGGTGGACAGAAAGTGGCCTTAGATTGGGAACAACCTATCCCCAATACCTTTTTATGCCCCCATATTGATGGATACGTAGGAGTGATTCCTTGGTTTGTTTGTGGGCTTACTAACAAAGGACGTGAGAGGAACTGGCACTCGGCTTGGGTCTTGTTGAAATGTAAATCTTGTGAAAAAAGGTGGTATTGTTTGTCTAGAAGACGGAAGACTGTGTCCCATATGTTTTCCTGAAGTTCCGTGGATTTATGATTGGGACAGGGTCCATCAAGAATCTGAAATAGTAAAGTTTGTATATGGAAAGAAAAGTTTAATCCCAGAGAACTGGGATGTTTGGGAAGAAGACTGGGGAAAGACGGTAAAAACCTGCAATAAAAGGTTTGCAGGGAAATTGAAACAAGGGACAGTAAACTAATAAGGAATAGTAATTTAAAAAAAAAGGGCGGGGGGAGGGGATAGGAAATCAAGGAAAAGGGTAATACCCAGAACAAAGACGTTTTAAAGAAAAGCCCCCTTGGCCGCATATTGGCACATTGGAAGGATATTGTTGGAACTCGGGTCACAGAAAGCAAGTGGACTCTCATAAGTATTGCAATCAATGGTGGCCAATATATAAGCTTGAGGATGGAGCTAAATGGCCACTTTATGGATCAATCGACAATATTACTATCTTGCAATTAATGTTGTTCTTGAGGAGAGAAGGAAAATGGGATGAAATATTGTATACATGTTGTTTCAGCATTCTGGAGAGAAAAAGGTATGGAATTAAGTTGGCCCCTGACTGAGCCTTTGGTGAAAGTACAGGCTGGAGAAAGATAAAAAGAAATGTTAAAAGGGTTATTGAAGGTCTTAAAAGTGTGGTATGTAGTATTTGACAGAGCTGTTTGAAATTGAATGAGCAGGGAAAGAGGATGTAGGAATGTTAGTAGTTACAAACAGAGGCAATTGTCTAGCTTCTTTCTAGGGCAATAGGCCTCTGATATCAGAAAGAAATTACAGAAATTGGAGGGAGAAGACTTGAGAGACCCAGAGAGGTTATTGAATGCAGCGTGGAAAGTATTTAGGAATAGGGAAGACACGAAGGACAGAAATTATCTGAGGTGATAGCCACAGCAAACAGAGGCTGCACTAGAACAGAAAGAAAGAAGAAGGAAGGACATTGAGGAAAAGAAAAACAAAAAAAAAAGGGGGGGGTAGGGAGAAAGAGGTTGCCTTACGTTGCAGGATAAACTTGCAACAGTCAGAGCAGGAATGACAGGGACCTGGGGCATCTACCCGAAGCAGGTCCACTGGTTGAAATAAAGCTAGAGAACAAAGAGAGAAGCTTGGATTTTTTGTTGTTTACGGGAGCCTCTTTCTCTGAGTTAATCCAAAAATTGATTCTGGAAAAGTGCTGAGTTTGTAAATGTAATAAGAACAACTGGCCAACAGGAAAAAGTGTTTTTTTTTCAATGCTGGAAATTTAAATTGGGGAAAAATGACTAGAATACATCAATTTTTATACTTGCCTAATTTGCCAAGGCCCTTATTAGGAAGGGACTTGCTGGAAAAATTGGATGCAAAATTTCTTATGAACAAGGGAAAATGGAAATAAAAGCAACCTATTATCCCTGGCAAGTCCAGAGAAAGTTCCAGACAGGACTCTCTGAATGGATGTAATTATGAACCAAGTATCCGGGAGTTTGGGTTACCGGAATACCTGGGAGAGCAAAGAATGTAGTACCTGGAAAAGAAAAGAAAAAATTGATTTAAAGGAAAATGCTCTCAAGGTATGCCAAAAGCAATACCCACTAAAGGTGGAAGACAGAAGGGGAATTGAAGGAATAATCAATAATTTTCTTGAATATGGGCTATTAGTAGAATGTGAGTCAGAATATAATACTCCATATAGGCCCAGTTAGAAAGGCAGATGGAACCTATCGTATAGTCCAGGATGTAAGTGCCATCAATAGGATCACAAACGATTTATACCCTGTAGTAGCCAACCCCTATAACCTTTTGACAAAATTAGAAAACTGTCAAGTTTAGTTCATGGTACTAGATTTAAAGGACGCCTTTTTCTGCCTGCCCGTGGCAACTGAAAGCCAGAAGCTCTTTGCCTTTGAATGGGAAAATCCTAATAGAGGATGAAAAACTCAGCTTACTTGCACTGTGTTACAACAGGGTTCAAGAATAACCCCACCATATTCGGGAAACAACTAGCCTGTGATCTTGAAGCTTGTAAAACACCTTCAGGAAAAGGAGACACTGTTGCAACATGTAAATGACCTGTTGATAGCCACTGAAGAAGAAAAGGAATGTGTAGAATGGACTATTATTATTATTATTATTATTATTATTATTATTTTTGGCACTAATACTGTGAACCCAGCCTCTTTCAAAGTTTCCAGATCACCCATTCATGATTGCATCAAGACCATGGACACGGTATACTCCAGCTGACCAGACTTAAAGGAAACACCCCTAGAAGATGCAGAGGATGGGCATATAGATGGCAGCAGCTTCATCCGCCAGGGATTTCACCCCAGAAAATATGAGGTAACAAACATCATCCCAAAAGGCTGAAATCATCGTCTTGATAAGAGCTCTTGAGCTGGCAAAAGGGAAAAGAATTAATATTTGGACTGATTCACAATATACCTTTGGTGTAGTGCATGCACATGGGGCAATTTGGAAGGAGAAAGGACTCTTATCCTCAATTAAACATGCAGAAGAGATACTGAAGTTACTCCAAGTGGTATACCTGCCTATTAAAGTTGCCATTACTCATTATAAAGGACATCAAACAGGGGACACTGATATTAGAAGAGGAAATAGATTGGCTAACGCAGAAGCCAAAGGGGCGGCAGAACGGGCATCTGAGAGTCAAATTTTGGCACTAGTACCAGGAACAGAAAACCAGACATTAACAAGAACCTTGGAACATGAAGTTTAAGATCGATAAGCAATTAACTGAAGGTGTAAACGGAAAGTGTTACCTACAGGTTTAACACAAATAAATGAATGTATGCATACAAATAGAGACAGAACTTACGTTAATGATTCTTTGGAGACCTGATGAACATACAAGAGACTTACGGGAAATGGAATGAATATGTATTTGTCCCACTAATATAAGCACGCTGCCAGTAACCGTTGGTGCGCAAGTTAGGTGGAGCTATCCCCCTTGTGTCTGGCATGTGTGTGCAGCGCCGAATAAACATACTTGCTTTATAACTATTCCGAGGTTATAGAGTCTGATTTCCACAAATGAACTCTTCCAGAATGAGTAGGTCCTGCCTGAAATCTGTCAAAGAACTGTCAAGCTATGTTTCACAAGGTAATGCAGCAGGTCTCTGATTGTGCTGGAGTATGCTCTCTCTTGTAGCAGTGAATCTTTCAACCCAGTGCATTTTTAAAGACAGTGACATATCACCTTGTCTTTTTTTTGTTTGTTTTTCCCCCCAAGATTCTCCATCC
Source organism: Anser cygnoides (assembly GCF_040182565.1). Classification (NCBI taxonomy): domain Eukaryota; kingdom Metazoa; phylum Chordata; class Aves; order Anseriformes; family Anatidae; genus Anser; species Anser cygnoides. Next base: position 69,510,747 of record NC_089874.1, read on the forward strand.
ACACTTAATGTCCTCTGTAGCCTCATCTGTCTCCAATTTCCTCTGCATGTCTTGGTCTAAATAATTGTCATGTAGCTGCTGCTCACGGAAGTTTTATTCTATTTCTTGGATCTTCCAGTGTTGGGTGCGGTGATTCCTGCATCTAGGAGCAAAACCTACCCTGTGCTCTCCATAGAGGTTACAGGAATTATGATTAATATATCTCCTTCTCTATTAATCTATCTGGCTAGTAATGAGTGATGAAGGTAAAATCTGCATTGCTCTTATTTTAGAGAGAATTTGAAATTAAAGATAAATATACTTCCAAAAAATGGATGTCTGCTGCTGCCCCGTTGCATAGGTGTCAGCCATTTAGAAGCGCTCATTGAACTCTGGGACTTGAAGACAGGATTGTGATGGTGCTACTGTCTTGTGGTCAGCCTACAGGGAAGCACTAAGTGTTGAGTGTGGTATGTATGTGAAAGGTGTTAGCCTTAAATTTGATGCTATTTGATGACCCTCCTGCCAGGAAAACAACCATTTCTTTTTTGTTTATTTGCACATCTTGGGGAGGGGGAAAAAGCAGGGCAGGATTACATTTTTAGGCAGAATTACATGGTCAACATGACAAACCTGCTTTGTGGATCCTGTAGGTATTTGGTGGTTATGTCATAGAGTTGTGGGATACCACTTTTAGAAGGTCTGTATGCATCTAGCTCTTGGTGACTTGATTTCAAGATAGATATGTATTTGAAAACTGCAAGATGTAAATTCTTGGTACCAGGACGTAGACCTGTAGCTTGCTGAGTTGGAAGAAGGTGATCAGAGCATGAAATCCTTTCCTTGGAGTTGAACTGGGTCCTCTCTCTTAGGATGAGGACACCCAGTACTAGGTCACTCAATGACTGCTTTGCACTAGGGATGTTCTTCTTTCTCTGCTAATGCATCTCTTTCTTTCTTCGTGTGCTTTTCTTCCTGAAGCCAGAGATGAACAGCACTGACTTCTTACACATTATTGAGCATGAGGTCCCAGGCAAGACAAACCCTTGCAAAGGGCTATGTGAAAGACGGTAGCTGTGTGTGAGCCTCCTGTGCCGCCCCCAGAGAAGGTGGAAGTGCCAGCTGCTCAGCTGCCCTTTGACAGCCCATCTTGCTCTTCACACCAGTCCTCCCTGCTGCTCTGAGGCTGTGCAATTGTGCTGCGCCAGTCATGCTCTTGCCATTGGTCCTCCAGCAGATGTTCCTATTCCACTTTTTCAGAAGGGGTTGGGAAAGGTCACTGGTGCTTCAAGGAGAGAGGGAGAAGTGGTCACCTCTGACAAATGTCCACCACCCCTCTTCTCTATGGGGTCTGGCCACCCAGGACAATGGGGAAAGTTGTGTGTATGGGACCAGGCAGTGAATCTACCTGTTTTTTGTTTAGTTGTTTTTTCTGTTTGTTTTGTTTTGTTTCTGTTTTGTTTTGTTTTAATGCCATGAGATGAGTGGTGGTTAGTTGAGGAGACAAAGTTTCTGTTGCTTCAGGCACTGCAAGTGTTGTGAACAAGGAGGGTTTGTTGATTTCCTTGCACTTGCCAAAGCAAACCATTGCTCATTTTGCCTTCTCAGCATTTTTTCTGCCCCTTTATGACTTATATTGTAGGTTCTCCAGGTGGTGCATCTGCACCTTCTTCAGGTACATAGCCTGATGGAGTGGCATCTCAATCTGGTTGTAAATGCCTTCCTTCCCAAGGGTTTGCTCTCTTCATTTTGACTCCCTGTGGAAATGATGCTGTGTGGTCACACTCTCAAAGTGTGTGTGTCTCCCTTCCTACAAACTTCTGAACTCATTTTCAACATCAGTCGTATCTGAGAGAGAAATATCTGCCTCAAAGACTGTAAGTTCCTACAGGGCTTATGAAAGTAAATGTTTGGGTGGAGAAGAGCAGTGCATTCACAGCAGTCAGTAAGCTTGTGCTATGCAGGCATCAGAGAATCCCTAAGGGAAGAGACCCTGGAAACTTTGTTCATGGAATTATTTTTAGAAGGGAATCATCTCTGTTTAGGCAAGAGAGGGAATTGCTTATTTTCTTATGCATTTATTTATGATACTGATTATAGTAGTTACTTTTTGTTTTGTTTTGGTGTTGTGAAATGGTAAAGATGAAAACACAAATTTTCAGTGCTATTCAAAGCCAAACGCTAAAAGCAAATCAAGTGTGGGATAAAGTAATACAGTCCTTTTGCAGCTCCTTGCAAAGGCTTTTTTTTTTTTTTTTAACGTAACTGTCAGGTTGTGTTTCGTGTCTTTTATCTAAACACAATCCAACAGAGTCCATGAACTTAGATGTCTGCACCACTAGGATCAGCCTGAATGCTAAAGCTTGTTGATGGCCTCTTGTTGCCTCTGCCAGCTGATCATTCACCAACCATAATTTATGGGACCTCCCGGAAAATTTTACTTTTTCTGTAAAATATGAGTTGATACACAACTTTGCGGATTGACATCTCTTAAGCCATTCAGGTCATCAAAGATCACCAGCAGCATCTTTGGATTGTATAGACAATCCAGGGAGAGTACGAGGCTCCTGATGGCTGGCACTGCAGAGCAGTCATGTATTAAATACAAGATTAATGTGGGTTCTTATAATCTGGTTCAACACATAAGAATGTAAAGCTGTCTCTCTCTCTGAATGCTTTGCACATTATGAGCTGTCATTAGTTTCTCCATCTGCCTGAAGTGCCCTTGTGGGATCTGTAGCTCCCTGTCCCTCCTCCCTGCGTCTCCTGCTCTCGGTAACAGCAGCAGCCTCATGGTGCCTCCAATGCCTTGATTTCTCCCCAGGGCTGAGCTGCTGCCCTGCCTTGCTGGGGAGAAGTGATGCAGTGGGTGCCACGTTGGCTGGGTCTATGGAAAAGACCCAGCTGGGGTCCAGCACCCATGGGAAAGTGAGAGCAACGGGGAAATGAACTATGACTCCAGCGGTGCTCTGTAGCAGCAGATTTTCCTTTTTACACAGCTGCAGGCACAACATATGCTTTTTTTTTTTTTTTTTTTTTGCTAATAGTAAAACAAACAGAGAAAAAAACCAACATTGGATATTTCCCAGTTTCCCACTTCTATCAAATCCCATTTTCCAGTGGAAGAATATTTAATTCCTAAAGTTTTCATCCAACTTTACTGCTGGCTGCTATTTCCAATTTCCTTCCCATGATGTGTTGAGCACCAGTAGTGCACCCTAAAGGTATGTTTTCATCAGCTCCTTAATGTAGGTGAGTACATCTCACTACAAATTACCCAGGCTTTTTGCAATTTGTCTTTTGGAAATGATCTGTATTCTTTTTACGCATGGCCTCAGCTGAAAAACCCACTTAAATCTTTCTCAAATAGGTAATAATGCAGAGAATACGTTTTTATGCAGCATGGACCTTCTGACTGCTGCATGTAGTAATCTCTAACCCTCCAATGTTCTTGCAGTGCATTGAACTGTCAATCATCAAATGATCTGAAAAGAAGAAAAGAGACAGAAACTGAAGAAAATTCTGGTACTGGAGTGAAACTTGCTTTATTAGCCAACAGAGCTCTAATAATGTTTCATGTCCCAATAAAGATTACTGCAAAATGTGCTTAATGGCAAACTAAATTAACTGTGTATGTTTAATTTGGACCTGGTAAAACTGACATTCATTTAGAAAATACAACTCTGCTTTGAAAAATTCAATTGCAACAACATACCTCTTCCAAGCTGTCTGTATAGGTGCACCCATACCCCAATAACTATATCCACAGTGCAACCTTCATATCCCTTACTGTCCCCTTAGCCATTAAGTTGTCAAGACAAAGCCTGGATAACAAAGAGTGCGTGGGTGCTGTGCACATTTGCACAGGGCTTTGAGCACCAAAACCATGCAGCAACCTTGTCTTTGCCCGAAGGTGTAGCAGGTGGAAGAGGAACCAACGGGGGTGAGCATAAGGGTAACAGCAATGAGAATATTTGTTGGTGTTGACTTGATGGTGGCTACTGAGAATTGCAGCTGCTGAAATCAGTCCCATGTGAGTTGGTGTCAGGGCTTTGGCAAAAACACAAAGCAACCAGAAGCTTGCAATGAAATGGTGACAGTTGGCATGGATGTGCCTCTTTCTGAGAGAAGGCAGAGTTTTAGTGGTAACTGGACTGCATTTCTGATGGTACATGTAATCTAAGGAGAGTCTTCATCACGGCGTGGTCCAAGTAAGTAGGATTTCTGCAGCACTGATTTTTACCATGGAGTGAGGCAAGTGTGGGGTGATGAGGCATCACAGAATAGGTTGTTGGTCTTGGCTTGAGTAGCAGTCAAGGTGTCCTACAGCTAATATGAAGGGTCATCCCCACATCTTTCATGTCCTTGTGGGAGCCAAGTCAAAGCAGACCTGCTTTTGTGAAGATGAGATGACCACAGAGTGCTCTGGACCCCATCTTGTGATAGATGCAGCATTTCCTGAGCATCTGCAGGAACCTCTGTACCCTATGCACAAGTTCTGTGTTGAAAGAAATTATCCTCTGTCATCACAATCAGCCCCTTGGCAATATTGGCAGGTGCTAGAGACCAATTTTGAGTCATTGGTGTATCTGGTCAGTAAAAAGGAAGATTGCAAGCTTCAGTCTCTAGGTCTGTCAGTAAGGCATAGTGATGAAACTTCATTTTTCTCTTTTCCAAGTGTCATATGATTTTTTTCTCACTCAAATGCAGTATTTAATACATAACTTCATGTTGTTTGAACATGTCAGTAGCCCTTTAGACTTCCAAGACTGAAATAGATCTTTTTTTTTCTTTTTTCTTTTTTTTTTTTTTCTGAAAAATCTGTGCTATTGTCAGTACCATATTTTTGTATTGCAAGGCTCCTCTGAAGGCTTAGAGCTGTGGAAAATCTGATTTCTATGTTAAAATAAGAAATCACTGAAGCAAGTGATGTGAAAAAAGCATAGATTATTACATGGGCATGAAAACAGGGAAGGAAAATATTAACTCATATTTTGTGTCTTGTAGAGCAATCTGCCTGTGGTTTCCTTCTTGTGTACCTGACTCATCTATAAGTACAAAGTTAACTACTGTCTTTATATGGACAAGCCTCAATTCAATCAATGTTCCAGACCCATCTGCTCGTGTCCAAATGAAATCTCAGCCTGCCTGTCTGGCATTTCCTCTTGATGTTTCATCCTCAGCTCTAGTTCAAGAAAGCTAAAACTCAGTTGTCCAACCTTCATCACAACTCTTAGATGTTAATCAACAATCTTTCTCTCTTTTGGGGCAGCTCTGCTGTTTGGTATGTTGCCCATTTCTCATATTTTTTGAACACTTAAGGGATTCTGCTTGTCCTTTAATTATGTCTTCACATTTAGGAGATACTCCTTAAACAACAAAAAAAACCCTAATCTCTAATCTTTTGTTGAATCCCTCAATAACACCCTCATTTGATGTGAGGCCAAAAAAAAAAAAAAAAATCCCCTCCCCCCCAAAACAGCAAGCACTTCATGAATACCTAAAATATCAATAATTTTACATATGTTTACTTTCTTAAGCAGAGGCTTAGAGTATTTAGATTTTTTTTTTTCTTTTCTGAAATGTGCTTGTATTGCTATTTGAGCAAGAGACTGGCACTTGTAAAAGCAGTGTGATTTGGAAAGGAGAACAGATTTTACTATAAATCCACCTAGCTTTGGAATAACAATAGATTGAATTCTTCCACTAAAGGACTCCCATGGCAAGAGTCTAATGGCAATAAAATCAAAACGTTGAGTGAACAAAATAGCACTCTTTCATCCAAAATCCGTACTTCAGACTCCCAAACACGGCTGTGGTTTGGCATCTTCCTCTGGCTGGCCAAGGGAGCCGTGTGGTTGTATTAGATCCATGTTGCCTGCCTCTGAATTTGTATGGTTCTGCCTTGTATGGGGCTTTGTGGCTACAGCTACAATTTGCAAAGATCACTGTTTTCTAATTCATTAATTTGCTTGTAGCTGTTACCATGGTGCTTTTGTTTGGCAGGCACAGAGCACTCTTAACAAGTGCACTGAAGTCAAGCTGGAATTAATTCCTGCTGTCTTTTTTCCTTGTCCCTCTGGTGGGGTGGTTTGGAAGGAGACAGTGAGGAGTATTTCTTGTGGTGTTATTCATTGATCAGCTACAGCTGAAACCCTGCTGACTTACAAGGCATGAGAGCACAGAAATGGATTTTTTTCCATCCAATGTACACAAGATTTTCTGAGCACTGGCAGGAGCAGAGCCTGACACTGCTTTCTCTGCAGATCTGCCTTATCATCTCTTGTTTTGGAGTCATCATGGGTTTTCCCCAGCTGTGCCAAATCACTGTAAATTGGGAATCATTGTTCTCTTTGTCTAAGTGACTTTTCCCAGTGTGATGATGTGGGAATAAAAATGTTGTTTTTGCAGAGTTACATTGTTTAAAGGTAAGGAATGGGGTATTGAGACATGCTTGCAGTGATAAGAAAACTTAGCAGGCGACCTTGTAAAATGCAGACAACCAGACTCCTTAGAACAATTAGGTGAAAATCACGGTGTCAAGTCAGATAAGTGAAGAAATATTACCACTTCAAACAGTAAAAAAGTCAAAAGAAATTTGAAATTTAACAGGCCGGTAACTAAAGGCCATGCATTGTCTGTGAAGCATCGGATAGGTTGTGAACCTGGATTACCCACTCAGTGGGGAAACAGGGGAGGGTCCCGGTCATCAAGAAATAAAGTATATAAACCCTGCTGTGTGACTAGTAGGTGCGCTCCTGCTTGTGGGACACCTGCCATTGCAATCACGAATAAATTACTACTTCACTGAGATCCTCGCCTGAGCCTAAGTTATTGGCTATGGAGTGTTTCCCACAACTGGATCCCATGGAAAGCATGTATACCCCTCTCAGGAGATCCTACAGCAAGGGTGAGTATGTTGCTGTATCGAGTTTCCAAGTCATTTCTGTGTGAGTGGGTATCTTCTGGGCAAAAGAATGCTAGCCCAGAAGTATGCTGGCACCATCGTATCCTGACCACCATCTACAGAAGGCGTCTAGTGCAATGATGCGAAACCTGTCCTTTGGCTAAATGCACTCCCTGGTTTTGTGATAAAGTCAGTAATTGCTGATATTAAAAACCAGAAAGAGAAACTGAAACCATTAGAAGTTGATATGGAGTAAATCATAATACATAAAGAGTTGATTCTAGATATTTCCTTAAAATGTGTTTAGTTTTCCCTTTGTTTTTTTTCCTCTACACATGAAATAATTGAGTTTATGCTGAAGATACCAGGGAAAGATCTAGGACTGTCAGTGCTAGGAGAGAGGAGTTTTCAGGGTATGTACAGAACAACAGAAATTGCATTAAAAACAGCTAATGTTGATGCTGAGGTTTCAGTTCAGTACTGGACAAACACACTTTCACCTGTTTGGAAAGACATGGCTAAAGGTACTTCTTCTCACATAAGAGTGATGAAACCTTTTTCAACCACCACCACCAAAAAAAAAAAAAAAAAAGGATGTCAGATAGCAGATCTGATTTCACTCCTGGAAAAGAATATGAGTTGGGTTCAAAAGCTTTGTTGCACAGTAGTTACATAAAGCCTCCACAAAATATTCGGCACAGTGCTACCCACCAAGAAACAGCACTGTCTGTTTCTAATAAAACCTACAGTAAACTGGTAGTTGGGAAAAATCAACAGCCGGGGGAGAGTCCTTCCTTTGAGAAATGTTCCTGGTGAAGCTGCACAGCCCTGTTCTAATCTGAACGTGATCTGCACCAGAACCCGCAGATGCAAGCTCTGTCCCAGACAGATAAACAGAAACATTTTCCTCTGAGACAGGGAAGCCACAGACAGTCAGGTCAGGATAGTTGCATCCTGAAAAGTACTAAAAAGGAGTTAAACTACACAGGTTTTCTACACAGCACAAAAGAAGCTTCAGTGGGATGCTATAGGGATTTAACAACAAAAAAGGTCACAGGATACATTACAAAAAAGGACTATGTGGCTGACTGTAAGGGAGATTGTGTTGGAGATAGTGTTACCCATGCAGGCAACACAGATAAGATGAACATGAGCTACAGAAGTTGCTACAATTTAGGCACTGGGAAAAAAGATACCGGAGATGTTAAAAATGACTCCCAGACATTCAGAAGCTTGTCAAAAGGAGGATAGTTTCTGAGTAATCTGGTCATCTACTGTTATTACTTTCAGAGAGCAAGGCCAAGGCCAGTGAGATGTTCTTTAGTCCATACAGACATAAAAAAAGCACCATGGACTCAAAGATGAATTAGACAAATTCAGACCAGAAATAAAGCTTACGTTTTGAGGAGCAAGGGTATCAGAGCAGATGGACAACATACTAGAAGAATGGCAGAATTTCCATCTGACAAAGAAATGACTAAGAAAATTATCTTCATCTAACACCAAAGCTACTAGCCCCAAGATAAAAGTAACCTTGCAAAACCATGAGAAAAAAAAAAAGGGGGGGGGGGGGGGAGGGGTGAAATATCTGTGATGATGTAAAGGTCGCTTCTGAAACTGAACTCAAACTCCCTGAACTGCTGTTGGAAAACCATAATTATTAATCTGAAATATAAAGTGGGAATGAATCACTGAAAGTCTTTGAGAAACCTTTAATTATAAATATCCTTGCACTAAGTTATTGAATGCACTTCAGAGAAACAAAATGGAGCAATTGTGCTGTCCAGGAACAAGGAGCAGAAATGCTTTTAAGCCTTAAAAACAACACTTACTTTTTCAAAAAGTGTTGCCCAAGTGTTTGCAGCATTAGTCAGAGTTTTCAGTTGTCTAATCACAGTTAATTTCAAGCTCGAAACCTGTTATTAGTCAGCCAGCCACTGGGAAGGGCAGGGGAGGAGGGGAAAGTTTTCATGCCACACTGGTGTCAATGCAAAGCAACCCTAATGAAGCCAGAGGAGTCACAATAATTCAAAACACAATAATGCAAAACACATGGGAAGGCATATTCTGCCTCAGGGGATTGTACCCATGCCAACGTGACTGACACATGAGCAAAGAGGAGTGAGGAACAGCCCTCTGTGCAGAGAGACACCTGTTCAGCCAGCTCTGCAGTAAGCAAAGGGCTTCCCCAAAACTAGCTCTCACAGATGGCAGGCAGCAACAAGCCCTTGCAAAAGTGGCACGTAAGTAAAGTCCCAGGAACGAATCCAATTGTTGTACCAACTTGTACCCTCAGGAATTGGTTTTACAGAGGAAAAGTCCATTTTCCTCCATTGCCCTTTTCCTCCATAGGCAGGTTCACTTTATGGCCAGCCCTGTGACTACCCCTGGAGGCGTAGCCACCATTTCAGACTCCGCTGCTGACACGGGTAGATGTGGGCCTGCAGCAGCAGCAGGGGACAAGGGGAATAGGAGTCACCATTGGTCAGGTGTGTGCACACATTTCTGTCACTGCTATTACGTGTGCCCTGAGTAACCCATGCATGAGTGAGACTAAAATTGGGATTGTACCAGTATATTAACTTTGCCGTTATATTTTGCAATCCCAAATATAAATGACCGCACAGAAAAGCTGATCTATGCTAAAGGAACTACCACAGACTTAATCTTTTATCTTAAGGAGACAGGCATGAAGAAGTATGGCCCTAATTTTTCCAGAGATAAATTTGGGGGGGGGGGGGAGGGTGGAACAGGGGACGACTGAAAAAAATATTAAAGAATTACACCATGAAGTCCTACCTGTTTCTTAAAGTTGGACAGGCCTGGTATGTACTCATTAGCCATATATATTTTTATGTCCCTGGTGTGAGCCAAAGACATGCTGGTGTGTGTCTGCTGGAAATGACCGATAACATTCCTGATGAGTGCTTTGAAAACAGATTTCCCCTTTGCTACAGAACTATGTAATCTTCTAACATGATCCTGGAAATTATCCTTTTTCCAGTACCCCATTTGACTTTGTTGTTGATGTCATGGAAAAAAAAAACAACAGTAAGCGGTTTACCAGAGCATTCTATTTCTTATCAACAGGTCTGGCTATGAATAATTATACCACATATTAATACCATAGTAAGCCAGCTAATGGGCTACAGATGCCTAACAAATAACAGGATGGGAGAATAAAGGGCAGATTGGCAGGAGGCTGTTTGCCTTTGCAAGGGTTGAATTATAGAACTGGCCAGGCTTCAAAACTATGAATCATTAAGAACATGCACACAGCAGTTTTACATCAGTGAACTCTATTGAGTGTAGAGGAGCTAATATTGATCTACAAAACATATGGGAGTGGGGAGGCAGGTCCCACATAGTTAAAAACGTTGTATTTTAATGCCTGTCCTTTGGATTGTGTTGGTTCCTTGAAACGCCCACGCATTTCTGACATCATGACCAGACCTTTATCCAAAGCCTTTAAAATGATAGCTGTTTCCTTTCAGGTCCACAGTGGCAGAAATCTTTGAAATATCACTAAAAAAATATGATTGCGAGTTGCCATGCTTATAATTTCTTCTACCTACCTTGCCACATTAGCTGTTTGTAGTACCTATAGTTATTCATATATAGAGAGATATTTCTAAATATAAAAAAAGATGGAATTAACTTACCTTTCCGTATTAGCTAGAATTTATCTTCATTTGTGCAAATGGGGTGAAAATATTGCCTCACTGTTCTGCAGACATAGCTGTAGTAAACTACAACATTAGCAGCAAGAAGCCAGCAGAATTAACATCAGAGACCATGAAGCTGTGCTGATAGCAGGGAAAGGAAATCTGACTATGACTGCTTTTCCACCCATAAATTCACTTCTTGGCACTTAGAGATGCTAGACTACCATCGATCAAACTATGACCACAGGTGTTTTCACAGGTGTATGCTATTGTATATTTGCATAGAAATGACACAATTTGCATGCTAGCAAACAGTAGGTAAATACTGTATTTGGGATATTAACATGATTTTTCTTTAGGTCCTCAATTAATTCTGCTCTATGTACACGGAGCATTATAAAATATTTGCATCTATGACTGAATCTTAACATTTTCTTGACTTTGTCATAGGACCTCTCAGCAGCATGGTTTCCCATGCCCAGTGACCTGTCTCTGACATCCTCCCACTTTGCTCTTCCAGGTATCACAGGCACATACCTGTCACAGTGAGAATAGGGCTGGAAATAATGGAAGCTGAGCGCGGCCCTCTTCTTTCAGTCCAACAAGCGGGCACACATTCACAAACACTTAATAGTCCTGGCAGCCCCCATTAATAATAAGCAGACCGGCAGCCTGTTGAGATACAGAAAAGTGTCTCTCTGTGGGATAGAGTTACATGAAATGCAAGACATTCTTCAATGCAGGCACTGATTTTCCATCTCTCCACTGTAAAGAGGCAGTGAGTGTGTGATGCACGTCTCTTTCAAGGCAAAGTCTGTTTGCAACGTGACCTCCATGCCTTGTGGCCTGTGCACTGGTAAACAAGCCAAGCATGATGGAAATCATTTCAGGTTTGGCTATTGAAAAACAAGAACGTGTGTGACTTAGTTTTCAGCTGTTTATGAAGCAGATGAACAAGGCAAGGGATATTACATTTATCCTGTTACTCCAATCTGCCTCATGGAAAACCTGAGCTGTGGCCCTTTGTGACACTTTTCCTTCGCTTTTATGTAAGAGAAAGAGAGGGAGACCAAAGGAATTTAAAGGGAGATAAAATGATGTCCCAAATGACCAAGACACTGAAAAAATTCAAACCCAGCAACTCACCTTGAATTACCCAAGTATCTGGTTCCCTGGACTCTTGTAGGGAGCCAAACTCCATTCCTTACCACAGGGTAAAACATTATTGGCTTCTTCTCCTTTAAAGAAAGTACACTGTGTACTCAGTGGTTTAAAATGATGAAGGACACACAGATATTTGCTCTATGATTAATCTTTACATGCAAGAGCTCAGGGAACAAGCAACTAAGAGCGGACGGGCTGCATGCTTTTTGTACTACGCTTGGTAACTTAAAATGTGGTATCTTTAAGGCACTCAGTCACACTCAAACTGTAGGTCAAATTGTATCTTTTTTCCCTTAAAATGTTCTTTGAAACAGATGAGATCACTGACAATATATACTAGTGCTGAATATATTAGATATTTACAACATATCTATGTGCTGTCGAGAAATTATTTCACCATAGAGAGGAGAGTATGAGCTAATGCAAAAAGACTGGCATGGCAAAAGATTTCATTTAACATCGTGTGTTTAAAATGACTATTTTATTACACTCTTCTAAATGAAAAACAGTCTCTCTGACTGCAGTTGACCTCCACCCGCATAAATGAGAAGAAAATCTGGCTTACAGAGCAAGGGGTTTAAAAAAGGAAAGGAAAGGAAAGGAAAGGAAAGGAAAGGAAAGGAAAGGAAAGGAAAGGAAAGGAAAGGAAAGGAAAGGAAAGGAAAGGAAAGGAAAGGAAAGGAAAGGAAAGGAAAGGAAAGGAAAGGAAAGGAAAGGAAAGGAAAGGAAAGGAAAGGAAAGGAAAGGAAAGGAAAGGAAAGGAAAGGAAAGGAAAGGAAAGGAAAGGAAAGGAAAGGAAAGGAAAGGAAAGGAAAAACAACTTATTTCCTTCCCATAAGCTGTAAATACTTGGCTCTTAAGGAAACTTGGCAGCTTTCAATAACTGAAAGTTATTTGTGGTACTTATACAACAATTATATTCACACTTTTTGCTTCATGATATATATTTGACCTATTATTCAAAAACGGTTTGTTTAAAAAGCAGTCTTTGGTCTAGTGGGAATTAAATCGTTTTGCATGGGGTTTCTAATAATTCTAATTATTATTGTATCTAATTCTATTATATATTCTGTACCTATTCTAGTATCTATTAACTGTTCTCCCTTTTGATTCCATATTCTCTAGCTCAGATGAAATTCTGATAAAGCTTTCAGACTGGCTCTTCCCAGGCACTGTGGCTACTGGATTTAAACCACTGTCCTGTGTTGTACTTCCTCAGTTTAATGGGTCTTGCACCTGCTGAACCTGAAGCAAATGCTGGAGGAAGCCAAGCAAGACTGATAGGAAGAGGAAACTTGCTTTGCCTGGGACTGAGTTATATTCTGCCACAGTCCCTTGGCTTGCCAGAAGGGAAGAGCTGACCTGCAGAAATGGTGAGCAGAAACCAGAAGAGAGAAAACCTCCTTTGTTTTGCAGCACAAGGCAATGCATTGCTTTGATAACCACAGGGATGGACAAGACTCACTTTAAAAGGAGTACCAGAATTTAATCTGACAAGAAGAACTGAATGATCTGGAAGATGTGGAAGAAAACAAGGCCAGACCCTGGCTCTGCTGTGTCAAGCTCTGGATACCATGAGGCTGCCACGTTTTCAGTTTTGCATTCCTCTCCCATCAGTCTATTTATTCAATACTGTTTGAAGTAACACAGTCAATGAAATAATATATCCCCACCGCCCCTTTTCACACTGATCCTGCACTCTACTTAGAGCTTGGATTTCAAAGTTCCTCATTCATTCCCTGAACATAGGGCTATTACATTGGACAGATGACAGACCACATTACTCAGAGTAACACTAGCAAACCCAGCAAATTAACTGAGGCTCACATAACTTCACAATCCCCTTTTCGATGAGACATTAAAGTTAAAACCCTCTTCAGAGTTGTTGTTCTCTAGTTCAACCCTACCTCCCAAAATGATTTGGCCTAAGAAGGGGGCTACAGATAGAGATCACTATCAATAAAATTGAATTTTCAGGAGCAATAGCTATTCTGCTAGCATCTTAATGGGGGACTGTACAGTTTTTCTTTCTAGTACTGCCTGTACTATTTTTCTTTTATAGAAAAAATTACATGGAATTGGAATAGAGATATGATCAGAGGAACTGAACTGAAAATAGGAACCTATACAGTAAGTATTCATGTGGCATTATCCATAATAGAAGCAAATATATTGCTATTTGAATTAATGACCAAAAAAAAAAACAAACCAACAACAACAACTTAAAGGTGATCCCCCAAGGCAAAGGATGTACAGTGTTTTTTAAAACTGCCAGAAAATGCTGTCTCTCCCTGGCCTCATTTTAAGACTCAAACTAGTTCAAACTGTTAATAAGGTAAATACTCATCTTTTTTTTTTTTTTTCCTCTACCATCTACTTTTTTTTACCTCTACCATCTACTATTTTTACCTATTAGAATTATCATAATATAGGCTCATTATATTGTACATTGGGCTCAATTTTGAATGCCTAATAAGAAATCCTCACTTACTCATGTACCCCTATTAACCCAATGGGACTATTTGTGTGTGAATTATTTACATAATTAAGGTTGTGTTACAAGATGTGGAGCTGACTTAGCAGCATGTTCTGTGTATTCAATAATTTCTATTAACATATTTATTAATCAAGTCAGTATGTCTAGATGTATAATAATTGCTGTTAGTCCATTGTCTTACAATAAACAAGGGAGGCAGGTCTCCTACCATTACAATAACCATAAGGCAAGTCTCAGAAAAAGAAACAGAAGTATGGAAAGGAAGGGAGACACCATGCAAAAGAGATACTAAGAAGAGTAGAAGGAAGGGAATACCAAGAAAAATGCATGGACAATGGCAAGAGACTGTTGTGGTTTGACCCAGCAGGCAGCTAAGCATGACACAGCCATTCACTCACTTCTCTCCCTCCCCCTCAGTGGGATGGGGAGAGAATCGGGGGGAAAAAAAGCTAAAAGCTCATGGGTTGAGATAAAGACAATTCAATTGGACAGAAATGGAAGGGAAAATAATAAAAGAAAATAATAAAAGAATATACAAAGCAAGTGATGCACAATGCAATTGCTCACTATCCACTGACTGATGTTCATTGCATCCCCAAGCAGCACCACCACCGCACCCATCTTATTCTTCAGCATGACCCCATAAGGTGTGGGGCATCCCTGTGGGCAGTTTAGGCCAGCTGTCCTGGCTGCGTCCCCTCCCAGCTCCTGGTGCACCCCCAGCCTCCTCACTGGCAGGGCAGCACCAGAAGCTGGAACCCTTGTCTCTGTGCAAGTGCTTGTCTCTGTGCAAACCCTTGCTCCCTGTGCAAGCACTTCCCTTTTCCAGCTCTTGTGGCTTCTCAGTGTTAAATTTCAAATTTCTTTTGACTATTTACTGTTTGAAGTGGTAATGTTTCTTGATTTATCTGACTTGACTTGACACCGTGATTTTCACCTAATTGTTCTAAGGAGTCTGGTTGTCTGCATTTTACAAGGTCGCCTGCTAAGTTTTCTTATCACTGCAAGCATGTCTCAATACCCCATTCCTTACCTTTAAACAATGTAACTCTGCAAAAACAACATTTTTATTCCCACAATTCCCCCCTTTTCTTTTTTTATAAATTGTTGATTTTTGCAAAACTTTTCTCCAAGGTGTAATTTGGTAGATTTCTTCTTCACCTTCTTTGCTTTCCATCTCCTCTAATATCTCCTCTGGGCCTGTTCAGTCTGGAGAAGAGGAGGCTGAGGGGGGACCTCATCGCAGTCTACAACTTCCTCGCAAGAGGGAGTGGAGAGGCAGATGACCTATTCTGTGTTATCACCAGTGACAGGACCCGTGGGAACGGTGTGAAGCTGAGGCAGGGGAAGTTTACGCTGGACTGGACGTCACAAAGAGGTTCTTCACTTAGAGGGTGGGTCGCACACTGGAACAGGCTCCCCAGTGAAGTAGTCACTACACCAAGTCTGTCTGAATTTAAGAAGAGATTGGACTGTGCACTTAGTCACATGGTCTAAACTTTTGGGCAGACCTGTGCGGTGCTAGGAGTTGGACTTGATGATCCTTATGGGTCCCTTCCAACTTGGGATATTCTATGATTCTATGGTTCTAATATCATCACCTTATCTGAGTAAGGTGGTGGCTCCATGGTCATTTGTTTCAATAGTGCAGTTTCAGTTAACCACTGTACTAGTCCTCTTACGCAGGGGATAATGCAACAACCAACGGCTGTCAAAACTCCTGCTATTGCGATCAAGGATGTAAATATGCCTAATTTTTCTGCCAGTTCACTGGCAAGGGTGGTAAACCCTTGCAATGCTCTAGTTACTATGCCATTCGGGGCAGTATTGTTGGGTATAAAAGTGGAACAATGCTTGCTCAGTATCACACACACACACCTCCTTTTTCCGCAAGCATCATATCTAATGCTATTCTGTTTTCCTAAGCCATTTTGCTGGTGGCATCTAGTTGTTCAGCGATTCCTCTTATTGCATCCCTTGTATAATTTATGAATCTCTGCTGATTATAATAAAAATAAGTAATCCAATCCACATTCTTATTGATTGCTACCCACCAGAACAGTGACTCAAACCCTGCAGCAATTTGATTCCTGGCTTCCTGTTCATCAGGAACTCCTCCAGGCACCCCAATAGAATGTATGTACACTCTATCATCAAATGATACTCCTAAGCTTCTTTTACTTCTTCTGGATATTTGTGATGTTTCTCTTTCAAATGCCAGGGTGAAGGGTATAGCTAATTGAACAAGTGCACAAGTGCCTCCCCAGTTAGCTGGTAGGGCGGACCGTAAGATCTTCCCTCCACAGTACCACCAGAGATCTGCCCTGGGGATCTCAGGTCTTGAGCTGTTTCCCATCAAGTCCTCGGTAGCATTCAAGGTCCTCGTGCACAAGGCAAATTCTCCCAGATGCCGGGTAGCACTCACACCCTGCCATGAGAGGCAAGCTGTATGGTTACCTATAGCTGTGGAGAGTACAGAGGGAACCCTGATACTGCTATCATGCAAGGAAGGGAACAGCAAAGAGAGAGACTTACAGGCCTCATTTCCCCAGGCAGTCTTTTCTTGGTACAATGCAATCATGCATCGCATCCCCTGGGAATCCTTGGTCCACCCCAATGGGAAAGGCATTATCTAGACAATCGGTCGTCCCGAGGCACAAGCATAGCAACTGATATGGTTGAGACTCTGGACAGTATATTTGACCCATTCTATCCAGGCATTCACATCCCCATACCCTGTTTCAATATCAAGTGTTTGAACTGCCGCATTTCAGTGAGGGCTTCCTGTTTTCTCTCCTGTTTTCTCCTTGAGTTTCTCCCTTTCTCTGATGGCAATAGAGGATCGTTTCCATACAGCTATTCTCAATCTGGCTGTTGGGTCTCTCCCAGTTATTTGTTCTCTCTGCTCAATTGTCGTTGGGCATTTAAATCTCCACAAGCTAACATCTCACAAGCATCAAACATGACAGATTGTGGTACATAACCCTCTGTCACATTCACCCATATTTTTATGGGGTATCCCATCTTACTATTATGTGGTCATGCCTTTTCCAAGTTGCCAGTTGACCAAGGCTTTCTCTGAGGCCTACAATCACTAAAAACAAAATTAATAATTGATTTTTCCCTGTCATTATTTTTAAACCTCAGGTTTCCAAATAATTATCAATACAAAGAATAAGATATACACTACTACTATAACAAAAACCCCTTTGAAACATTTCAATTCACTATAGGTCTGTCATTTCTCTCAATCACAAGTCACGCTCATTAGTTACCTGTGAAAATAAAAGGTTAGTTTACAGTTGCAAGCTCTTATCCCGCTCAGAGTCCACTATGAGATTTTTCTCTTCGATTTCAGCTTCCAACAAGTCTTCTGTAGGAACGGCTTCCCAGGTACTAGGGTCGACAGATGCCTTCACTCGAGTATAGTGAGTCCAACCTTTTTCCGCAGTTCTTACGGCTGTTTCAGTGGTTAGTAGTACTTGGAAGTGTCCTTCCCATTCAGGGCGGAGTTGATCCTTTCCAGGTCTGAATCAGGACCCAATTTCCCACGGGTCCTGAGAGATGACAAAGAAGAGGACAACCCCAGAAAACAGTTCTTAAGAAAACTCTCTTGTTTCGAATTGTGGTATCTCATCCCTTCTGCCCAGATAGGGTAATCCGAACAGCATCTCATACGGTGAAATTCCTATATCGTTTCTTGGTG
The DNA here is from genome assembly GCF_040182565.1 of Anser cygnoides. NCBI lineage: Eukaryota > Metazoa > Chordata > Aves > Anseriformes > Anatidae > Anser > Anser cygnoides. The sequence continues at coordinate 69,528,665 of NC_089874.1, forward strand.
CTGTTTGAACCTGTAGGAGTGCTAAAGGTAAGCATTTTACCAAGGAAGTTGGGTTTCCAACACTAATTTAGTTAATTGCTTCTTTAATGTCTGGTTCATTCGCTCCACCTTCCCAGGAGAGGAGGGGTGCCAGGGGGTGTGAAAATCCCACTCAATCTCTAAGGCCTGCATTAACCCTTGAAGTACTTGTGAAGTGAAATGACTTCCTTGCTCTGAATCAATGTTTTCAACTATCCCATATCTAGGGACTATTTGCTCCAGTGATACCTTAGCCACCGTGCTTGCAGTGGCAGATACTGAGGGGAAAGCTTACACCCATCCAGTCACGTGGTCAATTAGGACAAACAAGAACTTAAGTCTCCCTCCTTTAGATAACTCAGTAAAGTCTACCTGTATACTTTATAAAGGTCGAATCCCTGGCTCCCGTCCCACTCTAGGTAGGTTACGGATGACCTTTTTATTTACCTTTTGACATATGGTACATCCTCTGCATATTTGCTTCACTAAAGTGTATATTCCTACACAGACATACTTTCTTAGCACAACATCACACATTGCTTGCACCTCCCAATGACTCTCTTGATGTAAAACATCATATTTGCCTCGTTGGTGCTTTATTCAGCATTTCTCTCCCATCAGGGAGTATCCATTTTCCCTCTGACTTCGTGGCTCCTCATTCCTTAAAAAAATCTTTCTCTTAAAACCTTTTAGTTCTTTCTTAGTTTTCAACAATTCCCTGAATCCTCTCTGGATTTATTCTCCGTTTTCTCTCAGACATTAGATGCCTTAAATACCTGACTTCTCTTTCTATGTATAGTAATTTATTTTTCAATACTCCCAAGCCCTGCTTTCCCAGAAAGTTGAATAGCTTGTTAGTAGCTTCCTTCACAACTGTTTTCTCCTGTCCTGACAATAAATGATCATCCACGTATTTGTAACAGTAATACCTCCTCCGGAGGTTGGAATTGCTCCAAAATCTGTTCTAGAACTTGCCCAAATAAATTGGTGGCCCTGTAAAACCCTGAGGTAAAACTGTCCATATGTGTTGTTGCTTCTGCCCCCATTTCAGGGTCTTTCCAGTCAGAGGTGAATATATCTTTGCTCTCAGGGCCTGAGAGCACCCCATTAATGACACTGTTATTCCAGTCTAATAATTTACTATTTGAATGCCCAGTTTCATCATCAAATCCCTTCCCAACAAGTTAGTCCCTGCCTTGGGTTCATACAATAATTGCCCAGAGATCATTTTATCCCCTAGTCTCAGCTTGGTATCCCCCAAAGGTTGCACTGTTATCCCAGCCCCTTCTACCCTCATCACTTGTTAGGGTTTCATTAGTTAATTTAATCCCTGATACTTTACAGGCCAGTAATGACCTAGCTGCCCCAGTGTATTGGGTTTGATGGCAAGGTTTTGGGGGGGCTGCAGTGGCAGCCCCCTCAAGGAGAATCCAGAGGCCTCCCCGTGGCAGATAAGGGACAATTTCATCCGGCCCCAAAGGGGCCCAGCGCTGTTCTCATATGTTTCTCACATGTTTGCTTTAGCTCGGGTGGACATTGCTGTTGGAGTGGTGCTCCTGCAGGAAAGCTGGTTTGAGTCAGTGGATATTGCTTTTTGCCCTGATGATGCTGAGAAAGCACAGACAGGACCATAAAAACCTAGCTGGCATCTCCTGAAAACACTGCTGTGATTCCTGCCATGGCCCATCAACTCATTCCAGCAGGTGGAAGAAGGTATGTGGATGCAACTGAAGATAAGGAGTACATGTGCTTTGCTTAGACCTGGATGAAAGGGGAGGTGCTGCAAGTGTCCTTGCAGGCTGCAGGTGGGCAGGGCTGGGCTGGCTGATGGCCCCAGGTTGTTCCCTCCTGCATGAGAAAGTCCTGGTAGATGTATGTATTACAAACTCAGCTCATCTAGTGGTGGGTACAACTAGTGCAAAGTTCTCTAAGTTTCTCGCTCTCTTACAGCATTGGTTTGGTCTGCCCTGGATTCAGTTGTAACTCCTGGTTCAGCTGATGTATTAAATGCTCTGGGCTGCATGGCACATCTACAGCATTTCACCCCAGAGTATTCCTTTGGCAACTGCCAAAGGAAAGTGCACTCCATGCTCAAGTTATATTATTGAGGTGCTGTTGCCTGCCATTATTATTACCCCGAGTTATCAGGGGACTGAAAACAAGGCAATGCTGGGAGACACCTAAGTCTCTGACCCTCAGGTACCAGCACACCTTGATTTGGTAACAGACAGCCTTGCACTTCACTTTTTTAATTATCTCACTGTTCCCTTAGGATGCTAGGAAGATAAAGCGTGTCCACTGCCCATTACCAAAGACTACATGACAGGCCCAAACTTGCTCTGAGACATCTCATTTGTATGTTCCAGCCCTATCTGTCTATTGTGTTATTTATTCCTGTGGCTTTCCCCCTTTAATCTCAGTTTTCAGTGATTCAATTTTCCCTAGCTATCACGTTGTGTTGTGATGTATCATGAGTCATGCCCCATATACTGAGCAGTAATAGCGCATGCAAAGAAAATTGTTAGAGCCAGCATATCTGAAGAAAGTATCATTTTTGTGAAAGCTGAATCTGCCCTGCTGCAGCAGAGCTAGTTTCAAGTTTCCAATCTGAACAAAGTTGCTACCTGAACATTTATTTTCTTTGAGATTTATTTTGAATACATGCCATTACAACAACCTTTGTATCTTTTATGACAGGGGAATCATTCTTCTCTGAAACCAGAAGGACTGTAATTAGTTTAATGTCCACTAAATGACAGCCCAGTGTGTGAACTTTAATCACAGCTGCTCTGGGTGTTATTGGTCTTTCAGGACTTTGACTGAGCCAAGCCATGCAGAAATAGTGTTAATCTTGCACTGCAAATATAATTCAGAGCTTTTTATGAACTTTTCCAATTTCTGCAAGATTGATGCCTTAGATCAACCTGGCTCTGTGAGCTCCAGCTGGCAGAAAAACAGGATATTCATGCAAAAAAAAAAAATAAAAAATCGCACCAAATACTGAACTTTGATTAGAAGGCATCAAGGATTTATTAAAATTGGTCTTTTATTCAGCAGGAATTAAAAAGTTATAACTGGATGCTTCAAACATGTGGCACGGGGATCAGTTGTCAGCTCCAGGAGGTAAATGCTTTTTTATTTTGCCAGCCATTGCAAAGCAAAGGGTATCCTTTTTATCCAGTTTGTTTTGGATTAAGGTGAAAGGCAGAGTGATGATGAGAGGCTGCTAATTTATCTGAAAACCCTCACTTTAGGACAGCAGCTTGTTCCAAGGTGTAATTTCCAAAAGGCCCTGGCCTTCTGTGGTTTGATGTGAGGATTCACTAGGAAATGGGCATCTAGGGCACAGAGAAGCCGAAAACCTAATCCTGGGTGCCAGTGCCCCAGTGTAAATACTATGAATTGTTCAGTAACAGACAGAAAAGAAATTTTGACTTCTGAACATGTGGTTGTCTCTGAAATGTAATTTCACTCCTGTTTCCTCCCTTATCCCAATGAGTAAAAATTTGTAGCAACCTGATATTATCAGTAAATTTAATTAATTTTTCCTTCTGGAAAACTTTCCCTTCTTCAGGTTTCCTCTGAGATGAAAGCTTGTTTTGACAGCTGCTCAGGTGGTAAACTGGGATCCTGCCTGCTCTCTGGAATGATTTCAGTGTGTGCACGCACACCTCAGCCGAAAATCCAAACGGGCTCAACTGTGAAACATGGCAGGCCCTGCTGATAGGCACCATGACACCCTGCAGCCCTACTGCAGCTTTACAAGGTCAGAGTATGAGAGGCAGCACTCATTGCCATCCCTGTTGAATGGGTTAAAATTTTTCTAATGAAATTTCTTTTATAGAAATTGCAATTTGTAGATACTGAAGCATTTGATTTGAGATTTTGTTTACGTTGATGAAATTCCAGCTCTGAATATGCCACACGGAAATTGTTTGCATGGGTATGTGATATCAAATTTCTTTAGCAGAGGATATATCAAGCTTAACGGAGAAGTAGAAGTAAGCCATGTGAAAACTGATTGTGGTTAAAAGGTCATGTGTTGGACACATCATATCTCCCACAGACTCCTATGAATATGGGCTTTTCACCATAAAACACCAGTGCTACATTCCCAGTTGTCCTGATTATTTTGTTATGTTGTGTTGGCTCTAAAAAACAGGCCATTTCCCCAGCTCCTGGGACCTCCTTTAGAAAGGAGTCAAAACCAGATGGTGTTTTGGTGACATCATCTGCCTCTGTAAATCAGTGCTAGGAGTCTGCATCAAATGTGAGAGGAGTGAAGAAGCAGGAGCTTCCTCGGGTTTCCTTCACACATAGGCTCATGTGATGAGGAGGAGGATGGTGGCATGGATGGTGACTGTGCCAAAAGGCCAGGGTGAATTGCATGTGAGCAGCATGTTGCTGGAAAAGGAAAAGCTTAGCAGTAAGGCAGTGGAGTCTCTATTACTCTCTGTCATACACAGTATGCCCTTAATGCAAACATGCTTCATCAAAAGGGTGGCATCCCTGAAAGATCAAAAAATGGGTGGCAACAAGTTTATTCATTCAGATAGTGGATTTTCACATCAAAAGGGATAAGCAGAAAGGAAATACCATGCAAGCATTATTTTGGGGTGTGATAGGGAGACAGGATGCACAAAACCAGTAAATATATATATACAATGAGAGCTCATCCAACCCTGCAGCTGCAGCAGTCTAGGGCATATATCTGCGGTGACTACAAAGCCTAGCTAGGAGAGAAAACTTTGTCACAGAGATGCATAATGCAATCACTGTCTGAAGCATACTTCTTCGGGAGCCTCAAAGGCAGCTGACTTTCAGCTCCTACTGCTTTGTCTGTGTAGTGCCAACATGGTTAACATAATTAGGAGGAAAGGCAGAGTCAGAGGTTGCCAGATGAATAATTTAAATCTGTAAATATACTCATCGCCATAAATATCTTTCTCGATTCCTTTATTTTTTTTTTTTTCTTTTTACCTTATAACTCATTTTTTTTCTTTTCTTCTTGTCAGCTAAGATTTCTCACTCAGTTTTTCTCAATAACAATCCAAATCTGTTAACTCTCACCTGCTACTAGTTTGAATAAATAGCTTGTCCCCATCTTACTCATTTCAATTAATTGCCATGCTTAAATGATCTTTTCCAATCTGTGCTAACCCCAAAGCAACTCTTATCTGCCGTCTTGATAGGTGATTAATGACTTTCCATTCCGTGAACCAATGTGAAAGACAGAAGAGAAATAAGACAACCCAGAAAAGACTCTTCTTCTAACCTTCCTTTCACCTCAATCATTTCAGGAAGGAAGGCAAGAAGAGTAATAAATGTTTCGCTCTTCTTCAAGCAACACCAGCTCTGATGGTGCCCAGTGTTAATTACCTGAAAAATATTTAAATGAATGAAAAAAACTGAAAAGGAAAAGTCCTTTTCTCTTGCCAAGTTGGACTGGTGGCAAAAAAAATAGATTCCCTTTATGTCTGCTGACACTGTTAACATTCTCTCCCTTTGAGGAAGGTCCTACATTACCCCCCACAACCCAGCCAAGCCTAAGAGCAGACGTGATACATTTCATGGGTGTGATTTCAGGCCTGCCTGTGTATGGCCTTGGAGTTAAACTAATTCAGTCTGCAGTGATTTACTGAGCACCAATTGCTACTGCCAGATGTCTGTGTTGCAATAATGCTTTGGACTCCAGCACTAGCTTGGGTACAACATTCTTGATGTGCTTTGCAGCTCTAATTCTCTCTAATGTATTTTTATCACTCCTGCCCATTTGTTCTCAGCCCCCAGTAGCACGAATGAACATGAATCCAAGCATCAAATGATGTCAAGTTGTTCCTGTGCTTGGGCCCTACAAGTTTTATTTGACCTACAAGGTCTTTCTGATTCTATTCATCCTCCTTAAGCCAAAATTGGGTTCCCAAACTTGTCTTGCCTTCTTGAGTGATGATCTCTCTTCTAAGGTTTTATTACTGGTACCTGACTGTGACACACAGCTGTGGATTTAACATACCCAAGTCTCCCTATACCATTTCCACTGCAGTTCACAAGCACTACTTTGATCTGAGCAGGCAAGCATCAGCTGAGCATCAACCCAAGCATCAACCCTTCTTACGGCAGCCTCAAGCCCGTGGTTTACTAGCATATCACTCAGCCTGCGGCTCAGCATGGAGTCACTGTTCCTCTGCAGCTCCATGCAAAGCTGAGTCCCTGCCTTAAACATTCACCAACAGTGACAGAGATTGTCCCCATGTCCCGACCAGTGACTGCTTCTTTTCATCCCCACGTGTGCTGCTGGGCACCGCTTGCATCCAACCCTGGCCATGCAGAAAGTCTGAAATCCAGCATCACATCCAGAGGGGCTGGGCCAGGCATGGGCTGCAGAGATACTGGAATTGCTGCAAAGACAGGGGCACAGGGCTGGGAAGGAGGACTTGTGGCGATGTTCAAGCTTGGAGACAGTCTCAGGATGCAAGTGTATTTACCTTATTTAAGAGTGATTTATGGCCTCATTTTCAATTCCTGCTGGGACTCCCTCTGTTTAAGGGCAGCCTTGAGAATGGGTTTGATATTGCCTAGAGGGTTTTGGTTTAACTCATACCAGCTCGTTTTATATCAGGCTGCATCTGGTGTGGCTGGGGGGTATCGTGCAAACTGGCTAGCAGATATCTCTAATAAAGCAATGAACCCTGAAAGCAACATCTGTCTCATCCTGTTCATGCTCTCAGATAATACTTGCATCACCTGCTCTGTACCTCATTAGCACTGACAGCTCTTCCTTCTCTTGCCCCCAAGACAGTGGGAGTAGGCACTTATCCCATCTGTGTTTGGATTTCCACTAAGCATATGGTGAACCTTCATCTTGTGTGAAGAGACTCAGAGGCTACAACAGCACCTGAGATGCTGCTCCCTCTACCCATCAGGTCCTTCCCTGGCTGGTCTGAGACCAAAACCACAGTGGCAGTGGTACTACTTAAAAGAAGCTGGGATCATTAAAAGAAGCTGGCTATGAAAGTGGCATTACTCTGAAGAGCCAAGGGGTTTTCCCCCTGTGGGAGGAAGGTCTGGCTCGTGTTGGCAGGTCTGCTTTTTAAGTGAGAAGACACAAAGAGATCTAACCAGTGATGCTTGCCTTAAAAAACAAACAAACAAACAAACAAACAAAAAACTCCTTAGACTCTTTGGAGCAGGGGATGACCTGGCTTAGTCCTGGGGGAGAAGCACCCTACAAGAGTGAGAACAAAAATTACCATTCCTGTTACGTCCGCCACCCCTGGCTGCATGTATCTGGCAAGCAGAGGAGCTCTTTCGCAGAGGCTGCACTGCAGACAGGAGGCTGCTTTGATGCCTCTGGCTTGCTGCAGACTGTTTCATTAATTGCTGGCATTAAATGCATTAAATGTGACAAGCATACTGATTCTATGAAGGAGTTAATTGGGGCACTGAGGCAGCATGACTTCTTGAAGAACTCTTAAAACTCAAGACATTATGAAGCTTCCTTTTCAATTAGCAGCTTTTGTGTAATGGAAGATGAGGGGGTAAGCACAGTGCTGTTAGAGGGAGGACCACAAGTCTGCTCCAGCACCTGATCTCTCAACTGATACATTATGTTAACTGGCTTCATGTGTGGTTTTGTTTGTTTGTTTATTTTCTGGGGGTGTTGGGTGGGATTGTAGAGAGAGGCAAACTGTACCTTCACAACCCTTACTAATGTCACATAAGCCAAAATAAAGGCCACTGAGATTTTGGACAAACCAAGCTAGAGCACTGTGACCTAGGAAAAAAATATGCGGTCCACACCAGGCAGAGCGCTGCTGCACAGTGGTGTCGCCTGAATGCAAACAACAAAGTAATGCTTTTATGCAGCAAAAATCTAGCCTGTGCACCAGCAGTGCTGCAGGGAAGCTGAGACTGAGCCCACAACCAAGGCTTCATTACATTACAAAAGCACAGGATACAAAGATTGTCCCACTTAGGATTGCATGCAGGTTTGCATGTCCTGTTGCACTCTTGGTTTTCTGATGGGAGGCCAGCACAGTGTCTTCATGGTGTCTTTGAGGTGCTTACAGAGCAGAGCTTTGCAAGCCATGTGGAGAATAGTGATAGTCTTGGAACTGTGGTCTTCACGAAGAAACCTGTCTCTTCCAGTCCAGGTACATGGGACTTTTTGCCCTTCTAAGAAAGGCTGGAGAAAACATCATTTACTGCCCAGTACAGGAATTAAACTGATTCTTCCTTCCTTCAATAAAGCACCTGGGAGTTCTTTTCAGGATGTCAGTAAAGCAGATTTGCCTTCCATTTGTACTAATGATTCATATTACAGTAGCCTCTCGAGGCCACAGGACTGTACACATCTCTACAGGAAGTCAATCTACAGCAGACAGTTTAAGAGCTGCATGTTTAAGATGAAGGGTAGAAGCCAGAGAATAATTTTATCTTGGGCTATTTAAGTGTAATATAGCATGGTAAAATGATGCAAACTGGATAAACACAGAAAAGCATATACCTGCTCTGGTATGCTTTTCTAGGCTGTTCCACCACAGCATTAACTCCCGTACTGTTGGATGAAGTGCCTTCTCCATGGTTAAGCAAGAAACTGAACACATGGAGTCTAGGTACTATTTTTATGGGGTAACCTTCTCTTTGGACCATAACAGTCTGGGCGTGCTTCTTCCCAGTGCTGCTGACAGATTGTTCCTGGCAGGACTGAGCCCCAGGTTGTTCAGTCAGTGCAGGCAATGCTTGGTGCTGCAGATAGCAGTGCTTCAGGGAGACGTTTCTCAGGTACTGTCAGCTTAGTGTCCCCTATGCCTGCTAACATAGGAGGATGTACTTCAGGCCTGGATGCAAGTGTGAAGAAGTGGCAAGCAAGTCTGCTGTGTGTGATTAGGAGCCTGATTTCTTCCCATCAGTCAAATAATTCTCCTTCCCAGTGCCCATTTGGCGTCTAGTGGCTTCTGGTTAAGGTGTGTACGGTGGTTTTAAAAAAATATATAAAAAAAAAATCTTGACCCTACACCTCCTTGCGAGAGGAGTGAATTGCAAATCAGGTTGCTGCACTGGCCATTTCAGACCCAACTGTGGAACAGGTCTTTCAGTGGGTCCAGATGCTGCCCAGCTGCAGATCAGGCATTTTGAATTCCAGTTGCTCCAGGCACTGCCCAGAAAACAAAAGCCCTAGTGAAGATCATTGCGCTCCCTCCCTTCCTTCTGCTTGGGCATCAGTGTCCATGGTGTGAACTGTGTCTGCAGGAGAACTGCTATGGGACACTGTCAACACAGAAAAGCCTAGCCCTAGCATCCTGCAGAGGAATGTCTCACTGCCACTTGGATAATCTCTGCAAGAAGAATTGCCTTTGGCAGGAGGAGAAAAGACAGAGAGGGGAACTCTTTGCGAGGCTGAGCACAAGGACACAAGGAAGTGGCTGATTAGGATGTGCAGTGAGTGCAAAAGAGAATAAAAGACATTTGCATTCATGTTGCATTTCTTGAGGCAAAATACGCTGACACAGAGTACTAAACCATGTGAATGGGCTGGTCACTGAAGGTTTTCCCCCTGTATTTAGTATGACTCATGTAACACTTGGGCCTTAGGGACCAGACTTCTCCCAAAGAGTCAAAATAAGGTAGCATCTGGTTTTCTCCTTCCATCCTCGGTCACATAGCAGTGGACCCTCTCCATCCCCAGTGCTGGAGGGGCTGTGTCTCACAGCAGCCCTCGAGTGAGGGCTTCCAGCTAGTTTGTAGGAGGTGACATGTAGGAAAGCTGTTTGACTTAGGACAGACAGCAGGCATTTAATGGAGGAGACACAATAGGTGACCCTGAAAGGTTTTTCCTAGCAGGACAGGGAGCGAGGCCACTGTGCTGGTAAGAAAGATGCTGCAGCCCGCCCAGCCAGAGGAAGACCATGAGTGGTGGAGGGGAGTGACTCCTGGCAGGGAGGCAGCAAGAGCGGCTATTTTCTGTGGCACAGTTTGCAACACGTGCAATAAAGACGGACCCCCAAGGTTTTGGGGGGTATTGCTGCTTTGGCTGCTTTGGTTCTGTCTCTGTTCGCTAGGGATAATTTCAGCTTTCTTCTTCTGCCAGACGCAAGGGCAAGCGGTGACCAGCCAACAAGAAGAGAGGTGATCCCTGGAAGGAAAGCAGTGGGAAGAGGCTCTGCCAACATGGGCTGGGCACGCCGGGAAGAGCCTGGGGCTCTGCTCTGTGGTTGTCCTGTCCCACACACAGTGCTGCTCTGGGGCAAGGGCATGGGGTGGGAGCCGCTGCAACCACCACCTGGACTGGCTGCACTAGGGAGAGTGCTGCAGGGAAGAGCCAGAGCACTTTGAAGGGATTGCTTCAGTGCTGCAACAGGACCATTTCCTTTAAAAGTCAGATTTTACCCTCAGCTGCTTCTCTCTCTCTTTTTCCTCTTCGTGATTCAATGCTGAAATAACTCTCAAAGTCTTTCAGTTTTGTGTTGTCAACCTCTGACCATACCAGCTGGCAAACCTCTGGTAGTGAGACAAGGAACAAGATAAAGGATGGTGATTCCTAGGTCTTAGCTACCACAATTGTATGTTAATGACTCAAAGATAAGGGAACAAAAGACTCTATGCATAGATAATGGAACCAGCAAGAACTGGCTTGACTGCTGAAGTCTGTCAAAGACAGGAAAGGCCAGAAGATAAGCAGCAAGGAAGACTTCTGGCCTTCAACAAAAGACCACCAGAGTATTCCAGATGGCCGACCACCCAAGGACTCCAGTATGCATACAAATAGAGACGGAGCCTACGTTAATGATTCTTCGGAGACCTGATGAACATACAAGAGACATACGGGAAATGAAATGAATATGTATTTGTCCCACTAATATAAGCACGCTACCAGTAACCGTTGGTGCGCAAGTTAGGTGGAGCTATCCCCCTTGTGTCCAACGTGTGTGCGCAGCACCAAATAAATATACCTACTTACATATTTACATATTTACAACTTTAGTTTTAAGGTCTGTTTTCCGCAAGTCAGTAGCATAGTAATTACTCAGATGATGATTTACTTTATTCTAACGAAGGTAAATTTATGTGCCCTCTTCATGGTGTGCGTATGTGACTGACTAGCCCTTTTTTTTGTTAATTTGAAGCCCACAGGAATGCTCCCTGTTTCTTCCTCTCCTTCAGGCCTCCAAGGAGAAGTTATTCTTTATTTTCAATATCTCATTATTGTGAGGCAGACAGGTCAAAGAGGTATGATTTACATGTTGCTATGACAATGTTTTCAGGCTGCCTGTTTGTATGCAGCATACAGTCCTAACTTTGCTTGATGGATGACATGCATTACAGATCAGTGAGTATCTTGACTGTGTTCAATGTATTGCATATTTGCAGTTCAACTGCCTGCAACTCTGGGTTTATATGTTATATGCTTTGTCTAACACAGATAAAACTTGTCAGGGCTACACTTCTCTGTCCATATAGCTGTCTGTCTCAGTACATGTAGGGCACCAATTACTGTCCTAACCAGGTGCTAAGCATGTTAAGATAAGGAAGAAATCAGCTGAGACAGATTTTTAAGGGAATGGTGTTGTGGTTTAACCCGACTGGCAGCTCAGCACCACACAGCTGTTTGCTCACCCTCCCCCCTCCCTCTCCGGGATGGGGGACAGAATCAGGAAAAATGAAGCCTGTGGGTTGAGATAGAGACAGTTTATTAGAACAGAAAAGAAAAGGAAAATAATAATAATGATAATAGTACTTCTACTAATAATGTATACAAAACAAGTGATACACAATGCAATTGCTCACCACCTGCTGACCGATGACCGATCCCTGAGCAGCTGGTCCCCTCACCCCGGCTAGCCACCCCTATATATTGTTTAGCATGACGTCAGATGGTATGGAATACCCCTTTGGCCACTTTGGGTCAGCTGTCCAGGGTTTGTCCTCTCCCAGCTCCCGCTGCACCCCCAGCCTGCCCTCTGGCAGGACAGAGCGAGAAGCTGAAAAGTCCTTGGCTTAGTGTAAGAACTGCTCTGCAACAATTAAAACATCAGTGTGTTATCAATGCTATTCTCATCCTAAATCCAAAACATAGCACCCTACCAGCTACTAGGAGGAAAATTAACTCTGTCCTAGCTGAAACCAGGACAAATGTCCTCTTGCCTTTGGCTTGATGTTACTGAATGATGTTACTGAATGTAATAAATAATTATATATAGATATTCATATCTATCTATATGTTCGTGCACTGTCTGTATGCATATATGCAAAACAAGAAAAGAATGTCAGCTTATTTGATAGAACAAGTGATGTTAATTTGAGTAGGTGTTGAATAGAGTTCTTTGAACCATTCAGGAAAAGGACATACATTCAGAACTGAAGCAGCCCTAATGTAGTTTTTCTGGGCCTCTTTATGTTGAGTCATCCAAGTGTTCATTCCCTGGGCCCATGACAATTTTCTATATAAAGAATGGTTTTAAAAATAACACTGATGTACCTCTTAGATTCAGATGCTTTTTTTTTTTTTTTTTTTTTTTCCCCATGGAAATCTCAACATTGTGATGACATATATTCCCACTGGGGAAAGTATTTATTCACCCTGCTTTACGAAATGTAGTGCACACATTCTGGATGATAATTTGAGTCTACATTTTTCTGAAATGTCTGAAATAAGAAATGAAACTCTTGTGTTGTTCTGACCCTACTTGTAATACAGTAAAATATAAAAGGAGTATTCATGGGAATATCATCTACATTTCCCCCTCTTATTATTTTTTTTAAACAGGGCCTGACCTGTGTTGTACCTGTTCACTTTCTTTTGTGCTGTGAAGTTTTCAGTGCTGTGATACACTGTGAAATATTAATGGAAAATGAACCATACACTAGTCTACCTCCCCAGGACTATGGTCCCTGTGTGTTACTGTTGCTGTCAGAATTTTGGGCAGACACTAGTCTTGCAGGCAGGGATGGGTCCAGGCTAATATTCTCCATTTTTTTTTTTTAATTAAAACATCTTAAACTAAAGTGTCCTCAGGATTAGTTCAATACTCTATTGAAATTATATTTTTATTTAAATACAAAATATTCTATTTAGAAAGCTGCCCTTGCCCACCAGCTAGTGAAAGAAATTCTATAGAAAGAAAACAGGGAAAAATGCACCTCTTTTTTTCTAATTTCTGATAATAATCATAATTAGCAACTTCAGAAGCATTGTAAAAAGCAACAAACAGACACACGGTAGTCACATGTATTTGTTATGCACATGTATGTGCCACACCTACACATCTAGAAACCAGGGCTAAGAAGTCTGTCCTAGTATAGACCTTTCCTCTACAGAGGTCTGCATATGATACAGCTATCCAAGGCTTCCTGGAGTGTCAATGAATAGAAACAGGCACTTGTGAGGCACAATATAGCTCATAAAAAAGCAGAAGGCTTCAGTAGGTCAGATGAACCACACTATTGAAGTGTCCATTACTCTCTTTTCTGGGGAAGGGGGAGAAGACAATTGAGTTACTAGCTTATTTGTAGACATTTTCAGTTAGATCAGATAAATTACATCACAGAGTTTTGGAAGAATGGTAACACTGACCGGTCTTTTCCAAGACAATAGATGAACTCCAGTCCCCGTGGAATTCAAAGATTCTTTTTACAGTGGACTTTAAATGAGACAAGACTGATATGGTTAGCTGCATTTATTTGGTGTCCTTTAGGGAAAGAAAGATGTAATTTGAGTGCTCAATAAATCAGACTTGTCTGCATACATTTAGAAGAAACGAGTTGGGTTCATTCTCTAAATATATCCGTCCAGTGCCATTTAGACGATTTACATGGTTTCCAGTGGCTTCTTCAAAAGGTCACGGCTCTTCCAAATCCCCCGTGTCACTGTCTGATAGTCTTCTCTAATGGCAGATCATGCCTGACAAATCTGGTGGCCTTCTAAAAAAGGGTTACAGTGTTGGCAGATAAGGGAACAGCAACTTACATCATCTACCTGATTTGTGTGAAGTATTTGGCACTGTCCCCCATGACATCCCTGTCTCTAAATTGGAGAGACATGGATTTGATGGATGGACCACTTGGTGGGTAAGGAATTGTCTGGATGGTCGCACTCAAAGAGTTGTGGTCAATGACTCCAGGTGGAGATCAATAACGACTGGTGTTCCTCAGGGGTCAGTATTGGGACCAACGCTGTTTAACGTCTTTCTTGGTGAAATGGACAGTGGGATTGAGTGCACCCTCAGCAGGTTTGCCAATGACACTAAGCTGTGTGGTGTGGTTGGCATGCTGGAGGGAAAAGAGGGACCTTAATAGGCTTGAGAGTTGGGCCTGTGTGAACATCATGAAATTCAACAAGGCCAAGTGCAAGGTCCTGCGTCTGGGCCAAGGCAATCCCAAGCACAATCACAGGCTGGATGGGGAGAACAGTTGATAAGAATCTCAACATGAGTGGGCAATGTGTGCTTGCAGCCCAGAAAGCCAACTGTATCCTGGGCTGCATCAAAAGAAGCATGGCCAGCAGGGTGAGGGAGGTGATTGTCCCCCTCTGCTTTGCTCTTGTGAGACCCCACCTGGAGCACTGCATTCAGCTCTGGGGCTTCCAGCAAAAGAAGGACATGGATGTATTAGAGTGAACCCAGAGGAGTCCACTAGGATGATCAGAGGACTGGAGCACCTCTCCCATGAAGACAAGCTGAGGGAGTTGGGGTTTTTCAGCCTGGAGAAGGCTCTGGAGAGACATTATAGCAGCCTTCGAGAACCTAAAGGGGGCTACAGGAGAGCTGGGGAGGGACTCTTTGTCAGGGAGTATAGTAATAGAATAAAGAGTAATGGCTTTAAGCTAAAAAGGGTAGATTTAGATAAGATATTAGGAGTGAATTCTTTACTCAGAGGGTTGTGAGGCATTGGTACAGGTTGCCCAGAGAAGCTGTGGATGCCCCATCCCTTTTGGTGTTCAAGGCCAGGATGGATGGAGCTTTGGGCAACCTGGTTTGGCAGGGGGTTGGATTTAGATGGTCTTTAAGGTCACTTTCAACCCAAATCATTTTGTGATTCTGTGACTCCATGATTCTTGTGTAGGCTTCTCAGTCTATAATGGCACACGGTGCTATACTTAGTTAATTGAACCTCAACCAATAATTACAGCAAAAAGGTCTGTAAGCAATGCTAAAGGCACACAGTGTTTGTAGGAATAAGTAAGTGTCTTGTTCACCAGTGCAATGAGTCTGCAGCTAAGCATGTACTGCAGCATCTGTTGCTGAAGTAAGTCACCGAGTCAAAGTGGTTGGGTGTAGAGCAAGATGATAATACACTGAGATAGATACTGTGTTGTTTATGGGTGGGAGTAAATCATGACTCAGGCAGCTCATGCTCAACTCATGTTGGTCAAGTCTCCCTAGCGCTTTGAAAATATTCTGTAGCCAGTTTTATGCTGTGATGAGATGTGGAATGGCTTAAAATATGTTCTGATCTGCCAGAAACAAAATTTAGGATGGCTTCAAGACAAAACTTTATGTATGCAGTCTATACATACTACATACTTTACAGAAGAAATACTTTAGAAATGGGTTGCTAAATATGGCAAATGCAAGAGCTGTAGTTTTAAATGGCAATGCTCAGTAATGTCTGTTGCTGATGATTTTACTAAATGCTCTTGAAGGTGGCTAACTGAAAATGATAGAGGTTGATGCAAAGAAACCAAGAAACATACACTTCTATTCTCCTTCCAACCATTGTGTATTCTTTATTAAGCAGAATATTAAATTAAATGTGAACAGCATTCATCTCCTAACGTTCAAATTTTCTGAGCAAATGTCAGATAAATTCCATTCCATCTTCTGTCTGACTTTTAAGTGCTTGTTAATTCAGTACCTATTGCAAACTGCATATGGAAGGAAAAAATATTGGAATACTCATCTGGATTCAGAGTAAGGCATCCAAAATTAACTTGAGGAAAATGCCTTTAATTCACCAAAGTGCTTCAACTTTAAGCATGCAAATAGCCAATGAATCACATGCTTAAAGTAAGAATCATGTATGTGTTTCTTGCTAAATTAGGCATAAATTATGTCTCCACATCAAACAGCAACAAAAACTCAGTAAAAAGGCAAAACAAAATATACAAAGAAAAAGATAACCATGAAAGTTTTGGTTCAGAATCAATGCTTGCTCAGATGTAGTACAGTCCACATAAGGTTTGCTTTGTTTTACTCAATCACTTTATTACTTATTGCTCAGTATCAAAAGGAATCAAACTGACATTAATTAAAGGCCATTGTGAGTTGTAGGTAATATATCATTCTTAGAATAGTATGATGCACATTGTAGGGATAAATTGAAATCATAGAAGACTCAAATAGGGAATCACAGTATGGTGCAATCATGTAAACAATAGCACATATATATAAGTTAATACAGATTTCCTTTGCCTACTTTACAGGCCGGATCAAAAATAGCAAATATTTCAATTCTAACAAACACTTGAGTTTTTTCTTTGAACTGGTGAATATATATATTATATATATATATATATATAAAAAATCTTATAAAGCAGAGTGGATTAACATGTCTCTACTGCTTTCCTCTTGATCTTTAAGGCTTATCAGAATCCTCTGTCCTCCCATTGAGTTTACTGGTACTTCGGAAAATGAGCTGAGCAAACATTCATTGTTTGCCCTGAAGAAAAGCCATTTATAAATTGCTGATATTCTCATAGAGGATGATATGAAATCAGATACTTTTGATCAGCCAAAAGGACATGAATTATCGGTGTAGACCATTTGCACTACAAAGGACGAAGTTTCAGCAGTCAACAGCCCTGCAACTCCTTCCTCTGCAATTAAGTGATACGTAAGAGCTGCAAAACGTGTCTCTGAGTGGCTACAGCTTGATCTACCAAGTGAGCTTCTGGTCATGTGTAGCATTGCTCTGGATTTCTTAAGGCTTTGCATAAGATCAGCTGTTCAACTAGGGCAACCAGACTATGAGACTTGGGCTGTGCAACACAGATTCAAACCGGAAGCAGACTGACAGCATCTTTTTAGAAATTGTGTCAACTTTGCAAAAAGGTTTTTACAAACCTGGCAGCATCTGGATTTCTTTCTGCATTTCTTTCTGGCATTTAGGGCATCCATTAGGGGCCAATTACAGTAGTGTTAAAGACTGGCATTCAATCTCAAACTGGTCAAATAAGGCATGAATTCAGCAGAGAGCTTTGGGATAGGATTTAATCTCAATGTCATAATACATGCTAGGTAGTTTAAATGTATTTGGTGCAATTACATCCAAATACTTGGAAATTAAATTCCCTGTCTTGAAAGATCATAAGGCCCCTGATCTACAACAGGATTGGCACCGGCTGACCTGTGTAATTTGGTGAAGATCCATGGGTCCCATGGGCTGCCCTCTGGGTACCAAAATGTTCATATGCCCAAAACATATTTGAAGGCGGAGGCTTACGCAGCAGACCAGACCTGGCTGCACTGTCTCACTGGGATTGAAAGGATTTATGGGAAGCTCCTGGTGGTTTATGCCAAGGTGGAATTTATGTTAGTGTATTTACTGCTGAATCTGCAAAACTTCTGCTTTAGCAAATGAAAAATATGGCTTTGGTGGGTGAACAAAATGCTAAGACACTTTGTGCCTTTCTGTCACGAGTTCTGGATTTTGGTAATTACAGACTTCACTTCTATGTGCAGTCTGTCCTTTCCTACCATTTTCAGTCTTCCAGGGGGTTAGTTAGCTGCCTGATTTTTTACAAATAGGATTAATATATAAAATCTTTTAAGTGCAATAAACACAGAAAAATATAAAACATTTCAAGTCTGTGTCTCTCTCCCAGCATTTTTTCCCATTTTCTGCCTCACCAGATAAAGGTTCAGGAAACACAGAGGGATGCTTCCAAGCAGGCTTCTGAATTGGAGGACCAGCTATTTTTGTGAGCTATGAGAGCAGCCATCACACCTGATGCAGGCTGAGAGATTTTGTTTGTATACAGAGAAAACAAAGGACACACAAGGGTCGCTACTCTTTCGTGTGGTAAGATGGCACAGAAAGAGAAAGCTGACGACCTCCAGGGCACAGTGCATTTCTTGGACTGACTTTCACATGGTGACTCCAAACTGCTTTGTTATGAGACTAAAAATCAGGATTAAACGCTTAAACTGATCAGTTGATGCTGGGGACAGAACTGTAGAACCACAGCCACACTTTACTACAAGCATTGGACTGAAGTACGAGGACAGGTTGAATGGTATTTCCCCCCTCCTCCCAAATACACACCTCAAAAAGGAAAGCTGCCCAACAGTTACCTATGACACAAGAACAGGACGTGAGTTTAGTTGTTCAGAACAGCTGTCTTTCTCCATCAGGGTCGTAATAGCCATCTTGCACTAGAAATCAGCCCAGACTTCTTTTTCTTACCTTGTTCCTGTTAGTTTCCAAGGACCTCTAATTTTCCTGCTGTTTTCTGACTATATTTTCTTCCGATCATTCCACTTTTCTTATTTCTTAGTGTTGCTGTGCCAGTCTAAATATCTTTTTCTTCTTGTAGTTGCAGTTTTCTCACATTTTCCCTGAACATCTGCAAGATAGCCCATCTGGGTTGACACAGTGTGAGATGAGGCAGACAGGCTTTGCCAACAAAGGGCAAAGTGGGGTGTTGAAATCAGATGTTTTCTAAGATGTCTATGGGGACAAAACCTTTCTTCTTCCCACTGTATACTTTGATAAAGCCGTTGTGTTCCTTTTCTGAAGTCACGCAAATCTGAATGCAAAAAAGGTACAAAACCAAAAAACTCTTTGCCGTGATCAAGAGACAAATTATTACACGCTATTTATCAGGTGGGTTAGACACTCTGCTAGTTATTTCTGTAAGCATAAGAATCTTTTTTTTAATTCTCACTGCTTTGACAAGAAACTTGAACTCATGTATTCAGAACATTACCTCTCCCCCTGCCTCCCTGAAGTGCCACATATGCATGAGAGACATCAAAATCATTAACAACCTTGTAGCAGATCAAAGATTTTGAAGCTTGAATTATGACTTCAACCTACTCTAACTATCATGATTTACTTGTCTGTATATAAGAAGTGTGGGTAATTCAGACCTCAGGCTACCTGGCTCCCTCAACAGTTGGTGTTGAAAATAAACATGATGCCAAGGTGTGTCACACATAGTAGCTGATCTGAATGCAGGCATATTCTTTTTGGCATGTTTAAAGAGCCCAGGCACTTCTCAGATGGACAATGGGTTATGTTACTCGTCTCTCTCACCAACAGGCGTCTGTGTCTGTTTTGAATACCAAAGTATGTGATCTGAATACAGCTCTGCAAATGTGTTTGTACAACACATGCTCCTAATGGAGGCAATTATGGTGGAAACCGTATGGTCTTTACAATAGTACAAATACGACATCAAGGTAAAGGTTTGCATTTCCTAAAGACCTTTGTGAACTCAGATATTTCCATTTTAGTGCTTATCCTAGGGCATGTTTGATAACATCTGAGCTATTTGAAAGCAGAGGTACTGAGCACATGAACATCGAGGCACACAGAATTAAGAATTGATTTCAAACTTCCGTTCCAAAGAAGTATGTATTTCCTATTAATCAACTATGACTAAAAATAGACAGAAAACTGATTTTGCTATTGAAACCAACTCACTGATTTCTCATGATGCCAGGTCTTTTAAGCATTCTGTCTGGACTAACAATCACAAATGCTCTGTCTGATAGCTATTTACAGTGTTTAATTATAATAATTCAGAGAGTATGAAATGAACAAAAATGGCTCTAAAATGTTCCTGGCTAAATTAATTTCAGCATGACTGTTACAGACTGCATGGTGATACTTAAATACCACATCTGAATTCTGGGCTGGATTGTCCTCCTTTTGTCACACATATAAAATTTACTAGCAATACTAATGCTGTCAATGAGAAATGAGCGGTCTTAAGATGGAGCTGAAGTTGCTTCATATTTGCCACCTCCAGTATTTGGAAATGGTCAGGTGCATTTCTGTAGCTACAAACATGGGTTTGGAAAGCAAATGTACTCTTTAATATTCTTACTTAAGCTACCTATGTAATTCTAACTGAATTGCATCCCTGGGGCAGAATGACTGGTCTGTGTCTCTGAGAAAGACTGTGGAAACTTCAATGACAACAGAAGAAGCCTACAAAAAAACCCACCAGACTATAAGAATGACTGAGCACAGCAGAGAATCCAAAAACCACTTTGGTTGAAAGAGATAAGGTAAGATATATTCAGAAATAACTTAACTGGGATCTAGTATTATAAAGTTACTTCCCATTCTTTCATCTATTTTTTCTGTTTCTGAAAAAGAAAGAAAGAAACAAAAAACACACAAAGAAAACAAAACAAACAATTGCTCAGATCCTCACTGTTGGCTGAACTTGTCAACATCTGCCCTCAGGATTTTTTATCCACCAGTCAGCCCTGAGCAGATGGGGGGACACAAGCAATCAGGAAACAATCCTTCAAGCTGTCCAGTCATTTATAATTTTCTGTCCCTTCTGACGAAGGTCCCTTCATCAGGGTCAAGAATAGCATCAGCCCTTCTACTGCCTCTGGAGTACTGCCCAACAGAAAATGGAGCAGCATTTTTCTTAGGAGACCCTCTTCTTGCTGCTGTATTTCCTTGCAGTTCACGTACTCGAGCAGCTAGGGTTGAAGTAGGTTCACCTTCCCACTTCCTCATATCTTCCCCGTGGTCATGCAGATAAAACCACAAGGTATCATGTGGTGTGCGTCTTGGGTACTCTCTCCCTCAAGCAGGAAAATACTGATTCTTAGTGGCTGAAATATCACTCTGTCTGGATGAGGAGGGATATGCTCATTCTACGAGATGGTCAAGCCTTTGGGAGAGTTTCTCCACAGCTGAGACACAGGCCCATAGCGGAACAGAGAGATTGTCCTCATATTTTTGAAGCTGGCAGGACAGAGTATACACTGTTGGTCCCATCCCATCATCCCAATTAAATACTGCCAGCGTACTGGCATGTGATGATGGTGCACTTCGCACAAATTTATGCCACATTGATGCTGTGCACTGGACTTCATTGGGATCCTTAGGTATCTGGGCATTGTCCAAATCACTATAAACCATCTCCAGCACAGCTAATTCCCACAGATGCCGGAGACCTTTATCCATAGTGGTCCACTTACCTATTTGATATACAATATCTTCCTTGTGGGGATACCTTTCTTTCACACCTGCCAGGAGTTGCCTCCAGAGGCTGAGAACCTGTGTCTCTCTCCCAGTTCCTTTGTCAATTACCATTTCTCTAGAGAGGGACCCCAGCTGCTTGGCTTCATTGCCTTCTAATTGTTGGCTATTGGTCCTGGTGTCCCAGCATCAAAGCAGCCAGGTGAGGATGTGTTCACCTGGGTGTTAACCATAATCTTTTTGTATTTCTCGCAACTCACTCAGGGATAGGGATCGGGTGGTTTCTGTTTCCTTTATGATTTCCATCTCTTCTTCCTGCTGTTTTTGTGATGGCTCCGCTTTAGAGGTGCCTGCCTTTTCCCCTTCTCCCTCCTTCTTAGAAGAGGCTTCTTCCCTTACTAAATGAGCTGACTTCCGTTTCCATTGTTTTGACTTGACTATGGGGACGACTGATACCACAGTCGGTTGGTCCTCTGGGTCAGCCACAGCGTGTGTTATCTGGTCATCAGATTCAGAGACCTCCTCCCTCCCTTGAGGGTGCTGTGCAGCGTTAAATAGTGTTTGATAGGCGTAAGCCAGGACCCAGCACAGTGCTGCAAGCTGTCGTTCTCCGGTGTTGTCAGGGTCAGGGCATACGACTCTCAAACATTCTATCAGGTTTTTAGGATTTTGCACTTGTTCAGGGGTGAAGTTCAAAACTATTGGAGGAGACACCCGTGACAGGTACCTGCCTATATCTTCCCACACACCTTGCCACCCGACTGTTTCGGGACAAATTCCCGGGTAAGCTTTCTAAAGAGTTGATAAATCTTACAGAGAGGAGGAAACCCATTATTCAGAATTAGAAATAGCAATATATGAGTGACACATGGATATTCAAAATACTCAAAAACTGTTGTAATTATCCCACTGTGTAAGAAGGAGGAGGTGCCATTCCTGATATTATTCATAAACTGACTTCCAGATGAGGAAAGGAAGGCAGTGTGATTCTGAATATTCTCTAAAAGATAGTTTCCACGAGACCCAAATGATAACAGTGCAGAGCCTGAATGCCAGATTAAACTCAAGGCCAGTGCTTGGCAGCACAGCAAATTAAAAAAAAATGAACACAGACTGTAGCACACTCTCAGATCGGATATAGAGGAGAAAGAAGAACATGACACAGACTACATGACACATGATCAAACAAGCAAATATTAACAGGACACTGAACATGGTGACTAGCAAGTAAGTGTGTTAGTTGTAAGAGTTTTAATCAATTCTATTGTTATCTCAACCCTTACAGCCCCACGTTGGGCGCCAAAAAGGACTGTGGTGGTTTTACCATGCTAGGCAGCTGAACTCCACCACAACTGCACTCTCACTCCCCCTCCTTAGAAGAGGAGGGGAAGAAGTAAAGGAAAGAACAACTCATGGGTTGAGATAAGGATAATTTAATTAAAGGGAAAAAATAATTATTAAGGAAAGAGTATTATTAATTAAACAATTTAACTAAAGGGAAAAAAGGGAAAGGGGAAACGGGAGGGGGAAAGGGAAAACAAAACAAAACAAAACAAGTAAAGGCTGTGTGGATGTGCAGAGGAAAGAAATTATTCTCTGCTTGCCACAAATGAGCGATGCTTGACCACGTCCTTGAAGCAGGGCCTCAACACACGTAGCCGGTGTTTGGGAGGACAGACATTTTCGCAACAAGAGCCCATCCCTCCCCTCTTCTTCCTTTTCCTACCTTTTATTGCTGAGTGTGACATCATATGGTATGGAATATCCCTTTGGTTGTTTTAGGTCAGCTGCCCTGGTGATGTTCCTTTCTCACTTTTTTGCCCACCCCCTAGGAGGGTTAGAGAGAGTCCTGATGCTGTGCCAGCACTGCTCAGCAGCAGACACAACACTGGTGTCATACCACTTATGTTCTAGCTACAAGTGCAGAGCACAGCATTGTATGGGCTGCTGCAAGGAAAGTTAACATCCCAGCCAGACCCAGTACACCAGGTCAAGAGGTCTTCTGTTTGTCTCTAGGAATGACAGGGACACCATGAATTTCTACATCTGCTGCTGTCTGTGCACTGACGTCCTTGTCTAAGTGAGCTCTGTGGGTGGAAATGATAAGTAATTCAGGTTTCATGCTCATTTTTGCATAGTGCAAATGATAATGACAGGTTTTATATCAGCAGCTTCACAAGCTTTTGGACCAAGAACACCAGCGTGTTTTACATATGTCATTTATTTAGGGTTTTAAAGTTGACGTGGATGCATAATGGGCTGTGCTCGGGTTGTAGGTCCTTGCAGAATTTGTGTGCCACTCAGTGTCTCTGAACGAATGTCCCTGTTGAGAAAGACTGGCATCAGTGCAAATCAAAGAGATGGAAAAAAAGACCCCTTTTGCTTCAAGCCTAGCTCTCAAGAGCAGCATCTATTGCAGGGGAGCACAAGAATAACTGCAGCTTCACTTTCTGAGCTGGGTTTGTGTCAGCAGTGCAGCTGATTTTCAAAGGCAGCTGAGTCATGCTTTTAGAAATTCAGCTCCTTTTAGAGTACTTCAGGATGTACGGTGTGGGGACCTAAAGTAATTCCCAGGCAGTGAAGTGAAAAACCAGATACCAAAGAAGCACCCTGACTAATCAGAAGAAGACCTGAGCCTGTTGGATCCCCTAGGCTGCAATCCTGCCCTGTTGAGCCCAGCCTCAAGGTTGGGAGCCTGTGCCTGTGTTTAAGTCCATTCCCAGGCTCTCCTCAGGTGGCTGGATCAGACGTACACATAGCTGCTTATGTACATGTACCTGAAAATTACGCCTTTTGAAATTTGGGTGACTGGATGTTGGGGGATGCCTCGGGGACAGCAAGGCTGACAGCTCTGGTTTAGAGGCTATGACCATCACAACAGCAGAGAACTGTTTGCAGTCACTGCAGAACCTGACTGGGAGATGCTTTCTGCAGTGGGGCTAGTTTATGTCAGTAATATTTAAAAACTCCATCCATTGCAAAAAGTTGCACTGACCTTTACGTAAACGCACAGTCCACATTTGGATAAGGCAGTTTCTGATTGGCAATCTTGTTACAAATGGCATGGTTTGGGGTTATTTCTGTTGCACAAGAGCACTTGTGCAATTTAAGATCAATTGTGTTATTTAATCACAAAGAGCTAATCCCTAAAGTGGTTTATATTTGTGAGCCTGTAAACATCAGAAGAGCTGCCAGTGAAGGGTGAGAGTAGTTTTTTTTGTTTTTGCTTTTAAGAGTTTATTTCCTTTATTTAAATAGGATGTTAGAAGAGGAGTGAAAACATTTAGACAATAGACTATTATGACTTCTTTAAAAGTAAGGATGACCAAAAATCTTAGAAACATTTTAAGAGAGATGCTTTTCCAAACCCTGATGATACATTACATATAACTTTTCAAAATGGTGACTTTTTTTTTTTTTTTTTTTGTGAAAAGAGGTCAAAACAGAGCCTGTACATATGCAAAGAAACATTTGTATAATATGAGGTTATGAATTCAGGCAGACTAGAGCAAAAGTTACAGGCTGGAGAAAACTTTTTATGTCCAAGTGAAGCTGCAATCACAGCTGGAAACTATGCAGACAGTATTGTGTGTGGGACAGCTTAAAAACATCAAAAACAAACAAACAAAAAAAAAACCATAAAATGGCCGGTTTTGTTTTCCCTGTTAAGAATCCTGCTTTATTGATAGCAGGGGCTAAGTCTGCCTCTCTCTTGCAGATTTCTGATTGAGCCCAGTGGTGTCCAGTCACCTTCTGCATTGGTTTCAGGAACCACAAGTCTGCCAGTGAACCCTAAACTCCAAGATGCTGGTGTCTCTGAAGCAGTACACTTCTTATTCCCCAGGCTGAGTTCCATATTCCATAATGAAATTTTCAAGGAATCCTTTGTGAAGACTAAACCATGCATATTGCACAAGATGTGCAAATGTGCTGTTTTGTTTTTCGCTTAGTGCTGTTCTCCTGGAGTATTGGCTTTGCCAGAAAGGTCCGCATGAAGCTGAAACCCAACATGTTCTTCACAGGACATGAAAATGCCAAATGATTCCAGACAAAGCCTCACCCACTGTGTTTCAAACTTTGAAAATGGCTCTGCTTGCCTGAAATGGCTTTTTTTTAGGTGTTGTTGATGTGCTTATATTCCTTTGTGTAAAGAATACCCATCATTTTTTGCCTTTTGCTTTATAAGTCTAGACTCTTAATCTGAGAATATTCATGTAAGGTACAGAGGAGATGATAGAGAATTACAGTATAAACCATGGATGTTATCAAGCAATATACTGAAAATTCATATTACTGTCACTGAATGTTTTTTCCTGTTGGTATATCTTGCCTGCCTTCATTGTATGAATGGCTCTGGCCCCCTCTAAAAGCCCTGCAGAATTTTCCCCAGTGAATTAAAACAATAAAATGAAGGTTATCTGCCATGAGTATAGTTACGGGAATTTATTAGATGAGTTAATGAGTTTTTCTAGCTTAAGTGAGACTTGACAGGAATTGGTAGCAATGAGTGATCTCTCCTTCTTGCTCATCTGAAACAAGCCAGTGCTTTGCACATAGTACATATATTGTGCTCACGGGGCTCTGGACACTGTGCCCAGAGAAAGCTAAAAAGCCTGCTTATATCCCACAGATATTTCCCAAATGGAAATGGAATTAAAAAAAAAAAAAAGTGATTTTTTTTTTCCAGAAGTCCTATTCAGATGATTTTTTTTTAAACTTTCTATGCATTCCATGCTGTTCACCTCTCCGAGCAGGATAAATAAATGATGGGAAAATAAAGGACAGAAAATAAGAGAAGTGTCTGAAGAAAGAAGGAAGGAAAATTGTCTTTGGAAATATAACATAAATTTTTAAAGTACAAAATTCCCAGTAAAAATTGTCTTTTTTTTTTTTTTCCACAAGAATTATTTTTCCACAACAAAGGAAAAGTCGTTCTGCTGAAAAAAAAAAAAAACAAACAAACCTAATTGTGCCGTTAAGGAAGTGATCTCTGAGGCAGGCACATGTCCTGCAGGCTGGGTCGTGGAGTCCTTGTGGTCCTGCCTCCATGCTGCAGCTGCATGCTGGTCCTGTGCAGGCTGCCAGCTCCCACTAGGGACTACTATGGAGCCCAATCCCTTCATGGAGCTACAGGGGAAGGCAAATGACTGTCTGGAACTCATATCACTTAGAAATTACTCAAAATGTCTTTGAAGCTCCTTCAGTGTCCCCTCTTTGCATAATTTGTGTGAGGATGGAGCAGGCTTTGTTGGCTCCACTCCTTTTCTCTCAGTGCCCTGCACTCAAATGCTGGTGCAGCCTGATCTTTGTCCCCTGTTTTACACCAAACATTATTTCCTTTTCTTCCTCTGAAGCCTCACCCATGTGGAGCAAGAACATGTTAGCACTCACTTTCGCCCTCAGCATTTTTATGGATTTGAGATAGACGGGGTTAAATAAGTTTGCCAAAAAAAGGAGGGAGTAGACAGACAGGATGGATTCATCCCCTTTTTACCTCCAGCCCTACCACAGACAATAATTGACTCAAGATTGTGAGCTCCTTTGTAAACCTATTAAGAACTAGGGACAATCTGAAGCCCTTGTGTTCAGATGCAGCT
Source organism: Anser cygnoides (assembly GCF_040182565.1). Lineage (NCBI taxonomy): Eukaryota > Metazoa > Chordata > Aves > Anseriformes > Anatidae > Anser > Anser cygnoides. The sequence goes on from NC_089874.1 coordinate 69,555,448, forward strand.
GCCAGACCTTCACACTTAAAAACTGTGGTCTTGTGAGAAATGAGGCAAGAAACTGTGCCCTTGCTGTCTGCAGAAGCAGCCACACTAATGGAGAGAATATGGTACGCCCACTGACAAGGAAGGACTCAGACTGTGACCATTCCCTCATGCTGGCACACCAATTCAACATTCTCATTTCCCCAAGCTTTGCCTTTGTGCTTGGTTTATACTAGTGCACAAAGGGTGCCAAACCTACAGTTCTGCTTTGGTAATAATTTTCCCTCTGCGTGTGTGTATATATAAACAATCAGAAGAAGAGCTGGGTTAAAAAAAGAGAGAAAGAAAATTAGGCACCTTATCTCTTTCTAGCAACTTCAGGGCTGCCCAATGTAACAAGTGCACAGGAGCAGTTAAAATATATTCTGGTTACTGTATTGCTATGCCTTCCTTTAAAAGCTGCATACACCCAAGAACTGTTAGCACTTGTACGTTTTGCTATGCCACAAGGCAGCTGCAAAAGTACAAGTTAACCTTACCTCCCCCTGTAGTGAAACATTACAGAGGTTCTGCATGAAAAAAATTATGGGCCTGGAGTCCACTCTGGTTTTTGCCCTACTTGTATTAAAATCAGTGGCTTTCCAGGCACTGTAAGGCAACCACCTCGTGGTAATGTGACATAAATTACCTGAGGAAAGGAAATGCCTAATGAAGTGGAAGAAAGCTTGACTTGACAAGACACAGTGAGAAAAAGCTAGCTTCCTGTTTCATCCAGGTGTTGTAGAACCTAGGCTGTACATGGCCGTTAGTCAGCAGTCCTCCTATTTACATGAGCTTATGCCCCAAACTTGACTGTCCCTTACTACAGATTTTGAGCTATATTCTTCTCTCACTTTACCCCAGCAAGCATTTATTGCAACATCACTAGACTTGACACCTGGATGTATTAAAAGTCCAGTAAAAATTGTCTTTAAAAATGTACTTAGAATCAGATCAAAGGCACATGACAAAATGGTGGCCATAGCTTTTATGTTGTGAGCCCACTGAAACAGCACAAAGTAGAAGAAGCTGCTGAAAATTCAGCAGGATGAATGGACCCTGCAAATCTTCTCTGTTTGTGGTGTACTATAATTCAGAGCAGCACTTGTAGTTTAGAATAAATTATGACTTGTAGAGAGGATGTGTAAGTGGCATCACAAGCAATTAATGATTAGGGATATTTTGTAACCAGTGAGTAAGGGGTACATTTAAGATTCAGAAGTTTGTTCAGTGCTGTCTTAACTCTGCTCCTGCTGAAGCTGAAACAATACACTGTGCTAAATATTTAGGTAAAGTCTGGGGAGGGAGCTAATGTATTTTATTAGATTAGCTCTAATTGTGTGGAGAAAAGCAGACCATTTGTCAGGCCCTCAAGGTCTATTTCTAAGACTCTGTGTTTTCAAGATGTTCTTCTGAGGTCAGCAGGTGAGTGACATGTAAAGCATCTTTATGAACATCTGTGAGACTGAAAATTTAGGCCACAATAGGCAGGGAGTATGTGTTCACACAAAGCCAGTGCTGCTCTTAGCTGGTTGCTAGACTATTACCACATCAATAAAAAAGCTTGAATATGTAGTTAAATTGCAATGAACAGTATCTGCTTGTGCTCAGTTTAGACAGCTTTCCCTCCAGTCACATCAGACTGCTGGATGCTTAAGTCTCGTGGGGATCCAGCCCAGGGGATCCCCATGCAGTTACCTGGTTCTCTTTCAGAGTTATCTGTCCCTGCTCCTTGCAGCCAATGAATGTCCTGATACACCTGTAAATCTTCTCATCATGTTGCACTCTCTGAACAAAGTTAGCAGGAAAAAATCCAGTTCTGTCATCAATTTTGCCCTGTAGAGAAAACATATTGACAGAAGAACCTTATTAACACTTGGAGCTTTAATAAAAGTTCAGCATTGAAAATAGCATATTTTTTTTCCCTCTGGAAACAAGATAGATAGATACAAAATAATTAGCACATACCTTCCACCAGTCTTCACTGGAGTCTTCCAGAAGAGTGATCATATCCCCTGGCCTGTATTTAGAAGAGGGAAAGTGGATTAAGATAACTCAATAGCTATGCTGCATCAGCTTCCACAATTAGCTTCTAGTAGGAAGGTGGTCCTTCCTTGGTCATTTTATCTGAGCATTTACTGTAGGTAGACTCAATGAGGCAGCAAGGTTTTCTTAAATCAGACTCAGTAATGTAGGAAAAGAGTCCGTATACTGAGGCTAGATCTTTACTGGGAGACAACATCTTCTGTGAACTGGAATTTTTTTTTCCTGTTTAATAATAAAGTGTTTAAAATACAGTCTCTATTTGTTACAGGCATTGTCTTGTTACTTCAAGACATTTTCCGCTGTTGGGACACACTACTTTATCATCTGTGTTTTCAAGCTGTGATTGCAGAAGGAAGGCAGCAGGAGAATAGTTCTATTTAACTGACAAAGGCAATTAGTCAGCAGGAAATATAATTCTGCCCAGGAATGTCTTTTTGATTTGAATGGGACATATTTACCTTTATAATGCATGGTGCAGGGTTGTAATTGCTAAGTATCAGCATCCAGCTGACTAGTTCCAAAGCAGAGCTAGGAGAATAATTTGGCTGGAAATGCTAATAGTGAAATGTACTGAGCTGATTTTTTACAGGTAGTTGAACAGTCATTAGACCTCCTTCCCCCCACTGGTAGCACTTCGTCAATGTTATTATGTAATTATAATAGTGCTGTGTTGTAGAAAATAAGTGGCAGCCCATTTGCAAATGGATTAACCTCAGAAATCTGTCTGCTTGATAAGAGGTATCTCTTTGATCTTAAAAAAATAAATGGTTGACCCCTAATTATTCAGCTTTCCTTGCACACCGTGTTAGGATTATTGTGTCACTGAGGTATCAGCAAAAGAGCTTGCATCACATCTGAAGTAAGTGATGAACAGAGGGTCCAATTTAATGGGCTCTCACAGAGTACACATAGAAGATACGGTTTTCTCCAGCTGGAGGTGGGGGTAGCAGTGGACCTCTGGTCTACTTGCCCAACAGTTATCACTGCTGCTTATGAATGGCTAAACAGGCATTTAGTCTTTCCTCTAACACTGTGGGATCTGAACCAGAATGTTCTGGTTTCAAAGAAAGGTGTTAATTAATAGGCAAGAGGATGGGATTTTCCTCAATCCTTCCTCAGGAAGCTGTTCCACTGTGTTTGGAATAATTAAATGTTACTGCAGTGAGAAAGGAAGCTAGAGAAAAAGCATGACTTGGTACCCCTGTGGTAAAAGATTTCTTCCATGGTAAAGGACATCCAAGTCCTTTATTCCAGTCAACATTTAATATAAAATACTTAGGTTTTGAATGAGCCCAACTTGTCACTTCAAAGCAAATAGGCTGTAATGTCACTGGTGCCCTTACACTGCAACGGGGAACATTTTCAAATAGAAGGATTTAGGGAACTCCATCCTCCAAACACCTTCCAACCTTGTGGATACAAGAAAAAATAAGAAAAAAAGACAACACAAAAAACCAAACACATTTCAGGCTGTCAGAGAAAGAGGGCAACTAAACCTAAAGTTTTCCGTGTCAGTGGTCTGAACACTGAGATTTTACATGCGAGACCTGCAAAGTTTACTTTCTGATTATTTTAGTACAGGACTAACAGATGTATCTAATCTCCCCAAAGGATTCACAAATAGAAGTCTCAGGTGAATCTATATTACTTTTACTGCCTAGACTTAGGCTGCTAAGTGCCTGAAAAGAGGCAACCTGCTTGGTGATTACTGCTGGCTGAAATGTCTCTCTGGCCTTATCCTTCTTCACAGCCCTGGACAAGTTGTCTGCTCAACATCAGTGCTCTAGATTTCAGTAGGTGCCAAGATAGGTGCTCATCACTTCAGAGTCTGAAACACAGGGGTGCATGTCTCCAGGACTTGCTCTAGGCATTGTAAAATAAGGCTGTCTCCTAGAATAAGATTATTGTTGGGATATCCCATTTTGCTTATGCGACAGTTTTGGAAAACCATGCTGGCTGCTCCTGCTGTTGAAAAAGAAATCACAGCTGTGTCAAATACTAATTACTGATGTCATCAGGGCTGGCACCTCTCAGCTGCAGCAGTCTGCCACCCATTGCATCCCCTCTGACATGAGCTCAGATTTCCAGAAATCTCCCCTAACTCTTCATCTCAGCTCAGCTCCTTCCCCTGCTAGTTCCTGTCATTCTGTTAGGCAGGATCAGTGTCCAACTGGTCCCTGACTCGGGGTCCCAGGACAGGGTATGTCAGTCTTAACAATGCTGCTATGCTGAACCCATCTCATGTGGGTTAACTCAACTATGTTAAATGAAAAGTCATTCAAACAACCTGAATCCTGCCTGGCTCTGCAGCCACCAAACAGCATTTTGGTGCTATTGGCTATTGGCAATGTGTATGTAATAGTGTTAATCCATCCATTACTAATTTATGGCCATGGAACAAACAACATTGCTGTAGCCAAGTGACACAAGTCCAAATTGTGACTGGTGTCTCAGAGGAAGAATTGTCATGCCTAAAGAAATGCTAACAAAGCAGACTGATAGGGAAGCTTGTTATTTCTGCCTTACATCCCACCCATTCTTTCCAGAGCAATGAGAAGCTGGAGCTCGGAACACCAAAAAGGCTTTCTGTGAAGGAGGTGCTGACAACAGGGACATTTCTCTAGCAATTCCCTACATTCTGTGGCATGTGCATGATTATTTGCATGCAGGGGATTCCTTGAGGAGAGTTGACACATTTAAAGTCAACAGCTATAGCAAGGTCTTGCAAAATGTGAGGAGCACGAGTCAAGCTAATTGTACCCGAAGGAAACATGCCCTTACACTTCAGTGGGTTTGGATTAGACCTTGCAGTGCTAGCAACTGATGCAGAATTGAGGCAGAAGTGTTAAAAATTATAATTAACAAGGTTGTTTTGCAAAGCTTAGAACGCATCTTTCTGATGAAAACACTGCCATCCAGCAGCTGGACATCATTTTTTTTTTTTCTCAGATATAATCTGAATATGAGGGAAAATTATACAGGACTATTAAAATGTTCAGCATTAGCATGAGAGCTGGTGAGGAATTCCTAGCTGAAAACTTCTGTTTGAAAAAAAAAAAAGTAACTGAAAACTGAATGCTTTCTAGCTGAAAGTCATCTTCCTCCTGATGTAGGTGTCCTTGAAACATTTTATCTGTTGTGTCCTTGCCAAAAAATTGGTCGCCAGTTTTGTTTCTATGAGACTGTGAGTGGTTTCTATGAGTGGATACCTATATTAAAAAAATGTCTAGAGCAAATGTCAGAATAAATTCTCCCTTCTTCCAAACACCCTCTCTCCCCTATCACCTCCCTAAGTCATATGTAGCCATATGAGCCTCAGTTTGCTTGGGTCAAATCAACTAATAAATATTTTGGGACTTTACCTCATCTCTAAGTCTTCATTTTCTTGTGGTACAAATTTGTACAAGGCAACATAAGTGTTCATTTGTAGCGTGCTTTTATAAAATGGTCCCTTTAAGAAAAAAGATAAAGAGAAAATGTAAATATCTGTCCTTCACAGAGTTAGAAATGAGGTGTAACATGTACCGATATCTGGTGCTTATTGACGTGTAGGAAAACTCAGGAATTTGGTTGACTTTGTCACAGTGAGGAACCAGAGCCTGGTCTTCCAAGAGATGAGCCAGAATCTCACTGCTTTCACATCTTGGAGGACTGTCACCCAGAAACACTGTGAGCCACTAAGGCAGTAAATGTCTTCATGTATATGACACAAGATTCTTTGAACACCAAAATCCAATTTCAGGCTTCCAGAGGAGACAAGCAGAAATCTGCACAAGTTGGTCTTTTGGGCAAGCTCTTAAAAATGAGTCTGTCTTTTGCTCTCTGTTAAAGTATGAATGTTGCAAGTCCAGTAATATATTACTGGCATTATATGATGTGTCTATTATACAGTCCTCTTTATGGATGAGCTAGAGCTGTGCAATGCATAGCTCCAGTGAGCACAGAAGGAAAATCACTTTCTTAAACAGAAAGCTGTTTGCACTGAGCTTCCCATGGAGAAGACTCTCTCACCTCCTCTTCTCCACTGGAAATCTGGAGCAAAATAAAAAGCACCTAAAACAAACCCCAGGTAATTTTTCAGATTGTGTCAGGCCTGTGATTTTTATGTTACTGCAGTTCTGTTGTAATGACATGGCCTCCACAGTGGATTTTTTGTGTTCACAATGTCAATTTGTAATAAACAGAAGAAAGAACACAAAAGGCTCCATAATGGGTCAACCAAAGAGGCATCCAATCCAGTATACTGCTTCCAACTGTGGTCAGTGGCCCAGAAATGGTATAATTATGTGATAGTCAGATACTGATGCTTCCCGATAATAGTGCCCCAGAAGTCGCACTACAATTCCACAGCCTAAGGTAAATTCACAGCTGTCTGTAAAAATAAGCTTTATATATGTCTTCCCATTCCCATTGCATTCTCAGAAAAAAATGCCCATACCAGGGAATGTATATTTTTTGGTTCTTCTCCAAAGTGTTCTGTGCCATTTTCAGAATATGTAAACACTGAAATAAAGCAAACACATGACATTTTAGGAATAGGTTAAGGCTCTTGACCTCATCAGAACCAGCTTAATTTTGTTAAACTCTGCCTTTCCCCCCCTTACTTTCTTTGATCCCCTGTGCTCTCCTCTGAACCTTTTTATACCCCCAACAAAACCAGGTATCCCACTAACCTTGGCCCATGGCTCGAAACAATCTCTGTCCTGAACAATTTACAATCATAATAAATAAGCCATTTTTATCAGATGAATATGCATAGGTACAGCATAGAACCTAAGTCCCCCAATTTCATTGCTACTTAAAGCCCTGCAGCCTTTTCTTCATACTCAATGCTGCATTTTCATGTTTAGGACCAGCAGGATTTCCATTTAAAAGCAACTGCAAAACCTGATGACCACACATGAGTGATACTGAGAGAAGTTTGTAGCCAACCCTGCTTCTGGACCCTCTGTCCCTGAATGTTTGAGAGGCATTACCCTCTCTCTCCAGTAGACCCTGCCTGGGGACACTAGATATGCTGCCTCTCCTTCTGATTTCATAGGGCTACTTGAAGTGCCTTTAAGTCAAGATGGGTTATATGAGGCACAGGCCTGTAAGTTTGGAAATTTGCTTCTAAGTTACTAAATCAGAAACTTATGGAATAAGCCACAGAGGCAGCATCTAACAGTACATGATACTGATCAGTTATGCTGTATTCCTCCTCTTGCTCAACATTCTGCCATGAAAATGTATTACTGTGGCTATTCTAAATTGCCAATGACCAAGTAAAGAGTCTTTGAAGAAGTTTTAGGAGTTAAATAGTAAGGATCCTTTAGAATAGACAGTTGTATTTAGATCTTGAAAAAATGTAGTGGTCCTGTAAAAGGGGAAAGATAGATAAAATGGCAGACAGCATGCATGAGAAAGACTTCATACAAAAAGACTTCATACACACAAAAGCACATATACTCCTATAAAATGTAAGACAATTTTGAAGCCATAAAGTCCAAACGGTGAATGTGAAGGCTGCATGTGAGCTGACACCTACAGCTTTTAACCCCAAAAATGCCTTATGCTGTCTCCAGGTGGTGTGACTGTGGCTGACCTGGAGGCCTCACTGTTCACTTCACCAGGTCTTGTCACAGAGGGACACTGACCCTGCACACTGTCACCAGCACCAGAAGGGAAAACCTTAAGAAAAAAAAAACACTTTGCAAAATATTCTAACAGAGAGAGGTATACAGGTATCTGGCATGTGTACAAAGGGGTATAAAGTGCTCTAGCAATGTTTAAATCCTACTCAAATTTCTATGTCTTTCTTTTAATTATTATTATTATTATTATTATTATTATTATTATTATTATTATTATTATTATTATTATTATTATTTTGGTAGAGGAAAAGGAGATAGGGAAGCAAATTGAACAAGTCCTGGTAAATGAGTTGAGTAACCGGGAGCACTTTGGACTTGCAGAAAGTCTTTCACCAGCGGAAGTGGAAGTACTGCAGCAAAGCAGCATGTTCAGGGTAATTTCTGCTCAGTGACAGAAAATAAAGCCTGGTTACTAACATGTCTTGTGAGCGGTGGTGCTGACCCAGATGGTGGGGAGGGGTCATGGACCATATCCTTGTGTATGCAGAGAAGTGCCCACCAGACCTGGCTTTGCCAGGAAGAAGTCCCATATTTCCTGAAATCCCTGTTGATAACAGGCTCATACATACCATTTAAAGTACATTTTAGCCTGTGGGACTTCTGTTACAGATGATAATTCACAGTAACGATGGAGTGTAACTGGCTTAGAGGAGGCTGAAGGGCTGGAAATTAAGTATGCCATCTTACAGTTGTAAACTAGGTAGCTTTGCTATATAGTTCGTGTGCCAGGGCCTGAAAGACACCATCTTCCCTTGAAGTTACTGTCATATGTCTATAGGATTGATTACATTGCCATCCATGTGCTGAGTTCTTTCTGCTGTTTGCTGTCCCCATTGTTGCCATTAAACAAAGAGGCTCAAATGTGCATATTCCTAAAATCTGATTTCCAGAAGTCAGCTTTTTTTTTTTTTTTTTTGGAAAGAAAAGAAGTGGAATGGACCTGATTCATCAAGGCATTACTGTGGAACCACCTGCTAAAGAGGCAGTGGACAACTGAGGAAAAAGGAGTGGTGAATCACCCTGTAGCAATATTCTGAATTTACTTTGTTAAATTTTTAATCTCTGTTTAGCTCATGGTCTCTGGATATTACTAGGAGGCACTTGAAAAAAAAAAAAAGCAAACAAGAAAAAAGAGGGATTTTGACAGTCTGAAAATGATTTTACAGTTTCCATAGTTTGTGCAAATAGTGCGGGCAGTTTATTAAAAATCTACCAAGGGGAAATTTTTGGAGTGACTTATGCATAATTTATACCCTAAGCCTCTGAAGGATGGACTGTAAAAAAGCCAGTAGTGATCAAAGGAATTGTTAATGTGCCGTGGAAGTTATTTGGAGGTTTGACACATGCTTGGTTTTTAAACTAACCTCTTCGAGTAAGTTCCTTGAATGCCTCTTAGTGCATTCAGTGAAGGCAGATCTCACAGTAAAAAGTATCTTTGGATTTCAGAAATGAAACTCCTGTTCAACAATGAAAAAAAAGTTATCTGGAAACTCAGACAGGGCCAAATTAATCTCAGGTGGGCAGGATTACAAAGTGTGAGCAGTATGAATTCTTTATCTTTAACCAGGTCAGGACAACTTACACTTGTGAGATGGAAAAGCTAAATAAATTGTCAGAAGAGAAAAGATAATGTAGATGGGATGTTTACAAAATGAAAGGAAGGAAATGACTGAACACAGTGAGGAGAAGTGATGGCACCATGTGGAAAGGAAAGGAATGAGGAGGCGGTAGCATAAAGGGGAATAGACAGCTAAAGCTGGCATTTCACCTACATATATTACCTGCTGTACGTAAGGATCATGGGGGTCTAACAGAAGAAACCTACGCTCACTGTGATTTATTTTTGTAGCGTACATCTCATGTGAGATTCAGCAAAGTACACTCATTGTGCTATTAGAAAAGATTTGCTAGAAGTAAGTACAAACCTGTTTGTACTTATTGCTTCCCTCATCATGCACCTCACCATTCAAGAAGAGGGTCACGAACACTATCCTGCAGTGTCTGAGATCTCACCCCTAACTCTGGTCTTAAAAATCCCATCACACCAACTCTGTAAAAACATTACTCTCACGCTGCAAAGTAGACAAAGGAATTGGCTACTAATATTACTGAGGCACATACTGTAGTTGTACTGAGAAGCTGCAATTATAATCAGGATTCATTGTGACAGATATTTTACAGACATATGGATATTATACGATTCATTTCCTATGCCAATAAGATTATGGTATATAGAGATATGTAGACAAGTTAGACATAGAAAAAGAAAAAAATAAGGTTTATTTTTGTTCCCCTTTACCAATGTGGAACTGAAGCTTTTAAAGTGATTACAGCAATGTTCATGAAGCACAGGAGATAGGGAATGGACCTGAACCTTGTCCCATGTCAGGGCACAACAAATTAAGAAAACCAATGGCTTGGGTCTCATCTGACATTTAAAAAAAAAATCACTGAAATTCTTTCACCAACTACTCGTGCCACCCACCTCCCCCTTCTAAACCCAGAATACTGCTGAAACATAGACATTCTATAAAAAAACATCCAAAATAGGTTGCACACATGCCTAGCATAAGGCCAATACATCTGAAGATGCTATCCAGGAGTTGGACTTGATGATCCTTATGGGACCCTTCCAACTCGGGATATTCTATGATTCTATGATCCTGGCCTGGCAGCACTCACCACTGTTGCTGCGTTTCCTGGTTATGTCAAGGCTGCTGTCTGCTTCCTCAGGAACTTCTGCCAGGTCAGCTGTCTGCAGAGACAGAAAGAGCAAATGAGATGGGAAAAGCCAGAAAAAGCAAGTGACAAGGTGAAATAGGACCACACATGAGCCTTTGGGGAATGCAGCATTTGGGTGCTATCAGAGCAGAGCAAGCCAGCCTGATGGGATTGCAGAAAACATTTTATCTGGTGGTACACAACAAATACCCTACTCCACAGGGAGCAGTAAAAGCCCAGAAAGAACTCCAGAACAGATTTCCAGCCTGGCTTAAAAAACTTTTGCAGTGAAAAGTGAAGTGAAAGTTAAGGAAAAAATGACTATACTTTAAAAAATGTAGTTGTCTTTATATAATAGAAGGGATTTTGTGGAATTTGTAGATGATACAGGTTTTCTGAAAAGCTGTCTACAGAAGAAACTGGCCATTAATTGAAACTATTGACTATCTAATTATTAACCTTAAATATTTTTTTCAGTAAAATAACTGTGGCATAACTGTGATTTTAATTCTGTTAACATGCTTTGAAAGAAGGAGCTGGAGTGTGCTGGAGTTGGTGAAGTCAGTTTTGAAATATCTGTCCTCAATTTCTTTTTATATAGTCATATGATTGGTATAGTTAGAGACAAATTAAACCCAAATATTATTGTTAGAATTACTATGATTTCTGATGTGTACAATATTAATGTTAATTGCTATTAGGGACCCATTGTTTTAGGATATAGGGAAATATGGGATGACAAAATCCCAAGCCTTGGCTTCTCCATGTATAGCCTGAGAGGAACCACGAGCTACTCCAAACAACTCTCCAAATCTGACCTTACAGATCTTCAGTTTCTGAACTCTACTCCCATGACTTCTTTTGGGTAAAACATCTTTTATAACTATACAAACAAACAAACAAAACTTTACACTGAAGAATGAGACAATATTTCCAGTACGAAAAACTGCAAGTCCTTATATGCTCCTAAGCTTTATTTATTCCTTGTAAACAGGATTTTAAGACACGTAGAAGGATTTAACTCAATTATTCTATGACACTCTAGAATTACACTGTATACACAACTCTATCCAGTGATTTGTAGACCTTTGCCTGAATTTCAGGAAGAAAAGCCAAATGAGAAACATTCATTGCCTTTGTTCAGGGAGAAAAATCAGAATTGCTTTGCAGCTTTTGATATTATGTTTTCCTTTCATTAATGCTGACAACAATTTTTTTTTTTTTAGAAAATACTTTAGCTATTTAGTATATTTCCTGGTAAATTTATTTCCAGTATTAAGTACTTTCCTAGCTACTTCTCAACCCAAGTATACTGATGAATGAAGGAGTTAAGAGTAGATTTATGCCACAGGCATCCTGTGATTATCTTGTTTCCCTTGCTGTTTTCACACCCTTATATTTTACTGCTCTGTTAAGCATTGTTTTTAGACTCAACCTTTTGGAACAGGCCATGCTTGTCTTGCACCTTGCACAAATGGGTCACCCCTGGATAAGAAGGCACTGCAATAGAAATGATAACTAGGAGTCAATGTAGAACATATCTAGGGATTTCTAATCAATGTGTGGGGAAGGGAAAGACTGGTTTTGTTGAAACAGTAAGTACCGGCTACTTTTCAGCTCATTGCTATGGCATGTTTCTCAGTCTTCATAGACTAGCATCAAAATTGTTAATTAGCTTCATACTTTGTTGGGTACTACTGCATGTGGGATGTGCAGTGTCTGTCTTTTCAACATATATCTCATCTGAAACCTCAGGCATGCTTAAGGACTAACTCAGTTAAGAGTTATATGACAAAGAGTCTAATAGAAATCACAGAGGTACAAAGCTGCTTTTGAGAGGAGCTGATCCCCCAAACACTAACAAGAACTGGAATCACATTTACATCACCTCAAGTGACTTTCTGTATAAATGTGGGTTGCAGAAACACATTCTGAAGGAAGCAGTAGGTAGTAAATCTGGAGCATATGGCTACTTTCTTTTACGGGAAATGCAGAATCTGGGCTGAAAATCATACTGGGTGCATCCACACTGCTTAGTCGTGTTAAAAATACCTTGGCTAATTCAGAACAAGACAGTATCTCTACACTGCACAGGCATGAGCTGCAGTCCTGGAAGCTGAAGAGGCAAATCCCAGCTCCTGGCCTTTTAACTAGCCTTGGCAGGTGCAGCTATGCTGCTCTGACCCGGAGCTAGCCTTTTGATGGTTTGGACACACCTGCAAGGTGCAGTAGGCTCCCAGGTGTCACCATATCCCTGGTGTCCATGGTTTGGTCCCACAGCAGAACCCCAAAGCAGTCCCCAGCTCCCAGGAGGCACGGATGAGTGCAAAGCCCCAGTGATGCTGTGAGCCTCACAGCTGCATTGCTGCTTCTGTTTTCAGAGGAGTAGAGCAGCACAGAGTTGAGGAAGCACTGGGGAAGGATTTTAGTCCCTATGTGTTGTTAACTGCACAGTTAGCATGCATACTCCAGTACTTTTTTACCTGGGCACTAAGGGCTCTGTGTCACTCTCTGCTCTGGATACTGGTCAGTGCCTGCTCCTTGGTGACACATAAAGGCTGTGAAGCTCTATGGCCCCATCATTTTGAATAGGATTGGGTCTACCCCTGGTTTTTATCCTTGACTTAATCTACAGGCTTGCACTGGCAGAATGTATGGTTTCACATGTCTGTTTATTCAGTTCTCTAGTGTTCTCTATTTTCTGTATGCTGACACGTTTTATATTCTCTTTCAGCCTCAATACCCTGGAGAAATTCCCACAATGAACCCGCGTTCCTCATTCTACACCCACACCCCACCTAGTTATGATCAGCTCTCTAGGGAAAGCTGACACAGCATTAATGATTTCTATGCATGAGTAGTCATTCGTAATTCAATGCTTTATTGATTTAGAAGGCAATAATTACATTTGTAGAACTTCTGTTTCAAAGTAAATGAAATAATTGAAAGAAAGAACTGTAACCACAATATGACAGGTGGTGGAGTCATATTTTTTTTTTTTAAAGAGTGAAAATTACCAAGTTCCTTTTAAGGCACATACAAGAGCATACGAAGGACATATCCTTCAATAACCCCCTTGCAGATTACACTTGGTTCTTGTGTAAATTTGTCTGCCTTCTTTCCCATCTGAGACAATTGCAAGTCTGTTTAGAGGTCACCTATACTGTCTGAAATTACAGTTCAGTCATGTGAGTGAGCATATGTTTAAGTCGTAGGAAAACATTTTACCAAACATAAATAGAATTTAGCACAAGTTTAAATTAAACATCTAAGTATTCATTCTGAGGCCTGCAGACCAACTCTCATGGTGCCTCTGTGCATGCCATTTTTTTTTTCTGAGGTGAGTGCAGGAAAGATTGTCAGATGGCAACGGTCTAATTTTTAGACATGACAGTCAGCTTCAGTCTGCAGTGCCTTCAGTTGTGATTGCTTTTTGAGGGGTGAGGAGAATCTCTTGGGAAAAGAAAAGACATTACAAGACATTACCTTACACAAATGCTTAAGTGGTATTACTGAACTAGGTAAGGATTTAGCACAGTCAGGACTAAGGGAACTCTCTTTTCCCTTGTCCTCCTTCTCCACCCTCTTGCCATAGTCCTGAAGAAAGTGACTTTCATGACGAGGGAGAATGAATGACAAAGATTAACATTAAGGTGAAAATCTCTTTGTTGGGATATAACAAACTGAAAACACCTGCCAGCATTTGGGATTTGGAGAGAGGAGCCCAACCCTGTGATGCTCCCCTTGAGAATACAATGGAGAAGGAAGAAGGTGTACTTCTAAATCTAGGGTCTGAGGACTTCAATCCCAACACTGTCGTTTGTGTGAAGGGTAAATGTCCACTACCAGCAACAGGCAGGATGTGTTCACTCTGGGATCACAGTTAAATATTTCTGTTCTGCTTTTCCACAGATACACAAAAATAAAGAATATAATTACCTTTTCCAATCTGATAAGAGAACATTATTCACTTAATTTGTATTTTACTCTTTTTCTCAAGAGTCATTGAAAAGATACTTAAAACCTGAGTTTATAAAAATAAAGTGTTTTCCCATCTCATTTCAGGAGCTGGGAATGAGCTTTTATTTATTTATTATTATTATTATTATTTTTTCAGCTTGAAATGAAAGTTTTGTGAACTCCAGTACCAGTTCCTGTGAATCAATGTGTGTTGCTCCTCTACAGAGAAAATGGAACAAATGGATACTTACAGAATTCCTATTGGGAGAGTCAGACCCACTGCCAGAACTGCCCTTCTTAGTTTTCTGAGCTAAGGAAGTCCCAAAGCGGAGAGTTTCGTACACAGGATCAACTTTATTGCCACAGGCTGCAACAGAAGGAGCAAAACACACATCAATCCCTGAAAGGTATTTCTGGCTGTGTTCCTGCTCCACTTGGAGAAACATCTGCTTGTACCAACATGTTGGGATGTATGTTTAGAAAAGTAAGTTGAGAGACTATCCTGATAAAAAGCAGTTGAATAACTTAGTGGAATTGGCTTTTGCTAGCAATTGTTTTGCTGCCTTTCTGCTCACATAAAGATCATCCTTCCCTCATACAGGTTCTTTGAATCCCTGTCATTCCCTCATCTCACTTCACCTGCAACCCTCCTTCCCTACTCACCACTGATACTGCCTATGTCAATGTAAAGGAGACAATATACCAAGAGACTTTAATCCATGTTTCCTGCCTGTTCTGGGATCACTTTCAACACTGGCTATTTGATGGGAAAAACCATGACAGAGCACCTGGGTGGTGTGCGTGGGCCATCACCTTTATGCCATTAACCCTCATAACACTGCTACTGCGATAACATGGAAAAGCAGGATGACCTGGATCTTCCTGGAGAAATGTTGATATCCCCAGTGTGGGACAAACTGGGGTCTGGGGGCAGTCATCAGAAAGTACTCACAGTTAGGAATTTGCTCCAGGTTGCTCAGCACAGTCTAGGGGTAGCCAGAAAGGCCACCACTCCCACTGGTGGGTCTGATCATTTCTCACTCCCACTCTCCCTCTTAGCTAGTCCTGAAATAGTCTCCTATGGCAGAGAAATGGGTGTCTTCAATTGGCATGAAGGGATCCAGATGAAACCCTTTTATACTTACTGCATTATTAGACCTCAGCCTCCTTTGTTATACAAGGCAGTAAACATTTAGCATACAGTACCTTAGCAGCACTGTATAAAAGGAAGAAAATTTTGGCAAAGTACTGAAAAAATACATGGAATTTTGATTTTTGATGAGAAAAAAGCACACCTCATTTTTTAGTCAAAAAAAGTCATTTTCTCAAAATGTTTCAACTATTTTTGACAAAAATGACAGATGTTTTTTAGAAAGAGAAATGTAAATGAAATTCACTTAACTGACTTTTTTTTTTTTTTAATCATTAAAAAAAAATGCCCTTTTTAACAGGCTCTTATTTTTGGCATTCATCTTTTTATACTGCCAGGCTTGCTTGGTCATAGTACTTGTGGAAAGGAGTATTATCCAGAACCAATTCAGCTTCTCCATTTCAAAAATTTCCCTTTCAATTATTACAATGAGAAAAATCTGGTCTTTTAAACACCTGGGGAAAGTGTAGAAACATTCAATAAGGAAAAAAAATAAAGTAAGAAAGGTGGGTGAGAAAGAACAGGAACCTAGCAAGTCCCTCAAGAGCCAGACCAGTGATGTGAATGCCTCTCACTGTTTTGATGTCTGTCTCTTACCTTGTTCTTCCCAGCTCAGACCTTCACCTCAGTATTCTACTGTCACCTTTCTTCTAAGTTTCTACCTTGAGATCAGGTGGCTATTATTATAAACAAGATTATTGCTAAGAGGTTATTGTGTAGTGGGTTTTGAGTGAAATGCACAATAAACACACCCTCTCCTCTTCCAGCTTTGTATCTTTGAAGTGGTCCTTTCCTGAGATGGCAAAAGGACATACAGTCACTGAAAGGAGCTGGAAGGCTGCTGAGGGCAAATACCATGGCTGGAAGTCTGTTGCTGCTGTTGCAGAGCACTGCCAAAGGGAGACTGAATGGAAAAGCAATCAAAACCTACCAATAGGCATCACTTCTTTGATGCAGCCAAACTGTTCATGAATGAGTAGTGGTGAGCTGTAGTACCGTCGAAATCCCTTTGGCTGGAGGGAGAGAAAGCAAAAACATATGAAGTGCGTTGCTGCCATGATTGACGTAGTAGAAATAAACTCAGCTCTTTGGCTAGTGGCATAAGAGAGAGGATTTTTCTTCTGTGAAGTGTGGCAAAGATGGAAATTTGCCTCTTGTTGTTGAGTCACTGCAGGGTGCAGAGATCAGGGATTTATTTGATTTTTTTCTCCTGGAAAAAACTAATTTCCCATATTTATGTAGAAGGAGGGGCTCATTTCCAGCCTCCTCTTTTCTTTTGTCTTACACAAAAGTAGCACTAATTAATTGCAGCAGAAGTGCTGAATCATTAGATGTTCTGGGGAGCTCTATGTTCACCTCTCCCTTTCTTCTTATGTGAATTTGCATTGATTTTCATTTGCTAAACAAGCATCTATCCTTCCCCACCCTGTCTCCAAATTTCCATGTTCTCAAGTAAAAAAGTTGTGAAACCCAAGAAACATAGAACAATTCTACGTATTTTTTTAAAGCTTGCTGCTGACTGACCACAGCTTCCACTGCTTTTTTTGTCTAGCAAGGTCAAAAAATTCCCCAAGTCAACACCAGATGTACCCTAAATGTCTGTTTGTAGAGAAATGCACTATAACAACTCAGGCTATACCATTAAAGAATACCACAGTATTGTCAATAAAGGTGTCCTGTATCACTCTAAAGACCATCCTTAGAAGATTAAATATTTTCTGTTAATTTTCTATCTACCATCTCAGGTTGGAAGTATCTCAGGTAAAGGCTGAGTACCCAAAATGAAAGTGCTAACACCTAAGTCTTTGGAAATACCTTTCGAGGCATTAGAGATTCACAAAAGGATTTTCAGACCTCTGATCTTTGCAGGCCTTTAGAACCTCTAGCCACACTGAGAAGTGGAAAAGCCTCATGAGGATATGCATATTTTCTGTACCCTATATTCAATATACATTAAAAAAAAAAAAAAAGATACAGGACTAGTTCTTTCACTAATGAGCTGCAATATGGATTAAGAAGGAATGAGGGGACTGATATATGTGGTTTTTTACAAGAATAAATTCCAATTCCCCAGCCTCAGTTTGGCCCCAAACAAACCAAATTCAGACACCGCATGAACTCGTAAAACTCCCATGACTTTGCTGGACTTCTTTCTGCTATAAATTTTGCCTCTTGTTTTCTGTTTTTTTAAACTAGTGACCACAACAGTTGAGGCTGGGATCAAGCAACATGTGAAACAATTAGTGTGACTTAATATTTGGCTTGCCCCAGGCCTGCAAGAGGGTAATTCAGCTCTTCAACTTCCTGTACCAGAAAGACTCACACTAGGGCTATGATTATGCTTTAAATGTATCAAGATTTGCTTCAGGAGTACAAACAATGATAGCATTCACTAAATATACTTGGAGAGAAAAGATCTTTCCAGGGAGAGGTGGGTTTTCTGGCCCTTTTGAAGTCAATGC
Organism: Anser cygnoides; assembly: GCF_040182565.1. NCBI lineage: Eukaryota > Metazoa > Chordata > Aves > Anseriformes > Anatidae > Anser > Anser cygnoides. The sequence goes on from NC_089874.1 coordinate 69,573,435, forward strand.
TTGCTTTTTTTCCTCATATAATATATGAGGCTCTTTTTTTTTTTAGCTTAGATTTGTCTTAAGTGCCTTCAGTTGGCACGTTTGCAACAGAACTGAAAACATCTGAAACAGGAGTATTTATACCCATTTTCCATATTCCAAATAGTCATTTTCCCAAGTGTTTTTTGGCCTTTTTTACTGGCCTTCGCCAGTAATGAGAACCTGCTGCTCAGAAGGTGACCCAGGTACTAAGGTGCTGTGTCCATACAGGGCAGGTCTCCTGTCCTACTGAGAGATTGCTTAAAGCTCTGTACTGTCTCACTGTGAAATCTCCTTCAGTCTTTTTTTTTTTTTTTTAAAGATGAATTATTGTTTTTTCTTCAAGCCCTAACAGTAGAAAAAAAACAATAAAACATAATTTGAAGGCTTTTTCTTTTGTTAAACTCCGCCAAAATATTTTGACTAATATGTAGCTTTTCCTGTAGAGATTTCAACTACAGCAAGTATGGTTTAAATCATAGGAATTAATTCTGATATGTAGCTAGGTTTGGATTATGTAATTGTATTTTCAAGTAAATGCTAGCCTGGGGGATTATGTAATTGTATTTTCAAATAAATGCTAGCCTGGGGGTCTGGCATACAAAGCAAGGTATGTCGTGTCCTACCCTCAGCACCACCCCCCCCCCCCCCCGCCCCTGGCACCCTTGCTGCCCTGGGCTGCTCACTTACCAGCTTGCCCATGCAACGCTGTTGTCCAGTACTGTCTGCACACTTGTGGTGGATGCTCATCTTACAAGCTTTACAGCGCAGTCCATGTTTAGTGTTTGTCCCTGTGAAATGCAAGGAAATAATTTAATTAGACAAAATCAATAGTTTCCATGCACTAAACAAATTTCCATGCATTTAACGAATGACCTGAAAGAGCTGATGTGTAGGTCAGTTGTAGTAGTGTAAATACTGATGGCAAACTTTACCTTGCTTATTTTTTTTGTATGCATATATACATGCATTTTCTTTACATCCTCTTCAAATTAGGCATTTCTTCCCTAGGCTCTTTCTCAAGCTAGTGCTGCCTTCAGATATATATTGAATTATGCCCTATTGTGTGATAGTTCTGTTAGTGATGTCTCATCCTTATGAACATCAAGCAAAATTCCTTTGCTGTTTCATAAGGGTTTGGCATGGGAGCAGTGCATGGCTGAGGGAGCCACCAGAGGACCATCCAGGCTCTGAAGCTGTCCTCGGGAGCCAAGCCATCAGCAGAGGGACAGGTTTCATGGGTAAGAGGTAGCTCCAGATGTGCAAGAAAGGGGCTGAGACATCTTGCTTAGTGTTACCTTCCCATCCACCTAGGGGCTGCAGCTCTTGCTTCCCCAGGCCAGTGCTCAGGGACATGCAGGAATTGCTCCCTGCCCCTTGCATAGCCCTGAGCTGGGCAGCAAGGATGTCATGGACCTTTCCTTGCTCTCTTTCACTGACAGTGAAAAAATCTAGTCCCACAGTTTGGGGAGCTCCAGCAGAAATTTTGCTGTACCGAAGCAGACTTCTCCTTGTTGGGCAATAGTTGTTCTGCATTATCTTCAATGTGGACCTATTCTTAAATATCAGAGCTGAATCTGTGCTTCCAGGTAGGAGCAGTCACTCTTATTCATACACCTGTAAGACTTTCCAAACTGTGCAGTATCAGTTAGGCTGCAGCAACTCTTTTCCTCCTGCCATGGGACTGTATAAGTAGGATGAGTAAACTATGTCAGTTCATTATCATCTACTGTGAGAGTGAATGATGTAGTAAAAACAAAAACAAAAAAAAAAAAAACTGAAACAAACCAAAAAAAATTCTTGACATTTTAACCAGCCCTCATTAGTCAGCTATGATAGGAATATTAGTCAGAGGAGTCAGAAGATCCCACATCTGAAAGTACTCATGTAGCTCTTGGTTATTCGAGTAGTCAGCACCATGTACACGCTGCTGACTTCACTCAGTTAAATGCTGCTTCTGAAAGAAGCATTTCAGGGAAAGATGCACCAAATTGGTGCCAAAAAAATGAGCCTTAATAGGACTGCTTTCAGGGGAGGATGTCCCTGAAGTGGCCACTTCCATGCCAGGCATAGGCAGGCTGGAGGAGCTGGGGTGGCTTCGCTGAGCAAGGCCCAGGCATTTCATTTGTGTGCTGTTTGTAGGGCAGGGAACCAGCATCTTCACTGCCTTGCTGCCAAGACCATTGGAGAGACAAGGAGTGAATGGAACTGGGCATTTTGGGGTGCACTCTGGGGGCCTCCCATGTGCTGCCTATCTGGCCCTTCTCAGCTGAGCTGATGCATGGAGACTCACTGCTCAGGTACCTGCAGATTCCTAGCCTCACTCATAGGGCCTTTTTTTCTAGTAAGCACAAAATTCACTGGAATATATCCCTGCTGTTTTGTTTGTTTGTTTTTCTGTGTGGTTGCACCTGGATTAGTGTGCTGTGAGGACTCTTTTTCATCCCTCCTGATGGTCAATGACCAACACAGACAGCTGTGAGAAACTGGGACTTCCTCCACGTTGCTTTATTAGATCTACTGGATGGAAAAAGAAAGGAAAATGACATCTTTGCCTACAAAACAGGTATTTAGCATCAGTGTTTACACTGGGTCTAGCTCTCTTCTCAGGCTGGTCTGTAACGGTGAAACTCTTACCTGCTTTACCAAATCATTCCTGAGATTCAGCTAAAAGGGCAGACAGCGTCACAGTCCTTTCTGCTGGCTGTTATGCTATTCCAGCCATTTTAATGTTAATGTTACATGGTATAACTGTGTGACCACAGAAGATACACATTTGTTGATGTAACTGAGCATTCAAATGATGTGCAAAATGAATGCAAAGTAGACGTGCTACTTTCAAAATCAAACAACTTATTCAGAAGAGAAATCTGTGGGCATGTAGAAATAAGCCGTGATCAGTGTAATGCAGTAAGTTACAAAAGAGTAATACTTTACGTTTCTATTACTGAATGCTATTTGTTACATATGGACAGGTAAATAGTTGCTTCCAAGAGAGGAAAAGTATTTCACATATTTGAGTCTACAATAAGGGTTTTTTTTTTTTTTTTTAATAAAAATGAAATTGCCTTCAACTACCAAAAGCTTCAATCATCAATTCATTGTCACTTTTAACTACTTGGTTTACTTTGGGACTAGGCAGCTTGGAAGTAATTTGCAAATATCTCCCAGCCTCCCTCTGAGGGCTTAAAGAAGAAGAATTTATTCTGTATTTACACTTACCCATCATACCTCAAGCTCTGAAAAAGGCATTTCTACAGGAAACATTTTAATTTTCCCCCAGGATAAATCTTTCTTCTCCAGTTTCTTTTCTCCATCACACTAACTCAAACCTCCTCAGAGGATCATGGCTAAGCTATTTCAAAACTGCATGCCAGAAGTTAGACAAATACATACCGGCAGTGCATCTGCCCCCAAAACTCCTGAGATTCAGCACTGAGGTACAGTCACAGCTCACGCTGTGAAGAAGAACTGGTCCACATGTGGTACAGGTGTAAATAAGACCAGGGTTTGACCAGTGGGGTCAATTTTTGGGCTAACATCTAAGCAAGCTTGTTGACTTTGCAGGGGCTTTGTTTGGCTTTGCTGGTTTTGGAAGGCATCCCTATAGTTTGAAACTGGGAAAAAGCAGGCCGAACATGGGTGTTGCAAGCAATTTACATAAAGCTGACTGAACTTGTTGACAGTCACACCAGTATGAAAGAGGTATTTCATGATGCCTAAAGTAGTAGCATAGGATATAGCAATGTCTAGAAACATTATTTGAAAATAAATTCCCCCAGAGAGCATGAGAAAGCAAGGAATTTGGACTGAACATACATTCAATAGTAGAAAATAAGTGGCATTAATCACTAAAAGTAAAAAAGAAATAATGTAATAATGATGGTAATAATAATAACAACATACTGGGGCAGACTATTTGAGGGAACTTGGGTAGGTTCACTTATCTCTCATAGGACACCAGGGTGTGTTTGAAGTTGAAAGCCTCTCTGTGGTGGGCTTATTCCCACTGGGTTAGTCTTTCCACAAGCTGAAATGTGGGGAAGGGAGAAAATGAGGAAAGAGTTAACATTTGAGATGGCCAAAGCAGTTTCTGGAAGGGGCACTATTCCTGCAGAACCTGTGAAGTTTGGGACACTAAAAATGCTGTTCTCAGGGATTTCTGCTGGGCATATTGCTCTGGCGAACAGCAAGCCTGGTCATTGCTCTTTGCTTCCTGCCCCCTAAATATCTGGCAGCATGACTGCAGCCTACAATTTATTCCCAATAGCAGATATTCCTCTATGCCAACCTTAATGCACAGCTGGAAGCTACTGGTATAACATACTCACTGAAATGCCTTTAGCCATCCCAAACATACCAGTCATCTCCATCTGTGGTGGATCAGAAATAGAGGGACTAAAGGCTTTGCAATTAAGCTGAACTTTGAGGACCCTACCTACAATTTGCTTCAGTTTTCTCTCAAAGGAGGAGGAGATGAACAGCTTTGATGGACTCTTTATCATTATTTTAAATAAGTAATCATCCCTATTCCCTTCTCTGAAGAACCTTATTGTGGTTGCTTAAATTATTAAATGCTGAGCATATCAGAACAAAGGTCCTGCTCAGTCCCTTTTTGTTTGCAGTCTTGAGATTATTTTTATTCAATGCAGAGTACTTCATTCAGTGAACAGAGTGGACAGTGTTCAACGAATGGGCACCTTTATTTAATACTTCTTTTTTACCTTCATCGGTCAGTGTGTGTTCTTTTACGTCATCTGCATATTTCCAAATAGAAGATGATTAGTAGCATCATTAGCTTTCCTGTGGTCCCACTGTCTTTGCCTCTTTATGCCTTGCAATATGAACATGTTTGCCAAAACTAGGATGCCATGGCTCCTATCTGAGGGACTAATAGGTAAAAGGGGAAGAGGTGTCTCTGATAAGGCACTACTTGGCCCAGATGATGGTGTTTAAGTTGTGAAAATTGCAAGCTGTTAGAACTGTGGTTTAGAATGGAAAGTACTAGACATGTTTAGTTGACTTGTAGTGCACATAAACATACCTGTCAATGTAGTCACAAAATTCATATAGGAAGACAACACTCACAAATGCACGTGCACATGTCTGGTGTCCTGTTTATTAACACATCTATTCATTTTATCATGGTCAGTAAAGTCTGGTATAGTTTTGCAAATGAAAAAGCCAAAACTGCCAAAAGAAACAGTGTTTCACTGGAAGCAAATGAGGAAAACTCATGTCAGGATACTTGAGTGGCTCTTAAACTTACAAATGAGGTTCTGTCACAGTTGTTTTCTTCAGATACCAGTTAATGCATGCAGACACCTAACACTAGAAGGACACTTTGTTTTGAGAAGCAGGTCATATTTAATAACACCTTGCTAGAAATACTCTACAACTGGGTCAGCTCCCATCTGAATATCTAAACCAGGGGCTAGGTTTTTTGGTACAGCCATGGAAAATTCAATCTTAAACTGTTCTGATAATGTGACCCTAAATACTACCAAAAGGACATCAATTTCATAAATCTAAGCCTTTTCTGGAGGAAGTCCTAATGGGATCAGAACACCTCAATTCAGGTGAATGGAAACATTCGAAGGCAGAGAGAGAGAGAGGAGATGGAAAGGGCAGAATTCAATTCCAAGGCTTTATGCCCGTCTCTCCAATGAAAGTAATTTAGTAACTACTCTTCATTTCAGGAAAGTGACATTTGTTCTAGGGAATGCAAATGAGAATTGCATTTGTCACATGCTTGCAAACAGAACCTTTATCATCCTCTTGGCCAGCACAGCTATGGCTGCAGCACTGTTGGATGATGCTTTTTGCCTGTTGTTTCTAGACTTAACGTAAGATTAATAGCTAGTAAGTGAGAATGAGCTCTACAGCCTGAAGAAATCTGAAAGAAAATTTCAGATGTTGGTAACAACATGACATCATGCTGAGTATATAAAGATAACCATATTAGGCACTTATGCTAAAGTGAGAAAAAAAAAAAGAAGAAGAAGAAAGGGTAAAAAGATTCAGGTCTCTATCAGTAAGAGACAGAGAAAACTAAGAAGGGCAAAGACACAGGCTGGCACCTCCAGCTAGCCCAGCTGTGACCCAACCACTATTTTTTGTTGTTCCAGCTGAGATGAACGTGCCAATCAGAAATCGTTTTGATTTAAAGCTTTCATAAATAAATACATTTAAAATTACTTATTTTCCACAGAACTTCAACTTCTGCTGTGGGAGGCTGATAAAAATAATGAGTGCCTTGCCCCCTTTCTCCCTGAGCACATTTGGAATTGTCACCAGAAATCTGTCTCTGTGCCAGAATTTATGGGAAATGGAGAATTTAAAGCAAGCTGGGCCAGTACTGTAGCAGTGAGGGGTTTGGGATGTCACCTTAGAAGGAGAAAGAGAAGTCCCTGAAATAGCACTGGTGACTCTATATCCATCTCTTAGTCTTTGCACAATGTCCTCCCCTGCCCCCTTCTTCATTTTTTTAATTAATTGTTTTTGCGTAAAAGCTTTGACACTGAAAGGATGGAGACTATTTTTAAAAAATTCCTCTATGGCTACTTCCTTTCCCCACATCCGGCTGCCACTGGAGACAAATGCTCACTCTCTTCCTTTGTCCTCACTCTGCCTCAGACCACAAGAGCTGCAGATAAAACAGAGAATGACATTTTCTGTGCAGGATACTTACCCCTTTTAATTTAAAAATCTTGATTCCCCCAAATCATTAGGTTAACAAGGATAAGCTAGGCATCATTTTGCTCATCCTTCCTTGGTCTTCATCACTTTGCCTTGGCTGACCTCAGGAATTGCCCCTTTATCTGCCCTAGACAACACCCTCTTGCTTCATCTTAAATGACACAGGGATCCCATCACTTGCCCAGCTGACACACGGAATCCCAGCTGGCCTACAGATTGGAGTCCAAACCCATGCTTCCTAGACATCCTAGATGACCAGCCACTGAATATCAATCCCGTGTGATACTGTTGGATGCAACGTTGCCAGGTGTATTGACTGATACACAAATATTCCTCTTCCATAAAACTACCAGTGCCACTAGCAATTGACCCATTGCACTTTCTACTGTTAAATACCGGACCAAATGGATTATTCAAAAAAAGCAATAAGGAGAGGAAATGTTCTTAGACTGTTCACAGATAAATGGATTACAGCAGCTCTTGGCATTTCCATTTTGTCAATTCAAAAGGATCTATCTTCCTTTTTGAGGAGAAAAAAATCACACTTGATAGGTAGCCTTCCCTTTTGACTTGCCTAAATTGTCTACACTCATTTGAACACTGGCAAAAACACTCCATGCATGAATACCATACAGGTAGGATGAAGAGATCAAAGCATATAGAGAAAAGCAGGCAAAAATCTTTTTTAGGCAAGTTTTCATGAGTAAAAGCAGCATGGGATTGACTTCAAAAGTTTTACCTTCTGGCTGGTATTTTTTCTATATTCTTTTTATATTCTATATTCTATATATCTATTCAGTTCAAAACATGCTGAGTTACAGGTAGGCTAAACCTATAGTTCTTCTGGAAGGGGAATACTATACAGAGAAGTCCAACACCAGGTATGATCTAGAAGAGGAACCTCTCTATTTGCACCCAAGTTGCCAGGTCCGGACCTGACACCTCAACCGGTTGGAGTGAGCATCCCCTTTTCCTGAGTTTATTTTGTGCCAGTCTAAACTGAATTGGGTGCTGGGACAAGCAGTGACTTGTATGTTTGTATTTTGTAGAGCAGAACTTGATTTCCAGCCACAGTACCTGTCCTGTACAATTAATAATTTTTAGATTATGTGTCCCTGAGAGGACCGGATCTATTTGAGTGCCTACCTCATTCAGTGTCCCTCTAGCAATATACAATGTTTAAATAGCACAAAAAGTTGCCTTGTATGTAGGCAGGCTACAAAACAGTGCATAAAATTAGAACCGACTTCCTAGTGACATAGTTTTCTTTAGAAACGATGTGCTGAGAAAAAAATGAGGCAGTAATAGGCAAGTTTTCCTTCAAGGGCTGTTACAGAAAAGAAAAATATCCATGCTAAAATAAAGTTCTTTCTAAATTCATGGTTTTAAATCATACATAACAGCAAGAGGAAATGCCTTTATTTCTCCTGCAAATCAACTTCATAACTTCTTTGCAAAGAACTTCCAATGCTGACAGCCCTTTTATACTGTGGTACAGGAGCAATGAGATTTACTTAAAAGGCAAATAGGCTTTTCCTGTCTCCTGGTCCAAAAGAGATTCTCATTGTTGATGCTTAATGATCAGAAGAGGATGAAATTCACTGCCCTGTACTGAAAAAATTGGCTGCAAGGGTTTCTTTTGGCAATGCACTTTTCACATATTCAGCAGCTTTGCTATAAATGTCTTCCCCTGAAAGGAAATATCCACCTCCATATTTCTTAAAATATTGTCTTATGTTTTTGATCATCTAAATGTTAGTTAAGATGCAGGAACACCATGATAAATAAACTAACAGCTAACTGTATTATCGAAAGAAAAAATCCCGTCCTCTAAAACCCAAACATAATCAATGTCTCCAATGTTCTTTGCTCTAAATAAACTGACACTGATATCTCAATAACAACTACTGTAGACAATCATTAGCACTCCCAGACTTCTTTGTAGATCTTTGCACTGGGTTATTTTTCTGAGAAGGAAAATAGCTCCAATGTGATAGGCATGGACTTGTCTATGGAGGTTGATACTGAACTACACTAGAGATGATTGTACCAGCGCTGAGAAGGACAAGGTGATATGGAGAAATTAAACCTGGTATGGCGGCCCAAAGAAAGACTAGATGGCTGACTGGTGGTTGATCTTGGTCTTAGTAATATTAGCAAATACAGCATGGACAGTAACTCTCATTGAGATGAAAATGATTAAAGTCAGATTTCAAACAAGGTCCCCATGTTGGCAAGCTCAGTTCATTTGTACCTCTGTTCTTGCATATGCTGAAATGAAGAGCTGTCCAGTTGCAACTTTTTTTCCTTCTGTTTTGAGATGCTTTGAAAAAGCACATGAATATTTTAGAATTACTTATATATGCTGAAATCTTGATTTTTTTGAAGGGCTTATGTGGGAAAGGAATTTGCAGGTGGCTTTGTGCTATTTTACGTGTTCCTGAATTAGAGATAATGAGGAACCAAGCGGTAGAAACAAAAACTTGAACAAGGTCGAGATAAAGTAAATTGGCTACAGTGTTAAAGATGAGCTTTGGGCAGTGGCCAATTGCTGGCTGGCTCGAGGCGCATGTCTGAGAGTCTCTAACCAATTGTATGACAGATTCGGGCGCGTGGACAGCGCGTGGGGCTACAGGAAAAGTATACGTAGTAGTGAAAAAAGGGCAATAAACGTCTCCGATTCGAGAGCCATCAGGAGTCTGTGTCGTGCATCCCTTCAGGCTTATACCATTATCGAGGAGTTGAAAACAAGAAAAATAGTATGTGAACAAAGACTATGCTGCAAAATTAAGAGTGTGTCTCTAGGATTGCTGAAAATGTGGGAAAAGAATTATAGAACAAAAGAACAGCCTGCCCTTAGCAAAGGGATTTAATATCCTCTCTGCTCTGCTAATGGATTTTTAACATTTCTTGTTGGTTACAGAGCTCCATCATCAATGGGCTTGAAATGAGAGACTGCTGTGTGCTAGAAGATGAGGGCAATCTGACTATAAAATGTTTAGTTAAAAAAAAAAAACAAACTGATATGTAAACAGACAGCTGCTCTCTGGCCTTCTGCTCTTTCAGACTTATTGAGGGTTTTGGCTCTTCTGTGGTGCAGCATGAATACTCCGTCATCAGCGCAACCTCCCTCCTTGTTCCTGTTCTTTGTTAGCGCAGACAGACTAGCAGCGCCTGCAGCAAAGGGCCTCACATGACATGTGGTTTACCATGGCCATGATTCTCCTCCCTCCCCCTCTTTTATCCATTTCACAGTAGCTGGCAACGAAGCTGGAAAGTGGAGTGACAGAGGATAACTACACTCATCTCTGCCTAACACCTATTGCATGGTCAGGATGCGGCCAGAAACAGGCTTCTGCTCCAAAGCTATTTCTGCCCTTGGATGCACACACAGCTGGGTAAGACTTCATCAGAAGCTGCAGGTGTAAGTGACAGGAGGATGTGGTGAGATCAGAGATGACTCAGGGCACTGCTGTAGGTAACTGGGCAGGTATAACCATTTTGCTGGGATCAGTTTTCAGGGAATTATTTTTACTGTTAATCACAGCATGCTGCTTCTTTACAGAGTTTTACAACCATATTGTATAATGAGGTGTTTCAGTTCCTTTTTCACAGCAATTATGAAAGCAAAAAAGTGAAATGCTAGATGTGGAAAAACATTCAAATGAACCTTTTCAACCCACGTGCAAGTTTTCAGAAAAATCTTTTTCAAAACAAACTTAAACTAACACATTTCAAGAAAAGGTTACTGATTTCAGCGAAATGACAGAAGTCAGGCATAAAACCGCTTTTGACTATTTCTGTCATCTGCTCAGAGAGGCAATCTCAGCCTTCACTGTTACAACCTGAGACCAAATTTAGACCCTGACTCATTGCAGTGCTGGCTTAAAGCACACTTACAAGTGCACCTCTATGTGGCATCAATTATTGTTTAAAAGAAAAAGAAAAACTTCTGTCGAATGATTATATTCAAGTTTCTGCAGCTCAGCAATGCAAAATAGTGTTACCTGCCTTGGGGTCAATCTGGGAAGCAAAGAAAACCAAAAAGGACACTTAGCTGAAATTTTACTTGATTAAATTAAACCAAAATTGCCAAACTGCTTTCTAAGATTTTACCTATCCCCAGGAACAGCTTCAACGCATCACTGAAACTCTCCAGGGTTAACAAAGATTTGCATTATCTCAATTCACCCTAGATTTAAGTAGGAATAAACCAAACTGATTCAGGTCATAACTTTTCTCATCTACATGCGCAGCTTGCATCAGCATGATAATGTCATTTGTTGTCCAAAAGCCTGATTTAAAGTATTGACCACATAATTATGTTACTGCTATCAGAGATAAGGAAAACTATAGGCATAAACAGTCTAGGTAGCTACAACTGTCTGGCCTGTACACTGATATAACCTGTAAAAAAAAAGAAATCCAGTAAATTCCATCAAATAACTTTGCTTTTAGCAAAATGATTTCCAGTGCAAGAGGAGCTGTTTGTTGGTGGGATGCCTCTGAAGCCATGGTGTTTATTTATTTATTTATTTATTGGGGGTGGGGGGCGGCTGGGAGGAGGGAAGATTGTTATGTCAGATTGCACTGGCACAGATGGATTTTACTAACAGGCATCTGGGTCAATACATGTATTCAGATTTAGGAGATGGAGCTGTCATAAGCAAAAAATAGCTGAAATTGTGAACACTAATTGGCAGCAGATAACTGTGTGTATGCACGTGTGAACATCCAAAACTGAATTCCTGAACCCTAAAGAAGGAGCCTGCTGCTTGCAAGCGGTATGGCTGCTTGGAAATTTTTATAACACTTGGACTAAACAGAAGTGACACATCTCAAATCCTCCAGCTAATAAAAAGACATGAGACAGACCCCTCAATTAAGAGGCTAATCATACTCTGTTCTTCTTTCTGCACAGTCTACTTACACTGGAGAAACGGTAGGCTTGGTTTCCAGAAGAGCTGGTACTAGAAGATGGATTTCTGAAAAAAAGCGGTCTTAGAGAGAACAAAGTGAAGACTCTGGTCAGAGAGAAGATCCTGATAGTAGGGAAGTGTCTTGGAGATGAGGCAGACATGGAGATCAATGTTGGGGAAGGTCCATGGACCTTGGCCAGGGGTGCTCAAGATTACTAAGTGTAAGCAGCATCACCGCAGGAATGAACATGGTTCTTCAGTATAACCCAGTGTCCTCTCTATGTTGGCATTTATGCTGCCTTGCCTATAAGAGGTCAGCATTATTTCTGATTCTTTCATTAAGCAACAGGCTCAATTTTACAGATGAGGCATTTTGAAAGAGCATCTGTGAGAGATGCACCCAAATTCCATCAGTCCTAAGTGCTGAATTTTCTGTTGCTCTTCAGAAAAATCTGTTTCAGCTAACAAAGATTTTGTTGCCCTCAGAGAACACCACTAAGCAGTACAGTCTGCCAGAGCATTTCATCAGCTTGTTATGGAAAAAACTGCTTGTCAGAGGTTGTTGCTCATCTGCTGCTCTTCAAGAGAAACCATCCTGTGTCCTCCCTTCTAGTGATATTTAAGATTTGTTGTACTCAGAGGTCATTTGTCCTATCCAGAGATTATTAATGGAAAACGGATTTGTATGCTCAGCTGAGTTGAGGGACTAGGTTTAGAAAAACATCTTTGGTGTAACTTCTCCATGTTTATTAGCTATAACAAACATTACAAGACAGACAACATCTTAACATGCAGCTGTAAACAGATGTGCAGATGAGCCCCTGATGATGCCAATGTGTTGTGCCTGCGTTTAGAGAGGTAGACAAGGTGTCACTTTATGACACTACTTTGTCCCCACGTTTCAGAAGAAGACCTGGGGAAGCACTGAGTCTGCCTAGAGAGTTTCATATGCCACAGGGATTGTAAAGCCTGATACACTTCTGAGAGTTGCAGCTTGAAAGGCAAGCTATATTAGCATTGCAAATACTCATTCTCTCATCAGTACACAACCCCCGTTAATGTATAACACTACACCAATGAAGTCAATCAGGGAAATACTGACTATGGCTTTGTAGTTCACAACAACTCAGAGGTTATGCCAGCCATAACCCATTTCCACTCTTGGCTGGGAAAGTGGAATTGTTTTCAAGGGAGGAAGACGCATGCTTCCATCCCTTTTATTAAGAACAAATATTTCAAGATTTTCAAAATCATTGCTTGCATGTTTTAAAGGAAACTATAACGTAACCACAGTTTCCAAGCGCAGAACATGTCTTCAGAATTTGAAGAAAAGGAGGGGATCCGTGTATGTGCAGCACCCTTCATCACATAAGATAGACTTATGTCAAAGAGGAAAAGTTACTGATTCTGTATAACCTGGAAAATTAAACTTTATGCAATTTAGAGTAGATAACTACTTAACTTGCATTTACTTGCATTCATATTACAAAAGCAGAAAGAGTCTGGGAGAAGTGATAAGTCTCAGCAATCAATGCTTCATATGAGCCACAAGAATCACTGCTCTCTGAGACGTATTAAGGACAGCAACAAACAATGGTGAGCAGGCATTTTACTCTACATGATGGCAATGCCCTACTTGAAAAAACATTTCTGACAATTGCCTCATTTTATGGTTTTTGCAACTTCTAGTAAGGTGGAGTGCTTAATAATTTCCCTTCTAGATGATGCTTTTTTCAGCTATATGACAACGTGTTATCCACATAATAGTGATACTTTGGTCGACAGAAGGTTGGTTTCAAAGAAGATGTATCTAATTTTCTTATCTGAAAACACCTGATGTCCCAAATGAGCTCAGAAAAAGTACATAGAAGGACATTAAAAAGTTTGTATTCTTCTTCATTCCTGGGTCTTTAAAAAAATTAAGCTTACCATTACGTTCCTCTCTAGGGCTGATCTCAGGAGTAATGGCCAGTACCGAGCAGTCACAGGGACCTAAGATTAGCATTACTTCAGCTACATTGGTGTTTTTCAATGTAGTTTTGGGTCATAATCATCTATGCTAACATCACTGAAATACTGATTGTAGATGTACTGGAAATGTTTTTGTTTTCCATCTAGTTAGTCAGCAAATGTTCGCCAACATCTTTAATGTCTCTTTTCACTAAGCATTAACTGCAATTTCGTATTAATAGCAATTTTACAAAAATTACAGTGAGCTTGGAAATTATCTAGGAACAAATGTGAAACATGCTTGATGCTGTTCAAGGACAAATGTGATTTTAAAATATATTTCCACCCTCTTTTCTCAGCTAAGCTGTTCCTGATTATCCAATTTACTGATAACATTCCTGCCTCATCTCAGAGGAGGAAGCCCTCCCAGAGGATAAACAGGCTAAATATTTCCTTTTCAGTATTTGCTTTAAAGTATGTTTAACTATTTATTACCAAAGAAAAATACTAATTTAACACATGTATAATGTCTGGCCCTCTGTACCTACTTCACAAATGTGGGACTGCACAAATAGGATATTTTTTGTCACATTTAGAAGAAATAGGAGAGGTACCCATGGAACATATCTATACTACGTATACTGTATGCATGTCTACTTTTCTTTCCACCTTTTCATCCACACTCTATTTATTTTGCTATACAAACTATCCATTTTCTGGAAATTTTACAGAGTCCAGATGACATTGTCTATACTTGACTAGTCTATAACTAGCAGTTAACTGCATGCTGCATAAATTGATTCATGTAGCACTTAACTTCCTATTTCCAGCAGGCTTTTGTTTAGCTCTTGTTAGAAGGCTCTTCCTGGGAAGATCTACGCTTATGGAGAATTATTAACTCAAGAAAGAAATCATAGGAGAAGCTTGGCTGAGTATTAAGCTAGTAGATATGTTAAGATCATTATTTTGCATATTTTTTTTTCAAACGTGTGTTAAAAAAAACAACACAATGTTTCTTTTAAACTCTTGCACAGCAGGTCAGAGGGGACTGAACTAATCCTCACTTGCACAGTGATGCTCAAAAGTACTAGAGGATTTAGGTGCCCAGATCCATTCTGAGTCAACTGAAGTGAGAAGCTAATTCTCCTAAATCCAGGACTAGCTTTACTGGAGGGAAGGAGAAGAGACAATGACTTTAGGCCATTTAAATAACATATGGGTTGACACCTGGTAGCAGACATTGACAAGGTTACACAACTACTCCTTTCCCTCACAATCAAAACCAAAAGAGGCTGGATTCAGATTTTTTTGAAAACCTCTTTCCATAGGGAAACCTGTTGCCCACTTGCATTAATAATAAACTATAATCAAAGACACAATACTATACCATAACACACTATCATCTGGAAAATGGACCTGGGAAGGCTCAGCTGTGACTGCACAAGCCCATTGGAGAGGTGGTCACAAAGCTTCATTCACAAGCTGCTCCAGAGGCACCTCCTCCTCACTGACAGCTCTTCACCCTTCTCCATAGGGGACAACTCTTGTGTTGTTGCAGTGGCAACATGCATCTATCTTCCTGAGTTCATCTGGGCTGGCAGGTGTCAGAGGGACTGGGAGGAGGGGAGGGAAGAATGAACTGAATGAATAACATTTTTTCCTTTAGCCTGCAAGAAAATTTTCAGAAAATAAAATTACCTTTAAAGAAAAAAAAAAAAAAGTTCTGGGGGAGCTTTCCAAACTATCATTGCTTGAAAACGCAGTTTCATTTTGTGTAGATGTCAAACAGTGGTGATCAACCTGTGACTGTTTATAGCATCATTGTCTACCTGCATAAAGCTGCATAAATGCAGGCTTGGATCAAACCAGAGTATCTACTTGAAGCAGTGAGTCAGCAAGCTTAAAATAAAATGTCAAGAATACTCTTTATGAAGGAGCTGGTCAGACTGGAGGCAGAAAGCACTGACTGAAAGTTTCTGTGAAATTCTGCTATATTTAATAATAATAATAATAAAACACAACACATAAATTAAGGTTAGATAAACACTTTCTCAAACTATGGAGTCTTTCCATCACTTATTAGTTGCAGTTACTGATAGACTGGAAGAAGAGGTACAGATGTAGCGATAAAAATATAGGGGACCATAGCTGCAAACTAGAACTTTTTTTTTTTTTTTTTTAAATCTCTTGCATTTGAAAAGCTGGGGTCACTTTATCAGTGTTGAGCCCTGCTTTATGGAGGAAGTTGCATTACCACGTTGAGGGGAGAAGATAGCTGAAAGTTCCAAAAGCCACAGCAGCACAGTGGATTAAAGAAACACAGTCTGTTTTTAAAAGATATGGCCAGAAGGAATTATTCATGGCACTTGGATGGCTGGCTGGAGTTCCAAAAACACTGGATAAACCAGAACAGACGGTGGTAGGAGTGAATCAGTACTGAAGAGACAGCACAATTTCACTGTTTAAGTGCACAAAGTTTACTATTAGTAGACTAAAGTAAGCTGTGCTAGTTTTTTGGACTTATTATTAATTTTTATATATATATATATATATATTTTTACAGGTTTCTCTGTCTGCAACTGAACTAGTTCTGTGAGAGAGGAGGTACTGAACAATTTACCTGCAAAAGGACTGCAAAGGTCTGGAGGACCTGCATCCATACCAGAAACGTGATTGCCTTGAGACCAACTATAAATGCATATATCTCAGGTACCTAGGCCACAGGCTTGACTGTCCTGTTGAAGTTTATAATATATATATTTATATATAAAATATATATATATATATAAATATATATATTTATATATATATATAAACCTTATAATATAAGGTTTTCAACCTTATATTGTCTACAGATTGTGGGCAATCATGGCAACACACCTTTTTTTGAAAGGTGAACAGATACCCGTCCAAAAAACATTGCCTATATGTAAAGATTTAATAAAAACACATTTTGTCCCTGAATTTGTAGTCTTGTTGTTGCTGGTAGAATAAATATTACAGAATATCCAAGGGCAGCATGGCAGTGGTACAATCCAAAAGGACATGTTTTTAATTATTGTTGGACGTTGCAGACCACAGTTTTGTTTTGGTCATTCTGAATGCTTGTGGCCATCTACCATGTCTTTCCAGGCAAAGATACCCCTGCATGTATTCCAGTAAAACAGGTAGTTGGTCAAAATTGTGTGTCACAGTTGAGGTCAAGCATGCAATGAAAAATGCTAGGTACAACTCAGAAACACAAAGAAACAGAGTAATGTTATAAATGAGTACCTATTCCCTTAAAACAGAGTTTAAAAAAAAAAATCAACTTTCAAGTCACCTATTTTTGAAGGCAAAGTGATTTACTTTTTTTTGCTACACTACTTATATTTAACTTGGATGGAAGTACATTAATTGCATGTAATATGCTTTGAATGTGTGGGAAATAATTTTTTTTCCATATGAGTCAGCACAGGAAATGAACTGCAAATGAGTAAAATGTTGAGAAATCTGGAGATTTTTTTAAATACACAATGTTTTTCAAGACTAGAGTACTGACATCACGTTTTCTTACAGAGCAAAGTACCACAGAGATGACTGAAGACACACCAGAGACTGAAGAAGAGCAAGAACTTCCTTCTGATCAGCATAGTTAAAGCCTGTAATCTGATGCAACATTAATTTAACAGTTTCTCTCTTTGCTAGTGCCAGACAGCTTTGCCTTCCTGTATTGGACATTGCCAAAGCTTACCACATTTTTGCTAAGCACAGAAGATTGTAGATAACACCAAGCCAAAACATCTCTGAGTTTCCTTCATTTTCTTTTTGGTAATCTAAAATAAACAAACCAGCATCTTCTAAATGATGATTGAGCAATACTTTACCTTAGATACTTTGGTTTTCAAAATTTTCCCTTGTTGAGCTTAGATATTAAAATAGCAATAACAGTAATTAAAACTAAGAGCAAGAACAGCAAATCAAACAGTTTCTAAGAGTTGTACTGTGAGAGAATGTTCATGAGTAGGAAAATATGTAACCCATCATGGAGCTGAATCCCCATTCCTAAACCAAACAGCACCTGGAGCTCACAGTGGCAGAAGAGGGTGAATTCAGAGTGGTAAAAGAGTGAGAGGCGGAACAGAGTACAGAGCCCTGCTCCAACACACTATTGATTTGCTCTGAAATTATATAAAGTATTACTGTTGACTTCGGTATTAAAAGTGAAGATTTTATCATGGTATTTGATGCTGCACAAAGGCCCCATTAACTTCAAATGGATGTTCCATGCACTTTACAGAGCTGCCTTGTATCTGAAGTAGTCTCCCATATTTCATTAGGCAGAAAATTACTGCTTCTATGTCAAATTTTCCTTCTGTTTACAGAGCTGGAGTTTTAGCCCCAGTTTAGTACAGTTAGTAGGAACACAGTGACTCCCATCTTCAATGTGAGGTATAAATACACTATTAATATTGTTTTTTCTTCATTGAAAGTAAACCAATAGACAAGAGTTTATTTTGAATATGTTGCTATACGCTCTGGGTTGCATGAAGAGCTTTTGAATGAGTAAATTTGCATTATAGTCATCCTCGTAAACACTTTTCTCTGAATGCTGAAACCAATTATATGCATTTGGCTTTTATCTTATGACTGTACTTCTGTCAAATGAACAAACAGGTGTACATGCTGCATCCCAAAGGCAAAATTTGGCTCATGGTGCTTAACGATCAAGGAGAGATGATGCACATATTTTTTGTAGGAAGATAATGTTTCATGCTCCTTTGCTTTAATTTTGCTGTCACTGAAAAGAGCAACACAGGGATCCTGCTGCCTCCACTCCCAGTGTTCTGTTCATGCTGAAGCTACAGACAGGCTCTCCCAGGCCAGAGACCGAAGTGCGTACTGCATGCTCATGCTATGCACAGTTCATCATGCTGCCCCGTACCAAACAGAGCTGCTCATTTCATAGATTGGAGAGCCATTTAAGGTGAACCTGGAATCATTCTTGGTGGTAAAATTGAAACCATCTAAAGTCAAGCTGGGATTTTCCTGGACTCTTTCCCCCAGTCTTCAAAACATGTATCTAGCCGTTGCCTTTACTCTCATCAATAAGGAATTTAGAGCCATAGACTCATTACTCTCAACTGTCACTGCCCATAAAAATGCAAATAAATGGAACAAATAGGCTCCAAGTTGCAAGCATAAATTCAGAGCCCCTGCACAGAAATGTTTTTTTTTTTTTTTTTCTCAGTCTGCCTTGGGAGCAGGCTTGACATGATTTCCTGAAAAGCTGCCTGCTTTGCTTCACCATCCCCATGACCAACAGTTGCACAATTTACGTGGATTAATTGAGCTACAAACAGTAACACCCAGATCTTCCATGCTGCTTAAAATACCATACAGTGAAAACATGCACTGTGGTAAGGGTCAAAGACAGAGGATCACGTTAATAGAGTAGACTTTTGTCTATGAGAATAAGGGCACCCAGACTAGTGCATTATAATGTAAAATTCTTAACAACTTTTCTGGTCTGCTATACCTTCAACTGAAGATGTGCTGGAGGAGGTCAGAGCAATTCGCCTGACTCAGCCTGTTGCCAGACAAAAATAGGTTGCATTAGCTTCTTCAGCAATTATGAAAGGTTTCTTTTTCTAATTAAGAGGCTATGATACAGAATAGAAAAGGAAAGCCCTCCGAAGATATAAAAGAAAAGGAAAAATTCAGAAGGCAGGTGGGGTTAAAGCTGATGTTTTGAAGCTTATAGTCATACTTCAGGACTTTCCTATCCCAGGCAGGATGCAGCCTAGCAAGGGAGAAGGGCACGGATGTTTATGAACTAGAGTTGCTCTCTGTAAAGTTTGCTGCCAGTAATAATCTGTCTTGAGCAGCAGTGTTTTGGAATAGTATTGCTGACTCGTACAGATTTGTGATCATACTAATCTCCATACAACTTTTATGAGAAGATGCCAGAAATGAGCACTTATATTTGCAGTATACATCTGTGAAACTGAGCTACAATAAAACATCCATCCACATTACAAAAAGAGACAAGTTCTGGGCCTGCTTCCATACAAGAAGTTATCTCATCTGCCTGTCTTCCAGACTTCCTTTCAACCTCTGGACTACAAAATTCCTTAATACTACTTTTCTCCTTTCCTCTTTGACTTGTTCTACCCCTTAAAGTACAAGTAACCTTAAGAGGCTGGAAAATAAGACCATGTATATGGAATCAAAACTCCTCTATTTCCCTGGATTCAGTAGAGTTGTGGTACAGAGAGGATGAAATCAAGACTCATGCATTTAATCCTGTAATTTTCAGAAGCAGTATTGTCTTGCTTTGGAATTAACACTCTGCAGACAGCTGCCTTTTCCAAAGAATAATAGCTGCCCACACAAGTGTGTATGTGTGTAGGGGGAGATGACACCGAGCACTGTCACGTGGAAAAGAATGCCCCATTCTTTGAGAAAGGTCAAGTAATCCTATCAGCATCTTTCAAGAACTTAACCATACTTTTATAAGAAAGGCAGTGACTTCCACATCAAGAGACAGCCTCTTACAGTAAGCTAGTTTAGCTTCTTACAGTAAGCTAGAAAAATTACAGGCAATAGATTGTACTCAAAGATTTGTACTACCTCTACATGAAGCTAAACCAGTGTTTCAAGTGTTCCACTCCATTTACTGCCTAAAAATATCGGAATTTTATCACTCTTACACTGGTACACTACCACTGAATTTATTTCTATCTACTGTGCTGGGACAATTAGATGATAAACAGCAAGAAGACCAAATCATGTGCATACCAAGCTAGCCACAGAGATGTGCATTTGTAGGACCACACTTCTGAATAGCAGCTCCTGCAGCTTCCCACAGTGGTCACCATGCACATTCTACACCTCTAGCCACTTGTCACCACCTTCTTTCCTGACCTCTTCCTGTATAGTTCCATGGGCAGTTTCAGAGAAGAGAAAGGGAGAACCTTTAAAGGTACAGAGTTTGTATGAGGCTTTTTGAGTACCAGGGACAGGTAGAAGAGAGAAACTTAAATCAACAATCTCAAGGAATTCTGCAGTGTGAATTCAACTGTTATTTATCTGTTGACCTGGTCTGCTAAAACACGTGTCCTAGAGAGCCAACACATAAACACAAGTAGCTTGGAGCCTACCACCCTGCAGATGCTACTGTCACCACAGTAAATGGGAACTGGGGGCACTGCAGGGCCGGGGACAGTCACAAAGAGCAAGAGAGTTACAATTACTGCTGCAGAAAAGAGTAAGGATATTGGATACAAATTTGCAAGATCAGTTTCTGCTGTTTCTAGTATAAAGTGCAACAAGGCTTGGGCTATGTGCTCAGTGTAACCTGGATGAGCATAGAATTTAACTGTAGCAGAAACCTGTAGACTTTAACTGTAGCAGAAAGAGAACTGTGAGTGAATGTAGAGTTTATATTAGTTTAGAGCAGGTGTGACATGAACACAGATCCTTTTTGTGTGCATACTCTCAACTAGACATCTGAGATCACACATTATGGAAGGTCACCTTGCATGTTCTAACATGGATGCCCACACAGAGTTCAAAAATTGTTTCTTACCAACAATCATGTGGTTGCAGACATCACAGAAGGTGGGTTTTTTGAAGATGTGCTCCTGGAAGATGTGAGCCTTGTTTTCTGACAGCTGCTGGGCTCTGGTGGGGGAAGATGCCTGGCTCTCTGAGCTGGGGAGCTGCCCTGTGCTCGTGCTCACCTCAGGCATCAAGTCCACTTGCAGTTTCACGTCACTGTTAGTCCTCTGGAAGAAATTGTCTGCACTTTTACTCCGCAAGCTTTTGGTCTTGAAGGAGAGTGACCGTTTCAGCTTCTGCAGCTGCAACAAATAACCAAACTATAATTAGTGCCTCTTCATCTACAGAAGCAAGGCAAGGCTGTTGGTTTTGGTGTGTGCTATTGCTAAGCGAACCCACCTATAGCACCTAAGAGCCATCAGCAAACCTTGAACCACCAAAATAATAAAACTGACTCTAGAATTTAACTAGCAATTTCAAAGCAAGGCAAACAGATTCCTATTAGGAAATAACCTACTCTACATATGCTTTCTGATAGATAATAAATGCTTATATTTGTTCTTTCTTTCAGGTATAACAGCAAAAAAATACTGCAGAGAGTTGTGCACATAGTCATTTGAAGAATATATCCTTTGTATCCAAGCATGAGAGAAATTAGAGCATTGCATGGTCCTTCAGCAGTCTATAAAGCCATTTCAAGGACAGACATTATATGACATTACAAGAAGAATGAATTCAGTAAATAAATTTGATGTGGTTATATAGCTTGAATTTGACAGAAACAGAAACTACATGAAGTTTTGACTGAGAATTTTTTTATTATTATTGATAATTTTCTTAAGGAAAAAAGTCTAAGGAGCAGTAGCCATATAGTTAACTAGTCACCTAGTAGTTAAGACATTAATTAATACTAGTTAATAGAGATATTCACTTATTTTCTTATACATTGCATTGTGTATTCCTTGTCAGAATATTAAGCATCACAATAGGGCATCATTAACTCAAATTTATATTATGATTCTTTAACCATTAGCTTTCTCATACCTTATCAGAGCTCCTTTTATCCTTCCCGCAAAAAAGTTTTATACAAGGCTGAGATGGGCACTAGGTGAGCCACAGAAGCTATCAGCACATCTAATAGACAAGTCTGCAGTTTTATCAACCCTGACAGCCCACAAATAGAGTCTGGGTAAAAGAAAAACATTGTGGGAAAGCCAGCTTTGCATCTACTTCATGTTTGTTAACTCTGAAGTGTAATATCTCCATCTCACCTTTTACCTCAGCATTCTTTCAACCATCACAAAACCATTTCAATCACTGCTGCAGCTCTCTGGGCAAATGTGATGTAACAACTGAAAATTTCCATGCCGTACAGACTGTCTGTGGTAAACCAGCATGAATGGTTTATATTAGAAACCGTTTATGTTAGAAACAATGATGATCGGGAATCATAATTCACACTAATATAAAGGGAAGGGGTTCATATACTTTCCCAAAAAAACATGGCACTGGTCTGTCACACTGACAGTGCCTCAGAGCACTTGCTCTTCCCAGTTACTGTTTCTGATCCATCTATTGTCTTTGTGAGTCAGTCAAAACCATGCCATGGGACAGGAGCCTCCAGGCACCCTGTGGGAAAGCCCCTCTCCCACCTTCACATGCAGGCAGATCACTCTTGGAGTAGGGGAATGCTCCAGCTCTCTTTTGGTGTTGTACAACACCAAAATAACCTAAGTCCAATAAATGGGCAAAGGGTTGCCTCTGGTTAACAGTGTTTGTGTTTGCTGCACAGAGGGTTTTGCAGCACCCTGCTGGAGAAAGCTTCTGCTCCCTGAGCTGTTTCCCTACTTTGGGAAGCTGGGAGGGATCAGAGCCAGGGGCCTGTCCCATGCCCCTTGCAGCCACAGCTCTCTCTGCGCTCACAGGAGGAGCCCCAGATCCAAAGGAAGGAAATACCCACCTGTTTGCGAGAAAGGCCCAGCTGGTGGGGAAATGTGTAAATAAGAGCAATTAAGTCATTAAATGCCAACTGTGAGGCAAGAACAGTTTCTGGTTTCTGAAGCTCTTTCAGCTGAAGGATAAGTTGTGGACTTGCTGAGCCCCAAAACCACCTTACAACAGCACCAACGAAATGTGAGATCCTCCTTCTCCTGCTTTGATGTTAGGTCAATGGCACCCAAAATCACTGAGGTCATTAAGCACTGAAATTACTTCATGTCCCCAGTGATGACCAGAGACTCAGTAATAATTTGTTCCTTGCTCTTGAAATGCTTTCCACTGAAGTCAGACCTAATTAGTGCTGCAAAACACAGAGAATTACAACATCACAAGGTGACTGAAATGGCATTCATTATTGATTTGCCATCCATTTCTACAGTGCCACATGAAGTTAATTAAATTTCAAAAAACTGCTTCTGCCACAGAAAGAAGATTAATCTGTGCAGTACAGTATTTGTTTTATCATGAAACAAGTGTCTTGCTAGCTCAGCAATACAGAATGTTTTAAGGAGCTCTGCATTTTCTACCTTTATTGCATTCTCCTGTGCAAAATCATTTGCCAGTCTAGGGATGTACCAGCACCCTTTCCTCACCTAGGCAGAAAAGTCAGTAATTTTCCAAAGAGTACAGCACTCAGGCTATTCATGTCCACACGTGCACTCAGGTGAGCATGCAGTAGTGCATATTACATGCATCTACAGCCACAGTGTTCAGACCAGAACACAGATATTCAAGAACAAGTTGACTAAGTTACATCTATAGACCTAGCAAACATCTCTGCACAAGTTAATAACCCTGAGATCTCTTGAGCTCTGTCCTGTGCTAAAGTTGTTAAATCGTTTTCCAGACCAGGTGGGCATCCTTGTTGCTACTCAAATGCAGATCCTCATTTTGCAGTTTGCTATGGACTGGGCCCACTCCTTAACTAGAAGATTTTAAATGTTAACATAGGCATATAATTTGCCTGATTTTGATCTGACATAAACTGATTTAAAATACTTGTGATGCCACTCCTAATAGAGATGCTCACCTTAGGCAGGAATCAGCTCTATCAGTAGAGAGAGGGAAGTATGCAAATTTGAGTATTATTAATTTCTTTCTGCAGAATTAATGAGTCCAAAGTTAAATCATAGAATGAAACACTGCTGAACTTTGGAAAAAGGTGAGACTAGGGATGCTCTGCAATTGACAGTACTTCAACACTTCAGTGAAAAACTCATCTATTAGGACTGAACAAAACCCTAAACCAATCATGAAAAGACTTTAAGAAACACATCTGAGAATTCTCCTGGGCCTTTCATATTTTCTCCTTTGCAAGGAAGAGGAGAAGCTTACAAATTATCTTTCATTTAAACAAATAAATTAAATCAAAATAAAATTCCCACAAGCACAAGAGCTTTTCTAGAATTGTGATAGCATCACAATACTTCACAACACTGACGTCTCAGAAACCTGAACCCTTGCTACAAAATTTAGGATGTTCTGGTGGTTTTAAATTAGACAGGGAAAAAAGTTTGTCTCTAGTCAAACACATTTTATCAGTCACATGACTGAACGTACTGAGCCTATAGGCAAGGAAAAGATAAGTGAAATAGCTAAACACTGAGCTTGATTAACCTTTTCTTCAGTAACATCCAGCACATTCTCCATCTTCTTCAGAATTACTGAATGCTCATGCTTCAAGGGACTGGGAAGCTCTGATGAACCACAGCTTATCAACACCTCCTCTGTTTCCTAATTTCCCTATACTATAACTCTTTAGCTGCTATAACCAGAAAACAGCAGGCAGTGAGAGGACAGCTACTGAAATTCATTCCTAGAGTTAACAGTTGCCACTGATATTGATTTGAATGGGAATTGTACCTGCCCTCACTAAGACTTTATTTTAGTCAAACACTGAAAATATACAACTCTTTTCTACAATTATGTTTTAAGAATTTCCTGTGGAATTTAGGAAGATATCAGTGATTTGAAGTGTTTTATAATCACTAGCTTTGCAATTAGGAAAGATAAAACATATTTCCAGTCATCCACCCTGCAAAGAATAATTTATTCAGGCTCCTAACTGCTTCCCTGATATCTACAAACTTTTTTCCCCTGCCTCTCTGGCTCTGTCTATAGTAGCAGACATTGTGGCTTAGTAAGAGCAGATCTGCAGAATGAAATGGGTGCTGAGGACCCAGCGTACATACTGTATACATTTCAGGCCACAGAGTACTCTGAACCAGCCTAGCCCAGCAGCCCTGGTGTGCAATTGCTGCACACCTGGAGCATGAGCAGGATATAACCCCAAGAGATGCAGCCTGTGCTCAGCAAGGCTGTGCCACATGGACCAAAGAGGGGTGATCAACAAATAGGAGGTTTGCTTTGAAACTGCACTCCCAAATCAAACTAAAATGTTAAGATAGGTGCCCTACCTGTCACCACCGTTTCTCTAGCACAACTTCTCCATCACACCTCATCATTCAAAGCTCAGAGAAAGCCCCCCTATCCCTCCACATGAATGTTTCATTCCCCTTTCTGAAGCTCTCTGCTTAGTGATCTCAGAGTGAGCAATGGTTAACTGGGAAGACAAGCTGTTCTATTATATTGTGTTTGCTTGGACCATCAGCTTTGGCATTCAGAGCAACTCTTGTGGAGTCTGCTCAAGTCAGCTTAGTTCTCAATACGCTTAGTCTTGCTCCCTTCTCAGCCGTGGCTAACCATCCTTGGCAGCGTCAGAGGCTCCTGTGTGGCACAGGGACGACAACAAGATTGTTTTTATACATTTCTGCACTTAACTACCTTTCACAAGAAAACAGCAAATGAAACAGGCTTATCGACTGTCCTTTACTGACAGACTGTATAACTAAACTCTCATTTTAAGACATCAGCTGTGCTACTGTTCTACCAAAAAATGATAATATTGCTTGCTCTTTTCTATCCCTTTCTTTACACTAGCATTATCAATATCATTAAATGGATTACAAGTAATGCAGGGCATTAACAGAGTTGGAATGAGCCATCAAGCCAGTTTGATTCCTGCAGTTCTTATAAAACATACTTATTTTATTAGCTATAGAGACTAAGTTGCTCTGTCAGTGGTTTTCACTCATCACTGTGAGATAAACATCCACCTTCTGTTAGGAATTATTTCTACTTTATTTCAGTTTCTTAGAGTAACTTTTCAAATTATTTGACTCTCATGTTGTTATAAAAGACAGACTTCAACATGCAGGGTTGTTGTGTAGATTCACTAGAGATCACGTCAGGTATACAAGACATTTACCAAAAGGGACTCAGACCAAAACCCTTTCAAAAAAGGGAAAGGGCAACAGTGTTGACAAATGGAATCTATTCTACCAAGTACAGTCCATTTTCTGGGTCAAGAAGCATTCAATTTGTACTACCAACCCCTTGAACATACTTCAGATGTTAACTAGATTTATTGAAGGGCTGGATGTTACCAGTGTGTCAGCTAGCCTGGCAGCACTGTTGGGCTTCAGCTAGCTACACTGATTAAGAGCAAACAAAGAACATGTTCAAACAAAAGTGCTTGCTTTTGTGGGCATGGAGGTTGGTTATTTTCTTGTTAAAACTGGGGGACACAAAAGTAAGGGATTTTTGAGCACAGGCGAGGGTGGTAGGTTTTATTTATTTATTTTTCTCTCTCTCTTTTTTTTTTTTCTTTTTCCTAGTTTGGATTTAAAATGCACTGCTTTGGCATTTTAATGAGCAAAAATAATATTATGACATGCCCAACAAGTATGCAATTTCATAAATATTACATGTGTTTGCTGATGAGAGAAGCACCATGTCTTATAGCATTAACAAAATAAAATGATATTTCAAACACTTAAGGGGTTAGTATTGTTTACTGGCAAGGCATCCATGATAACATCTGTAAGAAAAGCTGATCCCTTTTCTACCTTCTGCTTTCTAAATAAGAAATAGAACAAATACAATGCTAGTACAAACTGAAATGGCTAAACTACTTCAATTGCTGTTTATTTATACAGTCTGAGAATCTAGCTCTATTGTGTATTTGTGTCTGCCCTAGCCAGCTTTCCTGGAACCTGTGTCTTTTTAATCCACTACAGACAAAATGGGAATGTTTGTTACTGCAGAATCTGCTACATATTATATTTGTGTATTTTCCCAAATAGATTGCATAGCTGGCATTGGAACAAATATGTTTGTTATTGCTGTAAAAAAATAAATAAATCTGTCTACTTGAATAGTGTATCAGACTAGTCAAAGGGGAGACCTTTTCCATAATACCTAACAATAATGTTATTGATTTATTGGGTACCTCCAGCTACTCTGGTTGGCTCTTGCTGCATCCTTACATTACCCTCCATGCCCTCCACTGTTTCTGAAACCTATCCAGTGATCCTCAAACCCAATTAGGGTGTAAGCCTTTCCAAGCAGGGCTCTTTCTGTGATTTTGTTTCACATGTAGAGTCCTAACTACAATGAAACACTCTGATTGGCACATCAGAGCATAGAAGCAAAAATCCCTGAATGAGCCTCAGGGTTTCAAAGCACGAAATCTGAAGAGATGCTCAGTTGTCACCTCTCCCACAAATGTCACTGTGAATCACATGTTATCAGCCCTCTACTGATGTAATACATCCTTGGCAGCTGTGTGTTTGCATATCTAATTGGCAGACCTCTAAATTATCAAGAGGTACGGTCTGCACATGTACCCAAAGTGTGTTTGCTTAGCAGATTTGTCCATTCTGTTCAACTCTCTTGTCTGGTTTAAACCAAGCTGAAAACTTTTTCTAGTTCTCAACAATTCCTCCTGCTGTTGGTCTGAAAACTTACAGTTTGGGGTACATCTTCTAATATTGCAAGGAATCAGAACTAGCAAATACGTGAAACAAATGTGAAATACAATGTCTGAAAAATATGAAAAAGTCTGCCTTGCACTCCAAATTCCTTTATATAGACTCAAAATTCAGCATAAGGTGTGGCAGGACAAAGTACTGAAGTCCAGGGAGTGGCAGGTTTGAGGGGTTATTTGAAGAATAATTTATTAACTACAGCAATTGCCATCAAATTTCAAGGAAATCCTTTTTTGTTTCCATTATGTTCAGAATAGTGTACTTAGTCTTGAGGTATAAAAAGATTAAACTCTGTGTTAGATATTCTGCAATTGTGACTTACCCTGAATTTGTTTCTTCTTCACTGCCAAATATATTTTTGTATTAGCTTCAAAAGACTCACTGTCATTTAAACATTTTAAAACAGCTTGTAAAAAGGAGGCAACATATGCAAAATAAATCTAACAATATTTGTAGGCATTTGAAAACCAGAACGTTTTTTTTAAACAAAAACTAAGCAAATCATTCTCCCCCCAAAACAACTACATTAAATACCTTTATTTATTTAGCTAAAACTGTCAAGTTTTCTATCACATTTTCAAACAGCCTTATTTTGAAGTATTCATCTGTATTCTTTTAATCTAGCTCTACTAGAAACAATGATCTAGAAAGAAAAGACCGTATGCTATATTTCTGTTTCTGAGAGATCTAGTCTCTATGAGTATTTCTTCAAATTTCATAACACGTTTGATTCAAGTTTGGGGAAAATGCTTTTGGAAGAGTGGACATGTTCTATCACTGTATATGTGTTGCTCAGACATAGCTTGTATTAAGCCTGTGTCTAGCAGAGAGGAAAAACAGTGCATCTTTCTCAAATTTGCAGCATTTCAAACTAATGACTCACAAGAATATCTTTCAGAGAAGCTTACCATCAGCTTTCCCAAGTTTATCATCCAAATCATGAAAATCAGACGAATAGTCCCAAACTAAGATATATTGGTTTCAGTGTATTTACCTCAGCAGTCATCAATTCTTCCTCCTCTGTGAACATGTGCATAACTCAAAACATGTTACAGATCAACCTAAGCAACACTTCATCCATGACCAAAGCCTATTGCTTGGTGTTTTTTTTTTTGTTTGTTTTGTTTTGGGGTGGGGGGGTGGAAAAGGCTTTCTCCCTTCTATTTCTTCTCCTGCCTCACCTAGCAAAGAAGAGCTGCTCTTCTCCAGACCAGAGGGAATGGCTGTAAATCCTGCGTTTAAATCCAGGATTATATTTCCTTTTACCCCAAACAGCCGTTCCAACATAGGTGGCACCAGCTGCAAGAGATCTCTTATAATTCAGGTTATGAAAAGTGGCTGGTGGAATAGCTGGCTACAAACCTCCATGTGACTCTTGTGTGGTCGGGCAATTGAATAATTTCCAGTCTTTTCTCCTGAAGCCAACAGGCAAGCTCAAAAAGGAAGCAAGAGATGGTTAGGAACAGTCCTTCCATTTCTTTAAAATCTCCTTCTAACATTCATATTCAAAATGGATACGTTTACAACATCTTGGTTTCTACTTTGGGTTTCACCTCAGGCATCTGGTCGCTAAGCAGCTGGTCATCTCCATACTTTGTGCCCATTAGAATGATGCACACTCGTGGTTATCTCCTGCCTCTTGACACAGAAGGAATTTTGGGCTGTTATCTCTGAGGTCCCTTCTGGGAATCCTGCATTTTGCTGCCCCATTTGGATATCTCTTTTCCATTTTACCTTCTAAATGGAACAGTGATTTCCCTTTGGTAACTCCTGATGTGCTCATTTAGTAATCTTTGCTCCAGTAGAAGTGGCACAACAAATTTTGGAGATTAAAAGACTGGATTTCAGAATAATGTAAATCCAGGCAGCCCTGCTGAGGTGAAGCTACACTGTATATACCTGCTGAGAGTCTTCAAGAATAAAAATAATAGGGCCTGAGTTTTGCTTCTTTCCCTTCTCCTAAATAATCTGTGGTGAACATTATTGCAAATGTAAGATTAATCATCCTTGATTGTATCTTTTGTCTGTCCATCTATGAAGTGTACGTCATAATTTTCCACTATTGTTCTTACGAGAAATTAAAGCTCAATAAGAACCACTCAGACCTTTTAAAAAGCATGACTTCTGCTAAGAAGTGCTGTTCTACTTCTACTAATAATTTCCATTAATTTATTTTGCTCCTCTTTTTTTTTTTTTTTAATAGAGCTGTTTTATAAGACTTTAAATGGTACTATGTCTCTTGAAGCAAATATGGAAATACATCTGGCAGGGAGGCTGATACTAACCGAGGGCAAATTAACATCAGCACCAGATCCCACATACAGTATAATCACATTTGTATTGTCTTAAAAGAAAAAGGAGGACTGAGATCTACAGGGAGTTGTTATAGTTAATATTCTGTCAGTGTTTCCACTCCTCCTTCTGGGGTTCCAAACTTAGGCTGTTAAAATTGCTTCATGATGACAGCATGTAAGTGCTCAGCTCTACAACAAAGTTGTTGTCACTGGGCCAAATCCTAAGGTCTTTGCTTGCTGCTAATTCCTGCTGACTTCAGTGAGAATGATTCCTGAGTAAAGGCTTGGGGTTTGGCTGGACTATAATTTTGTTTGTTTTGACATGAAACTTTTTTTTTTTTAAACTGTTTTAGACTGTGCATTAAAAGCAAAGGATTTGTGCATGCAGCATGAATAACCACCTGGCCACATGTGGGATCCTGTTATCTGAGTGACTTTTTTCATCCCTTCTCAATTCTCCCCTCTTTTTTAAACCCTATTACTGCTTCTCTACAACCAAATGTAAAAAAATCCAGGGGACATATATGCCTCCTGCTTCTTTTGTCTTTCCTAGATATTTGTTTCAAATTTGTACCAAATGTGACTTAATTCTGTCCACACTTCTTGCTTAACTACTATGCCTTTACTCTGACATGGTGTTACCTCATTTTCTGATCAAAGAAACAACAGAACTACAATGCAAGAATTTGTGTGCTTTGTGGCCTATTAGTTTAAAAAACAAACAAACAAAAAGATGGCTTATTTGATCCACAGGTTTGCTTTTGGCTTATTTGATCCCACTGGTTTCTGCTCCCTGTTTCTTGCTGTCAATCCAGAAATGGAGATTCAGATCCAGATTATACAACTTGTTCCCATCTTTCGATTTCAAACTCTTCTCAGTGGAAAGATTGAGTTGGAACTTTTACCTTAACAAAATATTAGCAATGTTTGCTGACTCACTTCCAGTTTTCTTTTTCACAGTCCCCTTCATGTGCTTATTTTTACAACTTGGTAGCAAATTTTCTGCCTTCCATCTGCTTTGTTTCTCTCCTAAAGACTGACACTGCACTACCATATAAAAGCTGCTTCTTGCAGCTTCTCTGGAGGCCAGGACATGTGGTCACTTTGGCAATGCCATTCTGACACCCAGCAGGACCCACACTGTCCTGGTGCGGAGCCACGTCACTGCCCTGGCACCACTCTGACCAGCACCCGTGGTTTTGTGGGGAGTGTCACAGCACTAGTTGAGCTTGATTCCTCTGGGCTTCTCCTTGTTCCACCTGGGGGCCCATTGAGTTTCTTTCATCTCATATTTCTGGTTCTAAAATCCTACAGCAGCTACCAGATAGAAGACAAATGCTGTGTCAATTAAAATCTTTTCCCACCTTGGTAACATCTTCCTTGTTTTCTCTGCATCCAATTATCTTACTGCCCACCATGGCAGAAATCTATTTCCAGATCCAGTCCAGATCTGGCACATTTTTCTGGTTACAGGTCTTCTCCAAATGCATCTTATGGCATGCATCTATCCCTTTCAACACATCTACTCCATTCATTTTCTAATTTTCAAAAAGTACTTCCAAATGATTTGAAGAAAAATTACTCCTGCAGTACCCAGTTTCCAAAGAACCTGTTAGTAGTACAGTAAGTTTCCATTTAAGTCTGTCTTTTGTCATATGATTATCACAAGTTAGTAATGCCCAGCAAAAGCTGCATTTAGTATCCTACATAAAGAATAAGTCAATTCTCCACATGAAGGGAGTATAATTTGTTGATGATATCATCATATATATGACACACAATTACTTGGCACTTTATGGAGAGGTTTGAAGGCCTGAACACTGCATCAAGTTGATAGCGTAAACACATATATTTGGAGATGTTAATTGGCAAAAGTTATGCATAATATTTATCATACATTTTTTACTCCTTTTACCTCAGGCTAATCCATTTCTTTTGCATTTTTTCCTAAACCTGAACATCTGAACATCTTCAGCCAGCTATTGTTTCAAGATCAACCCTGCAAAACAAAAACATTTTATTTTTATCCTCACCAGCTGCACAACTTTCCTCCTCAAATTACCTCTATCAAAGTTTCAAGATTAGAATGACTGACTGCGCTGCAAAAATGTGTTTTTATGAGACAGCTAGCTTCTTGTAAAAACTTATGTACAGAGTACCACAAACAGAAAGACAGAGAGTTTAAGACTATAACACTTTCTGAAATACTGCAATTTTTACTCAATGTAAAAAGAGATTATTTTAAATCCCTCAGAATATTCTAAAGTGAACCTGTTACTACTGAAAGCTTGCACACAAAGAAGTAAGCATTAATAAATAAATAAAGACTTGTAAGGCTGCATGAGTTTGTACTCACCTAATAAATGAAGCATATTCAAACTTCATATTTTTGGTGTTGAGAGAGAAAAGAGTTGTTGGTATTGACATAAGATGCCAACATATTTAACAGGAGTTGCTGTTAAAACTTTTCTGCAGGAAAGCAAGGGAACTTGACCCAGTAAAACACTGTGAAGCCCTGTCTGACAGAAATAATGGAAGACTTCAGTGGGAGCAGTATGTGGCATGGGGTTGCATGAGGGATTCAGGCAGGCAGGGGAACAGTGGTACAGAAGAAAGAAGAGGAAAGGAAAGTCAAGGTAGGACAGAATGCATTTTGAAGAATATGAACATGAATCGTGTGTAAAACTGGGTATTTCCATGAAGTATCTCACTTCATCTAGTCTACTGTCAGAGTAGCTAAAATTCTTGGTATCAGCAGAGTGGCACTGATTTATAAGGAGTGTAGCATATTACCGCAGAAATCAGAGTATGGACCAACTGACCACTGTTGAACTGAAAAGCAAGCACGTTGCTAATTTCTGAGATTTATGTTTTCTCCTACTGACTGATTTCATATATATATATATATATATATTCAGTGGTGGCTATGACTATGACTGTGCTGGAGGGATGATAACTCAAGGAAAGCAGATATTTTTTCTGAACTTCAACAGCTGGTAGTAAAGACGAAATGATGTTACCTCATTTGCTACTTCAGGAATATTGTATTTATTGCAGTGCATTCCCTACAGTGTCAGAAAAATTAGGTTGGTTTTCTCATCTTGTTTAAAAAAGGTCTGACTTTTTCTTGTCTTGACTGAGTGGTTACTTCTTGTGGCCATCATCTAGTCACAGCTGAATTCTCCTCAGAGGCATATCAGGCTGTTAAAATTTTTGTTTTAGGCATGGCTGTCATTTTTTTGAATCTTTGTGAAATTCTTTTAATTTATCTACACTTAAGCAGGTCTACTACAGCTGCTGACATTCATCTTATCTTTGATAATATCCAGGGAATCATTTATTGAGAGCATTTCTCTTAGATGCCCCGTAGGAATGTCTTAAAAAAAAGTGCTGTTGAAGGGCAGCATAGAAATCCAAGGATGTATGTAGAACCTACATCACTAGAGAAGCAGGAGCTCAAAAGCCCTTCACGGGCAGCAACATTGAAAAGGGATCATCCTTAGTTACATTACTCTTCACCTACCTACCCAGAGAGGAGACTAGGACAGACTAAGACAAAGAGAGACTAAGAGGGTTTCATATCTTCCAGATCAGGAATGTTTTCTATTACCTCATTGCTTGGGTTCTAGATTTATGTATAGTTTCCTGCAAATACTTCCAAAACCCATGATGTTACATTAAAAGATAAAGAAATAGGCATTCACATGTAGGGAACAGACAGTATAATGCCACACAATACTAGGAAACTAAAATGCAACTTACAACATTTATTTGTGAATAAAGCAAGCACAGCCTGGATATAGATCCAAAAGAATGTGCAAACTGTAAGGTTTGCTTTTTTTCCAAGAGTACTTACAACATGAGTGCCAGTATCCACACAGTGTTTATAAAAAAAATCCCTCCTCCTAACAGAAGAACCTCCATTAATTTTCTTAACAGGCATCTTTAAACTTGGCTAAGCTTGGAAACCTGGAAGTTTTGCCTGTAAAGACTTATCTTGCATTGGCTTATTGTACTGGAGAGCTTGACCCATGATTAAAGCATCTGGGTGAGAACAGGAACAGAGAGAGAGAGAGAAGCACTGAAAGGCAGAGAGTGAGCAAGCAAGCTAGCAAAAAAGAAGTTAAGCGTTCATCTGGATCTTTTGGATGGCTATGAGAATGAAGTCCATTTGTCATTACAACTAACTAGAGAAGATAGATCTAACTGCTGTGCACCTGCCAAAGACTTCTCTGTGCCCATACTTCACGAAACTGGTACATGATTCATCTTGTAGCTACAGTTTAATAGCAGCACTTCACATCTTGAAGACTGGATAGGCTCACATTTTTCTCTCTTTTTGTCATAGGTACATTCCATTATTGGCCTGGCTGGAAAACAACAATTCCACTTAACAAAAGTTTTCAAAGTTTGAATGATTTCATTCCATGTTGACATAAAAAACAACTGCAACCTTCCAAAACATCTTTGAGTACTATTGGCAGAAGAGTAAACTTCCAGGAGAGGAAATGACCTGTTGGTTTTTGTCTGCAAGGTTTAAGACCTTGCTCTGATAGACTCAAAGTGGTGTTCACCTTACTTACATTCAAGCTCTTAATTCAGCTGTAGCTGTCTACTATGGCCAATGGAAAGTGATTTCCTCTCAAAGAGGCTAATTCAGAGCACATGAGCACATAAGCACAGAATTTGCTCTAAATCACCTTTGATGAAACAATTTCAGTCTGTGTCTGTAACACAGAGAGACTGAACTTAACAGCCTAAAGTTGGTCTCTAATTACAGGTGGGACTGTATCACTTAACCGATGTTTCTTCTCCTTTTTTGACTAGAAATTTCATCTGTAAAGAGGGAAGGCTTTCTGAATATGGTTTACACAATCAAGAAATATGAATACTTCCACAAAAGCACAGGTTTTGACCTTAAAAAAAGAGCACTTGACAGGCACGTATTTGATTGAAATGTTCATTACTAGAAATGTTTGGCATACCATTACAAGTCACATTATGTTTATTTGTAAATAATTCCTTAATGAGAGTTGAATTAACAGAGGACGTGTGAACAAAAGTGAGAAACAAGCTGCATGCAATTATGAACAATATATGCTAAGTATACTAAGAGGTGCTCTTAAAACAGAAAAATTGTATATACTGGGTCCTTAAGTTGATTGATACCGGTTGAAAATGTAATGGTAGGTGCACTTTAAAAATCCACATGGATCTGAAGGTCTTAACAACTGGGTCTTCAATTTAACAGCACAGAAATCAGTGGCACTCTTCCAAGTTTGCCCTGATGAATTTTGCCTACTGCATTTTGTTTACATGTGTGGATTGGCTCCGGGGCAGACGCGTTCTGCAGCGGAGCGGAGGATCGAGGCGGGCAGAGCTTTTTTTCAGCATCGAGGCCACTCGAAGCAGCCGTGCGAGCCACCAGGACTTGGCAGCCCTCGCGAGGGAGGCTGACGAGGAGTAGGCGGAGCCAGCAGCGCCCCCTCCCCTGACGTTCAAAAGCAGCCCCTAGGGAGCACGGTGTACAGGACGGGCAAACAGGGCATGAAGCAGCAGTTAGCTCAGGCAGGGCAGAGCGTCCCTCCCCGCTCAAAAGAACAACTTATCTACCGGCTGTCTACCTATAGCTAAACCGCCATGGTCTCCAGTAGGCAGAAAGCTCTTTCTAGAAGGTCTGTGGCCACCCAGACTGAGTGCCCGCTCAAAAATGCAGCAGTTCAGGTCTCTGGATGCACAGAGTGCCTGAGCCTGTTGCTGCCATCTGAGGGCGGCAGAGACACCGTGTGTGTGAGATGTGATCAGCCTGGTGGCAGAGCTCAAGGAGGAGGTGGAGAGGTTCAGGGCCATCAGGAAGTGCGAGTGGGAGATAGACTGGTGGAGCAACTCCCTGCAAGGCCTGAAGGAAAGGCACTGGGGTGAGACACTGCAAACAGTGGTGGACCCCCTGCCCTGTCCCTGTCGAGTAGAGGTACGGAACCTAGGAGATGAGGAGGAATGGAAGCAGGTCCCTGCTCAGCGTCGCAGGCAACCCCCCTCCCTACTGGCCCCGCCTTCCCAGGTGCCCTTACACAACAGGTTTGAGGTCCTGGAGCTTGAGAGACCGGTGGGTGAGGATGAGGTGAAAAGTCTACCCAGGAGGATGCCTAGGGTGAGGAAGTTGACTCTACGCCTCAAGACTGCCTCCACCAAGAAAGACAGAAGGGTAATCGTTGTAGGTGACTCCCTTCTCAGGGGAACAGGGGGCACTATATGTCGACCTAACCCTACCCGTAGGGAAGTCTGCTGCCTCCCTGGGGCCAGGGTCAGGGCCATAGCCAGAAAACTTCCTAACCTGGTTCACCCCTCTGACTACTATCCTCTTTTGATAGTCCAGGCTGGAAGTGATGATATTGAAGAGAACCCTGAAGGCTATGAAACGGGACTTTAGGGGACAGGGATGATTAGTAGATGGAGCGGGAGTACAGGTCATGTTTTCCACCATCCCTACAGTGGCAGGGAGGGGTGCAGGGAGGACACGGAAAGCCCACCTGATAAACTCATGGCTCAGAGGCTGGGTCCAACACAGGAATTTTGTGGTTTTTTTTTGACCATGGGGCACTTTACTCGGCTCCCAGCCTGATAACTTCAGATGGGTTCCACCTGTCTCTTAGGGGAAAGTGGATACTAGCCTAGGAGCTGGCAGGGCTCATTGAGAAGGCTTTAAACTAAGTAAGAAGGGAAACAGGGATTCAATAAGGCTTATTAGAGGTGTACCAGGGGGAACAATGCCAGGGCTGGGGGAGAAAGCAATGGCCCAACTGAAGTGTGTCTACACTAATGCACACAGCATGGGCAACAAAAAGGAGGAGCTGGAAGCCATCGTGCAGCAGGCTAGCTATGACTTGGTCACCATCATGGAAACGTAGTGGGACCACTCCCATGACTGCAGAGCTGCAATGACTGGCTATAGGCTCTTCAGAAGGGACAGGCAGCACAGAAGGGGTGGTGGTGTGGCTCTCTATATTAGAGAGTGTTTTGATGTTGTGGAACTCAAGACTGGGAACGATAAAGTTAAGTCCCTGTGGGTTAGGATCGGTGGGAAGGCCAACAAGGCAAGCATCCTGGTGGGGTGTCTCTTACGGACCGCCAAACCAGGATGAGGAGACAGATGAGGAGCTCTACAGGCAGCTGGCAGAAGTTGCGAAATCAACAGCACTTGTTCTTGTGGGGGACTTCAACTTCCCAGACATATCCTGGACATGCAATACAGCTCAGAGGAAGCAGTCTAGGAGGTTTCTGGAGAGCGTGGAAGAAGAAGCGTCCTGACACAGCTGGTTAGTGAGCCTACCAGGGGAGGTGCCCCGCTAGACTTTCTGTTCACAAACAGAGAAGGACTGGTGGGAGATGTGGTGGTCGGGAGCTGTCTTGGGCAGAGTGACCAGGAAATGGTAGAGTTCTCTATTCTTGGCAAAGTAAGGAGGGGGTTCAGTAAAACCGCTGTCTTGGACTTCCAGAGGGCAGACTTTGAGCTGTTCAGGACACTGGTTGGCAGAGTCCCTTGGGAGGCAGTTCTGAAGGGCAGAGGAGTCCAGGAAGGCTGGGCACTCTTCAAGAAGGAAATCTTAACGGCTCAGGAGCGGTCTGTCCCCATGTGCCCAAAGACAAGTGGGCACAGAAGAAGGCCGACCTGGCTGAACAGAGAGTTGTGGCTCGAGCTTAGGAAAAAAAAAGAGTGTTTATGATCTTTGGAAAAGAGGGCAGGCCACTCAGGAGGACTATAAGGATGTTGCGAGGCTGTGCAGGGACAAAATTAGAAAGGCCAAAGCTCATCTGGAGCTCAATCTGGTTACTGCTGTTAAAAATAACAAAGTATTTTTATAAATACATTAACACGAAAAGGAGGACTAAGGAGAATCTCCATCTTCTACTGGATGCGGGGGGAAACTTAGTGATGAGAGATGAGGAAATGGTTGGCGACCTGCTACAGCACTTGGATGTACGCAAGTTGATGGGGCCGGATGGGATCCACCCGAGGGTATTGAGCGAACTGGCAGAGGAGCTGGCCAAACCGCTTTCCATCATTTATCAACAGTCCTGGCTATTGGGGGAGGTCCCAGTCGACTGGCGGCTAGCAAATGTGACGCCCATCTACAAGAAGGGCTGGAAGGTAGACCCAAGAAACTATAGGCCTGTTAGTTTGACTTCAGTGCCAGGGAAGCTCACGGAGCAGATTATCTTGAGTGCCATCACGTGGCACGTGCAGGGCAAGCAGGTGATCAGGCCTAGTCAGCATGGGTTTATGAAAGGCAGGTCCTACTTGATGAACCTGATCTCCTTCTATGACAAAGCGAAGCGCTTGGTGGATGAGGGAAAGGCTGTGGATGTGGTCTACCTTGACTTCAGTAAGGCTTTTGACACCGTTTCCCACAGCATTCTCCTCAAGAAAGTGGCTGCTCTTGGCTTGGACTGGCGTATGCTTTGCTGGGTTAGAAACGGGCTGGATAGCTGAACCCAAAGAGTCATGGTGAATGGAGCCAAATCCAGTTGGAGGCTGGTCACTAGTGGGGTCCCCCAGGGCTCAGTACTGGGGCCAGTTCTCTTTAATATCTTTATCAATGATCTGGATGAGGGGATCGAGTGCACCCTCAGTAAGTTTGCAGAGGACACCAAGTTAGGTGCGTGTGTCGATCTACTCGAGGGTAGGAAGGCTCTGCAGGAGGATCTGGATAGGCTGGACCGATGGGCTGAGGCCAACTGTATGAGGTTCAACAAGGCCAAGCGCCAGGTCCTGTGCCTGGGGCACAACAACCCCAAGCAGTGCTACAGGCTGGGAGATGAGTGGTTGGAAAGCTGCCTGGCAGAGAAGGACCTGGGAGTATTGGTTGATAGTTGGCTGCATATGAGCCAGCAGTGTGCTCAGGTGGCCAAGAAGGCCAACAGCATCCTGGCTTGTATAAGAAACAGTGTGGCCAGCAGATCTAGGGAAGAGATTGTCCCCCTCTGGTGAGGCTGCACCTTGAGTACTGTGTTCAGTTTTGGGCCCCTCACTACGAGAAGGACATGGAGGTGCTCGAGAGAGTCCAGAGAAGGGCAATGAAGCTGGTGAGGGGTCTGGAGAGCAAGTCTTACGAGGAGCAGCTGAGGCAGCTGGCGTTGTTCAGCCTGGAGAAGAGGAGGCTCAGGGGAGACCTTATCGCACTCTACAGGTACCTTAAAGGAGGCTGTAGCGAGGTGGGGGTTGGTCTATTCTCCCACGTGTCTGGTGACAGGACGAGGGGGAATGGGCTAATGTTGCACTGGGGGAGGTTTAGGTTGGATATTAGGAAGAACTTCTTTACTGAAAGGGTTGTTAGGCATTGGAATGGGCTGCCTAGGGAAGTGGTTGAGTCGCCATCCCTGGAGGTCTTTAAAAGACGTTTAGATGTAGAGCTTAGTGGTGTGGTTTAGTGGTTTAGTGGAGGACTTGTTAGTGTTAGGTCAGAGGTTGGACTAGGTGATCTTGGAGGTCTCTTCCAACCTAGGTCATTCTGTGACTGATGTGCCCAGTCCAAGGCTATTGCTCAACCTGTGTATACACAGGGGCAAGTGCGGAGAGGACAGGATTGTCAGTCTCTCTGTTCAGTCCTAATATATTTTTGTTTTCAGAATCATTACCACACTGTTTAAGCTGGCAGGAGAAACACTAGCAAACCAATAGGGAATAGTACACATATATGTGTGGTATGTGAGGAATTGACTTATATGCATCAGGTCAGAAATCTGACTTTTGGCCTACAAAAGCTGTGCTTCCCTTCACTATGCATGAGTAATTTTTGTAAAATTCAAATGAAGTTAAATATTGGGGTAACGGAAATGTGAGTCCAGCTCTAAAACCATATTTAACGGCATTTACTATAGCAACCTGTCAGGTTGAATTTTCTCGCTCACCTGAGCTGTGCCTCTGTAGCCTATATTTCTTTGTCTTACTCTGAAAAATAAGCTAAGAAAAAAAATCCTAAATGATGATTTTAATAGTTTTGTGAATAGCAGTTTCTAGTATTTTTCTCCTTACTAATTAAGTCTAATCATCGGTTACTGTAGGTCAGGTGCATTTTGCTTTTCCATTCAAAACACTAGACTGCTAAAGTGATCTTTATTAATAAAGCGGTGCATGTATGGCATTTTAATAAAGCTTTTAAATGGCACTCAGAAATGGAGCATATTATGTCTCAAGAAAAGAAAAGCATTGAATTTGTCACTGTTACTCACCTAAAGGACTCTTGTCTGCAATTCTGTATTGAACTTGCAGCCTCCTACTGCTGGGAAACACCCTACTCTAATAATTATTAATGCTGGGGTAGTGCTGGGTAACAGCTTCATAACTGCAGCCCTTAAACTGTAACACTTATATGGGACAATGCTTAGCAAACTACTCTCAACAGTTGAAAACAGGTCAGCTAAGAAATGCACTGGGCAATGAGGAAACTTCTATGAGTGCCTAGCACATTCGTGTCAGTACAGACATGCAACACATTTTTTAAAGAAATAAGAAGATATGCAAATCATTTAACATATTTAACTGGTGATGTCAAAGACTTAAGAAGTCTGCTTTTCAGACTGCCATTGTAGATACGTTTTGCAAGCTTCCCTGTCAAGAAGCATGTAGTGTATCAGATGGTCTGTCTAAGCAAGGGAGTTTCTTGAAGAAGGAGCACATGTCAAAGGAAAACAAGATCAAGTTATTTCAGTCATTCACACATAGATTTATAATTTTCACAGCTGGTCATCTTTACTAATGAACATACAATGTTTGCTTAAGCTTCAGTTAGAATATAGATACTCGCTTGGAAAAGGCAGTGCATTTAACATTGATTGGCCACTTGCCTATGCAGCTGCAAGTTATGCAGAACTGAATACAGAGTCAAGAATATTCAATTCATGCATTCACTACTAAGAGATTAGTCTTCTGCCTGACAAACATGGGGAAAAATTGTCAAATATGAGTCTGATACAATCTTCTACCCATCATGAGTATACATCAATGGCTCAGGTAGGCAAAAGGAAAAATACTTGTCATGGAAGGACATATAAACAACAGTTTGGAATCAGGTTTTAATGATTTACTTCCATTTAAATCAAATAAACTGTAAGGAAAAAATGAACCTCTAAGCAATGTTTGGTAGTTCAGGAGGATAGCCTTTGATGTGCTACATTTCCTTGAAGAAATTCAAAGCCTTCACTACTTTCAACTCCCTAGGGATTTATTTTACACCACGTAACACTCTGGAATGTGACACAGAAGGATACAAGCTAGAATATGTCTGAACTAACGTCCACCAAAAGATGTATGAAGGTCTTAGCAGTGGACTAGAAAGCAGCATAGCAATGTAAGCAGTCACTGCATCTCTGCTAATGAGTGCTGGCTTTCAGCAAGTACTAAGAGCTGATGAACCTACATGGCCATTGGTTGTGCAATAGCTTTGGCCTTTGCTAGCCATGAGGTATCAGATTAGAGATGTGCTTCACTGGTAGAGAAGACTGAAGAGAAACAGTCAGATATTGGATGCACTTGTAAGAGGTGTAGGATTTCTTCAAAGCAAATATGTTAATACTATCGGAACATGAAATGAAAGGAAATAAAAATATTCTGTGGATGTATGTTCCCGGCAAACTACGTAAAAATAGTTACCTCAAAAAGGAAATTAGGAAAAGTCTACAAATAATGGTGGAGAGGGGAGCAAGAGAAAGAAAAAGAGAAAAAAAGAAAATTGCAAACAAATATATTATGCAAATAAAGTCAGATCTTTCAAGCTGAGTTGCTTAGGTTTAAGCATGTTAATTGACAAGAAAAGATGAGAGTCCCTGCAAAAGGCATTTAAGGAAATGTCAAAGGATTGATGCAAGCTGAGAAAAGGTAAAGAAGAAATAGGCTGAGGTACAGTAAAGATGGGATAAAAGGTGGGCTCAGAACTTAAAAAACACTTCATCTCACTTTCTTCCCAGAACAATGATCCTGAGGCAAAATAATAGGTATAATAGGAAAGAGTTTGCAGAAATAGATGGTACGACAGCCTGTTTCAAGAAAGGGGAAAAGGGATCCCAGCAAATTATTTGTAGGTCCAACCTCAGCACTTCTCAATGAATACAGAAAAAATAAACAAACAAAAAAACCTAAGCCCTTGTAGACCAGTTGTCTTGGACAAGATGAATAATATTCCAGGCAAAGAAAATGTGTTAGGTTGAGGTAGATTCCATCTATTCAGATTTTGTTATTTTTTCTGTATGCTAGCAAATAGGAATCTATTAGCTAAGCTTTATAAGAAGGGAAATAGTGGAGATATTGTAAGATAGAAAGGAAAGTGAGTTCAGTGGAAGATTGCAACTGCTGAAAGCAGTACTAACTTGAAGGAAGGTCATTAGTGGAGTTCTTCAAAGTACAACACTGGCTGTCTTAGCGCCAGCCTTGCTGTCTGTATTTTCATTACTGAATTTGATGCAAAGATTAGATAAGTCCATTTCCTTCTGACATGAGGCTGGAGGCATCGTCAAAACTGAGAAGGCCTGGGGCTTGAGGGATGGAGTCACAGAAATATGATGAAAGCTCAACAGCACAAATGCAAGGCACCTGAGACCTGTTCCAAACCACTCCAGATGAGAATGGACAAATCTACACTATTCACTGGAAATTATAGAGGAGAAAATGAATGGTGACCTCAGGTTGACCAAAGAGTGACTAGGAGACATAAACAAGGTACAGGAAAGACCTAAAAGGCAACAGAAGCAGGGTTCCTGGGAAAGTTGGTGAAGTATTAGTAGTATTGTACAAGGTCATATACAGAACACTGTGCACAAATTCAGTCACCCTTTTTCAAGAAAGATTATTCAAAAACTGAAACAGGTGCACAGATCTGCTACTAGAATGAGATGAAGAATTGAGAGTTAATGTTATATCAGCCTGCCTTCTTTTGTCTAGAAAATAAAAGGCTCAGAAGGGATACAAAAGTCTACTCCTAATTGATGGAAGCACAGATTTTTTTCCAAGAAAGGAAAAAACTGTTTGAACTAAAGTAACATTATCAAAAATACAGTGCCGCACAAGCTGGACAGAAATGAAATTAGACTGCAGTTAGAAGGAAGAGGAGAGCAGAGGGCATCTCATAGCCATTAGAGCATCCAGGTGTTGAGACAGCCTTTCAAAAGAAGTGGCAGTAAATCCTGAATTCAATAGCATTACTTTCTGAAAAAGAGTACAGGGTAACAGGCTGTGATGGTAGGGCTGAACTGTCTTCCAGCTTTGAAAACAACTTGTTTTGTTT
Source organism: Anser cygnoides (assembly GCF_040182565.1). Taxonomy (NCBI): domain Eukaryota; kingdom Metazoa; phylum Chordata; class Aves; order Anseriformes; family Anatidae; genus Anser; species Anser cygnoides. Next base: position 69,616,961 of record NC_089874.1, read on the forward strand.
CAGTGAAAATTTGCACTTCTTAGTAAATCCTTTTTTTTTTTTTACTTTTTAAACCATTTCAGAGTTGAGTCAAGTCATCTGTAGTTGTTGAAAGATAATAGACACTTTCTTCATTTTGGCAAAGTAGAAAGTGTGGATAGAAGAGAGTAAAATGACAATTCTGTTTTGCCATAGATAGATATGTCTTTGCCTAAGAAATGATCTGACATATATATATCAAAGCAAAAACAATATCAGAGTGTTTTAATCAGGGAAAGATTAAGAAAGAGAGAAAGGCCAAAATAAATGTAAATATAAGAACTCTGCTCAAGAAATTATCGATAGGAACAGAGTATTACTTTCTTTCTCTTAAGGAAATCCTCCTGTACATAATCTGTTCTAACACTTCATGAAAAAATAACACATTAAAATACTTAAGCTCATTTCTTTCCCTTAGTCTTACCTTCACAGCATGTACTCAGCGTTTTATGCAGAGGCATGTGGGTAAGATTAAGGAGAACCCTTTTTTTCTTATGCTTCCACAAGATTTTTGAAACTGTTTGGTGTTCCTTTGAAGACTGTAGCAGTAGTTTACATACTGAATATTCATCACTAGTATGGAGGGTGAAGCACTAACTGTACACCATACTCCCTGCCTTTTTTAAATATTCATTGTCAAGTAACCATCCATGGAGCCTCATAAAGTATTAACTATTTAAGTAGGGAAGATCTCTGCGTAACTGCATAGAACAAATCCTACATGATTTAAATCCCACACAATCCTATTAAAATTCAAAGAGTTTCCAGTTGTTTATGTTAGTTCAGTATCTAATATTAACACCTGGTTTTAAAAATTTACATAAGCAATACTGCTCCACTAGACCAGTAGGACAGGACAGAGTAAGTTCAACCTTCTTGACTGATTTGGGTATATAAATAAATTATGTCTACATCTTGAACTTCAGCACTGTAGGCTTTACTTGGTTCACTGCTTTTCAAAAACTTCCATTTTATGTATTATATATCATGTTAGAAAGTACAATTGTGCTACATCTCCTGAATTGTCTTTCCTGAATTTGAAGATAGCCTGCATTTCCCTGAATAGTGGCTGCTGAATAGACCATGTATGGAAGTGTCAGACTGATAGATTCATTTATTTTGTGAAACGTATAGTCCAAATGCCATATTTAGTTGGAGGAGTAGTTTCTATTTTTTTTTTTCATTTTTCAGCTATTCAACTTACTTAACTGACCCAAGTGTAAGCAATTTGTCAGGACAATGAAATCATGGTGTGGAGCATTCACACCAAAGATGTATTACTGCAGCACATCACGATTGCAGCTGAAGTTCATAAAAATTAGATGGAAATGGACAAAGCTGTGAAAGAATATTTGGCCTTCACAGATATCCACTGCTATCTACAAGTAAGTAACTTCTACATGACAGAATGCGTCCAATATCAAGGATCAGGGCTTGATACCCTTTCTGGGGTGTATGAAAGAACTGGACAGATATTTTACATATTTTAAATGAAACACTAATAGTTTGAAGTCCAGTACTGACCAACCCTGCTGCTACTAGCTTAAGCATCACAGGTGCTCAGGTCCCCTTAAAATTTAAAAATGGGAAGGGCATTTTCTAAGATGTAGTCCGTTGTCTATGAATACCCCCAACCATTATTCACAATACAGCAATAATGCCTTGACTCACACTTAGAGAGAAATCAGCAGATGGTCTCTTTCCTCTTCATATAGAAGTGCCAGTTAAGTATAAAAAGGATAAAGCTAACAGTTGTGTGCCAACTATGCCAAAACATAGAAATATTGCCAGGTGTATGAATCTTTTCTTTTGACTCATATGTCCCTATATTTTAGTTTTCTTTACTAAACTCCAAAGTACCTGTGCACGTAAGAGACGTTAGAAATATCTGATCACTGCCACTAGATTTCTGCCTCTATTGCTAACTTAGAGATTGTACCAGCGTGCAGTGTCTTTAATTGCTACCAACAGGAAGAAATCTTTCCTTAGGATCCATTAGCTAATGACTTCCTCCCTTACTAAGTTGTAATTCTACAAAATTGTTTGTCAAACTGGCCATTTGCCTTCTTGGAAGCCAGATGTGAAGGATCCAAACAGGTAGGAGACATGACTACAAACACATACGTGTAATCGTATTAGCAATTATATACATTTATATGGTAACCTCATAAAGTTATTTTCTTAATACATTTTAAGTATCCACTCAAGTCATACTTAGGTCTGAAGCAAGTATTTTCAAGAGCCAATAAATTAATAAGTTAATTACTAGTTTTGCAGCATTCTTAACCATTCAAGCTCTAGGGTTTTTAGATCAGCAGCAATATATATAGTTCTATAGGATGGCCCAGATACAGTGTGTTTGCTAGCCTTTGGACATCTGCTTGAAGTTATATAAATAAGAGAGTACACTGGAGGTGTTACATGTAACGCAGCTGAGGACACACAATCCCAAAGACACATTCACATAATACAGCAATGTATCTACTACACCACAAGGCAAACATATACTTTGAACATGTAAATAAGGCCCAGGCAATGTGGTGTACTGAAAGTGCAGTTGAATTTCCTCATTCTGAGCAGCTGCACTGAAATTCAGCTGTGAAGATGGTCATGACGAGGAGGACATGCACTGGTCTTTCAGCTTTCAGCATCTGAGTGTGCTCACCTGTAAATATACTCCTAATCCATAGGAAAAGGCAGTGGGAAGTTTCAGTGTTTATTAAGAGTGAGCTGCTTTCCTGTGGCAGGGCTGTGTGACTAATGCATGAGAGTCATTCCTCGCAGTTTCAGCTACTTGTAACAACCTAAAGTTCTGCCTCTCAAACTCATGCTAGTCAGGAATTGCAATATCTCCACTGTATCATCTTCTGAGTACAGTCTGGAGTATGCTAGATAAAACCCTTTTATTGGACTTTGGTACTGTAAGTGACTATCTGCCAACATTATCTACTTTAAAAAGACTGGAAGCAAGCTTTCTACATTAGCTCAACATTAGTTTTTCAAAATTGTCTTTCTGCTGAAATGTTTTCAAATGCGTTTTGAAGGTTGGTATTATCCGTGTTGTTTCTGTTTCTATATTTGGAATCATAATAGTGTTTTGCCACAGAAACAAGTCATTGTGGGGTAATTAGATACTGCACAAACTGTTCTGCAGTAACTGCAGAAGACAAGAACTTGTTAACCTATGCAACAGAGAAAACTCAAGAAAGCTTAGGCCTCTGTGAATGACAGGATAGTTCCCTCAGCAGGGGACACCATGGGATAAAAACTTGTGCACAGGCTGTTGGCACACACTGACATGTTTTTGTCAGAGACTTTAGCTTCTGAAGTATATCAACTCCCTTGGTAAAAAATAAAAATAAAATAATAATAAAAAAATAATGTTTTCGTGAAATCATTGAGAATTTTTCCATCCTCCTGTTTACTAGGACCAAAAAACCAAAGCAATTCTCCTAATGATCTGAGGGCTCTCTTGACTCCATCTATTGAAATAATACAACACATTTTCTTATTTGTAGTTCTAAAATGTGAATACACAGTTTATATATTTACTTAAAATATCTGTATGCAAGTAATGGCATCAACTACACAGCCACAGATTTTGCCAATTGCAGTGTGTCACTTCAAATGCTCACAAGACTGGGAAAACTGATGATGATAATGTTTGATTATAAACCATTTAGTAGTCTATTTGCTCTCTTGCCAGACGTGCCTAACTCCTTTTGTCATCCTTGAGAGTGCATTCACATGCAGCAAGAAGGATCCATACATGTAGCACTTGTCTTTCTGTAGATTTAGGATTCCTGCCTGTTCTTTCGTTTTGGGCACAGTGCTCTGTCACCCGATGGGAAAGTCCCTCATGTGAGCAGCACCTCGAGCTCCATATCCGCTTGCTTGGCACTGAGTGAAGACTCTAGCTGGGAGCAGAAGGAGCACGCAGCCTGCCAGGCCCTGGGCACAGCCCAGCACATGTGAGGAGCTGGTGCTGGCAGTGCAGTGAAGGCTCCTGTTATTTCTGGGACCTCAGTGGCAGGCTGAGCTTCCCACCAGACAAATAACAACTCAGCAGTTCTAGGGAAGTGCTCTCTGCAAAGGATTTAGGTACCCATCAAATGGATCCTTTTAGAGCCTGGGGTTGAAACAATAATCCATTTACTTTTCATTTCCCACTAACCAGAGAGACTGCAGCAGTGTCCCAGTAGTGCTGAGTGTGTATAGTGAACAGTGTGAATAGGGAATGCTATTGTTGCTGGGAGAGCTCTTTTCTTTTACAGAGGCTGTTTTATATAGGGAATACCTTAGCTATCCTCCTTGGAGTATAGCATCTTAAAAAAATCCCGAAGCCCACATCAGAACTCTTCCCACAGAGGCTCTTGTGACTCGCTCTCTGGAAACCTAGTTGTAACTGTGGAATAACCTTCCACAGCCTTCCTACATTAGAAGGCTGTGGATGTAGGAGCAGCCTTCCTACATTAGACCCAGGCAGTCAGTACCTTCAAACACGGGCCAACACGAACCTTCCCTGTCAGGCAGCTGTTTTGCTCATATGGTGCTTCCTAAGGCTCTAATCAGCTGTAAGCTCCTAGTGACAAGGACCTCCCTATTTGTACATGTTTACCCAGCACACAGCATCACTGTGGAAGCCTACAGGAAGATCTAGCAGGTGCTATCATGGTATCAATCATAAGTAGGTAGCAGAGGATAAGTAAAAGCCCATTATCCAGAAAAGCTGCAGAGAACATTCATTATCTAAGGTTCCTACTTTTCTCCCTTTACCCCTCTATCTTCCAAATCACATACTGGCAGACAGAAAAACTTTTCATGTGCAAGTCAATTAAAAATTTAGAGGTCATGCCTTTTGAGCTGGATGTTGGTTTTCAGTAAGGTAAATTGAACCACATTTATTAATCAATAAATAAAAGGCTGGGGGAAAAAAATCATTTTCCAGGTAGTGTACATAAGGACTCTTGTGCCAAAACTGTCACTTATATCCCATTTCAACTGCTGGCTTGTTAAACAGTGAAAGTTCACTGATGGGTCTGCCAGATTAGATGAGGCAGGTGAAACATCCCAAGCCCCCACCAAAAAATCTCCTCTCCATACCTGTGAGAAAATCAACCTTTCCAACTATGAACAAAACCCTTTAAGTGATCTGATGCTCAGTGTGAAAATAACTAAAATCATCTGTTGGCATCGATCCCCACCCTGACCCCCATCACTCCCCCAGGTCATTTGAGTAATAAGAAGATGAAAAATACAAACCAAATTCCCCAGACACAAACATCTCAAAAGGCAAATGGTTTCCCAGTTCAGAACCCTGAGCATCCCATGTAACAGGGAGAATTCAGAAGTCAGAAGTAGGAGTGTCAGAGCAGGCACCACAATCAGAGGTGGCTCACAGCACTCTAATGCTGATCCTGGCACAGGGCTGCAAATAAAAATCAAAGCAACACATCTCTTTTCAAAACAAAGGAAGAGTTAAGAAAAATAAAAAGGAAAAGAAAACATCTAATTCTTCAAGTACCTTTGATTCCTGGCTGGTGGTTGATGCTGGAGAAGGGGGCTGCTCTGTTCTCTCCACTTCATTCTCTTTCTCCACACTATCCACGCTGACTTCAGTCATGCTGCTCGGAGGAATCATTTTGCCTCTAAAACACTGCGACTATCGGGAAAAAGGGCTACAGACCTTTCTTGCTTTTTTCATTCAATGTCCTCTTTCTTCTCTGCTCTTCTCGAGCAAATGAACTCCAACCACTCAGTTTCACTACATTTGCAAGAGCAGAATTCTCTGGATTTTCTTTTTTCCCTTATCCTCCTCCCCCTCCCTCCCCTCCTCTATGCAATTCTGCTAGCGAGGGGAGTAAGTTATCGATGGCTCCATAGGGCAGTTGTGTGCCTGCTTCTCTCCTTTCCCCGATCCTCCTCTCCTCTGTGTGAAGCCTGGAGGTGTGGAGCAGAGTCGTGACCATCAGCCCCGCGATCAGATGGGAGTGAAGCAAAGCAGAAAGCCCCAGCCATGCACATACACAGGGCACCGGAGGGAGGAGTTATATTTCTAATGCTTTGAATAGCTTTGGGGAGCATGTGCTGTCATAGTAGTGAAAGAAAGTAATGCGTGCATGCACACACACACACACAATACACACACACAGGCAGGCAGGGTACATGAGGTTTGGCAACATTTTACCTTTTAATCATGCTGAAGAAGGCAGAGTTTCAAGGGCAGCTTTATATTCTCATAAATCTGGTGATTTCCCAAGAAGGGCTCTAGAAACTGAGAAGAAAAATGACCCTCCCTTTACTTTGTCCCAGAGAAGATTATTAAGAATCCTAACCACTGATGTCTCTAAAACACCCACCCTGCCTTACACCCTGAGCAAGTGACAGGAGAGGGGCAGGGGAAAGGCACCTGTGGCTCCACGTGCTTTTTGCTCCCCTCTGGGGCAGGGGAGCCCCACTCTGAGCCACACACACGCAGCCATGGTCAGCTCGAGCTCCTGCCACCACACGAATCCTGTACCTGTAGGTTGTCATAGTGATAACACTCAATTGGGCTGCAACGGAGCAGAGGCAGCTGTCGGGAAGGGCCTGCCAGCATTCCCCAGTGCCGTCTTTCCCAAGGATGCGGTGCCCAAAGTCACGCTCGGGGGGCTGCAGTAGCGCTGGCAGAAGGTCAGCACGACTTTGCTGGCTGGCTCAGCTCTTGTCTTGGATTTGAATCAGCTGCAAAGATGCCTGTCAGCTCTCTTCCCCGCTGACTTAAGGTCTGCGTGGTGAAAGGTTAAATGGATTTGCTCCCCACCAGATGTATGTTCTGCAGAGCAGGAGCCACTCTGTATGGCTGCTGGAGATGCCTCTTTATGTTTCCTTTGAAGAAAAAAGAAAAAGCAACCCAAACATGTTTTCAATAAGCAGTGCTTATATCCCTTAAAGTGAGAAGGAAAAAAAAATCTTGCTAAGTAGATTTTTTCCTGGAGATACAGGTAAACATGTTTGGAGATGATTTGCTGACATCTGAGCCAGACAGGAGTTTCAGGACCTTGTCAGCTCTGGGAGAGGGTACCAGATTCCCTTCTGGTCCCATCCCTTAGAAATATAGTTGCTACCTGGGGCCGCCTTGCAGGCCTTCTCTGCCCCCAAATGATCCATGGGTGAAAGTGAAGCAGTTTATCAAGACAGGGATTGTACAGATGAAAGCCTGAGCAGAAAGTGCCCTGCAGACTCTGTATTCTTTATAACTATGCAGAAGCCAGGGGGGAAAAAAAAAAAGACAAAAAAGACTTTCTTTGAAGCTCTGGTGAATTTTTAGGACTGGCAGTTAAATGAGGAAAAAAGCCTTTTTCTTTGAAATAGAACATATAAGATACTGAAATCTTTAGTAGACAATAAACATGAAATACCGCAATGCTATTTGTACCACCACTTCAGAGCAAAAGCTCATCTTAGGAGTCTGCCAGCAAAACCCATTATTTGGCCTGTAGTCGCTAACACCATTATAGGGATCAAAATGAGAACACAGGCTGCTGTTGATGCAGCTTCAGTGACAACTGAGATTGAAGCAAGGAAACACAGAGCTTGGAGGGGCAGATTTGGCAGGTAAGTGAAGGAATTTATTTCCAAGGGTTTGATTTCTAAAATACAGCAAAGTCTTAGACTGTTCTCTTTAGAGCCAGAGGAATTCTCCAGGCACAAAGCTCACATCTTCCACCCACTAAGTGAGATTTAGGTGCTGCTGTACATTCAGCCTCCTAGCAATGAGGAGGGACCGGGCAGAGTTACAATTTGGGAGAATTAGGGTAGCTGCAGGCAACAGAGATCTTGGCAGGGCGACAGCAAATGAACACTCCAGCTCTGGCAGTGGTGTCCTTCCCTGATGGTCCAGCCCAGACAGGGCAAGGGCGTGGGGTCTGCCTGCTGCAAGGTTTGCTCTGTGTGTCCAGCAGTGGAACAGGTGAGAATCACAAAACTATTTTTCATTCATGCCCCCAGCAGTGCCAAGAAACAGTCTTTTCTGTCAAGATGCTCAAAAGCATCTTCTTATAGTGAACTTATAGGCCACATCTGAAATAGGCCTGCAGTGGCTGGTTAATAGTTAATGCTCTAAGTGTTATGAAATCCTGCACACATTTTGTATGAAAAGCTTGTAACGTCATGACTATGTAAGTGACCGTCATACCACTCTCTACTCACCCCCCCCCCCTTTTTTTTTTGTTTTACCAAATTAGTACTGACACCTGCTGCACTCCCTCGCTTCTTCCAATTACTCACTTGTCAACCACGACTGATCTGTCAGTTTCTTGACAATTAGCCTGGGAAAGATGAGTCAAACCTAAAATCTTACCAAAAAAGCAAAAAGGGAAAGAAGCTGGATTTCTTACATTTTTATTTCCTTCCACATAAGCTGGCTACTGAAAATCAAATATTCAGTATAACAAAACAGACTGATCAAATTAGATGAGCCTACAACTCCCACTCTCTCCCATGCTTCACTCTTGAGAAGTTGGACTTATGATTAGTGCCAATCAGTCTCTAAGTGAAGGTACTCGGCGGAAATGTAAGCACTGCAGCACAGTGCTAAACAAGAGGAAATTGAACAGATTCTCTAGTGAAGAGATGAGTGTAGATTTCTGAAGTGGAGAAAGGAAATTTGGATGAACAAAATATGAGAATGGATTCTCAGCCCCCAGCTGAAGTTGTTGCACTGTGTAAAGGCACTTGAATGCTGCCTGGAGTCACCACCAAGCACTCTCTTGTTGGGTGGTGCAAAACTGAGTGCATAGATGCTATGTTTCATCCTCCCTCCTGTCTCCGGGCCACACACATGAAGGTGACAGGGCATGATGCAGAGCTCTCCTCTGTGCTGGGGCTCCAGCTGTTCTTCTTGAGCACTGTCTGCAGCCCGCTCAATCAGAGCATCCAAAAGGCTCCTGGCACCAGGAATACATACTCTGATTATTAATACACACGGCTGTACTGCCAAGTCCTACCTGCTGTAGAGCTCCACAGTGGCAAGATTAAGTTGATGTAGGTGTTTTGGCCCATGCCATGTTCTTTCACATTCTTCTTCTGGTGCAGACATTCCCCTGATATATTTAGGCACCTTTCTGCAAAAGAGTTACATGAGCACAGCTGGATTTCTCTAAGAGGAAAATTAGGAAGTCAGCACTTATCAAAAGATGTTATACCTGATTAGACACCCCAGGCATTTACTAGAGAAAAATACTAAGTATAAAGGAGAGAGGGAGCTACAGGTATCATTATTTACTGCCTGGTGCATAAACCAGCTCATAGTCCTGAGCAAAATGGATATAAGGTTGCTTATAGAGACAATACCGATGAACAACACTTTTAAACCACTATGTTCCGCCCTCTAGGAATAGACAAAACAGGGAGGAATCAGGATGTCTGCCACCAAAGCACAGCCCTAAAAGGGAAGAGGATTGCAGTCTACTGAGAGTCCAAGTGGTTGCAGACTGAGTGCTACAGTAAACCATTAGACATGGAAAAAGGATGTCATTCTGGTACTTGCAGTGCAACTTTATCATCCTCTCTCTAAGTCACTCAGTTCAATTTGGGAATGTTCCAGGTGAGAAGTTGTAGCTTCATTTCTTACTCCATCCAATTTTGTCTTTGTGGAAACAGGCAACAGGATACCCATCTAGTACCATTTGCGATGGGAATTTTACTTTTGGCATAGTGCATTTGGCCAGACGTATCAGCAGACATGTTCACTAGGCTGTACTCTCAAACATCCACTATTGCCCACAGCTGGCTACTAGACTGCAAAGACCGGACCATTGCTTTAGCAGAGAATTTGCCTGTGTTTCCAAGTAACAGGCTTGTGGGCACTTCTCCGCCAGAAAACATTGTAGCCGCAGAGAAAACAGTATTAAAATAGCATCAGGTGGCTGTTTTTTTTTTCCTTGTTATTTTGTTTTGTTTGTAGCCACATACCCCTTGTTTGCTATCGGTAGAATCTTGGCAGTTCATCAAGCAGCTAACATAGCAACAACCCTTCCCACACCCCAGGATTTCACTTATCAAAATGGCATCCAAGGGCTACAGTCACCAGCTCATCAAGCTGGAAGCAGAAGCCAGTCAATGCTCTGAAAGCATTCACAGTACTAGTGGGATAATGGTGACTTGTATTTTGACTAAAATACAGTTAACTAAAATTCAGTTCTCTATTCTTGGCGAAGTCAGGAAGGGGACGAGTAAAACCGCTGTCTTGGACTTCCGGAGGGCAGACTTTGAGCTGTTCAGGACACTGGTTGGCAGAGTCCCTTGGGAGGAGGTTCTGAAGGGCAGAGGAGTCCAGGAAGGCTGGGCACTCTTCAAGAAGGAAATCTTAATGGCTCAGGAGCGGTCTGTCCCCACGTGCCCAAAGACGAGCCGGCATGCAACTAGACCGGCCTGGCTGAACAGAGAGTTGTGCGAGCTTAGGAGAAAAAAGAGTGTTTATAATCTTTGGAAAAGAGGGTGGGCCACTCAGGAGGACTATAAGGATGTTGCGAGGCTGTGCAGGGACAAAATTAGAAAGGCCAAAGCTCATCTGGAACTCAATCTGGCTACTGCCGTTAAAGATAACAAAAAACGTTTTTACAAATACATCAACACAAAAAGGAGGACTAAGGAGAATCTCCATCCTTTACAGGATGCGGGGGGAAAATTAGTTACAAAAGATGAGGAAAAGGCTGAGGTGGTCAATGCCTTCTTTGCCTCAGTCTGTAGCGGCAGGACCGGTTGTTCTCTGGATACCTGGTACCCTGAGCTGGTGGAAGGGGATGGGGAACAGGATGTGGCCCTCACTATCCACGAGGAAATGGTTGGCGACCTGCTACAGCACTTGTATGTACGCAAGTCGATGGGGCCAGATGGGATCCACCCGAGGGTACTGAGCGAACTGGCAGAGGAGCTGGCCAAGCCGCTTTCCATCATTTATCAGCTGTCTTGGCTATGGGGAGGTCCCAGTCGACTGGCGGCTAGCAAATGTGACGCCCATCTACAAGAAGGGCTGGAGGGTAGACCTGGGGAACTATAGGCCTGTTAGTTTGACTTCAGTGCCAGGGAAGTTCATGGAGCAGATTATCTTGAGTGCCATCACGTGGCACGTGCAGGGCAAGCAGGAGATCAGGCCCAGTCAGCATGGGTTTATGAAAGGCAGATCCTACTTGACAAACCTGATCTCCTTCTATGACAAAGTGACACGCTTACTGGATGAGGGAAAGGCTGTGGATGTGATCTACCTTGACTTCAGTAAGGCTTTTGACACCGTTTCCCACAGCATTCTCCTCAAGAAAGTGGCTGCTCTTGGCTTGGACTGGCGTATGCTTTGCTGGGTTAAAAACTGGCTGGATGGCCGAGCCCAAAGAGTCGTGGTGAATGGAGCCAAATCCAGTTGGAGGCCAGTTACTAGTGGGGTCCCCCAGGGCTCAGTGCTGGGGCCAGTTCTCTTTAATATCTTTATCCATGACCTGGATGAGGGGATCGAGTGCACCCTCAGTAAGTTTGCAGATGACACCAAGTTAGGTGCGTGTGTCAATCTGCTCGAGGGAAGGAAGGCTCTGCAGGAGGATCTGGATAGGCTGGACCGATGGGCTGAGGCCAACTGTATGAGGTTCAACAAGGCCAAGTGCCAGGTCCTGTGCCTGGGGCAGCGCTACAGGCTGGGAGATGAGTGGCTGGAAAGCTGCCTGGCAGAGAAGGACCTGGGAGTATTGGTTGATAGTCGGCTGAATATGAGCCAGCAGTGTGCTCAGGTGGCCAAGAAGGCCAACAGCATCCTGGCTTGTATAAGAAGCAGTGTGGCCAGCAGGTCTAGGGAGGTGATTGTCCCCCTGTACTCGACTCTGGTGAGGCCACACCTCGAGTACTGTGTTCAGTTTTTGGACCTGTCGCTACAAGAAGGACATGGAGGTACTCGAGAGAGTCCAGAGAAGGGCAGCGAAGCTGGTGAGGGGTCTGGAGAACAAGTCTTACGAGGATCGGCTGGGGGAGCCGGGGTTGTTCAGCCTGGAGAAGAGGAGGCTCAGGGGAGACCTCATCACTCTCTATAGGTACCTTAAAGGAGGCTGTAGAGAGGTGGGGGTTGGTCTATTCTCCCATGTGCCTGGTGACAGGATGAGGGGGAATGGGCTAAAGTTGCACCAGGGGAGGTTTAGGTTGGATGTTAGGAAGAACTTCTTTACTGAAAGGGTTGTTAGGCACTGGAATGGGCTGCCCAGGGAAGTGGTTGAGTCGCCATCCCTGGAGGTCTTTAAAATACGTTTAGATGTAGCCCTTAGTGATATGGTTTAGTGGAGATCTCGTTGGTGTTAGGACAGAGGTTGGACTAGATGATCTTGGAGGTCTCTTCCAACCTAGACGATTCTGTGATTCTGTAAAAATCTCAAAGTACTTTTTGGAGTTCAAGTAGTAAGCCTCCCACTGCTTCCAGGAGTGCTTATACTGTAACAAGGGAGTAAAGGTAGAGGAAGCCAAACCAACAGATTTGTGCTTGTACTTAAGCGTGAGATAAATAGAACCTCTGCCTGACCATTAATTTCAAAACCCATCTCTCTCTCCATCCATGGTAATACTACAGGGAGTGATGCAGAGACCACAATGCAGCTTGGGCAACTTGAACCTATCTTTCAGAGAAATTATGATGAGATTGAAATACTGCTACCCCATCATCTAGTTCAAGAAAATGAACAATGCTGCATCCTCTTGTGACAGCAAGAAATGTTTGAGAAGGGGAGAAGAGGATGTAATTATAAAAGATGGAATTTAGCCAAGATACAGCATGTAATATGTTCAGTCTTACAAAAAGCAGTGAGGTACCTTTAAATAACTAGCAACAATCCCAACCTGATTTTACATCTTTGCTAGCAGTGTGATTCCTTCTCTCTTTTTATAGGAATGTGATATAAAAAGAGGCCTGTGGAATCAGTAGCACCACTTCCTGCAACTCACAGATACTTGTAGAAATTCCTGCCATTTAATAGCCATCTACTGACTCGGTCCAACATGACTGTAGCGGGAATGCCCTCACCCAGTTCAAAGGGTTGCTGTGGTGGTGATTCAGCTATGCAAGCACAATGTACTAAATCCTTTCATGGTATCTGTGCTCCAAATATTTAAAGAGGTAACAAAGTTATGATAATTAATACTATCTCCCCCCCTTTTTCTGGACTCTGCTTTAACCTTACTTCTGTTCCCCAGGATGAAAAGCCTCATAGAAAGTAAGACTCTACCTGATTACTGTCAGTACAACTCGGAAGACTCTTATATAAACCCAGCCAGCTCTACCTACTTCATTTTCTTCTCAGCTGTTTCCAGGGTGGGGTGGGAGGAAACCCCAACAGGGTCACCATCCTGGATCTTGGGCCTTTTTTTTTTTCTTCTTTTCTGAATAGCTTTCAGTAGGAGGGAGCTTTCAGTCATCTTTCTTTCCTAAATTTCCTCCAACCTGAATTCTCACTGAAATTTCCTTGTCCAATTGTCATCCTTTTCAGGTATGAGTTGAGTATTACAGCTCACAGGGCTTTACCGGATTTGTCTTGTTCCATCACTCTGGTATTGAAGAGTGTATTATAATGAGCTAGTTCTTAACTAATGCCAGTGAAAATGCACTTACAGCAAAGTTTTGTTTAGAATGTAAATAGAATCCAAAACAAGATTTGCCAAACATTCCCAGCATAGCTAGTGGTGAACACAAGGATATATATATATACACACACACACTTTTTTTTTTCTCCTACAGATATCTTATGGCTACACACCAATTTTTAAAAGGCTGTGCATGCACAGAATTTCCTGTCTTAGGTAGTTATAGCGTGCCTATCACTGTAATATTTAGGCACAAACATGTATGCTGAATGCAAAATAAACCTCCCTGTTTACTGAAAACCTGCAACAGTTGTGCTATCATATTTTGCATTGAAAGAAAACAGGATTTCTTAACGTGCCAATGACCTCTGTCAGAAAAGCAGGACTTTTCTACAGAGTGTCAGAACTCAGTTACACACAGCAAATCTTTAAGTGCCTTTGGACCTGGTAGGATGAAATGTTTCACAGAAATATCAGAAATTATCATCATCAAGATTAACGTCCCACTCTATCTGATTAGTGCATGTGTCAAATGGAATAGGAGTATGTATGATGAGTTTTGCCCACTGTTATATAAGTTATTATAATGATCTATTACAGTTCTTAAACAAGAATAAATAAAGTGTTCAGCCTATTATATATTGAATTGGAAAGTGAATATCTTACAACCCAAATATATTGTTTTTGTTTCTTGAATCTTGATAAGATGCAAAACTTGAAAGATATTGATGGAAGATGGGCTGTGCTTTCTCCACATAGTTACCAAAATTAAAATGTTGAAAATTAAAATGTGAAGTAAAATGTAATAATTAAGTTTCAAAAAAAAAAAAAGGTAAATCTTAAAAACACTGCAAGAGGTTATCTGTAATATTTTGTATTATTTTAAAGTAACAAAAACTCTTATAATCCAGTGCAAAATGATAGTAGGAGGGTAGATATGATCACTATGATTCTATCAAATATAATCAGTACCTTTTTAGAAGGGCTGTGAAGTCAGTTTAGAAGGTCAATTTACAGAGGAAAAAAAATCAGGTCTCACTATTATGTCTAGAAGCAGTTAAAAAACCACTAAGCATTTTAGTTGAGAACCTTTCCAACCAGATCTCTCCATGGTTATACCATCATTTTTTGAAGCACTCCAGTTCATACAATAGTTGTATTTTGTTGCTTGAAGCAACAGGAAAGAATATGATCACTTGTTGCCGTTTGAAATCTCAACACAGAGCTTTTTGGAGTCACTGCTCCTTTTATAGGTACATATCATTGCCTCATTATCCAAAGAGGTCAAGCCCAGCTGCAACAGCAAAGAATTTCATGCGGAAAGGCAGTCAAGATTTTTAGAAGTACAAACATCAGAAAAGAAGAGAAATAAAAAAGTGGAAAAGTATGAATGACTTTACTTTCCAAATTTCTAATTATTTCTATTCTTTCTTGGATAAAAGAAAGACAAAAGCAAAAAAAAAAAAAGGCCAAAAAAAAAAAACAATTAAGGTTTTATTTTGTTAGTTATACTGCCTGCTGTAACATCATGCCATACATATAATTCTAATGTCTCAGAGTGGCTGTTCAGGCAGAAAAGGATTGCACACTAGACCCAGTGAAGAGCTTTCCACAGAATGGGTTACCTCAAATTCAAATGCACAATAACTGACCTCGGTGGTTTTAGACTGAGTAAGCAGGATCACAGAATGATTTGGACTGGAAGGGACCTTAACGACCACCCAGTTCCAACACCCTGCCATGGGCATGGACACCTCCCACCAGACCAGGTTGCCCAAAGCCCCATCCAGCCTGGCCTTGAACACCTCTGGGGCTGGGGCATCCACAGCTTCTCTGGGCAACCTGTACCAGTGTCTCACTGCCCTCTGAGTAAAGAATTTCTTCCTTATACCTAAACTCAGCCTCCTCTCTTTTAGTTTAAAGCCATTACCCCTAATCCTATCACCACATTCCCTGACAAAGAGTCCCTCCCCAGCTTTCCTGCAGGCCCCCTTTAGGTACTGGAAGGCAGCTATAAGCTCTTCTTGAAGCTGTCTCTTCTTCAGGCTGAACAAACCCAACTCCCTCAGCCTGTCTGCATAGGACAGGTGCTTCAGCCCCTTGATCTTTGTCGCCCTCCTTTGGACTCATTCTAATACTTCCACGTCCTTCTTGTGCTGGAGTCCCCAGAGCTGAATGCAGGATACTGAATTATGTTGTAGATTTATTCGTATGATTGGTCAAATTGATTTTAGCAAGATTATTCAGCCAATTATATTACACAAGTGATGATTTAGCTAATATGTTTATGTATCATTTTAAAATTCTATTTTCATTTTGTAGTCCATATACGGTCTTATTACTTTTTTTTTTTTTTTTTTTTAACTGGACCATGAGGAAAGAAAAGACTAACAAGCAGAGAGCATGAGGATAGCTGAAACCTAGAGGAAAAGCAAGTTAATCCAGTTTCCTAGGAAGGACTAATATTTAGCATGCTTTAAGTTAGCCAAAAGCAGAACTAACAGCAAGGTGCAAGTGGTTTGACTTTTAGAAATGCAGGGGACTAACAACTAAAGAAAGAAGGCATTTATAGCAGAAGAAGCAGCCATCATCACATAATGCAAGGGATTGTTTCAAACTGGGGCATTCTTCTGAGATCTCAGAGAGAAGGAAATCCCGTGGATGTGGTAATCCAAATGATCAGAACATTCAAGAGGCACAGACACTAGGAAGATATAACATCAGTCAGACAAGGATTTTGATTCATAAGATAATATGAAAAGGAAAGTACTATCAACCAAGCTGCAATACAACAGAATAGATTCTCTTTCCAAGTGAATGTGACCAGCCCTCAAACATGAACTCATACGAACACACAAAGTTTATACCTGAACTGTGAGCTCTTCAGGCTCTATTCTTCAGTCCTGCTATTTTGAGTTTGTACAGCACCTAGGATCTTCCTTGCTTTCTGGCTTGTCTTGGGTATTACAGTAAAACAAACAAATAATCATTTAAAATAGTGGATGCGTGTCTGCTCAATCCCAGGAGCACTGTAAATCTAACTTCTGAAATATTTGGCTGTGTTCAAAGACCTTATCATCAAAATTTTCCTTTTGTTTTCCCTTCTCCCGCACACTCCCAATTTGCTGTGATAAACAAAATCCTGCTTTTATGCACTGACCATCAGAAACTAGAGGAGAAGGTATTCAAGCATTTTAGCAATGAAAAAAAAACCCACAGTCATATTTTCAAGACCAAAACATTAAAAAAAAAAAAGACATCAAAATAAGAAAGTAGAAGCTAAACACTAGATATTTTTATATATATGTTTTTATGCTGCATACGTAGCCCAATAATGGCTTCACATATTGCAGAAACATTGAGTGATAGACAACACTAGGCAGTAATGCTCAGGAAAGGTGGGGAAAAGATCACTGCAGCAAGGACTCCATACATCAAAAGAAACGGTATAGAGAAAGATCCAATTTGGAAACAAAATGGCTGCTGTGTATTTGTGTGACCCCCTAATATGAGCTTTGTGTAGCAAATCTATTTCTGTCTTCCACACAGAGAAGAAAAGAATGTGCAGAAATGTGAATGACATGTTTTAACTGCAGATTGTTGGTAAAGCTTTTGACTTTATAGAGGTGTATTTTTAATCCTGTTGCAGCTAGTGGATTTATAAGGATACTTGCAATACATCTTAAAAGCAGTTTCTCCATTAACTGAAATACTCCGTCCTCAAGTCTCCATGGGTGGGATTTTCAAAAATGCATCATGGGGCTTTATCTTCTTCCAGAGATGTGAAAACTGCCTTCCTTTGACCCAGACAAAACAGTTGGACCATAACTGAGCAGTTAGCTGAAATCCCTACCACTACGTTTGTACAGAAAGGTCTAGATATATTTTACTTGTTACTATTTCTCTTACTATTAGTCACCTAGAAATTATGTCTGGACCATATGCTCAGGAAAAAAAATAAAAATAATCTGGTTCTGGATTCACTCACCTTATGTCCGTATTTTTTAAAAAAAGTCATGATTGAAAGCTTTATTCCACTGAACCTGAATTTTATCTAATCTAAATGTAAGAAGGAAGTTGAAAGTAGAATAAAATACATGATAACAATGCAGCTGTAACCATTTTTTTCCAAGTCCTTTATTGTCAGATGTTATTTGCTTAGCAGCTGGTAAATAGGCTATCAAAAAAGATGTGGGGAGAGTTTTCCAAAAGACATGAATGACACCAGGGCATCAAACTTTGGTTAACCAAAGACAGATAAAGCTAACTTTTTAGAGAGAATTCTCTCAGTATAAAGAGAACATATCTCCTTCCCACCCAGGGAGGCACTTTGAGAATTACAGTAAAAGCTTCTGTGCCAATTCGATAAAACACCATCCCTGAGCAACATAGCTTTGCACATGAAGTTTCAGTCATATTATACTACTGACAAGGGGAAGACATTCACATTCAACTTCTGAAAGAGTAAATATTTTTAAAGAGAATTGTCTTAACGGGGAATTTTGAGGATGCATGCAAAATGCTGGGACCACTGAAATCAGTAAATGGTCCCAGGATTTCATCCCTGCAACCAAATACAGATGGTTCCAGATAAGGATGTCTGGCGAGATATCTGTGGGAATAAAATGATTCTGAAAAAACAGGCCATAACAGTTATCTGGCAAACAGATCAGACAGTGCTATTATAGTCAGCAGGCAAACCATTTTCCCTGTTAATTATATGCATCTAATATCAGAGATCTAATTATCCAAGAAAAAATTAAAATTCCTAAAAGAGCAGAGAACTGAAAAAATGGAATACAGCCAAACATCCCTGAAGTTTTCACTCATGACAATCTTAGCCTCAGAGATCAGCATCAATTTTGACTACGCTTTAACCTTTTTATTTTTTCCCTTCAAATAGTATGAAAAAAGAAAAAAAAAAAAAGAAAAAAAAAGTTCTGTATATATAACTTCCAAATATTTACTGCCTTCCAGCACTTCTTGTACCACTTGACTATACTGAATTGCCCTGATTATTTCTCTTTTTCTGTCACTGAGAGAGAAGGATCCCTGTAAACAAAAACTTACTTTGGAAAATACAGTTTTACACCAGTATTCATTTCACCTTTGAGGAGACTGGTCACAAATTCCTAGAGCCATGAAGTATACCAGTAGCTACTTTGTTAACTATTTAATCTCATCAGTTGTGATCATTATGTAAAACAGAAATTAATGGAGTGAAATTCCTTCCTGAAAATGTAACAGTTTTCTCTGAATACATATACAGTTTGTAGCCTATTTCACATAACACCCCTGCTCAAAAAAAAAAAAAAGATTAAAAAAAAGATCATCTGATGGCCAATATCTAGACCTCTTTCCATCTATGGAAAGGGGATTTCATTTATGTCTACTGAAATACCTATGAATCAAGATGCTATGGGACCATGCTCTTCATAGTGTTTTCCTTTAAAAACAGCACTCAAGGGAAAAAAAGGGGATGGCGGGCGGGCAGGGGTAGTGAATACAAACCTGAATGCAACAAGAGCGAAATTTCTGTGAAAAGTTCAAGTATTGGTATTGGTTGTGGCCAGATATTGGTTGGTGTTCAGATGGGTTTAAACAGACATAGCTCAACTGGCTTTAGGGATCTATGCTAATTTATACAAATAAGTAGCACTAGAAATGAAGTAGCATTAGAAATGAAATAAAAGACCAGAAAACAGGATAAGCTGGAAACTCAAGTTGCATCTGAAGACACATTTAGAAGTTATATTTTGATAGCTCTTAAACTTTGTTTTTAGATCAAACCTAAAACCCTCATTCTCAACCTTCAACTTCACTACTGCCAGAGGGTATAATATGAGCTGAAGGCAAATTTACAGAAGAATACACCAAAAGGAAGAATAAGTATTATCTTGGCATTACAGAAACTATATTAAACTATATCTCCTAGGACCACAGAAGAGACATGTGTTAATGGAATCATTGCTCTCATTTTGTAAGTCTACCCATGTGGGAGCAACTTGACAAAATATCAGTTACTATTTTAAACGACAAAACCAAACCAATTCGTCTTAGGTGTCAGACATCCATACTCAAAAAGGACAATTCCTGGTTTTAGGAATTGTCCTTTCCTGTTTTTCTGTAGATTTTCTTTTAATCTGTCTCATAAAGATGTGTAACTATCCCAGTGAATTTCAGCACAGTTTAAAAGCCATGTCCTTATTTCTGCCTCAAGGGCTCCTATTAATCCCTTACAAATGTTACATGTTAGTTCAAGAAACAGAGATTTTCTGTTTTAACTAGTCACCTTCATTATCAACTCATATTCTATTATCATTCCTGGACAAGTAAATGATTTATATATTCCTTACAGGGCTAGCTTTGATATTGGGGGACTGATCTAACAAACAGATCGTCAGGGCTCTCCAACAAATTTAATATATTATTGTTTTATTCTAAGAATACCACTACATTCTAATCTCTATTAGGATTTATTGCCAGATGCAGAAACGCAATGCTTGTCAGATGAGGCGGTGTTGTAACCAGCTAGGTAGGTTTTCCCAACATGAAGGAGGTGAGTTGTTGCTCAGTGAGAGCACTTCTGGTGTCTTGACATTTATTGAAGTCCCCTTGCAGACCTGGTAGGGAGCCACCAACAGTAAGGCTTCTGGGGGACAGGTCTGAAAGTATCTGAGCATGCCCATTTGAGCTGCAGCCAGAGGATCTTCCATTCTTCCCCAGGTGGGGAAGGAAAATGTGGAGTTAGAGAGTGATTAGTCTACACAAAATCTGTGCGCCTGTGTTCACACCATGTGGACTTGGGAGTGGGATGCAGGCAGGTTTCACAACACGTTGGGGAGAAAGGTAGGGTTTGGTCATTGATTTGCTGCCTCCTTGGATGTATTTTTCTACTGAGCTGAGAGGAAAAACTGCCCACTATTTATCAGAAATGAATGCCTACCCACCATAGACTCACTGGTCACTGTGTCTTGATGCTAGCATGAAGGTCTGTTGTTTAAACTGAAAAGGAATGTTTTTTTGTTTACTCCTAAATTTCTAAATCAACAATGAAAAGTATCTTAAGTATCATATCAATGTCTATTAAGCCTTTTCTAAGCCCACCTTTTCCATTGTAAAGCTTCAGTCATGTTGGCATGAAGACATTAGGCAATATACTCTAAAGACTAATACCTATAATATCTAGTTATTGAATCACCAAACATGTCTCCTAATTCCCCCACTCTTAGACCAATGTAAACTACTCTCTCCCACCCACAGTATACCTTAGCCTTTCGTTGGAATAGCTGTGCATAATTTCTCCTGTCTCCTCAGAAAAATCTGTACAGCGTTTATCATTTATGGCGTGGCTAAAGCCTTTCAAATCTGTGAGTCATTAGACCTCGATCAAACTATGTGAGCTCACGTAAGAACAACATGAAGCGTGCTTGTAGAAATGCTTTGCTTGCTTACCTGTTGTACTTCACATAAACCTTTTTCTAGGCAAATACTCATGAGCAACGGTCTTTCTATAAAAGGAGGGAATTCACTGGGTATACTGCGTTCAAATGAGCTTTTCATTCTGAATGCAAAATTCTTACTGGATGTGAGGTCTACATACCGATGCATACCTGAAATGGAAAATGCATCAAATGGAGCAGAGTGCTGCGGCTGTATGAGCTTCTTGTGTCCCAAATTTGTACAATTTGATATATATATATATATATATATATTTAAATCCCTTACAATCTTGCTCTTTTACCCTTACTTATCCTTAAGAATTCCTATCTTGGCTGGAATGTAGGGTTTGGGTTTAGTTTTGCTGGGTCAGATACGTGAATGGTGGAATTCACTGCAGTGTTTTCAAAGCTGATGGCAGCACTTGAAACTTTCACAGCAGAGTATCTTATTATGACACACTTTCACATACAATCAAATGAAACTGCAAAATATGTCTGTGATTTTGATGTCAATCTGTCAGGTGGTTCATCTATTTCAAAGGAAAGTGACTTCAGCAAACTTTGATGTACTTGATATTAGGAGTGCCTTAGCCTTAACAAAACTTGAACACAGTAGAGGACCTGATAGATCTAGGTTTCCAGACTCTTAGAACCATTTCCCTTATAAGGGTCAACAAAAAAAACATTTGCCCATACTAAATTTAATATTATCACATGAATGCTGTGTAACTGCTTGTCATAGTCAGCAAATAATTTAAAGGCTGCATTGTAAGACCTACATTTTCTTTGTTAGTAGGGCACTCCCACATTTAGGAGAGCATTAAACATTCAAATATATACATATGAATGCTGCAAAGGCATGGTGTGCTGTACTAATTGTTTTGATCACAAGAATTACAGCAAACATAAAATTAGCTCCTGGATCACAACTACAGAGTGAATAAGTCTCACCAGTCTAAACATCTCAAAGTTTGGAATTTAAAAAGACAAACATACATCTAAATTGTGCTTCACACAGTGCAGCTTTCTCCCCTCTGCTTCCCATTTGATTTTGCAGCCCATTAATCAGACAATTCATCTCAGTCACAACCCTATCGCATCCTTCTCTCTGCTCCAGTGCAACTCACCAAATGTAGCCTCTTCACATGTTTTCACATTGATGATACTACAAATTCTATATCTTATGCAACACTGGAAGCTGCACTTCTAGGGTCAGTGGTCTTAGGCAAGTGTCTCAGTCACTAGAATAGAGTTGAATGGAAGCACTGAATTATGAAACATCTGCAAGAACTGGGGTCCAAAACTGCATCTGACATGGCCTCTCTCAGTCTCTGAAACAAACACAGTCCACACAGGCATACCTTATATGCAGATTTAAAGCAATTTGAGATGGCCCAGCTACCTTTAAACGACAAGCCAGTTTAAACAGCATGCCCTAATCTCCACGTACTGATTGATATTTTGTGAGTCTCTCCAAGTCCTTAACCTGCAAATTCTCCAGCCACTTTTTCCCTCAAAACAGCCCCAACCTAAAATTATGACCTCTGTATATTTGTGATATAGCTTACCCACAGCATGTCAGCAGGACAGGCTTTACTTCTTTGCTATTACGTTGGCCATTCAGCCTCAATTCTGTCTGGAAAAGCAGCTCATGAGGGACCTCAGCAAAGGTTCCTTTAAGGAAAGGCAAAAACAGAAATCAGGACACTGAGCCAAACATGTTTCTCAATCAGGTTGGCTTAGTGCTGTGAACCGATCAGCCTAATTAGGCAGACATGATGAGGAGCAACTGTCCTCTCTAGAAACACCCAACTGTGCATGGAGCTGGCAACAATAATCAGCCCTTTATCAGAGAGCTCTGAAAGAAGCAACGCATTAGCACGGTGATTACCACCGAATGACACCCAGGTGCAGAGAGTTGTGTAGCTGCGTATATGGTACTGGGGAATTTTAAGCCTCTCATGAAACTGTGCTCTAGTAGCTAGGTTCTCCAAGAAAAGATATAAAGAAGACTGAAGGATTGATGTACATTCTAGCAGAATTAATTAAAAAATGTCAAAGTTATGAAATGTTTTTAGAAAAAGGCAATCATATTGCTGCAGCTTTATGAAGTTATTTCTGCTTTAATACAGAAAGAACTGAACAAAACTTATTTTAAAATGTTGAAATAAGAGACAATTTCTTTCCATACTGCTGTATCTGTACAGTTTTTTGAGTAATTATAGTTCCTAGTCCTTATGACTGTGACTGTAATTTAGAAAACATTAATGGGAACACTATAAAGAGTAGAAGTATCTGCAGTCACCGTCTGAAACAATAGCTTGGATGGGTATGAATTACTTCATTCACCTTAACATATATTAACTCTGAAGACTGATAATAACAATACTGTTACCATTTCACTACTCTTAATTTCATTTGAAATATATAGCTAAAGCACATGTCTCAGAGGCTTACATTCTCTCTCAAGCGACAAAAAACCCTGACTATCTTTTGTGTAATTCAGTATGACCAGCTATTCTCCATCCAACCTGCTGGTTTGTTGGAGTTTCTTTGACAAAAATGTTTTCTTCTGGCAAATGGTTTCTTTCCTCTTCTAAAAAAAAGGATCCATTTCCAGTGAAATATGAACTTCAATAAAATGAAAACATTTTTCTAAATCTAAAGTTGCCAAAATCTCAACTGGGAGAAGCAATTCCTTTTTTCTTGGGTCTATAAAGTCATGTATATTTCCCTTCTGCCACAATGTTACCTCTCCCTACTCACCTTGCCTGAGACTCCAAGGACCCAGAAAACTGAGGGTCATCCCTGCAAAATGGATATAACCTTAACTAACATTTAAGCTTACCCTCAAACAGTCTTTAAGCTCCTTCAGGATCTGGTTAACCTAGTTAAAAGCTGTACCACATTAGACAAAAGCCAGAAAACAGTGAAAGAAGGAGCCAAAGTGAAAGACTTTGTTTTCTCTCAATCTAATTCCTGTTACATCTTGGTGGTTATTTTATTTATTTGTTTGTTTGTTTTCCTCCCTTGCACATTCTTTCAGATGCAGATCTGGAAAGTAGTTCCCCATTTCTGAATTTTTGTCGTAGGCACATGTGGTGGTTTTACCGTGCTAGGCAGCTGAACTCCACCACAACTGCGCTCTCACTCCCCCTCCTTAGAAGAGGGGAAGTAAAGGAAAGAACAACTCATGGGTTGAGATAAGGATAATTTAATTAAAGGGAAAAAAATAATTATTAAGGAAAGATTGTTATTAATTTAACAATTCAACTAAAGAGAAAAAAGGGAAAGGGGAAAAGGGAGGGGGAAAGGGAAAAAAAAAAAAGTAAAGGCTGTGTGGATGTGCAGAGGAAAGAAATTACTCTCTACTTCCCACAAATGAGTGATGCTTGACCACGTCCTTGAAGCAGGGCCTCAACACACGTAGCCGGTGTTTGGGAGGACAGACATTTTCACAACAAGAGCCCATCCCTCCCCTCTTCTTCCTTTTCCTACCTTTTATTGCTGAGTGTGACATCATATGGTATGGAATATCTGAAATATCTCTTTGGTTGTTTTAGGTCAGCTGCCCTGGTGATGTTCCTTTCTCACTTTTTTGCCCACCCCCTAGGAGGGTTAGAGAGAGTCCTGATGCTGTGCCAGCACTGCTCAGCAGCAGACACAACACTGGTGTCATACCACTTATGTTCTAGCTACGAGTGCAGAGCACAGCATTGTATGGGCTGCTGCAAGGAAAGTTAACATCCCAGCCAGACCCAGTACAGCACAACAAGCCGGTGGGAGATGAAGGCAGCGGAATTCCACAACCCCCCTCTGACTGCAATGAAAATGAGGGCCAGGAAGCAATTACTCTGTGAAAACATATATATCTGCAACCACCCGGGAGGGGTGGCATTAATAAAGAGTTTTAATGCTGTTGCCTGATTAGAAAGAGGAAAGTTAAGGTTAACAGTTTTTTGTTTGTCACAGTGATTCAAAGCAAGGCTATGGGGAGTGAGAAATAGTACTTTTAAGGTAAGGGAAGCTTCACTTTCAAGCTCACAGCAGCTATGCTTTTCATCTGATGACTGCAGAAGTTGTAGAAAGAGAAAGAAACAGCCCTAAGAATCCGCAGCCTAAAAGAGCATCATGGATTATGGAAAGCAGTGTCTGCTTCAAGAAAAATGAAACTCATCTGCATCAGTCATTAGGAAAGGAGGAGCCTTATTTTACACATTTCTTTTGAACCCCAGTGCTATCCCATTACACCCCACCCAACATGTCTCACATTTGGGCAAACACCTACACAAAATGTGTTTCTTTAGGTTCTGGATGCTTTCAAAATTTGTTGGCACTTTTGTTCTTTTCATCACCAAGTAGTGAGAAGTTCAGGGGCTGACACACCTCTCTTGGTGATGTCAAGATCACTGTGAAAGTGTCTGCCACCCTACTCTTGATAATCAGTTCTCCCTCCTTGCATTCAGAGTGAGCTTGTCAGGTACCCTGCCAGGTAAGTGGGCTCTAGTCTCTGGCTCTTCCTCTTAACAACAATACCTGTATGAAAAGCCATATTTTTTGCCTCATCTCAAAGAGCCTGAAGGACAGGGACCAACTGTTTGTCCAAATCCCCTTGTACTACAGGGTTTGCTAGAAAACTTTTTCCAAGGCTGCTGTACTGCATCCTTGAAGGCAAGGATCGTGAATGTTCAAGACCTACAAAGAAACAGAACAAAGTCCCTAACTGGGCATGTGAGAGAACTGATTATTCTTGTTAAGGAGAAATAGAGAAAGGAGAAAAAAAAAAAAAAAGAAAGGAATTTCAGATTTTTCTCTTTAAATTATCAGAGAGACCAAAATGGCACTTGGTTCTAGTCTTATAGTCTTCCGATTCAATTTTCCATACTTTCCCTGTTTCCTCTTTCCCAAGTCCTCATTCCCTCCCACAGCTGCATGCAGGACATTTGTGTGGCCAGAAGCAGTGGCTTGATGGAGAAACAGTGCATTTTCTCAATGCAAAATTGAAACCTTTCCCTTCTGTAATTTGAATTGAAGTGTGTTTATTTCTATTTTAGGGTTGGCGTCATTCTCATGCAATGATGTATGGGCAGTGGCTGAGTTAAGTCTATCAAGGAAATCTGCAGTCAAGGATACTCTCAAGAAATCCTCCACAATAGTACTGGACACTGGTGCATCATGTTTGGATAGAAGTGAGTCATCATTTCCAGCCAACATCAACACTTGCACAGTTTGTTCCTCATCCTGCAGCCAGAACCCCACTGGCCTCTGATGCCAAGCGCAACTCTGCTTCTGTACGAAGGGGAAGTGCATGAGAATGACGCCAACCCTAAAATAGACGGTTTTACTAGTTTCAAATAGGTACCAGTTCTGCTTTTTTTTTCTGCGTAAAAGTTTAGCTATTTGAAACTAGTAAAACTGTCTGGATTGGGGCTTGTTGATGAGGATGAGAAGGGATGCAAGGCTGAGATGGCAGCAGTCATGGCCATGGAAAGAAGCTGCATAGGCCTAAGACAACCTAAACCATGTGAACACATTTGCAGAAAGGCATGCAGTGATGGCCATTGCCACCCTGGGGTCATACAATGAGATTTTGATCTCTGAGCAACCCTGGCAAAGGTGCGAAGACATTTGTAGAAAAAAAGGACCTTCAGAGGGCTGCCAGTTGCTATTGCAAGTGGTGAGCTCATTAGGGTAGATCTTTACTCATGGATGGTAGATGCAAAGCAAGCTCAGGTGACGTGTGCGGTTGGGATGTGTTTCTCCCTTGGTGAAGTCAGAAGTAGAGGTGCCTGCAAAAGGCATGGCTGTAGCAGAAAGCTTGATGCTACCACAGCCCTGTGGGTTGCCCAAAAAGGGAAAGAACAGTGTGTATACCTAGCATGAAGTTTGTCAAGGAGCACGGTCAGTACAGGGCTCCATGGATGCACAGCCCTTTGAGGGAGGAGTAGCGGCCTGTCTGAGCAAGTGTCTGCCATGCTGTTCACATTGGCTCCTACTGACAGCACAACAGGGGCAAGGTGCACTTAAAATATCCTCTGAGGACTCCCAGCACATCAGGTGTTGTGCTTGCATGGCAGTTCCCTGAAGTTCAACAGCAGACAGACAGCTGAAGCTTTAGGCCTTGAACTTGCTGCTGGGGATGTCTTTACAGGACTATGTAGACACAGCCACTACCATGAAATGTCAAAATGCTTCTCACTTCTCCAGATTCCCAGCCAGAAGGATAAACAGTAAGGTCCCAGATAAGCTTTGTGATGTTTTTGTATTATTTTGGGCTAGCATGAATGCATGTCTGCATTTTTATTTATTATTTATTTATTTTGCTGACAGCTAATTTCTAACTAGATTGACATGGAAATTGTATGATGACTTTTTGATTGATTTTTTATTCCCTTTTTATTAAGATACACAAAACAGTGCATTTGCTAGGACAAAAATGTAAAAAGAAGATTACAGAAACAGACTTGATATTATAGAAAATGTTCTGTCACTTCAGAATCAAAATGATTTAAACACTTTTCTAAAATGGCATTTCTTTTTATAAGGCATGAGAAGAAACACATGGAAAAATAATTTGAACCTCTGGCCAAACAAACAAATGCTAACAATTTGTATTCTTCACTACTGTTTTCTTTTTCTGGGGATGGGCGGAGGGGTGGAGATGTTGGTTTTTGCTTAAATGAAAAAGGTTGATCAAAGGTTGGCAGAATCTCAAAAAGTTGTCCTTACAGGGGACTTCGACTTGCCAGATGTCAACTGTGATTACCACACAGCTGACACGAGCAAGTCCAGGAGGTTCATAAAGAACCTAGATGATAAATTCTTGGTGTAGCTGCTAAGGGAGCCAACTAGGAAAGGTGCCCTCCTAGATCTGTTGCTGGAGAACGGAGAGGGTCTTGTGGGGGACGTGGCAATTGGCGGCCGTCTCAGTCATAGTGACCATGAAGTGATTGAGTTCAAAATTTTTGGTGACAGAAGGAAAACTGCCTTCAGCCCTAGATATGAGGAAAGCAGACTTCAGGCTGCTCAGGGAACTAGTTAGCAAGGTCCCCTAGGAAACTGCTTTTGAAGGCACAGGCGTCCATCGGTGATGGTCAGTCTTTAAGCAGTGCCTCCTAAAAGCACAGGATGAGGCAATTTCTAAATATTGGAAGTCAAGCAGGCGGGGCAGAAGGCTGGCCTGGCTGACCAGGGATCTTCTTTTGGAGCTTAGGCAGAAAAAGAAAATGTACGGCTGCTGGAAGCAGGGTCAGGCAATGCAGAATGAATACAGGGACACTGTTCGCGTTTGTAGGGAGAAAATTTGTGTGGCCAAAGCCCAATTAGAGTTGAAGCTGGCCAGGTCTGTGGGAGACAATAAAAAGGGTTTTTTTAGATATGTGAACAGAAAAAGGAGGACCAAAGAAAACATAGGTACGCTACTTGATGGGGAAGGCCACCTCACAGACAAGGACATAGACAAAGCAGAGATGTTTAATGTCTTCTTTGCCTCCATCTTCAATGTTGATGATGGGCTTCAGGACCCAGGGTGCCTGGAGCTGGAGGACCATGATGGTGGGAATGATAAACTCCCAACCGACCCTGAACGTGTGCGGGATTTGCTGCTTCACCTGGATCCATACAAGTCCATGGGTCCGGATGGGATTCATCCCAGGGTGCTTAGAGAGCTCGCTGACATCATCGCGGGACCTCTCTCAATTATTTTTCAGTGGTCCTGGGAATCTGGAGAGGTCGCAGTAGACTGGAAGCTGGCAAATATTGTACCAATTTTCAAGAAGGGCAAGAAATAAGACCCTGGCAATTACAGGCCTGTCAGTCACTGCCTGGTAAAATTATGGAGAAGATTGTCCTTGAAGTTATTGAAGCGCACGTGGGGGACAATGCAGTCATTGGTCCCAGCCAACATGGGTTCACAAGGGGTAGGTCCTGTTTAATAAATTTGATTTCCTTTTATGATAAGATCACCCATCTAGTCGATCAAGGGAAACCAGCTGACGTGATCTTTTTGGACTTCAGTAAAGCTTTTGACACAGTTTCCCATAGGATCCTACTGGACAAAATGTCCACCATACAGCTAAACAAAAACATCATACGATGGGTGAGCAATTGGCTGACGGGCAGGGTTGTGGTAAATGGGGCCACATCAGGCTGGTGGACGGTCACCAGTGGGGTCCCCCAAGGCTCCATTTTAGGGCCAGTCCTCTTCGATGTTTTTATAAATGATTTGGATGTAGGACTAGAAGGTGTTTTGAGCAAATTTTCTGATGACACTAAACTTGGAGGAGTTGTGGACTCTGTTGAGGGTGGAAAGGCCTTGCAGAGAGATCTGAACAGATTGGAGACCTGGGCGATCGCCAACCACATGAAGTTTAATAAGAACAAGTGCCGGGTCCTGCACCTGGGACACGGCAACTCTGGCTATACGTACAGACTGGGCAACGAGACGCTGGAGAGCAGCCCCGCAGAGATCGATCTGGGGATTATGGTTGATAGGAAGTTGAATATGAACCAGCAGTGTGCCCTGGCAGCCAGGAGGGCCAACCGTATCCTGGGGTGCATCGAGCACAGCATTGCTAGTAGGTCAAGGGAAGTGATTGTCCCTCTCTATTCTGCACTGGTGCGACCTCAGCCAGAGTACTGTGTGCAGTTCTGGGCACCACAGTACAAAAAGGACATAAAACTGTTGGAGAGTGTCCAGAGAAGGTCTACAAAGATGGTGAAGGGCCTAGAGGGGAAGACGTATGAGGAGCGGCTGAGGTCACTTGACCTGTTCAGCCTGGAAAAGAGGAGGCTGAGGGGAAACCTCATCGTGGTCTACAGCTTCCTCATGAGCGGGAGTGGAAGGGAAGGCGCCGATCTATTCTCCTTGGTTACCAGTGACAGGACCCATAGGAATGGTGTCAAGCTGAGGCAGGGGAGGTTTTAGGCTAGACATCAGGAAGAGGTTCTTCACTGAGAGGGTTGTCACACACTGGAACAGGCTCCCCAGAGGAGCAGTCACTGCACCAAGCCTGTTGGCGTTTAAGAAGCATTTGGACTGTGCACTTAGTCACATGTTCTGAATTTTTAGGTAGACCTGTGTGGTGCCAGGAGTTGGACTCGATAATCCGTATGGGTCCCTTCCAACTTGGGATATTCTATGATTCTATGTTGGAAACTCAGGAATCAATTATAGCAGGATGAGAATTTTGGATTACCTTTCTGAACATCTTGCAGGTTTGTGAGGGAGAGGGGGTTAGGCAGAGGATGATGGGGGATTGGGGACAACTTTGACAAGTTCTCTGTGCCTAGTAAAATAGCTCATCTCGAGTTTCTCACTCATCCTTCTAGTCCTGGACACAAAAGGAAGACAGACAGATTTTCTTCTGCTATTTTACAAGTTATGTGTGAAGACAAGAGTCCACAGCTGTAAGAATAATTAAAGAAAGTCTCAAAACTTTTAATCTGCTTTTCAGCATAGCATTTAGAAAAGTGGGAACTGCAGAAATAATTGATTATTTGAGGTTAGTGACTGAAATCATAAACCAGCCTGCAAAAAACAAAACCTAATTTAGATGAGGTATTCTGAACTGTATTATTTCCTCCCCCAACTCCTCACTAGATTTAAAGAAGCAAAAACATTTTTTTAGGATTTAAAGCTGTCCTTTTCCATTGACATTGGCAATCTTTCCAAAATTTTAATTGTGTTTATCATAATCTAAAATGTGAATTTGAAAAAGGAAAATGGTTTCACTTTGAAAATGCAGCATGACACATGAGAAGGAATGTTATGATAAAGCCCTCAATTTTCCCAAAGGAAAATGATTTCTGAACCAAGTTCCCACTGGCAGACTGTTTAGGTCACAGGGAAATTGTTTTTTTTCAGCTAGTAAACAATGTCTAAAAACTTTTTGCCTAAATCTAACATCACATCCAATTTTGTCAAAAGCATTTCACCTATTCTTAAGCTCATTTCATAGGATACTTTCCAGATTTCTTAACATTCACTTAAAAACTACCATCAGATATGCCATTCACTCAAGTAGTAATTGCACATTCAACTAAATTATATGTATTTCAGAAAACACATTCACATGAAGTGTATCAAAAGCTTTGGTCTTTTCTGATTGCATATCCCCATGAGTTATTAGCACCCACTAACAGGCATTAACACACTGGCCCCTCAGTTCCTCTAAATGTAATATCATACCATATATAAAAAGTGTTTAGTCGCTGAAGAAAACAAACAAACAAAAAACAAAGCAAAACAAAAAACCCCACACCTCTACAGCATTATAATGCTGGGTAAAAAAAATACAAAACAACCTGTATGTAACAATGTACAAAAAAAAGGGAGCTGGTAAATAAAAGAGTTTGAAACAGGGTAGATAATCCCACTATGGCTGAGAGGAGATCAGAAAACATTAGGAAGATAAAATGGAAAATTAATGTGTAAGCACATTTTTTGATCTAAGAAGAGGGGATGAAAAGGATTAAAAATGCAAGGATGATTATATATCCTAGTTCTGTGCTCTATAGTGAGTACAGCATAATATGTTTGTGATAAGAAAAACAAATACAAGCATAAACTGAAAATTAATAAGGATGACATTTCCCTGCCTTTACCTGTAGTTCACTGATGAAGCTGAAGAACAACAGCATGGAGCAAGGTCTGTCATGACTGTAGGGCCTACTGTGCTTCTTTGGAATAAATCATAGCAATTTCTGTAGCCGAGAGAGCTATTTCATTTTATTTGCCCATTTGAAGATGTCAACAATCTCATTAAAACAGATAATACTAGGCTTTGTCTGATGTTACCAAATCATGGAGCTTGTGCAAGAGAATCTTCTTTTGGAGATGCAAATTCTCATCCTTAATGAGGGAAAATTACATACTGCAGCCACGCCAGGCAGTGCTAGCAGGTGACACCATGTTAGACCATGCCAAAATACTCACCCAAGTCACAGCCATCAGAGCTGTCACTGTCTGTTGGGAATTAAACAAGGTCTGGAAAATCTGAATGCTCCTTGAGAGATATCGGTGTCCCACCTTTGTGCTGCTAAACAGTGAATGGGAGTGGAGGCTGAAGAGTTGGGTCTCCTAACAGCAGCACGGGACAGCTTTACAATTCAACACCCTGAACCACAAACAACAGCCTATGCAGCTTGACAAGAAGATGCTCAGAGGCAGCTGCTGTCCTCACCCTCCATCTTGGCTTTGGAGTATTTCAGTGAATTAGAATCCTGTTTGTACAAGCCTTGGGTTTATAGCTTTTTAGTCATAAATTTAACTATGGCTTACTGGGGCTATTGTTTTCCCCTGGTAGCACATCTCAGTGATTCAGAGGTCTGAAATAATGCATTTAAAAAACTCAGGAACATTTCACAAGACATTATTTTTGGAAGCAGCCAAAACATTCAACCTGTTCATTAGCATCCTGAGAAGTCATTTGTACAAAGGCAGAGGAGATAACCGGCTGAGGGATCATAAGTAGGTTCCTACAGCTCAGCCATAAGCCAGTGTGAAGAAATTTTCCTTTGTGTATGTCCATTTGGCTGTTAATAAGAAACCGGAGAAAAGAGTAAGCAGAACAGTGCTATGACTCATTAGGGCTATCAAATTATTATTTTTTTTTCACCATCTCAGCATTTCCCCTTTAGCTTTTCATCATTATTTTTGTATTTCATGACCAAAGTTTTAATAAATAAATAAATAAATAAATAAATAAATAAAAAGGCTAGAGAACAGACATGTCTTTTTTGTTTGGAAGGATTTTTAAATGAGTTTCCCTCTAGGTAAATAATTCTCTAACTGTTCCCTTACTCGCATCTGACACCAAAACCATTGGCAATCCAATGCTGTCAGATTTGGAAAAATCCCTAGTAGTAGAGGGGAAAAACAAACAAACAAACAAACACACTTATTTCAAAGTCATATGGTTCAACAGCCTTCCCTGAATGCAATGGATCAGTTCAGTGGGGGATGTTCAATGTGCCATCACCCCACTCAGCCCCAGTAAGACAAATTCTGAATTAAATGTAAAGAACAAGAGCTTTTTGCCTGTTTCTCCTGGTATGAACAAATCAATGGGGACAGCAATAAGCACAGGAGCAGTCGTGGTTTCTCTCTCTTGTCAATATAGGAGAAATAGCTGTTGGCAGCATGAAAGGGAAGACCACTAGAGTGTGACCGCCTTCCCCCTAGACTGAAAGGGAGTTTCTCACACTCATCACTTCTGGTTTTATGGACATCTGTACAGTTTTCCCTGAGTAAGAAGCTGTGCAAAGTCACAGTACATCTACCTTTGTTACTGGCAGCTGTGCAATCTTAGCATCACAATGCCAATGCCTCCCCACAAAACTTGAGAGACTAAACTACCTGAGCTTTACTATAAAAGTATGACACCAAAAACATTCAAAGAGGTGAAGAACAGCATAAAAGAAGAAAACTTCATGCAGACTCATCCCTGCTCTGAAGATCAAGACAGTAAGTTCAACTTGCTGTATGCTTTCTGGTATGAGCAAATGTGTATAGAGGTGGTAAGTCAGAGAAAAAGTCTAAAAGGCTCTGGAATATTCTATACTAAACACAGTTTTGGAGTGGAGTGGTGTTTCTTTGCATTCAGTTTCTGCAGCTAGTCCTTTGAAACCATAGTCCTCAAAAAAGCAGTATATTATCATCATCTCCTTTTCTTTACATATCTACCGTCTATTTAGAAAATACATTCCTACAAGACAGAATGCATCCTTCTGCCTACATTAGAAGCTCCAATCAGTGAATAGCAAGACTTTCTGAAAATGCTGGTTCTTTGTTTCTGGCAAGGTTCAGGACTCTTATGGCATTACATAAACAGTGATTTTACACTCATGGTAATTATAATTCTCTCACACTTTGTTTGGGAGTTTGTAACTGTTATGCAGTCTGTCCACCCTCTACATTTAGATTCATAGAACTAACATCCTTTGCTTAGAAAATATCATGCACTTTCACGCTCAGATCTGTCCTTTCATCCTCCAAGGATTTCGCAACTCTGCAATAGTACAAAATGAGACAGAAAGGCTTAATTTTCCCCTATGTTTAGCTTCATGGGACAACATCATAGTCTAAGCCCTCTCTTTTTCCTAAGAATTATGGCTTGCAGTAAGTGTCGCAGCTGCTTTGTCCCAGATCCTATAGGAAACTTTGCTGCTTATTTCTGTACAGGAAGAACAGTTTAACATGTTACTCTAAACATGATATGAATTACCTTTAGGATACCACAGTGGTGTTCCCTCTACTCTGTCATGTTATTTCCACTACTGGCCAGTAGGCTGATACAAAGAAAGGCAAAGCATAGATGTTATGGATAAATTTGTTCTTTCCAAAATTTCTTTCTATTAGACTATTAGACTTCTGACCCTACGTGACAAATTGAATTTTGTCTAATGCAACTGAGTGTTCTTCTTTTTCAACCTAGATTGAATAGCTATAGCAAGCAATCCTATTTTCAATACTATTTTGCAGTAATGAAAATAATGCAGTATTAGTCTCTATTAAATGTTTCATGGGTTGCATACACACCTGCTGGAAGCTTGGGTCAAAGTCTAATAGAATATCAGACAGGGTTAAATGAGAATACAGACAATTAGTTGCATCATTGATTTTCCTGTTTTTAAGTACTGGTTTGTTTGCTGATTGTATATTTTTCATCAGGCTGGTTGCTTAGCATATGACAAAGCACAGAATACATTATCCATAAACAAGAAACAAAAGTAATCACAAGTGGAAGCCAGAGACTCTCAGCTACAGTCTACCTTGAGATAGCTACACATTGTGTCTGAAAGAAAAAACTTCTTTTATAAAAAAGGTAAAGCACAGATAAAGACAATGAAATAAAAAAGGTATTTAAGCTGAAATGTACCCATTAAAATAAGATATAGAATAATATCCAAGACAGATTACAAAAGATACATGCAAAAGAGTGAGATGTTTGTATTGCGTGAGAGATCTTTCTTATCCAAGTGAGGAGGTTATTTATGGATGACTTCTATGCATAATTTAAGTACATAACCTGTTTTGACACATGCACACAGCTGGAAAAGTTCCGGCAGAGAAAGAAGCATAAAATTTTCACTCCTGTACTTTACATGACACATGCGGCTCTCCCAGCTGATACTTAATGGGAACTGAACTGTAGCCACTCAAGGCTGCACTCAAATAGTGAGTCTTGTATGACTTGTAAGTATGGTTGAGCTTAGTGAATATTCACACATTGCAAATCTAAATGCCCACAACAAATAATTCCCTAAGATGCTGTTCATGGCTTCACAGACTAAGATAACTATTTTACATGGACTAGAGTTCATAGCAGAAAAGGCAAGGCTGGACAGTGGAGGTGAGATACTGACAAGGAAGAGGTTTCTAGGAAAATTAAAAACCAGCACATAAAAAGTTACAGACTTACAACTTTATTTCTACAAGAACTAACTTCAAACACAATTTTCAATCCATTCCCAAAGTGTAATGCACCCAGCTGTGACTTCCAAACACACTCCAGTATGGTAGGAATCCCTCTGCACATCTGAAAGATGACAATATCCAGAGGGATATATCCTGATGCTTTTATCCTTGAAAGTGGGAAGAACTGCATTTTCATTTTGTGCATTCACCAAGAACATTTTGATTTACTATTATACTTAAATAAATAAATAAATAAATCCCAGTACCTGTAGTAATTGAGAAATCACAAAACATGTGATTTAGTAATTGTCAAAAATGCCTTAGCAATTGGCAGCAAAGAAAAATCACAAAGGAAAGAAAGACATTTAAGTAGATAATCCTGGCTCCTTGAACATAGCAGTAGGGGAACAAGAATTGCTACAGAGGACTACTTTGAAAACAGTGAGCTACATTCATTTGGTATTTTTCTCAGTGCTTGGTCTGAAATATGGACAAACAAAAAGGTTATTATAAAAGTAGCAAAATCCAGACTGGTAACTGCTTTGTCAGTACCTTACATGACAGGATCTGATTTCCAACAGACTTGCATCTGAATAGCAAGAACCCGTACAGATGGGTTAACATGGAGCAAGTTTACCATCTCTCCCAAAGACACAAAAGTGTCTTTGGGAGAGATGGGCCTCTTTCTCCCTCTGACCTTGCAGTCACAAAGATAAGTTCCATGCTTCTGACAAGATTTGCTAACTGTATCAAAGTTATCAGTGAAAGACAAAGGGGAGAATATCAGTAGCTGAACTTTGTTGCCCTAGGAAATGCAACAAAAAGCTCTAAAAAGGTAGTTTCCACCACCATTCAATGGGGACAGCATGAACTTTAGCGTTACTAAGGGCACGTTTGTCCTCTGGACTAAAGTGACAGGGTAGAAGAGTGCGTTACAGCTCCAAATAAGGATGAAATAGTAGTATCACAGGCCATTAGATATCTTGGTTCAATTCCTGCTTGCTTAACCAAGATGCTAACTGTCACTCCATAATAAATCATGCAGAAAGATATCTTAGGAGCAGTCCTGGCAGCTTCCTCTACTACCTCATTCTTAACTCTCTATTCGTAAGTGACAATATCTGTCGAGTATCTGTTGGGAATCAGGGCAGAACCTGCAGGACTAGACAAGTAGAAAATGAAGACGCTGTGGTTCTGTCTTCAAAGAAGAATTTGGGGGTGGGCACCTTGGAGAGTAACAGCAGCACAGCTACCTGTCTTGTGAGTATGTGTAGACCTCACTATCAACTTTAATTAAAGTGCTTCTTCAACACATATTTATGTCTGGCTATTTCTGATCAGTCAAAGAGGAGATGTTTTCCTAGCATAGCACAAACATAAGTGAGTAAAAAAATCCTATTTTAATGCTCCTACCTTTGTGCCCTTAAAGGTGTTACTATAAAAAACAGGAGAATTCAAACCCCAAGCATCTAAACATATGCCAGCATTACCAGAGTATTCCTGAGTTTTTGCAAAATTATTTGGTAAAATCTCGATTAAAATACAGATCATTAAATTGTAATTATATAAATTTCTTTCCATATTTTTCCTGTACTTTCATGCAGCAAGCTGTAAAAAAAATATTTATAAAACATACTGTGTCTATAATTAAATAGATCACAGTGTTAGTAGAGAGAGAGCTAAATAACTTTACATCAAAGTCTTCCTCTCAGAGTCTCTACTAATTTAAGAGTATAAGTTTATCATCGTTTTTCATGGGTTTTCTGCAGATCTGAAGGTACTAAGAAATAAGAGAAAGGCTCTTTCTTCCCCTTAACTCAAAAACTGTGTGAATGCCTAAGTTTTGATTAGTTCTGTTAACCATCAAGTTTTCCAGTCAAGGCTTTAACAAAATTAATCCCCATCCCTTTGTGTGCATTATCTTTGCTATGGAGTTTGATTTTTGTTCTTTTAGCACTGAAGTTAGGGAACTTACTTGCTCCCTAAGGGACTGCAACGTTGTTTAAGGAAATCTCCACATTGCTGTTCTCAGGCAGAGTTTCTAAACTGAAGTCTGGTCTTGCTGAAAGAGAAGAGACTCTTGTGATGCAAATTAGTTACCCCTTCTTTACAGGACAAGGGGCAAAAAGGATCAGATGGGCACAAGCTGCAATGGAGCTGGGCCAAAAGCTTATTTTTCCTACAAAATGAAGGTAAAAAGAATAGCAGTACTTACTGTCACACGTGTTTTTTTTAACATGTTGT
The DNA here is from genome assembly GCF_040182565.1 of Anser cygnoides. NCBI lineage: Eukaryota > Metazoa > Chordata > Aves > Anseriformes > Anatidae > Anser > Anser cygnoides. The sequence continues at coordinate 69,654,674 of NC_089874.1, forward strand.
ATAACAAACTTTAAATGCAGTAAAATTTGTTCAGTTACTGTATTGGCATTTGAACACAGTAAGTTAGACTAATCCTCTTATTAGCCTCACATACTAATTGTCCCATTCCAGGCTTCGTCGCCTTTCATGGAATCATAGCATCATTTATGTTGGGCAAGACTTCTAAGTTCATCTAGTACAACCTCTGAAACCTATCAGAGAAAATGCCTCTAAAGAGTAAATGAGTGAAAAATACATGAATGAACATCCATGACAAAAACGTGCACTTAAAATATCCGTGTGGACAGAGTTTGCTGCTTTAAGTAACTGTGGTGCATGCTGTGAAGATGCCTTAAAATTGTCAGCAGGCATCCACATAACAGCATAATGAGGATGCCAAGGGAAGTACTTGCTCTGGTTTTGTGCAGGAGACATGCTGAGGCTAAAAAATTGCATATATACTGGGGGAGTCACTTCCCAGAGCTGAGAGCTCAATCTGGAGCCATTTTGTCTCTAGATTAGAGGACAACCCTTTTTCTACCTTCCAGCCTCTTATTTTGCTTTCCATGGAGAGGAGAGTTGGGCATGTGAGTCACAGCCAGCTGGATCACATTGGACTGCAGTACACAACAGGGAGTTTACCAACCCCTCACTAGACAAATACCCACATCACAGGCTGATCCCTAATGCTCCTTTTCTGTTTCACATTCACTGCAAAAGCCTGCCTCGATATAGTTGTGCTATAGCTGCAGAAATGTGCTAGGCAAATGAAATGAGAAATTGCTTTAATATTCCCTTTTCATGGGCTCCTTTAAATGCTAAAGTCTCATTTTCTGTTCAGGAAATCTGCTGCTGTGCTTTCTGCTTCTAAGGCACAATATTAGATTCTGTCCACAAGTGAGAGCTAAGAAGAGAATGTGACAACTGGTCTTTTCTTTGTTCTCATTTTCCATGACGACGTGAAAAAAATCAACAAAACAAAACATTTTGACTGACATATTTGAGGTTTGTTCTTTTCTGCCTGCCATAAACAATGTTGTAATGAGTTCATTTTAGTTCATTCCCATTTTAGGGACATTGCAAATTGTAGCACTTATCTCTGCACTTAAAATGGAGCACACTTTCTGATCCTGACAAAGGCTCCACAAACAGTAAAAACTTTTTTGATGTGTATATTATGTTTTATATTTACACTACTTAATTAGAACCAATGGGGAATTTTCTATTGGAACAGCTTCTTGATGGAAAAAGTAGGGTTTTTTTTTTTGAAAAAAAGTTTCAGTTAAGATATGAAGAAAATTAAATATTGTGCTTTGTGTGTGTTCAACTCAATTTCTATTTCTTCATCTAAAAGCATTAACTGCCTATCAGATTGATAAAATAATATACTGAAATGTCTCATCACTGCATAGGCTTGAAAAAAAATAAAAAATGAGTTTAAGTCTCACAGTTTCCCCACGTTACACTCCCTAGAAGTACACTTCTTTAAGGGCATGGTTATACAATACTCTACCTTCTAAAGTAAAAATGACATAAGACATCCCAGCCCCTGCCTGTTCCTGTCCTCTGCCTCCTGTGCCATCCTGCCAGGAAACCGTGCTCTCACCCATATCCCTGGGCTGATCCCAGCTATGACAACTGTATTGGAAACCTATTTTTAACTGCAACTTCTCAAAATCTGCATCAACACAAGAGAAGTGGAAAGAACACTTGCAAACCAGAGCACCTCTGTCTGTCTTTGATTCCAAGTTCAGCTTAGCCTCAGACTGTCCCCCTGTAATGCCAGCTGCAACCATCTGTCTGAATGTTGATCCACTGTATCCAAAGGATGAGAGTATTACAGGAGATGCATCCCATGGGATAGATTTTAAACTTTTTTTTGTGTGTGTGTGTGTGTGAAAATGTACTGTAATAAGTTGCCTAACAGTGTTGTGTGATTTCAATGGAATCTGCCTTTGAGATTTTTTTTTTTGAGAATTTTTATTGAACTTCTGAAACATTTCCTCAGAGAATAACTTGAAATTTTTTTTATGGCACAGATATTCTAACTTTCCCGCTTTCACCAATTAATAAAATATCCTATAGTTTTCTGTAAATAGAAATTCCCTTTTTTTTTTTTTCCTCCTTGTCATTAAAAATCCTGTACAGAAATATCTCATTAACCTTTCCATAGTCCTTTCAGGTTAGATAAATATTCAAGGACTATAATAAAATATGCAGCATCTGATATAATTTAACAAATCAATTTAGTATATTCAAGGGATGGACTTAGCATTTCAGTTCTGCTTGAGTCATTAAGACTTCTTCAGACTTCTGTGGAGTACAGAAAGTTCCCTACTATGTAAAGCAACTTAAAAAACACCCAAACCCTAGGTTTCATCAGAGAAAGTATGTATTTTTTTCCAACATGTTATTCATGGTGACATTTACTTAAACACGAGGTATTATCAGTTTGGAAAATATCACTGAAAGAAGCATCAAACAAAATATTCTGACCCTCCTTTGCTCTTCTAAACAGTTCAGTAAAATAGTCAAGCTTGAAAAAAACAAATTGGTCAAGTCAAAGCTACAATTTTGGGTGTAAAAATACATCTTGAGGGGAAAAAAAAAAAGTTGCCCTTCTCTACACCAGTTGCTATTTGGTGATCAGTGCACATGGTTGATACATCCACTACTGAGCACAGGTGTTGATGATCCACCAACCTAAATGAAAGATGGAAACTGAAAAGTATCTGCCATCGTTGGCGGCAGTGGTTAAATTCTCATGGTTCTCATTATCGCAAGACGTTAACCTTACAATGGAAGAAGAACAACTTGGTTTTCCTGCTGGAGCAGACAGAAAGATGATTGTTCTAATTACCTCTTTCTTCACTATCCTAGTATAGAGGAGTGAGCTTGACTATAACTCGTCTTTTGCATGCATAAGAATATAGCATTCATCAGGTTTTGACATAATGTGTCCCTAGGCATCAGAAGAAAATTTCAGAGAGGACTGAATATATTGCATTAGGAAAACTAATTACCAAAAGTACAATCTAAATAATATAGGGCATTTAGGACACAGGATCCCAAAGCTAGAATTGCTAGGGGACTGTAAAACAGCGAATAGAGTTTCTTTGTATGGTATCATATCTCCTCTATACTCCACGTTAAACCAAGGTTGTTTTCCAACAATGCTCTTGAGAAATCATTTCCCTGCATGTGGTCTTACGAGCTATGCAATTTCATTATATAACATAATGCTTCTAAAATATGTGTATTAAGCATAATATATGGGTTTTCATTTCTACATCCTAAGGACCTGTGTCCTTCTATGAAAGGTAATATAAGTCAGACATGAGCATGGATATAATATAAATATTCTGTACAAAGCCACCTTAAGGATGTAAATACTCTGCAATTACTTTTTAATAGTCTCCACAGAACTACCTCAATGTATCTTGGAAAAGATTTCAGAAATGAGCCATTCTATATGCTTAATCTTCAATACTTCAGAAAGATCTTGATTGTTCAAGCTTTTCTAAAACTAACCCCCCTCAGCAGTTTCCAGGTGGGGACCCAAATCATCAAAAATCTCATTCTTTATAAATACCTATGCATCAAAATTGCAGTTCAGATGAATGAAACAAGCAGGGAATTAAACCTCCTACTACTCTTTTCTTTTTTCTTTCTTGAGGTTGAGAAGAAGGCAAGAAGACATCAGATGACTTGCCTAAAACCTCTAAGAAAGTTTACAAAAAGTGTAGCATCTGATTTCTTGACTATGACTTTAGCCATGGAACTGTGTCTGCTGATGGACTCAATACAGGAAAAAAAAACTGCATGAAACTGAATTGTAGTCTCTCAATAAACAAGAGACTTAAAGCAAGCAGAAACTGATATATTTAATGGGAAAGGACTGAAGGGCATGTACTCTAGCACTTGTAAGATGTATTTTAACTCGTATTATTTAATAAATTCTTTAGAAATGTAATTTCTCTTAATGACTCAACAAAGAGATAATCCAAACACAGCAGTTGTGGTTAGTCATTTAAAATGTACCTCAGAGTTTAAGCTAAAGTAAAGAAATCCAGGCAGAATTGTTAAAAACAACAACAACAACAAAGTTATCTGAAGTATTCATAAAGCAGTTACTGAAAAAAGCTTTCTCAGAAGAGGCATACTTATACTCCCAAGGCTCATTGGTTTGACTGCATTGATCTTTTGGGATCAATTTATGATATGTCTGGACTTGCAGCATGTTGACCACACATAGATGCAGGGTGGGGAGGGAAGAAGGGGGAGGACTGGACCTAACCCCATCAAATGTTTTTAATGCAAATTTTGGGTAAACAGCTTTAGAGAAGTCTTGAGGTTGGCCTGTTCTCTGTCATGGTCAGTCTCCAGCCAAGTAGGGAATCACGGAGCTGTCAACAATTCCTCTGTTGCTTTCATATTTCTTGACAGAGCAGATTTGGGTCCTGCCACAGAAACAGGCTGGGGAAAAAAAAAAATTAAAAAAAATAGGAATATAGAAAGCAAAGAGAAAGGGGAAAAACATCTCTGGAGACTGGTTTTAATATTTAAACATGCCTATAGTTAGATTAAAACTATATTATGTATCAAGTGCTTAAGCTGTCACACTGAAATGCAAGTCAGACTGCTGAGGTTACTTAAATAATAGTGTACAATAATAGAAAAACAGAAATATTTCAGGCTCATTCCATCAATCTAGAATAAGCCATAGAAGTAAATAAGAACATTCTAAATAGTCATTTTAAAGGTAACTGCCTTAATGTAGTCCCCAAACCTGGTCCTGAGATACTCATGTTCCCTAGGGTCACACACAGTGATACTACAGTGATACAGTGATACTACAGTGATACAGTAACTACTTAATTATCTTTCAAACCCTTACTGCTCACAGTAAGTGCCCCTTTCAAAACTGAAGTTTGTTCTTGCGTGTAAACACATTATATGCACTGGAGAAATTACTGCGAATGAGCTCTGACTGTATCTGTACACTGGAAGTCATTATGCTTTCTGTGGAAATATGGAATATGAAAGACGTTTTGCATGATAGTGAAAATTTGCTGGCATTCTAAGTCTACTGAGATGTGAAACTTATCAAGATGACCTAACAGTTACCTAGTTTCCATGCCATTTTATAAGTACGCTGAAACGAAAATTTTGTAAGCTACACTGTTTTTGAAAGCTAAAAAATTAAACTGAAAATAAAGGTTTATTACAAGGCCCAACTACACCTATGTTATATCTCAAATTAAGCATACCTAGAGTAACACACTGTTAGGAAATGAAACTCCTGCTGCCAGAACAAAGCCCAAGAAATCACAATTAGTGAGGTCTGCAATTCAGTCTTATCCCTTGTCCTGAGAAGCAGTCCTAATGTGTTCCTGCAACAATACCTATGGAAAGACATGCTTTCTAGCCTATTTATTTTAGCATTTCTTCCCTTTCTTTGTGATGCCACAAACTTTATGATTTTGTCTTGTAATAACTGGAATTATAGAATCATAAAATATCCTGAGTTGGAAGGGACCAACAAGGATCCCTGAGTCCAAGTCCTGGCTCTACACAGGACCAACCCAACATCAGACCGTGTGTCTGAGAGCACTGTCCAAACACTTCTTGAACTCCAGCAGGTTCAGTGCTGTGACCAAGTCCTTGGGGCCTCTTCCAGTGTCCAACCACCCTCTCAGTGAAGAACCTTTTCCTAACATCCAGCCTGAACCTCCCCTGTTACAGTTTCATGCTGTTCCCTTGGGTCCTATCACTGGTCACCAGAGAGAAGAGATGAACTGTCTTGTGAAGACATCAGCCAGCACTTTCAGTACCTTGGGATGAATCCCATCGGGCCCACAGACTTAGGAGCATCCAGCTGGAGCAGCAAATCCGATACTAGTTCAGAGTAACCTGGGAATTTGTCATTCCCACAGTCATGGTCCCCCAGCTCAGGGCTCTGAGGGTCCCAGGGACCATCATTGGACTTAAAAATAGAGGGAAAGAAGGCATTCAATGTCTGTGCTTTATCTACATCCCCATTGATGAGGTGACTAACCTCATCAAGTAATGGACCAATGTTATCTCTGGCTCTCCTTTTGCTGTTAACACATGTTAAGAAGCCCTTTCTGTTGTCCCTCACAGTATTGGGAAACTTCAACTCTGAGCTTTAGTTATATAAATTTTCTCCCTATAATGGTGAACAGCACCTCTGTATCCTCCTATGTTGCCTTACCTTGCTTCCAGTATCCATACACTTTCCTTTTCTGTTTATGCTCTAGAAGAAGATCCAAGCCCAGACAAGCAAGCCTTCTGGCCCACTTGCTTGACTTCTGACACTTTGAAATCTCCTGCTCTGGTGCTCCTAAAAAGTAACCAGCACTGATGGATCCCAATACCTTCAAAAGAAGTTTCCAGGAGACTTTACTAACTAGTTTCTTGAACAGCCAGAAGTCTGCTCTCTCCATACAGGGCTGAAGTTCGGTTTCTTCCTCTCATTTTCAGTCAGCTCCTTCCTGACTTGGGCCTTCCCAATCCCTCATCTTTGATTTCATACAAAGCGAGGATGGATGTCACTTCTCAGACCAAGTTGCTGGCCTTCACTGTTCCCTTGGTAAATATGAAAATAATCTCTCTGTGCTTTCCCCTATGCTATGTGCAAAGGTTGGAACAAGCAAGTTATTAATAACCTTACTATTACATCCTTATCAACCCTGCCTTCCCTAAAACTTTTAACTCTGATGATAACAAAAAGAGACAAATTGGTGCCCATTCCTCTCCTGCCTCCCATGCATTAACAACCAAACATATTAGGCCACAGATGTGCTAAACCCATTCATTATTATCCAAGAATTTCTTTGCATCCTCATGCCTGTCTCCACCTATCTTGCATTTTTATCCTAAAATCTTGGGAAAATATATTTCTATTTATGTAGTATATAGTATAAGGTGCAGCTACTTCATACATACTGATTCTAGCTACTTGAATTATAAGTAATATCCTTTCTTCATGAAAACTCTTCGTACAATTAAAATACCAACAGCAGCTACAACAACAGCCAAGCATCTTCTCTCAGAGATTTCCTATTCTCACTTCAATATGACAGTGAAATGTACGTAGATTTAATTGACTACTTGTCATACTTTGTTAAATTGATCACCTATGTCAGAAAGACTTCAGCAGACATTAACTGGGGATGAATTTCTTCAATGTCTTAGTGTTCATTGAATTGTCAGAAAAAAGAAAAAAAGTGTTTTCTCAGAAGAGCTGAACATAGCACATAGTGAATGAATCTAAAAGTATGGCAACTAATTACAGACCTAAATAAAAGTTTTATTCCTTTGCAAGCCTTGCTCTGAATACCTTAAAACACATTTTGTTTATGACAGGCCTATTGGCAAGTTCTGAAAATGCAAGGCTTTGTTACAGCACTACTTAAACTAACCCAAACATCTGCTTCTCTAGATATAAACTGAGGATAATACTAGCAGAACAGTGAAAAACAAACAAAAACAACAACAGCGACAAAAAAACACCAACAAAACACAAACAACCACCAAATACACAGGCAAGACATAAAAGCCATTCTTTCTAAAGGGTTTTTGCTGTCCACAGTGATGCCACAACATTACAGCATCATTAAAGGATCAAGCAGATGATGAACTGAAATAGAGAAATAACAGTTTTCTTTAGAATAAATATTTCTAGCAATTAGCAGATGTGACTAAGAAAGAAAGAAGGAGGTACAAAACTCTGAAATGATAAAGCACTATTTCTATGAGCTGGAAAGTCTACTTAAAGGTGTTATAAGAATGCACAGAAACGATGAACTCATGACAAGAAACTTTGAAAACCTTCTGTTTCTTTGGAGATCCAATTTGAAAGCAACATCCTCCAAATACTTTACTCATTAGCTATATTCTTGCTGTAAATTAAGAAAAAATAAAGGACCCGATATTTAATGACATTCACCTTCAAACATGAATATAACAACAGTGAAAGACCTAATGCTTTCACCGTAGCTACACCAAGATTTTTCCCACAAAGTTTACTGGAACAGCAGTGTCTTGAGGGATGGACATGAACATGCAGAAGGGCCAGAGAAAATGGCATGTACAAAGGAAAGAACTATTTCTTAATAGTTCTTATTTATTTGAATTACTTAAGTTCTTATATAACTTAAATATGGAATAAGTTTCCTTTAAGTGTCCCACTTCCAGTTTAAAAATAACAATGTTTTTTTCATCTAAACAGCCCTATGGTGGTCATCAAAACAAACTAGCAATTTACTCAGTATGTATCTGAAAGACCTAAGAAGCACTGCACAATGCTAATTGTTTGTGTACATTGGGTGCCAGCACCAAACGAAATGAACTGAAGAAAGGATGTGAATTGGCAGACAGTGAATGAATGGTAGTAGACATAAGCACTTGGTGTGTCAAGTATCTGTCATGTCATTCCTAATTAACATCATCCAAAATGCTTATGTCTATCACAGGATATATTTCAGGCTCTTTCTAGAAAATTGTTTTCTGCCCAGTGCTAGTTATCAGTCATGCTAAAAATCTTGGATTTGTTAAAAGATTAGGATTAAGAACCACAGCAAATCACTCATTTAGTGTTTTTTCTCATTTTTTTTTCTTGTTGTTGTTGTTGCAATCATTGTAACAAAAGCCTGTTAAAAAACCTACGATTTCCACAAGGAAGTTAGATGATACCCCCTCCCTCCTCCCCCCCCCCCCCCCCCCCCCCCAGCTCTCACATACATATATTTCATGCAACATTTCACATTTCTCATTTCTGGAAAGAAGCCACATATCTACAAGCGCATTTAAGGACAGCATTGCGTTGTTTGCATCACCTATCTGCATTCTAAAAACTTCAAGATATTCTCTCTATGGTCTAGTTCATATTTTAGCAGCAAACAAAGCACCAGCTCACTAGGTTGAATGGAAGAAGGAGGAAACCATATAAACTTTCTTGAAATCATCTCAAAATGAACTAATTTTATCCATTTATATGCTCTTAATCCTTTCTCCCAGAAAAGGAAGATGGACGAATATTCAAACACTTGACTGATCATTGTTTTTTGATAGGTTTTGAGAATCAAATCTTCATCCTTCACAAGAACCCTAGTACTATACTATATGTTGTCTTATGCATGTAAAGTTTCAGTTTTACTGTTAAACAGTATTTTCCTAAGGCACCTTGAAGAAATGGCAGAGAAAAGAAAGGAGAAAAAAACATCATACAGCCCTGATGTAAATTGAGTTATTTCTAGCTTGTTCCTGGAGTTTCTTTTTCAGCACATTTTCTGGGATCCTGTTTTCAGGGAAGTCTTTACCTTCTTAATTCTATGTATTTTAATTTGTTGCTTGAAAAATTCATTCCTTGTAGGAATTTCTGTGCTTGTGTGTGGAGAGAAAAGATAATAGTACATCAATAGATAATAGATAGAATGGGTTCTGTTCTCACTTATTGCAAAGGAAGGAGCCCCAGAGTAGAAATAAGGTCAATTTAAATTTGCTTTAAGGTGCCTTCAAGACATTTACTTTTTACCATTTTTTTAAGAGTATTTGAATGATAGGATAAGAATTTCATAAAAACGCAGTAGTATAAGAAACAGAGATACCCTAGCTTTAATTTTAAGACTACCTTTTTCATTCAAGTGGTTCAAAAGTCTCACAGTGGGCAGCTGAATTCTCACCTAGATCTCATAGGAAGCACTGGGAAGATGGCCGTTGCCATTGAGCAGTTCTAGATCACAACAATCTATGAATTATACTTGGATTTTGAATCCTGGATCTCATTTTCCTCCTTCCTTCTCAGTGATTACTCCACCTCACATATTGCACCACAGCAGCATGTAATAAGCAGAAGCAGCATTTTGCCCCTGGCATGAACATGTTCATGTTCTGCAACAGGTTTTACCAAATCAAAAGCAATAGTTCTTCACCACTCTGAACTATATTTGGTTTGACTTACTACTTCTGAAAAGCAAAAAGCTGAAGACGAGGTTTAGCGACTTGCTCCAAGCATCTGTACTGTCAGCAGCATAGATCAAGTCCAGTTCTATGCTATGCTGCAACATTGTGCATTGCAAACCTGTGGTGAAATCACACAAGTGCAGACCTGCTTTGGATGACAATGGCAAAGAAAGACATAGGTAAGTGTCAGCAATTTTCTGATTTGAGGGACTTAGTATCAAAGTCCATGCTCACCTCTTTACACTACAAGAGGGTTTCAAAAAACATATTGTACATTTTTAAAAATGCTTTCTATCACAAAGGAAGTCAAAATGTTGTGAAAAGGAGACAGAGAGTACTCTAGATAAAACAGTCACAAAACACATTTCTGAATTAAAACTCTTTGTAGGACAAAACAACCTCTTTTGATTATTGTTGCTTTCATTTCAGTCCTGCCACAGAGGTTTAAATCTCTCTGGTGGAAGCCAGTCACATAATTCCTTGTATGCAGGGCAGGTGCTGGTAGCTCAGTGCTATCAACATCCCTCTGGATGCAGGTGAGCCTTTGTCCGGCAACATGACCGTGAATATTCCTCTCAATCTATCTTCTATTTGCAACGGAGGTGAAACTTTTGCCTTTTATTAATTGTAAAGTGGCGAGAATCCTTAATGAGATAAAAGCGGTGTTTCCCAGAGGGCAGAGCAGTTTAATCTTCATAAGATGACTCTAATTGCATGGCAGTCCTTTATTAGGGCTGAGTTTAGTCACTGTTTCCAAGCTTGTTGCTGGAATGTCTAGCACAAGACTTTGGATGCTGCCACTTTCTCATTTGGATACTTTAAAAGAAAAAAAAGTAGGTTTGTTGTGTTTTTACTTTCATTTCTTCCCTCCCACTCCCCAGATTGAATCAACAGTTCACAGAATAGTCTGGAAACTGAAGTATATTACCACGAAAGCCACTGCAAATGTCTCAGCTTATGTAAACAGGCCCCTAAATAAAATTGGGCCACTTGGACCAGAGCTCTCCATTTCTAATCCTTCAATTAAACTGCAAAAAATTTTCCAGCCTTCATCCTGAATCCTTATAAAACTCATCTTTTGCAGAATTATCATAAGATAGCATCCTTCCTTCATAGAAATGTAACAAAAAAAAACACAGTTAACATGTAGAACAAGTATACTTGATAGATTTTAAAGATTCTAAGCACGGATCGGAGGTAAAATATAGTTTTGGAAGAGTTTTGCATCATTATAGAAACAGCTGGAGGGGAAAACACTAGAAGTACAGTGAAGGCAACTCTGAGCCTCCTTCTGCTCTTTCCACTGGGACTTGCATCATGCTCAGGGGTGGAGAGGAATTCCTCACATCTATGGCAGCACCAAGACTGACTGGGACTATGCCTCTACAGCAGGAATTAATACAGTCTAAGAGCAGCACTGACTCCTCAGGGAGCCAAGGTTAGCCTTGAGATTTGGAACAACTTTCCAAAAATCTCACTCTTCTATTCCTCTCCTGTAAGCCAGGGACAGAACATAGCACCTATGCAGCCCCTTTCCTGCTTTTAATTCAGCAGTACCAAAGTCAGTCCTGCAAGGAGAAGGGGATATGAGATCTTGTGAATTGCAAGCATGCACAATAAATAGAAACCTACAAATTGCACGTGAGCCAAAACTCAGAGCTTTCTATATCTAAATAAGGAGAGGAAAATTAAGTGAAAGAATGAGACATAAAGTTAGTGATGCTGGTACTCGAACCTGTAATAGAAAACTCTTTTCTGTTTTTTTTTGTTTGTTTTTTTTTTTTCTTCTTCATTTAAAACTAGCACAGGAAGCCAGCATAAAAACATACTAAGGGATTACTTCTGGGTTTCAGACTTCAGAGGATTTTATCTTAATAAATAACGTAGGTGGTTTGAGAGTAACAGGAAGAGATTTTAACAATTAATAGAAATGTTAGCGAGCACACACTATTTTCAGATCTCTGCTGGTATCACTCTGTATGCTTGTGCAAAATTGCGATGTTTTGTCAAATAAGGTGCTATGTACTGCAGATTAAGTTATCAAATAAAAATAGCAAGGATAATTTCAATTCCATCCACAACACTGGGAGCTGGGGAGGGGAGGAAAGTGGAGGTGGAAAGGAATATTTGTGGAGTGGAAAAATTCAGCATTATTCAGGGGTGGGAAAGGAAGGAGGAAAGATTTATACAAAAGCTCTGCAGAAACTGCTGAAAAGAGCAGAAAACAGTGAATCCAGACCTGGTGTATATGCAGCTTTTGTGGCAGTTTTCCAGTCTATACATATAATGCTGAGTTTGTTCCATACCATGTACCATCAATACATTTTCAGTAGAACATTTCTACAGTGTTTATAGGCCCCAGGTGTAAGACTGCACATATACCTTCTTCAGTCTGTCAGCCTGGTTAGAATGAACAATGTAATTAGTAAGTCTGTGATAAACTGTTTTAGGTTTTAAAGAGACTGGGAAGCAATTATATGTAGTGCTCAGCCAGCAGAATCATGATGTGCATAACTAGCAGCTACGGATTCAGCCAGCAAATGGCATGACTTTCTTGATGGGAAAAAAAATGTATACATTAATCTGTGTTAGGGCAGTCAGTAAAATTCACCTGAAATATTTCTTTTAATATTCATACAATCATAGAATCACTTAGGAAAAGACCTCCATAATCAAGTCCAGCCATTAACCTAGCACTGCCAAGTCCGCCATTAAACCATGTCACTAAAAGCTCTACATCTACACGTTTTTTGAACACCTCTAGGGATGGTGACTCAACTACTTCCCTGCGCAGCCTGTTCCAACACTCCATAACACTTTCAATGAAGAAATTTTTCCTAATAACCAACTTAAAACTACCCTGGCACAACTTGAGGTCATTTCCCCTCATTTTATCACTTGGTGCTTGGGAGAAGCTCCAGCACCTCCATGTCCCTTTTGTAGTGAGGGGCCCAAAACTGAACACAGTATTCAAGGTGCAGCCTCACCAGAGCCAAGTACAGAGGGACAATCTCTTCCCTAGTCCTGCTGGCCACACTGTTTCTGATACAAGCCAGGATGCTGTTGGCCTTCTTGGCCACCTGAGTACACTGCTGCCTCATATTCAGCCAGCTATCAACCAATACCTTCAGGTCCCTTTTTGCTGGGTAGCTTTCCAGCCACTCTTCCCCCAGCCTGTAGCATTGCATGGGGTTGTTGTGCCCCAAATGCAGGACCTGGCACTTAGCCTTGTTGAACCTCATACAGTTGGCCTCAGCCCATCTGTTCAGCCTATCCAAATCCATCTGTTGAGCCTTCCTACCCTCTATGGCAGATCAACACTCACTCCCACCTTGCTGTCATCTGCAAACTTGCTGAGGGTGCACTCGATCCCCTTGTCCAGATCATTAGTAAAGATATTGAAGAGTATTGTTCATCAATGTTGATTGGCTATGCAGCCTTAAAACACATAGAAGGACACCTGCTTGGTGTGAAATGAAGCAAGCTTAATCTCAGCCACTTGATTAACCAAAGAAAAGTTCACAAAAAGCTATAATAAAGTTCAGCTACACTACAGTTATATCCTGAGTTTTCAGTAATAGAAATACACCACCCAATGAACTGACCTGGGCCAAAAAACTCATACAAGAAGAGAGATGCTTTCCTCAGACATCCATATATACATGGGCCCACCAGCCTAATCATTTAAGAGCATTTTTCTCTTTCAAATGAAAGGATATGACAAAATAACTTATGGTGAATTATTACAAATTCTGAGCAAAGCAGATTTTCCTACACTTGATAATCATAAATTTGATGAGACAGAACTTTGTATCACACAATCTGTGTTTTCAGCAGAACCATCCTCCAGGCAGCCAAATATGTCAATTTGTGGGGTTTAAAGTCTTGATAATAAATAACACATACACATTGCAAGGGATTTTAGCCATTATCAAAAAATCTCCCAACTATCTTGAGCCAGTAGTTCACTGCTTGGGATGTTACCCAAACACAATTATTTTCTTTAGTAGTTAGGTTAAAATGCATCCACAGCAATCCCAGTGACCTCTGTAATTTAATGTGTATTTTCTGCAGTGATCTAGAGATTTTGGCTAACTAAGGCAGTATAAATACACGGTTCACTCCACCAAGCCAGTCAGGATATCTCAGCTGGGAACAAAACAACAAGGCAAAGTCAGAGACTGAGAAACTTTGATCTCATCAGTCCTGCTCAATGTCCCATTGTATATTCTCATTTCCTTACTAAAAAGCGGTAAACACATCACCCTCTTGTCTGCTGAAGTCGCATGTATACCTGTGCCCTCACATTGCCATCTGCAATGCATTTGGGATATACCTGCATATCCCTCAGGATCCCATCTATAGACATACACCTGGTCTCTTTTTCCTCAGTCATTGTCAGTCTCATGGCTTTCCTGAAGGCCTCAGAGTGGCATCTGAGCTTCTGTGAGGCTGAAGCTAATGCTTGTGACATCTTATTTGCTGCAGGAGACTGAGCGTGAACAACAGTCATGCCCAAGCACTACCTGCTCATAGGCAACATGGACAACGCTAAATGCAGAGTAACAAAGTAGTCCCTGCTTCCCCTTACCTTCCTCCCAGATCTCCTCATAATATAACTACCTCCACAGCACCAACCACATCCAGTTGCAATGATAAAAAGAAAAGGCATGTGGTTTGGAATATATTTTGTGCAACAACAACAACAACAACAAAATATTTTGTGCAACAAAAACTTTTCAAGGAAAAGTGGGTTTAAACAGAGCATCACCCAACAACTTCTTGTAATTTCTTTTTAAACCGTAGTCTCTGGGTACTCAACCAAATCGCCTTGCTATACTAATAAAGGTGAACAACCCCTGTCATTTAATTGATGCTTCTCTTCCACTTCCCAAACAAAGCCCTTCTAGATGGTTGCCCAGTCATGCTAGAGGCTTTCTGTAATGTGTCCCACAATGCGCTTTGTTCAAAGACTGTGTAACATTACTCTGCTTGCTTTAAGGTTGCATGAACAGCTGTCACTGGCTGAATTAAATGAAACAGTGACTCATACGACATCCTTGATATTGAAAAAGGTGGGGGTAGTATTTCATAGCTTTCAAAAAAGCTATGATTTCATATTATGTTTAAATAAAGAATGGCAGTGACTTTAGAACATATAAATTCTAGATGATAGATGATGTACCATGTATTAAATTTTTTTGGCAATATTTTACATGGTTCTGTCATCATCCATCAGCAGGAGGATCACAAGCAGAAGAGGAGTTCAGATGAACTTTCAAAAGAAATAACATGTAACAGGAAGAGAAAGTATCTTACTGATACTGAAAGTATCTTACTCTCAATAAGCCAATATGCTTTTTGAAATTACATCCTTCAAGATGCATGATTCCTTCCCACAAATAATAGGTATGGGAGAAGGTGATATAGAGGTTTTGAAGCCTGTATCTTGGAAAAAGAAAAAATACATTTATGGAAAATAGTCAACTTCTGCAGGAAACAAAAGGAAGGAAAAGTCACATTTCCTAGAAATAGCATAAGATGCATACACGTATACATACAGTAACTATTTTTCCTGTTTAGAAACAATACAGTAGACATAGTAGTTTATATAGTAGTTAAGGCAGCCACTGAAAAGCTTGATGAACATTTTCCTTTCCAGACAATTCAAACTGCAATCTTGCTGAGAATTATCTTAATTTTTAACACTGTTCCTTTGTTGTTGTTGTTGATACGAAATCAGTATTACTCATTTTAGATAAGATGCCAACATAGAGGCAGGCTGAGGTAATCTGGGAAGTGTTAGCCAGCTGGTGGTTGGAGGACTGGATTCCAATACTTCTCAGCATGATTTTGAACACCTGTAAAGTCCCACTTCTTCCCAGTAGCCAACAAAAGAGTGAATCAACCAAGACAGTTTTATTTTATTATACATACTTTGAACATGCCTTTTCAGGCAACTTGCATAATGTTATTTCAACAATTTGCTGTCTTTCTGCTTCAATCTCCACATCTCTTTGTTGTTTCTTCAAATACCAATGTAAGCTTTAAATTCTCTAATGTGTTATAATGTATCAAATATATGATAAGATTTTTCCAATATTCTCTCCATATTTCCTTTTTCTTTATCATGCCCTATTAAATCTAATTATATCCACTAGAACATCCCCTCAGCTAATCTCCATCTGTCAGAACAACTGATAGTACATTCTAGAGAAATGCGCTCAAAAGTCTACTCATCATTCAGGTCCCACAAACTCAAATATACAAATAGATTTACTTATTCCTCTGAAACTCACATCACTGGATGAAAATGGTTGGGGAAAAGAAGCCAGCAGGCTTACAGTCCAAACTGCCTGTTTGCTAGCCTGCCCCTTTGTACAGTATGGGAATTCCATAGCATCATAGAGTGGCATGGGTTGGAAGGGACCTTAAAGATCATCTACTTTCAACCCCTCTGCCATAGGCAGGGATGTAATCCAGTAGATCAGGTCAGCTGAAGTAGCTTCCATGAAGAGCTAGAATCAACACCTACCATACATTTCCGAAAATGTACTTTCCCTAGAATCTCATTCTTGATGTCAAATGCCCTTGGATACAACACAACAATGTCAGGCTTCAAAAGCTTTTACTTGGACTGAATTCTAGATTCACATCTAGAACAATTTGTGCCTCCTAGTCCTTGAAAAAAAACTTCTAGGTATCCAAAATTTTGGGATAAACTTTAATCTTGCTGTAACATAAAGCAAAAAGAAGGGAAAGTATCTACTTTTCACTACTAGATAGGATTAAGACTTTTGTATGTTTGTTTTGTTTTAGAATAATAAACTAATTTAGGTTGGAAGAGACCATGGGATGTCATCTGGTCCAAACACACTACATGGTCTGGGACAATTTCAAAGTGACATTAGGTTGTTCGTAGCCTTATTGATTCAAAATGGAAAACACTAAATGAGGGAAAGAGAAGATGGTATTCTGGTGCTAAGGGTAATTCTCCATGTTTTAATTTTTTTTTATTATTATTTAGATAAAGGGCATCTCTCTTCAGAGAAAGAGCTTCTCTTACTTTTCATCTTACTCTGTTACAGGAAAAAAAAAAAAAAGATCCTGCTGACTGCACAGTGGAGATCCAGCTAATTAAAGAATGTAAAACTGTATGAAACCTGTCTTTCTGCCTTATGGTTCCCACATTCTGTGCTGAAGGGAGTTTGGAGAGAGAAAGTGGCATTGCAAAGAAACTGCAGCAAAAAGTATCAAAATGGTTTGCAAAGCAGCAGCTTCGCAGCCCCAAAGTTTTTCTACTCCTCTCTCCCTCCTCCAAACATATTGAGTTTTTAACACAATTCTAGTAAGAGTATCCTCTTGACACAAAACTTATTAGCAGCATATCAGCTCTCTGTTCCTTGTAGTGTATTCACAGTCCTTGGAGACATCTGTATCTTAGGATATGCTGCAATATAAATGAAATTGATATGAGGAACAAGAGAGAAGTTTGCTGCAGTCACACATAGCTTCTCAGAACACTGCTCTAGATAGACTTCTAGCACTTGCTGCTGGGCATTCACAGTGTGTGTATGCCCTAATCTAACCATGGTACAAGCTAAGTGACTTAATGGAGGCATAACATGTCTGTATTCAATGCTGTACCATCCTAGCGTCAGGACAACATCAAAAAGGCCTTTGGCCTGGGGTGGGTGGCACATGCTGCATCTTGAATTGTTTTCCGTCTCCCTTATGACTTTCTCTCAAAATGCTAGGCAGATAGAAGTAACCCTTTCGGATGAGGAGATGTGAGCAACTTCTTCAGTTGTCCTTCTGTGCCTAACAACAATATGGTCATACTTGAAGCTTCTCCCTTACCTCCTAGGTAGGAAAAGCATGGTGTGAAGGTCCCTAGGAAAATCTCATGTCCTCTTCATTTTTATAAAAATCAACAGATAGGGCAGTGACGAGGAAGAACCTGAACAGGCTCCACAAATATGTTAATTGCTGCTCCTATGAGAGCAGCGTGATGGCTGTAAAGAGAGCTGTCAACATAAATTTATGACTACAGCCAAGTTGCCAGCAGTGACCAACTCATACCATGCCAGCAAAACTCACAAGATTATTTCATCCTGTGCAAATTGGTTAATGCATGGTCTCAAAGTATGGTGGCTAAAAACTCGTCCACTTGTGCTTCATTAATGCAAATTTTTTAATGAAGCAAAAAGGGCATCTACTGATTCCACTTTGAGCAGGAGGTTGGACTAGATTACTTCTCAAGGTCTCTTCCACTTGAATGATCCTAGGTTTATATGGAAATGTGTTTTGAACATGATTTATTTAAATTCACAACAACAACTAGAGAGGTATTTGCTTAGTGCACCCAAATAGAAAGCAATTGTAGCTTATGTGTATCAGAATTTGATGTGAAAATGTGATGGGGAAAGAAGAAGTAAATTATCCAAGCCAAAACAGAAGATAAATATTAGCAGAACATTACTGAAGAAAGCTATAAGCAACAAAAGAATGTCAAAAAGAAAATTTAACTGAAAATACAAACTTAGCATCAACAGTTACTATGTTACTAATTTATTTAGTCTATATTAGGCCATATGACACAGCTACTCTCTTTTTCTCTCCATACCCTCTTCCACTTTTCACTCCCTCTCACGCCAAGTTATTTCTCTTAAAAAAAAAAAAAAAAAAAGGTTTCATAAAGGGACTCTTCTCTGTTCTGTCCACAACAGAGCATTTGGACAGAAACAAAAACTTATTTACCAATGGAGCCTCTCTGTACACCCAAACTCTGGGAGACAAGACATAAACCAGAGGGCATGGCCAGAAATGTGCCTATCACTTCCCTGACACAATAAATGTGGATGGTGATGTCTCCTTTGATGAAGGAGACATCCTACAGTTTTTGCTTGGGAGACAAGGTCCCTATAAAACAACTGGGGATAAATACTACCACCACCACCTGGCTGTGTGTGTGTGTTCTCTATTTGGTGCATTTCACTCCTTCTAGAAAAAAGCCAGCAGAAACCAGTCACTCTGATCAAATAGTGAGACATCACCAGCACCCAGGTGCTTTTTCGTTTCTTTATCAAAAAGAAGTCAAAAGATTAGGAATACCCAAAAAGCCTTGGGAAACAGATGAATATTTCTTTATGAAACAAGAACAGTTAAAGGGAGGCTTGTTTTGTATGTGGATATTCACTTGAAGTGTCAGAGAAACATTAGCAAATAAGCAGAGGGGATGATGTGAATTTAAGATGGTAATTATGGATTAGGGATACCTAATCACCTCCTCTAACTTCATTAAACACCTACAATAGTTATGATGGATTTATTGCCTAATAAAAAGGAATTGTGAGGGAGTGAGAAGTGGTTACTATTTTACTGAAGCCCAACTTCTCAAGCCTAGGAGGTCACTGCAGGGACATGGACAGAGGGAGGGCAGAAAGAGACTGTCACAAGGCTCTTCTACTAAACGAGATGGACTTGAAGAAAATAAATGAACAAATGAATGAACAAATGGACATCAAGTATCCCCAGGAGCAGAATCAGCTTCTGTGCATTGTCAAAATACAGGGCTAACTAGATCTTTGTTCCAGAGTCTGCTTTTTTAGCCATATGCTAGGAAAGCATACTTTGATAGAGAAGAAGATTGGGCTGATCACCAGCATAAATGATAGGAAAGGCAGATCTGGCAATTATTTTCAAACAAATATTCCCTGTCTTGATGGAGAAGCCTGAATGGCACTTAATAATGACGTTTTGGAGTACTGGAGTTTTACAGGCAACCTACCATCCTGATGCAAACTACATAGTCACAATATATATTTGTGTTACTCCTTAAGGCTCCCTGAAGTTTCCAGCATTGTTCTCACCCACATCTGTAAGGAATTTGCTATGCGATCTCCGGTCTATACAGAGTAGTCACTGTAAAGGAGTGAAAAACATGTTTTACTCACAAAACATCTAATGTTAGCATTTTACTATGGAAGTCATGGATGCTCCTGAAGAGAAGGTCAAGATTCCACTTACCCACTCTAAACGTTTGGTAAATCCTACAGAGGATAGAGGAAAAAAGAGAGGAAAATTCAACCGTGGTGATGTTTCAAGATTCCAATTTAAAAAGAAATTAAGATCATTAAATTTAGGGAACTACCTATAGTCATTATTAACTCTAAACTGCACAAAATGGCTGCACACTTCTACTGGAACATCCTTCATGACTGTGTACCTATAGACAGCAGTAAACATGCATAAGCAGTGATTTGCACAAATCTCTGAAAGAACAGTTACCTAGCTGATAAGCAAGTCCTGTTTAATTGCAAGGGAGAAGGGCTGAAACAGCAGGCTAAAGATAGGCTAACACAGTGCAGTGCTCTGAAGGTTTGAGTTCTGGTCATTATAGTACACAATGGAAACTGTTGCTTTGGCACTAACCTTTCTATTTCAGCACTGATGAAAGATTGTCATAGAGTAGAAACATCAAAATCATGTATGCAACAGAAAGAACTATAATTTTTGGATAGTATTCAGATACTTAAAGGTCCAGATAATTACTTCTGAAAATTCCCTATGGGTGTCCCACTGCATCTTCAGCTGCTCAAGCTATCCTCAGTATGTCTACAGATATCTATCCTGTAAGGGAGAAGGAAAAGACTCTCAACATCCTTTCTTACTTTTGCTCTGCAACAAGAAGAACTGGGAGGATCCTTCATTGTCACATCCATGCAACAACACTTCTGCAATTTTTCACTCAAAATCTGACGTTTTTCAACTAACATATACATAACCTGTGCAGAAAAAACAAACAAACAACAACAAAAAAACAACAAACATGACTTACAACAAAAGAGATTTCTAGATAGCTTGTGGGGATAACCTTAACTGTATGTCCCATTTCTCTCAAAGCTCTAAATAAATAAATAAATAAATAATACCATGTCTTATCTATTTTAATTCAAGTCTTGGGATTAGGTTACACTTAATGTGAATTCATAAGCATGATAAACGACACACAATTTAAAGAACAGAAAATATGTATTAATTTCCCTTTGGAAGCCCTAGGATTAGAACAGGTCTGTTTTAATTTTCACTGTTTAACTCACTCTATATCTGAAGAAAGGAAAAGAGCATTTCCTGATCTACTTTTAATGTAAAATAAAAAGACACACTTGTTTGATAGAGGCTTTGAACTGACAGAAAGTACTCTCAGTTTTATAAACTATATTAACATTTATTATCACAATACTAGAGTGCTGCTTTGCTCTTCAAAGTCCTCTAGGATGAGTTCACTGGGTGAGAAGCTCCATAAATATGCATGGAGGAGCACTGTGCCTTGTTTTTCTAAATTAAATGTTTATGTCATTCAACCCTTGGAATACTTCTGTTTATCCAGAGCTGGAAAGCATGATATGTAGCCCAATGCTATATACTCTACAGCTAATAGTACCATCCAGAGAAGAAAATTTTCTGCCACTATTTTCCAAAGCTATCAGAAGAAAGAAATCTGTTTGGAATTAGTCCTATTAGACTTGGAGATAACTTTGTTAAGAGTTTTAAAGTGAGTTTTCCAAGAGGATGAAATCCTGTCTTCTCCAGGACCAGTGTTTTCAGTCCCAGGAGGACACCAGAAGTAGTAACATGTTCCTGTCCTTATTCCCTTGGGTCTCTGCATTAACTTATTTGTGTCTGATACTTTGCTATATGAGTATAAAATAAGTGCCATGAAGAACCATTACTTCTAAAAGGAAAGAAGGGGAAGGCAGTCATCAACATATTCAGCTAGAACAAGAAACAGTGAAGGTACAGATCTTAGGACATATGAATTTATAGAGATAATTTAACCCAGAAAAAAATGAGGAACGTTCTTAGATGTAGCAATGCTTCAGTAGGCATGATATGTTTTATTCTCTAGTTACATATAAAACAGCTGGGTATTACATTAGATTCTGGAGTTCAGTTCTATTATAATGCATTACCAGCTATAATAAATATAATCCATGTGTTCATCTGGTATTTAACAAAGCTGTTAATATCACATTGGCCTGATATATGCCAATTCACACCAAACAGAACTCAAGCCTACTGATGAGTTGCATAGTCTATAAATCTTTAGAGTACTCCAATTCCCCATAGGGAGTTAAACGAATGCTTAAAAGGAAAGCATGCTCTGTGCAAAGATTACAAGGTATGTCTTCAGTGTAAATCATCATCAGTGGTTCTGCACTACAACTGAGGAAGGTCTATTTGCAACTTTCTGTAGTCTGCAAGCAATGTAAGTGGCAAACTTGTCCTTTGCCTGCTAAGGTACACAAAGGATGACTTCCTGATACTGATGGCCACATTATGTAGTGTGCAACTATGAATGTTGTGATGTATATTCCCACATTTGCATCTCATATGCCCAGGTCTAATACACCTAACAGAGAGTAGAAATATAATTTTGTGCCTTGAACAAACATTGAGTTGCACAATCCTTTAAGCATCAAGATTCAACCTGACAATTACTAACAATTAGTCTATCTAAATTCAAGGAAAGGCGAAGCATGGGAAAATGTGTACAGAACAGCCACCTTCTCTACACCCCAGACACACAGTTTTTGCACTGCCACTAGAAGAGAGTATTATGTAACCTTTCAGGTGAGTTGATCATAACATTCTGTTTGCTTACTGTGCTGTCCTTCTCTTTTTCATTCTGGGCCCAATATTGTGAGCCAACAAAAGTCTTATGCTGACAGGATTTAGCCTACAGATGCATTTGGAAGGTTAAAAAAAAAAAAAAAAGTCTGTTTTAGTTCTGCCCTGGCCTCAGAAAGAAAGAGGGAATAATCATCTAGAGGTATATACAGTTAATTCCCCAGTATGTTTACTTTCATAACCAGGAATAGAGTCCTGCTTGTACCTTGAATGTTTGAACCTAAAGAAGACTTGGAAAGTGTTTGCAAAAGCTGAACTGTGTTCTAGAGAAATAGGAGTTTTCTCAGGATACCAACTCAGGATTAAACATGCTGAAATCTTAGATCTTACTGAAAAGGTCTTACTGAAAAGAAAAAGAAGATACCAAGCCAAAACATGATCAAGAACTGCTGAGGAAGAAAAATTAGAATTGCACAAATCATTCTCTCTTCTGATTACCAACTGTGATGTAACTTTTTCTGGTTTAAAGCTTTTAGTTATTATCTCAACTATTTTTTTAATACTCTTTCAAAAATTGTCCATTTTCAAAAGGGTTATAGGGTTACAGTTTGAGAATTAAACTTTCCCATTAACTTCACTTTCAGTGTATTTAAGTTATGGGAAAATGAAGAAGGAAAGAACAAGAACGACAGCAGATTGTAGAAGATATTTGCATAATTTTAGAAGATGGAAGTGTTTCATTTTGATTCCTGCAAAATAACCGAGTAAAAATGCATTTTAAATGTCATTACAAAACAGACACACTTTCCTTAATCATCTCTGTAGTAGGAATTCTGAAAGTGCTCAGATTGGAGCTCTTGTTCATAATGTTCCACATCAAGATCGTAGTTAATGAACTCATCCAGCCTAATTGTAAAATGCAGGATTTTCTAATTTTGAATAAATGTAATAGTAAGAAGTTGTTACAACTATTTTTCATCTATAGGTCTCAAAGCACCATACGTTCATTAATTACGGATTAACACAATCTAATCTGAGAACCCACCCTGAACAAAACCAGAATAGCTTGCATAAACTTCAACTCCAAGTGAATAACTTAATGATTTATTTCAAAGCCATTATCATAGCTTGCAGACAGTCTTTTTGTGATGTTACTAATTTTAGCAAGGGTTTAAGTAAAGGGTTTAAACTGTTAATCAATTGAAATACATGATTTACACAGCAGCATTCAAAGAACATGACTCAGAGTGCTTTCTGAAAAATACTACACAAATGTTTAAGTGCTTGAAAAAAAAAAAGAGGAAAGAAAATTCTGGAAAACAAACAAACAAACAGACAAACAACAACCCAAGGCTATATAAACATAGAAGACAGGAGTTAAATACATTATCTCCTATTTAAGTTGGCACTGTTGGGACAGTTTCAGTTCCAGACGAGGTCCTAATCTGTTGTCTATCTCCGCCTCACAAGTTTGTTATCTTCTTCAAAGCTACCTACAGGCACCTGGGCCCATCCATCTGGGCATGTACAATAGAAAGCGCACTCGGAAATG
The DNA here is from genome assembly GCF_040182565.1 of Anser cygnoides. NCBI lineage: Eukaryota > Metazoa > Chordata > Aves > Anseriformes > Anatidae > Anser > Anser cygnoides. Next base: position 69,678,825 of record NC_089874.1, read on the forward strand.
CAAAGCAGGATGTTAAGCTGCCTGGTTCACTGAAAAACGAAACAAGCCACTCAACAATTCCTTTTTCACATTGCAATAAAAAGAGAGTTATCTGAGCAGAAGACTGATGATTTTCCATGGGTATGCAATATGAGAGTCCTGTACATGGGTAAAACAGGTTGACTATCGGGTCATCTTTGTTGGTGCAGTTGATTGTGCAAGGTGATACAAATGTGATTTTAAATAAGAAATTAAATGCATACTTCTCTTTAGAAGCCAAAGAAATACAAACTTTGTCTACACATTATATGATTCTAGATACGTTTGTCACTATGACATCCCTACATATAAAAGAGGATTAAGATGCTGTGGTGGTTTTTCCTTGCTAGGCAGCTGAACTCCACCACAACTGCTCTCTCACTCCCCCTACTCAGAAGAGGAGGAGAAGAAGAAAGGAAAGAAACAACTCATGAGTTGATATAAGGATAATTTAATTAAAGGAAAAATAATTATTAAGGAAAAATCTTATTATTAATTAAACCATTTAACTAAAAGGAAAAAAGGGAAAGGGGAAAAGGGAGGGGAAACAAACAAACAAACAAACAAGTAAAGGCTGTGTGAAAGTGCAGAGGAAAGAAATTACTCTCTACTTCCCACAAATAAGCGATGCTTGACCACGTCCTTGAAGCAGGGCCTCAATGCACGTAGCAATTTTTCGGGAGGACAGACGTTTTCACAACAAGAGCCCATCCCTTCCCTCTTCTTCCTTTTTCCACATTTTATTGCTGACTGTGACATCATATGGTATGGAATATTCCTTTGGTTGTTTTAGGTCAGCTGCCCTGGTGATGTTCCTTTCTCACTTTTTTGCCCACCCCCTAGGAGGGTTAGAGAGAGTCCTGATGCTGTGCCAGCACTGCTCAGCAGCAGACACAACACTGATGTGATACCACTTATGTTCTAGCTACAAGTGCAGAGCACAGCATTGTATGGGCTGCTGCAAGGAAAGTTAACATCCCAGCCAGACCCAGTACAGATGCAAGGTTACAATTTTTTTTTTTTATTTTCTTTTAATGTGTACAGCTGCAAGCATACTTGGAGCTTGACTGTATTATTAATCAGTGAAAAAAGGAAAACAAGAAAACAGCTAAACAACCCACAGCTCTAATAAACACAGGCATGCTGATAGAAAGACCACTTCTGGGTTATACATTAGAGCATGCACTTGTGCTGCTTAAAAATTTACTGAAACTCTGATGAAACCTAATGACCGCATGTATATGCCCAGGCCACTGAAAGGTACAGGAAGATGTGTTTGCTTATAAAGCTGCTGAGAGCAGCCTTTTGCAAATGTTACATGACAGCCACGGTTTATCTGATCATATCAAAAAGCTTGTAAACTGTTGAATGTTCCCTGGGAAAACCCAGTGTGGGATCCACTGCACTCTCTGAAGCAGAGCCCAAAGAAGAATTTCCAAATGTGAAAAGTCAAACAAAAAATGGTTCCATCTTTCTGAGTGTCTCATAGTCAATAATGAATTGCAAGTTCATATTTCTCCTAGACAGAATAGAAATTAATTCCTCATTTGCAACCCCTGCTGTATTCCCAGATATCTCAGGTTTCTAAGCAGAAAGAAAAAAAAAAAAGTAAGGAAAGCAAACCCAGCACAACTCATATACCTAATATATATACAGAAGGGTATAAAGGGGAGAAAGGAAGAGGTCTTTCCATGATGCAGAAAACTCATGATGAGCTCTTCCCAAGTTATTATCATGCTATATTGTGTGTATATATAGTTACACATGCATTGTGATTTATTCTTTCAGGTTTTACAGGGAGTTACTGGTATGCAAGTCAAACATTTTAAATCACATTGCTTTAGATAAAATTCAATGCAGCAAGAAATGAGAAGTTAGGAAACCATGTTTAAGTCCATAGTAGCTTGCCTTACTTGGTCCTGTCAGACCTACAATATCGTTTAGCAAGAACTCAAAGTGCCACCTTTGCCTTGAGAAATTCTTTGCTTATACTAAGAGAAAGACATGATGCAAGGCTCAAGCTGATGGCCATGGGACAACTTAACACACTGATTTATTAGCAAGTCAATACTGCAGGCAAAGAAGATAGGGGTATTGTAAAACATGTGGTTTGCCCACATTATGCACTCTTCTGTCCAGGAAGGGGTCAAATTCTACAGCTTGTGAGTAAACCAAGTGAGAAGCCAAGGCCATTGTAGGACAATACTCACCAGAATAGCCCAGAAGAACTCAAGAGAGATGATAAATTGTGTATATAAAGTAAGTATATTGTGAATATATCACCACAAATACCCATCCATTTTGCTCCTAGAGTAGTAATCGTGTGTGACAGTGACTGGTTTCTCTTAACAAACAAGGCCCACTTCAACTTGTAGCCAGCACATTTCAGACAACTCTGTGCATCTTTTTTCATCAGCGTTACTGGACCTACAAGACCTCACAGAGCAGCTTTGTCTGTTTCTCTCACTGTACCACACTAGTGGGTAATACGTAATCAGTTCCCCTCCAGACATCTGAGTTTAATTATTGGTATAAAGCCTAACTCCTTCAACCATTTGTCTTGATGTCATGACAGATGATCAGCATAGTGGAATAGTTTCTTGTCTGTGCTACTGCTCACATTACCTTAATTTTTCTAATTAGAAAATCCATGCACTTTATTCTGGTTCATGTTTCTGACAAAGATCATTAGTAAACTCAGAAATATCAAACTGACTTCCTGCTTATACCCATCTCATTTTTCTTTTGAATCTACCCAGTACTTTGCACTATTTCATCTTTTGGCAAAAATTTTTGTAGGCTGGGGAAAAAGTATGCCTATAGTGGCATTCAACTCCTAGACACAACAATAATTTATGCTACATTTTTTATGTATGAAATGAGGCATATAACACCACAGTTCAGAGACCACTTCTTAACTGCATCATTTTTACCAACAGTGAAATCCTACCACCTGTAATATAATCCCAAAGTAACAATAACTGATTTTTTTTCAGACGATCAGATAAGATATCAGATATGCATGCACACACAAACACACACACAGAAGAGAAAAGTTAAATTATCCTGTTACAGACTCAGGGGTTTCAAGGCATAAAATCATTTGTATGGATCGTGAAACTGAGAAATTGTTGATATGAGGCAAACCATCCTCTTCAAGGTCTCTTTATAGGAACTGCATTAAGCTTCCATGAATCAGAAGCATTAAAGATCTCTAATGATTATTGTCCTAGCAGTATAAGAAATCTTTGAATGCTGCCAGGTTTACAAGGTAACATGCCCATACAGGTGGTCTGTAATACCCTTAATGATGTTATTTCTACCTTCACCCAACAATTACAATTATGGAGGAACTACTGCTAATTATCTTCTGAAGTTTTCACCAGCTCAACAGAGCTTTTAATGTAGACTCTCTGTAACTAACCCTCACTCTCGTACTCTGTTGCTCTATATATGGTGGTATCTATGCCTTTATCCATTTACAGTTGCTGAGACTCAGGTTTCTATTTGCTTTAACACATGGAAGTAAGGCACAGTGGTATCAGTCACTGAATTGCTGAGCTGGATGTGCAGATATTTGTGCATCATCACCAGCTCCTATAACCCAAATTATTTATTCTGTCTGCAGTAACAGAAACTTAATTTGCTATAAGTTTGTGTTACTTACAACTTGATGTAAGGCAAAAATATCAGCCTCTTCTGTCACTTCATTTTGATGTCCTGGCTCCAGGCAGCCACATTACAAACTGATGCTCTAGGTGAAGCCCACCCATAGGCAAGGCCTGCAAGTATCCCTGAACAGCTCTCTCCTAATGACCCAGCAGGGAAAACCCTTAATTTTCAGTGACACTTTTGTGGGGGAGCAGGAAGCAGAAGGAGCTACAGAAGCAACAACAGTTCCATGCAAGACATCTTTTAACATAAGGGAGGCTTTCCTTTTACTTACACAGGCCTTGGATCAGGATCAAGGGAGATAAAACCAGCAAAGCATAAGAAAAAGACCTAAAAATACACAGAGTCACTAACTACCACATTGCATTACATGTGGACCAGTTCTTCCTTAAGCTTGAAAAAAATATCAATGTTTAGAGCAGTGAAATATCTACCATTCTACCAGAATCCATTGAGGTCTGCTTGTTCTGTTAATCATGTTGCTTTAGATGCATCTTGGCAGCGGGAGTTCAGGACAAGATTTTCTTAGAGGATCTATAAGTATACATATATATATACTTATAAAAATGTATATATTTATATGTATACATATATGTATATATATACCTACTTTGTCCCATAATAGGTAATACAGCTGTCTACCTAACTTCATAAGCAGCCCTCCTACTACCATCAATTGTATTTGTGTTTATCTCCTTTACATTCCCCACAACCTTTTTCCAAACTGAAGTTTCTTTGAGCAGCAGTATCTGACGTTTTCAAGACATGGCTAGACTCTGATGCTCTTCAGATTGCCCTAGTTAGACACCACAAATAATAACTTCTTCCAGTCTTTCTTACCGGCGTTTTATTTAATACCATAAAATAGTATTTTAGGTGAAAGATGAAATCTCCCACTCTTTGCTAAGTGAACATTAGGTGCCAGCAGGAGTCCCTGCACCTCCTGGAAAGGGGAACTTCTCTCCTACTTCTCTTTAACCTCATGCACCTTCAAGTCCTCTAAGCTCTTTGCTTTCTCATGATTTGCCTTTAAAAAGGGAAGGAAAATAAAACCCAAACAAAGCTTCCAATCTTCACTTGACCTCTGCTTCCCTCACAAGTAATTCCGGCCTTAGCTGTTCCTGCCTTAACAGATTATCCAGCCCAGCCTTCTTACCTGGAAGACAGATAAATTGTTGGTAGGGCTTGGCACAGTACTACTTAGAGAGACACCAGCCCATTTTGAAATGTACAACCTTTGTGTGCAGATAAATAATCAAGTACTACTTAAAGCAATATCAGGAGTATTTTCAGCAGCAGCATTAAAAGTACAACAACTGTTCTATGATGATTCACTTTGAAGGTCACGTTCAGATCAGGCTGGTCATCTGGAATGTTGAAAACTAAGAAAAGTGGATTTGAAAGTGGAGGATTTTTAGGATGCATTTCTAAAGAACAAACAAGAATTACCCGTCTCCCATTGATACTCTAATTGTCTTTTACATTCCTCTTCAGAAAAAAATAAATCTATTTCAGAGCAGGGCTGCTTTGATGCAAAAGCATCTACAGCTAAAGGAAACCAAAGTACCTTATTAATTTTGTATAGGGTTTCTAAAGCACAAATAATTCAAACATGCATTAGGTTGATGCTGACAAAAATGATAGGCTAACACAGGGATCTCAGTCAGGCACTGAGTATAAAAAGGAAAGGTTTCCCTGCCTAGAGCCTGATCATAGTGTACTAGCAAAAAAAAAAAAGTTCCCTTCTTCAGTAAGCAACCTCAAAAGATAGTGTGTACCTATTGACATATTCAGTTCAAATTAGAGAGTAAAACCTAGGACAGCCTAGTAGGACCACTTTTATTTATAAAAGACATACAAATAATTATACATACCTATGTGTGTGTGTGTATATCCATGCACATAACAACACTTCATTAACTATTCCAGTGCATAGATTTCATCCCTAGAAAGATTGCTTATAGATGTTTAACATGATAACAAACACATTTAAAGCTGGACACTAGGAGTTCAGAGCCTAGTGCTACAATGATGTCTATTTTAAAAAGTTTTTCAGCATGGGGAGCATAGTGGGAAATCACTGGAGGAAGGCAGTATCTTGTACCTATGACCTCAGCCTGATTAGGCTGGCTAGCTGCCCATCCACCCACCTATCTATGACTAGTCCTTAGCTTTTCTGTCTTCTTAACACTACCTCTAAACATACCTCTTATAAGATAATGAAAGGTGGTCAGTGTACTATTTTTTGAATATCGTAAGTGTTAAATGAGGAAGGTGAAACTGTTAGAGATTTAGTGGTAAGAGTATTAAAGATTGAGCTAGGGAAAACAACATTCGCAACCAAACATTCAGATCCAAACTCCTGTAAAACATGCGCACAGGGTTTTGATGTACGCAATAGGGTGACGTATTGCCCAACCAGAATTCAAGAACACCTTTTGATGTTGAAGTGGTTTAGTTGAAACATTGCAGTAAGGGTCATTTGCATCTTCCTATACCATTACACAATTTAATTTGTTTATCTTTTAATGGAATTCTCCCCACTACACACACACACCCCTCCCAGTTTAGCTAGGGAAAAAATAACTATTTGCACAGGTAGATCAAATTTCAGAATCCAAATTAAGCTTCAGTCCAAATATATTGAAGTTAAATTAGCCAATAAATTAGGCTGAGAGCAAATATTAAAATAAAAATGCTTAGCAAAAGAGAGGAGATAGCAATGCCAGAATTTATTGGAAAGAAGGTATTTAGCTGAAAGGTGATTAATGTCTACAAGTCTATGTGCCGCTTGGCAATTTCCGCTACTACAGGTGTGAGCTTTGGAGCTAGAATGACAGCTCTTGGTTAATGAGATTTCTTAGTTAGGAATCAGCTTAACCTTTCAGAGAGAAGTTTTTTGATGATGTTAGCACCTGTTTCTAACGTATTTGCATCAAAAGAGATAATGAAGGTTACTCTCAGTACTACAAATGAGCAAATAATTTGCAACAAGCTGGGAAGTTCTATGCAGTCAAAGAAGCATCTGCAGTCTTGATAATTTCCAGTTTTAAATGCTTGATTTTAAACACTGAAGTTTTATTTTTTCAGAGGCATGCAACATCTCAGAAAAACAAAAAAACAAACTGACAAAAAGTATCCAGAATGACCCACAGTAACGGTCACAGGTTGAATAACCATTAACAGACATCGTCTCAAACTCTGTAGAGTGTTAAGCAAAAAGTTAGATTAATGAATAAATGAAAATCAGGCCTGTGTTTCTTTTTGCTCAAGTAACCGCCAGGACCAAGCATAAAGATACCAATTAATTAATGGATTATCATTTTCTTCTCAAAGTTTCCTTTCCCCTTCTAACTTCCAAAAGTCTTTTGTAGTCACTATTCTTTACTGGGTTCCATTTTTCCGGATAAGATGTATAATATGTTTTATTAGTAGGTTATTTTTCTTATGTCCTACCGCAAACAGAATTCATTTAGAAACTCAAGTTTTGGCCTTGTGAGCATTCGTGTATGAGATGCAAACTGGAAGTTTCAAGGCATAGCAAGAAGTGACATCTTGGCTTAGTGAATTACCAGTATCCTCGCTGTATCCTCTACGTGTCTGGAGAGAGGGAATGGAACTGGCTGTCCAACCTGGAGAACCAGTACCTCCTGAAGGTCTTGCGGTCTGCACAGACCATTGCTCCCACAGGGCTCATCTAGATAGGCTGATAGAGCTTCCTCCCCAGCACAGAGTAGTACCTACATCGCACAGGGTTACCCAAAGTGGTTTTCTCTAGCTTAAGAAAAGTGATCAGAATATAAAATCATATTTTCAGTAGAATGAACACAGGACTCAGCTCACAATAAATTCAGTGTCATCTTTGGACAGCAGGTGAGGCTGACAAAACATACTCTCCATGCATGCACAGCACATCATTTTGTATTTTCCAAGTAGCATCTGGGTATTTGAACATTCTGACAGTGACACAGATGATTTCTCAGCAGGATGCCTTCAGAACACCAAGATTTTGAAAGATAACCAACACAATGATCTGTGTTAAAAAAATAAAATTTAGTACCATGCCTTGATGGGCATACCTTGCCCGATTCATTCCTGCCTCCCAGTTCTCCAATACCAAGTTTTTGTTAAACTTAATTTCAATCTTCTTGCTCTGTTTCACAGCTTTCCTACGTGCAGCTCTCATGCTTACAGAGAGCTCATTTCTTACATTTGTCGATTTAATTTATATATTTTTCCATGACAGAACAATTAGTAGTTAATGTGCATGTTTCTTGTTTTGTAAAAGACAGGAGAGCCTTAGTTGAAAATATGCTAATTTTGAAACAAAATGTTATTTTTAGAGCTGCAAATGCATTTAGACCAGCCATTTTATTACAGCAAATTACATGAGTTTTCAGATATAAGGATCTGCTGGTACGTAAAGTAGGCTGGCATCACCTCTATTGGTTAAATCTAGAACACAGGATTTTCAAAGCCACCCGGTGGCTACCCTTCATCCTGCGCAACTGGCAAAGTAGTGAATATCATTATAAAATCACAGAATAACTGAGGCTGGTGTGGACCTCTGGAGGTCCACCTCCCCCCCCACCCCCAACTATGCAAAGCAGGTGAGCTATGGCAGGTTGCCCAGGGCCTTGCCCATTTGGGTTTTTAATGTTTTCATGGATGTAGTTTCCATGGCCTGTCTGGGCAACATTATCTTTTATCTTCTCAGGGCAGTAATAATAGATAATAAAAAACAATATATTTTAGTGAAAGTTCCTCATTTCCATTAAACTAGGATCTTTGATGAGAGAGTTTGTTTAGGGTCTACAGTAGGAGGGTTTTTTAGTTCTACAATAGCTATGTTAATAGCTAGTGAGGCAGATGTAATTAAGCATTTGAAGAAAAATTTATCTCCCCCACTGTGCATTATCACACTTTATATCAGTCTTCTCTTTACATTCTAAATTTAGTACTTGTTCTTCAAAGGAAATTGTCTATCTGTAAGCTGCTGGTGTGCAATGAGAAAGAGAATTCCCTTGCCAGGCCATAAATAGGCACCAGAAAATTAATGAAGGCACAAACCTGAAACAACCAAATATTTCTTGTGTCCATCAGAGACTTTGTTTCTAAATTTTTTTTTCAAGGTCAAGAACGAAAAAAAATCCAAATGCCTGTGACATGGCCCTGGTGAAGTCCACAGCACAAGGCTGCTTGGGATGAAGAAGGTGGGAGTGAAGTTCTTCCTCACTGGGTAATTAACAAGTGAGGAGGGACAGACCTGCTGTGCTTTCGCTTTTCTTCTCTCTCCTGATACAAGAAACTTTATTTTCAATAAATAATCAATCAATAAATAAGCCTTTCAATAGAGAAATAAAAATTTCATTCTGAAAGCCTTGTTATTTCAAAAGGCTGCTCATCAACAGTGAAACACTCAACGTTTTGATCTAGGAACATACAAGCAACTAACGCTTTTCACACCAATGGTAAATATTACAAGTGCCTGCTAGAGAAAGTCCAGGGAACCCTCTGAACCATAGCTCTTCTTTGCTCTTTTCTAGACTGCGTTCAGCTAAATCCTGGTGGATATCTCTGTCTCCTCTCAAACAAACAAGGGCAGATGGCTATCGGAGAGGAAAAAGAGAAAATTTAAACTACACATCTAAGGCTCTTCCACACCTCTTGCATTTTTGAAAGTCTGTTGAATCTGCAGATGAACCAGGGTGTCCTTTTTATTTGTTTTTTAAACTGAAACCATCCCTTTTCTTTGTTAAGCAGAGAGAGTCCTAAGGGTCCTCAGAATGCTTGGAGAAGTCTCTCTTTATATTCGTCACATAACAAAGATCTCATCCTTAATTAAAATACAGAGCCACTGCAATATGCATATGTTCAACTACCTAGCTCTTCAGCTCATTCTGTAAGAGCTTCTCTGATAATTGGCTCCAAGTCTCTCCCCCCACTTGAACACAGCTTCTGGCTGTGCTTTCTCTGATCTTTTAACTGTTTCTGGTTTGACTTTTTTTTTTCAGTCATTCTGCTCATGAGTTGTGTAGAGTCAATCCATCAGTGACACAAATGGGAACTTAGTCATCCTGCCTACACTGTGTCATGGTGAATTCCATTCAGGATTCAACACTATGTCATGTAGCAAATGGTAAATGGTTTTATGTCTATTCAGAAACAACAGACTGTAAGTGTGGCTTAATGGCTTTCATAGTACTGTAACAAACTCCCTATTTATAACATGCAAAATTTTTCCTTTTCACGACAACAAATTCTAAGGTGAAAGGTTACAGTAATTAGTCTGCTAACTCTACCCACAGATTTATCACTCAATTTAGCCTAATGAATGTCAAAAGAAAAAGCAAAAATGTCACAGCATTTTCAATAATTCTTGACTGGTGTGATTAGAAGAACTATTAATGTCATTTTAAAGTTGCATGCTGGAAAAATCTGGGATCGAAACATACACTTCTGTTTATTTTTTCGCAAAGAATTCATTCTCAAATTCTAAGCATTGATTCAGCAAACTACTCACAAGAAGCATTTCCAGTTCAGACTGGAAAATAGAAATGGAGTAAGAGAAATATTGACTTAAAAAAAAATACAATTTAAATACTTGCAGAGCAACATAATCTGAAGAAAAAATGAGTATGGACAATGTAAATTTCAAGACAATCTTTCTAAAAAAAAACAAACTGATTTTTACTGCTCAACTGTATTGTAGCTTTCATTAAGTGCAGGACTGAGAGTGAACCTGCTGTGGCTGTGCAGCAGTTTCTGTATTACAAACGTAAGGCAACCATGGGATTTCTTGCTAATGTTTTAGTGACAGAGCTATTCTTGTGGACCCTGCTCTCTTGCAGTGGTTTCACACAAGACAACCCTAAACAGAACACATTTGAATTCTAACTTTTAATTCAATTTTCATACATACTGTATGGGTTTAGTTTTCCCTTGGTTTATGACCAACAAATCTCCCTCTGTTTAACACCTCATGCCTTCAACAAAGAAGCTTTTCACTCACAGCTGGTAGTCAGTAGAGTTCTGCCCTGATACATAACTATCAACAATGTTTCTTCCGAGTTAAGATCCTAATTTTTCACCAGCTCTTCAAATTAAAGGATTAAAACTACGTTCATGTCTACTTCCCCACTGTACTCATTATTACCACTGAAGGCTGAGAGAGAACCAGAAAGCTGTTTAAGCATTAGTGCCTGCCTGGTTTTCACAGTGGCTAAATCAGGGTACATATAAATCGTGACATAAAAAGAAGGTTTTCAGTCATTACATGGAAGTGACAGACAAGGAAAATATTAATTTGGCTATATGCAGCTTGTAGGTGAAGGGCAATGGAGCAAAAATATATGCTTAAACTGTAGCCATTTGCTCCCTAGTTTGATTTCTTCTTGTAATTTGCCGTTTGCACAATTTCAAAATGGCTGATACAAGGTATGAAATTCTCAACGATAGCTGAGCTTTTCAATAGAAGATGGCTGATGTGGAAATTCATTTTACTAAACCTGTACGTTAACTAATAAGGAACAGAGAGAGAGGAAGGAAAGAAGAGAAGCATTCCTGGAACTAATAGGAGATTAGGACTGAGAAGCTCAAGAGACAACAAGCTTATTAGACACACCATTGCTACCAAATTGATATGTTTTCCTGATCCCCACTCCAATTTATCATGAGCGAAAAACAGCTGCACCATTAAGTATCGAGAAAAAGCCAATGAGTTGCAAATATGCAAGAGACTATTTACCAGGCAGGCAAAAGAGCTTCTATTTTGGGTCTGTTGAACAGGGGATTAATTTCTTTTAATGGAAGTGAAATCTGCCAGATCAGGCTCCTGTATAACCCATTGCCTTCAGATTCTCACTGAACCATTCTGCACTTCTGTGCTGAGCACTGCGTGTCACAGGCTTTTATTCATGCATGGCTCAGTCCCCAGCGCACACTCTCCTTTGGGTTTGAAGTTAAAAAAAAGGCACACTTCTCAATGGCTGGCAGTGTATAGGCCCTCAACAGGTTGCTTGAACAGGCTCTAAGAGAAGGAAGAAAAGCAGGCACCTCTCAAGTGTGTATTTTCCTCGGATTAAAGGCAATCGATGTTCATTTAACTCATGTTTTTGATCTATTCAGTAGTAATCTCTTGATGTTAAACTGATGCACAGGAAAAGATCTGAGAAGGGAAACAAAAAAAATGTTCATCTCCCACTTTTTCGAAGATGTGGTCCTTTGTCAATAAATAGCTTCATTTCATAGGAGTTCACTGTAGTTTTGCTGTCACACCAAAACAGTGATGGAGTAATATACCCTAATGAACAAGACTTATGAAGTTATTTTAACTGTAGTTACTGATAGCTATAGGAACTGTTCTGGCTTTAGTCATCTCTAAAGTAATCCAGCTATTTAAGGGTATGTGCCGTCTTTTTACCATTTTGTTTAGTTTGCATTACATCTTTTGGATTTGTGGATTTCTCTGGATTTTTTTTTCCTCTCCTCACTCCATCTGAGATCATGGCTTACACTTTAACAAGTAGAGGTCAGCCTTGGGGACCAGCATTTTATCACATCCATGAGGCATTTCCCTAACCTTCCTGGCTGGATGCACACCTGAAGTATCTTTCAAATTTGTGTTAGTCCTCAATATAAAGATAAGATATGAAATAATAATAATGGCTTTTACACACCTCAGAAATTGTTCTGTATTTCAATGGTAAAGATTTGAGACACAGAGACCTCAACATGACATTGCAACCGTAGCCCAGAACAAAAAGATAAATGGCACAGTGGCGTGTGGTCACACAACAGTGTGAAATGCCATATTTTCTAGATCTTCTAGGCAAGACTTCAAAAAACAAACAAACAAACAGAAAAACAACCACAAGGTGGTCAAGTCTTACCCCTCAAATAGTACCCTGTTGTCTTAACTGGATTATCCTCTTCTTTTTCCATCTGTTACTTTGCCATATATTTGTTATTCACTATATAGAGGTGCCTCTGACCCAAGTGTTGCATTGATTACGGAATATAAAATCTCACTTCTGCCAGGAAAAGTGAATTTCAGTTCTACTGCACCACAGTCTCTGCATATGCAAAAAAGGTGGCTCAAGAGAGCACAAAGCAGACAGCTCATGCAACAGGATAGTATCAAGCCCGTTTCAGAATACTAGAAGAAATGACAACTAAAGTTGTGTGACCTTATAATTCAGCCACATGCTTGTTTCACACAAGTTGATGAAGCTTAAACAACTCCTTTCTTTGCTATGCCAAATTAATAGCTCTATGCAGTGTATTATATCTCAAACTTTTAATGAAGCCCAATTAGAAATAATTTCTCAGAAGATCAGTCTTTAATGTGAAAACCCGAAGTAAGTGATAAGAAGCACTAGTTAAAATGCACTTATTGTTTGTATAAATGTCTGAATGTCATAATAACTTGGAATGAGTAATTTTCCAATTTTCCTATTTTGAAGTACCTCTACGTACAGTATAGTCTTATCCACAGTATGAGACACAGAGCATTTAAAAGTAATATTTTGCTTACAACCATTAGAAATAGCATCAAATGCTTGATAAATGATTAATTAAAATTTTCTCCCCTTTTACATGAGTATATGCATTTCCTTGAGAAGAAAGATAGTATAGTTTGAAATCTCAGTAATTCACCATCATTATCATTAAATTTATTGCCTGATATACATCTGGTTTTCTTTGATATTTAATCATGCTTTATGTTACCTTCTCTTCTTTCCCATAAATTATATCATCAGATAAATTACGATCTCAACGTCTGAGGATTTTTCTACCTTTCACTACTTAAATTAAATTTGGTACACCTCTTCAGTGACTTAGCATGTGTCTTGTATACACCTATACAACATGTACTGCCAATATGTCTTTGGCTATCTGCATTGTGGTCCAGCTTTGTCTGCCAGTGTCAGAGAGGAATTTGCTTGACAACCCTGTTTACAAAAAGAGTGACCTGCCAGCCTGTTCTCTGGAAAACTGATTTTGAAAACTAAACCAAAACTTGTAAAGCAGAGATTAAAATAAGTTCAGCCCAGATGTTTACTCGATTTATTTTTGTTTCAGATTTTGGCCTAATTCTTTGCCGATGCACTTGATGGGACAAGAAATTATATAAACAAAACTTTTTTAGGCCACCAGTACAGAACAACAGCTTAGACTGTACCAGAATTTTAAAACTTCTGGAGGAATAACAAGGTGGTAAAGCTGTGAACTGCACAGAATTACTCAGCTTCATATACCAATAACAGGAAGGAGTCTTCTGCAGAACAGCAAGATAGAAGATAAATTTCTCCTTGAAGGACTCAGATGGAAAATACTGGGAAAAAGCAATTTAGTGTGCTCACATATGATTAATCTATCTTCCAAAACCATTCAAGAAGACCTGGGTATCACAGCAGGCAATTTAACAAAACCATCTCCTCAACACAAAGTGGCAGCAAGAACAAAGCAAGATGTTAGCCTATAAAAATGGAATTTGAACCAGTACCGAGTATCAGCACTAACACTAGTCTTCCTTGCTAGCACGAAGAAGGCACTCTGCCCCTGCCCTGCCTATTGCACACAGTTTGCCAAGCCTATTCCAAAAATCAGCACAAAATGTAAAGATAAAGGGAAGAAAGATGGAAAGATTTCCATTAAAGATAAAATCTAATAAATAGGCCTACTCAAGCTGGGCTAGTGGTGGTGGGGAGACAGGGACAGCAGACTATCAGACCTATATGTTGTTTTAAACACCAAGTCAGCTAGACATCTTTGCTTATTACTGGCAGAATACAGAAAGGGAACGCTACATAAAATCAAAAATAAACAATAACTATTATATAGCCAAAGTATTTCATAACAAAAGGCATTCTTAAGAGGAAAAAAGCAGCCAGGTTTATAAATATCAAGATCAAACCATTTGAACTATGACAAATTTCATAGCCTCCTGCCAAGAATATTACTTCACTATTTTACACAGTAGAATTTAAACTTTTGAACGCATTCCTCTTAAAATAATTTACTGACTACCGTCTTGAGATACCTCATGGGATCAGATATTTCCACTAGTTTCCCTGACATACTCATCTCCAGTCTTCTGTACACGACTTCAATGCAGAGTATTCATCTCCTGTGAGCACTGAGTTGATGGCAATGCTGACCACTGTGAAAGGTGCATCTCAAACTCACAAAATCAGAACTTCTAGGAATTCACAGTTATTTTGCTTGCAGGATGTGTCGAGTCCCTGCCATAAACCTTTTCCTAATCAGCTGTGACTCAGGCTTTTCCAGCATTTTGATGACCTTCTTCCCACATCATGTCAGCAATGACAGGCCACAATGAGTTGTTTTTTTTGTTTTGTTTTTTTTCAACCTCTTACTTTTTCATTTTTTTGACTGTTAACATTTTCACTCACAATGAGAAATTAGAGCCTCCAGTGAAATCAAACACAGATTCAAGTAAATACTGCAAATATCACAAATGATAACAATAGTGATAAATTGTCCTTAAAAATCTTGGGAAAAAAAAATATTTTCCTTATAAAACAGAAGAAATATTTTATTTCTTGATGCTATAAGCTATGGCTGCACAAAAGATAGTGAATAATTTATTAGGGCATGCCTCATTAATGAGACAGAATAAACACATTCTTATTAAATGATATATAACTAGGCAGCAAAGTCACACTAGGGAGGAGGGAACTATTTGCAGATAACCTAACTGACTTTTCCTATGATAGTTCCTATAATTCCATCCCAGAACTATTCATTTACTTTTTTTCATAATCTATCCTCAAAGTACCCAAAGACTTCCTTGTAACATAGTAAACACCAGGGTCTCTGGCTTGTAGAATGCTCTGTTTAGACATAGCTGTGGGCTGAGGATTTCACATGTTTGATGCAAACCACTACTCGTTTTGGAGAGCAGTGCTAGGAAGGACAGATGGGTCACTGCTGTTACAGTCAAAACACAGAAGCAGTATTTACTCTAACTCTAAAAGAGTCAGAGTGCCTCCCTCATACCATTGCCCCCCAAACACCCTTCTATTATATGTTCCTCTTCTGGTTAAAAAAATAAAATAAAATAATAAAAATAAAAATAAAAATAAAATGCCATATGCAGAAAACCAAAGAGATCAAAGATGGCCTCACAAGGCCTTGCCATAGCAAGAAAACTGGTCATCAACATCTCCATTGCCCCCAGAACGTGAATCATGATCCTCCATCTCCTGTCCCCCACTACAAGGCAAAGAGAAAAGCCAAACCATTAGTCTAGCCTAAGGCAGATTTGCTTCCTGACACTAAATCTTGGGTTTGTGCTGGGGGGAGGCTTTGGGGTAGCGGTGGTGATGACGAAGATAACTAGTCCACATCTTCAACATCTTTCATCTTCAACAAAGCAAAATATGGACTGGGAAACTCTCGGAAATTATAATTGTGGTGCATTACATTTTACTGTATTGAGAACATGGAAAATGATCCTTCAGATTTTTACCAAAACATAGTGTTCTGCAATTACTGCTTATCTATGTGTTTCAAATCCCTAGAGACAAAAATCTTTTGCACTATCTACCATAATCAAGACCCTTTTCTTGTTGTTGACAAAAAAAAAAAAGTCTTTTTTTCCGCCCAATATTTTTCACATTTTTTTTTTCTGGAGACGAGCTGACATGACTGACTTATGTGAACATTAAATATGTCAAGAGCAAGTACTGAAATACATGCTCAAATCTTCCAGACTTTAACAAAGCCACAGCAAACTACTATGTCTTCATAATAGAGAGGGCACAGAGTGCTGCCAGTACAAGCATGAGGAAAGCTGAAGTAACACTTAAAACACAGGCACTTAAGAATGTCCTTTGAATAAACCAAAAAGGAAAAACAGAAAAAGAAAAAAAAAAAACTGTGCAGGGGCTCATTCTCTTCTAGTGTCTCTATTGACACTTAAGCCTCACTTTGCCTGAACTGCGGAATACAAATAGATTTCTTATCTGCAAGGCTGACTGACCTCATTTCCACAAAGGCATAGAGAATTCTCTGAGGTTTTGACAGCAGAAATATTAGCTAAAATATATAATATTCAGAAAAAGAAGTCATGTATATGGGCAACTACGAATCTCCAGGATGAAAACAGTTTGTAAATGGATATTTTGCTATGCAGTGATTTATGCCACATGGTACTGGATAGTCAGGCACCCCAGGAACCCAAGTTCTTCCAGGCAGCTTGGCTCCAAGTGATTGTTGAAGAATGTCAGAGACCTGGAGTCAAACGAACTTGAATATCCTTAAGGGGAGGACAAGCAGTTAAGTGCCCCACCAGATATATGAAAGCACTCAGAGATACAATGGCATAGCAAACCCTCCCCCACCCTTGAGAACAAAGGGATTGCATTTTCAGTTGCAAACATAACAGGAAAACCCAAACTGAAGGAGTTTTGGTGATTGCATGCTCTCTGGAGCATTCAGTAAGTATGATCAATACACATTTGCTGCATTAAAAGAAACCAACAAACAAACATCTGGTCTCAAAGAGTATGTGAGTTAAGACTGCCAGAGTCTCTACTGAGAAGCAAAGTCTAAGGAATTTAATTCCTTCTGTAAGCGCAAGGTGGTCAGGAAAGCAAATGCCTCAGCAGCTTTATCAATGTAAAAGGCCATCCTAGGGACTAGATAGGATTTTGTTTAATGCCAGAGGAATGTTAACTCCTTAGATGTTACAGAGGAACATGTTACAAAAGATAGAGAGGTTATTTATAGACCTAAGAAAAGGACCAAGTATGTTTTATGAGTCCTCAGATTAACAGAAATATTGAGGAAACTGTTAAGGCTGTCATGTATGCCAAAAACAGAGGCCAAGTCAAGCAAAGGAGGCCATGTCAGTATCACAGGAAAAACTGGCCCTGAAGGGAAAAAAAATGTACAAGACCTTTTTGCAGAGTGCAAGCAATTCTATTCACTGTGTTCAGCTACCTCTAACAATAGATAGGATGGTTTGAAAAGTCACTGGATTTATTACTCATTCTCACTAGATGTCACACACCCATTGGGCCTCCGTCTGCCCAGCATGATTTAAACAGTTATCATCCACATACAGGATTATTCACACAAATGAAGCATGCTTATGTTTCAAAATGGCACAAGTGAAGCACAGATCGTTACCTGCTGACAATCTCATTCAATAGAAAACAGAGGACAAACTCCTATCAGAAACTGAGATCACAAGTGCTTGGGACCTTACAGTTCTATGAGGAAATAGGAAATCATAAAACTTTCATGTTTTTAGGGCCCAGGGTCTGCTGTTTCCTGAAGGTATATTCTCACAATGAGAAGCAAACAGCGGTATCATAGGATAACGTACTAATCAAATGGATACTTTTTTGGGGGGAAAAAAGGCAACAACTTCCAGAATTTCTTAAGAGAAGAAAAAGGAACTGGCTGCTAGGCTATGGGACCGCATCAGTTCTTCAATGCAAAATACATTCAAAATAGACAGGCTTTTATTTAACAGCCAAGCTGCAGATACCTATGCAGAATAACTCAGAAAATTGCTAAGTAGTGGGTTGTTCATCTACTTTTGGAATCCTCTATCACTCAATTGTTGCGTTACCTATAATTACTTATGTATAACAATTATACATTATTATTATTACTACTTATGACAAATGATGGAAATACAAACAGTACCTTTTGGGTATTCTCACCACATCCAGTTGGAAATAGTTGTTGTATTGTGCAGAGGCTGTTGCTGAACAAAACCAAGGAGCTCAATGTAGATAATCAAAGAAGTTGTCCTCTGCCTCTTAACTAAGAATGGTTACCAAACACCACAAACAATAAATTTTAGGTTGTTCATCTGTGAAATTAAGCTTTTTAATTTTCTATAATTTCCTAGATATACAAGCTGACTGGAAAGAACGTGAACTTTCGAAATACTTGTGACATTGGTGGTTTAACACAGGGTGAGAATATCATGGGAACAGCCACTTACACAACTTGACTTCTCCTGCTGGATTCAAACTTTATAGTCTGAACTTTCATGAATAAAAGAGAAAGGCTTACATGAAGAGAAGTTAAAAATATACAGCAGAAAGAAGAACAGGAGATGCAATAAAGAGCATGCACTTAAAGAACAGTCACTTTGAACCAGAAGCTTTCTTCCTTGTCTAAATTTAAAGAGCCATCCACAAGAAGGCCATGTGAGAAAGAGGACTTGGAAAAAGAAAAAAAAAAAGAAAAAAAAAAGAAAAAAGGAGAAAAAACAACCCACCAACCATCCCATATAAATGTGGGAACATCAGCAGCTATCAAAGCATTCACAACACAATACTTTTCTGGGGCTGCAAGCTTTCTATCAGCACACTTATGGTTAAGGAGCTGTAGCACATCCAAAAGGCAACAATAAACTTCAGACTGACTTCGCAAATAAATAAAAAGGGGCCAAGCCTGGAGTTTCAGCTACTGACACCGGCTGCACATGGATCACAGACCCTAGAGACAAGAGATGAAGCAGACACAGCACTGTGACACAACCTCATGAATTGGCACTAGCAGGCAGTGTTTCCAAAATAAAGATGCAGGCAGGAGTCCTATTACCAGAACTATGAGGGAACAGTTTCAAAAGTGACTTCAGAAGGTAATTCTGTGTCATTTGGACTCCAAAGTAACTTGGAAAATGTTACTTCACATCTGTTTGCTCCTTCCGGGGGGTCTGACAGCATCTCTTCCAAGTGCCAGCACTGCTGTCAGCTTTCAGAGACAGAAAAAACAGCCACAGTGCCAGGTTTCTGGAGATTTCTTCCCCATGTAAAGAAGCATAAGGCTTGCTCAGGTGCTCCCTACACAAGCCTGGGGTGTTTTGAGTTTGCTATTCCTCCCTCCTAGCTGATGTACCAAACTATCTACGTCAGAAAAGAAATACCTTGCAATGGAAAGGGGCTGGTGTGTACCCACATCTCAGTCCACTGTAGATCCAGGCATGGGTGAAGTCAGATGTGAGCCAAGGACCTGAAGTCCTCCTAAGTCTCCCCGAATAAACAGCATGCAGCCATCCATGGTGCGATCATGGCAGCCAGAGAGAACAGGGCACGCCACCCTCCTGCTGGACCCACTTGGTGCTCAGTGTGCTGGAGGTAGGGCCATATCCTCACTCTGATCCCCCCCTCCATGGCTACTCAAAATGCGTTGGGTTTGCTCGTAGAAGTAGCTAGAGAGGAGACGGGGATAGGGAAGACTCTCATGTTTGTGGTCATTGTCACAGGCTGCCCATCTCACCAGGAGCGCTCTCTAGATCACCTTGGAGAATTAACACAGCTATGAAACATGCTTGCAAGTGGTTATACACTTCAGGCTCCCAGAGCAGTACGTGTCCTTTACTGTGGCTGTTGTTGGTCTTACACAAAATAGCAGCAAATACCCCACAATACAGGAGCCTTGCTTATATGAAGATCACCACCCCTTGGCCAATATAGCCAGGGAAGGACCCACATGAAAAACATGAATTGCCACTGCTTTGCCTAAGAAATTCATCCTCATTTCTGCATTAACTTGGGGAGAGAACGATCCAAGCCACATTGTCACAGCACAAGAAGTAGTCCTGGGACTAACTACTGTTACAGACCTCTGGAGACCCATTTGGTTTAGGATTTCAACAGGCTTGTTGCCCAAGCACAAACAACCAAAGCTTCACTCCACTCTTTCCAGATTCACAACAGCCCTACAGCCCTGTTCTCCCCATGACTTATAAAAGAAAAATGCAGGCTTAAGTTCTTTTCTAAAAATCAAGATAAGAGGATTAGAGCATTTAAACTTATAAGATCATTTAAAAAAAATCACTGTGCAGTGAATTTTACTTTACAGTTCTCATCCTCACACAAAGGGGTTTCTGACAGGTATTTCTGCAAGGAAAAATCCTGTATTGAGTTGTCAGATTTTTGAGATCAGGATCGCTCAGATGTTGAGGCATCTTACCTATGTATGTTTCAATGCAAAATAGAAATAAAGGACAGGGAATTTACCTGAGACAAGACAAAATAGGGCAATAATATGAAATTCCTCTTCTCACATTCCAGGACATTCCCATGTCTACAATTGCATTATTGTCATCATTTTAGTTGCTGAAGTCTCTGGATTATTGTAGTTACTTAGAACCGAAATAATCAAGAGCATGAAAGAAAAGGAAGTGGCAAAGTCATTGTTTAGGATAGGACTCATGTAAAAGATGAACGATTAATTAACAGTAGGAGGGATGGGAAGAAACAATGGTCTCAATACTCAGTTTTCATGTGTAACAAACCCACTATATGAGACACAACTCCACAAATTCAACAAAGACATTTTATGTTGCAAATAGTTTAGTTATATTTCTGGTCCTTCTGTTTTATAAATGTATTTGTAAAGCAGGTTTTTAATTACATCATAGTACACAACAACTCCCAGTTATTCATCACAGTACAGTAGATGTAGGAAAAAAAAAAACAACTGTCAGTTCTTCCTTCAGAAACACGGCATGTTATATTTCCATGTTGTGCACAGTGGTCAGGTAATGCTACTGGCCAAAGCAGAGCAGACAGTATAGACAGCAGCATGAGACTAGAGGCAGTCTGTGGTTTGCATGCCACAAAGAAGTAAAGAGGAAAAAGGAGATTCCTCTCCCTTCTGCTTGAGGGCTCACAAACTGAAGGAATGCATCTCTCAAGCACAGCTAATATATAACGAGGTTTCATAGCTGTAACAATGCACTAAGAAGCAGTATACCACTGTGTTTTAGACTAAAGTCACATCAAGAGTGAAGTTTGAAAGAAAATTTCTGCTTATTTTTTTTAAGTATGATGTATTGCACATGACTTGCCTCAGTTTTACAAGAATTATCAGCTTATTGTTTCAATAAATATGACTATGCATACTGCAATTGACACTATCCTTAGAAATCTCTTAGAATCAGTGGCAGTGTTAAAAAGAAGTGGTCTCTAGCAGGTGAAGAACACTGAGACAGGATTGTGATATTCAGCAGTTTCAAAGTCATTTCAAACCACCATTACTGTCAGGAAATAAATAGGAGGATATAATATACAAACTATTAAAACTATTAAAGGCACCTCCCCAGAAGAAAGAAAAAGAGCTTTAAGCCTTCTTGATTACACACGAAAAACAGAGGAAAAGGTTTTTCAGACAGAAAAAAAGACTACAATAGCATCAAGCACCTGGATTATTATTTAGTGATTTCCTAAGCTTGTGCCAGTCATACTAATAACCAAAAGATAAGAGTCTTCAACAGAGCCATCCCAGATCTTAAAAATTAAGGAGACAGTCTGTAATGACAACGTACATATTAAGATGTTTCCCTAATCACTGCCAATATATTCTGTTTCCCAATATAAAGAATACAGCTGCTGAGTTTATTTTTGTAATTTAAATGTTAACTAATGGTATTGCACATTTTTTTCTTTAATTCATATCATTTGTTTGATTTGGTGTGTTCATGTATGGGGGAAAACTGAGCAATTTAACAGTAAGGAGATTAATGCTCTGTTTAATGAATAATACACTGTTGTGGTTTAACCCGGCTGGCAGCTAAACACCACACAGCTGTTCGCTCACCCTCCCAACTCCCTCTCTGGGATGGGGGAGAGAAACGGGAAAGTGAAGCCGGTGAGTTGAGATAAAGACAGTTTATTAAGACAGGAATATAATAATAACAACAATAATAATAGTGATAATGATAATAGTATTAATAATAATAATGTGTAAAAAACAAGTGATGCACAATACAATTGCTCACCACTCGCTGACCGATGCCCAGCCTATCCCCAAGCAGCCGGCCCCCCCACCCCGGCCAGCCACCCCTATATATTGTTTAGCATGACTTCAGGTGGTATGGAATACCCCTTTGGCCAGTTTGGGTCAGCTGTCCTGCGTCTGTCCCCTCCCAGCTCCTGCTGCACCCCTAGCCTGCTCGCTGGCAGGACAGAGCGAGAAGCTGAAAAGTCCTTGGCCTGGTGTAAACACTGCTCTGCAACAATTAAAACATCAGCATGTTATCAGCGCTCTTCTCATCCTAATCCAAAACATAGCACCCTAC
This sequence comes from Anser cygnoides, assembly GCF_040182565.1. NCBI lineage: Eukaryota > Metazoa > Chordata > Aves > Anseriformes > Anatidae > Anser > Anser cygnoides. Next base: position 69,701,593 of record NC_089874.1, read on the forward strand.
CAGCTACTAGGAGGAAAATTAACTCTGTCCTAACTGGAACCAGGACATACACAGAAGCAATTAATACCTGTTGAGATGCTTTTGAGTAATTTTGTAACAAATATTCTTTGATCAACCTAGCTTTTATAAACCTCTGTATAGGTCTTGTTGAAGCTTTTAAGGGTGAGGAACAATGTCTGGGACTTGAGCCAACTTATATTTAGTAAGAATTTATTCTCAGAAACGGTGTTCAGGCATCGGAACAGGCTGCCCTGGAAAGTGGTGGCATCCCCCACCCCCAAGGGCTATTTAAGAGATCTGTGGATGTGGCTCTAAGGGGCATGGTTTAGTGACAGGACTATGTCAATCAGGTTGATGGTTGGACTTGATGGTCTTGAAGGTCTTTTCCAACCAAGATGATTCTATGATTCAGACAAGAAACTAGTTTTACATATGACAATTTGTACCTAATCTGTGCATCCCTGTTCTTCTATGTTCAGGCTAGGAAGAAAGATAAGCAAAGTTAATTTCCAATAGCAGCTAAAGGGAGGAGATTAGTCTTTGTTAAACAAGTGTGGCAATTATATATAGCTATTTGTTTGTGGCAGCACCTATGACCTAATACATGCTACCTAGACCTCGAAGGTCTAAGCTGATTTTGAGACAAAAACAAAAAAAAAATACACAGCCATGAAGATGTTTCTGAATTTCTCTATTAAATTACACAGCAGAAAGCTTAAAAAAGAATGTCTGAGTTTAATACCACACAATCCAAAACATTTTGACATACAAATACCAATTTTCAGCTCCCTCTATATGGTGCAAATCACAAAATAATAAAAGTGCAATTTTTATGCACACAAGAAATGGGATTAGCAAAGGCTGTTCCTTTTATTCAGGAATGAAATTTCTCAAATGTTTTCACCTCTCTTTCTTCCTCCTGTGATTCGCACATACCTTTCAAGAAATACATGTTTGGGTCAAATTCTAAAAACAAACCAGAATAACAGTTATTTTTAGGGATGTTCTCCTTACTCAGAAAGCCAGTGCCTAGCCTGTATAATCACAATGATGATATAGCTGCGGTAAAAAGGATGCAGTTTAAGTACAGAAGAATTGAGACCATACATTTATTTTTTGTTTATTCTGTGAAAAAAAATAAAAATGAAATAAACATCTTACATTTCTCACTCCTTGTTTTACTCAGTTAAACATCATAGGGCAGATGTTTTATTTTTATTGTGCTCCCAAAACATTTTAAAATTTTCAAGTACATTAAACACATTTATCACAACTCTTTAGCCCTACTCAGCACATCTGCACTCCTGTACGTGTTATGGCACTGGCTGGTGCAACACCATAAAGTTGAACATAAAAGATGCATTAGAACTCTGTGTAACATCTGTTTGCTGCTCAATATTACAATTCACAAGCACAGACAATCAAAACCTCCTATTAGTCTTAGAATTGTAGAACCATAGAATGGGTTGGAAGCGATCTTAAAGATCACTCTGTTCCAATACCTCTACCATAGGGCAGGGACACCTCCCACCAGGTCAGGTTGCCCAAAGCCCCATCCAACCTGGTTGTGAACACCTCCGGGGACGGGGCATCTGGGCAACCTGTCCCAGTACCTCACCACCATCTTACTAGTATTTCAGCTTGTTGGCATACTCCAGGTTTTTACTTAAACAAACAAAAAAACCAACACACATAAAACCGAACAAAAAACATTTTGCTTGAAATTACTACAGACCTGACCAGTTATTTGCAAATGTTATTGTAATTGAGTCATTTTTGACACCTTGTTTAAAAACTATAAAAAGCAACACACCACGTGATGGTACAGTGGGAAAGCTATTTCCAGAAAACTGCCACTCATTTTGTTTACATGTGAGCCATACCTGTGGCTCATGTGGAGAGACTTACAATTAATGTACATTGATTGATTTCCATTACGTTTACCCACAGTGGGTTGATGTATCAAAGAAACAAACAAAAAACAAAAAACAAACAAAAAAAACCAACCAGCAACAGCAACAACCAGTTTGAATTAACGAACAGAATAACAAAAACAAAAGAACACACATAAAATAGTAATAAATAGTAAACACATACTAAACATAGACAATTGTTAATTCAATTACAGGTCTCCCTTTTATGGTATCTTAAACCAGAACTCCATCAGTAGAAGTGCACTCCCCTCCTCACTTTTAATCCAGAGGCTCTCCCAATTTTGCTTTCAATTCTCCATTCACAGAATTCATGTGGTTTTCTGCTTCCCATGACTTGCTTGTCACCTCTCAGGCAGTCAGGGTCACTTTCAGTTCCAGAAGGGGAACCCCCTTTTGAACCCAAATATTTACTTTTCCTCTAGTTCCCTTAAGTTGCTCCACCTTAGAAGAGGGTCTCAGGTGGCTGCTATCTGGCTAAGACAGCACCAAGGCAAACCTTCCTTTACTACTGCCCCTTGGCGTTTAATCCCCAGTGTTCACCTGTGAGTTTCCAGAGTGAGCCTGTCTCCACTCTGCAAGCCCTCTTCCCATTCAGTCTATGTATGTCTTTTGCCCACAGGTTATCATCTTGCATCTGGGGGATGTGGTAAACATCAAAAGCCTGCTATGAATATATCTGGCAAGGGAATCTCCTGTGGCTTCTGTAGGTGTTTGAACACCACTGCCAATAGATTATTTCCTTCCATGCCATTGATGTAGCCAAGATGGCACTAAAATGAAGGACCCCAAATGTTCCTAGCAATAATCTTCAGCAATGACAGACATCCTCACAACATCAGGATGTGATACATTTCATTTTAAGATTTTTGTTGAAGAGCAGCCTGTTTCCAACAGGATGCTGTACTAGGCAGGTTTTTAATACCTCGGTGGGTAAATCTTGGCTACTCCAGACTCTTACTGTCCAAGGGAAAAACCAAAATGGACCTGTGCCTTGTGTTGTACAACAAGGTGTCTTCACTGAAACAGCACAGAACTCCCTGAATCCTTTCACAATAGCCAGAACAGATAGAGCCACATGGTTTGGACGTAGGACAACAAAAGCAATGTGCAACACTTCCATGTCAAGAGAAACTTTTAACTGAAACTATGTACCAGTCCATTTCATTTTGCTTTCCTCTTTTATATGATTATTTTTTTTTGAGTTAAAGGAATGCTTCTGGCAAGGTCTGCATGCCTCAGAAAATCAAAACATGAACAAGTTCTAAGATTTCCTAACCCCTTTTTACCATTAACTCTCCCTGAGAGATTAGATGTTCCAGAATCTCATTTCCAACTACTGATTTCAAAAGATACACATTTAAAAACAGAAATGGGAGCACCTCATGAGTTGTTTGGCACGCTGCTCAAAGTCTACAGTATGCAAGCTTTCAGACATTTCTGCGGTTGACTCTGAAAATTAATTTAAGTGAATGATAATTAGAATGATGAAAAAAAAAGTGAAGCATGAGCCAATAATCTATCTGTGGAAACCTCACTATCTACATGCTTCAACAAAACCAGGTACTTTCCTTTGCATTCCTCATTCTGATCCCTGCAAAAATAGCAAGACTGGTGGAAACTTCAGTTGTCCACAAAAGACAATAGCAAATAACTTTGGGTTCAGATACTGCAGACATTCTACAAGACAGCAGTTGCTTCCCCACCTCTCAAACTGAAAAAGTCTAGCAATAGGCAAGGCAGCCAGCTGCTGTGACTTAGCTGGTGTCTTCCTCTGATGTTTTCCTGCAACAGCTAAGGACCCTATTTGCTAAAATGCAAACTCTTTTACAGAACCAGTAAAGTGGAAAAGACTGGCTGACAGTAAAGATAACGCATGGTTTCAGAGAGTGTGACTTTGTGTAAATGACTTTATTCTATTCAGCTTTCTGTCAATACAAAACAAACAAAGCAAGCCCATAAAATATTTTCATGTCCACCCAGTGGGTATCTTGCTTGTAAGATCCTGTAGTTTTAGGTGCATGGACTGATGTAGTCTTGGTTATGATTGAGAATTCTATGTGATGCTGAAAAAAAAAATCTATAACCCTCAATGAAACAGTATTGTATTAAAACCTAACTGTACACTGAACTAAGAAGCTGTAATACACCACTTTCTGCTTTGACTTCACAGTTCCACAAATCTTTAAATGCTATTTGCAGAAAATAAACAAACAAACAAAAAAAACTTACAACAATTATTCTGAAACTTTATCTTTTAAAGATAACACCATTATTAAAAACTGGGCTTCTCTAAACTCCAGTGTTTTTATCCATACAGATTTCATCACTTTGAAATTACTATGAAGTCCTCATATGGTCCAAACGTTCCTGCAAGCTGCACAGCAGAAATCAAAGCTGAGGATACGCAAGTGCAGAGAGCAGGAGGTTCTGAAGGGCAATGAATCTCCCAGGCTGAGCTTTGACTCAGGCTATCTCTGCCAGCTTGTCGCTGCCACTGAATTCTTTAATAGTTAATGCAGTCGTAATGTATGTGAAAGCACAGTACTAATTATTCCCAGCCTTTTCATTCCTTAAGTACTATCTTCACAATGAAAAGAAAGATTGTTGAGGTTAAGACTTCACCTGAAATTAGTATGACCCTCAAACTTTCAAGAATTTATGTTGAATGTGCATTACCCACACAGAGTTTAACACAAATAGTTTGGGCACAGAGTACAATCTCCATCTTTCAGTTATCTGACTCATTTTCCTTTTCTACATGCCAGGAACTTAAAATGCTTATTTCAGTAAGGCAAAAATACCACCACACTAACAACTTAAAAACAACCGCTCAATTCATCTTGAATTAGACAATGAATTCTGGAGAATTAATTATGCTATTCAGACAGACCTAACAAGAAAAAAAAAATAAAAAAAGCTTTGAGGGGAACAAAACCAAACCAAACCAACCAACGAAAAAACAAACAAACAAAAAACAAACAAACAAAAAAAAACACCACAAAACTTATTCTAATCTTTGTTTCTCTGGTGGAACAGTCATTTTCTAACTGTAGAAACCTGAAAATTGAGGGGACAGTCCAGGGATTTTACAATGCCATTTCACTAGCTCTTAGTTTCTCCTGGCTAGCGAGGACATCAGATAATGTATGCCATAATTTTATACAGACAGCCCTGGAGTCTCCACCTGTTGAATTATTTGTTAGAGAGACTAGTTGTTTGTCAAGACAGATAATGGGGGAAATGTCCTCTGTGAGAAGAAAGATAACAGACATGCTTTTAGCTTTTTTGTTTGTTTGTTTTTTAATAACATTACTTTATATATTCAATAGTATTTTTACTCCTACTTTGAAGTTGAAATACATTTAATAGCTGGTCTTAATAGGTTAAAGAATACTTAGACTGAAAGATCTCAAAAGATGTATTCAATAAACTGAGGGATATTTTTTGGTAAATATTTCTGAAATTATGTGCTTTTGCAAGCCTATCTTTCAGTGCACTTTTTTTTTTTTTGTAGAACTAACAATTTTTAATGATAAAAGGTAAGATCCTCACACTAAAACTTGAATGACAGCACTGAAAGGGAAAAAAGGACACAGGCTCAAAATAGAATTAGAAGCAGCTCTACTTAGAGGTGCCTTTGCTCATGGCTAGGCATCTCTGAAGCAATGTACTAGTGATGCCATTGACAAGGTCTCAACACCTGCTCCAAATAATACCCCAAATGGGGGTCTCAACCCCCATCAGGACAGTAAAACCCAGCATCACTTTGGATTTGCACCCTTCCCTACATGACAGAGGGCATCCTGGTATTCCCAAGAGAAGAACACCAAATTGCAAACCCTGCCGGGGCAGAAATTCATGTGTGTATTGATCAATGCCTGTGGTAGCTTCCAGCTTATGAACATAACTTATTTTTTTTCTCTAGTGGCCTGATCTGGTTTTGTATGGAGCCAGTGGAAAGAACTCCTGTAAACTTCATTGGCAGCGAAACTAGGCCACAGATGGAAAGATACAGAATTTCTAGCAAATTTTAGAAGCATGGGGAGATACATTGACAAAGACAAGATTATTTCTCACTGTCAGTTGATCAGAAATACCCTTAAAAGTTACATGTTTAATCAAAACTTGTTTACTCAAAAGGAAGTTTCATGCATGAGGGACACATTATATATAAAATATGATTTAGGTAGCACATCAGAGATAGTTATTACCTACATAAACCTTTAATTATGGCACATATACCTGTAAGTTAGATAGCATTAAATAACCAAATTGTCAAGTGTATTTTTTGTATTTTTTTTGTTTTGTTTGTCAATATCACTAAAACACAGTCACAAAAAGGCTGAAAGTAGAAATCGTCAATAACTTTCAGCTGGGCTCAGACATAACACACAAATGGAGCTCTAATGTTATAATGCAGATCTAGAAGAAAAAAAAAAAGTCTCCAGGGGAAAAAAATGAGGTAGGTGAGGGGAATGAATGTCATCATCCTGCACCTACTCTCTGGCTATCTTTAAGACACAGGCACATTTATCAGTTGCCTGAAGCAGGAGACTGCCAGAAGCCAATAAGAAATAATGGGAAATATTAGGTGGAGGTTCCAGCTACAGGGGACAGGAGTCATTGGTAGAGATAATGGTCTCTGGTTCTCCGGCAGGGCAGGAACAGCAGCTCTGGTGCTCTCTGGCTCCCCCTTCCATTTCTCCTATTCCTGCCCCACACTGCTGAGAGGCCGCAGCTACCTCTGATGTCTCTCTCCTCTACCCAGTGGCTAACAAGTGCCATTTCAACTGGAAAAACAGTCCAAGTGTGTGCTGGTCTTTAGACTGAGCAGCAGCCTTTGAAAAACACACAATACCTAGAGTTTAGTAACTGTAGATAACATTTAACTGTTAAAAGACTATAACAGAGCAACCCATTTAGTTATTAAGCTATTCTTGGAAATACAGAAGTACCATCACAGCTTATGCTTTCCAGACCCTTATGCTGTCATCAGACCCTCTAAGTCAGAAAGAGCTTGATAAGTCAAAAGAGAGCTTGAAAGCTTGAAAGCTCTCTTCTCCCCCCAACACAAATCCTTCCCAAACCCGACAGTTGCTTGCTGTACTACATTCAGGTTCAGCAAGGTGGTTGGTATACGCTTTGCTTTAAGTATATGAACTGTCTCATTACAGTCAATGCTTCACCGAAATCTCAGGGACTGAAAGAATCCCCACTTGTTTTTTTTCCTCATCACCCAGACATCACAACATCCCGATTTAGACAAGGAAGTCCCTGACCATGGTCAGGAAGAAGGATACTTGGGGAAGAGTGAAAAAAAAATGGGGCAGGTGTAGAGCATTTCTCTCCCTCATATGATCTCCAAGCCTCCAGCAGTAAAGAATTTAGGGGCTTCCTAAAACAGAGGCTGCATCTAGACCCTCATGTTTAACATCAACTGATGAAAATGTGAGGAACTCTCCAAGTCCCCTCTTGTACAGATCATAAGTTATAAGAAATATTATGTTCTCTAACATAATTAACATTAGAAGTGTAGTGAATATTTTGATCTTTTCAGTCTGAGCTTGCTTCCTTTCAACTGCATTAGCAAAATCAGCAAACATTTGAAAGCAGCAACCATTTAGATCTAGAAATATCTATGTGTCATCCTGAGTATTTGAAAAACCCGAGCCTCTGACAATCATAAGAAAGTACTATGACCACAGATGTTCCTTCAGTTGCTTTGTCCAAAACACCACCAACAGTATCACAACTCATGGTACTTTCAAACAGAGAACCCTCAAAGACTTTGCATAGCCTATCAAAGTGGGCTTAAGGGAGCTGCAAAATTCAGGGCATTTTCTTAAGCTTTTGGGGAATTGCACTACAGAATAAACATGTAGACCATTTGCAGAAAGGCACTGTGAATACCACTGCATATGTCAAATTCCTCCCTTCCTACAGCTTGACACCTTTTGTGTTCAGACGATGGCGTTAGTGCTGTCTCATCTCTAAAATAAGCTCAAAGAATTTAAGAAGTAAGGAGGAATTTAAGAGGATTTTTCCAATTACAGTTTTTGTTTTGCAATAGAGCCAGCTTTTCTTCTCAGGCAAAAAAAGGTCTAAGGCATAGTTAAAGGGCAGGTGGATTGTGTGCATTTCCCACAGACGTATAGCTTACCATATATATGCTGCATGCTGGTTGAATATTCCACAGTGCTCAGCTTGTGCAAGCTGCTTTCCATTAGCCCAGTGTGTCACTTTATTATCTGCCTAAAAACAGAGATGCAATGTAATTGTCAGATTTTTCTAAAGAAAAACATAGAGCAATTCTCCTAACTGAGGCAGCTATTTTTCTTGTGCTTACCTTTCAGAGGTGTTGGCTGACTCTGAGCCCAGCCTTCATCAATCTTTTTATGAATTGATTTTATATGTAAATAACCTGAGCATTAGAAGTGTTGCTTCTTTAGGTTTTAGGGGAGTTGATATTTCAGTCACTAGCATCTCTACAAGCAGAACATCTTTGAATCCCTGAATGTGTGATTACATCTTTCTACAGGCTCGCCTCTAATAGAAAATTGGTGTTCCATTTACAGCAGAGGAACTGAAATGGTTCAAAAGTTAAATCGCTGTCACGATTCACCCTACAATAATACAAATAAAACACAAGATCCAGTTTCCAGCATGTTCCTGACCTTCAGCACTAACGTACCTGAAAAATTATCCATCAGGCAAATTATGTAGGAAAGTACCTTCTCAAGATCTTCTAAAGACATATATGAAAAATAAAAGTGATTTTCAGCAAGAACCAGATTGTAACAGGACTGTGGGCAAGCAAACAAGCATGCGCATGGGTGGGTGGTATGCAGGGGAGGAGGAGGAGGAGGCTGGAAGCGAGTACAGAAACCCTGCCACTCGTCCTTTGCCTTGTATGGCCTGTGTAAGGACCTTCTGTAATTTCACCTCCAGCACAAGCATGGAGGAGTAAAGAGGAAGAAAGGAAAATGTATATCCATGTATCACCCTTACATATTATGACAGTAGGATTTCCCATGTGAAGGAACAAGTACCATCTGTACCCTACCTCTATACAAAACAGAAAAACCTTCATCAAGATAAATGCACTTAAGTTTTCAAGGACAGCTGCTGGCCATTTAAAATAATTTAGCAAAGATACCTTGTGAGCAAGCAGGCAACACAGCCACAGAGATATCCTCGTGCTGTCAGATTCCACCGTGGAGAGAGACAAGCCACTAGAGAAAATAAAATAAGAATCACAGAATCACAGAATCATCTAGGTTGGAAGAGACCTCCAAGATCACCTAATCCAACCTCTGACCTAACACTAACAAGACCTCCACTAAACCATATCACTAAGGGCTACATCTAAACGTCTCTTAAAGACCTCCAGGGATGGTGACTCAACCACTTCCCTGGGCAGCCCATTCCAGTGCCTAACAACCCTTTCAGTAAAGGAGTTCCTCCTACTATCCAACCTAAACCTCCCCTGGCATAACTTTAGCCCATTCCCCCTCGTCCTGTCACCAGGCACATGGGAGAATAGACCAACCCCTACCTTGCTACAGCCTCCTTTAAGGTACCTGTAGAGTGTGATGAGGTCGCCCCTGAGCCTCCTCTTCTCCAGGCTGAACAATCCAAGCTCCCCCAGCCGATCCTCGTAAGACTTGTTCTCCAGACCCCTCACCAGCTTCGCTGCCCTTCTCTGGACTCGCTCAAGCACCTCCATGTCCTTCTTGTAGCGACAGGCCCAAAACTGAATACAGTACTCGAGGTGCGGCCTCACCAGAGCCGAGTACAGGGGGACAATCACTTCCCTAGACCTGTTGGCCACACTGTTTCTTATACAAGCCAGGATGCTGTTGGCCTTCTTGGCCACCTGAGCACACTGCTGGCTCATATTCAGCCGACTATCAACCAATACTCCCAGGTCCTTCTCGGCCAGGCAGCTTTCCAACCACTCATCTCCCAGCCTGTAGCGCTGCTTGGGGTTGTTGCGCCCCAGATGCAGGACCTGGCACTTGGCCTTGTTGAACTTCATGCAGTTGGCCTCAGCCCATTGGTCCAGGCTATCCAGATCCTCCTGCAGAGCCTTCCTACCCTCTACCCTACCCTCCTACCCTACGAGTAGATCGACACACGCACCTAACTTGGTGTCATCTGCAAACTTACTGAGGGTGCAATCAATCCCCTCATCCAGATCATCGATAAAGATATTAAAGAGGACTGGCCCTAGTACTGAGCCCTGGGGGACCCCACTAGTGTCCGGCCTCCAACTGGATTTGCCTCCATTCACCATGACTCTTTGGGCCTGGCTACCCAGCCAGTTTTTAACCCAACGAAGCATACGCCAGTCCAAGCCAAGAGCAGCCACTTTCTTGAGGAGAATGCTGTGGGAAACGGTGTCAAAAGCCTTACTGAAGTCAAGGTAGACCACATTCACAGCCTTCCCCTCATCCACTGAGTGTGTCACTTTGTCATAGAAGGAGATCAGGTTCGTCAAGTAGGACCTGCCTTTCATAAACCCATGCTGACTGGGCCTGATCGCCAAGCACCCTGCAAGTGCTGCGTGATTACACTCAAGATAATCTGCTCCATGAGCTTCCCTGGCACTGAGGTCAAACTATCAGGCCTATAATTCCCTGGGTCTACCCTCTGGCCCTTCTTGTAGATGGGCGCCACATCCGCTAGCCGCCAGTCGACTGGGACCTCCCCTGATAGCCAGGACTGACAATAAATGACGGAAAGCGGCTTGGCCAGCTCCTCTGTCAGTTCTCTCAGTACCCTCGGGTGGATCCCAACCAGCACCATCGACTTGCGTACATCCAAGTGCTGTAGCAGGTCGCCAACCATTTCCTCGTGGATAGTGAGGGCCACATCCTGCTCCCCATCCCCTTCCACCAGCTCAGGGTACTGGGTATCCAGAGAACAACTGGTTTTGCCATTAAAGACTGAGACAAAGAAGGCATTGACCACCTCAGCCTTTTCCTCATCTTTTGTAACTAAGTTTCCCCCCGCATCCTGTAAAGGATGGAGATTCTCCCTAGTCCTCCTTTTTGTGTTGATGTATTTGTAAAAACGTTTTTTGGTATCTTTAACAGCAGTAGCCAGATTGAGCTCCAGATGAGCTTTGGCCTTTCTAATTTTGTCCCTGCACAGCCTCGCAACATCCTTATAGTCCTCCTGAGTGGCCCGCCCTCTTTTCCAAAGATTATAAACACTCTTTTTTCTCCTAAGCTCGAGCCACAACTCTCTGTTCAGCCAGGCCGGTCTAGTTGCATGCCGGCTCATCTTTGGGCATGTGGGGACAGACCGCTCCTGAGCCGTTAAGATTTCTTTCTTGAAGAGTGCCCAGCCTTCCTGGACTCCTTTGCCCTTCAGAACCACCTCCCAAGGGACTCTGCCAACCAGTGTCCTGAACAGCTCAAAGTCTGCCCTCTGGAAGTCCAAGACAGCGGTTTTACTGCTCCCCTTCCTGACTTCGCCAAGAATAGAGAACTCTACCATTTTCTGGTCACTCTGCCCAAGACAGCTCCCGACCACCACATCTCCCACCAGTCCTTCTCTGTTTGTGAACAGAAAGTCTAGCGGGGCACCTCCCCTGGTAGGCTCTCTAACCAGCTGCATCAGGAAGCTACCTTCCACGCTCTCCAGAAACCTCTTAGACTGCTTTCTCTGGGCTGTATTGTGCTTCCAGGATATGTCTGGGAAGTTGAAGTCCCCCATGAGAACGAGCGCTGACGATTTCGCAACTTCTGCCAGCTGCCTGTAGAACTCTTCATCCGTCTCCTTATCCTGGTTCGACAGTCTATATCAGACCCCCACCAGGACGCTTGCCTTGTTGGCCTTCCCGCTGATTCTAGCCCACAGGGACTCAACCTTATCGTTCCCAGTCTTGAGTTCCACAACATCAAAACACTCTCTAATATAGAGAGCCACACCACCACCCCTTCTGTGCTGCCTGTCCCTTCTGAAGAGCCTATAGCCAGACATTGCAGCACTCCAGTCATGAGAGTGGTCCCACCACGTTTCTGTGATGGTGACCAAGTCATAGTCTGCCTGCTGCATGATGGCTTCCAGCTCCTCTTGTTTGTTACCCATGCTGCGCGCATTAGTGTAGATGCACTTCATTTGGGCCACTGCCTTCTCCCCTGGCCTTGCCATTGTTCCCCCTGGCATAGCTCCAACAAGCCTTATTTCAGCCCCGTTCCCCTTCTTACCTGGTTTAAAATCCTCTCAATGAGCCCTGCCAGCTCCTGGGCTAGGATCCATTTTCCCCTTAGAGATAGGGACCCATCTGCGGCCATCAGGCCAGGTGCTGAGTAAAGAGCCCCACGGTCAAAAAAAACAAAATTTCTGTGTTGGCACCAGCCTCCGAGCCACGTGTTTATCAGGTGGGCTTTCCGTGTCCTCTCTGTACCCCTCCCTGCCACTGTAGGGATAGACGAAAACACCACCTGTACTCCCGCTTCCTCCACTAACCGTCCCAGTCCCCTAAAGTCCCGTTTGATAGTCTTCAGGCTTCTCTCTTCATTACTGTCACTGCCAGCCTGGACTATCAAAAGAGGATAGTAGTCAGAGGGGCAAACCAGGTTGGGAAGCTCTCTGGCAGCATCCCTGACCCTGGCCCAAGGGAGGCAGCAGACTTCCCTACGGGTAGGGTCAGGCCGACAAATAGGGCCCTCTGTTCCCCTGAGAAGGGAGTCACCTACAACGATTACCCTTCTGTCTTTCTTGGTGGAGGCAGTCTTGAGGCGTGGAGTCGACTTCCTCGCCCTAGGCATCCTCCTGGGTAGACTTTCTACCTCATCCTCACCCACCGGTCTCTCAAGCTCCAGGGCTTCAAATCTGTTGTGTAAGGGCACCTGGGAAGGTAGGGCCGGTAGGGGGGGACGTCATCTGCGAGGTCGAGCAGGGACCTGTCTCCATTCCTCCTCAACTCCTAGGTCCCCTCCCTCTGCCCGACAGCGATAGGGCAGGGGGTCCACCCCCATTTGGGGTGTCTTACCGCGGTACCTCTCCTTCAGGCCCTGCAGGGAGTTGCTCCACCAGTCTATCTCCCACTCACACTCACTGATAGCCCTCAACCTCTCCACCTCCTCCTTGAGTTCTGCCACCTGGCGGACCAGGTCATCCACCTGCTCACACCTCACACACACAGTCTCTCTGCCTCCCTCAGACGGCAGCAACAGGCTCAGACACTCCCTGCATCCAGAGACCTGAACTGCCGCATTTTTGAGCAGGCAGTCAGTCTGGGTGGTTACAGACTTTCTAGAGAGAGCACTCTGCCTGGTGTAGACCATTGCAGCCTAGCTAGCGGTCGACAGCTGTTAGAGGAGTTGTTCGTATGGGCGGGGGGGAACACTCTGCTCTCCCTGCTTGCCTTGCCTGCGCAAACTGCTGAGCAAACTGCCGCGCCAACTGCCGTGCCACACCCTTCTGACATGCCACGCCCTGTACTGCCGTGCCATGCCCTGTTCGCCATGCTACTGGTCGCTCGCGCTCCCTAGGGGCTGCTTTTGAATGGCCGGGGAGGGGGTGCTGCTGGCTCCGCCTGCACCTCGTCAGCCTCCCTCACGAGGGCTGCCAGGTCCTGGCGGCTTCCTCAAGTGGCCTCGATGCTGGATAAAAAGCCCTGCCTGTCCCGATCCCCTGCTCCGCTGCAGAACACGTCTGCCCCAGAGCCGATTGCCTCGGCAAGTGCACTCGCCTCAGCAAGTGCAAGAAAGGCTAAGCAGCTGCTTCCTCCCATTTCATTCTTTCAGACCAACACCAGCTGTGCTGTATTGCTTATTTTGCCAGACCTTCATTTGGTTTTACTGCATTCTCACTTGTAACCAACACTGCTCCCCCCCCCCCCCCCCCAAGGTCATATAACTTCAGCTTTTCTTAGGGCTAAACAGGGTTATTTTGCTGAAGGAGGGACCAATAAATAATCACAGAATTTCTCTATTTTTGAAATGTTAATAGCCAAGTTAGGTAGATAGAAAAATGAGGTATCAAACAACAAAACAAACAAACAAAAAACAACAAAACTGTGTATGTACGCAGGTAAACAAGCTTCTTACCCTCCCTGTATATTTGGATTTTATTTTTTATTTTTTTAGCTTTGCTCAAACTTAAAGTTATTACTACCAGCTGTTTACTTCATGCTCAGAGAACACTTCCCCTTTTAACCTAATGACCTCATTCAGAGCTCCTACCATCTTCCTCCACCAGTCTACATTTCTCAGATTAATGGACGTATACTGGAATGCTGTCAGTGTAACTGTTTTTTTCTAAAGAGAAGGTACTACTCCTCTCCTCTCCTCTCCTCTCCTCTCCTCTCCTCTCCTCTCCTCTCCTCTCCTCTCCTCTCCTCTCCTCTCCTCTCCTCTCCTCTCCTCTCCTCTCCTCTCCTCTCCTCTCCTCTCCTCTCCTCTCCTCTCCTCTCCTCTCCTCTCCTCTCCTCTCCTCTCCTCTCCTCTCCTCTCCTCTCCTCTCCTCTCCTCTCCGGGGTCAAGAAGAATGATTAGCTACAGATGTCTTCCAACAAGGGGGTGATAATGGAAGAGTCTCTCCAGGCTGGGGAGAAAAATACATTTGATGTATTACCTGGTACAGCTGAAGTCTAAGTTCATAACACAAATGTTGCACCTGTTTGTGCAGAGGAGTATTTATTGTATTACCAGTGACCAAATAATAGCTGGTGCAACTGAGATGCTGTTAACAAGCACTTTAATCGCAGTGGTGCCCATTAAAATAGGGCATTCTTTGAAGTGAAATCTTCCCCAGGAAGATCTACTGTTAAATGTACCAACCCTGTTGATAGCTTGTATTTGTTTGAGAAGGAAAAATTTGCTTATTTCGTAGTAAGGAACTGCTACCTTCAACAGCCTGTGCCTGAGGGATTTTTGAGAGTTTTTTTTTTTTTTTCTGATGGTTTATGTTAGATCCATTTCTCATGGAGAAATGGACTGAGCTTGACTAAAATCTATCAGGCTTATTCTACACTATGTTACAGCAGCTCAGTGCTAACACAGCACATTAATTTCATGCCCAATGCAGCAATTGGGTCCTCTCTATTAAACTTAGCTGAAGCTTTTGATGTTTACCATATACAGGCTTGTAACTCTAGTGATCCTATTTAGGTGAAAATTTCTTCTCTCCAAACACAAATACAATTTAATTTACATTCTCATACCCAGAAACATGTTCAAGAGTTTTTACCTAGTGCAGATTCTCCCACATTTGTATATGCCTACATAATTTCCACTGGAGTTAAAAGAAACTATTATTATTCTATTTCCCTTGATCAACCACTGCATTTGTGGTTTTCTGTCTTTGTATGTAGCTTAAAGGCACTTTCACTGCTAGAAATCTGAGGAAAGTGCTTAAAAATAAGAGATTTCCCCAAATCACTTTTGGTAGAATGCTTGTAAAATATTAAGATTAAATATTAAAAGAGCACAATGAACATATGTCTAAAATCCACCTATATCTCTGTGCAGACCAGCACTACAGCCCCAGAATGTATCTTTAATCTGTGTTTCACTATGCAGTTGTGTTACAAATATACTATTTTAAAGCTCAAAAGCAAAAAGTCAACGAGAGAAATCAAGATGTGAAAGAAAAAAATGATTATTTAAAAGTTCACAAAAGTCACTTCAGAAGAATGGTAGAGAGAAAATAAAACACCAGCCATTAATGTTATTTCATCAAAAACATCCTTACTGGGTTTATGGGAAGGCTGGATTACTTTTGATGAATATTATCTATATCTCTTGCATAGCATTTTATACTTGCAATTTTCTGTTCTAGCTCAATGAAAAGGAGAAAGAAACACTAGAATGATAACTCGATGG
This sequence comes from Anser cygnoides, assembly GCF_040182565.1. Taxonomy (NCBI): domain Eukaryota; kingdom Metazoa; phylum Chordata; class Aves; order Anseriformes; family Anatidae; genus Anser; species Anser cygnoides. Next base: position 69,717,368 of record NC_089874.1, read on the forward strand.
CACCAACTTCCCCCTTCCCCACAATTACTGAAACAAAGTTTTTACATCACAGAGATGTTCAACGGAACATAGAGTAGCCCATTAAAGTGATGATTAACATGACAAAAGGGACATAAAGGACAGTAATCTCTGTATCAAATAACTAAATATTCCAGAATAGTTTATTATTACTTTTTGGTTTCCTCTTGCTGTTACAGGTCACTAGACTGTGACAAGTATGAAGAGCAGCTGTGACATCTGCCAAATCATAAGACTGTTTAGAACCAGCAAACCCAGGAAAAATGGGTTTTAAGCAGGTGATGAAAACTTTGTTCAAAGACAGTTATTTCAGTTGACTCTGTTTCCAGGAAATTCAAATACTGAAATTTGTTTCCAGGAAAAAAGGAAAAAAAAATAAAGGCTCAACTTTTATTTTAAGCCATGTGCATCTCTCCAGCCTTCAGAGAATATTGCATGAGTTCCATTGGTCTCTGAACTAACCCACAACCCACACATCATAAAGAAATAGAATACCAAGTTAATTTTGTAGCCCAGAGACATTCCTTTTTCACAGACCCTTGGCTTCTCAATAATCTATCAATCTTTTTCTCCAGATGGTGTTGCTTCCCTTCAGTTGCTCCATTGTTTCTTAGTTATGCAAGTTGTTTCTTGATTAAAAATGGTCAACTGCCCTTCCCCTAAGCACTCCACAAATGCAAATATTTGCAGTTCTTAAATGAAAAAAAAAAATAAAAAACAAAACAAACAAAAAAACTCCCAGACAAACTCCCTAAAAATACTAAATGGGAAACAATCACATGCATTTTGTCTCCATGTTCTCCCAGAAGACAGATATAAAAGAATTTATCAGTAATATACCAAAGGCCTGATACATATGTGGAAAAACATGGTTTCACTGTTGTCTGTCTCACTGTCACTTTTTAATCTGTGAGTCTATACTTGCCTGTTCTTTGTCCCTTTAAACATCTGTTGTAAGCACAGTGAGCAATTAACTATCTTTATTTTCTACCTTTTATGACACATATATATATACATTTTTAATCCTCAGATACTCTTGAAACAAGTTATTTTCAAATGAAACATTACAATTTGCATTGTACTCCTGGTAGCAGGGGAATATTTTCACTGCATAACTCAGTGTAGTTTTCCTGAAAGTGTACTGGTGCTCCAGTAAAAGGTGAAGTTTGGAAGATTTACAGTTTTAAATACTAAAAAGAAAATTGTTGATGCAGAGGGTTCTCCAACTTGTATTTTGGTTTTCGTCATGTAAAATGCTGATATGAAATACTCTCCATAGCAAGTTTCCTAAGCAGCCTTCAAAAACGTTGTATTTCTGCTTGAGGAAGAAATCTCAGGAGGATGGCTTTTACAACATTATGTCAGTGTTGTTTGTAGACTTGGCCAGAGCATATTGAGAACCACAGCTATGACCAAGAGCAGATGAAAAAAGCACATTTTAAACAAGTTTTGTAACTCAAGAAGATACAGAGTTTCGTGCTGGAAAATAGCGCACAGGTTTTTTTTGTTGTTGGTGGTGGTTTTTTCCTTTTTTATCCTCTTCAAACCCATCTCTTCGTCTCTATTTATCTTCACATTCCACTCTGAAATGAAGAAGCCATGTCACTATAACTTGTGTCTAAAATATAAAGTTCCAGGAAAATTAAAGTAAAAAATTAAGCAAACAAAGAAAGTATGATGCAAATATTTCCTCCAAGAGACATTTCAGGTACATTCTATGACATCTGCATTTGTAACAGTGGATGAATAAATATTTTTTACTGAGGTTATCTACTCAAAGATAAAGGAATGGTAATCATTTCCTTAATGTTTGTCAAAGGGCATAAAATAGCAATATGAAACTGTCTCAAGGTTTTATTATTACTCTACATATCAAGGAATTATAGCTTTTTAAGCAGACTTACTAAGTTAACTTATCTTTTCCTGCCTGTATGATATATATAATGCTGCAAGAAACTCAGAAATAGAATTTGACAAGAAGGTAAAATACTTTACTTTTCAAATGACAGGCTTATGTTTTTTTCTTTTTTCTTTGTGTGTGTGTGTGTGTGTGTGTGTGGTTTTTTTTTCTCCAAAATGCAGCTCCCATAGTTTGAGGAACATTTTATTGTGAAATTTTGAATGCTTAAAATCAGTGATAAAAGCCTGATTGACTTCTTTCAGTCAGAAGTTCTTTTTTCCCGTTCGAGACCTCAGTCAAACACTTTATTGTCAATGTCTTAAAAGCGGCCCTAAACTCACCAACTCAAATCTGCTTGCTCATTCTGCTAAGGTTTTCTCACATCCCAGAATTCACCCATGCTGCATGAATACAGGCCAGGGGCAGGGCTTCAGTTTTCAAAGATGACTAGACATTCAATTTTGACTCTTCAGAAACGAAGAAGGAGCCTTTTGGCAGTGTTTTGAAGTGGGTAAACAATACTGAAGGCCATAAGATGGTTCCTTGCTTTCAAAAAATCTTAGTTCTTCCTCATTGCTAGACACTTGTGGAGAACATTACTGGACATTTTAGGAATACGTTTGAAAATAAGGGTGTTACAATTATACTGTTGCATCATGCCATATGGGGGATGTATCAGCCATGACCAGTGAGAAGACTGGAAGTCAGAGGAGCTGAGCAAACCTGAAGGGCAGGAAGCACATGCTGTGTACAGCTGGGAGCTTGTGTTTGCAGTCTGCTCCATTTTAGAAGAATACATGTAGATAATTGTAAACGTTATTCCAGATCAGGCTGATTTCCTGAACTGGGACCTGAGTCTATTTTCTTATATTAAAATGATCTTTCCTGGCATTCCCAGTTTTTCAGGGTGCCATTATCATACTAATCTTTTCCCAGAAATCACCTATACTACTTCAGAATGTGATTTGACACTCAACGTGTAACCATAGAGCTGACTCAAGTACATTTTGAGGTGTTCTGAGAGGCTTGAACTGACTTCTTTGGTACATCTTGTAAAGGTCTGTTTGATTGCTTCATACTAGCTGGCCTGAGTACCAGTAACAATCAGACAAAGGAAGCAGAAAACTCTTGACAAAAATGTAAAGTAAATCAGATTGCATTGAGCTCCAACCATGACACTAGTATTGAAAACTGAGCTATTTTAAAGCAAGCTTGGAGGTGCCTGCACTACTGAGATCACCGCAGTCAGTTTGTACCTCCAGCTCTACTCTTTCCAGAGGCTAGAAAAAATCTCATTTCTCAATCCAAGTTTCAGGTTCACTCTCAGCTCTTGTGTTAGAGTAAGTGATGCAATTTACGCTTTTGCATCCCAAGCCATTTATTTCATAGCATACTAGAACATCGCAGAGAGGGCCAAAGACTAGTGATAGCAGTCCCATCTCTAGAAATGCTCAAAACAGCAGTTATGCAACTGTTAGCAATTTAAACAGACAGAGAACTAAAAGCTTACAAGCTTGCAAAGCCCAGTTGCACTCTGCGTGCCTTTGATTTGCACAATGACCCTCATAAAGCAACATAACTGGAAAATGAATCCTAAGAGGTCCTGATGTGTTTGTTTTCAGGCAAATTTTCAAGAGCTCCTACGTGGGGATGTGGAATGGAAGACATGGTCTAAAAAGTGTAAGATTACAAGTTGCAATGTGAAATCACAGAGACTAGAACAGCATGCTGTAAATGTCCAACCAGCATGCAAAGGATTAGCCACTGAAATGAAAAAAGCGACCAGAAGCATATTATTCCAAGCTAAAAAGTTCTGGCAGGATATACACTTGACAAAAATGTATCTAGTGAACCTTTATTTGCATTTTCATAAAGCACATCATCCAGTCCCAACAAGTGGATTTCTTATTTTACTGTTTCTATGACAACTGTTTGCCTTTCAGAGTAACCAAACGAATCATGAAAAAACACTTCGTATGGTAAATTGATTTCCAGTCCTTTATCCCCACCATACAGCATTGCTGTACTCAAAAGGTACTCAGTGTTTTAAGCTGTACCATGTTTCCAAATAGATTTTTGTAGTGTTTTCATATAGAACATTAATCCTAGACCATGAGCATCTGAGACCTTAGTAAAAAGAAGAAAAAAAAAAAAGTTTTCTTATTTTACGTTTGTGTCTGTAACGACCTCAGTTTTGATCACATCATATGACAAAAGTACTCTCTAGTGTTTGCAGAACATTATCAACAAAGGAAATGTTTTTTCAAAGGTATTTGATAGCCTTGGTGGGGGGCATATATTATCCTTCTCTGATAAAAGATTCCAATAAACTAACTAATCCATAGAGAATTATACAAACGGAATTTTGCTGTGGCTGTCATGATTGATAGACATAGTACAAACAAGTATTATAGACAATATTTTTTTTTGCAGAACACAGAAAAGCTAGAAACTATACAAACACCTTTGCTTGTTTGAAAGAGAAGCTGCAGATTCAAAAGCAAAACTGGGTTCAATTTTCTTCTAAAGGGGATGTGATTTTTATTTCTGCTTTCTAGATCCTATTTAACCTATTTTGAGGTTATTTTTTCCCCATTTGTGTTAACCAGCTGTAGCTCCCTCTGAATTGAAGACAAGAAAAACTGACACTGCTCAACACAGAAATGCTTTCAAGATGGTTATTCTTCTCTTTCTGCAGTTGTTCAAGTGCTTCATGCTCCTATACTTTTGATGGGTTCAGCTTGGCATGTAGACCAAAATTTCCTGTCTTGCATCCCTGTCCACCTCTTATAATGAAAGGGGCCAATATATTGTAGATTGCTGTAGGGAGATTTAATAAAAGAAAGAGTTCAGTCAAGAAGCTTTAATAGAAAACTGTCACATGAAAAAAAAAGGGAATTGAAACACACTTTCTGCATTTTTTTGGTCACAATTTTGTCAACATATCCAAATTGCAAAATTTCAGGTATGGGGCACTTCGGAGGAGATGGATGACATAAAATGTTTATATGAAGAATTGCTCATGCTGGAGAAGAGAACCCTTTTTATTCATTTGCATATTGATAAATTGATACCTCTCTACCCTATTTTGGAGACATTTTTCAACACCAAGTCAAATGTAAAATATGCAAGAATGTTATAGGCATGTAATGTAGGCAAGAATCGTTAGTAGGTAATGTATAAATAGGCAAGTAAATAGGCAATGTAAATAGGCAAGAATCGTTACATTAAAAGTGGGTACATCACTGAAGTTAGCTCACACGTTTTTGTGCATGTCATAGTGTTATAAATGACTGAGTCCCAAATAGGATTGCAATCAAAGTTTACAATTTATTAAACGAATAGAGGCAAGCAAACAGCGCTGGGTGCGCTGGGAGTCTCTGCTCCACCAAGACGCACACCTGTTACGTAAGGCGGCTTGTTTTTATGCTCCTAGGCTAATACACATTCATTACTACTTCTAGAAGAGGCAGGGTTATTATAATTGGTTTCTGGAATCTGAAACCCTCCCAGGGGCGCCTGCATATCAGTCTCTGGTGGTCTCTCAGGGGTCACTCGGGCTGAAGGCTCGTGGTCTTCCTCATAGGCTTTTGTCTTTCAGTCGTCCTTCAGATCCCCCTTCCTCCTTCTTTGGTAGCCTCTGGGCCGGATTTCAGAAACTCTAGCAACATCACTTGCAGTAGTCAGCAGTTTTCTCTAAAAAACCCCTTTGTTCTCTTATCACCTAGACTTGGGCCTCAATGTTAACCCTTCAAATCCCTTAGTGACACGAATTGCTGGACCATTCCTTACACACAGGATTGTTAGAAGGTAAGAACTCCCAACACGAACAGGTAAAAGTTACTGGAGTTTCATGTCCAAGTAGCCATGCTCAATCAAACAGAATGAACTTCAACTTCAGTTTCCAGTATCCCAAGTTGCTGCTCTGGCTATTGACTTTCCTGCTAGAAATATCATCAAGTCTGAAGAAACTCCCCCAAATCTCCCCATAATAAATATAAAAGTAAAAGCATACTCCTTTCTACAAGAATTTTGAACTTTGAGAAAGCACCATTTTTTCAAGACAAAATGTCATAACTAACCTTAGAAAATGAGTCTATTGGAATTCTATAGACTGTCTTCCATTACACCAAACAACAGGATACTTTGAAAACAATGAATAGTTGCAGCAACAGATTGACATATATGATTTCTTATGGATATAAAAACCAGATTCTTAATTTATGACCTAATTGGGAGGAAAAGAAGTGTGTGCATGTCTGTGTAAATTTTTTTTTTTTTTTGCAAGGCCAGATGATATAGATTTGCTAAGTTTGTGTACCAAAACATTTTCAGTACAGTTGATTTAGAGTTGATGCCTTCTCTCTGAAATCTCCTCATACAAAAGCTATTAACATTTCAAATCCACTATATCACTCAGGCTTGTAAACAGGAGGAATGGTGGGGAACTGGCTATGAACATTACCTGGCTCACTAAACAGAAATGAGGTCTTTTTGTCACTGGTATTGCTATGGGCCACTCCTCTACGCTGTTTCACAAAACACAGTTAGGATGTAGCCCTTGGGATACTGCCCTGAAAAACAGACTCAAACATTCATATATCAGCAGTGATCGCAATAGGCAATAATTCCATTAACCACAAAAAGCTGATTCCTAATGAAAAATAAGCTTCAGAGCTTTGCAGGGGAAAACACACTCCATGAATAATGAGATATTGCAGGAGCAGAACAGACTGAAAACGCACTGTAACCACCCCATCTGCTGGTGCCAGGTAACACGACACACAGCTGTGGTGGAAATTTCTAGTTAACAGAAAAAGGTAAGACTTTTGGCTTATGTTTGGGTCATGAAACATCTGGTTTCCTGTGTGTTTCACAAGCAGCACAGGCCAGGTCAGCCCTGGATCACTGGGCAAGTGCATAGAGGGCAAAACCATTGTTAGCTGCCTGGTTTGTTCCCCAGAACCTGGCAGTAATATCTGCTGCTTATTAGTAAGCAATTTTGTCTGTCTGTGTAAACAACTGTGGCATCTCCACCGTCTAAGAGATAAGGCATTTGTCGAGCACGATACAAGTAAATACCAGCAGCTGATCAGCTCCAGCCTACTGATATGCCAGCCAAGTCATTCATGATCTGTTAGAGATGTTTCATGACTACAAGTTACTACTGCTAATAGTAATATAATTGCAGTACTATTATCATTACTACAGCACTTGTTAATAGGAATTGCTAAATTAATTTATATGGCATATTATTATATGATAATTTTCATTAACAACCATAGAGAGATGAGGAGGGAGTAGTTAAAACATAACCCTATATCACCTCAGGATGAACTCAGGATGTTTGAGTGTTTGTGATTTTCTTTGGCATTTGTCACATAAAGAAAGAGGCAAAGAGCTTTATGAGTCAGGCTCATTTTTCTTCTTAATTCTTATCAAAATCCCCTGACAAAAAGCCTGCTTTCATTTAGTATCTTTCCCAGGATGTAAGGCCCACAGAGTTCTTGTGCTGCTGGTTATAAGCACAGGAGAGTTATAAGCAAGTTCTTCAGGTTTAGGATAGGGCTGTCTTCTACTACTTAATAAAGACAGCATCATGGCACAATGAGCTTGAATGCATAGCATTATAGCCCTGCAAACTTGACATTTTGATGTTACAGAATTTCATTTTGTTCTGAAGAAGAACAAAGGCGAATGTGTTTTCTGTTTGTTTGTTTGTTTCCTGCCCTGAATTTTCTATAAAATTGAATTCTCCAAAACATAATGCCGGACAGTTCTCTCTTGAGTATGTTAGGTCTGCATTATCACTACATTTTGCTCTATTTCAAAATACCTGTACCACGTGAACTTATTTTGTTCTACAGCCATCACTAAATAGAGTATTTTGTGCTAAGTGTTGAAGGTTTATTGAGCTTTGCAGCTCAAATAGGAAATATAAAAAGGTTCTAAATAGCAGCTCTTGTTCATTACTACAAAAATACAATATAGAATATTGAAAAAGACAAAAACTGATGGTCTATAACACATCAAAATAAAAATTGCAACTATTCCGATAAGACCAACTTTTCTGACAACAAAACTCTTGTTGAAAATTTCAGAACACCTCTCTTCAGACCTAAGGGTAAAAGCAGCACATACTCACTCAATTTCTTTTTCTGATTTTCTCTACTCTGCTCTGTAACAGTTTTCCATTCATCAAAAAAAAATATATCAAAAATGTAACCTAACATGAAAATATTTTACCTTGCTTATAGCACTCCTTGATTTTATATATATATATTTTTCAATCAGTATCAGTTGGGGCAATCATGTCAGAGAAGAGAAAGGCATTCACCCTGTTGAGTTTAAGAGCAATTCCTACTACTAAGATGTATTGGCAAGTATCAAAGTACTTCTGCACTTCAAATTAGTGAAACTGCAGCTCCTGGACTCATTACAGGATTTACAAATAGAGCCATATTGACAGGATCACCTGAATGAAATGGCTGTCATGAACCGAGTCTAACATTTTCTGCCTTTTCCCCCTTTACAGAGACAAACACTTTGGGTTGGTTCCTTTCCTCAGACAGAGATGAGTGACTGTACCTTCAGCACTGGCTTCCCAAGCATCACCTCACCCACAGCCTAGATGCTCCAACCTACACCACCCACACTTCAGACCTGTCTTATCACCCTATAATTATGTGATTGCTCACCTAGGTTTCTCCCGGTTCACTCGTATTTTAGGAGGATAGCATGTAACAATAACAATCTTTACATCATGATCAGCAGCCCCAAACATCCCACCTTTTAAATCTAACTGGAGTGATGTTCACTGCAGACCCTCAAGGTTTTTTAAGTTTGTTGTTTGTTTTTTTTTTTTTTTTGAGATCAGCTTTCCAGGACACACACAATCAGCCAGGTGCAGTCAGAATATACTAGGCTTACTGGGTACACCCTGAAAAATCATGTCCTCCAGGAGCCAGGTTTGATGAAGTTTTGGCTGGATTTGCCATACAAGCATAGTATCATCTGTACAGTGTGCCCTGAAACTACTGGACTTGCTGTGAATCAGGTGTAGTTAGGTGTATTATACATAGTTCTCAATGGAAAATCCCACTCAAAGCCATAGCTGATTTACTAATGAGGTAAAAGGAGGTAGATATGAAGGGCAGAGTCATGTTTAACTCATACCTTCCTCTTGAATCAAGGACATACAAGCAGACAGGCAGCTTCCTATTCCAGCTTCCACCTGCAGCACTTATTCTTGGTAAACCTGCAAAATGCTCAAAACAGACCAAACATTTGGACTTCCTCCATTGCAGCTGAGAGCTGTTGGCTCAGCTCCCAGCACTTCGCATTGCCCACATGTAGACTCAGCTTCCGGCACTTCCAATTGTCCACGTGTAGACTTTGCTGCATGGACCACCTCCAAGGGAGCACAGAGCCACAGCAGGTAACCCTAGCTCATCTGTTACAAGTGACTTGAGGTCCTCCTTGCCCTTTGAGAAAGAAAAATCTCTCCACCACCACGTATTCTGCATTCCTTGGTAATTATGGGTTTATCAGGTCTAAAACATGAATTGAGGTTAATAAGGAACTACAGCTGATTTCAATGAGGTTTGGAGAAAGACCATTAGAGGACTGGGAGGAACCTAAACCATAAATTAAAGTGTTGTGTATGCTAGCAGTAACTCTTTTTGCTTCATGTCTTCTTCCCAGTGAACGAAGGATGGACAAAATGTGTTAAAACTCTAATTTAAAATATCTTTTGGTTGTTCTGTGAATTTTTACTTCCTCCTCAACACCACCTCCTTGTCCACCCCCCCCGCCCTTTTTTTTTTTAACCTTATATTCAACTTGATTCTCCAAGGGCAAAAAAACAATATACAAAACAACAACAAAAACTAAGAAAAGAAGAAAAGAAATCTCACACTGAGTGCATTAATATGTTGACAGAAGTTGTACTTATGCATGAGCTTGGCTTATGAATAGGAATTATGCTGCCTTATGAATGAGAAAATACATTTTAAGATATCTTTCTCACTCTCCAGATTTGTATTCTCTAGCTACACATGCAGAAAAAGTTTAGAAGAAATGTCTACATTTGAAGGCAGCTGGATACAACTTCCAGAGATGAACATTTTACAAATGAAACCTATTTGCATATGAAAAAGCAATACTGACAAGCAGTTATCACCCTGCATCAAATGCAAACTCTGAGTTCAGCACAACTTAAAACTATTAAAAATTCTGATTCGAGAGATACACCAAGGAATTAAGAGCTTGATCCAAAGCATACAGGAACTGATAACAAGGCTCATGTTTACTGCAACTGGCTTTCAGTCATGTCCTGCTGGAATTTATTTGTCTCCTGCAGAGAATAGTCTTTTCTTTCTGCAGTCTACTGCAGCTGTGTGTAGCTACAGCTGTGCAACATTCCAGACTTTTGTTTTACAGAAATCTACATTAGTCTCCAATTCAAATTCACCCTGTCCATAGTCTCCAATTCAAATTCACCCCATCCCCAGTTCCCACCCTGTATTCTAGATCATATTCAATGCACAACAAACATCTTCCAGAAGCTGTGAGCTTAGGAAGCTGAGCTCAGCGTAGTGAAAAATTCAGTGTGGGTTCCAGACAACCATCCTCTAAATTAGGCAATTAATTCTATGCCCCCCTAAAAGGAATTGTGACCTTTTTTTTGGTAGTAAATGCCGGACCTGGCACCCAATACATGCACACACACTATCTCCTCTAAGCAAATTGTAGACTTCTCAATTTACTGGGAATCATCACCCCCCTCTGTGGTGCATAGATTTTCCTCAGTTAAGGCTGTTCAACTTATGCTGTCTCCATAGTCACTCCTTCTCGTAGAACCTACTTCCAATTGTGCTTCTGCAATAAATCCTCCCACCAGCCTTTCCTCCCAGAGCTCCTACTGCAGAACCGCAGAGTCATCTAGGATGGAAGAGACCTCCAAGATCACCTAGTCCAACCTCTGACCTAACACTAACAAGTCCTCCACTAAACCATATCACTAAGCTCTACATCTAAACATCTTTTAAAGACCTCGAGGGACTCAACCACTTCCCGGGGCAGCTTATTCCAATGCCTAACAACCCTTTCAGTAAAGAATTTCTTCCTAATATCCAACCTAAACCTCCCCTGGCACAACTTTAGCCCATCCCCCCTCATGCAGTTTCCCCAAATTCATTGAACCAGTTTATTTTTGTCTTAGCAGCCTTCCCCTTGGTTTGTGTACCTTAACAAAGAGCCTGCAGCAGCAGGTTGGCACTAACCCAGCTGAGTTCCTCTTCACCACTTCCAGCATCTGCTGCCATGGTGCACAAGGGAAGTGACATTGCTTACAAGTTGTGCTAGCTACAAGAGCAAATGGGAAGTCTTTGAGCAAATCTGTTTAAGAGGTTAGCCCAAGGGGAGGGGCAGTACTTTGATTTTGGAAGAGTAGTAAGGTTCCGAGATTTAATCTTTGTGAGAACAACACCGGGGCCACCATACTTCTAAGTGAACCAGTTCTACCCACTCCAGCATCAGGCTCCCTGTAGATGCACAACTCCCCCTGAATGTCAGAGATGGTAAATGGTTGACCTGTTCGGTGATAAACTGGAGCTGATTGATACAGTGGTGCACTAAGGGTTAAGAAGAAGGTTACTCAGGGGCATAGAGTGGTAACCAGGCTAGAATAAGAGGAAGTGGGAACCAATAAGAAGAAGTTGCTAGGCTCGGACGGGCCTATAGAGGGCTACGCGTGATCAAAAGGAATGCACCAATCAGAAGTCTGTAACTATGCACGCTAACTGCGTGCAGCGCGTGTAGCTGGCTCAGAAAGTTATATAATAGCTGGCATTGGAACAATAAAGGGTCTCCATTTCTTGACTATCTTGGAGTCCATGTTGTCATTCCCTTCAAATGGTGACCCTGAAGTGATAAGGGGTAGAGCAACGCTGCACGAGCGTCTGGAGGGAACCCAGCCGAACGAATCAAGCTTGCAGCCAGACTGCAGCTTCAATCCTGGGACATCGCCTGAAGGACAGGTGAGTGGCTGGCATTCACAATAGGAGGCAATATCTCAGTAGAAGAAGAGGCAATAGTAAAATTATTAACACAATTATTAATAAAAAAGGGTGTAAAATATGAGCCATTTAAAATAAAGCTACTGTTGAAGTTTTTGCAAAAACAAGGGGTCCCCTCAATGGTCTCAGCTGTGTTCGATGTAAAGACTTGGGAACAAGGAGGGTAGAAAGTGTGGGAGGCAGCATCAAGTGGGGATACAAACGCTGCTGGGCTGCGGGCCCTCACCTTGCTCCTCCCCGCTGCCGGAGGGCAGTGCCACTGCGACGGGCAGGGTCCAGCACCAGCGGCAGTCCCCAGAGCAAGGCAGGAGCTCACTGGAGAGGAAGAGCCCTGGCTCGCCGGGCTGCAGAGCTGACAAGTCAAGTCCACCTTCATCAAGCCCTTCCAGTATTATTCGCCGGACTTCCTAGTTGGACACGCTTGCTGCTCCCTATCTTGCTGGACAGTGGCCTCGTGATAATCATGGACAAGCTGTTCCATGTATGAGAGACAAAGCCACTCAGACTGAAAGTGCCTGGGCTGAAGAATATTTAGAAAAGAAGAGAAGCTCACACAAACATTCAGCATCATGGGGCAATCAAATGGTTTTGCAAGATGTCTTTTGTACGAAAATGTGTATTTTATAACAAAGACTTTTGTGGTATGTAGCAGATACTGTTTAAAAGACACTTTTCTGGTGACAATTCTCTCCCCCTTTCCCCACACACATTTTTTTAGTAGGGAAGTTTCTTTTTACTTGGCTGTTTTACAGCTACTGGGACCAAAGGATTGCTCAAGTATTTCAGCAGTCTCAAATTATGTGACCTTGCTGAACAGCCTCAGCCCTAAACAAAATAAGACAAGTTAATGTGTCTGAAAATTTTAAAACTGAAGAGTGTCTAAAAAGCAGTGTTAGTATGTGGTGTAAATTTGTGCTTCCGGTAAGTCCCATTCTTAAAACTCCTTCCTTCACCCAGTTTCACCCAGTGTTGGTTTATTGGCTGGAGAATTACATTCTAAAGCATTTGTCCCAGTGGTGTTCCATTTGTCCATACAATTTTTGTGCAGGGTTGGGAAAAACATGTTATCCTCCTTTTTTCTATTCTTCCAGAAAATATGCTACTTGCCTCTTACAGGTTTGCTTGGCTACTTACAGAGTTGGTCAGCCTGAGTCGTTAATCGCTCTTGGCACAAACTTGCTCTGTTGTGACTCATCACTGTATTATAGACCCTAGCCACACAATAATGAAATACCTGTGCATGATTCCCTCTCTTTTGTCATAGTGTTTTGTGTGTCCTTGAAGGTGATGGCTCGTCAGCCTTGGAATCTGTTACATAGTAGTCTACAGCGCCAGACACATTCTCTCTTTTTTGACTAGAAATTTAGGCTGTCACGTAAAACAGGATTTTTTGACACCTAGTCTGTCCTCATATACAGCAGTTTATGGTTTCTTGGAAGTTATAGTAAAAGGTGAAAATAGGCGAAAGGGCCATTTCAAATGGAAGCTGTTCAGGAACTTCACTGAGGTTTCCCTTGTGTTCCTAGAGTGTATTACTTGTGTTTGAGTATATACAACATAGATAGGCAAAAAACTGCAGTGACTTGAATACCAGTGTCATATCAACTTAAAAAAGGTTTGCCTTGTACCTTCTTTTACAGAGGTAGATTCAGTAATTTCAAATTAATGTCACTGTGGATACTCTGTGGGTCTGAATATTGGTCTGTTACACGTGAGCAGTTCTCACTCACTTGCATTTATGATGCTTCCATGGTGAAGACTCAGTCCCCCCATCGCCTCCCCCCAGTTACATGTAAAGATTATACCGCAAATTTAACAAAGTTGTTCGGTGCTCATTATGCTGAATTTGCTTGCAAACGTTTCACTTAGAAAACAAAGTTGCGTGCATACCTTTGCAGATAATAGTCATAGTTTTGATGCGCACTTACTGCTCCTGTAAGTCCCACGTAAATAACTGTCTTATAGCAATAAACTTTACTGAACAAGTAAGTGTAAATCACACTGGCCTGTACAAGTCCTGCATTCAGGGTGAATTGAGCCCCTCTTTAAAACATTATGCAAAAGTCCAGCAAATGAAAAATGTACCAGGAGTTATTAAAATATTAGATCTGTTAAACTAGTAAATGAGCAGAATTTGATTTGCTATCTTTCTTCCCATTAAAATAGATAGATGTGTGCAGATGGGACTAAAGAGCTCTGTTTTGAAGTAACAGATCTGATTTACACTGAAGAAGTTGTTGAGGGGGAGAAGGTTTTAAAATAAGTGGGTTTGTGCATCAAATTTGTGTAATATGACCAGCTGATGGTTCTTTTCTAGGTTTTCTGGATATTAATTTCTTCTGAAACAGTTGCAGAGAAAGTTGAAGTCTAAGATATACTGCTTTAGATAGGTTGTTTAAAACTGGTATGACTGGATTCACAGAAGATGGGATCATTCAGGTGAAGGAAGTCCGTGATTCTGTTGATTGCTGTGGCAGCTCTACTTTAATGTGAATCCACACTAAAAACTCAGAATTAAGTAAATATAACAGCTCTTGTTCTAAGACCAGCTTTTACACGTATGCACACAAAAATTAGCCTTAAATTTCACATGTGCTTTCTTGTGCCATAGCAGAGCTGCAAGGTAAAGTATTTAAATCAATTTTAAAATAACTTTGAGAGTGTGTAGAACTTTAAAAAAAAAAAACCTCTTATGTATAGAGTTGGAATATTTGGCTTTATGGGGGGTTAATCTGTGTGTTGTTCAAGCACAGCCTTAATGAAAGAGTTCAAGTTCTTTTAGCACACTTTAAAACCTAACTATGCATAGACCTAGTCAGCTCCTTGATTAACTACTTTGTAGCTTTAAAAGAAAAACACAAAAAAAACCTTAATATGGTTCAGCTGTCCTTTCCTTGCTTGATGCGGCAGTCGTGTAGCAACAAATTAAAGTACTTGGGAAAGTAAAAGATAATGATTATTTTGCTTATCGTGTTTGTTGCAATTGTAATAGTTACACCGTGCCTGTTGCAATGTTTGCAAAAAATGATTAATCATTCTTTGCACACAATTTGGCTTGTAGAAACAAAAAAAGGGGGAATTATGGGTGACCCGTTCGGTGATAAACTGGAGCTGATTGATACAGTGGTGCACTAAGGGTTAAGAAGAAGGTTACTCAGGGGCATAGAGTGGTAACCAGGCTAGAATAAGAGGAAGTGGGAACCAATAAGAAGAAGTTGCTAGGCTCGGACGGGCCTATAGAGGGCTACGCGTGATCAAAAGGAATGCACCAATCAGAAGTCTGTAACTACGCACGCTAACTGCGTGCAGCGCGTGTAGCTGGCTCAGAAAGCTATATAATATCTGGAATTGGAACAATAAAGGGTCTCCATTTCTCAATTATCTTGGAGTCCATGTTGTCATTCCCTTCAATAGTGCTCAAAGGTGCAGTCCCACCCAAAGCAGGGAAGGCAAAGTGCAATCCTCCATCATGGCCAAGAGATCATAATCTGCATCTCTCTTTGGTCTGATAGAACTTTATTGATTATATTATATGTTTGAATAGCAATTTTGGGTTTAGGAGGTTTACCTGTAGTGCAAGAGTTTTAGATTCTTCCCTGCTTTCACTGATTCAGACGGAATGTGTCCTATTCTATAATTGCTTGAGAATTTCTGGGCCCTAACTGTTTAACGTTTTTAATTAAGAA
Source organism: Anser cygnoides (assembly GCF_040182565.1). Lineage (NCBI taxonomy): Eukaryota > Metazoa > Chordata > Aves > Anseriformes > Anatidae > Anser > Anser cygnoides. The sequence continues at coordinate 69,733,051 of NC_089874.1, forward strand.
TGACCAACCACATTGTTTCAGTTTCTTTAACTGGATATCTAATGCCAAGCAGCAGAAAAGGAAGTCATCTTAAGGAGAGACCTTACATCTGCATCAGTCTGATATACAAACCCAAATATTTGTGCAAACAGTCATTCCCAAAATATACAAAAAGTTGTTCACCCAAGCTACTAACAGTGAATGAATAAAACTGCACACCGGTCAAGTATTGAAAATGAGATTGTGTGGTCATTTTCTGGCTTGGCATACAGCTAATGGAACATCAGTGAGTAACCCTAAGCACCCCATTTTGCAGAACTACTACTGCTGTAGTTGTGACGGTACCCTCCTAAAACCTAACAGTAATCTGTAACCCAGGTAATTAAGCCTGCCTGAGAGCAAATGTATTTTCTCTCTTCCTGTTTCTGCAGCATGCTTCAGTTGTTATAGTTCATTTTAACAAGCCTCTTCAGCTGCATTTAGTCTTTTGAGATGTCAGTTTGATTTTTATTCTAGCTACTAGACATCGCTCAAGATCATATATTGTGGACAGTACCTCGGTGTCATCTAAGCCACTGCTGTAGTGGTGGCTATTTTGTAATGTAAAAACCCAGCTGTCTGCTGTGATGTGATAAGTGCTAAAATGGTACATTGCAATCCAAGCTCCTATAGCATTATAGCCAAGAGAGGATTAAAAATGGGATGGCTGCTGTAAGGAAAGGCTTTATACAGTTGCACATACACACTTCAGTGATTTTTATCACGGAGGGGAGAATGGCATTTTCACTTTAAAGAAAAATTTCTCTCTAGGGTGTACTACTGGTACCTTGCTGACGATTACTGTTTCCTGCAATGAAGAGAGACCATATGCTCACAGGCCATGACATTTGATTAACGACTGTAATATGGAGTCACCTGAGGAAGGAGATGTGTCATTAATGTGAGCATGAAGGAATCGATAGCTGTAGTGTGTATCGACAATATTTTGTGGGAAAGCAAGGGAAGGAAGTGGGTTAAAACAGAAAGAAATTAGAACAGGAGAATAACGATCAGAGCTGATAGCTTTAGATAGTTCCCAGAGAGCAGGCAATTGACATCTTTTGCTTGGATGGGGTTCTTCCCTTCCTGCCCACAACAGCCTCCATCAGGTTATGTATTACTGAAGTAGACTGAATCCCTGCAAAGAGGAAGATCAGGAAGATCCCACAGGCAAGCCTAGGGACATCCGAACTGAAACATTTGTAGCCTCACAGCTCGAACCTCACACAAGTCCATAAATGCAATTCTCCTCCTAGGAGACATCAAGAACATCACAATAATCTTGGAGGGGCTGGGGCTGCTATGCAGTCCCACCACTAACTCATGATCTGATCTTTCTGTACTTGTTAAACTACAAGTTTAACAGCCCAACATGCTGAAGTAGTAAATAGGGAAAAAAAAAAAAGTCATCATTCTTATGGAGCAGGGCCTTTATGTAAGAATATGGAAGTTTAATTTAGTAACTGAGTTTGACAAATACAGCCCAAAAGGTACGGTTTTACTCTCACACGTGTTCATCCAGCTTCCAATGAAGCTAGGTTGGAGGCAGACAAAAAAGTATATAAGGTCAAAATGGCTCCCCAAAATGACGTAAAAGCTACCTTTTTCCACTGGTATTCTCACATTTGCTACGGAACACAGTGCACACAGGTATTTGGACCAATGTAGTACACTTAAGTCACTATAATACATCTTATTTTTTGCAAGATACAAGAAGACTGGGTGAGGTTTACAGCCTGAGACACGACAGATTCCTGGGGAGCAAGCTTTTCTCATAGATTTATTTATTGCTATAAATATTACAAGCCTTTGGTTTTAAACTACCACCTGAACATGCTGTGCTTTTTGCCCTCAAATTGCTTATCATTTAAGAAAGTGAATGACCAAGGAACAGGGAAAGTCACAGAATCATTTAATTCTCAACTTTTTGCTCTCAATTCCATTTCATAGACAAACCATGGATAACAAATGCAGCTCAGCCTTTTGGTATTACATTTCATGCTTCCCAAATATAAAAATGCCATCTAGAATAATTAAAGGGCACATAAAAGACTGATAAGCCTTACAAAAAGCCTATCAGCAATAGAAATAACCAACATCAGCGAACTGAACTGAGAAAGAAAAATTCTTCAAAAGAGCATAACCCAGCCACCACAGCAGAAATGAACCCAGAACAAAACTCAAGAAGGTTTGCATTCTTGCCTTTCTGGCTTGGATGGGAGGTTTGAGAGGTAGCTCTAAAGCAGCCAAATATTTAGGACCAAACCTCAAGAAATCCATCTCCTCCCTTAACACTGCTTGGGGACTTGCTCTTCATGACAACCCTCTTTGTCTGCATTCTTGTTCCAATCTTACCCAACTCTAGAGGCTGGAAAAGAAAAAACTTGATGGCACAATTTAATTGTGACAATGCAATCTTCTCAGAAATACAGACAATAAAATCATCACAGATCACAAAATAAGTGTCAGCTAGTTAGTGTGACCCAAGGGCATTTGAGAAGTACTGCCTTCAAAATAAAAATTAATTGAAAAAAAAATGACAAGAATGAATCATAAGGTCTGTAGTCTGTTTATGAAATGTATTTGGGGGCAAGAGGAGTTTAAGGATGAAGTTGTAGCACTGGCCTAAATTCAGGAGAAAATAAAGCTAGGGAAGCAGGGCAGCATTAAAAGTTTGCTTGGTGCAGCTCTTCAAAACAGTATCTGTCAATGCCAGAAAGCAGAATGAAGGCAGAGAACCTGGTGGGAATCCCTGCCAAGGTACTCACAAACCTCATTATTAGGAGGGGGATCAGGCACCGGCTGCATTATAATATGGGGTATTATAAAATATCCTTAATTTTGAAGATAAGTGTGTTAGACAGCTCTTTTGAATTAGGCAGTCACAAGCATAAAAGCATGGAAAATATTCTTTTGAAATTACACAGCTGTAAGAGGAGGATAACAGCAGAGGGAGTTCCTAAATGCAAGGACCTGATCCTCCCCACTGCGTCATCCCCTAAGACTATGTTGGACAAGATCCTTTGAACAATATCTTTACAGCTGTGCAGCTCCCATTATAACACTACAAAAGAGAACAGTTTCATTCTTTATAGATAGCCACCTGCAGGAAAAAGCAAACAAAGTGTGACCAATGTGACCTGCAGCATCTTCCTCATAAGCAACATGAGGCACATCTCATCTCACTTTACCACTGCCTTTCCCCATTGCTGTATGTCTATACAGCAATGAGGGGATCTCAGCAGTAGGTCATCAGCCAGAATACCATAATGATAGGAATTTTGTAAAATATCACAGACTATCCAAGAGAGCCAGGAAGAAAAAAAAAGATTGTCTTATTTTGTTCTGCCTAGTGACGTGTTTATTTCCAAGAACTGTAGTGGCATTGCTGTCCATGTGCACTAACAGCAAGGTGATCCTCCCAGGCATTCCAGACAGTGCACGGAGATGATAACTGTCAAGGAAAAATACTCCTCATGCTACATAATGCATCAAAGATTTGGTGCACTCTTGTTTATTTCACTGTAGGATGACATAATGGGATTTTTTTTCACTGTAGGCACAAGCATTGAGGTTAATGGTTGATCTGTAAATAGACCCTGTAAATATTCGTAATATTTAGCCCTTTAAAATAAGAGCTAGATAATTACATGTTCAGAGACATGATGTTAATTGTTTTCACTAACCAGAAATACAGAAACTGCCATTATTTCTAGCAAATGGCTTTTATACTTCACATATCAAACTCAGTGTCAAACAGACTATGATTTATGTCAGCTACACTGTATATTCCCCTCAAAGCTCTCCTGCAAAATAAAACCCCATGGGCAGGAGATAAAACTAGAAAGCATGTGTACAGCAGCCTTCCTGCCCTTGACTGAGAGATGTGCAGGTAACAAGCCTCACCACAAAGGGACAGAATTTAAGGGGTAGTGGAAAAAATGGCTAAAACTAAATTAATTTATCCAGTTCTCCAAGTATATTGTCTCCTTCACAAACTTCAAAGCTAGAGGTTGTCTCATTGACCCTTTTGCCATTTTGTGTGGGAGAAAATTCATGAGGTTCATGTGACTTTAATAAGTTAATTAAGATGAAAAATGAGACTGAAAAGCATTGCAGACTCAGTTCAGACTGTCCTCCTATCTTTGGTTTATCTAACCATCCTAGTCCAAGGAGACAAAATCTTCCTGGGATCAGGTATTTCTCTGGATCAAAAGACACAGCAATTACTGCTTTATTGTTTTGTTTGTTGTTTCCTCTATTCACTTAGGGCTCAACACAGACAGACTTATGACTCTGCAATGAAACAAACAAACAAAAAAAAAATCAGTGTTTTAGAACCTAAAAGATGCAGCTGACTCAAGTCTCATGTAACTTCAAAGATGATTCACGTTAAAGCAGGATAAAACTACAGCCCTCAAAAGCTAGAGTAAAATACCAAATGCACTGAAGTTTGAGTGGTTATAGAGTCAGATTTAGCAGGCTCAGATTGCATACATGGCTCTGAAACTAATTTCTGCAAAGGCAGGTGTGAGGCCTTTAAATCTAAAGGAGGCTTGTTAGGGATGGAGGTGGTTGAGCTCTGATGCAAGTTAAAAAAAAAAAAAAAAAGTTATCGGTGGCCAAAAACACACACAAACAAAACCCCAAAGCACTGTTGTGTAAAATACTTTAAATTAGTTACTGGTGTGATGAAAAAAGAGAGAGCTTTGCAGTTCAAACTAGACATTAGGAATTGGGGCTCTATGCAGACAAAGGAAAGAAAATAATAACATGAAAAGCTTTTCCCCAGAGAAACCCTACAAGTTCCTCATTAATAAATAGCGAGCAGAATTCCTAAGAGACTGCCAGTACTTATAAATACGTGAAGCTGAATGATCTGTAAAACTCAGTTATCAGATTTCTTCTTCCCACTCATCATGTTGATGGGTTTCCCCTGGCCCACCCCTCTTCTAAGGGCAACCTGCAAAATATATTCAGTCAGTGTGGGTTGTGGTTTGTTAGACATCTAAGTTTATCCTAGCCAGACAACCCATCTCAGAATACATTTTTAAAAATCTAATAACTAAATTATAGTAATGGTCATTTGGAAGTTGCAACATGCCAACAGTCATTACATTGAAGGCCTTGATATTGTAGTTTTCTCATTTTAAGAGACATAGGAAATAACTGGCTGTCCATCATGGGCTGAGATATACTGGACCTCCAGTGTCAACAAATTTTTCTATGTTTCAGAGTTCATTAAATCTACAAGGTTCCTATCATCTGACTATTCTTTCCTTTGGTATCTGTAAAGACCTGACTCCAACTTTATATTGATGAAACTTTGCTCCAAGTAATATAACTCAGAGGCCTCCCAGTCACTTCTTTATACTTGCTGTCATTTATACCAATGTGCAGGAAATGCTAGCCCTTGGGTGTATGAGAAAAACCTGTTATCAGTTGTGTTTCACTCCCTCTGTACACTGCCTAACACAGCCTTGAATGACAACTCCACAAATCTAACCCAATCCCCCAGCCTTGGCAGGGTGATCACTGCAGAACTGGATTAGCCAGGTTAAAATTTAGATACAACCTTCTCACCCCCAGTGCTTTTTTATTATCTTACCCTTTGCTAAAGATTGCCATTCCTACACAGAAGCTAGACAATGTGAGCATCCTTCATGAACACCAGTGCCAAGCTTGACTGAAACTACCATGGAGGGCTGGGTTTTTACACGTTAAAGGAGCAAACAAAACAAAACAAAACAAACAAACAAAAACACGAACCTACCCTTTCCCAGAAGAACAATGACTCTGGATCACCCTATCCACATTTACTGTGTATTTGCTTTGAAAGTACTCCAAAAGGGGCATGATTACTTATGCCAACATTTCCAAATGCTTAATTACACAAACGCTACCATCTGGAGGAAGAAAAGATTTAGAGGATGTTTAGCCAAAACAAATTACATTTTAACCCTGAGATATGAACATATGTGCCTGGGAGGTCTCAGCTGGAGAGTCCGCGGAGCTTTCAAACGCAGGAGTTACCACAGTTTCTGAAGCTGACTGATGGATTGACTGCAGGAACAATTTCCAGAAATAGTGGGCCAAACCTTCCCCAATTAATTTCTGTAGAAATGTGGCGGGATTCCTGTCAAAAGAGCAGTCACTCTCTCATGTGGAGCTGCAATACTCTGATGGATTTTGGGCCCACAAATAGAAAACATTTTCATCCTCACAACTGGCCATTGACATGTAGTACATTATATTTTAAAGAGCCTCTACATATTTCAGGCAGCATTGCACTCCTGCACAGCCAAAAATCATTTCCAGTAACATTCTGACACGTATTATGTAGACAGAATGCTCCTTAGTTTAAATATTTCTAGCACCAAGTTTAGGCAAAATGCTAGGCATATCTTCTGAAATATTTCAAAACAAGTAGGAGAGTTCACAGAAGAAAAAATAAATAAATAAATAAACTGCAGAATGTTATAATATTTAGGCATCAGGCATATTGCTGCTAACTATACATTTTTTGATGCAAAGCAGACTTGAATGAGAAAAGATTGCCAATACTGCTCATCTTAACATCATCCTCTCAAAACCAGTATACAATGGAGAAGCATTACAGTTCCTTTTGTACATGTAGGGAAGCCAAGACACAAACATGTTTGCAAAATAAAAGGTCATGTCATGTATCAGTAGCAGATTCAAAAACAGAGCACAGGTCTCCTGATAACCATTTCTATGGTAGTTTGAAAAAAAAAAAAAAAAAGCATGCAGCTGGTTAGAGATCAGATCAAGTAATTCTTAGCTGATGTAAATGAGTATCTTTGAACCGAGCAGAACCAGTTTGTCCAGCATGTCTCTCATTTGGACTATACTGGTTTTGAGGGCAGCACTGGAAGAATGACACCCACATTGACACTTCCAGCTCAGGATCTGACCCAACATATGCATTTAAGTACTAAAGAAGCAGAGCCAGAAGAGAAGGAAATAGTCAGTCAGTACAGATGCTATGGTAATATGGACTGCTAGGAGGAGCACGCTACTGAATTTGAGATGAACACAGCATCACTCTCACATTAACCAGGATCACTGCAAAGAAGGAGCCACACAACCTTTAGACTTTAGTGTCAGATATTGTCTCTGCCACTTGTTCTTATTTTGTTTATACCCTGATTTTTATTTTTATTTTATCCTACAGCTCATTCTATCTTTTGAAGTCTTTGTTACTATGGAAACAATTACAGTATTGCACTACACACAGCCTAGTAATACCTCACAGTGAAAAAGAATTAACAAAAGAAAGTCGGGCAAAAAAGACAGATTTTAAATCATAAAGCACAGCCTGTCACCTCCCCTCTAGCTCCCTAATTCCCTGCTGATTAAGTCAGATGGGTTAGTTTATGCAGTTTAAATAAGTGGTTTTGCCTGGAGTGAATTTGAGGAGACCTCACACACACACTTAACTGTGGTAGAAAACAGGCTTGTGCCACCTCAGCACAGCTGGAAATGACCAGCAGCTGGGCATGGCACAGAGCCTTCTGGTGGAAAAGGACCTGCACAGACTTGGATGTCAGCTATTATATATGCTCTGTACTGGAGAATTAAATTTGACCTGAACCGTTCCTTGGGATTCACAGCAACAAGCACAGGTCATGCTATAAAATTTCTGTAACCTTCAGAATGATGCAGCTCTATCCAGACTGGTTTTTAAGGATAGTTTCTGGACTGTGTGACCTCCTAAACTATGCACAGCACCTTTCTGGAGAAAAAAAATTTGACACAGGGCCATTCTAACAGTTCAACTAAAGAGCGGATTTTACTGGGGTAGAGCACACTGGCTTAGTGGTGTTTTGTTTTGCTTTTCAGTATGGGCATAGACTACTACTATCCTGAAGAGAAAAGAGGCTCAAGGAGCACATTTGAAAACTAGCCCCTAATTATCTGCAGTGCTTAACTGCTAGCACACTCACCAGCTCTGTCCCGGATCTGCTTCAGCTACCTCCCTCCAAGACTAATCCACTGCAGAAAGAGCTAGCCTTAAGTTCTGCAGACACGTTCCTATCAATTCATGCAATATTATAGATAAGGCACTCTTTTATAGATCTGTGGCACTCTTTCCTTCAGTGTAGTATATACAGCCATGCCTCTCATATCACAGGAGCTATCAGAACAACCATGTATACAAGTACTTAGCTCTTCCCCACTGTACACAAAGCCAGCTGCTTTGATCCTGAATAACAGAAAGCATTGAAAAACCTGGCCAGAAACACAATCCCATTTCCTAAATGAGCCTGAGGTGTCCGCTAGGGACCCACAGGCTTAAAGAGAAAATCAGAAAGGTATTTGGAAGAGAAGCTGGTCTTGCCCAGTAGTAGTGAGATTCCACTGCAGCTATCGAAAACAAAGGGTTAAGTTCAATGGATGAAACCCTGGGTTAATATTGCAGTACACCTACTATACATATTTTTACTTTAATTAAATTAAATTAGAATTAAATTAAATTAGAAGATATTTTTGGGTGCTAGATGGCTATCAAATCAGATTCTTTTAAGAAAAACAGAAAAGACAGCTTTCATTCCCTGTAAGTTGATTATTTCAGAGTTTTGTTTTTTTTTTTTAGATAAGTCTGTGTGGTTTTTTATTTGTAACAGAGGTAACAATGCTTAGGAAGACTAATGTACTAAATTCTGGTTTCCTTCCATCCTAGTATTTTTTCTCCAGTATAATTTCTCACTGTCCAGCACTAAAACAAGAGTTGTGTCAGATGCCTTTCTGCACAGAAAGGCTTTCTTACTGCATTTCAAAGCTGTCTGTTCAAGGGCAATGGATCTTAAAGTATATTTATTACCTTCCACTGTATATGCCACTTTTCTTGAAGTTCTTCTTCACTGTTATTAATTTCTAGTCAGGAAAAAATCCCCTGAGCTTTCCAGCAATACTAACACACTGAATCTTATTAACTAGTGATACTTTTTCTCCCAGGAAAAGAACTGATTTATTAAATCCCCTTTGACTTCACTGTGAATTTGGAATGAACAAGAAATATAGAAATGAGCGTGAGATGCTGGTAAAATCTGGAACACTGCAGAAGTCATTCATCTGACTTGAAAATCTAAGTGAAATTCTCCATCAGTGTGTAGAAATTGTTGGTTTATTTAATTATATTTGTTGCTTGACTATCCAAAGATGGAAATCATGCCTGGACAGCGGTCAGGAACAATTCCAGCATGCCTCTCAAAAATAAAAACTTGCACTAAAGGAGTTAGGTGCTCTTCAAATAACTCTTCTTTTGCAGTAAGAGAGGGAGGAACAACTCTGGAAAAAAAAGTTGAAGGAATCCCAGCTTGAGATATGAGCTGAACTCTGTCCTTCTCATAAGGATCCAATCATACTGGTCTACAGAAGCTGTGTTTTATGATCCTCTGTCACAGCCCCTGTGGATTTATTGCCACACATGTATCAACTGAAGAGCCATATATGCTTTCCTCCTTGAACAGCCAAAGCAACAAATACTTGCTTTGAAAACAGCTGTATTAGAGACAAATCCATCCGGTGTGGGTGGGGGGGCGGATATCAGTGGCAGTATTTTAAAGAGAGCTTAACTTGGACAGAACTAGAAAGCCCCATCAGTCCCGACAAAGCCTATTCTTAGGGGGGCTGATTATCTATCATTATCAGGTTCACACTTACAAAAACAATGTTCTGTGATTAGATTCCATATAAAATAGTATGATCCTAATTTTGTTTAACAGTGAGTGAGAATGTAACAATTATGAAAAAAGTCAGATTTACACATTTACTTATTGTGAGAAACACTCTGTAGCCAATAACTTAGGCTCAGGCTAGGATCTCAGTGAAGTAGTAATTTATTCGCGATCCCAATGGCGGGCGTCCCACAAGTAGGACCGCGCCTTCTAGTCACATAGTACAGGTTATATACTTTCTTTCTCGACGACCGGGACCCTCCCCTGTTTCCCCATTGACTGGGTAATCCAGGTTCACAACCTATCCGATACTTCACAGACAATACATGGCCTTCAGTTGCTGGCCTGTTAAATTTCAAATTTCTTTTGACTTTTTTACTGTTTGAAGTGGTAATGTTTCCTCACTTATCTGACTTGACTTGACACCGTGCTTTTCACCTAATTGCTCTAAGGAGTCCGGCTGTCTGCATTTTACAAGGTTTTCTGTTAAGCTTTCTTATCACTGTAAGCATATCTCAATACCACATTCCTTCATTCTATACAATGTAACACTGCAAAAACAACATTTCCATTCCCACAATTCCCCCCTTTTCTCTTTTTATAATTTGTTGATTTTTGCAAAATTTTTCTCTAAGATGTAATTTGGTAGATGTCTTCCTCTTCTTCACTTTCTTTGCTTTCCATTTCCTCTAATATCATCATCTTATCTGAGTAGGGTGGTGGATCCGTGGTCATTTGTTTCAAAAGTGCAGTTTCAATTAACCGCTGGACAAGTCCCTTTACACAGGGGATAATGCAACAACCAATGGCTGTCAAAACTCCTGCTACTACAATCAAGGATGTAAATATGGACACTACCATCCCTTTCCATTTACCAAACCAAGATTCCAACCATCCTGTGATGGAAGTGTCTGCTCCTGAGTTTTCTGCCAATTCATTGGCAAGGGTGGTAAGCCCTTGCAATGCTCTAGTTACTGTGCCATTCGGGGTAGTATTGTTAGGGATAAAAGTACAACAACGATTGCCCAGCATCATGCACACACCTCCTTTCTCCGCAAGAATCATATCTAATGCTATTCTGTTTTCCCAAGCCATTTTGCTGGTGGCATCTAGTTGTTCAGCGATTCCTCTTATCGCATCCCTTGTATAGTTTATGAATCTCTGCTGATTATAATAGATATAATTAATCCAATCCACATTCTTATTGATTGTTACCCACCAGAACAGTGACTCAAACCCTGCAGCAATTTGATTCCTGGCTTTATGTTCATCAGGAACTCCTCTAGGCACCCCAATAGAATCTATGTATACTCTATCATCAAATGATACTCCTAAGCTTCTTTTTACTTCTTCTGGGTATTTGTGCTGTTTCTCTTTCAAATGCCAGGGTGAAGGGTATAGCTAATTGAACAAGTGCACAAGTGCCTCCCCAGTTAGATGGTAGGGTGGACCGTAAGATCTTCCCTCCACAGTACCATCAGAGATCTGCCCTGGGGATCTCAAGTCTTGAATAGTTTCCCATCAAGTCCTTGGTAGCATTCAAGGTCCTCGTGCACAAGGCAAATTCTCCCAGATGCCGGGTAGCACTCACACCCTGCTGTGAGAGGCAAGCTGTATGGTTACCTATAGCTGTGGAGAATACAGGGGGAACCCTGATATTGCTATCATGCGAGGAAGGGAATAGCAAAGAGAGAGACTTACAGGCCTCATTTCCCCAGGCAGTCTTTTCTTGGTACAATGCAATCATACATCGCATTCCCTGGGAATCCTTGGTCCACCCCAATGGGCAGGGCACTATCTGGGCAATCGGTCATCCCGAGGCACGAGCATAGCAATTGCTATGGTTGAGACTCTGGACAGTATATTTGACCCATTCTATCCAGGCATTCACATCCCCATACCCTGTTTCAATCTCAAGTGTTTGAACTGCCGCATTTCAAAGAGGGCCTCCTGTTTTCTCTCCTGTTTTCTCCTTGAGTTTCTCCCTTTCTCTGATGGCAATAGAGGATTGTTTCCATACGGCTATTCTCAATCTGGCTGTTGGGTCTCTACCAGTTATTTGTTCCCTCTGCTCAATTGTCGTTGGGCATTTAAATCTCCACAAGCTAACACCTCACAAGCATCAAACATGACAGATTGTGGTACATAACCCTCTGTCACATTCACCCATATTTCTCCGGGGTATCCCGTCTTACTATTATCTGGCCATGCCTTTTCCAAGTTGCCAATTGACCAAGGCTTTCTCTGAGGCCTACAATCACTAAAAACAAAATTAATAATTGATTTTTCCCTGTCATTATTTTTAAACCTTAGGTTTCCAAATAATTATCAATACAAAGAATAAGATATACACTACTACCATAACAAACCCCCCTTGGGAACACTTCAATTCACTATAGGCCAGTCTTTTCTCTCAATCACAAGTCACACTCATTAGTTACCTGTGAAAATAAAAGGTTAGTTTACAATTGCAAGCTCTTATCCCGCTCAGAGTCCACTATGAGATTTTTCTCTTCAATTTCAGCTTCCAACAAGTCTTCTGTAGGAACAGCTTCCCAGGTACTAGGGTCGATGGATGCCTTCACTCGAGTATAGTGAGTCCAAGCTTTTTCCGCAGTTCCTATGGCTGTTTCAGTGGTTAGTAGTACTTGGAAGTGTCCTTCCCATTCAGGCCAGAGTTGATCCTTTCCAGGTCTGAATCAGGACCCAATTTCCCACGGGTCCTGAGAGATGACAAAGAAGAGGACAACCCCAGAATACAGTTCTTAAGAAAACTCTCTTGTTTCGAATTGTGGTATCTCATCCCTTCTGCCCAGATAGGGTAATCCGAACAGCATCTCATACGGTGAAATTCCTATATCGTTTCTTGGTGCTGTTTGAACCTGTAGGAGTGCTAAAAGTAAACATTTTACCCAAGGAAGTTGGGTTTTTAACACTAATTTAGTTAATGGCTTCTTTAATGTCTGGTTCATTCGCTTTGCCTTCCCAGAAGAGGAGGGGTGCCAGGGGGTGTGAAAAGCCCACTCAATCTCTAAGGCCTGCATTAACCCTTGCAGTACTTGTGAAGTGAAATTATTTCCCTGATCTGAATCAATGTTTTCAGCTATCCCATATCTAGGGACTATTTGCTCCAGTGATACCTTAGCCACCGTGTTTGCAGTGGCAGATACAGAGGGGAAAGCTTACACCCATCCAGACACGTGGTCAGTTAGGACAAAGAAGTACTTAAATCTCCCTCCTTTACGTAACTCAGTAAAGTCTACCTGTATACTTTATAAAGGTCGAATCCCTGGCTCCCGTCCCCCTCTAGGTTAGTTACAAATGACCTTTTTATTTGCCTTTTGACATATGGTACATCCTCTGCATATTTGCTTCACTGAAGTGTATATTCCTACACAGGCATGCTTTCTTAGCACAACATCACACATTGCTTGCATCTCCCAATGACTCTCTTAATGTAAAACGATTAATATTTGCCTCATTGGTGCTTTATTCAGCATTTCTCTCCCATCAGGGAGTATCCATTTTCCCTCAGACTTCGTGGCTCCTGCTTCCTTAAAGAAATCTCTCTTAAAACTTTTTAGTTCTTTCTTAGTTTTCAACAATTCCCTGAATCCTCTCTGGATTTATTCTCCGTTTTCTCTCAGACATTAGATGCCTTAAATACCTGTATTGTAATTTATTTTTCAATACTCCCAAGCCCTGCTTTCCCAGAAAGTTGAATAGCTTGTTAGTAGCTTCCTTCACAACTGTTTTCTCCTGTCCTGACAATAAACGATCATCCACATTTTGTAACAGTAATTCCTCCTTGGGAGGTTGGAATTGTTCCAAAATCTGTTCTAGAACTTCGCCCAAATTAATCGGTGGCCCTGTAAACCCCTGAGGTAAAACTGTCCATATGTATTGTTGCTTCCGCCCCCACTTCAGAGTCTTTCCAGTCAGAGGTATTCACCTCTGATATTCATATCTTTGCTCTCAGGGCCTGAGAGCACTCCATTAATACCACTGTTATTCCAGTCTAACAATTTACTATTTGAATGCCCAATTTCATCATCAAATCCCTTCCCAACAAGTTAGTCCCTGCCTTGGGTACATACAATAATTGCCCAGAGATCATTTTATCCCCTAGTCTCAGCTTGGTATCCCCCAAAGGTGGCACTGTTATCCCAGCCCCTTCTACCCCCATCACTTGTTAGGGTTTCGTTAGTTAATTTAATCCCTGATACTTTACAGGCCAGTAATGACCTAGCTGCCCCTGTATATTGTGTTTGATGGCAAGGTTCGGGAGGGGGCTGCAGTGGCAGCCCCCACAAGGAGAATCCAGAAACCACCCCGTAGCAGATAAGGGACAATTTCATCCGGCCCCAGAGGGGCCCACAGCTGCCCAGAGCCAAGCCATGAGCAACACAGTCCCTGCCTCTGTGAGAGCACATCCACAAAAACAAACGAAGAAACAAAAACCTGCTGCTCAACAGCAGCTGGGAGAGCGAGGAGTGAGAAACCTCCCCGCAGACACCAAAGTCAGCACAGAAGGAGGGGGTGGAGGCACTCCAGGCGCCAGAGCCGAAGCCCCCTGTGGCCTGTGGAGACGCCCCTGGTGGAGCAGGCTGCCCCCCCTGCCCCCCCCCGCCCCCCCCCTTCTCGATACTTGGGAAACTGACCAAACACCACAGCAAATATACCAAAACTTTTGGACTGTTACTTAGATAGTGCCTACATCCTCTTTCCCTGCTCATTCAACTTTCCCAACTCATTCAAAAAACAGCTCTGTCAAACATTACATACCACACCTTTAACACCTTCAATAACCCTTTTTAACACTTCTTCTTATCTTTCTCCAGCCTGTACTTTCACCAAAGTCTCAGTCATTAGCCAACTTAATTCCATACCTTTCTCCCTCATCCCGTTTTCCTTCTCTCCTCCTTCTTCCACTCCAGATATTCCTACCTGAAGTGGCCAGCCTGGCCACACTTAAAACATCCCATCAAAGCCTGTACCTGCTAAGATTCAGGCCGCAACACGGGTAGCTTTCCTTGCCTGCCATTCCTTTATCTCTCTTCCTCTCTTTTCCATCCTGGCCCTGACTCCCCCTGAAGATTTTCTTCCTCTTTCTCCAGCCCTCTGCCTGACTACCTGCTACACTGTCAATACCATTAGTTTCGCACTCTGCTTTTCCTTCTCATCTCCCCTCCTGACACACACCTCCAGGGCCTCCCACAGGAGGGCCCCCCAGTGACTGTTCACTACATCCCCCCACCTTCTGGAGCATTTTCTGTGTATCTTGCCAGGCTTCAATCACAAAATGAACTTTCAAGAGCCCTTGGGATACTGGGTCCTCAGGATTCATCCCCAAGTACTTTCTCATTCTGACCCCAAGTCTCTCATATGATTTCTGTGTTGCACACTATTATTATTCCAGCCAGGATCGGCAAGTGGGTATTTCTGCCCTGCCGGTATTACCCCTGGTCCTGGAGGATGAGTTCTTTCCCATTTTTGTATAGCAGCTCTCCTCCTGATCATTCCCATTTCTTTCCCTGTAAACAACATATTTATATACATAATTCCCCCCCCCCCCCCAGAGTATAAGTTAAGTCCTAGGAAACTCCTAACCTCTCTGCTGGTAAGGACGGGGGGGAAGTTCACTTAAGAGGATACACAGTTAGTGTTAGTACTGTTAGTATCAGGGAAGGCAAAATTCTCAGTACCTCTTCTACCTGGTTCTAATTCTTGCCAGAGCCTAGAGTACGCTCTTCTCTAGGGACAGTGTTAATTGCAGTCCCTGTCTCCTTTCCTGGAGCGACTGCTGCTGCCACCGGTGCAATATTAGGATTATAGGGAGCATAACTTGGCTCCTCCTCCAAAAAAAAAGGAATCTTATTGTTTACACATAAATTTCAAGCCTGAATTTTCATCAGGCCCGTATTTTGGCCAAAATACTGCTGTTTCCTTAATTGGTTCTTTTGTACAGACTAATACACAATATTTAACCATATTTTTTTTTTTTTACCATCTCCTCCAATTTTGAGATTATTTTTCCAATTTCTTATAATTCTTCAGGAAGAACTTTCGGTAGGCACTCCCCCAGGGATATCTCCCTGTCCCCTGGAACTCATATTTCCCATTTTTCCTATCCTGGAAAATGGTGGTGTACTGCCAAGCACTTCCCCGTGCAAGGGCTACCGCACACCTATGAGTTTACCAGATTCCCTGGTGTACTTCCGAGCACTTCCCCGTGCAAGGGTTACCGTACACCAAATTTCCCTGGTGTACTGCCAAGCACTTCCCCGTGCAAGGGCTACCGCACACCTATGAGTTTACCAGATTCCCTGGTGTACTTCCGAGCACTTCCCCGTGCAAGGATTACCGCACACCAAATTTCCCTGGTGTACTTCCGAGCACTTCCCCGTGCAAGGATTACTGTACACCACATTTCCCTGGTGTATTGCCAAGCACTTCCCTGTGCAAGGGCTTACCATACACCAAATTTCCCGAGACTCTTCCTTTCTCTCCCTTATCTCACGCTTCGTCCGTCTCCGGCCGCACCCCTCGCGGAGTTACGGAACCGCGGATCAGGACTCCACACTCGCTTCGTACAAAAGTACGTCTCAATCACATGGCACACAG
Source organism: Anser cygnoides (assembly GCF_040182565.1). Classification (NCBI taxonomy): domain Eukaryota; kingdom Metazoa; phylum Chordata; class Aves; order Anseriformes; family Anatidae; genus Anser; species Anser cygnoides. The sequence goes on from NC_089874.1 coordinate 69,749,394, forward strand.
AGTCTCACCCGACCCCCAAGGCAATACTTAATATTTCTTACCTTGGTCTGTGCACAGAGTTACCGGATCAATTCTTAAAACCCTGAGTGCCTACCTTCTTCCTTTCCCCACTACTTCACAGATCCTGCCTCTTTAATCAGTCTCGGGCCCTCTGTCAGCTCTCCGCAGAACCGCCACCGTCGATGCACAGGACCGCTGAAATCAGCGGGGCATGCCTTCCTGCTGCTGCGGCGGTGGGGCTCCCCAGTAGGTGACTGGATCCCGGACGAGCCCCCAAATTGTGAGAAACACTCTGTAGCCAATAACTTAGGCTCAGGCTAGGATCTCAGTGAAGTAGTAATTTATTCGCGATTGCAATGGCGGGCGTCCCACAAGTAGGACCGCGCCTTCTAGTCACATAGTACAGGTTATATACTTTCTTTCTCGACGACCGGGACCCTCCCCTGTTTCCCCATTGACTGGGTAATCCAGGTTCACAACCTATCCGATACTTCACAGACAATATATGGCCTTCAGTTGCTGGCCTGTTAAATTTCAAATTTCTTTTGACTTTTTTACTGTTTGAAGTGGTAATGTTTCCTCACTTATCTGACTTGACACCGTGATTTTCACCTAATTGCTCTAAGGAGTCCGGCTGTCTGCATTTTACAAGGTTTTCTGTTAAGCTTTCTTATCACTGTAAGCATATCTCAATACCACATTCCTTCATTCTATACAATGTAACACTGCAAAAACAACATTTCCATTCCCACATTATTTTATGTAATCAGGAGAAGTGAAGGTATATACGAAAGCAATGAGTGATACTGCAGACTGCACGACTTGTGTGGCTTTTCAGTACACTTTCTCTGAAGTTATGAAAGTTATGAAATGTGTTCAATGAGCTTTATACATAGGAAACAAGTTTCTGCCTGAAAACATTTATTTTGTCTGAAAAGTGATGCTCATCTTTTTAAGTAACACTGGATATAGGATAAGTCCTCTAGTGACATCTCTATGAACTACAGTATGTGTGTGGATGGCAATTTAGCTAACTAGAAGCTAGGAATCTAAGCTAAATTGAGGTGAATCTCACTTAAGAGGACTGTTTCAGAAGACACTACAGATTTTAGGTTCAATTTTAAAATAAACATACAAAATGGAGCTAGGACAAGAACTTTATTATTGTCAGCAATAAGACGACTTAGATTTCTTTAAGCTTCAAGTAAAAGTTTAAAAATAAAAATAAACCAACAATAACAAACACAAAACTTCTAACAGAATAACAAACTGATTTAAAAGCTAATGTATTTTAATGTAAAAATAAACAGAAACCTCACTCCAGCCTCCTTACTAAATTATGTTTTCTGGACACATACATTAACATGAACAAATTTGACATCAAACAGCAAGTAAAGCCTAGAAAACAGCACCAGAAGGGTCCTCGAGAGAATAACTGATCTACCTCTTGCTTCAGAAGAGGACCATGTCCTGTCCTGTCTTAAACCTAGGTCACACTTTAAGACACTGGCTCTGCTTTTAACACCTTCGGTATTGAAATTCCCATAGAATCCTTAGGCAAGTTATCCCCATGCTTTATATTATCATGACTGCTAGGAATATTTTCTTACTGTTAAATCTGAATCTTTCTTATTGAAATTTACTTGTCATCTCAATACTATATTCTCTTCTCTTTTGCAACATTCTTGTACGTGTTTAAGGAGTGCTGTCATGTTTCTTTAATCACTCTTGGAAGAAGCAATCCTAGTTCTGTCAATCAGTTCTTGATTGTCAGGCTAGAAAACAGAGCTCTCTTCTTGGAACTCTCCAGTATATGCTGCAGTTTGCTGCAAATGCCTGGTCTTCCAATTAAGGGAATTTCATCTGAACCAAATTGCTATTCAAATAACCTATTAAGATTATTTTGTGCTATCAACTCTGAAGTATTCACTACTGATTAAAGTGACCTTTTCCATAAAGAGGAATAGAAATGCAGAGTGCTTCAAATTCAATAAAACAATAATAGTTCTCATTCATCTCTTATTTTTGCTGGCTTGAAATTCCAGTATCTTAGAAATACCACGGAAGAAAACTGCTCAGCATGATCATATAGAGACACAACAGAAGGATGAAGAAGGCTTACAAGATGTCACAGACAATTTGTTAACTAGATATAAACATTTGTCAACACTTATTTGAAAATTTTTACCATTCTGTAAAACGGCAGTGTTATTACACAAAACTGCAGTGGTCTACTGAATTATGCAAACAAATTATGACAACAGGTGTTTGAAAGCCCGAGGGAAGTGGTTTTCAGATTTAATTCTTAATAAAGACAAAACATTTGAAGCAATGCTGTCACCTCTGCTAACTTGATTCATGCCACCTATGAGCAGGAGGAAAACTAACTGTAGCTTAAATGTAATTACATCTAGTATAAGCAAAAGACGAAATTAGCTGTTAGATGCAGAGATATGACAAGAAAAAAAAATCACTTATTTAATTCTTTTGAAGTAGGAAAGCAATTAGTGCAGCACGGGCTTTAAAGTCAGGAGAAGAAAAAGAAGGGACACATCATAGTAATGGAAAGAGATTTCACAAGTCATACAAGTTCATAACATCAGTTGAGTCCAAGAAACTGGAAAAAAACAAAATCCACAAATACAAGTCTGGTAGAAAAAGAAGTACTTACAGTTACGAGTGATTCACCTTTTGATAAAGAAACAAATCATAGGAGCTGTAAAGACTTCAATAAAGTGTTAAGTAAGTATTCTAAATAAATTAGTAGCAATGAGAGACTGATTTCCCCTGAGAAAGCAAGCAATAGGAGAAAGTATATCTGATTTCCCTGTGATCATTAATAAGCGGTCCAAGTTAAATTTGTTTATCTTCTAATGAATCACTGCATATCCAAAATTAATTAAAGCAATTACAGCTAATTAATGTGTAACAGCCATATTTGGCTGTAAAAATAAGGAATACATAGATCCAACAAAAAAACTCACTGCAGGATATAAAATTCCATAGACACTACTTGCATCTTCACTGAGTCTAGAACATGTTTCAGTTTTTGGTCTGGAAGCCAAATGCTTTCCTCTCTTTCTCTCCCAGAAAACCCACTAAGATTTCAGAAACTGTTCTGTTTCATATCTCACCTATGGAGTGATCAACTTTAGGCCTTGCTTTAGAAAGCTGTCTTCTTCCCCTAAACTAAGACAACCTGTTAAATACATCAATTAAACTGACATGTTCCCAGAAAAAAAAAAAAAAGGAAAAAAAAGGTATTTACACTCCAAATCAGCATCTGTATATGAAAAATGAAACTTTTTTTTTCTTTTCTGAAAAGTCCCTGTCAACAGTCTCAAGTGGAGACTTCCAGCCCCAGTTCTACACCTGCTGTCTCTCAGATGTACCATTCTGAAGTCCTGTAGAGGTCTACTTACTTAATGTAGAATCAAGATCACAGTCAATGAGAACAGAGAATAAGCTCTTTGTGAAAAAAAGCAGAAAGTTAAACATTTCACCTATGCTCTTAATTTGCTTTGCAAAGCTTTGCATTTGTAGCAGTTTGTTTTTCCTTGAGTTTGACCAGAAACATGAATGACTGTCAAAGAACACCAGATAAACTAGTTGGAGGGGACCTCTGGAATCCAGCCACCTGCTTTAAGTGGGCTGACTGCCAACACCTGACCAGGTCAGCTGTGGCTTTTCCTAACCAAGTCATGAAAGCCTGTAGGGATGGAGATTTCACCATCTCCAACAGGTCCCTATGCTGTGCCAAACTCCTCGTAAAAAGCTTTTCCTAATACCAGTCTGGATTTGCCTTAATTTGCAACTGTTGCTTTGGGCAACTGTATAGACAGTGTACTATGTTACACTACTGTTGAGCTCTGGCCTTTTTTTTTTTTTTTTTTTTTTTTTAGCTCCCCATCCACAGTTGTGAATGCAATGAGACTGCCCCTAAGCTCCATCTTTGCCAGACTAAACCAGTCCAGCTCCCTCCCTCTCCCCATATGCTGTTATCCTGGCAGCTCCTTGCTGGATCCATTCTAGTTTCTCATCAGCCATCCAGAAATGGGAGGCCCCAAAACTGAACCCAGAAATCCAGAGGCAGCCTCACCATCACCATGGAGGCAAGGCTGTAAGACTTATCTTGGTCTGATAGCTGTGCTCCTCCAAAAACAGTCAAGCATACAGTCTGCCTTATTCATGATGAGAGCACAGTCCTGACTCCTGTTTAATCTGGTATCAACCATAACACATTGGTTTTCAGTAGAATTACTGAACATTAACAGCACATTAATCCTTTGTACCTGTGAGAAACACTCCGTAGCCAATAACTTAGGCTCAGGCGAGGATCTCAGTGAAGTAGTAATTTATTCGCGATTGCAATGGCGGGCGCCCCACAAGCAGGAGAGCGCACCTACTAGTTCCAAAAACACAGTTTATATACTTTTTGATGACAGGACCCTCCCCTGTTTCCCCACTGGAGTGGGTAATCCAGGTTCACAATCTACCTGATGCTTCACAGACAATGCCTGGCCTTCAGTTGCCGGCCTGTTTTTGAGATGGTAATGTTTTCTCCCCTTATCTGGCTTGACTTAACATAGTGATTTTCACCTGATTGCTCTAAGGAGTCTGGTTGTCTGCATTTTAGGAGGACACCTGCTGAGCTTTCTTATCACTGTAAGCATCTCTCAATACCACATTCCTTCCTTCTATACAATGTAACACTGCAAAAACAACATTTCTATTCCCACAATTCCCCCCTTTTCTCTTTTTATAATTTGTTGATTTTTGCAAAATTTTTCTCTAAGATGTAATCTGGTAGATGTCTTCCTCTTCTTTACTTTCTTTGCTTTCCATTTCCTCTAATATCATCATCTTATCTGAGTAGGGTGGTGGATCCATGGTCATTTGTTTCAAAAGTGCAGTTTCAATTAACCGCTGGACAAGTCCCCTTACACAGGGGATAATGCGACAACCAATGGCTGTCAAAACTCCTGCTACTACAATCAAGGATGTAAATATGGACACTACCATCCCTTTCCATTTACCAAACCAAGATTCCAACCATCCTGTGATGGAAGTGTCTGCTCCTGAGTTTTCTGCCAATTCATTGGCAAGGGTGGTAAGCCCTTGCAATGCTCTAGTTACTGTGCCATCCGGGGCAGTATTGTTAGGGATAAAAGTACAACAACGGTTGCCCAGCATCATGCACACACCACCTCTCTCCGCAAGAATCATATCTAATGTTATTCTGTTTTCCCAAGCCATTTTGCTGGTGGCATCTAGTTGTTCAGCGATTCCTCGTATCGCATCCCTTGTATAATTTATGAATCTCTGCTGATTATAGTAAATATAAGTAATCCAATCCACATTCTTATTGATTGTTACCCACCAGAACAGTGACTCAAACCCTGCAGCAATTTGATTCCTGGCTTCCTGTTCATCGGGAACTCCTCTAGGCACCCCAATAGAATCTACGTATGCTCTATCATCAAATGATACTCCTAAGCTTCTTTTACTTCTTCTGGGTATTTGTGATGTTTCTCTTTCAAATGCCAGGGTGAAGGGTATAGCTAATTGAACAAGTGCACAAGTGCCTCCCCAGTTAGATGGTAGGGTGGACCGTAAGATCTTCCCTCCACAGTACCACCAGAGATCTGCCCTGGGGATCTCAAATCTTGAATAGTTTCCCATCAAGTCCTCGGTAGCATTCAAGGTCCTCGTGCACAAGGCAAATTCTCCCAGATGCCAGGTAGCACTCACACCCTGCCGTGAGAGGCAAGCTGTATGGTTACCTATAGCTGTGGAGAATACAGGGGGAGCCCTGATACTGCTATCATGCAAGGAAGGGAATAGCAAAGAGAGAGACTTACAGGCCTCATTTCCCCAGGCAGTCTTTTCTTGGTACAATGCAATCATACATCGCATTCCCTGGGAATCCTTGGTCCACCCCAATGGGCAGGGCACTATCTGGGCAATCGGTCATCCCGAGGCACAAGCATAGCAATTGCTATGGTTGAGACTCTGGACAGTATATTTGACCCATTCTATCCAGGCATTCACAACCCCATACCCTGTTTCAATCTCAAGTGTTTGAACTGCCGCATTTCAAAGAGGGCCTCCTGTTTTCTCTCCTGTTTTCTCCTTGAGTTTCTCCCTTTCTCTGATGGCAATAGAGGATTGTTTCCATACAGCTATTCTCAATCTGGCTGTTGGGCCTCTCCCAGTTATTTGTTTTCTCTGCTCAGTTGTCATTGGGCATTTAAATCTCCACAAGCTAACACCTCACAAGCATCAAACATGACAGATTGTGGTACATAACCCTCTGTCACATTCACCCATATTTTTATGGGGTATCCCATCTTACTATTATCTGGTCATGCCTTTTCCAAGTTGCCAATTGACCAAGGCTTTCTCTGAGGCCTATAATCACTAAAAACAAAATTAATAATTGATTTTTCCCTGTCATTATTTTTAAACCTTAGGTTTCCAAATAATTATCAATACAAAGAATAAGATATACACTACTACCATAACAAACCCCCCTTGGGAACACTTCAATTCACTATAGGCCAGTCCTTTCTCTCAATCACAAGTCACACTCATTAGTTACCTGTGAAAATAAAAGGTTAGTTTACAATCGCAAGCTCTTATCCCGCTCAGAGTCCACTATGAGATTTTTCTCTTCGATTTCAGCTTCCAACAAGTCTTCTGTAGGAACAGCTTCCCAGGTACTAGGGTCGACGGATGCCTTCACTCGAGTATAGTGAGTCCAAGCTTTTTCCGCAGTTCCTATGGCTGTTTCAGTGGTTAGTAGTACTTGGAAGTGTCCTTCCCATTCGGGCCGGAGTTGATCCTTTCCAGGTCTGAATCAGGACCCAATTTCCCACGGGTCCTGAGAAATGACAAAGAAGAGGACAACCCCAGAACACAGTTCTTAAGAAAACTCTCTTGTTTCGAATTGTGGTATCTCATCCCTTCTGCCCAGACAGGGTAATCCGAACAGCATCTCATACGGTGAAATTCCTATATTGTTTCTTGGTGCTGTTTGAACCTGGAGGAGTGCTAAAAGTAAACATTTTACCCAAGGAAGTTGGGTTTTTAACACTAATTTAGTTAATTGCTTCTTTAATGTCTGGTTCATTCGCTTTGCCTTCCCAGAAGAGGAGGGGTGCCAGGGGGTGTGAAAAGCCCACTCAATCTCTAAGGCCTGCATTAACCCTTGCAGTACTTGTGAAGTGAAATTATTTCCTTGATCTGAATCAATGTTTTCAGCTATCCCATATCTAGGGACTATTTGCTCCGGTGATACCTTAGCCACCGTGTTTGCAGTGGCAGATAAGAGGGGAAAGCTTACACCCATCCAGTCACGTGGCCAATTAGGACAAACAAGTACTTAAATCTCCCTCCTTTACGTAACTCAGTAAAGTCTACCTGTATACTTTGTAAAGGTCGAATCCCTGGCTCCCGTCCCCCTCTAGGTTAGTTACAAATGACCTTTTTATTTGCTTTTTGACATATGGTACATCCTCTGCATATTTGCTTCACTAAAGTGTATATTCCTACACAGACATACTTTCTTAGCACAACATCACACATTGCTTGCATCTCCCAATGACTCTCTTGATGTAAAACATCATATTTGCCTCATTGGTGCTTTATTCAGCATTTCTCTCCCATCAGGGAGTATCCATTTTCCCTCAGGCTTCGTGGCTCCTGATTCCTTACAGAAATCTCTCTTAAAAACTTTTTAGTTCTTTCTTAGTTTTCAACAATTCCCTGAATCCTCTCTGGATTTATTCTCAGTTTTCCCTCAGACATTAGATGCCTTAAATACCTGACTTCTCTTTCTACGTATTGTAATTTATTTTTCAATACTCCCAAGCCCTGCTTTCCCAGAAAGTTGAATAGCTTGTTAGTAGCTTCCTTCACAACTGTTTTCTCCTGTCCTGACAATAAACAATCATACACATTTTGTAACAGAAATTCCTCCTTGGGAGGTTGGAATTGCTCCAAAATCTGTTCTAGAACTTTGCCCAAATTAATCAGAGGCCCTGTAAACCCCTGAGGTAAAACTGTCCATATGTATTGTTGCTTCCGCCCCCACTTCAGAGTCTTTCCAGTCAGAGGTGAATATATCTTTGCTCTCAGGGCCTGAGAGCACTCCATTAATACCACTGTTATTCCAGTCTAACAATTTACTATTTGAATGCCCAATTTCATCATCAAATCCCTTCCCAACAAGTTAGTCCCTGCCTTGGGTACATACAATAATTGCCCAGAGATCATTTTATCCCCTAGTCTCAGCTTGGTACCCCCCAAAGGTGGCACTGTTACCCCAGCCCCTTCTACCCCCATCACTTGTTAGGGTTTCATTAGTTAATTTAATCCCTGATACTTTACAGGCCAGTAATGACCTAGCTGCCCCTGTGTATTGTGTTTGATGGCAAGGTTCGGGAGGGGGCTGCAGTGGCAGCCCCCACGAGGAGAATCCAGAAACCACCCCGTAGCAGATAAGGGACAATTTCATCCGGCCCCAGAGGGGCCCACCGCTGCCCAGAGCCAAGCCATGAGCAACACAGTCCGTGCCTCTGTGAGAGCACATCCACGAAAACAAACATACAAACAAACAAAAACCTGCTGCTCAACAGCAGCTGGGAGAGCGAGGAGTGAGAAACCTCCCCGCAGACACCAAAGTCAGCACAGACGGAGGGGGTGGAGGCGCTCCAGGCGCCGGAGCCGAAGCCCCCTGCGGCCTGTGGAGAGGCCCCTGGTGGAGCAGGCTGCCCCCCCTGCCCCCCCCCTTCTCGATACTTGGGAAACTGACCAAACACCACAGCAAATATACCAAAACTTCTAGACGGTTACTTAGATAATGCCTACATCCTCTTTCCCTGCTCATTCAACTTTCCCAACTCATTCAAAAAAACAGCTCTGTCAAACATTACATACCACACCTTTAACACCTTTAATAACCCTTTTTAACACTTCTTCCTATCTTTCTCCAGCCTGTACTTTCTCCAAAGTCTCAGTCATTAGCCAACTTAATTCCATACCTTTCTCCCTCATCCCATTTTCCTTCTCTCCTCCTTCTTCCACTCCGGATATTCCTACCTGAAGTGGCCAGCCTGCCCACACTTAAAACATCCTATCAAAGCCTGTCCCTGCTAAGATTCAGGTCACAACACGGGTAGCTTTCCTTGCCTGCCATTCCTTCATCTCTCTTCCCCTCTTTTCCATCCTGGCCCTGACTCCCCCTGAAGATTTTCTTCCTCTTTCTCCAGCCCTCTGCCTGACTACCTGCTACACTGTCAATACCATTAGTTTCACTCTCTGCTTTTCCTTCTCATCTCCCCTCTTGACACACACGTTCAGGGCCTCCCACAGGAGGGCCCCCAGTGACTGTTCACTACATCCCCCCCACCTTCTGGAGCATTTTCTGTGCATCTTGCCAGGCTTCAATCACAAAATGAACTTTCAAGAGCCCTTGGGATACCAGGTCCTCAGGATTCATCCCCAAGTACTTTCTCATTCTGACCCCAAGTCTCTCATATGATTTCTGTGTTGCACACTATTATTCTTCCAGCCAGGATCGGCAAGTGGTTATTTCTGCCCTGCCGGTATTACCCCTGGTCCTGGAGGATGAGTTCTTTCCCATTTTTGTATTGCAGCTCTCCTCCTGATCATTCCCATTTCTTTCCCTGTAAACAACATATTTATATACATAATTCCCCCTCCCCAAGAGTATAAGTTAGGCCCTAGGAAACTCCTAACCTCTCTGTTGGTAAGGAGGGGGGGGAGTTCACTTAAGAGGATACACAGATAGTGTTAGTGCTGTTAGTATCAGGGAAGGCAAAATTCTCAGTACCTCTTCTACCTTGTTCTAATTCTTTTACCAGTTTGGGGTACCTCCTGTTCCCAGAGCTAATGTTATCTATAGTTCCTGTCTCTTCTTTCGGAGAAACTGCTACAGCAGCCGCTGCTGCTGCAGCAACTTGGGGGTTATAAGGAGGAGGTAAGTTATCCAGAAGGTCCCATTTATCACTTGTCTCTTCCTTTTTCTTTCCCTCTTTATTCTGATTTTGCTCAAAACCAAATTTATTCCTTGTATCCAACAAGCTGCATACTCCGATTCTTCTTCCGAAAATGGAAATTTGTTATTAACATAAAAATTTAAGGCCTGACATACCCAATCTTTGTCAGACCCGTATTTTGGCCAAAATACTGCAGCTCCTTTAATTGGTTCTTTCGTCCAGACTGATACACAATATTTAACCATTTTCTTCCTATCTTTTTCCTTAGTTTTGGGGTTATTCTTCCAATTTCTCAACATCCTTCCTAAAGGACAGTCGGGAGGCACTCCCCCAGGGATATCTCCCTGTCCCCTGGAACTCATATTTCCCATTTTTCCTATCCTGGAAAATGGGGGTGTACTGCCAAGCACTTCCCCGTGCAAGGGCTACCGCACACCTATGAGTTTACCAGATTCCCTGGTGTACTTCCGAGCACTACCCCGTGCAAGGATTACCGCACACCAAATTTCCCTGGTGTACTGCCAAGCACTACCCCGTGCAAGGCTTACCGCACACCAAATTTCCCTGGTGTACTCCAAGCACTACCCCGTGCAAGGATTACCGCACACCAAAATTCCCTGGTGTACTCCGAGCACTACCCCGTGCAAGGATTACCGCACACCAAATTTCCCTGGTGTACTGCCAAGCACTACCCCGTGCAAGGCTTACCGCACACCAAATTTCCCTGGTGTACTCCGAGCACTACCCCGTGCAAGGATTACCGCACACCAAATTTCCCTGGTGTACTGCCAAGCACTACCCCGTGCAAGGCTTACCGCACACCAAAATTCCCTGGTGTACTCCGAGCACTACCCCGTGCAAGGATTACCGCACACCAAATTTCCCTGGTGTACTGCCAAGCACTACCCCGTGCAAGGCTTACCGCACACCAAATTTCCCTGGTGTACTCCGAGCACTACCCCGTGCAAGGATTACCGCACACCAAATTTCCCTGGTGTACTGCCAAGCACTACCCCGTGCAAGGCTTACCGCACACCAAATTTCCCTGGTGTACTCCGAGCACTACCCCGTGCAAGGATTACCGCACACCAAATTTCCCTGGTGTACTGCCAAGCACTACCCCGTGCAAGGCTTACCGCACACCAAAATTCCCTGGTGTACTCCGAGCACTACCCCGTGCAAGGATTACCGCACACCAAATTTCCCTGGTGTACTGCCAAGCACTACCCCGTGCAAGGCTTACCGCACACCAAAATTCCCTGGTGTACTCCGAGCACTACCCCGTGCAAGGATTACCGCACACCAAATTTCCCTGGTGTACTGCCAAGCACTACCCCGTGCAAGGCTTACCGCACACCAAATTTCCCTGGTGTACTCCGAGCACTACCCCGTGCAAGGATTACCGCACACCAAATTTCCCTGGTGTACTGCCAAGCACTACCCCGTGCAAGGCTTACCGCACACCAAATTTCCCTGGTGTACTCCGAGCACTACCCCGTGCAAGGATTACCGCACACCAAATTTCCCTGGTGTACTCCAAGCACTACCCCGTGCAAGGATTACCGCACACCAAATTTCCCTGGTGTACTGCCAAGCACTACCCCGTGCAAGGCTTACCGCACACCAAATTTCCCTGGTGTACTCCAAGCACTACCCCGTGCAAGGATTACCGCACACCAAATTTCCCTGGTGTACTCCAAGCACTACCCCGTGCAAGGATTACCGCACACCAAATTTCCCTGGTGTACTGCCAAGCACTACCCCGTGCAAGGCTTACCGCACACCAAATTTCCCTGGTGTACTCCAAGCACTACCCCGTGCAAGGATTACCGCACACCAAATTTCCCTGGTGTACTGCCAAGCACTACCCCGTGCAAGGCTTACCGCACACCAAATTTCCCTGGTGTACTCCGAGCACTACCCCGTGCAAGGCTTACCGCACACCAAATTTCCCTGGTGTACTGCCAAGCACTACCCCGTGCAAGGCTTACCGCACACCAAATTTCCCTGGTGTACTCCGAGCACTACCCCGTGCAAGGCTTACCGCACACCAAATTTCCCTGGTGTACTCCAAGCACTACCCCGTGCAAGGATTACCGCACACCAAATTTCCCTGGTGTACTGCCAAGCACTACCCCGTGCAAGGCTTACCGCACACCAAATTTCCCTGGTGTACTCCAAGCACTACCCCGTGCAAGGATTACCGCACACCAAATTTCCCTGGTGTACTCCAAGCACTACCCCGTGCAAGGATTACCGCACACCAAATTTCCCGAGACTCTTCCTTTCTCTCCCTTATCTCACGCTTCGTCCGTCTCCGGCCGCGCCCCTCGCGGAGCTACGGAACCGCGGATCAGGACTCCACACTCGCTTCGTACAAAAGTACGTCTCAATCACACATCACACATCACACAGAGTCTCACCCGACCCCCGAGGCAATACTTAATATTTCTTACCTTGGTCTGTGCACAGAGTTACCGGATCAATTCTTAAAACCCTGAGTGCCTACCTTCTTCCTTTTCCCCACTACTTCACGGATCCTGCCTCTTTAATCAGTCTCGGGCCCTCTGTCAGCTCTCCGCAGAACCGCCACCGTCGATGCACAGGACCGCTGAAATCAGCGGGGCATGCCTTCCTGCTGCTGCGGCGGTGGGGCTCCCCGGTAGGTGACTGGATCCCGGACGAGCCCCCAAATTGTGAGAAACACTCCGTAGCCAATAACTTAGGCTCAGGCGAGGATCTCAGTGAAGTAGTAATTTATTCGCGATTGCAATGGCGGGCGCCCCACAAGCAGGAGAGCGCACCTACTAGTTCCAAAAACACAGTTTATATACTTTTTGATGACAGGACCCTCCCCTGTTTCCCCACTGGAGTGGGTAATCCAGGTTCACAATCTACCTGATGCTTCACAGACAATGCCTGGCCTTCAGTTGCCGGCCTGTTTTTGAGATGGTAATGTTTTCTCCCCTTATCTGGCTTGACTTAACATAGTGATTTTCACCTGATTGCTCTAAGGAGTCTGGTTGTCTGCATTTTAGGAGGACACCTGCTGAGCTTTCTTATCACTGTAAGCATCTCTCAATACCACATTCCTTCCTTCTATACAATGTAACACTGCAAAAACAACATTTCTATTCCCACATACCCATGAGTTTTTTTCCCCCAACCCAGATGTTGTTAATTGGACCCTCTAACAGCTATCATCCAGATAAAAAAAAAAAAAAAAAAAAAAAACCACCCACAAAACACACATACATACAAAACAAACCATGACTGAATTGCCAGAAATCAGACTACACCTAGTTTTCTATGTAGAGTTAAAACAAGAGGATAAGGTATGTTACATCTCTGGTATGTTGTGGCATAAAGACCACACAGACAACAAAGTTCTTTTAGGATCACTAACTGCTACTTCTTTATTGATGACATAACTTCAAATCTCTCTTACTGAGGGCATAACTTCCTCTCTCATACTGAGGCCACAACTTCATTATCCCTTATCGAGGACAGGCTCCCTTCTTATACCATTCACCACCGAGTAGTACTTTTCCACTCACTATTCATTGGTCAACAACTTTGCCCAGCAACAGCAAACATCCAGCAACTTCCATGCCTTAACGGCTGGAGAACAAGCAGTCAGAGACTGCAAGGCGTCTCCTGAATCACCCTTCTTTGTTCCCTCAAAACTCTTTACATTTCTGATGGCCTCATCGTTAAGAGGCCGATGTTATCACCAACCATGGGGCTTGTCGACCCCCATGGCCACACTCCCACAGTATGTTGATATCATACTTAAGCACACTGATTACATTACAGTGCTGTTCTAAGACTACTTAATTCTCTCCCAGAGTATGAACATTTTGAGAGAAGATGAGACCCTTGAAGACTGATCCTGCAGTCCTTATTTAGATTTCAGGCTATCAGTTGAGCTACTGTCATTATCTAACATTCATAAAATGTTTAAATATTGTTTGAAATGTATTAATTGCAAGAAAGAATATACAGGTTGAAACCCCACAGATGAACCTTTCCCTTATTCCCACCTTTCCCTTTAAAGTAGCCCACATATGTCGAGGCACTCATCCTACACATTAGTAGCTTTCCAATGTTACTTAGAGAGAATCCTGGTTAACTGTCCCACAAGTCATTAAAATGGAGAAAAAAAAAATCTTTATAAACCTACTATCTCTGTTAAAAAGTAATTGTATATTTTAAGAAGAAAATATTTCAGATATTGATCTGCCTTTTTTTCTGACTGTAGAGACAATGTCAAATTTCTTATTTATTTACATTGTGTATCAGAAACTGAGCTTTCTAAATAAAAAAAACAAACTGTGGATAACTAGCAGTATTGTTACTTAATAAGTAAAAGACCAGGATCAAAGGACCTTTACTGATAAAAATCAGCTAACACCTGTGTAAGGAATAAAGCTTTTAAAAATGCAGTAGGATACATATGTCTCAAATGCTGAGATGTTACAAGTGGCTATAATTTACATCACACATTCTTCCAGAGTGAAACTAAAAACATTTCTTTAACTATTTTGGTTAAAAATCAAACCAAAATACTTGTGCGAGAAGAAATACTCTTAAAATGGGAAAGCAACCGATGTTGCTTGTCTTGCAAAGAAAACTAACTTTTAACTTCGTAAATAGCTTTGAATTTTCTTCTCCATCAGCACTAATGAGAAATGAAGAATGTATAAATATTCACTTTAGAACATTCAATAAGTTAGTGGAACTGGACAGGTCTGAAAACATAGGGGGAAACTTTACTTCTCTTTAGCATAATGGCATTATCATGTGGGAATAGAAATGTTGTTTTTGCAGTGTTACATTGTATAGAAGGAAGGAATGTGGTATTGAGATATGCTTACAGTGATAAGAAAGCTCAGCAGGTGACCTCCTAAAATGCAGACAACCAGACTCCTTAGAGCAATCAGGTTAAAATCACTATGTTAAGTCAAGCCAGATAAGGGGAGAAAACATTACCATCTCAAAAACAGGCCGGAAACTGAAGGCCAGGCATTGTCTGTGAAGCATCAGGTAGATTGTGAACCTGGATTACCCACTCCAGTGGGGAAACAGGGGAGGGTCCTGTCATCAAAAAGTATATAAACTGTGTTTTGGAACTAGTGGGTGCGCTCTCCTGCTTGTGGGGCGCCCGCCATTGCAATCGCGAATAAATTACTACTTCACTGAGATCCTCGCCTGAGCCTAAGTTATTGGCTACAGAGTGTTTCTCACAATCAGAAGGTGAAGAAAAAATACTAGAACCTGGAATGGATGTCAACATGTCTGTTTTCCTGACACTGGAAGTCTCACATATAATTAGACAGGTAATAAAAGTATGTAGTAAAGAGCGTCACAAAGACTTGTGTAACATTACAATTTGAGAATACATTTTATAGGTCTGGCAAGCAGTACTAAGTCCTTCTTTTTATCTAAGAGTTGTTAAGGAAATATCAATGCTTGTTAACAGTGGGATCTATTATTGACTGTTGAACATTCAGCTATTCAGAAAGAATTCCTAACATCTGCCACACAGCCTATGTCTCGGTGCTTGAAAAAGGACATGGTAAGCAATGCGTCAAGGTAATACACATTCTAAAGTTATCCCCAGGTTGTACTAAAGGCCACAACAAGATAAAGCTTCTATTGAGATTAGATTCTCTAACTTTTGGGGGGAGACGGTGCCAGGAACTGCATAACATCGGTTGAAGAAAAAGCTATCTGTAAAAGAACACATGACAAGTAGCTCAACACAAGCTCAAAAACAGATGAGTAGCTTGTATGCAGGCGTAGAAATATAACTAAAACCTTAGGTAATTTCTGAGACTTTACTCCTGATTTGGATAGATGAAGTTGGAGTGAACAGCAGTGTTCATCATTTCTATATTTCATATTTCAGTGTATCCTGGAGCAGGACATACCGCCCCCATTTCCAGCCCAAGAAAGCAACCACAACATTGCACAGATGACGTTCCTCCCCTTGCCCTGCCTCATCAAAGTCTGGTGTGCTAGTGGGGCTATTTTATATACACACAATCAATGAATTAAGATTCAATTTTGATTGCAGAAAAGATAGTCCTACAGAATCGTAAAACTCAGTATTTTACTTCCTTCCAAGAATTAACTGGTTAATGAATAGAGATGCTTGAACTGAAAATGAAAATTAACATTTGTCAAGACAAACAAATTACTAAAGCAAAACATTTCCTTTTAAATTAATGACAGCACCTTCCTGGGTGGTAGTCAGGAGCAACAGAAAGTTGGCTTTCCAATAAATAAAAAGCTCAGGAAGGAATTTAATGAAAGAGAGGGCCTAAATGAATATTACTCCATCAGAGCAGCTGAAGATTTGAAGACTAATGCTCTCAGCAAGAGATGCTAGAGCATTCCAGCTGTATGCAGACAACTGATGTTGTGAGGCATATTAACGCTATACAGAGTTGAGTTGCTAGCACTGACAAGTGATGAGTCATTAATGAATTTCAGGTAAAAATAAAAAATAAAAGTATGAGTGATAGTGGGAAAAAAAAAGCAACTTTGAGGGCTCTTAATGAAAGAAAATGAAAAAAACAGACGAACAATGCTTGAATCAGAGTGGATGTGTGAATGTGTATTTTAATTCCTCAAAAAACGGAAAAGAACACATCACAGGTCTAGTAGAAGATGAAGACAATTACAATAATTGACTGAGAAAGGACCAATTGTGTTATATGGGCCGATTGTGTTATAAAGAGAAGTAGAAACCTCAAGAGCCATATGTACAAACATCCATTTGCTAACCTTAGTCATGTTACCTGATACCTGCTAATCCAGTCTCAAATGATTCACTACACTTCAAACTCAGCTACTACAGCTGTCTATAAATAATAGTCTCTTAAATTCCAATAATTACGGACTTGACATGGCAATAAAATCCAAGCTGGACAAAAGCTACTGTAATTTTTTTTGAGCATTTGTCATGTACAAGAAAAAAAGTTTATGGATTTTACCCACTAGAAAACAGTGGAATATTCAATTTAAGCATACTAAAAGCAAACAGTTTTCAGTTCTTCATCAAAAACTTGGACTGTTTCAGAACAGAGACATTCCACAAAAACCTCTGTTTAGCTGAAGAGGCTATTTTTCAGTGAAAACACTTATTCACATGCTGGGCATAATACTTAGAAATATTTATACACAGTTTTGAGAAGATAAAGATAAGTAAAAGAAATTAAAGAGGCCTCTAATATCAAATAATGTCATCCTGCATAGGCACCAAAAGATTTTTGACCAGTAGCTTCTTAGCCTTTTTTTGATACACTAAGCAGCTTGACTTGAGTTCATGGGATCCTTCATGGTTCCACAAAAAACAGATCATTCTTAGAGCTTCTCTATTTAATCCTTTCCTTTTTTTTTTTTTTTTTCGTCTGTAAACTTTTGAGTATTGAGGTACAAGGGCCAGTTGCACGCAGTCAGGAATAAGTTACCTGTTTAAAAATCAAAGCTCACTTCCATTGCAGGAATGTAAAAAGGCTGACATTAGCCAACCTCCATTATGAAAATATTAAATCTCAATTAACAAAAAATCCAGTTTCTCCAAGTTTATAACAGCATTTATCTTTGCCTATGCTTTTATTGCTGCCCAATGTTTTTAATATTTTTCCCTTTTCAATGGGCTAAAATTTAGAATGAGGAAACATAAGACAGCAAGAGTTTATTTCATATTCAAGCCCTCTGATATACTCCTGGTTAAAAATAAATATTACACCACAAACCATGGCTTCTCACATGAAGGAAACAAAAACATCACTGGAGGAACAACCTGAAAAGCTTCACAAACTCTAAGAAATGAGACCCTTTCCAAAAAAACAGGTACTGTCAGTCTGCTTTTGTTCTGAGGTCTATCACAGGAGAGAATAAGAAGCAGAAGAGATGCTGGCTATGGCTACAAGTTCAGAAAGCTAGCCGTAAGGCAGGAAAAGCCTACTGCATGTTTCTCAAAAATGAGATGGACAAAAGGAATGTAAAAATTAATGAGTAGGGAAGCAGAAGGAAAGTTTGAGAAAGGAAAGCAGTATTTCCCCCTGTGACAAATCCATCTTTCACACTTGTCAGGGTTTAGTTTATTATGCCATATTGAAAGGAGCATGTGTGACTACCTATTTGTTGTTGTTGTTGTTAACATTCATCTGGATAAATGTATGTGGGAATAAAAATGTTGTTTTTGCAGAGTTACATTGTTTAAAGGTAAGGAATGGGGTATTGAGATATGCTTGAGATAAGAAAACTTAGCAGGCAACCTTGTAAAATGCAGACAACCAGACTCCTTAGAGCAATTAGGTGAAAATCACGGTGTTAAGTCAGATAAGCGAAGAAACATTACCACTTCAAACAGTAAAAAAGTCAAAAGAAATTTGAAATTTAACAGGTCGGCAACTGAAGGCCATGTATTGTCTATGAAGCAGCAGATAGATTGTGAACCTGGATTACCCAGTCAATGGGGAAACAGGGGAGGGTCCCAGTCATTGAGAAATTAAGTATGTAAACCGTACTGTGTGACTAGGAGGTGCGTTCCTACTTGTGGGACGCCCGCCATTGCAATCGCGAATAAATTACTACTTCACTGAGATCCTAGCCTGAGCCTAAGTTATTGGCTACAGAGTGTTTCTCACACTTTGGACTTAGGTTCTGAAGTAAATGCATATACCCATATTTGAATAGAGCACTGTGATCACAAGGGAAGTTTCAAATCCAAATGATAGCTTGGAGCCCAGCTCCTGACTGTACTTAAATGTAATATGAATCATTTACGGCCATGCAGGCCTTTGGAGAATCTCCTGATATTTCACTGAAGTTTCCTTTTTCTTCTAACCCTGGGGTTTCAGTCTACCAAAGTGACAGTATAATATTTTCTGCCATGGAAAGATATGTTTCCCTTTCAGTTTCTGTGCAGCTTTGCTAGTTGTTACATGTGAGAAACACTCTTTAGTGTTTCTCACCATTGTGCACAGGATCAGATCCAGGCACCGCTAAACAATTATAGAGTGAAAGAAGAAAAATACACATTTAGAGAGTACTTAGAGGAAAAAAAATATCTGTTAAGAAGCAAGCTGCAATTCAGCTCCTGAAGAGTTATTCTCAGGTGAAAATATACAGCCTGTGAGCTCAAAAAGTTCCTGGCAAAAGTAATTTACTCAAACCTGCAGATACGCATCACAACAATTTTCTTCTAGAAATTTCTGTAGTGACAACTGGGCTTTAATGAGCTGATTAAAATCAAATACAGTAGTACATTTGTACTACTGCCCACCCTTAGCGTTTGTGGAAAACACTGGCAAAGCAACAGAGGGGATCTTGAAGAGCAAGCTGCCAAACCCTGGATTACCTGTGTAAACTGTAAATAAGGAATGCCTTAGCCTCAGACTTGTTAATCCAGAACATTACATGAGCAGCGCATTTGTTTAAAATTTAAAATTTAAAAATACAGCATCTAGAGCAGCGTGATCTCTACCTTAAAATAAAATGTTAGCGGAGAACAAATATGGAAATACTTTCCAAAAGAACATTTGAAATAGACATTTGAAAACATTTGAGAACATTTGAAATAGAAATATATATATATATACACATATACACAATGAGGATTTCTTATCTAGAACTCCTTTAACTCCTTGAAAGTCTTACCAATAGGCTGAAAACAGTAGATCATAAAAATGGACAACAGTCTATTTAAAAAAATAAAAAAAAGATGATGACACCCCCCATTTCAGTCATTTCTTCATTTCTCATCTCACTGCTCTTACAGGCGATTTGTTCAGACAGTATAACCCTCAAGCATATAATATGTAAAGCAACAAGCATCAGTTCTCTGGTGAATTTTTAAACCTACACGAATCCAATTATAATTCACACTACAATAAAAAACTTCAGAGAATATCACTCATTCCATTTAGCTCACCTTAATACCTTTTTCCTCCTCATTACTCCCTGTTCTATATAACATATTGCAGAGCTGAACTTGATCAATATCTCAGTCTAAATCATCCCTGCCCTGTCAAATGGCCTTGATTTAGTAGATTGTAGAAGATTGTCATCCCACATTTGCTTGTGATGCTTTTGCTGCCTCATGTCTTATTACTCAGTGAAAATAAGCATCCTTTAATACTTCTCTAGCTTTTTATAAGCTCAGGTTATTAACAGAGGTGAGGGTATTGTTGTTGTTGTTTTGGCCTTATCCTACAATCATTTGATACTATGCATATAAATGCAGGCCAAGACAATTACTACAGGCTGCAGCAGATAGATATAATATAGATATATAATAGATATATTAATAGATATATAATATATAGATATAATTCAGAAAATATATAGATAAAATTCATATATAAAATATACAGATATAATATATAGATAAAATATATAGGTATAATTCAGATATAATTCAGAAAGAAATTAGCTAGCTGAGCCAGTCAGCAAATCTGTTCCTCTCTCTCCCCCATCATCCCCAGCTGTTTGCTACTGCCCAGAAGAGAAAGAAAAAGGATCAAGGAGACCTGATTAAGGATACTTCTGGAGAAGTTGGGTTAGCTCAGGCTGCTGATGAGCATCCACCGAGGGCTGTGCTCCTGATCCCTCCTGCTTGCAGTTGTTGGGAAACAACAAGATCATCTCAGCTGCTCTGCAAGCAGGCATCTCTTTACTGAAATGGTATAGCAAGTACCCATCGTCTGCATCCATATCACCTGCTACTGCAGGAAGGACAGCATCTCTAGTCTCAGCCAACAGCAAGTTGACCCAGCTGGTGCAACATAGCTATGTCTACACTGCAACCTCAAAACAAGACCTGCTGATTGAGTACTTATTATCTACCCAGAGAGCCCTCTAACTTAGCCCATGCATGAAAAGATGCTCCCTGAAATGCAAGGGGTGCCCAGCTCAGCCACCCCTTGCTCCCACCATCCTGGCAGTCAGTACTTATCAAAACAGACAGATGATGTTTGCCCATGACAGGGGGTTTGGATTAGATGCTCTTTTAAGGTCCTTTCCAACCCAACCCATCCTATGATTCTACAATCATTCCTGCAAGAAATGTGGGCAGCAAATAGAGATACAAGCAGCCTTGATTTGGGAGCACTTTTGGGCCTTGGGGCACAGCTGGACCATGTTAACTAATGAATATTATTGATATAACCTGTGGAGTTCCTGCTAATTTATGTTATTTTTTATGCTAATTTATATTTTAATTTCTGTTATCCTTAAAGAAGAAATGCTGACTTGCTTTGTTACTTTTGCCTTTATTAAATGTATCCCATTGGCCATCATTGTTTTCCTAGTACAGCAGTGTATTAAGGTACATGGGACTTCAAGGAAAGTTGTTCACTTAAAGGGTAAGGCCTCATTTTCCCTCAGGAGCTACCCAAAGATCAACGTTTCATTTACCATAACTATGGAAACAGCAGATGGAGAAAGCAGCAGGGAACAACACAAAGTGAAGGTGAAGAGAATATCCCAAAGATGGAAGGAAAAACAAAGCTGTTCTGGGATTGAGCAGACAAAACAAGTGCCCAAGCCACCAGAGCTGCAGAAACCAAAGGGCTCCAAGTTTAAACTCCACTAAAAGGGAAGATTCTACTCACAGTGGACACAGCTGGCGCATAAGGGCTTTAAATGCAAAATCTTGCCAGGAGTTCCTTAACTGAGCAGCCAGGCTGTATTGTGAGTTCTTGCAGCCACAGAGCTGTCATCTGTGCCAGCAAGCTATGAAGCACCAGTGGTGTCATGCTGTAGCCACAATTTAAAACTCAGCCTACTTTTTTTTTTCAAGCAAGTCACCTTCTGTCTACTGAACTACTTATCTGCATGCATTTTTTTAAACTTTTCATTAAAGTAAATGAAGAAGAAGATGTGCTGCAGAACATTCTTTGATCTGTAATATCACTGCAAACAGAAGAGATCCGTGAACTGTCTGGGTCAAACTATTCCTGGAATCAAACATTTTTTTCTACACAACATTGATTTCTTTTCATTTTACAAATACTCCTGCAGAACAGAAGTGAATTTTGATTTGCTGTTGCATACAAAACTGCATATAGGCATCTCCTGTTAATATCCCACAGATCCATTATGCAGTAATAAGCATGTGCAGGTCAGGATTTGACATCAAGAGTCATTTCTGGAAATGACTCTCCCTTCCTTTATACTTCCATGTTATTTCCCTTTGTTAAAAGAACTTGTTTGAGCAGTGGGAACTTAGGAGATGCCTATCATGCTGTTAAGAGAAAAGTTCACAGCACTCATACATGAGAAGCTTTACTTCTTGCACAAATGTTTTTGTCTCTCTGCCCACCCTGTAATTTTGTTTAATGTTTCGTTTGTAAGTAAACACAAAATGAATATTTAAGAAATAAGAAACCACCAACAAAACAAGCAATTTGATACAAATCCAGCTGAAACATTTTCACAGAAACTATTGCATAGATTTAAAGATCAATAAATAAGAAGCTGGAAACCATGAATAAGCAACTAATCCCCATTACACACCACCTCCAACACCTACTGGAGTTGGACTCATGGAGGAACAGCTGAATGCCCGGAGGGGCAAAAATCACAATTTCTCATCTTTATCACTCTCTTTTTGTAGTTTGTTCAACATTAACTCACATAAACTCTTTACTGTCCAACAGCACTGAAATGAGCAGGCTCTGTGGGAGACCGAATGAGGCATCTGAACCCTCTGTTACATTAAGAGAGATCTGGGGAGAAAAGGATTTTCCTCAGTAAGATATATGCACATACTATAGGAATAAAGACATAATCCTCCATTGCCTAGAGGGAGTCACATTTCATTAGCGTAGTTTTATATTTTTCATCGCACTCCATTAACAGTTAAGAGAAGGCTTTAGAAGTTTCATAACTAAATCATCAGGTGATGGCCATCAGTTTTAGGGCCAGAAGGAACCTATACTCGAGTACTAATTTCCATGATCACTAAAGGATCATTACGTTAAAAACAAGGCAAAAATGGTTGTCTTGAATTCTACTAGGGTCAGCATTTCAGTACTTCAAAGCAAAACTTTCAAGGGTATTTATCTTTATAGGAAGATGTAGCTTTCTAAGGGAAAACTGGGAGAGAGCTATACCAAAAACTTACCTGAGTGATTTTAGGAAGAGAGGAGGGGAGAGGAGAACAGGAAAGGAACAGCTTAATGTTTCTAACCGTTCCCTAAGTATATATTAGAAAGGGCTCTCTGGGTGAGTCATTGTGTGGGTGATTGGCAGAGCGCTGCCAAGTGGAAGAACAGCAGGGGCAGAGGGAGGTTACACAAACTCATTGATGGCTACTTACATAAAGAGGAATTACTACACAGCAACCTCTCTCCTAGTGGTACTACTATCTGGAAAGTTGCACAGAGGCTGGCTCTCCACTACAAGTTTTACTCCTTATATTTACCTACCATTGGGGTTTGAGAGGTAAATGCCAGTTTTGATTGGTATTGGTAAATTTTTGAGCTTATATGAGTCAAAAAATAAACTCTTTTGCATCACACCCCTTTTCCCCAGTTTCTTATGTTCCGAGTGTGTAATGTCCATCAAAAACAATATTCTAGCAAAATGCAGTCACTATCTATACTACAGCCACCCTTCTAGTGGCAAATTTGAAATATGTTGCTTTCCAGTGATAAAAAGCCTTGTTCCCTCTTCTTTTAAAATTCCAGTAGATTTTGGAAATGACTCTCTTTTTGCAAGCCTCTGCTTTCTGTTAAGGTTTCTGTAATTCTTTTTTCCTCTCTCAGACTAGAAAATCCATGACTCTATTTTTCAGACAAAATCCCAGTAAATTAACGTATGTCAATTTGCTTGTTCTTTTCATCCTTCCTCTTCAGTCTCAGACAACTGTTTGGCAATTTTATTTGGATCCAGCAGCCACTTTTTTATGGGGAACAAAAGCTATTTTCCAAGTTATTGACCTTGGTAAAGGTTTACAAGATTACAGTACTCCACCAAATAGCTGTGAAAAGATGCTCCTCGGTGTAAATAACAAAGAGCATGCCATTAATTACCAAGACATAGGGTTATTAAAACATAAACCACGCATCTTTCCCTATTTTATGGATAGAAGACATTCTAACTATTTTCAGGGTAGAACAGGGACTGCAGGATTTATCTCTATACACTCCAGGCTTAAAGCAGAATACAGACCTAAATATATTAGCATCATTTCTTAAACCAT
Organism: Anser cygnoides; assembly: GCF_040182565.1. NCBI lineage: Eukaryota > Metazoa > Chordata > Aves > Anseriformes > Anatidae > Anser > Anser cygnoides. The sequence continues at coordinate 69,773,640 of NC_089874.1, forward strand.
GAAACTCTCTTCCTTCTTGCCATGTTTCCCCCCTCCCATGAATTTATTAATTGCTCATGGAAGAGAAGAACCATAAAACTAACAGAAAACTAAATATGCTGCTAGCTCTGGTAGAAAAATACTCAGGCAAAATATATTCATAACATTTAGACAAACCAGCAACATGCAGCAACCACCTATATTTCTGGCAAAATAGCTATCCCAGCACTATCCCTCCAGTTCTGACTGCTTAACTCCTTTGGAGTTTGCAGCTTCCTACAACAGGAGGAGGTTCTGGTCACTATGCCAAATGCTAGCCAGGAAGGCAGTTCAAATGAAATAAAGGCTCCCTTCTGTGTGCTGATGGAAGTTAGGGAAAGCTGAAGCAGTTCCCACAGAAATTCCAGAAATGATCCTGGTGAAAATCTTGGGGAAGTCATTAGAAATAGAGCTCTAGTAAAATTCTTAATAAAGATCCAACAAATAATTAAACAGGTTCTAGAAAATCACAATAGTATCTACACCAGCCAATGAAAGAAACAGAAAAAATACCATTCACACTCAGTGGAATAAGCAAAGTTGTTCTTAGGGCCAGAATCTCATGAATCTGCTAGCATTAAGTCCTCTCCACCACCTTCATGTCCAAAGTTTTAAATCCCTCCAACATCTCCCGTAATCCTTTTGGTCTACCTGGAAGCACTTTAAAATCTTCCTCAAAGCAGTTTTAAGGAGCTGTACTGGGAAGTGCAGGTAAATGACTCAGCAGTACAAGTGTTAAAAGAGGATGAGTGAATGCAGTATAAAATTCAAGGTGCAAAAAGCCATGTTTTCATGCTAAAGAGAGCAGTTCTCCCATGCACGCATCTGTAGAAGGCAATGAGTAAGAAATGTAGAGTTGGGCCCTGAATAATATTGTTAGCCCTGTTCAACGATAAAGGTAATTTAATTCTTAAACAGCCAAGCTTAATACCACAATTTAATCTACCAAAGAACTAATATTACTACTATGAGATTCATTTCCAGTTAATAGACTTTTTTTCAATTAAGTTGTACCATCTCATGTAAATATATGAGCTTCATATCTTCCTCATGTCACTGTGTTTATAACTCTTTAAATGTCAGAAAGTCAGCCAATTTTATTTCCATAATTTTGTTTCATTTATAGATTTCAAACTTTTCTCCACTGTCTCAAAAGTTTTATTATTCCTATTTTACATATGAACAACCTTAAACTTTGATTAAATGATCTGGCTCAGTATCACATAGTAATAGTGATACTGTTAACAGTCTTCCTGGTCTTGGTTGGTCAGGTTGAATCTCTTCTGATAAGACAACATTCAATAATATAGCAGTCATATTGATTAGCTATTGCACACAAATTTGTGTGTGAAGCCTCCATCTGGAACAGCAGATATCAAAAATATCTCAGGAGAGAAAAATATTTCTTAGTGCTCGCTATTCCATTACTTGAATAACAAGTATAAAACTAAAAGCTTGTCTTCAATTGGATATACATCATCAGTCACATTTCATGAAACGCTAAATTTGCAATAGAATCATATAATCATTAAGATTGGAAGAGACCTTCAAAATCATTTGGTCCATCCATCACCCTACTACCAATGCCACCCACTAAACCATGTTCTTAAGCACTACGTCTAACCTTTCCTTGAACACCCCCAGGGACAGTGACTCCACTACATCCCTGGGCAACCTATTCCAATGTCTGACAACTCTTTCTGAGAAGAAATGTCTCCTAATTTATAACCTAAACCTCCCCTGGCACAATTTGTGTATCCTCACAGAGTAGTCTGGAAATGAGTGTCTGTGGAAGACTGCTGGGTGTTTACTGGAGACTTTTAAGGGAAAACAATTAATAAAAACAAGTATAAATTTGTAACACCAGAGTCTGAATTGCCAATGGAAAAATTTTAAGAGTCTGAAAAATGAATAAAGTCCTTTACCTAAGAAAAATAAAATACAATCCTCAAAAAACTACAGACCTTCCAAGATTTGTTTATAAATTATCTGAAAGATGAAAGACATGAAAAAGTCTTGGAAGAAGAAGAAAAAAAAACAAACAAAAAAACAAATATTAGAGAGAGTCTGGTCCAATGAACGTAAATACTACACAAAGAAGTTGAGGTCTAAGTTACCTTACTGCATAAAGTTTTTGCTTATTGTCTGTTGAGAAGACCTGACTCTCGGGCTGGACAAATTCAAGCCACAGCACACTACCATGCATACTAGACTGGGCTATGGGAAAGAATTATCATGTCTTTGTTGTAGTTCAGTCCTGACGAGTGAAGGAGCTGCAGCTGGCAGGAGAAAGCCTGATGCCATTGGTGAACAACCTGTCTAAAACAAGATAACGCTATGATTAGTGCAAGAGAGAGTAACTTCAGAATCATTTAAATCATACCTTAAGAGGGTCACAGCACCAAACCTGTGACACATATGCTGACAACCTAAATTAGTAATTAACTAATAAACTACCGTTAATAAAGTAAGCAATGTTTAATTTTTAGGTACAGGATATAAAATTTCACTGATGCTTGCTACTCCAGCAAAGTTTAAAGATGTCACCTGGGCATTTAAAGTTGTTCCATTGTCTCTTAGCGTTTTTTTAAAAATATCAACATACTGCTCAACTCTGTTTTAGTTTTCTGTGTTTACAGTATCCTCAAGCTAAGGAGAAAGAACACACTAGAAATATAGTCTAGGACCATTCAGATCATTATTCACACAAACCAATATACGATTTCCATGTGTTTCTATTCCAAAGAACCACCTGTTATCAATCACAGGATGACTAAGAGCCAATGATTGGATTTACTGTGGAACAAGACAGATATGATTGTTGATGTAACTGGAAAGATATTTCCAGTTGAAAGAGAAAGATTAGCCAGCATCCTGAGACATCTGGCATACTGAGTGTAATTTTGGCCATTCATATCCAAGAAAATAATGAATTTACACTGAGGCAGTAGCAGAGAAGGGCAAGAAGAACTTCAGAAAAATTACAAGTGTCTTACAAGAGGAGATTGCAAATCCTCAATTTGGTCATATGGCAACTCAGGAGAACTATTACTGCTCCCTATATAAAACATATTTTACCAGATAATATATATTATATATTTTACCAGATAAAACTAATAGATAGCACTACCAGTCAAGTGCATAAATGGGTGGTAAATTGCGTTTAGGAAGTACCTATCAATGGCTGACATTCAGACTAGTGGGATTCTGCACTGGTCTGCTCTGGGTCTGAGGCTAGTCAGATTTACATTAACGGTTTGGAGAAGATAACTAAGAAGTGTTCATTTAATCTGCAAATTCAGCAAGTTAGAGGGGTGGCAAGCATATCACAGAAGAGGAAGAGAAATCAAAACTGTCTTGAAAATACAATAATGTCTGAGGGTAAGAAAAGGGATGTAATCCAGTAAGGGAAATACAAAGTTCTACACATAGGCAGGGATAATCAGCTGTTTAAGCACCATGTAGGGAATGTCTGGCATTGATACTACAGTAAGGAACTAAGACACCATTGTCAATCATAAGCTGAACATGAGACTAAAATTTGTTTTAAAAGTCCATATGGGAATGTAGTAGGAGTATTTCCTGTAAGATGAAGCAATTCTGCTTTATCAGTAAGGTGCCATCTAGCAAAGAGTTAATATAATTCACGAAGGATATAGGCCAATTAAAGGCAGTCTGAAATACAGTAAAGAGAATTTTTAGACACCTGGAAAAAATATCCTAGAAGAAACTGTTGAATTCAGATATTTGAGTTTAGAGCAGGGACAACTGAGGAAAAACATGATAATACTCTTCAATATTTGAGATGTAGCTCTGCTGAGAAAAAGATAAATATTTAGCCACACAGGATAAATATTTTTCCACACAGAGGTGGAAAAAGGAATTCAGGACTCATCTGCCAAGACCTATGTAGAAAATATGTCCACCATCAGGGAAGGGGATGAAATTCCAGTTCCTTCCTGCCACAATCACCCAGTCCTCTCAGAGAACCCATTTAGCATTGACTCATCACTGGCCAAAATAAGTCTCTGTGGAATAGAAACACATGGAAGTCATGTATTGGTTTGCAAAAGGCTTGTATTAGTTCTGCAGATTTCTGATAGGCAAAGAGATGAAAGATTTCCTTTGGACTCCTGAACATATTCTGTGTTATATTTAGCTTTTGCCTCATCTTCTTTCAAAACGAATTCTGCATTTTTGAATGAGATGTACCAATCTCTGCTTAGAATGCCTGACTAAACAGCTCTTGAGAGCTCAGAGACCAGAGCCTGGGAGGACCACTCTCTCAAGCCTTACTACTTGCCACCCTCTCCGTTTCTGTGCCACCAAACTTCTGGGTGACAACCCTGCTGCTGCAAAATGTGCCACCTAGTGAATCCACCCAGCCCAGCACCGTCAGGAGCTCTCCTGCAAACACTGATGGGTACAGCAACACAGTGCACAGTTCTCCAAAACAGTATATGGCTTAACTTATACAAAGTGGCTGGGTGGTGCTCCAGAAACACCTCTTAAGTGACAGTCCTCAAGCTGTAGCTGTAATTACCCTTCTTTTCAAGGACTTCATTATGGCTATGGGGACAAACTCTGATTCAGCCAGTCTGAGAAAATATACAATAGGTTTTTGTATTTTCTCTAGTTCTCATTATGATGGCCAATCTAACAGATCAGTGTCTTTTGGTCTCTTTCTCTAGCAAAGCAGCCCTGTTATCACCCTGGGGAAGCAAAATCCTCTCCAGCAGCAATAAACCTGGCTATTAGTAGGGATCTGAACAATTGTTTTGCTTTTCCTGCCCTCCTGCTGGAAACTCCTTTTCAATCTATCTCATTTGCACATAACCCTCTATAAAACACCCACGCAGTGGCATGCCTCTCAGTCATCCAAACAATATTGATATTTCCCAATTCTCTGCACACCCATTTTCTCATCTGATTGTGCCAGCCACCATGGAGCCAAAGGCAGTTAACAGCAAGGATCAGAAGCAGCAAATTAGAAGTGTTTTCCAGTTTCTTGCAATGAATATTTCATTTCTTCTACATCTTTAGTTTCACCATTCAGTGACGAATCCCCAGCTGGGGAAAAAACAAGGTAGTGTATTGTTGTAAATCACAATTGTTCCTCTGACATCAGCTGAGGACTCAGCAGAATTTGAGAGGAAAATTTAAAAGACAAAATAAAAATATAGTAAAAGTCTAAAACTGAATAGTTTTATACTGGCTAGATGCAACAGTACCAGAGACTTTCTTTAGTACCAATCTAGTTGGCTGTTGTCCAGCTTAGATAGACCTGCTTCTGTCAAGAGTCTCTACTGGGAGAGCAGCTCAGGAGGAAGTCAATGCCTCCTCAGCACTTGGGTTAGCACTGCCTATGGAAGGAAAAACAGAAACATGATAATGGCGTACCTACAGGTCATACATTTTTTCCCCCAGACATGTCAACAAATGCAGCTGTAGCTCTGTTAGCACGGATACACCCGATGGTGTTTCATAGCCACTTCTGCACCCTCTATTTTCCATCCACAAGCACCATCACTGGGATGCTCCATGAAGACTCTCTGCCTAATGCTCAAAGAATTTCTCCAGAAGAAACAAAATGCACAAGAGGAAGAAGCAGTGACTTGATTCAGAAGACAGGTTCCCTACCATGAAGAGACGGAAATGGTTTCTAGATCCCAGATTCTTCTCAAACCATCAGAAAGGCTGATAGACTTTTTTTTTCCATATGACTTCAGGATTTTGATTATTTTGCCACATGGCTTATAATTATTGCAAAACTATCTCAACTCCTAACTGAGAACTCATGGCATTATACAGTTTTGTGGCTAATGGAACCCATCTCACAGAGCAAATGATTACGTTAACAAACCATCTATTCATATATATTCTTGGCAGTGTTGGCTCTACCTTGAGCTGCGTTTACAAACCACACTGTCATACCAATCACTGCTATGAAAATTTTCTCCTGTATATGAACTTTTTCTGGGTGAATCATGTTTTGTCTGAAGGACAATACAGTCTCAGAGCAGCATACAGTTATTACCAAACATTTTAGCAGTTCTCAGCCTTTCACTGGAACTCCCAGTGTTTCAAATTTGTGGGAGTAGCACAGGAAAACACTTGTGTGGCTAATATCTAAATTTTTTTTCATCAAATAACAAAATATTTTGGAATAAACTCAAAAAAAATCTAGCAAGGTTAACAGCAGTATAATCAGGTTAGCAAAATATACTAATCTGCTTAACTGGTGTAAAAATGAACTGAACTTGACTGACATGTATCAAAAATTGTATGTATTAAAATAAAATGGGAGCCACTGACACAATAAGGACTTTTAGCTACAGCTAATGACAGCTGAGCCTGTTGACATACTAGCATGAAAATCTCAGTAAGAACTGAAGACTACTCATGTAATTTGGGAGCAGAGAAAATAATATTTTAATGAAAAAGGCATTGTAGGATGTTCAAAAGAATATGAAGCAAAATGGGGCAGTTAGGCTGTCTAAATGGCTATTTAACTACAGATGCAGGACTAACAACTAAAACTGTATCTTTAACTGCGTACAGCATGTTTAACTATGTAATGCAGCGAGAAGGCTGCTATAATGTTACCTACTTCTGCAGCTTGATGGGTAGTTACAGCTTTTACCTCAGAAATGTCATTTTAGCTCTCCAACCTCCAATAGAATATTCAATCTTTTGGCAGTAAGAAAAGAATTAACAGCAACTTTCCCTGTTCATCTTCCTCCTAGATAAGAGAAGCCAGCCACATCCACTCAAGCAAAAACATTTGCGAATGAGGATAGATACAGAGAGAGCTGTTCTCCTAATCTTTTACTTTGGATGAATTGTAGCACAGTGTTTCCCATTGCTCCCACCACTTGTGGGCCTGCAGCCCACACCCTTGTGGTAATTGCTCGCACCCCTTGTGGGACTGAGGAGACAGAAAGAAAGGGTGAATATGACGTCCAGATGGGTGCTGTCTGATGAGATGATGTTGTGCAATTAACGAAGACTCCTTCACAGCTGAGGAACCTGAAATAGGTGTTCAATAAAAGGCCAGAACTGCTGTTTGGGTTTGACACACACTTGACAAATTGCTTTGCTTCGTGGAAAACATGAAAATAAATAATTGATTTGGAATGTGTAAAAGCAAGAAGTGCCACGCAGTCAGGTAGTGATGGATACCATGCTCTGCAATGCTCTTGCATTCAGGTCTAGACACTTGCAACCCTTAGCCTTTACTTATGATAGTTGTACTAATTTGAGCGAGGGAGAAAGGGTGGGTCACAAGGCACAAAAGTCATGTCTATTAGCTTAATAAAGGTCCTGTGCCAGCCTTCAACATATCTATCCTTGCAGCTCAGAGTCAAACTCAATGTAAGTATTAGCCAGCAGTTTAAAGTTTTTGAACCCATAAGGCTGCATTCCTAGACATTATCCTTGGAGATTTCAGTAAAGCAGAGGAAGAAATTACCCTACCTCTCCCATCCTTCGGCATGGCTTTCTCATCTACTGCCTCTGACCCTTGAGCAGATGTGACTCTCCTACCATGCACACAAAGGGGCCTTCAACGGATGAAGCCTTCCTTCTACTAAAGTACCTCTTTCCCATTCATGGAATGAGCTTGCAAGGCTTTAAAGGCAAAATAGAATGAATAATTTTTACCATGGAGCTATGAGACTGCCTTCTGCTATATCTAAATCAACTAAATGCAAGCAAAGTTACTTAATTATATAATGCCATTCTTTGTAAGAGTGCTACCCAGAAAGATATCCTGAATGTCACCTGACAGCAACTGTTACCTTTCTATTAGACTTATTTTGTGTAACAACCAGCTTTAGCACTTTACCACAGGTCTGTTTGTCATATATGCATTTAATCATGTTTTTATTTTTTTCCCCTTGGAATAGTGTAGTCCACAATTTCACTGAAGAGGTTGCACTGAGGAAAAGCAGTCATTTCTTTTTTCTCTCACTCTGTAATAGTAGCATTCAAATTGCAGCTGGGAAAGGGGATTATACAAAAATAGTTTTTACTCAGAAAGGTAGTCTGATTACTGCGGGGTGATGTCTTCTGACAGTGCACTCAGCTTGTTCTAATATTAACTAGATAATGCATTGTTTTTGAAGAACAAAATAGCAAGAGAGTCCAAAAAGAGTAGGAAGAGGTTTAGCAGCTCACTAGATTCCAATGTATTTTCAATGTGGTACTTTAACAGGCTGAATTAAACACTGCCAAACTGTTCACTGCCACAAAATCATTAGGACTGTGCTTCTTTACATCAAGCAAAGACTGGCCCGCCCACAAATGGCACGATGCATCTTTTCTGGGGGTGAGGGAGTGAAGGGCTGTTATTCTAAAGACACCATACCAGGGACTGAACACTATTCCATTTTTATATCATCAACGACACTTAAAAGATAGGAAATAAAGGAATTGTCTACCCCCAAATGGCAATCAAAACCAAACCAAAAGCAAGCCAGATTTGCAGTTTACTTACAGTATTCTTGATAGAGATTTAATTTCTTCAGAGACTGATGACCACAGGGAATCCCAGAGTCAGAATACTTTGGATTTGCCCAAAAATTAGAGAGAGAAATGTTGCGGGTTAGAAAGCCCTGCATAACGCAGAATGAGCCACTGCATGCTGCAGTGGCTGGTTAATGTCCTGGGTCTCATCATTCCTCCAGGAACAACTTTTACACTTAGTCTATACTTCCATTTCAGTACTTTGTGGTATTATTAACTAAGCAACATCCATCATTTGTAGCCAATCATTGATAACAAAAGGTTTAAGGAAGAATAAACTGGATGAATACTCATGCCACTGGAGTTATCAGCTTAGGTCAAATTTGGAATTAAGGTGTTTTTCATCTCACAGGTTATGATATGGTAATTGCTTAGCTCCACTGACAGCAGCAGAGGTCCAGATTATGTGTTCGATAAATGTTGTTTATGACTTTGTCCCATTGCAATCCTTTGTCCCATTGCAATCCTCTTGGTCCATGCTATGAAGAGGAATTAAAAAGTCACTATAACAAACCTTATTCTTAAAAACTCCCTGTGAAGTTGAGTCTTCTCAGGTAGACTAAGGTTTCTTATTAGAAGATTGTAACGAGTACAGAACCTGAGGTCAGCTGGCTGAGACTTTTCTACCTCCATTGTGGCTAAAAAATTTCAAATACTTTTATCTTCAACTTAGACAGAAACCTGGGGGAGGAGGGCAGTGTCTCACCTTGGATTCGTACTTTTTCACCACTTATTCAAGGGCATTTTTTCCCTTTCATATCCACATGCCATATCCATGTAGTTTTAGGGGGAGTTATCTGCCGTTGGGATCAAGAGTAGATGTGGGCACATTTTTTAATTAATATATTCAGACATTGGGAAATTATCTTTATTGCCACTCCCTCCTGTTGCCATGGTTTCCAAACACACAATGGTATTATTAATGTTCAGCTTAACACTTCTAATGAGTACCTGCTGTTCCCTGTGGGTCAGGTTTTTTTGGATTTATTTTTTTCCTAACAAAACATTAATTGAACCATGGATTGCAATTAGTGTTATTAACTATTTGAAATGACTGCCCACCTTTTGCCCTTCATTTGACATTTAATTTTATTTTCAAGAAAATTCCATTTATTCTAGATGGAAATCAAAACAACTCTTCAGCCCACAGTCCTCAGTATACATAAGGGAGACTAATTAGTAAGTGGAATAAAGCAAATTGAAACAACAAGTTCAAAATAAAGCAGGCAGATTCAGTATTTCATAACAATGAAGTAGGACAGCCCTTTCTGCATACGAAGTAAAACATTATTTTTCCTGTGGAAACAACAGAAAGTGGAGACAGAGACAGAAAGATTTTTCTAGAACAAGGATATGAAAGCATTTTGAGCATGCCTGCCTCAATTCATTTAGGATGAAGAGATTCACCAACTTCCTTCACAATAGAATTGGCAACTTAAAGCAAGACATGTTCATGAAAGGAAGTTTGGACTACTTTTCTCAAAAAACAATAGCCTTTTACTCTGATTGAAAGTATTATAAAGACCAAAACCTGCCAACATTTTCCAATAAAATACTTTCTCGTTGCAAAATGCTAATTCAGTGAACTGTACTCAAGGAAGAGAGATTTAACTGACAAGTTTGTGTAAGAACACATTTAAGTATTTCATTTAAACCATATGATTTCAGCTAATACAATGAAAACATTTTGTTTGTGTGCTAAAAACTCACATTTCTTTTGGAATCCCCCTTAACATTTTTTATTTTTTTTTCCCCATTTGGGTCATACTTTCCAATCATATAATTAGGCAAAAAGTTTTGGCCAGTTCTGATCTCTATATCGTCTTTAATTTTCAAAGCCTTCTTTAAAAATACACTTTTGGTGTGTTTAAATAATGAAGATCTTCCTTATAAGCATTGCCTCCAGTTCCCAGCTACCCTCATAGCTTCCACACACCATCACACATCCTGTGATACTAAGTGCTACAAGCACAAATTAAAGCTGCTAACTCCTGGATAAGCAAAACACTCAAACAAAAAAGTTTTTTTCTGGATTTTTTTTAAACAAACAAACTCCTTCACCAGGATCTTGACTGTTTAGTTCACCCATCTCTGCTTTGCCTATTGACTTCTGAATCTTGACAAAATTCAAGCAATTTTGACTCAGAAGGAGATCTCAACCATATTGAATATTTCTATCTTTCTATCTTTCACAAAAACAAACAGGCAGATTGAAATAGGACTATTTTAGTGCTGCTATCAAGGAAATTATTGCATTATGAGAGTGCAACTCATTAGTCAGCAGAGAATCCTTAGGGAACCTTCATGTGTATTTTAACCATAGGAAACTTTCATTCTGAGCTTCTGCCTTCTTGACTGACACCTCAAGACAGTGAGCTTTGGGACAGCCTGTAGGATGCTACTTCCATAATTCCACTGCTCATGAAAGAATTCATAAAGTGAGATAAGAAACTCCTTGCTTGTAGTTACTGAAAGTCAGTGCTGCAGCACACTGCTTTGCTCCAGTGGCTCTTCCTACACTGGAAAGCATTTTGCTTTGACAAAGAGATAAATGGGGAAGGGGAAAAACATGGCATAATGCTGATGTGAATAAATTCTGGTGACTTAAAATTATAACGATGCCTCTCTTTATGCCTCCCAGAAATAGAAGGATTTATAGCTGCTTTATAGCTGCAGTAAATCAAGCAACAGATGAAGATGTGCTAGAAATGGTAACAAGCTGAGCTGTTTCTGTGGGGGGACTGGGAGCGCAGATTCAGATTGCTGACATGTATTCACAAAGTGAACGTGGAGAGCTCTGGCATGCTCCTACCCATGAAATAAACCCTAGCCACATCATTTGGGCAGGATGGGTAGGAAGGAGCAGGTGGCATAGCTGCTTCTTGCTCACAGATGCCAAAGCCAAAGGGATGGAGCATTCCTTCTGCTGACAGCAAAAGAAAAGAAACAGAGAAATCTGCTACTAAAAAAGGGAAGGGAAGGGAAGGGAAGGGAAGGGAAGGGAAGGGAAGGGAAGGGAAGGGAAGGGAAGGGAAGGGAAGGGAAGGGAAGGGAAGGGAAGGGAAAGGAGAAAAAAATGGGGGAAGAGGTTAAATTTATTAGTTCACTGAAGAATTCTATCTTCCTATCACGCAGAACAGATATGCTTACCTAAATGTCAAGATATACATTATGACATTATAGACTTCAGAACAGGATGGACTGCTCAAGCATAATGAGAATAACTGAACTCTGTTGATCTTTGCATGTTGTTTTTCATTTTCTGAAATACTTTTATCTATCTTTGTATAAGTAGGTACATATTTATAAAATGCATATCATATATATGTTACATACACATAAATATTAAAATATTTTTTCTCCTTCCTTCTTAAATAGTATGTTTTCAAAGCAAAGGAAACCTAACCATCAGAAGGAAATCAGTCATACCTCCCTTAGGCCCAATACATTTATCTTGTTAAATAAAACACCTTTGCAGGGGGGAAAACATCCAGAGGGGTATAATTCTCCTCACATGTATTTTTCTGTTAGAAACCCTGCATTGATCTCCAATCTCTGAATGGATTGCTTTGTTGATCAGTTTGAGAATTGTCAGGAGTTAGACACCAGTCTTACTTATATAATGTTTTTGAAGTCCCTTTCAGAAAGTCAGGTGTGTTCTTTCACTTTTATATTTCTCAGTGGCAGAATAGTTCCTAGAAATCTTCAGTTACAATTATGCAATCCCTGTTGTATTCTAGTCATGTCCTGGGCAGCATCTGCCCTACTCCATCTTCTTCACAAGGACTGAAAAATGATTAATTGAAATTTAGTAAGTTTTTAGATAACTCATGACATGAAATGGAACACAGCATAGTCTCTTGGCTGAACTGTTCGACGGAAGTGAACAAAATAAAAATCAGTAAGCATTATTTCCATTACTAGAACTGGCAGTGCTGACAATACATTGTGAGAGCTTGTCCTTCCAGCAATGACTGGCTATTTCATCCAAAGTAAATATTTTTAGGATTGTGATATAAAAGAGCACTTTTACAGATTCAAGTACTAATGAATAAACAACATTCCAAGGGTTTTTTTTTTTTAATATTTTTTTGCAGTTGTTTTTTTGTAAGTAGTTGCATTATACCAAGATGAGGGTGTATGGGTGTATGCTCTGACCATAATACCCTGCTTTTAGCATGCACCTCCACTTGTACTGATTGCATGAAATAAGTAAATGTATGCTGATTATATTTCACTGTGGGAGAAAATACAACAGTTACGGAATTAAAAAAAAAAAAGTCTAAACTATTTAAAAAGAGATCATCTGCATCTAGCTCTCACACAGCCTTTTATCACTGAAAGTTGATAAAATTCATAACTAGCCCAAAGAAATGCTCACCGCTCCATCTCGACATGGAGGGTGACTGTACCCCATCAAAGCTCATCTTCAGCTATTTTTGAATACTGATAAGACCATTCCCTCTTCAACAAGATGGATATGTTCCTCTCTACTAAAGTTCTAACCAATGTGAGTATTTGTTGCTGAGGCTGTTTGATGAGGAAGGCTTATATGTTTCAAGAGATGATGCACATGCATCTATAAATCCATCAGGAATAGAGGGTCACCGCAATAGAGTGTCAAAAATACAGCCTCTAAACAGCAGCGTAATAGGGACCTTATGAAAAGTGAGAAGTTCAGTTCATATCTCAAACTTTGATTCTTAAAACTTTTTAGCAGAGTTGTTCCTCCCTCTTGTACCACAAGGAAGAGGGTTATCTGAAGAATGTCCACTTACCTTTGCTTATATGCACTGCTGAGAGACCTGGTGAAAATGACTCTACCTGCCTTCTCATGAGCATTAGGGAATAACTTCTGTATTTGAGCAGTCAAACACCAAGTACAAGCAGCTAAACCAAGTTTCTCATTCTGATGGAGAATTTCACTTAGATCTGAAAGTCACAGAGGAATCTGCTTCATCAGTGACTTCAGATTTTACTTGTATCTTCTGTCCAACCTGGTGTCTCTAACTTAATATAAACCCTTACTCTTTGATAAGTCAGATATGATATGGTTATGCATACAGCGTCAGCATGAGGCTTATTCTGAGAAGAAGAATGTGACGCTTGTTAAGTAACATTCAATCTATGAGCAATCTGAATTTATTATTATTATTATTTTTATTATTTATTTTTTTGCAACACAGAGACATTCCAGTTAACTTCTGAAGTACAAGGGAAGGTCTAAGGGATTTTGCATATTTTAAGTATAGCAAGAATTTTCATAAACTTGCTATAAAATAATTAAAGCTTATTACCAGTTGTTCTTGGAGAAACAGTTGAATAGAAGTAAGATGCAATGTTGTACTTCCAGACAAAAAATTACCATTTACATGGAAAAAATACTCAAAGAGAGGAAACCAGTTTTGACAGAACATGATACATATAATTTGCTTGGCATCATTACTTATACTTGGGAAGCATAATTACTGAACACAAATCTATATTATGTCTAAAAAGTCAGATACAAGCAAACACATTCAGTAATCCTAGATGCTCTGCAATGCATCAGTAGTTCAATTGCCACATGGTTTCTTTTTGCTTTTCCAAACAGTAGAATAGCATACAGTTAAAATGTATTGTAACCCTTACAGGTGGCTCGCATGTTAAACATTCCTCCTTTAAGACACTTAGTGCCAAGAGTACGCCACAACTGCAGAAGGCCTGTTATTTGCACTAGTTCTGCCACAGGAAGCTGTATGTCTAGTTATCATGAACAGTATGCTTAAACAGTTGGACGTAGGACATTATTAACTGCCACTTCAGAGAGAACTGAAATCAAGCTTTGTATGTCCAAGACATGAATGCTGGTGAAGGATAAATACACTTCCATTTAATGACTGTCTGGTTCCAGGTATACAACAGTTTTGTTAGGAAACTGAGAGCGGACTCTGGAAGCAGAGAAGAAAGATAGGGCTGTGCTGAGTGAACCATGGCTGAATGAGATCTCGCCAGCCCTCCATACCTATAAAATCCAGTCACAATCTCAGTGCAACACTCTTAACTCCGTTCTTCACACTGGACTGACACAATTATTCTAATCATCCATGACTATTATAGATTACAAGGAAAGGAGAAAATCAAACGGAAGTTTTGTGGAAAAGAGGACTGAGGTAAGGCAGAGGTGTGCTGTCTGAGATGTAGCTGAGAAAATATTTATGGACGGAGAGAAGAGGTTATGCACTGAGACACTGGTTTGTGGCTTTCCTGCTGTTTCTCGCTTTTCTGCAATTACTTTGACACACATCGGGTGTATAGCAGCAGCTCTAACTCTTTCAAACAGGTTCCTGTGTGTATAGTACAGTAAGGCATACATTGTTGCAGAGGGCAGCTTTTAAGTAGGCATAAATCATCACAGCTTTGCTAAAAACCGTGTAATCTCTATATAAATGGCTTACATACTCAACTAGATAAATTGATATCATGGTAGTGAAATCAACGAGTTATGACGAATGGGTTAATGCAGGTTTATGTCAATTGAAGGACTGTCCTCCTTCGCCCTCCCCTGCTTCTTTCCTAAATTATCTATCATTTTCAAAGTTTAGGCAGGCAGATCAAAATGTAATTTGGGGTCAGCATATGCAGGCACATACAAAATAAAGTGCATGTTACACCTACCTGAGTACCAACAATGATTCTAGCCACAGAGAGGTCTCATCCTCTTGGTGCATATCACTCATTTAATCCAAGTTCATACCTCATCCTTGTTTGACAGGGCGAAGCATCAGGGTTGCACTAGAAGAAACATGAATTTGAAGTCAATCGGGGGGGGGGGAAGATATTTAGATATTATCAGAAATGCCTTACCGAAAGTCACCAACTTTTACCAACAAACTCCAAAATTTTCTGTAAATTTAAAATTTCTGGAAAACCAAAAACAAAACTCCGACAGCATATTCCTGCAATGGAATATTTTGAAAGGTCAAAATGCAAATGACATATGCAAGACATAACTGTCTTACAATAGATTATTAGGAAACTAGAAATTAAGGAACATGTGTTCTGTCCCTAGTCCTTCTTATCTCTTTGTGCCTTGAGCTGTAAGATAAAAGAAAAAAAAATAGACTTTACCAAATTCCTTATGTTAAACAGTAAATAATGTTGTCTCTCACAGGTGTTTTACATCATTTTAAAGTCAGAATAAACACAGTACAAATGCAATATGTTTGACAAAAATATTGTAACATTTTTTGCAGCTATTTTTCTGCCGCTATGATTTCTCACACATGATATTTTGGAGGAAACAGGAAGCAATGTTTTTTCACTTTGCTCTCCACTGTGACTAAGCAGCCCAGCACTTCTCTGGGATTATTCTTGTGAGCAAGTGTGTGCAAAATTCCCTCAGAATAGAATTCTTCTGTTACATAATTTACAGCAGTTTTCAAAATTACAAATGACTGTGCTATTCGGAAGGAAGGGGCAAGTATGAGATGAATCAAATCTCTCATGTACTGAATGTGGAGACCTCAGGCTTCAATAAGATTTTCTCAGCTATCTGAACCAGCAATAACTCCATTGAAGGCTCATGCCTGCATAAAATGGAGGTATAACCAGCTTTAGTTGCTTTGGAAATCGTAGAACTTCCCCTGTCAAAAAACTTTCATATCAGTGAAGAAATCTGTAGTGCATTACATTGCTTTGAAGTCTGTAGTACAAATCACTGCTACATGTTTGATACACGACAAACTGGTTTTCAACACATTGCCAGTTGCTTCCAACCATCGCTTACCTAACATGACCTAATTTATAGTTACTGTTATTGCATAATATATTCTGATATGCTTATTTCATAGGTATCCTCCCCACAAATGCAAAGAACAAATAGTACTTAGTATGCAGGTTCTCAACATTAAATCACAAAATCACAGATCTGTTTTTTTTTCACATCAAATATTAGGAAAAACATTTGAGCCTCCTATTGAAAGTTGCATGAATGGGCTTCTGAAATGTCCTACAGTAAAAGTAGTGTTTCATGATTACTGACTAACATGCACATGCAATTTTAGACAATGGAAGATAGTATTGTCATTTCCCATGTCAAAGTGAGGGTCTGAGAAGGAAAAAAGTATTTTGTTATGCCAGGAACAAAAGACCTGCTGACATAATTAATGCCTAGATTTTTTTTTTCTAAACCAAAGGAAAATTAAAACTTATTTTACAATTGAAAAAAACTGATGAAAATACACAGCTAGTATGCAAACACCTTACAAAATTTAACTTTAAAAAAAAAACGTTTACTGTTTTTGATTTTTCCATGTTTAATAGACTAATGTTCGCTATCAAGATTTGAAGATTCTGTCATATTGCTCCAAAATATACTACTATTCTTAATAACCCTGCTTGCCAAAGGCAGTAAGAACACTGTCTTTAGTACATGGCAGAATAGCTAACGTATCAGTCTGAAGGCTTTTTTCAGTTTGCAGTTGAACAAACGTTGAGTGAGTGTTTTTATAATGCTAGCATATTTTTTAGATGTTTTTATAGTTACTTTAAATCGGATTTTTTTTTTTTTAAGACTGTAATGTAATTTAAGACATCTGATCCTGACAAGATCATGCCAGCTTCTTTGAAGATAGGAGCAATACTTCACTAGACTCCAATTAGAGGCTTCACTGACTGCAGTAAGGCTCCCTAGTGAGATTTATACCCAGCGTGTGGCATAATGACCACATGGACAACAGGGTTTCTTTAAGGATCAATAACTTCAACAACCACTTTGTTGAGGACAGGCTCCCTTAAACCATTAGCTCTACAAGCGGTACTTTCCCACCAGCTTAGTTAACAACTTTGCCTGGCAACAGCAAATATTTAGCAACTTCCATGTCTTAACGGTTGGAGAAAAAGCAGTTTGAGACAGCAAGGCATTTTTTGAAGACTACTAGAAGTATTTGGGCTGAAATATTAGGCAAAAGGCAAGCTTGAAACAGCTCTATCAGATACACACAGAGATGAGACATTACTCTGCATATGAATGCTAGTATACATTTGGCACTTTTGTACAGCTAAGCAACTGCACTACAAAAAAGTCTTCACTTATTATCTGACACATTGGTTTTCTGGTTTCGTAGATATTTTTCGGAGCAGTGTTTTTTTTTTTGTTTGTTCATTTTTTTGTGTGTGTGAATTATTTTGGTGCGATATATATACTTGTAATAAGGCTTTTACCCTTTTCCATCTTCAGCCAAGATCTGGAATATGCTCTTTCTCAGAGTATCTTTAGACTTCAGGCTGTCTGGGGATCAGGTTTGGTTTATGAACAACCCTGAGATAAAATATTAGCTGTACCTTGTGGGAATAAAAATGTTGTTTTTGCAGAGTTACATTGTTTAAAGGTAAGGAATGGGGTATTGAGATATGCTTGCAGTGATAAGAAAATTTAGCAGGCGACCTTGTAAAATGCACACAACCAGACTCCTTAGAACAATTAGGTGAAAATCACGGTGTCAAGTCAGATAAGTGAAGAAACATTACCACTTCAAACAGTAAAAAAAGTCAAAAGAAATTTGAAATTTAACAGGCCGGCAACTGAAAGCCATGTATTGTCTGTGAAGCATCGGATAGGTTGTGAACCTGGATTACCCAGTCAACGGGGAAACAGGGGAGGGTCCTGGTCATCGAGAAATAAAGTATATAAACCGTACTGTGTGACTAGGAGGTGCGCTCCTGCTTGTGGGATGCCCGCCATTGCAATCGCGAATAAATTACTTCACTGAGATCCTCGCCTGAGCCTAAGTTATTGGCTACAGAGTGTTTCTCACAACCTTCATAAGAATTACCTCTCAGGTGGAAACACACTGTCTACAGCTGCAAGAAACTGAAGGAATAGATTTCATCTCATGCTGTTAGCAAAGCCGTGTCAGGGAATCACAAAAAGGAAATGAACTACAGTTCAAACATGAATGTATCACCTGCTACACAGCTCCCTCATGATGCAGATGTGTGATCATCATTGCCTACACTGCTTGTGTGACTTGAGGACAACAACAGTGCAAGCAATATACTGGGAACTTGATTTCAAATCTTTACTAATTAGCACAGTCAGTGTAACCTAATCAAAAATCTTCTTATAGAAAAAGCATTAAATTTTTCATTCAAGCCTTAAGAACATGGGAAAAACACAGAAAGCAACACTAATATGTCCTTTCAATATAAATATGCACCAATTAACAAGTTAATGAGACAGTCAATCTGCTATTAGGATAACTCCAGCTAGAATAATTGTGACAGAGAAATGTCTGCTGACAGTGCAAGTTCCTTGAGATGTAACACAACTCAGCTGTGTTCATCACCCAAGCAGTTAGGGTTTGTTTCTTCACTGATAATTAAGAATTGGCTGTGTATTTGGCAATAGGTCAATGTAAGGAAGGAAGGAACATAAGAATTTACAACCTGAAAGTTGCAAATTTGCTCTTCTGCAGGACAAATCCTCCAGTGTTTCCCTCTGCATCTGCAGGTATAGCAAGAAGAGTGTGAAGTGAATTGCATGGTTGGCACTTTATTGAAAAACAGAAAAGCAGAAGTCTCCTCCCTTGCCTACCATGCACTGGGCATTGCCATTCAAGAGGCTAACATCACAGCATTTCAAGTCCCAGGTTATTACTGTGGTTACTAATTCCTAAAATTGTCACTTGAATGGGAAAAGAGGAGAGATCACTAAGCCTGAGTACTTTTCACATTGGGCAGTGCAGCTCCTTCCTCTCCTGCACAGCCATGTAGCTCTCCTCTGAACATATTAGTCTGTCTGCTTTCATTACCTGCATCTTTCAGGAGCAAGAGAGCAACTAGTAAGAAACAAACATGAGTAGAAATGTGTGGGTTAGCTTGACAATTTTAACTAGCTCTGTGGTGTGAATATTTTGTCCCAAAGATAAACTCCTACTGGTTTCATGAAAATAGGTAGTCCTTTGGAAGTCAGAAATCCTCCTGATGCGTATCATAGACCTGTACATATCCCATACACAGCAAACACACACACTTCTTAGACTTCAGACAATCAGCTCTAAAGGTTTTTCAGGAAGCTGGAGGGGAAGAGACTGAAACAGGAAATACTTCTCAAATGCTGCATTGGGGAAAAGGCAATTGTACAGAACATTCACTAATGAACACAATTTCAAACACCTTGTGCTCGGGAATGCATCCTCTTTTTTCACTTTAACTAGACTCCTTTTCTGCAGAGTGTCAGAGGAGAGCAACTGTTATTTGCAACTGTTATTTGCAAGCAAGACTGCGTCCCTGAAGGAAATCCACGTCAGGCTGGTGTGCTGCAGCACTGAAAGGACAGACCCTCCTGAGGAAGGGCAGCACTGCTACACACTGCAGCCGGGCTGGAAGTGGAGACCTCTAAATTCAAGGCTGATTATTTTACTGTTAACTGGATTTGAGATGCTAATGTACACTGGGAAAAATAATAATTAGCCAGCAGACTATAACCCCTCCCTTTCTGGAGGTCTACCGACTCCACATCTAAAGAAATCTTTCAGTTATAGGGTAGCTCATCTTGGGTTCAACAGGAAACCTCGAAAGGCTCCCTTCTGAGCCGGCTGCCTCCAGCTTAGACACTGAATAGCCCTCTCATTCTGCAAAGCCTCTCCCTCTCATTGCTCACCTAGCATGTGCCAAAGTGAAGGGTGCGCATGGCCTTTTCTGCATCCTTGCAGGGCCCTTTCTGTGGCCTTTCAACTTCCCCTAAGCCTTGCAGCCACAAAACCTCTCCCTGTGAGAGCCAGTCAATCTAAGTCACAGCACCAGGCGGTAAATCATCCTACAGTGAAAAGACCTCTTAGGCTAGTCACAACAATAAAATGCAGGCTTGAGAACACTAGATAGTGGTGTGGTTGTTTTTTTTTCTTCTTCTTCCAGGGGAATGGTGTGGTTGTGTGGTTTGGGGTTGTTTTTATTTGTTTGTCTGTTTTTAAAACAGTATGAGATTTAGATGAGGAAACTATAGTGTTGAATTATGAGAATAGAGTGTGGATTTCCTGCAGCACTCATTTGCTGCATGACTGACAGTTCCTGTGTAACTGGGAGAGGAGAAACCACTAACTAATGAAATATTTGTGGCCGTGACAGATAGCAGGAAAAGCCATGAAGATATCTATCATCCAGGGAATAGTGTGACCTATACTAAAAGCTATTTTACTTACAAATGAGACAATTATAAAACAGACTTTACAAAAGTTTGGGAGGTAGGAGCTCAGACATGACAGTAAGCATAAAAGACAGTTCATCTGAAAAGGAGAGGAAGTGTAATTAACAAGAGGAAGCACAGCCTAATTTAATTTGTGTGTAGGTGGGAGTAGTACAGAAATCTGCTGAGGAAGTAGTTTGATTCAAGTGACAGGCTTGGAAGATATATGCCTTGTTTGAATATGGCAGAGTTAATAACTGGAAACAAACAGCAGCCTCTTCCTTCACTGTGGCACTTTGGGGAAAAAATAATCTGAGGTGTGGTATCAGACGACATGAAAATAGATATTAGCTCAAGTTTTTCACTGCTTGGCATAGCTAGATACTGCTCCACTAGGGTTTCTAGCAAATCCAATTAAATAGAAAAATAAATAAATACATAAATAAAATAGACTATCACTTTTACTTGAAACATTCAGTAATTCACTATTTTTTTCAATTAGAATGTTAAGTATCAAAATATTTACTTTAAGAATTAGAATCCACAGATCATAAATAAGATAACATTTTTTATTATTGCTTATTTGAGTTTGGAGGCGATAACAACCCCAAATGGCATCACTGGAATTTTAAGGGACCACTATAGAACATTCTTAAACTTCTTACCACTACCAATTTGGTTATTAAAAATCAAATTTGCATATAAACCTATTGGCTGCACCTTGTTTTTTATGTATATATCTTCTGTTGTTCCTCATCTTTCACTGTATGTTCGCACTTGACTTCATTTTGCAGAATGTATCCATCTAGTGAATGTCATTTTTATCCTATCCTTTACTCTCTTTCACTATCAAAATATTATTTGGGTTTGTCCCTGTACACAGCACTAGATTACGTTGTCCAAGTTCGTTGTCCACACTGAAGAAGACTATGGAAACATGGAACAGAGCAGAAGAGGCCTGCAGAAGTGCTTTGTTGATTAAGAAGCTTAATCTACTCAGTTTATCAAAGTGAAGACTAAGAAGTAATTTGTTCAGTGTGTGCCAGTACATTCACATCATCAAAGTGTTTAATGGCAGGGAGTTGCTAACAAGAAGGTAAGAAAAATAAATTTGCTCTATGTTACAGACAGGCACATTCAAATTTGAAAGACCACTTGGTCCCCCACTAGTCATGGCAAATGAACATTGTAGTCAAGGACAACCTTATGCTTTTTCAGTTCAGTTACACAGCTGTAAGTTTTTCTTTCTTTGGTCATATTTAGTTCAAGACTTCAGAAAATCAGTTTGTTTCAAGGAGTGGCTCAAAACAATTTTCATATTTGACTGTGGTTAGGTCCCTGATTAAAGGCTATATGTTTATCCTGGTGGTAGACTTACCATCATACATGAAGACAAATTGTCCTGCTATAAAAAAATCAAGAAAACATACCTATACCCAAGCTTCTGTGGGAAACTATTTAGGCTGAGAACATGAGGCAAGGGAATTTGAACCACCTAAGTCACACTCTTTTGTCCACATTAGGCCATAAATAATAAAACATGAAACTTTTGTGCTTTAGCCAGACATCTCTGTCAGAAAATTTACCTCAGGGAAGATAGGCTGGCTCTTGGAGAGTTTCTCTCTCTGATCGGAGAGAGACTATCACTTCCTTAGCACAACTAGACCTTCTGTCCATCATTAATACCCATGGCATCCAGTTCAGACATCTTGAGAAACGAAGTATTTGCCAAACCAGAAGTGTGACAAAAAACAACAAATAAATAAAATAATAGTAATAATAAAAAAAAATCTGGCTAAAACACGCTGGATTGAGACAGAATGCCCAAATCTTGCAGTTTCCACATCTGCCAGATTTCAGGACTTCCTTCCCAGCTGCAGTATAATCAACCTGGAAGCATTTTCTGTCCTCTTCTTCCAGAACATGTAAATATCTGCCTCCTTCTCCTTTCCTGTGTCTACCATCAGAGTCCAGACAGTTTCTAATGTATCTCTGCTCCTAGAGAGTATGGTAGCAGCAGGTGAGAACTCTGTTCTTAACCAAACATCTTTTTTCATTTGCAGAGCAGGCAGGAACATTGGATACCTTCACTCTTGGCATCATGGATGATCAACAAGGTCTCAGGTGTTCTGGCTAGCAAAAATATTCTTTCCCCCTACAAATCCAGAAATAGGAAAAGTAACCTAAAAATGTCTGAAAGTACACGTTCTATTCTTTACTATATCATAGAATATCCCGAGTTGAAAGGGACCCATACAGATCATCGAGTCCAACTCCTGGCACCACACAGGTCTACCCAAAAATTCAGAACATGTGACTACGTGCACAGTCCAAATGCTTCTTAAACGCCAACAGGCTTGGTGCAGTGACTGCTTCTCTGGGGAGCCTGTTCCAGTGTGTGACAACCCTCTCAGTAAAGAACCTCTTCCTGATGTCTAGCCTAAACCTCCCCTGCCTCAGCTTGACACCATTCCTATGGGTCCTGTCACTGGTAACCAAGGAGAATAGATCGGCGCCTTCCCCTCCACTCCCGCTCATGAGGAAGCTGTAGACCACGATGAGGTTTCCCCTCAGCCTCCTCTTTTCCAGGCTGAACAGGCCAAGTGACCTCAGCCGCTCCTCATACGTCTTCCCCTCTAGGCCCTTCACCATCTTTGTAGACCTTCTCTGGACACTCTCCAACAGTTTTATGTCCTTTTTGTACTGTGGTGCCCAGAACTGCACACAGTACTCTGGCTGAGGCCGCACCAGTGCAGAATAGAGAGGGACAATCACTTCCCTTGACCTACTAGCAATGCTGTGCTCGATGCACCCCAGGATACGGTTGGCCCTCCTGGCTGCCAGGGCACACTGCTGGTTCATATTCAACTTCCTATCAACCATAATCCCCAGGTCACTCTCTGCAGGGCTGCTCTCCAGCGTCTCGTTGCCCAGTCTGTACGTAAAGCCAGAGTTGACCCGTCCCACGTACAGGACCCGGCACTAGTTCTTATTAAACTTCATGCGGTTGGTGATCGCCCAGGTCTCCAATCTGTTCAGATCTCTCTGCAAGGCCTTTCCACCCTCAACAGAGTCCACAACTCCTCCAAGTTTAGTGTCATCAGAAAATTTGCTCAAAACATCTTCTAGTCCTACATCCAAATCGTTTATAAAAACATCGAAGAGGACTGGCCCTAAAATGGAGCCTTGGGGGACCCCACTGGTGACCGTCCGCCAGCCTGATGTGGCCCCATTTACCACAACCCTGCCCGTCAGCCAATTGCTCACCCATTGTATGATGTTTTTGTTTAGCTGTATGGTGGACATTTTGTCCAGTAGGATCCTATGGGAAACCGTGTCAAAAGCTTTACTGAAGTCCAAAAAGATCACATCAGCTGGTTTCCCTTGATCGACTAGATGGGTGATCTTATCATAAAAGGAAATCAAATTTGTTAAACAGGACCTACCCCTTGTGAACCCATGTTGGCTTGGACCAATGACTGCATTGTCCCCCACGTGCACTTCAATAACTCCAAGGATCATCTTCTCCATAATTTTACCAGGCAGTGACTGACAGGCCTGTAATTGCCAGGGTCTTATTTCTTGCCCTTCTTGAAAATTGGTACAATATTTGCCAGCTTCCAGTCTACTGCGACCTCTCCAGATTCCCAGGACCACTGAAAAATAATTGAGAGAGGTCCCGCGATGATGTCAGCGAGCTCTCTAAGCACCCTGGGATGAATCCCATCCGGACCCATGGACTTGTATGGATCCAGGTGAAGCAGCAAATCCCGCACACGTTCAGGGTCGGTTGGGAGTTTATCATTCCCACCATCATGGTCCTCCAGCTCCAGGCACCCTGGGTCCTGAAGACCATCATCAGCATTGAAGATGGAGGCAAAGAAGGCATTAAACATCTCTGCTTTGTCTATGTCCTTGTCTGTGAGGTGGCCTTCCCCATCAAGTAGTGTACCTATGTTTTCTTTGGTCCTCCTTTTTCTGTTCACATATCTAAAAAAAAAACCTTTTTTATTGTCTCCCACAGACCTAGCCAGCTTCAACTCTAATTGGGCTTTGGCCACATAAATTTTCTCCCTACAAACGCGAACAGTGTCCCTGTATTCATTCTGCATTGCCTGACCCTGCTTCCAGCAGCCGTACATTTTCTTTTTCTGCCTAAGCTCCAAAAGAAGATCCCTGGTCAGCCAGGCCAGCCTTCTGCCCTGCCTGCTTGACTTCCAATATTTTGAAATTGCCACATCCTGTGCTTTTAGGAGGCACTGCTTAAAGACTGACCATCACCGATGGACGCCTGTGCCTTCAAAAGCAGTTTCCTAGGGGACCTTGCTAACTAGTTCCCTGAGCAGCCTGAAGTCTGCTTTCCTCATATCTAGGGCTGAAGTTTTGGTAGCAGTTTTCCTTCTGTCACCAAAAATTTTGAACTCAATCACTTCATGGTCACTATGACTGAGACGGCCGCCAATTGCCACGTCCCCCACAAGACCCTCTCTGTTCTCCAGCAACAAATCTAGGAGGGCTCCTTTCCTAGTTGGCTCCCTTAGCACCTACACCAAGATGTTATCATATAGGTTCTTTATGAACCTCCTGGACTTGGTCGTGTCAGCTGTGTGGTAATCCCAGTTGATGTCTGGCAAGTCGAAGTCCCCCATAAAGACAAGGGGAGTTGATCTTGAGGCATCTCTTAGTTCCACAAAGAATAATTCATCAGCATTGTCATCCTGGCCAGGTGGTCTGTAATAGACTCCCAAAATGACAGCCCCTTTATTTGTTCGTCTCTTAATCCTTACCCAGAGTCTCTCAACTTTGCCATCACCAATTTGAAGTTCCACACAGTCCAGCCCCTGCTTCATGTACATTGCCACCCCCACACCTTGCCTACCCTGCCTGTCTCTCCTGAAGAGCCTGTAACCATCTATTGCGACATACCAGCCACAGGACTCATCTCACCAGGTTTCACTTATGCCAAGGGTATCGTAGCTGTGGGACTGGCCCAAGACTTCTAGCTCATCCATTTTATTCCTCATACTGTGTGCGTTTGTGTAGAATCACTTCAAATGCACCTCACTGCACGCAGCACCTTGTGGAGCAG
Source organism: Anser cygnoides (assembly GCF_040182565.1). Classification (NCBI taxonomy): domain Eukaryota; kingdom Metazoa; phylum Chordata; class Aves; order Anseriformes; family Anatidae; genus Anser; species Anser cygnoides. The sequence continues at coordinate 69,799,439 of NC_089874.1, forward strand.
AGCGAAGGACCTCACTAGCACACAGTCCATCTGATTCTAGTGTGCCATCCCTTAGCTTATCACCGGTGGGCCTGGTTTTATCCCTTTTCCCCCTTCGACTCTAGTTTAAAGCCCTATCTATCAGCCCTGCTAACTCCTGAGCAAAAATCCTTTTCCCCCTCTGAGAGAGGCGCATCCCATCTGGTGCCAGCAGACCCAGTGTTGCATAGACCTTGCCATGATTAACAAACCCAAAGTTCTGCCGGTTGCACCAATCCCGAAGCCATGTATTAATATGAAAAGTCTGCTTGTCAACATTGATCCCCCCTATCAGAAGGACAGAGGCAAACACAACCTGTGCCCCCGAACCTTTACCTAGTCATCCCAAAGCCCTGAAGTCCCTTTTGATTGCTCTTGGACTTCTCCTTGCTACCTCGTCATTACCATCCTGAAAATCCAGTAGCGGGTAGTAGTTGGTGGGTCGTACCAGGCGAGTGACTTTCCTAGCAATGTCTCTCACCCGAGCCCCAAGGAGGCAACAGACTTCCCTGTGGGTTGGCTCCAGATGGCATATTGGGCCCTCTGTCCCTTTCAGAAGGGAGTCCCCCATGACGATGACTTTTCTTTCTTTCTTGACGGAAGATGTAACGATGCGGGGGGGTAGGATGCCTTGCCTTAGGCACCCTCTCCAACTGGGATGGGCTTTCGTCTACATCGTTGTTTTGACTGTCGTGTTCTAGAGCTTCATACCTGTTATATAAGGGTAGATGGGAAGGTGAGGTGGGCAGAGACAGGGCTCGCCTACCACCCTGAGCAGAAACCTGCTTCCATTCCCGCCCTTGGCCTAGGTCCCCTCCTACTGCCTGGCAGGATGAGGGAACTTTTGTCTTCTGTGTAGCAGGAGACACTTGTGTTGTGGCAGGCTCATGAGTCTGTCTCAGAGTGGGCAGAGTATGCTTCCACCAGTCAATTTCCCTCTCTGACTCCCTTATGCTCCTGAGCCTACTCACCTCCTCCCAAAGCTCCGCTACCTGGCTGAGCAACTCTTCAACCTGGGCACACTTCCCACAGGCATACCCCCCGCTGCTGCTCTCGGATACCGACAGAAGACTCAGGCACACCCTGCAACCCAAGACCTGGATGGCCATGTGTTTCCCCGAGACCTCCGTCTGAGTAGCCACATTGGTGACTGTGGCTGGAGAGGCTGCAGAGATGCAGAGGCCATGGTTTTCTGCCTGGTGGATACCATGGCTGGGCTTTTCATGAGTAGGTTAAAAGTACAGTTGGGAAAGACCGCTGCAAAAGAGCCTCCCTCCCTGCTTGCAATGCCTGCATGAACTGCTGTGCAAACTGCTGCACCACACCCTAACTGCCATGCCACGCCCTGTTTGCCCAACCTGTTGTGCAAACTGCTGTGCCACGCCCTAACTACCGCGCCACGCCCTACTGCCATGCCACGCCCTGTTTGCCTGTCCTGTTCGCTGCACTCCTGGTCGCTCGCGCTCCCTAGGGGCTGCCTTTGAACAGTAGGGGAGGGGGTGCTGCTGTCTCCACCCACACCTCGTCAGCCTCCCTCCAGTGATGGCTGCCAGGTCCTGGCAGCTCCTTCGGCTGCCTCAAGTGGCCTCGATCCCCTGCTCCGATGCAGAACACGTCTGCCCCGGAGCCAATCGCCTCAACTTCACTTGTTATGATTTCATACGACTTCACTTGTTAAGATTTCATCCATTATCACGAGTTAAGCATGTCAGAGCACTTTCAAATACCTGGTGAATTTTTCCAGAAAGTAATGTCAGCCTCTTTACTTGTGGAAGCAAGGACTGAAAATATTTCTTAGGAATAAGATGGCTTGTTCTCTGCTCTTACTATGTAAAATCCACTGAATTTGCAAGAAAACATATTCACCATTCAAAAATTCTTCCCAGTTAACTGAATTAACTCAAATAATGCTGAAACTGCACATGCTCCTCTGATCATACAGATTTGGGGTATTGGTTTTTGATGTTGTTCTTCTTCATTTTTAAAGGACCCATATTTTAAGCACTGCATCCCAAGTTAATGTCTCATTAACTCAAGGCAAAAGGGTAAAATAAAACAACCACCTCTCAAACTCACGGTAAATGCCAAGATCCATATCTGTATAGATTTAGTACACTATCTTTAGCCCATCTGTTAGAAAATACAACCTCAAAAATGCTGTGAAATTGGAGCAAGCAGTGATCTACGGCAGTAAGCCTGTACTGTGCACATCAACCTGGAGGAGCCCTGCCACAGCCAGGCCAGCTGGGGTCAGCAGGAGCTGAGCAGCGGGAGCAGTCTGCCCAGGGTGGAGATGGAGCCCCAGATGTTGGCGACAGAGGCAGGGCGATGCCCCCCATATTTGTACCAGAGGAAGCATGGAAGGAGCTAAGCCAGGTCTGCCGTACACTGCCTTGTGTTACAGTAAGGTCTGAGGATTGGACAGCAATCTGCAGGCACCCAACGAGTTCCTGTAAGGAAGTGTATATCCACCATTATTCACCTGAAACGCAGTAGCGCCTAGAGCTTTGAAACAGGAGAGGAAGTAAGCCTGGCTCCTTCATAAAACAATTTAGACAGTTCCTCCCCAAGAAAACTTACTATACAACATAAGAAAGAGAGGAAATCAGCGAAAGGACCTCCCAACAACTGACAGAGATTTAAACAACAGCCCAAACCAGCATTCTGGCCCAGAAGTTTCCTGGGCTACTCTTCCTCTTTAGTTGTTCTGTATACATGCACTACATTTTTGGTTAAATTGCTTTTAAGTGGATATGAGCCACACATTTGAAAAGGTAGTTATTTAGGCTCAGGATTAACAAAATAAAATTCATCCAGTTATGTCAGTATTTTGGAAAAAAACTGCATAGTGCCAAGCTCCATACAAAAATATCACATTTGTCTCTGCTACAAATTGAATAAGAAAACGTCTAGTAATATTTGCAGCCTGGCCTTTAATGTAATGAGACAGAAGTTTATAGGATATGAAAAGAATTTCTTATTAAACAAGATGAGATGTGAACAACTCTTGTTGCATTTGTCAAATGTTTGGAGTATGGTAGCTAGAATAAGTTAATGGCAGAAAATAGATTTGAGGATGGTACTGAACAGACACAACGGGGCAGACCAACTGTGTGAAATACCAAGGGCTGGGATGTGGCTCAGTGTTAACAGGCAAGGAGGAGACACATCCAAAGTGACACAGCATTTTCTGACCCTGTAGATTAGCTGACCACATGGAAAGAGAAATAAAGATCAACAAGACAATACATTTCACAATGCAGAAAGATTAATACATTCAACCGCTGGGCATTTTCTGTTTTCCATTCTCCAACACACCTTTTGAAAAACACTAAATACTTCTGTTCTTAGCTCCTAGCTCAGCTCTGCATGGAGGGGAGGCAGAACTCTCCCTTTAATAACAAGGCTGATGTCTCCTAGCAGGAGAAATCAGCCAACCTGAAGCAACTCCTTTGGCCAGATCAAAAATGACAAAAACTTGCAGGTCCTTCCATTACTGAGCAAAAGCAGGCTCAGGGCAGGCAACAGCATACATGACACCATTTGCAACATGACTTGGGACAGCAGTTACAATGACAGTAGAAATGCCACAAGATACCTTCATGACTGGGGACAGGAATGAGTTCCCTACAGTACAGCCCAAATGACACAGAGAAAACAAAAATAAACCCATGCCAGACATAGTTGCTGTCTTGTTCATAGATCAGGTAGCCCACGTGTGGTTTAAAATAAGGGATAGCAAAAACCTACCAAATCCTTTCAGAGTGTTTGCATCAGTTCCCAAAATAATGGAGATGAAACAGGATAGCTATATTTTAAGAGATGCTCTTACTTGTTACTTGTTACCTGATTCTAGGTGGTCTAGGAATGACATTTTATCTTTATCCTATTCTATTTCCTGTGAGAACCAAGAAGCAGAGAGCATGATTTCTGTATTTGACACATCTTCCAAGCAAACAAACAAACCTCACCATTGATTCCAATTCAATTTTTTCCTCCCAGAACAGCCTTACAGCCTTTATCTATTTATTTAATAAATGCCTCTTAAGTACACAAACAAAAAGCATTCTAGGAATTCCAGGAGCAACAAAACAAATGAACTCAGTACCCCAAGAGATTTATATTTCTAAGTGGATTTTGGCATGTTTGGTAAGAGATGAATGCTGATGGTTTCCCCTCTAAAAGCATTAACAGGATTTTTCTCTATTACCCAGCTGTCAATTTCTATGCCATTTGCAGGAATATAATTGTTGTGGGTTTTGGTGTTATTGTTCGTTTTAAGACTTCTGCCCCTCTGCCAAATGCATCTAGAATTGACCAGTGGCTCAAAAGTTAATTGCCATAGTCTGACAGACACGTGCATATACACGTACAGCACTCCTTATGCCTCATTTCCTTTGGAAGCCCCAAAAAAGGAAAAGAAAGAGTTGCATTTAGTTTTGATACCTGAGAATAAATACATGACCTTATGGAACAGAAGACTAGAAATAAAATAGAAGACTAGAAGACTAATTCATCTTTTACCTGTTGGCTGACATGGACACACAACTGTGAGCACTACGAATAACCTTTCTTTCACATTAAAGCAAGCAGCTGTCATCTCTGAGAGCTGCTTACTCCAGTGACATAAGCAAAGGATTGCTGGTTATTGATTCCCTTAATCACAAACCCAGATAGTGAATAAAATGTCATCCTGATGTGCTGAAATCTACTACTGAGCTTAAAGTAAAAAAAAGAGAAAGGCTATTTTCAGGGACAGAGAGGGATTAAAGAGGGACTGCAATCATGGCAATATAAAATCAGGATCAAGGACAACATGCAACTATTTCTAGTGCTCAACTAAACTGCAGAATACATTGGCTTAGTGCTAGGAAACAGCTCCATCTCGTGTTCTGCACACAGAAGTTCACAGTAGTCTCATAAAAAACAACACAACAAATAAAAAAACCACCAACCACCATCGCACAGCTGCTGCTTTAGAGTCTCTGCAAAGAGGAAATAAAATTCAAGCTTGTGTCTACAAAATTAAATTTTCTTATGAACACATTTAAATACCCCTTTTATCTGCTGGGATAGAGCATTAGAAAAAAAAAGATTCAAGTAGGTGCTAAAAGACGTTCCTATTTGTCAAGCCATCATCTGAAATAACAGTGTGGGTTGTGCTCAGCTCCCCCTAAAAAACTTTCATATGGTTGGAATGGAAATCTGTCCTATATCCTGTGCTGCAGGCCCTGTTCACCATTTTATAGCATGCTTTAAAGCTTTTACTCCATAATATGACCATGCTTGGGTGCTTTCCCTTTCTCTCCCAGAGACCTCCAATAATACAGTAATCCCACTGAATACTTTGTGACATTCAACAGGAGTTTTGACATAAATTTTACAATAAAGTTTTCCCTTCTAGCTAAGCAAAAGAAATTGGAGAACTGGGGTACAATTCTCTTGCCCTTCCCAACACAGAGACATACTACTCTTTTCATCTTCTGCTGCACTACATCATGACAGAAACTGGAGGGGGGGGGGGGGGGGGGGATCAGTATGGGAGATGTGTCTGTGAAAGTGTTACCTTCTGCAGAGAAACACTACACACCTGGTTCTTGTGAAGCATTCCCAAAATACTTGGAAGACTGCAATCACCTGTGAGACTACATACAGCAAGAGGTAAAACCAGGGTTAAATATGCTGTAGCATTAGGAGAAAGGCAATAGAAATAACCTGATTTGATCCAAGCACAAGGCATCCTTTTAAAGAAGGGACAGCTCTGTTCCCCATCAAGCAGCCTGTGTTACATCATTTAGTGACAAGACAGGTATAGAATTCATGCTAGACAGCATCATTTCACTCTTTTCCCAATTCACCTACATGAGAGGACTTGTCCTATCTATCAGAGAGAGCAGTGGATAAGACCTTCTTTCTGCCCATTCAGCATGGCAGAAAGGAGCTTTGATGCACAACTCTGAAAATGAAGATGAAGTAAACATCTGTGGGCAAGGCTAAAGGGCAGTATGCCTCCATGAGTGGGAAGGTGAGAGCTAAGCTACATGCAGAACTCAGGACACTGATAGGAAAGTGAGGTTGTACTGAAAGAACAAAGCGATTCAACCACATTACAGAATGGCATATCACCAGAGCAGTAAGAGCAGGCATTTGGGTGATCACTTTCAAACCCATCAAGAAATTTTAAAGCTACACCCTTCCACCTGAACAGGCAGTTTGGTGGTCTGTAAGGCTGAGATACAAATGCAAAGGGAGGATGAAAGCTCCAGCAGCTTCTCCATTATCCCATCTGTGCTGTGAAGCCACCAGATTCCTCGTACTTTGTAATGTAGAGGCCAGCATGGAAATCATGGCTCCCATTCCCATTTAGTACAACCTTTGCACCCCTCCAGTGCCTATAAAACAAGAGGTGTACTTCTAGGGCATTAGGTGACAACCAAGACCTACAATTCATGCATTGACAGAAGTAAATGTACACAGATAGGACTTTGTGAAAATCTTTTCATATGATATGGCTGTAACTCAACACTTTTGTGCCTGGTTTTGGAACAAATGCATGAGCAAATGCAGCTTCTTCAGTGTGTGGGTGCAGGCTTAGGGTTTCCTTCAATTCACACCCATCCACACTGGAATGGGAACCACAGCAGGTACTTACAAGATCACAGAGAAGGGCTTCATAGAGATCCAATAGTGCTCTTTACTGCTTATGTACCAACTGCCTTTATCATTTGCCTTTAAACAGTCTCCCCATATGCCTTTATATCAGCGTTTAGCCTATACTGGAATAACATGTCACACAGCATTCAAATAGAAGGCATCTCACTTACGAATGGGAGATGTTCAAGTACTACAGAGGCTGGCAGAAAGAAAAGGGATCCTAAAGGCTTAATTTATCTGTCCATAAATTGCATTGGAGATGGAGGGATGGATGCCAGTCATTCAATACCACTCGATCAGCTTGCTGGCAAAGGCAAGAAAACTTACACTGAGTATCTTAAATCTTTCAAGAGGCACAAGCAGTGCACTACTTGCACTTGCGTGCTGGAAACCAAGTGCCACCCTGCTGGTGGCAAATCATACCCTCTTGTGGAAGTATATTTGCTCACTGGAGAAGAGCCAGCTTTCCCAGCTGCTCCCAGGAGTAATGTGGGCTGAAATCCTCCTCGTATCCTTACAGCACTCATATGGTAGTGCTGGATGGGGTGTGGGGTCCTGGATATACTGGATGCAACATGAGCCTGTTCTGTACCTTTTTGTTGCACAACTGGAGTTGAGTGCAGTTGCTGAGCTATTACTTCACATCGGAGGAGTTAGCATGATAAAAATTGAGCTCTGCAGATCTGGGAGGTTTGTAGTCCAATATGTCACATCGTGCATTCAGACAGACACTGAAAAGAGTTATGCTATTTATTTCATAGCCTGGGAAGGTAAAGAACACTTATCATCTGCATTAAAATGTCCAGTGACAGCACAAGGCTGGTTGGTCTGTAAGGAGCAAGTGTGAAGTAGGTGCCCTCTGAAAATGTAAGAAAACCCAGCAGGTTTGACCACCCACCTGTAAAACTGCAACATTGGCTGATTTTATTCCGATGCAAAGTAACATCACTTCTCTTCTCTTTCTTTTCACTCTTAGCAAGAGTATTCTCAGCTAAGAGCTCCTCAGCAAGCATAACAACAATTTATGAGCAATTACCTATTCTTATGCCTATGAAAGAGGACCTGCCTTCTGCTGTGCCACTCAGATGTTATGGGGTTAGAAGGATGGCTTCGCAATGGGAGCTCATCTCATTCCAAATACCACTCCCGAGGTCTCTGGGAGCAAATCTGTTTCAAGGGCTGGCTTTATAGTGGATTAAAGGAGAAGGGAAATATTCTTGCAGCTCCTGACAGCTTCCTCTGAGAATTAGCACTACAATGAAGCAAACAGCTGTATGAGAATTCCCTCAAAGCAAAAATCCTTACAGCACATAAAGCAAAACACTGTATAAAGTTAAGCCAGTTAAAATAGCAGTACAGTCTGTCTGGACACTTCTGCTGAGACACGAAGTTTTCACACAATTTTTATGACCCTATTCGAGGACAGCAAGATGGTGCAGAGACCAGTCAGGGGTAAATCCAGGGAGGTGGGAAGTAAAAGGCCTGCATTTCTCAGAGCAGCGCACAGAGCTGCATTGCTAACCTGTGATCTCCTGGAGGAGGAGGGCTGTGTCCTATATGGCACAGCCTAACGCAGGGCAGAGCAGGCAGATGTCAAGCTGAGCATCTCGCTTTGACATCACTGCACTCAAGGCCAAACTAGCTTTTCAGGGGAAGGATGAGCTTTCGTCTGTGACACTGAATTACGATTAAACAGCTTGACCTATAGCTCCCAGTTCACATGCTCCTTGTGAGATTTTGGGTAAATCACTTTGCAGCTTTGGTTTAACTCTCCGCTGTGATTACTGGTGCTTTGTGTCCCTGACCAAAGCTGGCCAAGCAGCATCCAGACCTGATCTCAGTCACTACTGCTGCCTCAGAGCATGCACTGGGCCAAACCGACAGCCCAGGGAACTCCCGCAGAGGGAGGGCCTGCTCCCTGGATCAATCCTGCAACAAGCTCATCTAATAACCTTGTTGATGATCATCTACTCTTCTTTTTGGGTAGAAGACAGACCTTTTGAGTCCACCAGGTGAAACATATAACTTCTAAAGGTTATTCTTCTGCAGGTGGAATTTTGAAAGAGCTGCTATTAGCAGCAGGTGTATGCAGCACAGCAGAAAGCAGATCACTTTGAATGACAGACTGGAATCCACATGGGTATAGCCCTCTCTTGTAAGTGGGTGAAAGTGTTCTCACCTACAGGAATAACAATTCTTGCAGCTTCAGGTTTTTAAATATAAAAAAATCTTGGAAGTAGGGTTGGTTAAGTAGTTCAAATAATGAAACTCTCCAGTGTACAATGCTATCATTTTAGATAATGAGACATTTCTCCATTTTCCAAAAGGTTAAAGACAGACTATAAATTCTGCATCTAGCAGCCCAGGGAGGCTTCTCTTAATAGCCCCAACAGCCATCATTTCATTGTCTGGGATGCATCAGGATCAGTTAATGCTGATGAACTGCAAGGCTTTGTGCTCAGAATAAAAGCAGGGGCAGTGAGGCTTCATGACTTGAAGCTACTACAGAGCTTTCAGCAAATAAGGTGCGGGAGGGGAGGGGAGGGGAGGGGAGACAAAAAAAACCTGCCAACAACTAATACAAAACTAGTAAATAACTACAAAACATTTGCTCAGAGAGGAATGTACAAGGTTATTATCATACTACATACTACATACAGGGCAATCTCTGCAAAGCAGACTTTATGGGTCCACCTGTGTTTCACAGAGCAGGTGGCAATGCTGCCCTTTAGGTGCTGGCAAGCCAGAGAACCTGTGCCTCAGCCATCTGGAACTCCATCAGCACACACTGATGCTGGAAATATAATGCACAAAGATTTGCATGGTTGATTTTCTGCTCTGTGCTTTGGTGAGGACAGCAGAGACGAGCAGCCTTGCCCTGCTGACCATTTGTGACAAGAATTTACTTGGCAACAGAGACCCTCAGGTGGCCAGATGAGACCAGCCATCTGTTAACTTTGAGGCTGCAGCCAGACACTGCATGAAAACGTAAAAATTAAAACAAAATAAAAAAAAAATCAAAGAATGGGCAGAGAAAGAAAACGATTAGCTGTGCTGCATTTTTTTTTATTATTATTATTTTTTCCCAAAAATAGAGGGCGTCAGTCCCCCATTCTGTCCATAGCCTTGGCCCGCTGCAAGCCCAGTTTGATGCTCCGGAGGCTCTCAGCAATCCCCTGAGAAACTCAAGGAAAGAACCTGCAAATATTTAGGGCTTATGAAGGAAGGAGGAGATAGGACTTGGCCACTCACATTGTAGCTGTTGGCACAGGTCCACCTCTAAAAGCCTTTCGAGCATTTAATGTCCTGGTCTGGAAACAAAATCAGCATCAGGTCATGTAGTAGAAACTGTATCCAGTGTTGGTGCAATACAAATAAACACAATAAGAGGGGACAGAGTCCAGCAGTAGCAGCACCTCTGCTCTGAGGAATGACGCTGGTGTCACTGTCACCATCTGCTGCCCCACAGCTCAGTGCCCCCCAGCTGGGACATTGGAATGGCCCCTTCTGAGAGGGGACTGTTTTCATTGCACAGCAGACATCAGGGCTGTGGGGACGTGCCTTGTCCAGCGCCACAAAGTAAGCCCAGGAAAAAAAACAGAAACAGAATCCACGTCTCCAGAGTACCTGGCACTAATGCCATCATGCCACATCCACGTGGGCTCCTTTCCAGAGCATCATCTCTGTGCCCTGACAAGATAATCAGACATTTTCTGCTCAAAGCACTGGCTATATAACAAAGACCGTGTGTAACCCAAGCCTCCACATGGCCATTTCTGACATGAGAGACTGGATCTGAGTGGCAGATCTCTCCAAAATTAGTCTCAGCTAGTCCCCCAGCATCAAACATTAGCTCATGTTAGCCCATCAGTGCTGACACTCAGGAAAATGTCAGGTGACATTTCAGGTCTCAGCTTCAGGAACACAAACGTTTTCCCTCTGAGCTCCAGAAAAATCACAAATGCAGCCAAGCCCTATCAGGTACTGAAGTTCTAGCTCAAGGGAAACAGGTAAAACATTCTCCTCAGAAAAGACGAAAATTTGATTCGAAGTGGCAAAGGAACTAAGGCTCATGGTAAGTTCAGAACAAGCAGACAGCCTTGTGATCTCATACTGCATAAAGAGATCAGTACCTGCTACATACATAATTTATGCTGCTGAGTCAGACATGTCCCAAATTTGCTGTTTTAACTATTAAAGCAAATAAGAAGAAAAAAGAAAAAAAGAAAAAAAAAAAGCCCATATATCTAGAAACAATACCATTCACTGAATAAACAGATCATTTGGGCAAAGCTTTGAAGTGGTCAAAATTATTAATTAGGCCCTATTTTTCTATTGACAGGAATTGTACTTGAAAACAACCAAAGCTTTGTTGAAATAACTGGTGTAAATGTTCCCATTTTCAGAAGGCATGCTAGCTTTGAATAAATAATGAAGGTACCATTTATTTAAAAACTTATTTAAAAATCTCCTTGGGAAGCCCCACAGCTCTACTTGTCTGTTTGCCTCACACAAAAAAAAAAACTTGCGTCAAAAGAACCTCAAAGATAAAGCGAGTGACCAAAGTATATCCACTCCCTCCCTGCTACACCTTTCCCCTGCCAAAGGAAATTATCATTTATTCATATTTTCTTCAGAAGATTTAAAGTGTGCTGAAAACTTTCAATGTCAAAACTGAGCATCTACACCCAAAGAGTAACCCCCCTGGGCAAGTCTCATCTTTCAGATCTAGGTTTTCAATGAAAGCCCAGTAAATGCCTTTGTAAGGAAAGAGCAGGCATTTTCTATGGAATTTTATTTTTATTAAAGCAGTGTTTTAATAGAAAAATTCTGGCCATTTCTGCCAGCTGAAAGGCAGGTTCACATTGCATGCAGCTGAACAGTCCCGTTGTGCAGCAGGGCAGTCATGCCCAAACCACTCCCTTTCTTGCTATTTCAAGACACTAGAAGAAACCCATCACTATGGTTGTTCACAATCAGAGGTTGATCTGAATACTGGGTATTCAGTGTATGGTGGGAAGGGAACAGAGAGGAGCAGAAAAGTACTGGCGGTTTTCCTGTAACTGAGCACCTTCTGTCAAGGGAAGATATTCCCACAATACCAAAGCAATAGCAGGCACTGTGAAAGACCACCTAGTGAAGTTACCAGATAGAAAAACTTAAAGCTGACCACAAAACCAAATTAAGCCATGGCCTTGTTACAGGCTATGGAGAATGCCAAGACAGGCAGGTGGGACAAAATGAATCTAAGAGGACCCACCCATAGCTTCTGAAATGCAACCAGTGAAAGTAAGTGAATGAGGAAAAACCTTCAGTGCATTAGTGGCTGGAAAGCTCTAACAGCAGAAAGATCACCAGCATGGTCCTGCATCCAACATGCAGCAGCTGCTGTCAGAAGATGGGGCCCAAGCTGGATGCAGCTGCAGTCCTGACAGTACAGGGGAATTGCTCGGGTTGGAGTCTTCGTGCTGGCTGCCAACCTCAATGTTTTCACAGCCACCATTCCTGCAGCTGTCTTTTGTTGGGGATCAACAAGGGAGGAGGAGATGGCCACTAGTCAGAGATACAGCAAGGCCTGTGTGCCTAACTAAAAGGACATGGAGACATATCCAAAAGCATTGACTGATCCTAATTATGAGAAATGCTCATTCTTCTAACCACACAACTCTGTGATGAAGATAAATGAAAGTCTTAAAAAAAAAAAAAAAAAAAGGAAAAAGATGAACCTTGTTTCATTCCAGGATATGATACCAAACGTATTTTTATAGACTGACATCTTTGCTTCTGCAGGATTTTTCTACGTTTTTTCATTCATTTTGAGACAGATTTTGTTTCTTAAGGTCAGAAACATTCAGTTTACCCAGCTATTTTTAGCCAGGCTGGACAGATTCATTGAATTACACCATGAATTATTCATAGCACCAAGAAACAGCCTAGGCATTGCTATGATATTTGAAAACAATGACAGCTTCTCACGTTTTTGTTGTGCAAGTGCAAATCCTGGCTCCAGCAGGAGTCTCACAGGTTTGTCAAGGGGGGCAGAAATGGGCCTGTCTGATTTCCTCTTGACAGCTACCTTTACTCAAGTGCTGGAAACATGATGAAAATCACAGAGGCCTATTACAGCAAAGACAGAATACTCCACCACAATTTCTTTTTGTTATTATTATTAGTGTCACTTATCGAATGTAGGTTTTGATAGTTTTGTTTTCTGGGCTTAAAAAAGCCACACCTACCGAAGCAGACAAAAGGTCCCTCAGAGCAGAGAAAAGAACAGCAGGAAAGAAATTGTTGCTGACTGTTCTAGAAATATCCTTCACTCAACTTACTAATTACACACACTGTTGATCACCTATAATTATGATCTGAAAGGAAATTCTACACCCTAGCAATTTAGCTGGTGTTTCTTTCTTAAAGTCAACCATTTTCACTGTAATGAACCTCAGTATGAAGCAGCAAAACGTTGGAGGGAAAGGCTACAGACACGAAAATTAGTGCTTGCTGTCTCATTAACATTTTACTTGCTTGGCTAGCAGTCCTTTTGTTACAGGAAGCTAAGTGTTTTTATGGCTAACTCTCCTAAGTCTGTAATAATATCCAATATGAATGTGATTTCTGCTTTTAAGCTTAAAACCTCTAAATAATCTCCACTAAAGCTAACGTATCCACAGTCAGTGTGCAGCACTAGCTAAAATACAAGTAATTGCTGACTTGGCCAGCTCAACAGCGCAACACTAAGCTTGACATTTGGCAGCTGTTAGTATTTATATCCGGATGGATCCAACCTGTCAGATACAGACTTCCCAAATGCAAGAGGATGTCTGGAGCTAGTTTTCATTCCAGTCAGTATAAAGTTATCACCAAGCTGAGATGCCCCAACACAGAATAAGCTCCCAGAAGCCATGGCAGAGTTTCCCTGCAGAGGCAGAGCTGAACATACCCATAACTTGCAGGTATTCCTCAAAGAAACCTAAAGCCTTTAAGGTTGTTTAACCCAACCTTGAAAAGAGCCTTAGGGAACCACAAGGAATAGAAGGCAGTAACACCTATGCTTAAGACAATTCTGAGAAATTAATATAGAAGTTATTTAAGTGAAATTTAACAGTGAATAAGTCACTGTTAAGACTCCTGGTGTAGTGGGATCCTTCGTGACTGTAACCAGATAGAACAGCTGCCTCACAGCACCAAAAATAATTCATCATATAAAAACACGTCAGATATGAAAATGAGAATAGAGCTGCCTCGCAATGAATAACTTTGTATGAGAAACACAACTCTCCTGAGCCCTGCTCTCACCTTCTCAGTGGGCAGCAGGTTCCAAACAAAAGTCAGTCAGGTGAGAAAGGCACAAAGTAGGTGAGAAGATAGAGCTGCCAATCAAATTCCACCAACAGCTCCATGGAGCAAAAATGGTCCAGACCTGCTCCTTTCAGCTACTTTCTCATTACAGTCATGAAGGGTGAAAGAAGAGACAGAAGTAAAAGAATAGAAATCAGCAGCAAGGTAAAAGTGGAGAGAACTAAGAAACAAAGATGAGAAGATGAGACTATTCAAACTAGCAATTAACATTTCTAAATAGAACTCCCAATTGCTCTCTTCACCTTCTACAGAAATTGAGGCCATCTTGGCTTTTAAAGGCTCTCTCAGACCTGTATTATCTACATTCAAAGACAAAAGCAACACGTAACCCAGGCCATCTGATGCAAGAAGCCAGTAATCTAACACTGGTGAGGCATCAGTGCTCTTCAAACACCTGAGGACCAAGGAAATAACCTTCCACTACTCAGGGGAGAGTCCCGTCTGCACAGAAAGCTGCTCTCAGGGAAACTGCCTCCTACTAAGGCCTTGATTTAACCCATCTCTACAGTGGATGCCTTTAGGCCACCTCCTCAGAGGGCAGGGCCAGTCACCTCCCCAGACCTCCTAACCGGGTTGGTGCTCTTCGCTACAGGAACTTCCTAGAAAATTCCATTGCCTTCTGTGATACTGGAAATCAGCTTAGATTAGTTCATTTCTGTACGCTTATTCCCAAGAAAGGAGAAAAAAATGAATTGCAATAGAGATGATTTTCTGTATTAGTTTCTCTCACATTCACCATTTCTTGTATTGCTATCCCTCTGAGATCTTACCTTCTCTTCAGCTCTGTTTGTACTGTGTGGTCTTGAGTCTCTTCTGTTTGAAGATGTGTGGTAGTTTTACCATGCTAGGCAGCTGAACTCCACCACAACTGCACTCTCACTCCCCCTCCTTAGAAGAGAAGGGGAAGAAGTAAAGGAAAGAACAACTCATGCGTTGAGATAAGGATAATTTAATTAAAGGGAAAGAAAAAAATAATTATTAAGGAAATATTATTAATTAAACAATTTAATTAAAGGGAAAAAGGGAAAGGGGAAAAGGGAGGGGGAAAGGGAAAGAAAGAAAAAAAAAAAACAAGTGAAGGCTTTGTGGAAGTACAGAGGAAAAAAATTACTCTCTACTTCCCATAAATGAGCGATGCTTGACCACATCCTTGAAGCAGGGCCTCAACCCACGTAGCCATTGTTAGGGAGGACAGACATTTTCACAACAAGAGCCCACACCCCCAATCTTCTTCCTTTTTCCACCTTTTATTGATGAGTGTGACATCATATGGTATGGAATATCCCTTTGGTTGATTTAGGTCAGCTGCCTCAGTGATGTTCCTTTCTCACTTTTTGCCCACCCCCCAGAAGGGTTAGAGAAAGTCCTGATGCTGTGCCAGCACTGCTCAGCAGCAGACACAACACTGGTGTCATACCACTGCTCTTCTAGCTACAAGTGCAGAGCACAGCACTGTATGGGCTGCTGCAGGGAAAGTTAACATCCCAGCCAGACCCAGCACAAGATGTGAAGTTTTGTGGGGAAAACAAACAACCAAGAACAAAAAAAAAAACCACACATAGAAGACTGCCTGTCATCATGAATTCTTAGCAGCTCAACTCAAACTTTTCTGATGAGCTTCAGGTTGAAGGACACTAAGCACAAAAAAATGTCACTGGAAACTTGTTTTACTTAGTAATTCATTATTCAAAGAACAGAGGTTAGGTGCCAGTTTGGTCCCAGTGTTATCTTTGTATCAATGACACAAGTCAGGCATTTGAAACACTGAGAAACCTGGCATGCATTGGTTCCAACAACAGCTCAGAAAACAAATGGTCTCAGAGGGACCAAAGAGAAGTTTAGCTTGTAGCCTGCTGTTCTGTTTCCAGCCATGGCAAGTTAACAGAGGCTGGGAGAAAGGTTAGAAGACTGGCATGCTTCTTTCTCAAATCAGCTCTATATATGCATTCTGTGGTAGGATTTCTTGAGGCTATAAAGCTCAAAACGGGTGGAAGCTTTAGTATGGAAAGCAAATTTAATTCAGATTTGAATTACTGTCATGGTTTGTTTTGTTTTGTTGGTTGGTTTGTTTTTTGTTAATTTTCAGTTTGCACTTTATAAAAACAGAAAATGAATGAAAGAGATTTTTCAGAATGTGGATTTCATATATGTACGGGATCTTTGGCATCATGCACAAAATCATGCTGACTCAAAGCTAAAAGTGACTCAAACATCAGCTACTGAGCAGAAACTTTTCTTAAATGAACATCAGCACCTTTTTGCTTGACTAACCTGATCTATGACAAAGTGGCGCGCTTAGTGGATAAGGGAAAGGCTGTGACTGTGGTCTACCTTGACTTCAGTAAGGCTATTGACACCATTTCCCACAGCATTCTCCTCAAGAAACTGGTTGCTCTTGGCTTGGACTGGCACACGCTTCGTTGGGTTAGAAACTGGCTGGGTAGCCAGGCCCAAAGAGTCGTGGTGAATGAAGTTAAATCCAGTTGGAGGCCGGACACTAGTGGAGTCCCCCAGGGCTCAGTACTAGGGCCAGTTCTCTTTAATATCTTTATCAATGATCTGGATGAGGGGATCGAGTGCACCCTCAGTAAGTTTGCAGATGACACCAAGTTAGGTACGTGTGTCGATCTGCTTGAGGGTAGGAAGGCTCTGCAGGAGGATCTGGATAGGCTGGACCGATGGGCTGAGGCCAACTGTATGAAGTTCAACAAGGCCAAGTGCCGGGTCCTGCATCTGGGGTACAACAACCCCAAGCAGCGCTACAGGCTGGGAGATGAGTGGTTGGAAAGCTGCCTGGCCGAGAAGGACCTGGGAGTATTGGTTGATAGTCGGCTGAATATGAGCCAGCAGTGTGCCCAGGTGGCCAAGAAGGCCAACAGCATCCTGGCCTGTATAAGAAACAGTGTGGCCAGCAGGGCTAGGAAAGTGATTGTGCCCCTGTACTTGGCTCTGGTGAGGCCGCAACTTGAGTACTGTGTTCAGTTTTGGGCCCCTCGCTACAAGGACATGGAGGTGCTCAAGCGAGTCCAGAGAAGGGCAACGAAGATGGTGAGGGGTCTGGAGAACAAGTCTTACGAGGATCGGCTGGGGGAGCTGGGCTTGTTCAGCCTGGAGAAGAGGAGGCTCAGGGGCGACCTTATCACACTCTACAGGTACCTTAAAGGAGGCTGTAGAGAGGTGGGGGTTGATCTATTCTCCCATGTGCCTGGTGACAGGACGAGGGGGAATGGGCTAAAGTTATGCCAGGGGAGGTTTAGGTTGGATATTAGGAAGAACTTCCTTACTGAAAGGGCTGTTAGGCATTGGAGTAGGCTGCCCAGGGAATTGGTTGAGTCACCATCCCTCGAGGTCTTTAAAAGACGTTTAGATGTAGCCCTTAGTGATATGGTTTAGTGGAGATCTTGTTCGTGTTAGGACAGAGGTTGGACTAGGTGATCTTGGAGGTCTCTTCCAACCTAGATGATTCTGTGATTCTGTGAAATCAGCTTATTGTCAGAGCACTCACAAGGAAAGCTGAAAACTCTAGTTTAAATCCATCCCCAGATTGCAGAGGATTGATAAAGTTAACATGTGCATCGTGATTTTTTTCTCCAAAAACTTGGCCAGTGCTGGTTGGGAAACGTATATTCTGTTTTCTTTTCTCACTGACTGGCCTCTCAACTCTTGAACCATTTTCTGCACCATGGCACAACTTCAGGAACTGGGTAAAGTGTGCTACCCACCACCAGCAACCTCTCAAAGGAGCACTGCAGTTATGGCATTGTCATAGGAAACAATGATCACACTGAACCTCAGTCTTGCACTTCCCTGGCAGATGCACAACCTAGTTGCACACAACACCAACACAAGCTTCCCTGTGATTAACATAGGACACAAAGCTAGGGACTTCCAGCAAACACTCTTAGAGCTTTCACCAGTGACATCCTTGGGACACAGATACGGAGAAGACCACATGCTGTGGATGTTAGTCACACCAAGATATGGGCCAGGCACTCTCCTCCTGCCAAGAGTGAGGCAATTCTAGTCTGCAGTCCTGTGGGGAGCTCTGAAGCCCAGCAGGAAAATAATCTATAGCAGGCTAAGATTAAAGGAGCTAAAGGAGGGTGTTGTGTTCGTTTTTTTGTTTGCCTTTTTTGTTGTTTTTGCTGTTTTTTACTTGCTTTTTGGTTTTAATATGAGATTGCGGTTTCAGATTGAGCGATCTGAATTCTACACACATCTCATATCAGACATTTTAGTAACTGGAGACTTCGTAAGCTGCATGATAAAGTCATTCCTTAACTTTCCTCCTGGATAACTTATATAGACCAATCAAGTTTAATCTGCTTTCCTGTGCTTCATTCTTGCAGCTGTCTGAAAATATTTAAATATACAGATTTATTTATTTTTGAAAACAGGCACGATGTGCCCTGTAAAATACATAGCAACAACATCCTTAGTGGACAGATCAGTGCCCTGAAACTTTTCTTTATATTGAGATATCATAAATACATATTTTTTAATGATAGTTTTCAGAAGGCTGGATGGGGAGATTTTATACATTTTTGGTTGCTTTTTTCTTCCTTCATAGGTGCCTTTTTGTCATATACATAGAAACTATGAAGGAATAGACATCACTTCCTCTAAAAGTATGTGAAAGGAAGAATCTGGTATTTCCCAGCTAAAAAACAAAGGGAAGTCCTTAAATACATCTAGTGGTGAGATTCATTAAGTGCAGTAAGTCCTCTGAAGTATTCTAGCATTAACTTTGTGAAGCTTTGCTGCTTCTATCCTTCTTGTGGCATATGCAAATAAAATGTGATGATCCACAAGAGTTGTTGTGAGAAACTAAGTTGTGTAGAGAACTGATTTTCTGTATGCCAAGGTAGTTGTGTAGTTATAATAAGGAGAAATGCTATGTAGATAAGTGGACAGTAGAAGGTCTCACTGTTCCAAAATATGGTGGAAGCTTGAGAAAACAGGATGAGAAGTGTGGGAACAGTAAAACAAAGACCACAGGTTCTCAGAACATAAGAAAGGGGAAAAAAAAGGGCAGAGGGAGAATTGGCTGCAGTACTCAGCCAGTGAGGAAACAGGGGAGGTGATCAGGTGTCGGGTAATAAGGAATAAAAGGTTATGATTTGTTTACTGTAATGCGCTCCTAATTGGCAGGACGCCCGCCATTGCAATCGCGAATAAAATAACTTCACAGAAGGTCCTGTCTGAAGAAAATTATTTGAGATTCTTCTCACAATCTGGGGGCTCGTCTGGGATCTTGTTGCCTACCGAAGAGTTCTTGCCACCACAGACAGGAAGGTGCACCCTGCTTTCAGCGGTTCCGTCAGGGGTGGTGGGTTTTCTCGGTACGGCCAGCAAAGGACTGAGACTGTTAAGCTGAAGACAAGCTCTGCGAAGCTCTGGGGAGAAGGGAGGCCAGTACTGACATACCACAGACATAGCCCAGACACAGAGACACAGCCCAGACCAGGAACAGGCATGGGGATTATTACTGATAAGCTGGACCGGGAAGCCGTGCACAGACCGAGGTAAGGGAAACTTTACTGTATACTGCCTTGGGTTGGATTCGGGGAGACTTTTGTGTGGTGTGAATGAGACGCATTTTTAGTGTGAAGCGAGTGTGGAGTCCCAATCCGTGAGGTTCTGTAGTCCTGCGAGGGGACAAACGAAGTCCCCACAGCTGGAGAGGACCAAAGTGAAAGTTAGATGAGTGAAAGAGAGTCTCAGGGGTTTGGGCCCTTAGGTGTACAGTACCCCGAGCATGCTGAAGTGAGGTGCTCGGCAGTACACCCCACCTCTGTCCTAATCCTAGGTGAAGGTGTGTGGTACCCTGTGGGTGGTAAAGTCCACAGCAGCACGTCAGGAAGAGATGGGGATTAAGGGTTCCACGAGTCAGCAGGGTGGAGGTGGAGACCCCGGGATGGTGCCTAAAGATAGTCCTTTGGAGAGAATGATAAGGATTTGGAAAAACAACCCAAAAACTAGGGAAAAAGATTTAAAAAATAAAATTTTAAATGGTTAGATATTGTGTAATTGTCTGGCCTGAAAAGCCAATAAAAGGAACTTCAGTATTTTGGCCAAAATATGGGTCTGATGAAAATTCAGGCTTTAAATTTATATGTAAAAAATAAGACTCCTTTTTCAGAGGAGGAATCAAGTTATGCTCCCTATAGTCCTAGTATTGCACCTAACGTTGAGGCAGCGGCAGCTGCTCCAGGAGGGGAGACAGGGACTGCAATTGATGCTGTCCCTGGAGAAGTCACACTGGGGAGCGGTGGGAGCGGGGGGGGGGGGGGGGGGGGGGGGGAGGCCGGTGGAGCCTCAGGGTCGTGCAGAGGCACCGCGGGCCAGTGCTCCCCCCCTTACCAGCAAAGAGGTTAGCAGTTTTAAGAAGGAAATAAAGTCTTTAATTGAGGGCCTAGCAGAACAGTCAAATCCGTTTCTAAGGCCTAATTTGTATTTGGGGGGGGGGGGGGAATGTCAATCTTGAGTATGTCATTCACTGGAGAAGAATGTTTAGGGGGGGAATGATTCAGCAGGCAGCTATGCAAGAATGGGAAAGAACTAACTCCCCCCCCCCCCCCCCCCCAGACCAAGAGTAATTCCGATAGAGCAGAAATATATGCTCATCTAACTGCAATAACGACTACCAACAACCTAGAAATCATATGAGAGACTCGGGGTCAGAATGAGAAAGTACTTGGGGATGAATCCTGAGGACCCAGTAGCCCAAAGGCTCTTTAAAGTTCATATTTTAATTAAAGCCTGGCCAGATATGCAGATAAAGCTCCAGAAGATGGGAGGATGGAGTGAACAGCGTAGGTAGTATGAAGGTGTATTCTGGGAGGGGAGATGAGAAGGAAAAGCAGAGAGCGAAACTAATGGTATTCACAGAATACTGGGTAGTAAGGTAGAGGGTTGGAGAAAGAGGAAGAAAATCTTCAGGGGGAGGCAGGGCCAGGATGGAAAGGAGAGGAAGAGAGACGAAGGAATGGCAGGCAAGGAAAGCTACCTGTGTTGCAAATCCTATCAGGGACAGGCTTTGAGAAGATGTTTTAAGTGTGGCCAGGCCGGCCATTTCAAATAGGAATATCTGGAGCAGAAGAAAGAAGAGAGATTACTGTTACAAATTTAGAACAGGGGAGTCAGGGCTTCTCAGAAAGCCAGTTCCCTGATAAATGAAAAAGTGTACCTCAATGGGGATTACTCTACAATTATCGTTGTGGGCAAAACAGACTTAGCATAGGAAGATTAATAAAATTTATTACCTATTGCTGACAGGCTGGAGCAGTGAGAAACAGAGAAACAAGTAGGGAGCACCTTCTCCCATTCACTCTTTTCCACCTCTACCCTGCCCTGAGTGGCACGGGGGGGCTGGGAGTGGGGGCTACCATCAGTTCCTGGTGCTTCATTTCCCCCGCTCCTTCACAGTTGCTCTCACCCCTGCTCTGGTGTTGGGTCCCTCTCGTGGGGTGCCAACCTTCCTGGGCTGGTCCTGTGTGGGTTTCTCCACAGGCAGTGAAAAACAGGTTCTTTGGTGTGGGTCTGTGCTGCAGGGTCTATTTGTCAGGAGCAGGTTGGTCTGGCTTTGAGACTTGCTGTGGTCCACACCCCCCACCCCCCGATCACCTGCTCCTGAATGGGCTCCTCTCCACAGGCTGCAGCACAGAGATCTGCTCTGCTGTGGTACACCATGGGCTGTGGGGGTCTGCCTTCCCCACCTGTGGGAAAGGAATTTGCAGGTGGCTTTATGCTGTTTCACACGTTGCTGAATTAGAGATAATAAGGAAATAAGTGGTAGAAACAAAAACTTGAGCAAGGTTGAGATAAATTAACTTGGCTACAGTGTTAAAGATGAGCTTTGGGCAGTGGCGAATTGCTGGCTGGCTCAAGGTGCATCTGAGGGTCTCTAACCAGTTGTATGACCGATTTGGGTGCGTGGACAGCGCATGGGGTTACGAGAAAAGTATATGTAGTGGAGAAAAACAGCAATAAAGGTCTTCTGTTCAAGAGCCATCAGGAGTCCGTGTCTTTCATCCCTTCACCCACCAGGGGCCTCTCTGTGGGCCGCGGAGGGGCTTCGGCTCCGGCACCTGGAGCACCTCTGCACTGCACTCCCCCGCCTTTGCACTGACCTTGGTGCCTGCAGGGAGATTTCTCACTCCTTGCTCTCCCAGTTGCTGTTGTGCAGAAATTTTCTTTTCCTTTTCTTGGATGTGCTCTCACAGAGGCACAAACTGCATTGCTCATGGCTTGGCTCTGGGCAGCAGTGGGCCCCTTTGGAGCCAGCTGAAACTGGCTCTGAACTGCCATGGGGTAGCTGCTGGATTCTTCTCACAGGGGCTACCACTGCAGCCCCCCCACCCCCCAGAAACTTGCCATGTGAACCCAATACACTGGAGGCAGCTAGGTCATTACTGGCCTGTAAAGTATCAGGGCTTAAATTAACTAATGAAACCCTAAATGTGATGGGGGTAGAAGGGGCTGGGATAACAGTGCCACTTTTTGGGGACACCAAGCTGAGACTAGGGATAGAATGATCACTGGGCAATTACTGTATGTACCCAAGGCAGGGACTAACTTGTTGGGAAAGGATTCGATAATGAAATTAGGCATTCAAATAGTAAATTATTAGGCTGGAATAACAGTGCTATTAATGGGATGCTCTCAGACCCTGGGAGTAAAGATCGAGATTGCCTTTGAGTGGAAAGACCCTGAAATGGAGCAGAAGCAGCAATACAGATGGACAATTTTACCTCAGGGTTTCACAGAGCCACCGATTTATTTGGGCAAGTTCTAGAAGAAATTTTGGATCAGTTCCAACCTCCTGAGGAGGTGTTACTGTTACAATGTGTGAATGATCTTTCATTGTCAGGACAGGAGAAAACAGTTGTGAAAGAAGCCACTAACAAGCTATTCGATTTTCTGGGAAAACAGGGCTTGAAAGTATTGGAAAATAAAGTAAAATTCGTAGAAAGAGAAGTCAAGTATTTAGGGCATCTAGTGTCTGAGGGGAAATGAAGCATAAATCCAGAGAGGATTCAAGGCTACCTGAGTTGAGCTACCCCTAACCAAAACTAAAAAGAAGTAAAAAGTTTTAAGAGAAAGAGGTTGTTAAGGAATTATGAGTCACAAAGTCCAAAGGAAAATAGATACTCCCTGATGGGAGAGAAATGCTGAATAGCACCAATGAGGCAAATATTAACTGTTTTGCATCAAGAGGGTCATTGGGGAATTCAAGCAATGTGTGATGCTGTGCTATGGAAATATATATGTGTAGGAATATATATACTCTGGCTAAACAAGTATGCAGGAGTTGTGTAGTATGTCAAAAGGTAAACAGAAAAATTATCCGCAGTCAGCCCAAAGGGGGTGAGAACCAGGAATTCAACACTTCCAAAATGTACAGGTAGATTTTATAGAACTCCTTAGAGTAGGTAGATTTAAATACCTATTAGTCTTCGTAGATCATTTGTCAGGGTGGGTGTAGGCTTTCCCTTCAGTATCTGCTACTGCGAACATAGTAACTAAAGTAATTCTAGAACAAATAACTCCCGGGTATGGAATTGTTGAAAATATTAACTCTGATCAAGGAAATAACTTTATGTCAGAAATATTGCAAGGGCTAATGTGGACTCTAGAAATCGAGTGGAAATTTCACACTCCTTGGCATCCTTCCTCTTCTGGAAGGGTGGAGCGGATCAGGCAGTAAAGAAGCAATTGACTAAGTTCTGGAAACTCAGCTTCCCCAAACGAAGTGCTTACCTTTGGCACTTCTCCGAATTCAAACTGCACCAAGAAAAGATGTGGGAGTTTCACCATATCAAATACTATTTGGATTGCTGTACATGGACAAAGGGAATGAATTACCTCAATTTGAGAAAAAAGATGTTTTTCTTAAGAACTATATACTCGGGCTGCCATCCTCTTTGTCATCTCTCAGGACCTGTGGATCATTAGCTCAAACCCCACCCTTGGAAGTCCTGATCCATCCATTCCGAGCAGGAGACTGTGTTTTGATGTGAACGTGGAGAGAAATGAAATTGCAACATGAGTGGGACAGACTGTTCCAAGTGCTCCTGACTACTGAGATGGCACTAAGAACAGCTGAGAAAGGGTGGACTCATTATACTTGGGTAAAAGCATCAGTTAACCCTGATACATGAGAGACTGTTTTAACAAGGACTTTTAAGATCTAGACTGTGTGGAAAAAAAAAAAAAGAAAAAAAACACTATTGTAAACCTTTAATTTCTCCTTAGAATTAATAGGTGAAAGGTATTAGGTTACATAGAATTAAAAGTTGTCTGGGGAACAAGAAAAAAAAAGAAAATGGGGGGAGGTATTTTAATCCTCTTTAGAAACTTTAGTGTGTGATCTTTTATTATCTATCTTAATTATTTTTCCTTTTAATAAGGCATATGTAGAAATGATGTATTTTAAGTTTATTTTAGTAATACCTGTTCCTAATAGATTAGTGATAGGATGGGGGGGAAATCAACATTTCCAATTAATTCAGAATCTCTTGAGTTCTCTATCAGAATAATTGTTGGATTTGCTCCCAAATGCCTAAAAACACTGAGAAGGCCTTGTCCCTAATTGCTATTCCATTACCAGCAACAACTGTATCTGGATTCTCCAGTTTTCCAAACACAGTGAATTATACTCAGTCCCGAGAAGGAATAGATTTTGAGGTTGAGCTCCCTTCGCATAGTC
The DNA here is from genome assembly GCF_040182565.1 of Anser cygnoides. NCBI lineage: Eukaryota > Metazoa > Chordata > Aves > Anseriformes > Anatidae > Anser > Anser cygnoides. The sequence continues at coordinate 69,824,181 of NC_089874.1, forward strand.
CTGGCTACAATATTACGTGTTAAAAACAATTATTACAATAATTACAACATTACGTGTTATCAAAGATGCTTCTTAGACAACATTGGTATAAACTCAGGGGGCAATAGTACTGACCCTGGATGCAGAGGTATTATCCACAAAGTAAGGAATTATCCATACTGTACTGAATATGGTAGCTATGGGAATGCGAACCTTTATAATGCACACCAGTTATATCGTGAGAATCCTGTAACTGGATGGCCTGCCCCGAATGGCAAGGGTTGGTACTGGCTATGTGGTAATAAAGCTAGGAAAGTGTTGCTCCTGGGATGGAAGGGAGCTTGCACCCTGGGGGCAATAATTCCAAATGTAACTATTGTTGAAGATCCACAGAGCCAAAGCCCTCCTGACATCCCACGCAGAGTTAAAAGAAATCCAGAAAAATCCTCTAGTAAAAAGAAACAAGGGATTTCACCGTTTTGTGAGGTGGTTTCTACCATGGTTAGGGGTGAGTGAAATAGAAAAAGCTATTGTAAATATTTCAGCTATAATTGAAGAACTAGAAAACCACACTCTGGATGCTGTCCAAGCATTACAAGAAGAGATAACAAGCTTTTCAAAGGTAGTACTCCAAAATCGAATGGCATTAGATTTATTACTAACTTCACAAGGAGGAGTGTGCACCATAATTAATACTAGTTGCTGCATGTACGTAGACCAAAGGGGGACAAATTGACTGATCTCAAAAATATTGGGAAAAAAACTAAAATCCTACATAAGATTTCTGAAGAAGACACTTCCCGGGGAGTTAAGAGACATTTGGGAGAAACTAACTTTGTGATTACCTAACTGGAATTGGCTTAAGCAACTGCTTGTTGGTATAATAATAATAATAATGGTATTGTGTGTTTTATTTTTTTTGCTTATTCCTTGTATTAATTCCTGCATAGCATCTTTTGCAAATTGGAGCTTTGAATGGAAACAATTATCCCCCAATGCATTTGAAGAGAAGTATTGCACCCTAGTGCTAAAGAGACTCAAAAGCTAAGAATATGAGGAAGTGCAAAAACAACAATAGAAGTAAGAAAAGAAGAGGGGGGGAATTGTGAGAAACTAAGTTGTGTTTTTGCAGTAGAGAACTAATTTTCTGTATGCCAAGGTAGTTGTGTAGTCATAATAAGGAGAAATGCTATGCAGATAAGTGGACAGTAGAAGGCCTCACTGTTCCAAAATAAGGTGGAAGCTTGAGAAAAACAGGATGAGCAGTGTGGGAACAGTAAAACAAAGACCACAGGTTCTCAGAACATAAGAAAGGGGAAAAAAAAGGGCAGAGGGAGAATTGGCTGCAGTACTCAGCCAGTGAGGAAACAGGGGAGGTGATCAGGTGTCGGGTAATATGGAATAAAAGGTTATGATTTGTTTACTATAATGTGCTCCTAATTGGCGGGATGCCTGCCATTGCAATCGGGAATAAAACAACTTCACAGAAGGTCCTGTCTGAAGAAAATTGAGATTTTTCTCACAAAGTCAAGCCTACTTTCTGCTAAGAAAATGAACTTAATGAATAATTAGTATGAGTATTAGTAACATTAATGCTTAATGAGTTGAATATTCTTTGCATATCCTCTAGTTACCACAGCTTCCTAAATAAAAGTTTATTTATTGTCTTAAATTAAAGGACGTTTCTGAAATGAGATATAACAAAATTGCAAAGAATGAAAAGCTAATCAAGATAATTAAAATGAAAAATTGTTAGAATAATTCACATTCACCTGCAGTTGCAGTATAGTTGAACCAAGAGTTTCCAATTAAACAAGAAAGTATGCGAAGTGCAGTTCAGCTGATGTGCATTTATGGAACTGGAAGAAAATATTACCTTATTAAAGTAAGTTTCAGAGGAAATGTCACAGCACAGAGGTTGGCCTGACTTGACTTTCTAGTAGATTATGCAGTCATTTATAAATTTGACTGCTTCAGAGAGCCAGCTCCTCTGCAGCTCTAAATCAGCATGGTCTCACTAAAGTTAATGAAGCCACATAAGTTTATACCAGGTAAGCATCTGCCCACTAACTATTTCAATGTATATATTGCTGCACAGAGCAAAATTCAACCACACCTGCCATTATGCACGCCTTAGAAGATGCCTATGAAAGACAACATAATGCTGCTGTGCCCAGATAATCAATTTATCCCTATTCCACTGTCAGAACAAGAGCTGTAGTAGTGTCTGCCTCTGTTGATTCATTCCTGCAGCTATGTACAAGAAAGTGGCCCGGGTGATATTTGCAGGCCTTATTTTTGTGAAGTCCAGCATACAAATATCCTTATTGTTAGCCCTGTACACAGTACTTGTTAAAACTGCTACATTTACCCCAATCCACAGAAGATCCGACTCTGAGTTGACCTTGTACATTCAGAGCTTGGAAAAGGAGAGGGCACTGCCTGGTGTGATACACAATCTCCCTTCTTGGTTGAGCCTTTTCTTTCTCACCTGTACTCCCATCAATGAGAGTAACACAATGTGGTTATAGTAAAAGCAGGCAAACCAAGCCCTCTGTCACTGATGGGAAACAGCCTATAACTGTATAAACACAGAGTAGCTGATGGCTGGTCCTGCACTATTCATTCTAGATACAATATAATTATGAGGGTATTCAAGGTACTTTATTCAGATTAATCTAAGATGACTCCTGAATCTTAAACTCCTGAGGCAGGAAGAAAAGGGTCTTCTGAGATGCAAAAAATGTATTTCATCTCACAAATGTAGTAAAAGAGATCTTTAACTATGGGTATGTTCTGCAACATCACAATTATGTCTAGATTATACACTTGTAATATTTGGCATTGGCTGTTTACTGTTTCTTGAATAGAAAACTGGAATTCAGTCTACTGAAGAAGCAAGTGTTATTACAGCTCTTTTATGCTTATATTTTGTGCAAAAGAAGTTATCCATTTCTACCATGTTCTTAAAGCTTTTTCTAGGCAAACCACTGAAGAATTCTGTGGTCAAGGACCCAGCTGACAAATCTGTGTTACATCAGAGATGATGACCTGCTGGTGGACATAATGACACTGCAGCAGAAGAGAAGCTTCAGCAAGAGAAGGCTTATTTCCAGCACTGCTTCATTTATTCAAGCTACAGGCCTAAATTAACCTTGCAAAACCATCATGAAGACGTATCAGGCCAAGCATAAAATTTACACTACAACTCTCTACCATAACAGTGGTGACAAAAAAAATTAATGACATTCAGTTCACCTGTCAAGTTGATTGCTCAGCCCAGATAAAGAGCAACAGTTTTGTGAAGCAGTTTCAACTGACAAGCTCCAAATCACAGCCATATTACAATATCCAGGCGGTGCAGTCACACTAATTAGGGACTGCTCAGCCTGCTCTTCTCAGCTGCCATGGGTAAGTAGATAGCTAAAAGGCCCAGATTGGCCTTGCTGTTAAATACAGATTGTGTCCTTAGGTCAAAGAGCCTTCTGGCCCTGTTTCATTTAAAGTGCATTAGGCTGTTTTGTTTAATTTGTATTTTAAATCATTTCAGTTTAACATTAACTATGGAATTATATATGCATTTGAGAAACCCATTTTATAGTGATAAGGCAACTTAGTTTCTGCGCATGCAAGAGCCTATATTTATGTTGATTTTCTGTGCTACATACCAGAGGAACTCTTCTAAATACTTTGGGCAACTTTTGTCAAGATTAAAAATATTCAACAGCAGCAAACGACTGAGTTGCAAGTAACCTATAGCCATTATCACAGCAATGGTATATTAAAGAGAGGAAGGCTGTTAAACTCTTGAGACAGGACAGAAAAAACACCCCCAAAAATATGAGTATGAAGCACATGTATGTCTTCTATCTGGCCAGCTATGTCATTATCATTTGACAGCACTGTCAGAGCATGAAGAAGAGAAAAGGTGGACAAACAAGGAGAAGTGAGGAAAGGGAAAAGACGACTTTGTAACTGGGCTCCTGTATAGCTTTTGACTTTTTTTCAGGCTCTCATGGCACTACACAGGTTGCAGCTGATGCAGGCCAGCACATCAGAACATGGAAATCATTACAGGATCAGTACAGGACAGTTGTTGAGTCCTTTTTGGTGTGATAATGCCCAGGTGCTGGCAGGGGGCTGCAGAGGAAACCTCTGTGAAATGCGGCCAGGGTTGCCCCATGCCAGCCACAGCCTGTCCCCAGCCAGCTCCAATGGCCCCACTACAGGGCACAGCTGGGCCTAGTAGCTAAGATGAGGACACCTGAGGGAAACTTAGCTGAGAAAGGACAAAATACTGTACGGTAAAGTGAGGAAAAGTGGGTGGGAAACATCCCTGTGAGCACCAGGGTCAGGAAGAGGAGGTGCTTCAGGCACCCCAGCAGAGAGTCCCCTGCAGCTTGTGGCTAGACCAGGCCATGGCAGGCCCCTGACAGGAACAGAGGCCCATGGAGGGCCCAGGGTGGAGCAGGTTTATCCTGAAGGACTGCAAGCCTGTGGAAAGGCCCATGATGGAGCAGGGGAAAAGTGTGAGGAGGAAGGAATAGCAGAGACTAGCTGTTAGGGACAGTCCACAGCCCCACCCATTTAGCATGGGCCATATGAAAAAATGCCCAAAACATCTACCACAGCAGAAAGGAAGGAGTTGGGCTGTTATTTGGTTTTCAAGTTTGTTTCATCTAACACTGGCTTGCTGTGGTTCTCTAAAGAGCCTTCTGATGGCTTGTCACCTATTACAGCCAATACAGGCGTGAACACACAGAAGTCACAACAAGAAGTCTCCAGGGACTGCAATGTGTGCCTGAAGATAAAGGGCATGCAAAATACTTGTGGCCTAGTCCATGACAAAATTCTTAATCAAGCACGCATAATCATCATCATTAATATTATTATTTTAAAAGTTCATCGATTTTCAGAGGTAGCCACTAATTTGTGGTGCTAAGTATTTGGACAGCATCTTTATATTCATCATCATCATCTACCAAAGTCAGATGGATTCATTGATATTGCCATCTCAGATAAATAATATAGTAAATAAAAGGAAAACCAGCACACCTGAGGTACATGAACTTCTTGGTACTCTTAAAAAAATCAGATACTATCCCAAAATGAGAACCTTTTAAACCTAGAAAGCTCACTAGTTGCTATTACTATAAATTGGGATGTATACAGTGAAATAAAACCATAAGAACAGGAAGATACTGAAGAAGATGCCTGCAAGAAAAAGAGAGGGTAAATAACGAAGTCTTATATACAGAAAAGCAGGTACAGCTTGAAAGAGGAAAGCTTCTAAAAAACAATGCATCATCCTTCTTCGCTCTCAAATAAGATATAGGAAGGACCTTGAGGTCCTTTCTAGCATCATTCACTATGAAGCAAAGTATGATTCCATGAAAATCTACATTACTTGGTGGGATGCTTATTCAGGCTTTCTTATGTTGATTATGTGTGGCCTTGGAGAGTAGGAAGGCATACAGAAAAGTCAAGATTTCCTGATTCAGCCCATACCTTTTCATCACACAACCTTCCAGAGTTATCCTTTTTTTTTTTTTTTGTAATTAGCACACTGCAACAAGATTTCCAAGTTTGTCCTATGCATCTTTTATTTTATTTTTGAACAGAGGAGGAACCAGACATTACTTGATGTTTTGACACCTTTCTAGATCCTAGAATGTTCTGTAAGCCTGTAAACTCTGCAGCTTAAGGAAGCCTCCAGGATCTAACAACCCCTAAAGCATACAAGAGCCCCTAATGACAGCAACAATGTTAGTGCTGAAGCCACAGCTGACACATTTATTACTTAAGTGATAAATTCATAGAACCTTTGCTTCAGTAACCTTTTATGTCTGGATGATGCACATACTTCCAATTTGAAGATACTAGTATTCAAGGTTATTTAATGAATTATGTGAGCATATTTCAGCGTGTTAGGTGTTTCTGCCACTGCATTTGCGATGAGATTTTAATTGCTGAAGAGGTCAAAAGGTTGCATTGTACTGATTCAATTTCCTGATTAAAGCACTCAAGCCAACAGGGCCAGCATAATACTGCTGCTTCAATATCATGTCCCATTGGCCTAGACGGTTGTGATACTTTACCCACAGACATTACTGATGACAAAATTCACTATGGAGAAACAGAAATCAAATACATGAAGAGGAAAGTTATAGAGAGTACTTTTTCCGCCAGTATATGATCACAGACAGACTTTTCAGAGTTTCCCAGAAGTGTTGATAGATTTGATATATAGGAAGAACAAAATTTTTAAAATAGCTGGAAATTAAAAGAAAAATTTAAAAATCACAAGTCTACACCAATTAAAATGTCAGATGAAGACGATTTTGACTTTTTCTACCTCTCTTGTTGCAATATTTTGCCCTGGCATCATGTCTGTATCACTGCTCTAAGAGCTGGACAACCAGAGTGATGTGTAAAAGATGTAGATTTTCATTCTTCCCTCCCTGCTCCCCAGATAGTCCAGTTTTGTAGCTGTATTTACAATAAGACCCCAGTGCAGATAAGAGAGCAGAGAACCGTCATGTAAGGGCTTAGATTTTGCAATAGCCCACATTATGCCACACCCTGAGTTTTGCAACACCTACCCCCACCCTCCCCCACCAAATCTTTCCGTCTGACACCCTTATTCACATGGAATACACCTTACTGCAGGCTGTAATATTGTTTTTAGTATAAACAGAGTACAAAAGCTTTTAAATAAATGCTAGGAATATGTAACCTATCTACCTCAACATTCCAGACAGCCAGACCAATACAGCATTATCCCTGATAAGGAAATTACAAACACGTTATCAAAGTCAAGTTTTATCTAGACATTGTCATGATGTTTTTTAAACCACATCTCTATTTTATAACCACATCTCTTTCTGACAGGAAGCTATTTCTAATGTACAGTCTGGAAGTTCTCTTAATAGCATCCCCCTGTGTTTGTAATTGTGTTTGCACATTACTTGCTTTCTCATTCCTTCGTAGATTTAAAATCACATCTGTTCTTTTTTTTTTTCCTGCTGAAACTAAACGTGAGTAGCCAATGCACAAAAGAGCAGAGATACCACACTGTCAACAAAACCTGTCCCTAGCTGAAAGGTGCATGTAAGAGTAGAACCTTCAAAGGCATTATATTGAAACTTTAGAAGTTGGAAGAAGAGTAAGATATTTTTCCTATTTAAATTCAAATATTGCCTTCATTGCTATTGTGCTTAGAAGACAGGACAAAAAAAAAATCAATGGGTGCATAATGCTGAACAACTAAAATGAGAATCTGATTCCTCTGGAACAGAAAGGAAATTCAGTGTACTCCATTCATATTTGTATACACCGCATGGAAAAAAAAAAAGAACGTGGTTAGGAGAACAACATAAGAGAACAGCCAAGTGCAGGTATTTAATTGCTGCAGTATTCTATTGATTTATGTAGTCCTGACACTAAGTAATTCACTGCAGATTGCCTTAAACTTGCATTTAGGATTAAACTATATCCAACACAGAATTAGAAGTTAACTAAATCTGAAAAAGTAACTTACAGTTCTAGAATACAGCTTGCTTCATGCTTTAGGAGAATTAAAAAAAACAAACAAACAAAAAAATACCACGAGCTTCACAGCTGTAAATTCAGCCCCCATTTTAACATGATGGGCTTTCAGTAGAGTGATTAAGAGATTGCTATAATATGTTGTGATCATCATTTATTATAGAAGCACCCAAAAGGCCAAGGGGATATACGTTGATGTGCATACCTCATCCCTCTTCCATCTCCTCCATTTCACAGCAGGCCACACAGAAGTGCAATATAGGTTTTAAAAGAGCCCTGCTGCTCTGTGAAACCAGTGCAACTTCCTGGAAACCAGTAGAATCACGGATAGATGAATAAGTAGATATGATCAAATGGTTGAAGCAGTACACCTTGTCAAGTGCTGACAAACCTTTTAATCATTGTCCAGCTTTAACCATTGGAAGTCCAGCTTCAGTTTAAAGCACCAGGCTTCAAATAACTTCTTAAAACATTTTGTTTCACTTTGCACCTCCTTCAGGCTTTCAAGGGTCTTTGTCCTTGGAAAGGAGAGCAGTTCTCACCGAAGACTAGGTTAGGCATATCTAAGTGTTGGGGAGATGTATCACAATTGGAGTTACATGTTCAAGGACAAATAGCTATATGAGTTATTTTTCTCCCTGCGATATGTATTCCAGCTGCATCAGCTCATTTCCTAAGCTCATAATCCTATTGAAAAATCTCACCAATTATTTAAAGCATGCATTTAAAGCATGCAATCATTTAAAAGTTTATATTTTAACAACATATCCAGCAACAGACTAGCACAAAAGCAAGGAAATAAAGTTTTACTCCCAAGAGGAAGAGAAGAGGAAAGTCATCATAATCACTCTATGAAGTCAATACAACAATACTGCCACTGGATGAAAGTACAAGAACGCAGATAAATTAGCAAACAAAGAAAACAAAGTGAGTTGTCTTGAAAAAAAAAGTGTGGAATTCAGAAGGTTTCTGCTCTGATTAGCCAGGGGTGCTAGATATTCCCTTGTTTTTGGGTTGACTTCTGGGAAGTATCAGCCGGATGGCAGCTAAGAGTAGACTAGCTTAACAGGTTAATTATTTCTTCAGGACCCCAAGTGAAAAAAATTAAGATGCTGGCAACACCAAGAGAAAACCTGTTAGCTACTGTTATAGAATATTAAAAAAATATATTAGTTCTTACATAACTTGGTCACCAGCTCTGTACTCAGGAGTACATTAGCTTTAAAAAAAAAAAAAAAAGTACTGTTCTCAAGAACCACAGGAGTTTAGTTAAAACAGCCTGATACTTCTCCAGAGATAAGAAACCTGTAGAAACAATATGGAGGTACAATGCAAGTTAAAGGTGAGTTGGAAAAGGTCAGGAATTAAGACACATATCTTGCTAAGCTGCAGATTTGTAGGGACGTTTTATGCTGCAAATACCAAGTTCTGAGGAAAAGTCCTTTGCAGACCCAAGCTGGGAGGGAGCAGGCAGCTTAGAGGCAGTTCATCACTACCCCAGTACCTAATGCTATCATATTGCTCTGGGTGTGGAAAGAAACCCACCAGTTCAAGTTACGCTGCAAACATTTAAAATAAAAGATCATCTGTCCTCAAACCAAACGTTATTACTCATATGATGTCTAAGATCACAGGTAGTGATGCATTATGGAGGCCTGACAGTAGAGCTAGTGATTCACCTTCTTAAATAAAAAGTTTGTCCAGTTGAACAAGATCATTTACATTCACCTAAGGGAACCACTTCTATATTGGATTATACTCCATGTGACAGCAGACCTACCAGACAAATAATGTGAGCCCTACATGACCTTATAACCTAGTAAATTCCATTGACTTCATCTCCCTTGCCAAAATTACTTTACTGAAGTCTAATATCTATTGAGGTGGTATTATCAACTGAAAGTGCAGGGAAACATAATTAGCCAGGCTTTTCATGGCAGTGTTTTATTGCCTTTATAGATAATGTTTCATTTTAATTCTGACTACCAACACAACAAATCTTATGGGACAACCCTGTTTTAGTTACTGTCTGAGCACACTGATTTCATACCAGCAATATTGCTTAAATGTTATAGTTCTGAAGGACACTAAGCAACGACAAAACAAATCAAGACAGTTATTACAGTGGCAGTGGAATTTATTTATTTCCGCCTGCTCCAATAAAGATAACAGATCCTTATTGTTTCAGACCAGTTTAACTGCAGATGTTAAGTCATTATATATGCACATGTATTAATTCCCTTTCTTTACACCAATGTAAATGCAGAATAAAAGCCTTTTGTTATAAATTCAGACCGCAAACAAAACGTGTTCATGGCATAAGAATGGTCATATGTGACAAGAAATGCTAGATAACTGATGTTTGACTTAAGTTCCAGTTTTCTGAACAAGCAAAAAGCTGTTACCATACGCCATGATATGCAGCAAGCAAAAGTACAGGACAACTGAATAGAACAAGGGTCAATCTTGAGGGAAAAGAACTTGGTTAATTCTCAGGTTTTTAAATATCCAGATGGATCCTATAAAGTCATCCTATTTAATAATTCAGTTGGCTTCAAGGTGCCTACAACACATACACGTGCACACCAGCTCTAGTATACATCTCTAAATATATATATAGTAAATTACTCCAAAAAACATTTCTGGGAATGAGTGCATTTCTTCATCACTGGAGTTGATGAAAATACATTGGGGAAGTCTTAAATGTTTCATAATCTGTAAATTTTCCAAATGAAAGAGTTCTTCAGCAGTCTCTCAGGGATGTGGAGATGTACCATCAGATGAACCATATAAATCAATGAAAGTTTAAGGTCTAAAACCATGGAAATAAAATACAGTTCAAGCTGTAAGAAGTGGCAGGACATTTTTCAAATACCAATACATTGTGTCTCAATTGTACTGAAGAACGATAATAAATAATGGGGCAGAAGTAACGTAATTCATTAGCACCAATGCACAGTAGTAGGTAATAAAATTATTCAGAACTGCAGAATCATTGATCTATTGATCTATGCCAAGTGACACAAATGAAACGGAACGTCTGAAGACAATATTGCAGGAAAAAACTAAATGGAGAGCACATCAAGGAATCTGAGCTGCTTGTGAAGAACATTGTTTGTCTCAAATAGGTAGCATCATGGTTTTAATCATGGCATATTGTAGGTTTCTGGAGCCCATTTTAGCAAGTCAGGTGATTTCCCCCTCTAGCTTCTTTCCACTTGAATTCCCTGCAAGGACGGAAGGTACAACAATGGTCAGATGACTGGGGAAGAAAAGGCCACCTCTCTCAGGTGTACTGATACAATATTTGGAGCTACAGTGGGTTGCGAGCAAAATGTACTGCTGGTGTCAGCTGGTAGCAAGTACTGAACAAGAGCTTAGAGGGGGGGCAGGGTGGGAGAGCAGGGGTCTAGATTTTGCCATAGAAAAATAGGACCATATAGAAATTTGGGCATATGTAAGGAGACACCAAAACAAGCTGGAAACTGAGAGAAGGTAAGCTGAGGTGGATCCACAGCAATTTACCACAAGAAAAATATATCAGAGGACCAAAAGTGGCAGAAAAACAGCACTGAAAGCAAAAGAACCAGTAAGGTTCAGCTTAAGGTATCCACGGAGGGAAAAGAGCAAGCACAACCTATAATCCGATTGTACAGTGTTGGGACCCAAAAGGGTGAACAAAACTTTTATTTCAACATATTGAAAACTAATCTGCTGGTAGAAGGGATTAGCAGCACAAAAGATAAACATTAGACTGTCATTAGACTTTCGGAATTCATTGCATACATTCAGGCTGTCATACTTAAGCATCCCATTAGAAATCACTGGCATTAAAGGCCATTTCAAAGTGGGACCTTCCTGAAAGTGTTTTAGAGCAGCACTGATCTTTCATGATGATGGGAAAAAAAACTAAATTTGCTTACGAGACTGTTCCTGCTTCAGTTTCTAAATTAATCTGGGACCAAATGCCCAAAGACAGATACATGGTGCTAATGACAGAAGCCTCTTGCTTGTAAGAAACAGCATGTTTTTCTGATTAAAAAGAAACCCAGCACATGATAATAAGCAAGTGGCTGATTACCTAAGAGAGTGGCTCAGTAGCTGGAGTTGTTTTTGTAGTAGCAGCCATGGGATTCCCAGAAGTGGTGCTGCAAAGAACACCAGCTCAGCATTGATTACTGTACACAGAAATGCTGTATTCCATCATCCCTCCCACAAATGGAGGCCTGATTTTATAACCAAGGAGATCTCAGAACAATGATCAGCATTCCTATTTTTACTAAAAGGTGAGAAGCTGAATCCTGTCTTCAAAGAGAGGAGTTTGCTTTAACAGAAGAAAAAAGGATAATTAAAGGCTTCTTCCATCTTGATTCAAAAATGATTGCCCAAAAACACAAACTCAGTGATGGTACAAAACTTACATGTTTTAGGCTTTTCTTCAGTGTTTTAAATACAACAGTACAACACTATTGCGCTGGAAGTTGGAAGACAGCTTTGCTTTGGCACAGAGTATGATCTAGTGGCTTGATGAGTCCATGTGCTTGGATCTTCTGGACCTGGCTGTCCAAAGCTCCTGCCCCCTAAGTGACAGTAGGTCAGTCTTTTGGTAGTGTTTATTCCATAGCAAACAATAAAGTGAGGTAGAGTAAAGGAGCCCTGAATTATGACAAATGTATCAACCTCAGTGCGATTCCATGGAAATACAGAAATCTGGCAAGCATGGAGCTTGCCATAAAGAACAAGATAATTTGAGTCCATACTTGTGTCCAGACACATTAAAAGTGTTGTTTCTTTTACTGTGCTCCAAGTGACAATATCCTTCAGATATCCTTTTAATTGCTCTGCGGTAATCCCAGTTTCACGTTCCTATAACTCTTTCCATTGTGAGGAGGGGGAAAAAAAAAATCAGACATCGAGACAGAGAGACTCCTCAAAATGTTGATTCAGAGCTGGAGCCTAGTTTAGCTAAACTATGGTGCCTAATTTTGTTAGTTTTGTTGGATGGGATCCCATTAAACCTTTTATTTTATTTTCAAGAAAATGTCATTGCTCACTCCCACATGCTTTATGTGCCTCCTTAGGCACTGCTATTGGTAGGAATTTCACACAGTTCATGAAACTCCAGCCTGTGTACAGAGCCAGAACCCAGACTATGTGTGGCATGAGTTTTGCTTTATGGGCACAAGGAGACTTGCTTGCAGGAAGCCCTCTCTACCTCCCAAGTTGAATTGTTCTCTTCCTCTTCAGCAGCATGAAGATGTTTCCATGTTTTCCACATTCACTTAAACCTTTTAAGTCTATTCACTGAGGCACTGGAGAAGTTGCTGTGAAAGCACACTGGCCTCAGTCCTACATGAAAGGCTTTATTCTCATATTTAACAACACAATCAGTCTTTTAAAATAAAAACTAACATATTAAATACTGTTTCTGCTGAAGTACACTAGGTTAGTTCTCCTGGTAATTATTTGATTGTAATGTCAATAAATAAGTCACCAGGTTAAAATAACAGTTAATATGTTCGAGTATAGGAATTCTGTAGTGGGGACAGAAGAAACACCATCAAAACACCTGTAAGTGTTGGGTCTTGTTTAGTAATGATTGAATTCTTACCTTTGCTTGCTGACCAGCCTCTCCCACTACCAATCAAGATATAAACACGTGGGAGCAAGGATTCCCTCCCTGGGAATAACTGCATGACAGAATACCAAAGAGTTTCAGCTGGTGTAAAATTGGAAGTGACATCTACCACTTTGCAGACAGTCGTGGCCAAGAAAGAGACAGCCCTTCCCCCTCCCCCCCATGTCAGGAACTTGCTGACCTGCAGTTACTGTCTTGATGTAGTGTGGTGAAGACAGAGGAGATACAGCCTTTGAAAAGCAAACAATGTTTTAAGGATGTTACCCTTTTAAATAGGAAACAGTTAACCATCTTACATTTCACAGCAGAACAATGAATTAAGCAGACAACTGCAGACTTTCTTGGTGAAGGAACAAGTGAGTTACAAGAAAATCTCGGGCTCCAGTCAGTACTGAAAGAAAGAACTCAGCTATCCCAAGCTTGCAGCAGAACTCCCTTCTTTTTTTCCCTCCCACATCTGGAGTGCAGTAGGAAATCCTTACCTTGTAATTATAGTCAACACAAAACAAAAGTGCTGATAATGAGATAAAGATGACAGCTACCATCTTTCTAATAAGGGGGAAAAAAAGTAAACACAGACATGGGGTAATCTACCCTGTCCTTTTTTTTTTGTAGCTACATCTGGTTTGAAGAAAACCTCAAAAAAAAACAAACACCAACAAGGAGTGGAGGAAAGTCCCTTCACAGAATCCAAGTATCGTTCAGTTCATCTTCAAATGGAGACTTGTAGCTTTTCTTTTAAGAATTATTCACTATACTTTAAATAAGCTGCAAAGAAAGACTTTTCACACATACCCACTTTTATAAAGTGAGCTAGTAGTTCATATTACTAGACTACAGTAGATGCCTCTGCAGTAGCATGCCTCTAGTCCCTTTCTGTGCAGAGCTACACATACAGAGCTTCATTTGACATATGAATATCACGCAGTGAAAGTTCTCCTGCCCAAAACTCCTTGTGGAGATAGGGTCTAAGAGCATCCATCAGACCCCACAAGCCTCTTCTTTTGCCTCAGGAAGTTTGTATAGTTATTTAACTACATCCATAAGTGTGTGCTTTTACAGGTTCACTGATGTCAATCAGATACAAGATGCTCTAAGACCTATGAGGGGTACAGAACAATCTCAAGATTCATTTTCCATTCTGTGCACTAAGAACTTCCTGGGTAATTCTTATGAAGAGAAAAAAAAATCTGTTTCTTACTAGCAACTCTGAGGTTACCTTAACTCTATGAGCCTTGGAAACTGAACAGGCAAAGTGATACAACTCATCTATATACTTTTCCACTGTAAGTCAAACAACAGTAAGTTACCTCATATTTACTGCTGATCAGAAGTGCAGCAAATATGAAAGCTGCAGCCCAGTTCTGCCTCATGCTGTACTCACTGAATCTTTAGTTGAATCTTTAGTCCAGCATCCTGCAGTGCTGATGTTATGGACAGTGCAGGGGTGCCCTTGAGCAAGGCCAGTCCCACCTCACAGAGGGTGGCTCCTTTGTCCCTTAGAACTTAATCCATCTCCATGCAATTAAGCTTAAGAAAACCAAGCAACTAGCTTTCTGTCCACAGGAACACATCTGATGTCTTGTTCAGCATTATAAACCATAACTAAATCCTTCGCAAGCAGGAAATAAAATTTTTAAGCCAGTTACATTCATGCTAACAGTAATATTGGCCAACAAGTACATCATCACAAGCCAGCTTAAACTATAGCTGCATTCAGATACTTAAGCATGTTGATTCATTAAAAAGGTATTTATACATTTGAATTTTGTATGGAAGAGCATGCTAGTATATTTCTAAATTTCAGGAAAAAAACAGGGTGTCGTGTCTTTCAGTGCTTTCAAGGAAAAAATCTCTTCCTTCAACATTCTTCTTATGATGAGCCTTATGAGATTTTTGTCTAGGAATTAGATTTTGTTGTAAACTACCTCTAATTTTATTTATGTAAGTGTGGAATAAGTGAGGATTTCTATCTTATGAACACTCAAGGTAAACATATTATATCAATTCATCATGTTGTAACGTGTTCCATAAACTCCAGGAAATACCATTATCTTAAGTGCATGTTTCATTCAGGCTCCCTGTTCATTTCCAACATAACAAAAAAGACAGAATCATAAAAACTAATAATCAAAGATACTTTTATGAGTCCCAGTGCTCCACACTCTCCAAGTTCTGTAACAACAACAGAAACGCACTTAGAGAATAATGATGTTCTTCATATATTTTTTTCCTGTTTCTGCCACTTACATAGTCCTAAGGGTGCTGTCTGGGAAAATAACAAGACCTGCTACGGAACAGCTTGTTGTCAGCAATGAACATCAGTGTAAGTGAAACAGAGATCAACATGAAGTGCGCTTTACAAAGCCTATCTTTAGACCTCAGTTATATGCTTGATGGCATATCCAACTTCAGACAGCTGGAGATATTGCCACCTTCCTGTTCCTGGGTGCTCATCCCAGCTCCCACACCACTCCTCTGCAAACTGGATTGAGGCAGCAACTATTTAAGCAGGTGCTGTTTCTGAGCAGTTAACACTTTCTCTACCTCTTCCTTTCTGAAATATGGAAGATCCAGAAGTATTTTTAGGGATACCAGGGCTAGAGGAACAAGTGGGCAGTGTGTCTTCTCTGCTAAAGTGCTTCCCAGGTGAATGGCAGATGATCATTATCTTTACACCAAATGAGTCAGACAACTTCAAGTTGCATGAAATATATACAGCATAGAAAGAGCTATTTTGTTAGGTAAGTCATTAAATATCCACCATGTGGCACATGCCATTAGTGGCATGGCATGCTACACTTACTCAGGGGAACCATTCAAGTATCCGCAAGTAGTGGAATTGCACTACTGTAAAAAAATGATACAGCTGAGAGGAGAAAGATTCATTGTAGGCTACAGTATTTGTTAACTACATGTAGTTAACAGTCACTATTTTACATGTGGTATGCTTTTCTCTTCCATGTTCACTGAATGATGTATTTCCTTGTAATGAGCATTACTCCTCAGGTTTCAGGTTTGCAGCTCTTTTGAGAATAGGTGAGAGAAACTGCTTACTATCACCAGGGGTATACTGTGGTGCACAAGCTATTTTGGAATTCAGGAAGTGTTGGAAAAACTGAAGTCATCCCACTGAATCCCACCCCACAGCTATCTCTGCACAGAGGCAGTAAGCTGATGCACGTGCCATAGCCTCTCTGATATTGCCTTCCCTTTTTCATTGCTCTGACACTTCCAGAAACTCTACACTAACCCTCAGAGGTCAGTTCAATTAATTAATGAGTTGGGTAAAACATTTCAGTTTGCTTCCAATTGATGAAATTACAAAAATAATCTTTGTGAATTCATGAGTCCTTCTGTGCTCCTTGTGTGAAATAGGTCATTTATGCTGCACTTACAAATTACAGACTTGTTTAGGTATCTGATTCCTAAAAACCTAAAATAAGCATGGAGGAATAGAGGTGAGTTTATGGACATGAAACAACATTTTTCAGGTCTTCCACTGCCTGTTAAAATACAGCAGTAAGTCAGGAGCCAATATATATATTTTTTCCATTTGCAGCTTCATACAGAAAAGCAATTAATCCAAGCAAGGTTATGTATGCCAATAATTGGATACTAACTTCAAAGCTCTTCAGTCTGAACAGGAAATCATTTCTAGTCATCATTAGCTTCCAGGGTTCCCCCTACACCACACGCCTCATTGACATGCCTCCAGCAGTGGACTGGGCTGCCCTTTCTGCCTCTGCTCCATGAGGTGAACTCCTTCCCTTCATGGCTGTATATTAAATTCCCATGTAGCTGTCTTATACCACATAGCTTTTCTGGAGTTCGAATAAGTGAAATTAAAACAAGAAGCCAGACCTGAATGGTCCAACAGGGTTTAAACAGCACATTTCTAGAGAATTGTCTTGTTAAAAGGGTCACAGTTGGACATCTGACTTTCAGACAGTGCATTTTCCACAAGATGGAATAAAAAGACAACCTCTCTGAAGGGCAAGACATAACTCCTACTGATTTGTCTCCAGGGGAACTGATACCTCTATTGACTGCAATATTTCCTTCTAAAATTGGTGATTTCACTTTTCATTATCCAAGTGTTAGTTGTTTCCTCAGAGCGGTAAACAATTTTTGTTTGCATCTTCTCTCTTCAAATCTGTCTTTAACTGCTCTTTCTAGTTTAACAGCACATCACTGAAATGCTCTGCTTGTGTGCCAAGCATACACACAGACTTCAGATCAGCTAAAACCCTAAACAGGTACATATCAGATCAACTTCTTCAGCATTTCTACTTGACCAGAGCCAGTCAGCATTTTTTTTTTCCCCTCTGGCACTCAGTATTGTGTAAATTCAGATAAATCTATTTATATTTCCTCCAAGCCTGCTGTGCTTAACTATATCAAGTAGGCTGAATAAATTGTAGCCAACTGCTCCCAGTACACATGGTTCATGATTTTATCAGAAAGTTGGAATGAAAATGCATGTATAGAAATGCAACCCTGGATCTCGCTTAAATTATATAAGAGGAGGATCTTAAGAAAAGAGTAACACTTAAAATATATATATATATATACACACACAACAAACTGAACAGAATACAACCTCAGTAAACATTGGTTTAAAATTACGTGTTCTAACAGCCTATCAAGTATCTGAGACTCATGCAGCATGAAAATAAGTTTTTCCTAGTGCTGAGGTTATTTTATAAGGCTTGGTATGATTTCCAGACAGATCTGCCTCCAATATGCCAGAACTCCTGCATGCCTAAATTACCAGACCCCCATAGAGAATTCTGTTATGCAGAACCTGCTACCTCAAAGTTGTTGGACCACCATCATACCTACCTTCTATCAAGGAGCATGCCCTTCTCTCATTTTATCTGTACCATACATTCTGTTTACTGCCATGTTACTGCCCAGCCAGTCATAAGGCTGCATTAACAATCACTAAAGAGGTTTTATTTATTTTTTATTGCCTGACCAGAAGATGGCTCTATCCAGCCATGCCGGGAGGACATCAGCATTCTTCTCTTCTCAAAATTAAAAAGGGACAATAAGCATACCTGGGGACAAAGAGTGCAAGACAAAGCAAGTTCCCACACTTACCTTTCCCAGTGCTTTAATTAAATGCAGTCTTCATGAATTACTGACTCTGAAGGCCTCTCCAAGGAGAAGGCAGAGACTTCTCCCCAAACCTGGTTGATGAGAACATCTAAAACAATAATTGAAGTTTTACAAGAGGTATGTATCTTTGCAGGAGACAAGTTTTTAGATGGGTGAAGCTAAAGATAACTTGAAGAATGTTGCTATAAAGCTTACTTTTGTCTCACTTTTTTTTTTCCCCTTGTAAACCCAGAAGTTTTGCTGATTTTGCCTTATAGTAAATTAAATCTTGTCTTCATTAGAATCACAATCTATTAAGGTCTTTCAAATGGGCTGTACCAACCACAGGACTTAGACTTCCCTGTTTTTAGGAAGGGCAGTCCATACAGAGACTGAAATTACCATTCTCATGTGGTAGAATCCCCAGAGAAATCCAGGGCACCCCATGACTGATCACTTTCTTTCACCCCACACTGATCAGTTTCTGACCATGTAGCATAAATCTGTGCACTAAGCTGTCTGGAAATTTATGTGGGAGAATGGTGTTAGCCATGTCACTGTTAGTAGCTGCAGGTTATGGCAAGAGTCCTTTAAGCAGCTACACTGAGTTTAGGACCCTTTGAAAATCTTGGCTTCAGACATCAGCTCTGCAAAGTCAGGAAGCTCTAAGGGAGGCACACCTGCAATGTGATCTGGCTAGCACTGTTTTATTTTTTATTTCTTGAAAGTCTGTCAGTTACCATTATGTATACACAGTATTTGAGTAGAGCAAAGCTCAAATCTATGGCACAGGTGCTACACAACACCTAGATGGACTCATTCGCTCCAGCCTTGACACGGTTTCTTCCTTTGGGCTTTCTTATGCATCTGTGGCCCTAAATCAGAATTTCTTATCCCTCCCATTGGGATTTCAGGGTGATAATGTCATGTGTATGGCTTCGTTTCTGAGATGCTTTCAAGGAGAAGTGAATGATGACAAGTATTGCACGTTCATGGGTCTCAGACAAGTACAGCCCACATAACACATCCTTTGCTCTGTACAGGGTGAAATAAATAATTAGCCCATTTGTATTTTGGCAAAAGACAAAATAGGAAGGACATTGCTAGCAGTCTTTAGGATGAGTATCTTTAGCATCCTTGCCCAGATTCCTCTATGGAACTCAGCAAGCACCAGAATGCCCTCAGCCAAAGCACACAAGCACATCTGAACCCTTAACCAATTCCCCTCAAAATTCTGAATTGAAGTTTTCTAGGCAGAAAGCTTGGAAGATTTTGGGAAAGGTGAGTTTAAATGTGAGCTGAACTAAAAAATTGAATGGCAAGATCAGAAGTGTTTTGTTTTTTTTTAATATATATATAATATTGTCCGATAATGCTGTATTCCCTTGTGTCAGACTAGCTTAACAGGATAGTCACTAGCAGTTTCTGAAAAAAAGTTTATATTGAGTAACATCATGCCTCTGCTTTTTATACATAAGAAGTAATACTGATGAAGCTAGAGTTTCCAATGACTTCCTAATATTTAGATTTAGGAAATCTACAGGAACACATTGCCTAGAAGCATTCTGGTTCCAGTTTCCATCATTTTCCTATTCTTTACAAGTTGCTAAAAATTGTATTTTCCAAACTTTTAAAGGCAACATTGATTAAAACAACCAGAAATAGATACAAGGCAGGAATATTCACATATTCTTAAAAGACTGTAAAAAGGGGGAATAAAAAAAACAACCCTTCACCTATATTAAATATGCAGCATATAAAAATTACCAAAGTTGGAAATGTCTGCCAATTACATGGCCAAATTAAATACATGGATAATTGGTACTAAGCTAAACTGCCAGCTAAAGAACTATGAAATTGCAGATGGCAAAAGTGAAATAAGGAGGAGGTGTAAAGTTAGCCCTGATTGTCTTGTTTGACTTGACCATTTAAACAGCTTATCCTTTTCTAACATATCTGTTCTCAGGGATCTCATTTTTTATAAGGCTGAATCAGTTTTTGCCTAATGTTATACGCAGGATGGTTTTGATCTGATCTCCAGCTTGCAGAGTGGCAGAAGGTTGTTTTACTCTTTGCTTCAGATTAATGAATCTTTAGTCACATTGAAGGGGAAAGTTAATAGAAAAAATAATGAAAACACAACATCACTGGCTCCGATGAGTAATGAATAACAATAAGAACAACAGATGCAGTCTGTTTGATGGCCCAGTTTAAAATACTTCATGTCCAATTACAGGCACACTCATTTTCTATAAGGCGGACAGTTGGATAAGGAATAGATTATCATTTTCTGCTTTATGAGTATTGTAGAGAATACCTAAGGTCATAGTATGGAAGATTTAAAGAAAACAATAGTTGTCATAGGACAAACATATGACAAGGAGCCTCATTTTTCACCTGGGAATACTGATTTTATAACCCTGTGTGCAAGTAGTCTTTCTCAGGAAAAACGCCAGAGGTGAGTCTTGTTTTAAGATTTACCACAGCCAGAAAAGTTTGTCCTTGAATTGCATCACCCAGATGCAGTTTTCCAGGCTATGAAGGGAGGTTGGGGTACAGTCATGTCCTGCACAGCTACACATTGCCTCTTCTCCACTCTCTATTCCTTCCTGCAATATCTGTCGCTACTTCACCTTCACTGCTTCTCTTGCACAAGGGAAGTGTCCCCTTAGAGACGGGCCAGGTGAAGGCCCACTGTCCTTCATTTTGGTGACATCCTCTTTTGTATGTTCTAGATGGCTATTCCTCTTTTAACAGGGCAGAAATAACCCTACTTGACACAAGTTATCTCCAGGATCTCCATATTGCTTCTACTACACATCTCCTCTGATTTAAATTATAAAAGAGAAAAAAGCCCAACATAAGGGGAAGAGGTGAACAGGAACAACACCCCTCCCTCATAAATGGTCCAGACCAAACTATGCCAAACTATTCAGTTTAAAATAACAAAGTATTTATTTGTGATTTTAACTTCCTCCACTATAACCCAGAATTTGAAAATCCTGGGATGAATATACATGAAGACAATATTCAAACTGAGTTCTTTACTCTCCTGTTTTCACAGGGTTCTGTTCAGGTTTTGGGAGCTTTTCAGAGTTACACAGTATCACAGATTTCTAGGTTGGAAGAGACCTCAAGATCATCGAGTCCAACCTCCGACCTAACACTAAGTACTCCACTAAACCATATCGCTAAGCTCTACATCTAAATGTCTTTTAAAGACCTCCAGGGATGGTGACTCCACCACCTCCCTGGGCAGCCCGTTCCAATGCTTAATAACCCTTTCGGTAAAGAAGTACTTCCTAACATCCAACCTAAAACTCCCCTGTCGCAACTTTCACCCATTCCCCCTCTTCCTGTCACCAGGCACGTGGAAGAATAGACCAACCCCCACCTCTCTACAGCCTCCTTTAAGGTAACTGTAGAGAGCGATAAGGTCGCCCCTGAGCCTCCTCTTCTCCAGGCTGAACAAGCCCAGCTCCCCCAGCCGATCCTCGTAAGACTTGTTCTCCAGACCCCTCACCAGCTTGGTCACCCTTCTCTGGACTCGCTCGAGCACCTCCATGTCCTTCCTGTAGCGAGGGGCCCAAAACTGAACACAGTACTCGAGGTGCGGCCTCACCAGAGCCGAGTACAGGGGCACAATCACTTCCCTACACCTGCTGGCCACACTGCTTCTTATACAGGCCAGGATGCTGTTGGCCTTCTTGACCACCTGAGCATACTGCTGGCTCATATTCAGCCGACTATCAACCAATACTCCCAGGTCCTTCTCGGCCAGGCAGCTTTCCAGCCACTCATCTCCCAGCCTGTAGCTCTGCTTGGGGTTGTTGCGCCCCAGGTGCAGGACCCGGCACTTGGCCTTGTTGAACTTCATACATTTGGCCTCAGCCCATCGCTCCAGCCTATCCAGATCCTCCTGCAGAGCCTTCCTGCCCTCGAGCAGATCTACACACGCACTTAGCTTGGTATCATCTGCAAACTTACTGAGGGTGCACTGGACGCCCTCATCCAGATCATCGATAAAGATATTAAAGAGGACCGGCCCCAGTACCGAGCCCTGGCGGACACCACTAGTGACCGGCCTCCAACCAGATTTGACTCCATTCACCACAACTCCCTGAGCCCGGCTATCCAGCCAGTTTCTAACCCAGCGAAGCATACGCCAGTCCAAGCCCCGAGCAGCCAGTTTCTTGAGGAGAATGTTGTGGGGAACGGTGTCAAAAGCCTTACTGAGGTCAAGGTAAACCACACCCACAGCCTTTCCCTCATCCACCAAGCACGTCACTTTGTCATAGAAGGAGATCAGGTTCGTCAAGCAGGACCTGCCTTTCATAAACCCATGCTGACTGGGCCTGATCGCCTGCTTGCCCTGCAAGTGCCGCGTGATGACCCTCAAGATAATCTGCTCCATGAGCTTCCCTGGCACTGAGGTCAAACTGACAGGCCTATAGTTCCCCGGGTCTGCCCTGTGGCCCTTCTTATAGATGGGCGTCACATTGGCTAGCCGCCAGTCAACTGGGACCTCCCCCAGTAGCCAGGACTGCTGATAAATGATGGAAAGCGGCTCGGCCAGCTCCTCCGCCAGTTCTTTCAGTACCCTTGGGTGCATCCCATCCGGCCCCATCGACTTGTGCACATCCAAGCTCCGTAGCAGGTCGCCAACCATTTCCTCATGGATAGCGAAGGCCACATCCTGCTCCCCATCCCCTTCCACCAGCTCAGGGTACTGGGTATCCAGAGAACAACCGGTATTGCCGCTAAAGACTGAGGCAAAGGCGGCATTAAGCACCTCAGCCTTTTCCTCATCCTTAGTAACTAGGTTTCCCCTCGCATCCAGTAAAGGATGGAGATTCTCCTTAGTCCTCCGTTTCACGTTGATATATTTGTAAAAGGATTTTTTGTTGTCTTTAACGGCAGTAGCCAGGTTGAGCTCCAGATGAGCTTTGGCCTTTCTAATTTTCTCCCTGCACAGCCTCGCTACATCCTTGTAGTCCTCCTGAGTGGCCCGCCCTTTTTTCCAAAGATTATAAACCCTCTTTTTTCTGCTAAGCACAAGCCACAACTCTCTGTTAAGCCAGGCCGGTCTTCTTCCACGCCGGCTCGTCTTTGGGCATGTGGGGACGGACCGCTCCTGTGCCATCACTATTTCCTTCTTGAGGAGCGCCCAGCCTTCCTGGACTCCTCTGCCCTTCAGAACCGCCTCCCAAGGGACTCAGCCAACCAGCGTCCTGAGCAGCTCAAAGTCAGCCCTCCGGAAGTCCAATACAGCAGTTTTACTGGTCCCCTTCCTGGCCTCGCCAAGAATAGAGAACTCTACCATTTCGTGGTCACTCTGCCCAAGACAGCTTCCGATCACCACATCTCCCATCAGTCCTTCTCTGTTTGTGAAGAGAAGGTCTAGCGGGGCACCACCCCTGGTAGGTTCGCTGACCAGCTGCGTCAGGAAGCTATCTCCCACGCTCTCCAGAAACCTCCTAGACTGCTTTCTCTGTGCCGTGTTGTGTTTCCAGGATATGTCCGGGAAGTTGAAGTCCCCCACGAGGACAAGCTCCGACGATTTTGCAACTTCTGTCAGTTGCCTATAAAACTCCTCATCCATCTCCTCATCCTGGTTCGGCGGTCTATAACAGACCCCGACCAGGATGCTAGCCTTGCCGGCCTTCCCACGGATCTTAACCCACAGGGATTCAACCTTATCATTCTCAGCCTGGAGTTCCACAACATCAAAAGATTCTCTAATGTAGAGAGCCACGCCACCACCCCCTCTGTGCTGCCTGTCCCTCCTGAAGAGCCGATAGCCAGGCATTGCAGTACTCCAGTCGTGGGAGCGGTCCCACCATGTCTCCATGATGGCAACCAAGTCATAGCCTGCCTGCTGCACAATGGCTTCCAGCTCCTCCTGTTTGTTACCCATGCTGCGTGCATTAGTGTAGATGCACTTCAGCTGGGCCATCACCTTCTTCCCCGGCCTAGCCATTGTTTCCCCCGGCACAGCTCCAACAAGCCTTGTTTGAGCCCCGTCCCCTTCTTACCTAGTTTAAAGCGCTCTCTATGAGCCCCGCCAGCTCCTGGCCTAGGATCCGTTTTCCCCTTGGAGATAGGGACCTGTCTGGGGCCATCAGGCCGGGTGCCGAGTAAAGCTCCCCATGGTGAAAAAACCCAAAATTTCTGTGCTGTCAGTTTATTCACTGTTGGGTTTTGTTTTGGGATTTTTTAGTTTTGTTTCTTTTCAATCTAAAACTTTGTTCAACCTCTGACAAATTGATATTTTTAAATGAGAAAATAGTCTGTTGGGAATTCTCCAACTAGCTGTACTGCAGGCCCTCACATGGCAGAAGCTCAATATTACTTCAGATAACTGAACAAGAACACTGAGAGCTTTAAAGTAAGTCTGCAAAATGACAAAGTTCCCACATATTAGTTTCATCCACTACAAATTTGCGTAAAGGTAACTCCTCAGATTGCTACCGGTAACCATGAGAAAAGTCTTTGAACCCATTGTTAACTGCATCTGCCTGTTCTGTGCACAGGGGCAGAACACCTCAGAGAAACAATTGTTTGAATTATTAAACCCACCTGAATAACACTGAACTGTAAGGTCACTGTTTTAATAGGATCTTGTTTAGACACTCTCCCTTTTATTGATTTGGTTAGAACACAAGGACTAGAAGTGAGGTAGGAAAAAAAGAAAAAGCAATGATTTAAACTAAATTATTTTTGCTTGCTACCCAGGGCAAAAATACAATGAGGTCTGAAATAGGTCAAGTCCTGTTTTATCAGCTGTCACATTAATCAGTCTGGATGCATGAAGCTATTAACCATTCATATGGCTATTTCATCTAAACAAGATATTCTATAATACTGGGA
Source organism: Anser cygnoides (assembly GCF_040182565.1). Lineage (NCBI taxonomy): Eukaryota > Metazoa > Chordata > Aves > Anseriformes > Anatidae > Anser > Anser cygnoides. Next base: position 69,849,319 of record NC_089874.1, read on the forward strand.
GAATCTTTTTCAGTCATGAGCTCATAAATAATCATTTTTGAAAGTGCCTAGTCAGAAGTAGGGTTTCATATATTTATCACTACGTGACTTACACACAGAAGCAAACACAAATGAAGTCCTGAAATTATATATTAGCAAGAAGGGGTACACATCAAGATTCACATTGCATTATCTCACCTACAACAAAGACCTTACTGCCAGTGAAGCAACAACCTGTTACCTGCAGACACCTAATGAGAAAAAAAGACTGCATTGAATCAGAGCAAAGTCAATCCAGCACCTAATTCTGTCTCTGACTGTGCCCAACAAGAAAAGCTTTAAGAAGAGTATAGGACTGGGAAAACATATCCTCTTCCTTCCCCAGGGTACTCTTCCAGCCTCTCAGCTAAGGCTCAGGGCACTTCTCACACCAGACACAATGTCTTTGTCTAAATATTCCTAAATGGATTTTTCTTCCAGAAATTTGTTTATAAATTCTTGTCATTAACAGCAGCATGTGGAAAAGAATATTACAGTTCTGTTTCACTCTGTATGATTTTTAAAAACTTTCTGAACTACAACAGAAATAAACAAAGAAGGAGCTGTCAAGAATTTTTCCAAGGCATGAAATGGCATACTATACACTATTAGCTTCTCCCTGGAGCTACAAAAGTTCCTGCTATATAAAGAAATTATTAGCTGCAATATTAGAAAGAAAAGATAACACTAACTGAAACATTGCCAGAATACCTCCTGTATATGGTTCTTGATAGTTCAGGTTGCCTGCAAGATATAGCTTGGAGCATGCAGAACTTGCACGATCCATAAATGCATGGCAGCAGAATGGTACAGACCCATGCCACAACAGTATATGCGCAAGAATTAAGTGAATATAGATTTGCAGTCTCAACACTAATCATTTTTGCCATCCAACATACACTGGATAGCAACCAGTTGCCTCAAGCAACATTGTTTCTACTGTTTCTGGATGAGTTGTCATCTCTGAAATCAGTTTTGCACAGCTGTAGTAAAGAGGTTTTTACCTATTAGAAAAATCTGAAATTCTCCAACAAGCAAGGGCACATGAGCTAGCAGAGCTTAGGTGCCAGGATCATACTCAATACACCAAAGAGCACAATTCTTGCAGGGTACTTATCAGTGACAGAAGAAAATGGGACTGGTGACAGGTCCTACCTTCCAGTGAAAGCGAAGTGTTTGGTCATAGGCAATTAAAAACTCAAGACCGAAGACAAGCCAAGAGGATGAGACTAATTTGACCCTGATATACTTTCCAACATTCTCCTATCAGACTTCCCATCACGCGTAGGTCAGACCACTCTGACAGAGCCACTGTGGCACCCATGAAGCACATTAAGCACAACACACATCCCATAATTATCACAACACTCTTCAAGGCAAATGTTCACCATTCTAGCAAGCCCAGTTGTGCATCTCTAGCAAAAGAACAAAAGCCACACACAAAAAAGCACCACAGCAGCACTTTCCCACATTTGAAGGCTTCATTCCCACACTGTTCTCAAGAGAAGCAATGCAACTTCTTAGAAGCCTCACATCCACCTTTTCATTTCTAAAAAACAAGCAATCTACAATATTCCCACCATCAGCTCCAACACGTCAATTAGCTCTAGTCATCCTGAACCATGGAACTTGTTCCTTTTTGATAGGATAGCTGGGATCCTACCAATACTCGTATGATACGGACATGGGATACTGCACCTTCTTCAGTCTATGAAAGGAGCAAGTTTGGAAAATATCACCTTAATCTTAGAACCTGGAGGACAGTTCTGCTACTAGATAGCAGCACTTCTGAGCCTCTTTTCTTTTCAGTAGCATGATGCATCCTAATGAAGAACAAAAATCATGCAGCTTTAGCAAAGCATAGTCATATCTACTATTACTGGTTTAAAAAAGTCAGATTTACAGTTATTTTTATGTCCTTTGCTTATCTCCTCTCTGCTAGCAGCAAGTAAAAATCACAGGAGGAGTCAAAGTTATATACGCATGAAAGTAAAAACTGTGCTTCTACTTTAGCCATTCCTTACAGTCAGTAGCTTAAGATACGCAGCATTCAGAAGGTTTAAAAAATAATAATAATTAAAGTCTTCCATAGCTGTAATAAGAGGACTAAGGAACAAGGAGGCAAAGGCAGGGCATCTACAACTTTGCATAAATGCAGGAAACAGCTCTGGGTTATACAAGAACTTTACTACTGCTTACAGTTTGATCTCTCCAGCATGCATATTACCCCTTTCACAGAATTAACCACATCAATGCTGTACTCCTGCTTACTATGGTAGGAAAAGCCTAGCTCTGTCACACCAACACAGAAACTGGTCTAAAACAATCACAATTTCTCAGACACCAGATGTATAGAAAACAACAGCAACTAGAATTGGCACTTACCAGAAGGTGGCCCTAGCCCTCTGCTCTACTCTGCTCCCCCCTTTTTCTTCCTTCCTTAGAAAGGGCTCCAAGCCCTTAGGAAGATTAATTACACAACTGCCCCATCCCCACCACCTGTGGCTGTAATTCGTCCACAGCTGCTGCCAAACTGATGCGAGTTAACCCCAACTGACAGCTGAGCCCCACTGAGCCACTTGCTCACCCCTCCCCCACAGCACAATGGGGAAGAAAATTGGAGAGGTAAAAGATCTTGGGTTGAGATAAAGGCTGTTTAATAGGTATTGCAAAAGCTGCATGCACAAGCAAAGCAAAGAATCCATTCACTGCCTCCCATCAGTGGGCAGACTGTCAGCCATTTCTAGGAAAGCAGGGCTTCATTGCATGTAACTGTTACTTCGGAAGACAAATGCCAAAACTCTGAACAACCTCCCCTTTTCTCTTTACCTTGGCTTAAATTGCTGAGCTTGACATTATATGGGATGGGATGTCCCTTTGGTCAGTTGGGGTCCTGTTGTGTCCCCTCACAGCTTCTTACTGGTGGGGCAGCGTGAGAAATGGAAAAGGCCTTGGCACTGTGTTAGCACTGCTCAGCAACAACTACATCATCAGTGAGTTACCAGCACTGCTTTGGTCACAGGCCAAAGCATTGCACCATACAGGCTGCTGTGAAGGAAATTAACTCCATCCCAGCCAAAACTAGTACTATAATGAAAGCAGAACTTAATCAGAGAGGATCAAGTCCAAGCCCCTTGAAATAATGGTAAAATTCTTCAGAATGTTGGTGGAATAGAGACTTTGTGCCTAGAGTTCATCTAGGAAGTATGTCTGATCCAAGATTTAGTTCATGAGCAAAAGCATGACAGTAGAATAAGACATCTGCCAAACTCTTTCTTGTTTTAGAGCATTCCTGGAAGACTGCAGCAGCAGTGCATAGGGATACTGATACATTTGCTGCTAGTTGTTTGCCACTAGAAAAGTCTTTGTTCCCGTCCTCATCCCATAGCAGAAATGCTTGTGGAGCAGGAAATGCTCAGGGAACAGCAGGGTGCTGCTCACAGATTGATCCTCAGCTTAGCAAAGTGGTTGTGGACAAACAAAAATCCATAGCATAAGTACAGACTCTTGGCTTAGCTTTTCTAGCCTGAAAATCCTCAGCTCTGTTACTTAAACAGTGTCCTGGAGATGTCTGAACATCAGGTATGAAACACAGTCAGGAAAAGGGAGATTTGGATTAACACCTGTTGCTGAAGAGGCCTCACCATCCATGTTTAATACCAGCTCAAATCTCTCTGTGCTACAGCAACTTCAGAAAGTCTTGCCAGATGGTTTGCTATCAGGAGGTCTCCAAGCGCTGAATAGGCATGGCTCCAAACTATGCACACAGGGGCAGAGGGACAAAACGTCCATATAGTTTTATAGTCATCCATGGATAAGCACAGCAGGGTGACACAGTGCCTCGGATAGGTTTCAGTGACGCAGAAGGTCTCTTTGAAGATGTTTCTCTATTCTCATGCTTAGGCTCATATTTACATAAAAAACAATAACCTCCATGATGCTTTTGCTTCTGCTTAGCTGCTCCATGTGCTTAAAAGGTGCCCACAAAGGCATTGGCTTTGGTCACAAGCCCCACAGCAACCCTTGATGTGCATGTCTATGCAGGATCATCCTGGAAAGGTGAGACAAATGAGCTATCAACGGGTGCCGTTAGCATACAGGAAATCCTGGTAAGGCCATGCTTACGCTGTGGAGCTACAACAAACTGAGGACACAATTTTCAAATACAGCCTCTGCAGGAGACTTCATGTGCTTTATGTTCTTCAAACCTCGCTTCATCAGGGAAATTTAATTTCACAGTGGGCCTCCTGATACAGGGGTGGGGAGGGAACCTGATTGTTTTCAGCCCTTCTTCAGGTGTGTATGTTCATATCACAGCTTTGTTGGCCCTTCCTTTCCAGAGGACATTCCAGCTGGGCTCACAACATAGAGCCTTATTTTGCTCTGTCTTGCAAGAACCAGTCCAGAAAATGCCCCGTCTTATGGTATACTTATTACAATCTCAGATTATAGGATGGCATAGGTAAAGCAAAAATCCACAACTCAGTTTTCATCTTGTGACTGTCTGCTTTTTTGACACAACTCTAGGAAACCAGGCTGCTGGTGCTGAGATAAGCACTGGGGCACACAGTGAGACGGTTATTGCATGATGGTCTTAGTTCCACCAGCCTTTCTGCTCTCATTCCCCTGCAGCAATGCAAGGGGCATCAAGCCCAGCTTTGGAAATCCATCAGCCGTCTGCCTTCTGTCCATGCTCACCCTTTTTATTTGCCAGGTGAAGGCTGGATCTGACCTTGCTTCCATCCCACATCTTGGCTTACTCTGCAAGGGAGGTTTTCTCAGAGCCTGAGTAAAGTTTAGCCTTTGAGTAGATGAGGCAGCTGCACTGGCTTGAAATGCAGCCACACATCCATCTAGGCAGGGTTTGCTCCTCTGCCAGCATCAGTATCTACTGCCTCATTGCCCAACATCTGCTGTGCTCTGGCCATACCTGGCCAAAACGCCCAATCTTGCCACTCCAAAGAAATTATCACCAACTGATTTGTAACATAGTTACATTTCCCTACAGGAACATATCTTTCTCTGGCTCTCTTCTGTTCTATGCAAAGGGAGAGGAAATGAGACCACAGTATGTATCAGACAGCATTTAAGCAGAAGCACAAGTCCTCAGGAGGAGAGTCCCTTTCCAATTAAAGACATTTCTGCTCTGCTTCCTGCATTCTGTGTCTCAATTTACTTATTAAACCATATGCAACCCTAATGTATTTGGAATTAGGCATGATTTCATGGGAATCAGGAGACCTGAAATCTCTACCATCAAGCTGTAGCCTTGGTTAAGTCACTTCCCTTCTTTCCTATAATCTTTTTTTTTTTTTTTTTTTAGATTAAAATCCTTTCAGGTTATACACACACCAACTCTGCTGCTGATTTTTTTTTTGTTTTGTTTTGTTTTGTTCAGGGTTGGGGGGAGGGTGTACTGTTTTAGGACTGCTAAAGGCTTGCAAAGGCAAAAGCCTTTGGGAGGAAGGATGAGGGCAGGGGGCAAAGGCAAAAAGTTTGTCCTGCTCCTTGTCCAGCAGCAGCTTGTTAAACGACTGCTCTATCTCACAAGTGGTTTGCAGTGAGAAGCAACCTCCTTCTCTGAGCTGCTCTCAAGATGGAGCACACTGCTAACACGCCTGAACTCTGCTGGGCTTTGAGTTTTCTGCTTTATGCTAACCCTCTGAGAATTAGTCAGAAATATTCCCAAACTAGACACTGTATTGCCTGAAAGAAAAAGCTAAAAATCTGGACATCCAGGAAGTAAGTGCTGTCATAGATGCCTCCATGATGTACTCTTGAAAGAATAAGAGCAAGGAGACTAAGCTGGGTTCAAAGAGCCATGTTCACTAGCACCCTGCAAACACACCTGGACCTGGTACTTTGGTGGTTTACAAAACACAGTCAGCACCTGGAGAAGGCTCATAAGCTGGTGAGGAGCATAACACCCACCCCACCCTCTCTGTTCACTAAAGCACTGTTGAAGAGGGAAGAAAAGGAACAAGTAGAGGGGAAACATGCTTAAAATTGGACAAACCCAGGATGTACCTCAAAGGCTTCACAGTACTGCACTGTTCATATGTATTTAACATCATGTTAATACTCAGACTTACACCCTAATGAGAAGCAGCGTGACATTATTTATTCATTCTAAAGTAATTTACTTCTGTGATGGCAAGACTGAATTACAGCTCCAGCGGAATCTTATTTTTCTCACCAGCTGTAATGAAGTTGGTTTCACAGGAGCACTCTCCCAGTTGTAATGAGCTGCCTGCCTCCTGCCACTACAATCCAGTGAGAGAAATAAGACCAACTGAGAAATACTTTATACTTTGATCTGTCTCAACAAATCAGTTCAAGAGCTCTAAAACAGAAACCCCAGGGAGAGGGAAGGGGAAGAGGAGCAGTTCAGGCAGGGAAGTTTTAAAGCTGTATTTGAGTATTTGATTTGTTTCACCAGAGCTGTAGTAGTTAAAGTGTAAAAAACAAAAACAACAACAAAAAACTGTCCATCTTTTTTTGAGCTTTATCAGCTCTCTTAGGCCCTACTGAACTCCAGACTTCGGACAACTTTATTTCAGTGACAACAAAAAGAACAAGTGTATATATATATATATATAATATATATATATAAACCCATGATATCTTGAAAAGTCAGGTTCTATAAGCTGGCTGAGTTGGATTTCTTTTGTTGCCAATATATCAACAGCCCTTTTAACTACCTCTTAAGAAAAAGAAAACTGAATTGAACTAGAAAGTACAGTAAGGAAAGGCAGAGGTGGAACCACACAAATCTTGCTCCTTTCCTTTGAAGTTAAGCTGCTCTGAATGAACAAGTCATGAATCCTACCTCTGGGATTCATCCTGCACCTTCCTTTGCAACATTGGGGATGCGGAATTCAGTACAGCCTTGAGCATTGCCATGCTGATGTCTCCTGGTTTTAACATCAGCTACATGGAGAAACCTTGTATTTCTCTTTCCCTTCATCTTTTTGTTCTCTTTCTCTCTCTCTCTCCTTTTTTTTAATTTTTTTTTAATTTTTATTTTATTTTATTTTTTTTTATTGGTTGTTGGTTGCTGCCTACTAACTTGCTGCATGATCTTGGTCAAACTCTTTCACCCAAGTCATTCCATCTGCCATCCTAAAGGATGATGAAGCTGACCTCCTTACACAAGGAGTATACTATGAAATACCTGGGGAAAATTATTAGCAAGAATTCGATGCTGTTGAAGAGCATTTTCCTACATGATTTGCAGTTCCCCAGAAAGAAGGTAGAAATGTTAATACTCTCAGATGCAGAAAAGAGGAATTCACAGGAAAAAGATTTCAGTCACGAAACTCCACGTTATCAACTCCCTAAACTATCCTCATTTTCTTGTATATCAATGACACTACTGCTATTTCTAGATACCAGCACACACTAGAAGGTTAATCTGTGCACGTAGAGGGCCACAGGTTTGCAAAGCATTGATGCCTCATGTTCACAGCTCTAGTTCACTTGTATTACATTCCGTGAAACAAGGAATTGCAAGGACTTTGTGAATCTGATCCCCGAGATGGCAGCACTGCTGCTCACCCATGTTTTATAACAGACTGCTCTACTGCACACACTCAACCAGAACACTATTTCAAAGGGACATGCCAATTAAAATCACATTTTGTATCTAGTGTATTTTAACCAAAAGAATATTAGCTAACCCAAGTGTCCAAAACATGTAAGATAACTTAAGAGGAAAATATATTTTCCAATTTATTGGCTATTTTTATACTTTTAATACCACATTCCACTTCCAAGAACATTTTATAGCTGTGAAGATTGTTTTAAAGAACAACAACAACAACAAAGTTTAGGAAATTGTGATTTTAAAGTCTACAAAATTCAGGGGAAAATACAGAGATAGTGACAGTGCTTGAAGAACAACTCTTCCCCTTTCTCCTAATTTGAGTGGTGTTCCATGGGCATTTTAAGAAAAATGCACAGCTGAGAAAGCATATCTGAGAAGAAGAAAATAAGTAAAAATGAATGAATAAATAAAAAGCATTCTCAAGCAAAACTCACTTAGCTAATCATTCCCACTGTCTCTATCTTACATGCATGGATAGCAGAGACATTAGAAAACTGGAACATAACATGATTTTAACTAGCTAGGTTTTCAGGACTTGATGTCAGTCTAATGCAACTTCCATATGTGACCTACCTATTTCTATAGCAGCATGATGGAAATGAAAAGAATGCTGCTACCCTATACAGCAGCATCCAATGCATGACACACGGGTATGACCCAGGGCTGCTCACCCCTCTAGCTTGCAATCTAACATTTCTGAGGAGAGTTACAGTCAGTGCTGCAAGCAGGGGAGCAAGTTGATGTTTCACAGAAAGGCGAGGTGTGACTGGAACCCAGCACCATGCCTGTGAGGAGCCTCTCAAGCTTTCCTGCCACCACTGATCTGGACCCATTGGGACACAGCTCCAGTTGCCAGCAGAGCACACATCATTGGGGAGAAGGCATCTAGCCTGACAAAGACAGGAAAAATAACACTGGCAAAGTTGTTTTGGCCATTCCCTAGAGGGACCTGCTTGTCTACAAGCCAAGCATGTGCGATGCCTATAGGGGTCATGGCAGCTTACTTCTGCCCTGCGCTGTGCCAAGCTGCCATGGGCACAGGCTGGGAGGAGAGCTGCTGCCTGCGCAGTCCAGCTCCAATTCCAGCACTGCAGGCACAGGGCTCTCAATGCCCTGAAGGGCTGCTGCCAGTAAGCAAGGCACAAATGCAGGATTAAGTGTCACAGCAGATTGCAGCAGGACACCTGCTTTATCAGGACCGGGATCTTCGCAGATGCCAGAATGGCTTGGTCCGCATGAGAGACCAGAAGGTCACATCGCTGTGTGTCCAGGGCCATCAGCATGAGGTGCTATGAAGCGTAGATGTGAACCAAAGCTGACTGACAGGAATGTGCATCTGTCGAGGCAGTTGGGCCTGCAGATGACATTCATGGCTAGCTGAAAGCCACTGACAATGTGGGGTCTGCTGTCAGGGTCTCAGCTCCTGCGTAGGCTGGCACGGGACCCAGATTCTCTTGCAAGCTGCCAGCCACTGTTTCACTCAGAAACAGACCCACTGAGATGCCAGGCAAGGACAAATGCCTGCTGAGGAGAAATACAGCAGGCTGCAAAGCAGAATGGGCCCAATCCTTGGTTTTCTGCTGTCCATAATAGGCACAGAGGACAGGCAGCCAGGCTATGACTCTGCCTGCAAGACACATTGCTCTCAGGTCCCTCACTGCATGCACATGCACAGGCTCCTGGCTTACCCAGTGGCTGCAGAGACTTTGCCACACTCTTCTCTGGGGGCTCAGCACACCCGCCCTGAGCACAGAGCAGCATGTTGCCTTCTCCAGACTGCCTCACAGGCTCCCAAAAAGCAGGCACCATCACATCCTTCTCGCTGAGTCTGCAAGCCATTCATCTTGTGTGCACGACCTCTCTGAGACCTTTTAACTGCAGCTGTCAGGTTACTTTCATGGAACAAAGCTGGGCAACACAAAGAGGAAAGCAGGGAAATTTCTCTTTTAGCCACTCATTCCTGTCTTACAGCATACAGACATCATCACAGCAGAGCTGAACTGAAAGACCTTGCCACTGCAGCTTGCTCTCAAATATTTCTACTACTTTTGAATGCTGAAGAAATTCTCAGTTTCTCACAAAAAGATGTATTCCCTTGCATATGGTTTAAAACAGCCACTGAAATATTCTTAGTTAAATCCCACCTGCTGGTTTTTTGTTTTTTTTAAAAAAAAATTCATGCTTTATTGATGACGAGGGTGGTCATAAATTACAGTTATACCAGAGGTGTCCTGTGCTGGGTGAATGGTTTGAAAAAATTGCAGCTTCCTTTTATGTACTTGTCCTTGGGCAGCGTTAGTTACTCTCACCCACACACATTTATTCTAAAGAGATCTGTTCAGGCAATTAGCTTTCCACTCCATAAATAAATAAATAAATAAATATTATAATTTAATCGAAAAACCAATTATTTCTTAAGCAAGGAGAGGCAATGCTTATCTGTAACACAAAACATTTGCTGTAGCGCAAAGCAGCCTTCTAAAAAATACAGCCCCTGTCCAGGGCAGCACAGAAGCATATGAATAAATGATAGCACAACTCTTAGATCAAGATTTTTCCAGTGCTGTATGAATGCTTCATGTCCAGGGTTCATTCTACTGTTGTGTGATAGCTCTGATGTTTGCAACATCTTTATTTGCACATTGGCAGTAACTCCTTCCACCACATGCCAGCTACATATAATCTTCCAGCGGACTAGGGAGATAAAAATGTTTTCAAGAAATACTTAAAACAGACCATTTTTTTTTCCCTTCTCCCCATCCCTAGACCCAGGAAGCCTCCAGATGTATCCAAATGTCCAGATATACCCCGGTGTCTTCCATATAATTTGGACCACTTCGTGGTTTCGGAAGCATGCACTGATAATTTCAGCCTAGCAGAAGAGGGCAGCAAGCCCTGCAGCATGTGGTTTTCCGATATCCATGCCAATAAAGGAGGCATCAAGCTGTGCATAGCCTGTAGCCACAGGGATGTGTTGCCCAACAGGCTTACGCGACTGGTAGGAAGAAGGACAGTGGACGCCTGAGGCAGTGCTGAGTTACAGCACACTGTGTGGCTCCAGTTTTCATCTGTGCAGATGAAAAAAAATGAAAGTGACCATTAACATGCATAGGAGCTTTGTTCATGTGCCACATGTGAGCTTTGTGCGAACACATTCCTGCTTGCTCTGCAGAAGAGAAACCTCAGCTCGAGCCTAAGTGCAGGCAGCAGCTGAACCTGGATGGAGGTTTGGGGCAAGGAGGTACTGAACTCCAGATCTGGGGTGCTATCTGGGCTCCACTTATTGTTACTGCAGTTAACTGAGCTGGTATGTGTGAATTGCTCTAAACTCTGTTATTTATAAGTTTACAGATATGCAGCACCTTGCTTTAAGGTCTGATCTCCTGGTCTTTTCAATGTGTGGCATAGTCTGCAGTGCTGAAATTTATTTTTGATTCCTATAGAAATCTTCACTAATGTATTTGAGAATTTTTTATCTCAGAAGCAGAATTTGTCAAAATTTACCAATTAAGATTTGATCTCAATGTCGATTTTTCCCCTCCCTGATTCTTATATGAGATAATTTGATGTCCAAGTAACTGCATGGAATTTTGCACATCACAAGGTTATATTGTGACCACAGATCTCCTGACACCATGTCCCATTACTAAATCATGCCCTCAGTGGATCAGCAATGTTGAGCTTAGACAACAGAAGCACAGTTCACAAAGGATTTTGTAAAAGCCTTGGCTTTTATTTGAAAGGTGTTAGGGAAAGAAAAAAAAAATCCTTTTTCTACTTAGTGAAAATTTTTACTCACAAACACACTGTCCTGGTTCCAGTTAGGACAGAGTTAATTTTTCCTCATAGTAGCTGGTAGGGTGCTATGTTTTGGATTAGGATGAGAAGAGCGCTGATAACATGCTGATGTTTTAATTGTTGCAGAGCAGTGTTTACACCAGGCCAAGGACTTTTCAGCTTCTCGCTCTGTCCTGCCAGCGAGCAGGCTGGGGGTGCAGCAGGAGCTGGGAGGGGACAGACCCAGGACAGCTGACCCAAACTGGCCAAAGGGGTATTCCATACCATCTGATGTCATGCTAAACAATATATAGGGGTGGCTAGCCGGGGTGGAGGGGCCGGCTGCTCGGGAATAGGCTGGGCATCGGTCAGCGGGTGGTGAGCAATTGCATTGTTCATCACTTGTTTCTTACACATTATTATTATTAATACTATTATCATTATCACTATTACTATTATTATTGTTATTATTATATTCCTGTCTTAATAAACTGTCTTTATCTCAACTCACCGGCTTCACTTTCCCGTTTCTCTCCCCCATCCCAGAGAGGGAGGGGGGAGGGTGAGCGAACGGCTGTGTGGTGTTTAGCTGCCAGCCGGGTTAAACCACAACAGTCCTTTTGGCGCCCAATGTGGGGCTCGAAGGGTTGAGATATCGACAAATTTGACCAGAGTGTGTTAAACTAAAATTGGTATAAGTATTGGACCTGCTTAATAGTTGCTAGTCACGATGTTGATTGCCTTAATCTCCAGTCTGCTGTGCCTGTTTTCCAAATTGAGTTTTATAGCGCGTTCTGTATGTGCTCCCTGTTGCACTGTTTATCCTTTCCGGGCCCTGGTTTAAGATTGTTATGCTACTGTGCGGTGTAACAATGGCTTATGAAATGATGAAATATCTGGTCACGACTCTAACCTGGTATTTGTACTCAGCACTGACGTCGACTCTATACTTTGGAAACCATATCTCGGAAACTATTAGCAATTACACCTATTGCCTGTTTTCGTTAGGGAGCCAATCTGTGAAGGGGACAGGGGAAGACATGTTTCCCTACCTGTTCACTCTCCCTTTCTCCTTCACCACCCTCTTATCCCCCGAGCTAGTTACGGTGGTTCTCTGAGATGTTGAATATCCTTGGGATACTCAGACCAGCTTGCTCTTGTTGTTATGTCTCCTGAATGCGCTTCAGGTTTTGTTGAGGGTTAAACAACTACTTAGGAATCTCATCCGGAGATCTGTCTTGAGGCGGGATAGTTGCGAGTGGCAGGGAGTGTGGGAGGATATGGGCAGGTTTCTAGAGCAGTGGTCACCTCCAGTGTTTTGGACATTCACCCCTGAACAACTGCAAAATCCTAAAAAGCTGGCAGAATGCTTGAAAAAAAGGTGTCATGACTCTGGCAGTTCCAAAGTGACACAAATCACTGTAGCGTGCTGGGGTCTGGCTTGTGCCTATCGAGCTGCAATTGATGCTACTATCAACCTAGCTCCAGCTCCTGCAGCCGCTCCAGCTCCTGCAGCTGCTCCAGCTCCTGCAGCCGCTCCAGCTCCAGCTCCCGCAGCCACTCCAGCCCCTGCAGCAGCTCCGGCTCCTGCAGCTGCTCCCACTCCTGTGTCTAGGTCAGAGAAATGAGCTGTAGCAGTGCAAGTTGACCCCGCAGAGGGTATTCCAACCCCTGTGGCAGACCCTGTGGCTGGGTCAGAGAAACGAGCTGTAGCAGTGCAAGTTGCCCCTGTAGACAAGGTGAAAAAATGGTATAGAGACTCAGGTCGTTTAGAACGCAGACAGTCTTCTGCTAAGTCTGGGCATAGTGAAGACGAGGCTGGGCCATCAAAGGTGCAGGAGACTGAAGATGAGGATGGGGATGTTGAAAAATCAACAGTAACTACCCGGACTCTATACCAGCGTGAGCTACGAGATGTGCGAAAAGATTTTGGTCGCTGTATAGGTGAGCAGCTTGTCACCTGGCTGCTCCGGTGCTGGGACACCGGAGCCAATTGTGTGGAATTAGAGGGCAAGGAAGCCAGGCGGCTGGGATCCCTTGCTAGGGACGCATGTATTGACAAAGCAATTGGAGATGGAACACGATCTCGCAGCCTCTGGAGGCGTCTCCTGTCAGCTGTGCAGGAAAGGTATCCCTTCAAGGAAGAACTTGGATGTCTACCAGGCAAATGGACCACCATGGAGAAGGGAATTCAGTACCTGAGGGAATTGGCCGTATGGGAAGTAATTTATAAGGACCTAGATGACGCACAAACATCCACAGATCCAGATGAAGTCCGGTGTACACAACCCATGTGGCGGAAGTTTGTACGGAGTGCACCATCATCATATGCCAGCTCATTGGCAATACTAACCTGGAAAGAGGAGGAGAATCCCACAGTGAATGAAGTGATTAAAATACTCCGGCAGTACGAAGGAAATCTCTCCTCTTCCCTACAGGCCTGTGTCTCGGCTGTGGAGAAACTCTCTGAAGAGGTCCACCAACTTAAAGAGAATTTATCTTCCCCTCCACCTGAATGAACCAGTGTCCACCAGCTAAAAGAGAATACTTTGGAGAAACTTTCTGAAAAGATCCACCAACTTGAAGAGAGATTATTTTCCTCCCCACCTGTACAAACCAGTGTCTCAGCTATTAGGGGTAAACGTTCATCTATGCAAGGAAGACAATATGGTGGGCACACACACCGCGCCACCCTGTGGTTTTACCTACGTGACCACGGAGAGGACATGAGAAAATGGGATGGAAAATCTACTGCGACCCTAGAGGCACGGGTACATGAATTGCAAAAGAAAACAATTGGGAAAAAGGGGTTCTCTGAAAAGTTTGCTGCTCCAACTTCCAGCAGGCAGTCCTTTAAACACAGAAACGAAGACTTTGACCAGGACTAGAGGGGCCCTGCCTCCAGCCAGGGGGAGGAAAGGGACAATCGAGTTTATTGGACTGTGTGGATTCGATGGCCTGGCACGTCAGACGCACAGAAGTATAAGGCTTTAGTAGACACCGGTGCACAATGTACTCTAATGCCATCAAGCTATAAAGGGCCAGAGCCCATCTGTATTTACGGTGTGATGGGGGGATCCCAGCAGTTAACTGTATTGGAGGCTGAAGTGAGTCTAACCGGTAATGAGTGGCAAAAGCACCGTATTGTGACTGGCCCGGATGCTCTGTGCATCCTTGGCATAGACTATCTTAGAAGAGGATATTTCAAGGACCTAAAAGGGTTCCGCTGGGCTTTTGGCATAGCTGCCTTGGAGACAGAGGACATTAAACAGTTGTCTACCTTGCCTGGTCTCTCAGAGGACCCTTCTGTTGTGGGGTTGCTGAGGGTTGAAGAACAGCAAGTGCCGATCGCTACCACAACTGTGCACCGGCGGCAATATCGCACCAACCGAGACTCCCTGATTCCCATCCATAAGCTAATTTGTCAACTGGAGAGCCAAGGAGTGATCAGCAAGACTCATTCACCTTTTAATAGTCCCATACGGCCAGTGCGAAAGTCTAATGGTGAGTGGAGACTAACAGTGGACTATCGTGGCCTGAACGAAGTCACGCCACCACTGAGTGCTGCAGTGCCGGACATGCTAGAATTCCAGTATGAACTGGAATCAAAGGCAGCCAAGTGGTATGCCACAATTGATATCGCTAATGCATTTTTCTCCATACCTCTAGCAGCACAGTGCAGGCCACAGTTTGCTTTCACTTGGAGGGGAGTCCAATATACTTGGAATCGGCTGCCCCAGGGGTGGAAACACAGCCCTACCATTTGCCATGGACTGATCCAGTCTGCACTGGAGCAGGGGGAAGCTCCTGAACACCTGCAGTACATCGATGACATCATTGTGTGGGGTGACACTGCAGAAGAAGTTTTTGAGAAAGGGAAGAAAATAGTCTAAATCCTTCTGAAGGCCAGTTTTGCCATAAAACAGAATAAAGTTAAAGGACCTGCACGAGAGATCCAGTTTTTAGGAATAAAATGGCAAGATGGACGTCGTCAAATCCCAATGGATGTGATCAACAAAATAACAGCTATGTCTCCACCAACTAGCAAAAAAGAAACACAAACTTTCCTAGGTGTCGTGGGGTTTTGGAGAATGCATATTCCAAATTACAGTCTGATTGTAAACCCGCTCTACCAAGTAACCCGTAAGAAGAATGCTTTTGAATGGGGCCCTGAGCAACGGCAAGCCTTTGAACAAATTAAGCAGGAAATAGTTCATGCAGTAGCCCTTGGGCCAGTCCGAATAGGACCAGATGTAAAGAATGTGCTCTACACCGCAGCCAGGGAGAATGGTCCCACCTGGAGCCTCTGGCAGAAAGAACCTGGGGAAACTCGAGGTCGACCCCTGGGGTTTTGGAGTCGGGGATACAGAGGATCTGAGGCCCGCTATACTCCAACTGAAAAGGAGATATTGGCAGCATATGAAGGAGTTCGATCTGCTTCGGAAGTGGTCGGTACTGAAGCGCAGCTCCTCCTGGCACCCCAACTGCCGGTACTAGGCTGGATGTTCAAAGGAAGGGTCCCCTCTACACATCATGCAACTGATGCTACACGGAGCAAGTGGGTTGCACTGATTACTCAGCGGGCTCGAATAGGAAACACCAGTCGCCCAGGAATCTTGGAGGTGATTATGGACTGGCCAGAAGGCAAATACTTTGGGATATCATCAGAGGAGGAGGTGGTCCATGCTGAAGAAGCCCCACTGTACAACAAGCTACCGGAAAATGAGAAGAAATATGCCTCGTTCACTGATGGGTTCTGTGGTAATTTGGGAAAGCATCGGAGATGGAAAGCTGCTGTATGGAGTCCTACACGACGAGAAGCTGCTGAGGGAGAAGGTGAATTGAGTCAGTTTGCAGAAGTGAAAGCCATTCAGCTGGCTTTAGATATTGCTGAACGAGAAAAGTGGCCAGTTCTCTATCTCTATACTGATTCATGGATGGTAGCAAATGCCCTGTGGGGGTGGTTACAGCAATGGAAGCAGAACAACTGGCAGCGCAGGGGCAAGCTCATCTGGGCTGCGGCATTGTGGCAAGATATTGCTGCCCGGGTAGAGAACCTGGTTGTAAAGGTATGCCATGTAGATGCTCATGTGCCCAAGAATCGGGCTACTGAAGAACATCAAAACAACCAGCAGGTGGATCAGGCTGCTAAGATTGAAGTGGCTCAGGTGGACCTGGACTGGCAACATAAAGGTGAATTATTTATAGCCCGATGGGCCCATGACACCTCAGGCCATCAAGGTAGAGATGCAACATACAGATGGGCTCGTGATCGAGGGGTGGACCTGACCATGGACACTATTATGGCACAGGTTATTCATGATTGTGAAACATGTGCTGCAATCAAGCAAGCCAAACGGTCAAAGCCTCTTTGGTATGGAGGACGATGGCTGAAATATAAATATGGAGAGGCCTGGCAGATTGATTACATCACACTCCCTCAAACCCGCAACAGCAAGCACCACGTACTTACAATGGTGGAAGCAACCACCGGATGGCTGGAAACATATCCTGTGCCCCATGCCACCGCCCGGAACACTATCCTGGGCCTTGAAAAGCAAGTCCTATGGCAACATGGCACCCCAGAGAGAATTGAGTCAGACAACGGGACTCATTTCCGAAACAACCTTATAGACACTTGGGCCAAAGAACATGGTATTGAGTGGGTGTATCACATCCCCTATCATGCACCAGCCTCTGGAAAAGTTGAACGATACAATGGACTGTTGAAGACTACACTGAAAGCAATGGGTGCTGGGACATTCAAAAACTGGGATACACATTTGGCAAAGGCCACCTGGTTAGTCAATACTAGGGGATCTGCCAACCGAGCTGGACCTGCCCACTCAAACCTGTTACGCACTGTAGAAGGGGATAAAGTTCCTGTAGTGCACGTAAGAAACATGCTGGGTAAAACAGTCTGGGCTACTCCTGCCTCAGGAAAAGGCAAACCCATTCGTGGAATTGCTTTTGCTCAGGGACCTGGATGCACTTGGTGGGTAATGCAAAAGAATGGGGAGGTCCGGTGTGTACCTCAAGGGGATTTGATACTGGGTGAGAATAGCCCATGAGTTGAATTGTAGTATGTTAATTATTATATAATACTGTATGTCATCACTACCATGATTGCTATATATCATAGATGAAAATGGTGATTAATTACAAGGTATTGGAAAGAGTGTAACCTGAGCATGACATAAATGGTATGGAATAAGGGGTGGATATCTGTCCTGGTTCCAGTTAGGACAGAGTTAAGTAGCTCATAGTAGCTGGTAGGGTGCTATGTTTTGGATTAGGATGAGAAGAGCGCTGATAACATGCTGATGTTTTAATTGTTGCAGAGCAGTGCTTACACCAGGCCAAGGACTTTTCGGCTTCTCACTCTGTCCTGCCAGCGAGCAGGCTAGGGGTGCAGCAGGAGCTGGGAGGGGACAGACCCAGGACAGCTGACCCAAACTGGCCAAAGAGGTATTCCATACCATCTGACGTCATGCTAAACAATATATAGGGGTGGCTAGCCGGGGTGGGGGGGCCGGCTGCTCGGGGATAGGCTGGGCATCGGTCAGCGGGTGGTGAGCAATTGCATTGTGCATCACTTGTTTCTTACACATTATTATTATTAATACTATTATCATTATCACTATTACTATTATTATTGTTATTATTATATTCCTGTCTTAATAAACTGTCTTTATCTCAACTCACCGGCTTCACTTTCCCGTTTCTCTCCCCCATCCCAGAGAGGGAGGGGAGAGGGTGAGCGAATGGCTGTGTGGTGTTTAGCTGCCAGCCGGGTTAAACCACAACACACACACACGGAAGCTCTTTTCTCCCACCAGCTCTAATCCCAGTGGGATCAAAATTAATGGGAGCGAAGTACAAAATTTCCAGTCTCCTCTACTATCAATACACTTGGTCTTGCTATCATACTGAGTGGCCCCATGGCCACTACCTACAGGAAAACTGCCAAAGATTTCATGTCCACCTGTTTTCCATGCAGATAAAAGTAGTTTTTCATGATGGTGGAGGTTATCTAGTGTAGATTTGCAAGCTAAACCTGGCTACTGAAAGTGCCTTGATTCATACCCATATGATTCACCCTTACAGTTCAAAAAAAAAACACACGCCTATATAGGCTTGGGAACTGTGAAGTCTGCTTTTTATCTCAAAATACACAGTGCTCTTTGAGGGCATTCTTTTAAAGCATTCCTCTAGAGATTTGTTTAGTAGAGTTCAATGGAGATAATTTCTCCACTGGGTAGCATTTATCTTTGCTGTAGCATTGTCCTCCACTTACATTTCCGTTTTATAACTCTCTTTTAAAAAACTGCACCCATAACATGAAAGGCAAAGTTTTTTGACTTTCTTTCTTAAATCTGCAGCCCCCAAAACTATTCCTCAGAAACACAAGGATGAGCTGAGATGGAGTGCTTCATTAAACACAGGTAGGTTTGCACCTGATCTCTTCCAATGAAAACCAGGTGTCCTGGTTTCAGTTAGGACAGAGTCAGTTTTCCTCATAGTAGCTGGTAGGGTGCTATGTTTTGGATTAGGATGAGAAGAGCGCTGATAACATGCTGATGTTTTAATTGTTGCAGAGCAGTGCTTACACCAAGCCAAGGACTTTTCAGCTTCTCACTCTGTCCTGCCAACAAGCAGGCTAGGGGTGCAGCAGGAGCTGGGAGGGGACAGACCCAGGACAGCTGACCCAAACTGGCCAAAGGGGTATTCCATACCATCTGATGTCATGTTAAACAATATATAGGGGTGGCTAGCCAGGGTGGAGGGGCCGGCTGCTTCGGGATAGGCTGGGCATCGGTCAGTGAGTGGTGAGCAACTGTATTGTGCATCACTTGTTTCGTACACATTATTGTTAGTAATACTATTATTATTATTATTATTATTATTGTTATTATTATTTTCCTGTCTTAATAAACTGTATCTCAACTCACAGGCTTCACTTTCCCGTTTCTCTCCCCCATCCCAGAGAGGGAGGGGGGAGGGTGAGCGAACGGCTGTGTGGTGTTTAGCTGCTGGCCGGGTTAAACCACAACAAGCTGAAATCGAAGAGAAAAATCTCATAGCGGACTCTGAGCGGGATAAAAGCTTACAACTGTAAACTAACCTTTTATTTTCACAGGTAACTAATGAGCATGCCTTGTGATTGAGAGAAAGGACAGACCTATAGCAAATTGAAGTGCTCCCAAGGGGTTTTTGTTATAGTAGTAGTGTACCTCTTATTCTTTGTATTGATAATTATTTGGAAACCTAAGGTTTAAAAATAATGACAAGGAAAAATCAGTCATTAATTTTGTTTTTAGTGATTGTAGGCCTCAGAGGAGGCCCTGGTCAATTGGCAACTTGGAAAAGGCATGACCAGATAATAGTAAGACGGGATACCCCGGAGAAATATGGGTGAATGTGACAGAGGGTTATGTACCACAATCTGTCATGTTTGATTCTTGTTAGATGTTAGCTTGTGGAGATGTAAATGCCCAACGACAATCGAGCAGAGAGAACAAATAACTGGGAGAGGCCCAACAGCCAGATTGAGAATAGCTGTATGGAAACGATCCTCTATTGCCATCAGAGAAAGGGAGAAACTCAAGGAGAAAACAGGAGAGAAAACAGGAGACCCACTTTGAAATGCGGCAGTTCAAACATTTGAGATTGAAACAGGGTATGGGGATGTGAATGCCTGGATAGAATGGGTCAAATATACTGTCCAGAGTCTCAACCATATCAGTTGCTATGCTTGTGCCTCGGGATGCCCGATTGCCCAGATAGTGCCCTTCCCATTGGGGTGGACCAAGGATTCCCAGGGGATGCGATGTATGATTGCATTGTACCAAGAAAAGACTGCCTGGGGAAATGAGGCTTCTAAGTCTCTCTCTTTGCTGTTCCCTTCCTTGCGTGATAGCAATATCAGGGTTCCCCCTGTATTCTCCACAGCTATAGGTAACCATATAGCTTGCCTCTCACAGCAGGGTGTGAGTGCTACCCGGCATCTGGGAGAATTTGCCTTGTGCACGAGGACCTTGAATGCTACCGAGGACTTGATGGGAAACTGCTCAAGACCTGAGATCCCCAGGGCAGATCTCTGGTGGTACTGTGGAGGGAAGATCTTATGGTCCACCCTGCCTTCTAACTGGGGAGGCACTTGTGCACTTGTTCAATTAGCTATACCCTTCACCCTGGCATTTGAAAGAGAAACATCACAAATACCCAGAAGAAGTAAAAGAAGCTTAGGAGTATCATTTGATGATAGAGCGTACATAGATTCTATTGGGGTGCCTAGAGGAGTTCCCGATGAACAGGAAGCCAGGATTCAAATTGCTGCAGGGTTTGAGTCACTGTTCTGGTGGGTAACAATCAATAAGAATGTGGATTGGATTAATTATTTTTATTATTATCAGCAGAGATTCATAAACTATACAAGAGATGCGATAAGAGGAATCGCTGAACAACTAGATGCCACCAGCAAAATGGCTTGGGAAAACAGAATAGCATTAGATATGATGTTTGCGGAGAAAGGAGGTGTGTGTGTGTGATACTGAGCAACCATTGTTGCACTTTTATACCCAACAATACTACCCCGGATGGCACAGTAACTAGAGCATTGCAAGGGTTTACCACCCTTGCCAGTGAACTGGCAGAAAAATTAGGCATATTTACATCCTTGATCGTAGTAGCAGGAGTTTTGACAGCCGTTGGTTGTTGCATTATCCCCTGTGTAAAAGGACAAGTACAGTGGTTAACTGAAACTGCACTATTGAAACAAATGACCACGAAGCCACCACCTTACTCAGATAAGGTGATGATATTAGAGGAGATGGAAAGCAAAGAAGGTGAAGAAGAAGAAGATATCCACCAAATGACACCTTAGAGAAAAGTTTTGCAAAAATCAACAATTTATAAAGAAAGAAAAGGGGGGAATTGTGGGAATAGAAATGTTGTTTTTGCAGAGTTACATTGTTTAAAGGTAAGGAATGTGGTATTGAGATATGCTTGCAGTGATAAGAAAACTTAGCAGGCGACCTTGTAAAATGCAGACAACCAGACTCCTTAGAGCAATTAGGTGAAAATCACGGTGTCAAGTCAGATAAGTGAAGAAACATTACCACTTCAAACAATAAAAAAAGTCAAAAGAAATTTGAAATTTAACAGGCCAGCAACTGAAGGCCATGCATTGTCTGTGAAGCATCAGATAGATTGTGAACCTGGATTACCCACTCAGTGGGGAAACATGGGAGGGTCCTGTCATCAAAAAGTATATAAACTGTGTTTTGGAACCAGTAGGTGTACTCCTGCTTGTGGGACGCCCGCCATTGCAATCGCAAATAAATTACTACTTCACTGAGATCCTTGCCTGAGCCTAAGTTATTGGCTACGGAGTGTTTCTCACAATTTGGGGGCTCGTCCGGGATCCAGTCACCTACTGGGGAGCCCCACCGCCGCAGCAGCAGGAAGGCATGCCCCGCTGATTTCAGCAGTCCTGTGCATCGACAGTGGCGGTTCTGCGGAGAGCTGACAGAGGGCCCGAGACTGATTAAAGAGGCAGGATCCATGAAGTAGTGGGGAAAGGAAGAAGGTAGGCACTCCGGGTTTTAAGATTTGATCCGGTAACTCTGTGCACAGACCAAGGTAAGAAATATTAAGTATTGCCTTGGGGGTCGGGTGAAACTCTGTGTGATGTGTGATTGAGACGTACTTTTGTACAAAGCGAGTGTGGAGTCCTGATCCGCGGTTCCGTAGCTCTGCGAGGGGTGCAGCCGGAGACGGACGAAGCGTGAGATAAGGGAGAGAAAGGAAGAGTCTCGGGAAATTTGGTGTATGGTAAGCCCTTGCACAGGGAAGTGCTTGGCAGTACACCAGGGAAATTTGTTGTGCGGTAACCCTTGCACGGGGAAGTGCTTGGCAGTACACCAGGGAAATTTGGTGTACAGTAATCCTTGTACGGGGAAGTGCTCGGAAGTACACCAGGGAATCTGGTAAACTCATAGGTGTGCGGTAGCCCTTGCACGGGGAAGTGCTTGGCAGTACACCCCCATTTTCCAGAATAGGAAAAATGGGAAATATGAGTTCCAGGGGACAGGGAGATATCCCTGGGGGAGTGCCTACCGAAAGTTCTTCCTGAAGAATGATAAGAAATTGGACAAATAATCTCAAAATTAGAGGAGATGATAAAAGAAAAAAAAATTTAAATATTGTGTATTAGTCTGGACAAAAGAACCAATTAAGGAAACAGCAGTATTTTGGCCAAAATATAGGCCTGATGAAAATTCAGGCTTTAAATTTATGTGTAAACAATAAGATTCCTTTTTTTTTGGAGGAGGAGCCAAGCTATGCTCCCTATAATCCTAATATTGCACCGGTGGCAGCAGCAGTCGCTCCAGGAAGGGAGACAGGGACTGCAATTAACACTGTCCCTAGAGAAGAGCGTACTCTAGGCTCTGGCAAGAATTAAAACAAGGTAGAAGAGGTACTGAGAATTTTGCCTTCCCTGATACTAACAGTACTAGCACTAACTGTGTATCCTCTTAAGTGAACTTCCCACCCTCCTTACCAGCAGAGAGGTTAGGAGTTTCCTAGGACCTAACTTACACTTGGGGGGGGGGGGGGGGGGGGAATTATGTATATAAATATGTTGTTTACAGGGAAAGAAATGGGAATGATCAGGAGGAGAGCTGCTATACAAAAATGGGAAAGAACTCATCCTCCAGGACCAGGGGTAATACCGGCAGGGCAGAAATACCCACTTGCCGATCCTGGCTGGAATAATAATAGTGTGCAACACAAAAATCATATGAGAGACTTGGGGTCAGAATGAGAAAGTACTTGGGGATGAATCCTGAGGACCCAGTATCCCAAGGGCTCTTGAAAGTTCATTTTGTGATTGAAGCCTGGCAAGATACACAGAAAATGCTCCAGAAGGTGGGGGGATGTAGTGAACAGTCACTGGGGGGCCCTCCTGTGGGAGGCCCTGGAGGTGTGTGTCAGGAGGGGAGATGAGAAGGAAAAGCAGACAGTGAAACTAATGGTATTGACAGTGTAGCAGATAGTCAGGCAGAGGGCTGGAGAAAGAGGAAGAAAATCTTCAGGGGGAGTCAGGGCCAGGATGGAAAAGAGAGGAAGAGAGATGAAGGAATGGCAGGCAAGGAAAGGTACCCGTGTTGCGGCCTGAATCTTAGCAGGTACAGGCTTTGATGGGATGTTTTAAGTGTGGGCAGGCTGGCCACTTCAGGTAGGAATATCTGGAGTGGAAGAAGGAGGAAATGGGATGAGGGAGAAAGGTATGGAATTAAGTTGGCTAATGACTGAGACTTCGGTGAAAGTACAGGCTGGAGAAAGATAAGAAGAAGTGTTAAAAAGGGTTATTGAAGGTGTTAAAGGTGTGGTATGTAATGTTTGACAGAGCTGTTTTTTGAATGAGTTGGGAAAGTTGAATGAGCAGGGAAAGAGGATGTAGGCATTATCTAAGTAACAGTCTAGAAGTTTTGGCATATTTGCTGTGGTGTTTGGTCAGTTTCCCAAGTATCGAGAAGGGGGGGGGCGGGGGGAGGGGGGCGGGGGGGGGCCAACCTGCTCCACCAGGGGCCTCTTCATAGGCCACAGGGGGCTTCAGCTCCGGCACCTGGAGCGCCTCCTCCCCCTCCTTCTGAGCTGACTTTGGTGTCTGCGGGGAGGTTTCTCGCTCCTCGCTCTCCCAGCTGCTGTTGAGCAGCAGGTTTTTGTTTATTCGTTTGTTTTTGTGGATGTGCTCTCACAGAGGCATGGACTATGTTGCTCGTGGCTTGGCTCTGGGCAGCGGTGGGCCCCTCTGGGGCCGGATGAAATTGTCCATTATCTGCCACGGAATGGTTTCTGGATTCTCCTTGTGGGGGCTCCCACTGCAGCCCCCTCCCAAACCTTACCATCAAACCCAATACACTGGGGCAGCTAGGTCATTACTGGCCTGTAAAGTATCAGGGATTAAATTAACTAATGAAACCCTAAAAAGTGATGGGGGTAGAAGGGGCTGGGATAACAGTGCCACCTTTGGGGGATACCAAGCTGAGACTAGGGGATGAAATGATCACTGGGCAATTATTGTATGTACCCAAGGCAGGGACTAACTTGTTGGGAAGGGATTTGATGATGAAACTGGGCATTCAAATAGTAAATTGTTAGACTGGAATAACAGTGGTATTAATGGAGTGCTCTCAGGCCCTGAGAGCAAAGATATATTCACCTCTGACTGGAAAGACTCTGAAGTGGGGGCGGAAGCAACAATACATATGGACAGTTTTACCTCAGGGGTTTACAGGGCCACCAATTTATTTGGGCAAGTTCTAGAACAGATTTTGGAGCAATTCCAACCTCCCAAGGAGGAAATACTGTTACAAATATGTGGATGATCGTTTATTGTCAGGACAGGAGAAAACAGTTGTGAAGGAAGCTGCTAACAAGCAATTCCACTTTCTGGGAAAGCAGGGCTTGGGAGTATTGAAAAGTAAATTACAATACGTAGAAAGAGAAGTCAGGTATTTAAGGCATCTAATGTCTGAGGGTAAACGGAGAATAAATCCAGAGAGGATTCAGGGAATTGTTGAAAACTAAGAAAGAACTAAAAAGTTTTAAGAGAGATTTTTTTAAGGAATCAGGAGCCACGAAGTCTGAGGGAAAATGGATGCTCCCTGATGGGAGAGAAATGTTGAATAAAGCACCAATGAGGCAAATATGATGTTTTACATCAAGAGAGTCATTCGGAGGTGCAAGCAATGTATGATGTTGTCCTAAGAAAGTATGTCTGTGTAGGAATATACACTTTAGTGAAGGAAATATGCAGAGGATGTACCATATGTCAAAAGGCAAATAAAAATGTCATCTGTAACTCACCTAGAGGGGGACGGGAGCCAGGGATTCGACCTTTCCAAAGTATACAGGTAGACTTTACTGAGTTGCCTAAAGCAGGGAGACTTAAGTACTTGTTTGTCCTAATGACAAACACGTGACTGGGTGTGTGTAAGCTTTCCCCTCGGTATCTGCCACTGCGAACACGGTGGCTAAGGTATCACTGGAGCAAATAGTCCCTAGATATGGGATAGCTGAAAACGTTGATTCAGATCAAGGAAGTCATTTCACTTCACAAGTACTGCAAGGGTTAATGCAGGCCTTAGGGATTGAGTCGCATTTTCATACCCCCTGGCACCCCTCCTCTTCTGGGAAGGTAAAGCGAATGAACCAGACATTAAAGAATCTAACTTAGTGTTAGAAACCCAACTTCCTTGGGTAAAATGCTTACCTTTAGCACTCCTACAGGTTCAAGCAGCACCAAGAAATGATATAGGAATTTCACCATATGAGATGCTGTTCGGATTACCCTATCTGGGCAGAAGGGATGAGATACCACAATTCGAAACAAGAGAGTTTTCTTAAGAACTGTATTCTGGGGTTGTCCTCTTCTTTGTCATCTCTCAGGACCCGTGGGAAATTGGGTCCTGATTCAGACCTGGAAAGGATCAACTCTGGCCTGAATGGGAAGGACACTTCGAAGTACTACTAACCACTGAAACAGCCATAGGAACTGCAGAAAAAGGTTGGACTCACTATACTCGAGTGAAGGCATCCGTCAACCCTAGTACCTGGGAAGCTGTTCCTACAGAAGACTTGTTGGAAGCTGAAATTGAAGAGAAAAATCTCATAGTGGACTATGCGGGATAAGAGCTTGCAGTTGTAAACTAACCTTTTATTTTCACAGGTAACTAATGAGTGTGACTTGTGATTGAGAGAAAGGACAGACCTATAGTGAATTGAAGTGTTCCCAAGGGGGGTTTGTTATAGTAGTAGTGTATGTCTTATTCTTTGTATTGATAATTATTTGGAAACCTAAGGTTTAAAAATAATGACAGGGAAAAATCAAATATTAATTTTGTTTTTAGTGATTGTAGGCCTCAGAGAAAGCCTTGGTCAATTGGCAACTTGGAAAAGGCATGACCAGATAATAGTAAGATGGGATACCCCGGAGAAATATGGGTGAATGTGACAGAGGGTTATGTACCACACTCTGTCATGTTTGATGCTTGTGAGATGTTAGCTTGTGGAGATTTAAATGCCCAACGACAATTGAGCAGAGAGAACAAATAACTGGGAGAGGCCCAACAGCCAGATTGAGAATAGCTGTATGGAAACGATCCTCTATTGCCATCAGAGAAAGGGAGAAACTCAAGGAGAAAACAGGAGAGAAAACAGGAGACCCACTTTGAAATGCGGCAGTTCAAACATTTGAGATTGAAACAGGGTATGGGGATGTGAATGCCTGGATAGAATGGGTCAAATATACTATCCAGAGTCTCAACCATATCAGTTGCTATGCTTGTGCCTCGGGATGCCCGATTGCCCAGATAGTGCCCTTCCCATTGGGGTGGACCAAGGATTCCCAGGGGATGCGATGTATGATTGCATTGTACCAAGAAAAGACTGCCTGGGGAAATGAGGCTTCTAAGTCTCTCTCTTTGCTGTTCCCTTCCTTGCGTGATAGCAATATCAGGGTTCCCCCTGTATTCTCCACAGCTATAGGTAACCATATAGCTTGCCTCTCACGGCAGGGTGTGAGTGCTACCCGGCATCTGGGAGAATTTGCCTTGTGCACGAGGACCTTGAATGCTACCGAGGACTTGATGGGAAACTGCTCAAGACCTGAGATCCCCAGGGCAGATCTCTGGTGGTACTGTGGAGGGAAGATCTTATGGTCCACCCTGCCTTCTAACTGGGGAGGCACTTGTGCACTTGTTCAATTAGCTATACCCTTCACCCTGGCATTTGAAAGAGAAACATCACAAATACCCAGAAGAAGTAAAAGAAGCTTAGGAGTATCATTTGATGATAGAGCGTACATAGATTCTATTGGGGTGCCTAGAGGAGTTCCCGATGAACAGGAAGCCAGGATTCAAATTGCTGCAGGGTTTGAGTCACTGTTCTGGTGGGTAACAATCAATAAGAATGTGAATTAGATTACTTATTTTTATTATTATCAGCAGAGATTCATAAATTATACAAGGGATGCAATAAGAGGAATCGCTGAACAACTAGATGCCACCAGCAAAATGGCTTGGGAAAACAGAATAGCATTAGATATGATGTTTGCGGAGAAAGGAGGTGTGTGTGTGTGTGATACTGAGCAACCATTGTTGCACTTTTATACCCAACAATACTACCCCGGATGGCATAGTAACTAGAGCATTGCAAGGGTTTACCACCCTTGCCAGTGAATTGGCAGAAAAATTAGGAACAGGCACTTCCATCACCGGATGGTTGCAATCTTGATTTGGTAAATGGAAAGGGATGGTAGTGTCCATATTTGCATCCTTGATCGTAGTAGCAGGAGTTTTGACAGCTGTTGGTTGTTGCATTATCCCCTAAGAGGACTAGTACAGCGGTTAATTGAAACTGCACTATTGAAACAAATGACCACGAAGCCACCACCTTACTCAGATAAGGTGATGATATTAGAGGAGATGGAAAGCAAAGAAGGTGAAGAAGAGGAAGATAGCTACCAAATTACACCTTAGAGAAAAATTTTGCAAAAATCAACAAATTATAAAAAGAGAAAAGGGGGGAATTGTGGGAATAGAAATGTTGTTTTTGCAGTGTTACATTGTTTAGAAAGAAGGAATGTGGTATTGAGATATGCTTACAGTGATAAGAAAGCTCAGCAGGTGACCTCGTAAAATGCAGACATCCAGACTCCTTAGAGCAATCAGGTGAAAATCACTATGTTAAGTCAAGCCAGATAAGGGGAGAAAACATTACCATCTCAAAAACAGGCCGGAAACTGAGGGCCAGGCATTGTCTGTGAAGCATCAGATAGATTGTGAACCTGGATTACCCACTCCAGTGGGGAAACAGGAGAGGGTCCTGTCATCAAAAAGTATATAAACTGTGCTTTGGAACTAGTAGGTGCGCTATCCTGCTTGTGGGGCGCCCGCCATTGCAATCGCGAATAAATTACTACTTCACTGAGATCCTTGCCTGAGCCTAAGTTATTGGCTACGGAGTGTTTCTCACAGGCCTAACCCATTTGGGCTGTAATTTGCTGAATCTGTAGATCCTAACAGAAGCCAGATGCTATTTGCTATTATTTTGCCCTTTGTACTGCCCAACAATTTCCTTCTGAAACTGTATTCCCTTATGTTTCCTTGTAACTCCATTTGAGCAGCTTCTTGTACTGACAGCAGAGTGCATAAATTGCCCTGGCAGCTAGGAATGGAAATGCACCGGGAGGCTGTGGTGTGCCACAAGCATCTCGCTCTGCCCCATTAGCTGCTCTGTAGCATGGTGACCCATCTTGGTATGGCCGCTATGTACTTGAACGCGTTTCTTCCACTGGTGTTCCTGAAAGCAATGCAAAATACTTGCTGATCGGTATCATTTCAGCCCTCGTGTTCATGAGGCTGTTGAGCATGTGTTGCCCCCTGGGGCTAACCACAAGAAACCAGTATCCTCCCTTGATACTCACTGGAAAGCCCCATGGGAAGGGTGATGTCCAGCCAGGGCTGGGAGCTTTCAGCTGCTGTCTACCAGGGCTCCCCTCTGGGCTGGCAAGGAGGAGGGAGACTCATTTTCTCCGCCATCAAGTGTACTCCGCTCATGCTTAGCTCAGAGACTACGCTTTATAAACACTCCCAGCTTCAACCCCTGTTTGGCTCATATCAAAACCCATGTCTCTGGTGTGGGCTGTCACCATGTAGTATCAGGCAGTGGCAATTGTGGTAGGATTTCGATGGAATACTGCTAAAAATACTGCTTTTCAACACATGGCAGTACAGGGAAATCAAACCCCACCTCTCTGGCTCTTTTTACAATATCCCACTGATTGTGGAAGGGGGTGACTCCTCGTTACCTCTCCTGATAGAATGACAAGCAAACAAATAGAATGCTTATTAAAACAGCAATTTCAAAAACAAAAACAAACAAAAGCACATTTTTTTTCCCTCCCTCTTAGAGTATATAGACAACCTATGGCATTGCTGGCTGCAGGATGTTAGGTGTGTTTTCAAATGCAGGTGGACAAGGTCAGAGAAGAAAGCTGTACTGAAGGCTGCTAAATACAGAGAGCCAGTGTCCAACTCACAGAGGCAGAGAACAGCCTAAGGAAATGTTGCCATATACGTGCCCTATGCTCAAACCCTTCTCCAGACACCATTAAAGGTGACTGGCAATGAGCCTCTGGCCTAGATACAATTCTCTAAAGTGATATTCATCACTCAATGTTTAATAAACAAATTAAAGAACATTGGTATCCTCTGACAGAGAGCATCCTGTAGCAAAACCTGTAAGAATCAGAAGGAGGAGGTGAGTCTAACCTCGGGTTAATTTTGTTCAGTGTGCTTAGTGTCGGATGCCCCTGACTGCATGAATAGCTATTCCCAGCCTTACACAGCTGCTGGATCTGCTGCTCAGAGTCAGATGTAGTGCAATGCTGACGATGTAATAAACCTTCATGTGGGAAGTGCCTCATGATAGCTTTTCATCATCTTTAACTTCTTCTTTGTAGCATATAATTGTTCGTTAGTGTTGTAAAGAGTAATTATGCTTGAGCAATGCCTTTGTGCTAAGAATTTTTAACTCTTCAGCAGATAATAATTGAAATACTTTTGAGTGGTGAATTTTTTATATATGTAATCTGTTATTTTATGTCAAAAGTCTTGGCTTTTCTGAGCATCAGCTGTAGTTGCCATTAAGGATGTGTTTTATTCACATTATTTTTTAATTGACTTAACAGAGCTTAATTGATGTACGCATTATATGAATAAACGGCAAGGGAGCACCTGAGATTAGCTTTCAAGCTGAACAATAACAGGTGCTCTGGGTAAACTTATGGAGGATTGCTGAAAAGCAGTACTGAATTCTTCTTCCCTGGTGTTGTGGTTTAACCCGGCTGGCAGCTAAACACCACACAGCCATTCGCTCACCCTTCCCCCTCCCTCTCTGGGATGGGGGAGAGAAACAGGAAAGTGAAGCCGGTGAGTTGAGATGAAGACAGTTCATTAAGGCAGGAAAATAATAATAATAATAATAATAATAATAATAATAATAATAATAATAATAATAATAATAATAATATTACTAACAATAATGTGTACGAAACAAGTGATGCACAACGCAATTGCTCACCACTCACTGACCGATGCCCAGCCTATCCCGAAGCAGCCGGCCCCTCCACCCCGGCTAGCCACCCCTATATATTGTTTAGCATGACATCAGATGGTATGGAATACCCCTTTGGCCAGTTTGGGTCAGCTGTCCTGGGTCTGTCCCCTCCCAGCTCCTGCTGCACCCCCAGCCTGCTCGCTGGCAGGACAGAGCGAGAAGCCGAAAAGTCCTTGGCCTGGTGTAAACACTGCTCTGCAACAATTAAAACATCAGCATGTTATCAGCGCTCTTCTCATCCTAATCCAAAACATAGCACCCTACCAGCTACTATGAGGAAAATTGACTCTGTCCTAACTGAAACCAGGACACAGCTTCCAACAAGTCTTCTGTAGGAACAGCTTCCCAGGTACTAGGGTTGACGGATGCCTTCACTCGAGTATAGTGAGTCCAAGCTTTTTCTGCAGTCCTTACGGCTGTTTCAGTGGTTAGTAGTACTTGGAAGTATCCTTCCAATTCAGGCCAGAGTTGATTCTTTCCAAGTCTGAATCAGGACCCAATTTCCTGGGTGATGGTGGTGAATGGGAAATTCCAAAGGTGGGGTTTGAGCCAACAACCCATGGGTCCGTAGAGATGGCAAAGAAGAGGACAACCCCAGAATACAGTTCTTAAGAAAACTCTCGTTTCGAATTGTGGTATCTCATCCCTTCTGCCCAGATAGGGTAATCCGAACAGCATCTCATATGGTGAAATTCCTATATCATTTCTTGGTGCTGCTTGAACCTGTAGGAGTGCTAAAGGTAAGCATTTTACCCAAGGAAGTTGGGTTTCTAACACTAAGTTAGATTCTTTAATGTCTGGTTCATTCGCTTTACCTTCCCAGAAGAGGAGGGGTGCCAGGGGGTATGAAAATGCGACTCAATCCCTAAGGCCTGCATTAACCCTTGCAGTACTTGTGAAGTGAAATGACTTCCTTGATCTGAATCAACGTTTTCAGCTATCCCATATCTAGGGACTATTTGCTCCAGTGATACCTTAGCCACCGTGTTCGCAGTGACAGATACCGAGGGGAAAGCTTACACACACCCAGTCACGTGTTTGTCATTAGGACAAACAAGTACTTAAGTCTCCCTGCTTTAGGTAACTCAGTAAAGTCTACCTGTATACTTTGGAAAGGTCGAATCCCTGGCTCCCGTCCCCCTCTAGGTGAGTTACGGATGACCTTTTTATTTGCCTTTTGACATATGGTACATCCTCTGCATATTTCCTTCACTAAAGTGTATATTCCTACACAGACATACTTTTTTTAGCAGAACATCACACATTGTTTGCACCTCCGAATGACTCTCTTGATGTAAAACATCATATTTGCCTCATTGGTGCTTTATTCAGCATTTCTCTCCCATCAGGGAGTATCCATTTTCCCTCTGACTTCGTGGCTCCTGATTCCTTAAAGAAATCTCTCTTAAAACTTTTTAGTTCTTTCTTAGTTTTCAACAATTCCCTGAATCCTCTCTGGATTTATTCTCAGTTTTCCCTCAGACATTAGATGCCTTAAATACCTGACTTCTCTTTCTACGTATTGTAATTTATTTTTCAATACTCCCAAGCCCTGCTTTCCCAGAAAGTTGAATAGCTTGTTAGTAGCTTCCTTCACAACTGTTTTCTCCTGTCCTGACAATAAACGATCATCCACATATTTGTAACAGTAATTCCTCCTTGGGAGGTTGGAATTGCTCCAAAATCTGTTCTAGAACTTGCCCAAATAAATTGGTGGCCCTGTAAACCCCTGAGGTAAAACTGTCCATATGTATTGTTGCTTCCGCCCCCACTTCAGAGTCTTTCCAGTCAGAGGTGAATATATCTTTGCTCTCAGGGCCTGAGAGCACTCCATTAATACCACTGTTATTCCAGTCTAACAATTTACTATTTGAATGCCCAGTTTCATCATCAAATCCCTTCCCAACAAGTTAGTCCCTGCCTTGGGTACATACAATAATTGCCCAGTGATCATTTCATCCCCTAGTCTCAGCTTGGTATCCCCCAAAGGTGGCACTGTTATCCCAGCCCCTTCTACCCCCATCACTTGTTAGGGTTTCATTAGTTAATTTAATCCCTGATACTTTACAGGCCAGTAATGACCTAGCTGCCCCAGTGTATTGGGTTCGATGGCAAGGTTCAGGGGGGAGCTGCAGTGGGAGCCCCCACGAGGAGAATCCAGAAACCGCCCCGTGGCAGATAATGGACAATTTCATCCGGCCCCAAAGGGGCCCACCGCTGCCCAGAGCCAAGCCACGAGCAACACAGTCCGTGCCTCTGTGAGAGCACATCCACGAAAACAAACAAACAAGCAAACAAAAACCTGCTGTTTAACAGCAGCTGGGAGAGCGAGGAGCGAGAAACCTCCCCGCAGACACCAAAGTCAGCTCAGAAGGAGGGGGAGGAGGCGCTCCAGGTGCCGGAGCTGAAGCCCCCCTGCGGCCTGTGGAGAGGCCCCTGGTGGAGCAGGCTGCCCCCCCCGTCCCCCCGCCCCCCTATCGATACTTGGGAAACTGACCAAACACCACAGCAAATATGCCAAAACTTCTAGACTGTTACTTAGATAATGCCTACATCCTCTTTCCCTGCTCATTCAACTTTCCCAACTCATTCAAAAAACAGCTCTGTCAAACATTACATACCGCACCTTTAACACCTTCAATAACCCTTTTTAACACTTCTTTTTATCTTTCTCCAGCCTGTACTTTCCCATTTTCCTTCTCTCCTCCTATTCCTATTTGAAGTGGCCAGCCTGGCCACACTTCAAAGCCTGTCCCTGAGCTTTCCTTGCCTGCCATTCCTTCATCTCTCTTCCTCTCTTTTCCATCCTGGCCCTGACTCCTCCTGAAAAGTTTCTTCCTCTTTCTCCAGCCCTCTGCCTGACTACCTGCTACACTGTCAATACCATTAGTTTCACTCTCTGCTTTTCCTTCTCATCTCCCCTCCTGACATACACCTCCAGGGCCTCCTGCAAGGGGGTCCCCCCCAGTGACTGTTCACTACATCCCCCCACCTTCTGGAGCTTTTTCTGTGTATCTTGCCAGGCTTTAATCACAAAATGAACTTTCAAGAGCCCCCGGGACACCGGGTCCCCGGGACTCACCGCCGAGCACTCCCCCACCCCGACCCCAAGTCTCCCACATGACCCCTGTGCTGCGCACTATCACCACTCCAGCCAGGATCGGCAAGTGGGCACCCCTGCTCTGCCGGTATTACCCCCGGTCCCGGAGGATGAGCTCCTTCCCATTCTTGTGTAGCAGCTCTCCTCCTGATCATTCTCATTTCTTCCCCTGTAAAAAACATACTTAGTATAGACATCATTTCCCCCCAAGAGTGTACGTGAGGTCTTAGGAACCGGTCTAATTGTTCAGGTAGCCTGATGGGGTCCTCAATTAAAGACTTCATCTCCTCCTTAAAACCCCTAACACCCCTGTGCTGGTAAGGGAGGGAGGGGAGGAGTTCGCCTAAGAGGATACACAGTTAGTGTTAGTACTGTCAGTATCAGGGAAGGCAAAATTCTCAGAATCTCTTCTACCTTGTTCTAATTCTTGCCAGAGCCTAGAGTACGCTCTTCTCTAGGGACAGTGTTAATTGCAGTCCCTGTCTCCCTTCCTGGAGCGACTGCTGCTGCCACCGGTGCAATATTAGGATTATAGGGAGCATAACTTGGCTCCTTCTCCAAAAAAGGATTCTTATTGTTTACATATAAATTTAAAGCCTGAATTTTCATCAGGCCCGTATTTTGGCCACAATACTGCTGTTTCCTTAGTTGGTTCTTTTGTCCAGACTGATACGCAATATTTAACTTTTTTTTTCTTTTATCATCTCTTCTAATTTTGAGGTTATTTGTCCAATTTCTTATCATTCTTCAGGAAGAACTGTCAGTAGGTACTCCCCCAGGGACATCTCCCTGTCCCCTGGAACTCATATTTCCCATTTTTCCTAGCCCTTGTCAGTGTGCTGCTACAGAAATTTCCCTCCTGAAGGACACCACACACTAACGTTACGATTCTGGAAAATGGGGGTGTACTGCCAAGCACTTCCCCATGCAAGGGGTACCGCACACCTATGAGTTTACCAGATTCCCTGGTGTACTGCCAAGCACTTCCCCGTGCAAGGGTTACCGTATACCAAATTTCCCTGGTGTACTGCCAAGCACTTCCCCGTGCAAGGGTTACCGTACACCAAATTTCCCTGGTGTACTGCCAAGCACTTCCCTGTGCAAGGGCTTACCATACACCAAATTTCCCGAGACTCTTCCTTTCTCTCCCTTATCTCACGCTTCGTCCGTCTCCGGCTGCACCCCTCGCAGAGCTACGGAACCGCGGATCAGGACTCCACACTCGCTCCGTACAAAAGTACGTCTCAATCACACGGCACACAGAGTCTCACCCGACCCCCAAGGCAATACTTAATATTTCTTACCTTGGTCTGTGCACAGGGTTACCGGATCAATTTTTAAACCCGGAGTGCCTACCTTCTTCCCTTCCCCACTACTTCATGGATCCTGCCTCTTTAATCAGTGTCGGGCCCTCTGTCAGCTCTCTGCAGAACCGGCACCGTCGATGCACAAGACCACTGAAATCAACAGGGCATGCCTTCCTGCTGCTGCGGCGGTGGGGCTCCCCAGTAGGTGACTGGATCCCAGACGAGCCCCCAAATTGTGAGAAACACTCCGTAGCCAATAACTTAGGCTCAGGCAAGGATCTCAGTGAAGTAGTAATTTATTTGCGATTGCAGTGGCGGGTGTCCCACAAGCAGGAGTACACCTACTGGTTCCAAAACACAGTTTATATACTTTTTGATGACAGGACCCTCCCCTGTTTCCCCACTGAGTGGGTAATCCAGGTTCACAATCTATCTGATGCTTCACAGACAATGCATGGCCTTCAGTTGCTGGCCTGTTAAATTTCAAATTTCTTTTGACTTTTTTACTGTTTGAAGTGGTAATGTTTCTTCACTTATCTGACTTGAGTTAACACCGTGATTTTCACCTAATTGTTCTAAGGGGTCTGGTTGTCTGCATTTTACAAGGTCGCCTGCTAAGTTTTCTTATCACTGCAAGCATATCTCAATACCCCATTCCTTACCTTTAAACAATGTAACTCTGCAAAAACAACATTTTTATTCCCACAGAGAGAAAGACTTAAAAAGGAATATTATGACATAAAAATAGAGATTAAATTTTGTGGTTAAATTGATATGGAAACAGAATTACTTCATTGTCTTCAGACATGAATTCTTTCAGAGTAGAGCAACTGTGTGCACCACCACATGAGATGTCACTCCCATGTATGTGATACCTTCATAATTAGGGCATTCTTTATAGCTGAGGGAGATTATATTTGGTTTTCTTGTATGCCTGAGGAGATTCAAACTCTTTAGAGAGTGAGACAATCAGAGGATGTAGGCCATGTTGGAGCAGGTGGCTGTGACCTCCTCCTGAAACTGCTCGATTTTTCATAGCAAGTTAAAAACTCATTTCAGCAGAAACGTTCATAACGCTGCAAGTAGGTGCTCCTACCACAAGGCTGGGAGAATTCAAACAGTAGGATCCTTGCTGTCCACAGCTATTCACAGGTTTTATGTGAGCTGCTCATTGAACGAGCAGAGACAGGTAAACAATGGGAATTCACAGCCATATTCAATCACGGGACATGCTGTTTGCCAAGGGGACAAGACCAACAGAGTGGCATAAGAGCATGAGGAAATTGTATTTTAAGGGAAGTAAGATTCACAGACTTTGCTTTTTGACTCCCTTGCCTATTGCTACTGAGAGCATCTACAACCCATTGATCTATGATGCTGAGGGGGGGATTTTTTTTATTTTTAACCAGGCAAGTCACCCACAGTTCTCTTGATGAGAATGAAGATCGATCAGGTAAGAGTAACGCTTCAGAAAAGAGAAGAAACAAGACTTGAATGCAGTGATTTACTACAGGGTCTCTTTGCTCCAGACACCACATACACCTCAGTTTGCCCACCCTCCCTGCTACTTCAGTCTGTCCTGCCCAAAGTCACAAGTGGGTCCCTCTGCGGGACCCTGGAGCCCTGACTGGGAAGGACAGCCATTCATTCCAGGTCACTCATTCAGCAGCAGAAAATCCAATTAAGTATAACTATATTAATGCTAAGCGAGAACCCTCAGTAGTATATAAAACATTAAAAAGCAAGTACGCCATATGATGCAGGGTGTCTGAAATGAGAGCTCAGGGTCACAGGCAAAATCCAAATATTGTATATAGATTTAAAAAAGGAAAAAAAACTAATCAATCAGCATGTTCTCCCTAGGCATTTCACCTCTAATTGAAGAGTGAATTATGTTTACTTTCCTGCTTATGTTCTTGATTGTCTCTCAGCAAATGAATTGTGATTACATTACATAAAATAATGTGTAATGTGTAAAGTGTTTGGTTTTCTTTCTATCTCATAGGTCTGGATTCAGTAGAAATTCCACACTTTAACACACATGGAAAAACCACATTGAACATTGAAAAATATGTTTACTGTATAGAAAAGAAAAATATTTGTTTGAAATACAGATTGTAGCATGTGTGATTCCTGCTTCTGCAGCTGAGGCATGTAAAAGAAATACTGTCCTTAAAGGGAAAACCAAAGCCATTTCACATGCAAACTAGCAATGGCCAAGGGCATTGCTGACTACTATCATCTTGAGTATACCTAAAATCATACTAAAACACATGCAGATTTCACACACAAAAGGATCTCAGGCTTTCTCATGATTCTGGGGTGCTCAGCACCTATCTTAAAGGTATTCAAAACTGATCAAAAAGCAGTTTAAGTGAAAGAACAAATTTTTGTCCGGTAAATATATTTGCAACTCAAATGTTGTCAGCACTGAAGCAGAATGAGGAACTTCATACAGCATTTATAAATGAAGAATAATTTATCAAAACAAACTGGGAATTTGAGTGAACATGGATGTAATAATGAGAAACACCACAGGAAAAAAAGGGGTTGGGTTCTAAAACCTATAGATAAACCACTGTTCTGCATGTTTTAAGAGCTAATAAACCCTAATATATCATTCATCCCCACTACTTGAACTTGCTGGACTGTCTTGGGCTGTCACCCTTTTGTTTCAAAATGTCTTTATAGCTGCAGTAGCAATAACTGGGGAGAGCATCTCTCTCCACAGAGCAAAAGAATTACTGGGCACTGTGGCTGCCGCACCAGAAGGAACTGAGCTTCCAGCCAACGGACGAGATTTCACCAGACATGAAGGGGTGTATGACCTCTGAACAAATATAAGTTAGTAGCTGTAGCAAATGATGTTTGTGACATTAGTGGACTTGGGGACTGGAAATGCACAAACTTAGTTTAAGATAATCTGGCACCTCATTCACTGAACTCTTTCTGGGTGTCTATGCTAATATTTCTAAATGGCCTTAGCTATTATGGTATTGCTTGTTAGACATCCAGCCTTTTCCCCAAACACCCACAAGCTCATTGAGCATCATCTCTCCCTTAGCTTCTTCTGAAACAAGACAAGAACCAAAGGGAAGTTCACTCAGAAACAGAGAGGAGGCCAAGCAGGTGGTAGAAACATGACCTTTCTCCATGAGGTCAAATAGCTTTATTGTGATTAAACACTACAATACAGTATATATCCATAAAAAACTCTATAGTGTATATAAATTATTCCTTCCATTCAGTATTTTTTTTTCATTTTGTTTTAGTTTTTTTTTTCATTTCCATTACAGCTTTGGTACAATGTGATTTTATTATATTTTTAAATACTTTTAGCTTCACAAACTCAACACAAAGTACAAAACTATTCCGAATCAAGGATATTACAATCTACACAGTGGTGTTCAGTGGTAGGAAAAAATCTTACCTCAATGAATTCATGTCACTAGCTAAGCTATAAAGGCATACCTAGCAGACATGACAAGAATATGCACCATTAACCAGCAAACATTTTTTTTTCAAAATTTATTTTTTTACAGATTTTTTCCAGCAGCAAATCACTTGGGCATAGTCAGTACTTATGTCCTCAACTGATTATTCTGTTGTGTTCCTCTTCATTTGAAGGCCATGAGTTATTTGTCAAATAACGCACCACTATCCTTGTATATCCACTCTAAGCCAGTGTCAGTACTTTACCTGCCACCCTGCATTGTTAATGCTCGCACAGTTTGTCCTGCAGCTGGCAGAAATAACTGGAACGTTATTGGAGGGGCAGTGTGGGGCAATCAACCGTAGATTGTTCTGTGGGGCAGGAGGTATGACATTACAGTAAACAGGCATTCCAGTGGCTGTAAGTGTTCCTTGACCTGATTGATTAGGTAGCATGACTGGTTGTTGATATGATTGTTGTGGCAATCCTTGAGAACCCTGGGTCATTGGCACCTAGACAGACGTAGAGAAATATGTAGAAAAAATAATTAGTAAATAAATTAAAATAAGTTCAGAGTATTCCTATTTTCCTTCTATCTGAATTCAGGTATATGACATGCTCAGAAAAAAATTGTTATTTTCTGCTGCTCAGAACTATTCTAATGGCTGAGGATCTTTTTTTTGACTAGAGATGTGTTAAAAATAAGTCACTGTGCTCCAGGGACTAGTAAGTGGTTCTGTCATGATCTAGCTGAATGTGAATTTCTAAGATCATATTCTTACATTAATAATAACGCAAAACAAATATTCTTATTATACAGAAGACTCAACCCTGGTATATCTAAGGCCATCTAAAAGGTCTAAGCCTTTAACCTGATCGTTAACTTTAAAACACATTTTCCATATAGTAAATCTGAAGACATGAGGAGAAAATCATGGCCGCAAGCAATTCACCAATTTCCATCCGGGTTACTGTGGTGTTTTCAAAGAAGGCGATGGAAAGGAGGAATGGCTGCTCAATCAGTGTAATCTATTGAAAGGAGTTAATATCACTGTTTCTTAACTTTCCAGAGGGACCACACCAGAAACATAAGCACAGACCACCTCATAGGTGGCCTCAAGCTTTTGTCATATTTCACAGAATCCATGTATCAAGTTGGGAAAATACAGACTTTTGGGTAATTTACAGATCCGGTAAAACACAAGCCACTTCCTTCGCTCTCCCCTAACTCCAGTAAAACAAGTATCCCTCTAGCTACAGTTTGTTTTAGGAGACATGGTGAGATCCTCTCTCTTAGGGCACTGGCAAGAAACTTCATGCATGAGTAATTTTTAACTGGAACAGGAAAAGCCTTCAACTTAATTACAGAAAACGGTATCGAACTGTGAAAAAAAAAGTATCGTTTTTTATTTCTTTAATTCATTTTCTTCACAAGAAGTATAATTCCTTCATGCTTTCTGAAGTTTCTCCTGTACTGTAGGCTGCAATAAGTAGTTCATTTAATGTATTCCCAATTCAGAATGAAAATCGGGAGTAGTAAGAATACATAAACAGGAAGCAGAGAAACCAATTTGACTTAGAATGGTATTTATCAGGAGACCTCCTGTCACATGCTGCCCTAATGAAGTAATAAAGACCATTCTGTGATATGAAAACTTAATTCAATTAAGCACTCTCCAAAGAAGAAAAGCAGTCTTTACAGCTTCTAAGTACCTGATAAGACGACATGGCTGGATACTGCACCATCATGCCTTGCACCTGATTTCCCTGTTGATTATTCATCAGGCTCTGGCTTTGGGGAGGCTGCTGCATTCCCACGAGACCCTGGAATCCTTGCTGCTGGTTCGGCAGGACAGGCTGGTAACCTGCAAGAAGAAAGCCACCTTCAAATATGCTGCCCCTTTTACAGCCAAAATTAAAACTGTTCTCACTAATGGCGAATGATCCCAGTGTTTCTCCCCACATTGGTCAAAAAGGTGTTCTATTTCTATGGAAGCACTGATAGAAATAAAAATCTAAGGGGAACAACCGTGTCGTAGGTTGGCAGCCCTGGCAGGCTGATATGAGCAGGCAGCACACCTTCCTCGTGTTCTTCAACCCTGCAGGAAATACCACCTTGAGGGACATTTGACTTCAGTCCATGATTTAAGGCCCTGAACAAAGGCTTCAAGGTATTTCCAGAGGCAAAACCCCCACCAACTTCAAGGACATCAGTATTTGGCCTCACAATTTAACCCATCACTTTTCTTATCTTCAGAGTTGTGCCTCAGAAAGCACCTCCCTCCCTCTTACCTTTCTTGCAACACACCCCCCTAGCATGATGTAAACAAAGATGGCTTGATTTAATCAAGAACAGTATCTATATACACACTGGCTCCTCCTTGCCAGTTTTTATTTATCTATATATGATTAGAACATATTAAGAGTCACATTCTACCCTACTGTTTCACATTTGGCACAAGAGGAACTTGCAAGTGGCTGCACAAGGATGAAAAGCTGATGCTTTGGCTTCAACCTGTTGTTGGCTCTGTGTTCAAAGTCACCACAACATTGCTGGTTTTCTGGCTCCTCTGGGACTAACTGAGAAATGGGCAAAGTCTGTATTATCTGGAGGGCTAAGCCACTAAAGAAGCAGAAAAGTAGATGGGAAACAAAGTGCTGCTCAGCAGCAACGTGATCTGGCCTGAGAAACAGCCTTACAAGATGGAAGTGGGCTGGCTGGGTGAAGCTAATATTTAGAGATGAAGGATTTTGCAGAAAAAAGTTGAAAAGGAAAGGAAGATGTAGAAAGATCCTGTCCTTGAAAAATGCAGCCAGCCACAGTCATTGCAAATACGTGAATAATTCCTCCTTAAGACATTCTCTGTCCTCTAGCATTCGTATATTTCATATGTAGTTATGCAGTGCACTATTAACTTTGTAGTGATGTTCTCAGAATAAGCATATTTCAGGCAAAGGAGAATTATCAGAAGCAACAATGCTGTGTTATTTTTATATAAAAAACGTATGTCACGTCTGCTCAATTTATATTCATTAATACAGTACAAGGTTCAATATACTTCACGAATTGGAAAACATCACCTGCGTATTTCTTCATTATATAAGTAACCAATGTCTCTGTTTCTGCCAGTCTATCCTGAACTGATAGCTCTCCTTCAAAATCTTTTCTGATGCTAGAGAATAGTTGGGTATATCTGAACACTTTTGACATTAAAGATGCCTTTTCCACAGATATGAGATTAACGTCTCCTGTCAACAGAGCAAAACAAAAAAAAAA
This sequence comes from Anser cygnoides, assembly GCF_040182565.1. Lineage (NCBI taxonomy): Eukaryota > Metazoa > Chordata > Aves > Anseriformes > Anatidae > Anser > Anser cygnoides. Next base: position 69,891,028 of record NC_089874.1, read on the forward strand.
TCCATGAGTGATTAACTTGGCTGGGATATAGCAACAAACATCTCCCAAATGCACCAGATTATTATACATTCAAATTTGTTCTTTTCCTATGCACAAACACAGAGTCAGCATATTTTTTAGTCACAAAAATTACCAACATCAGAGTGCTGTAACTGAGTTTACAGAAGGCTTATACAGCAGTAGTAAAATTGCAAGTCCTCTTCTGCTCCTGTATACCAATTATAGGGAGGGTGGGGGGGGAGAAAGGAAGAAGTAAAGAAATGTAACACTACTATTCTGGTATTCACAAGACTGGAAATTTAAGCAGAAAAGAGTCAACTGACAGTGGAAGCTGCAGAAAATAATTCATTTCATATCACTTATGTTTGTCAACTTAAGTCCAGATATAGCAATGAATGAGGGATTGATGGTGGACTGTGGGATCTTCAGTGATGTGAAGCTGGGGAATGCTACCAAATTTTGGATCTGTGCTCACTGTGCTAGATTGTGATGCACTGGCACAGGGCAGCAAATGGTGCTATGCAGAAGCAGACAGTTGACACCATCAGGGTAAACAAGAGAGAAGCCCGGCTGTCATTGCTCAATGTAATTGCATCACCATTATTTTAATCAGGCTACTGCTGATACTCTGCTGTATGTTCAAACGTACAGCTGTCTCTTCGCCTCAGCTTTCTGTTCCATATTCACCAATATGATACATTTATTGTTCAGGGCAGACATAACTATCAAACAGAAACGAGTTATGAAAATGACTGGGTGTCTACCCTTATGCTGAACATGTAGGCATCACCTCATGGGGGCATTACATTGACTTGCACCTCTGCCCTGTCAAAACGTATGGGTGAAATCTTTCTCTGTATCAGCAGGCAAACACTGCTTAGCAGATAGTACAATCATACTGCATTTCAGGTGCAGGACAGCAAAAAGTGTCAAAAAGGTTTAAGTGCTGAGGTTCACTAGGCTATGGATTATTATTTTAACAATCCCATTACTCTTCAAGGACTTTCTTCTGCCCATAAGGCATGTGCACCCCTCACCCCTGTCCTAACATGCAGAGTCCTGCTTACTCCCTGGGCAATTTGAAGACTTCTTTCCCACTCCCTTTGCAAGAACTTTGCAATGCTTTGACCACACAGTGGGACCTCAATACAAGCAGAGAAAGTGCTTCAGATGTATTCTAACACACTTCCAATATGATTAAATAGGAGCAGAGAGATACTAGTGTAAGAATCTGGCTGCATTGTCTCCTGACTCTTCTTTGCCTTTAGGGGAAGTTGTCACGTCTGTGATTCAGAAGAGGCTACTGTAGTCTCTTGACCATTAGCTCCCTTGAACTGTGGGTGGAAACAGGTAAGTTTAAGGTTACTGCTCTCTTGCAAAGATGGTGGCTGTCATCTGTCCCTCATTTAATACCCTCAGACATTTTTTACAATTAGTACCCTATTAGTACCCTAATACAAAGAATTTATGGATGTCAGACCTTGCTGGAGAACCCCAGATGCAGTTGCTCAAAATCCACTTTCCCCTTCAAGGCTCTACAACTCAAATGAAGCCACTTCTCTGACAGCAAAGTCTGACCCTTTATGATGTTAAATATATGAAGAAAGATGCAAGTTCATGTACTGACCATAACCCAATAATGTACAAAGATACACTCCAATAGTGCAGAGTGGTACAGAATAAGAAAAGGTGAATGAATTCCTTTATCCGCAACAAGCTCTACAAGAAGCAAGAGGAAAAAGCTGTCGAAAAAACAACAACAAAAAAAGTTGCCCAAGTCTTTTACGCTAGATGGCTTCTGTTTCAGCACAAAAGCAAGCAGCAAGAACTGGCAGTCTATGTGGCAATCCATTTGTACAAGAATTTGTTAATATCAGAAACCATCTGCTTTGAATTTTCCACCTCCACAGCCAAAACTATGCAACTTTGACTCTGCATGCCACATAACATTTGAAACAGATCCTTCAGTGTTTACTGTATGTTGATGTCTTCATGTTTTTGCACACTGTCCAGGGAAAGAATGAAGATGGGTGAACTGAGACTCCTCATAACTGATAGCCTTGATATATCAAGCTTTCAGCAATGCTTATGAAACTGTATCATTCTAGCAAACTTTTTTTTTCCCTCCAAGGGCACAGACTATCAGAGAGTGCTATTTTCCCAACACTATTTTGTACACACAGCAGTTTCAATCCTGAACTCAGCTCTGCCATGCTTTTGACATGCTATTTATTTTTCAATGAAATGAAAATAATAGTGTTCTCAAAAGGCTTGGGAATTGACTGCAGTGCATACAAAGCCATCCATCACTGGGCAGAGATGGATATTTTGGAGCTACACAGGTGTCAGGAAACAAGTGAAAACAGGAAGTGGCACCATTCTGCAGCAATAGTTTTCTTCATAGTTGCTCTTTGGTTATTAGCTTTCTTACTACATAAAGTGTAATCCTTAAAAGTTTCTTTGTTGTCCCCTGAGAACATACATATTTTCTAATGGCAGTAACACATCAGATGAACCATCCTATTACTGCAAGCTCCAGGGCCTCTTTACTGCAATTATATCATCCTGCTCTATGTTATCTCTGCTACAAAGGAAGATTTTTTTTTAAATCAGGGCAAACATAAGAGACATTGTTAAACAAGCAGAGGAACAAATTGTGCACAGAATTTCAATGAATGCCTCAGAGGAAAAATGAGCCTTGGATCGCAATCTAAATGGAAGAGGCTGTCATAACATCAAGGTAATTCTCTGAACCTTTATAGTTTGCATTACCATGCTGACAGTCAGCTACCTTAAACATCCCAGAGGGAAAAACACTACATGAAACACCCACAAATGTTTTAATTTCTTAATGAGGCTGTGGAGCTTAAAAGATAAAACACAGTGGTCTTGGGTCCAGTAACGTCACTCAGAGCTGTAACTAAGGCAGGCGCATTGATCTGCTGGCCTCAGCACATGCCCTTCATGAACAGCACATCCATGCTTGCAGGGACTGTTCCATTGCTCATTTTAGATTTGAAGCATATATTAGCAAGATAGCTTTGTAGTAGGCTTTTTACCTGGAGTGCTGACACACAATCAGCACTTGGGATGATGAGAATTTGGTCTGGCACGACTTCCTGAACCACAAATATTACTCTGCCCTCAGCACTTGCATCTAACAGGTTCTTTGCATCTAAGCTCATCCGATGCAATCACATAAATTTACAGAGGTTTTAATGTGAAGTGATTTGAAGGCTAATATTCTCCCTTTAGTGTAGTTCTATGAGAAGCCAAACTGTGGTCACCTGCAAACTTGGGACACGACCAAAATGCACATTTTCACAACACACTGCAGCAGCATGGCAACCTGAGACCAAAAGAAATTCAAAAGACAGACCTCAGCAGGGCTAACGGGGCTGGATGCAATGCTGCACAAATCTGGCTGTACTCCTGCCCGCTCCACAAGTACTGCAGTGCCTTTCTCAACCCAGCACCTCTGCCCTATGTCTCCTACTGTGGCACAGATCCTGCAGAAGGGTAACCCAGTCCCAAGTGCTGCACTTGCCACAGGTGCTCACATCCACAAAAGACTCCCCAAAACTGGGAGAAGAGAGTGAGAAAACTGATCTGAGATCAGAAAGTGCACCTCTTCCTGTGAGACCTGATGAACTCATTCCACTCCATTCATTCAAAAGATGAAAAGGTAGCTGCTGGTAGGTGGTTCCTGAACAGAGTGAAGAAAAAGTTACATAGTTGGAAGATAAACTTAGAATCATCCAGATTAGAAATAAAGTGTAAAGTTTCACCAGAGTCTATAATTAGCAAGGGGGCATTTTACCTAGAGATGAAGAAGCACACTTGCTATCACCTGAAATCTCCAAAATGAGGTTAGACAGCTTGCTAGAAGATATTCATCAGCTTAATAAGAACTTCTGGGAATAAAGGTGTGATCAGAGCGTGCTCTGTGTCCAGTATTATTCAGAACAGTGAATTACATGATCCAGGCTTGAAATACTTATGAAAAATGTTAGACAGTTAGCTCTTAGTAATTTTCTAGTCTTCCAGTGAAAAGCACTAAGTATCCATGTGTGAGAGTGGTTCCTCTTCCCAGTCTCTCCTTCCTTTGATCACGTACTGGCATTGACACCAGGTTGACTCCACCTGCAGAGAACTCAGCTGGTGGCTACCTAAGGGCTATTTCTGGGGTATTTTAGGTTGTTTCACCCCACTGGAGAAACAATCACTAAGTTTTGCAAGCTGCAGAATCTGATTGATATCAACTTCCACAATTTTGCCAGTCTGTTTTCCCTTACTTTTTAAAATAAGGTATGGGTGGGATGTAGTTTTTGCCTTATAATCACAGAAGCTTAGAATACCTGTGAGAAGTTACCTGTCAAAGAAAAAATGTCTTCATAAAACTACAATTCCATCATGCACGCATCAGTAAATTTGGTAAAGTTTTTGGCAACTCACTTATTTGCCAAAAGTTCTGAGTTGGTCCATCCCAAAGTACTTGCAAAGCTGAAAGGAAGAAAAAAATGAAGCAAGCAGTTCGGCAAGATCAAACACTCTGTCTTGGCACAAAGAACCCTTTGATTCTCAAACAGTCCCTAAGAGTTACCTGTAAAATATGAGGGAAGAAGGTCAGGCTGGGGAAGCAGGCTCAGTTCTGCACAGACTTACATTCAGACCAGTTGGCCAAGCCGTGGGAGGTGGATGCTCAAATCCTTTCCCAGCACAAGTGAAAGCTGGAATTTGAGGCAAGGGATTTCTATCAGTCAGAACAAAGCCCCCTGTGCTATGGGGGGGTCTGTCAGTACCTCCTGCTGACACTCTTTGTCTCACATCTGGATTGCAACCAGATGTTTCACCTCCCACACGAACATTGTAATGACCAGCTACAAAATCTCCCCATATGCCGCTGGCTCTAGAGAAGCATTGAGCTCAGGCTGGCTTTTCATGTCTGCACGTTATACATTAGATTTGGGTGGCTGCTGAGGAAGTCTTCCCCCCACCCCAAATTATTCAGTTTGTCATCAGTTGACCAGTTTCACACACACAGTAGACTGGAAGTCTCACTGAAAACACTGCTATAAAATTAAGCTGAATTTGTTTTCAGCCTCACCACCCCTAAGTGTCTGCAGTTTGGAAGACTCCCACAGAAGACATGTTAATTAATTTCTCCCTGCTGGTGTGTTATTTTCTATACAAGTCTGAAGATTTAAACTGCTTCTTGTGCAGCTGGAATCCAAAACACTTTGTAAGCAATTTTGTCGCTCAAGCTTGGATCTGAAACATGCTGTAAACCAAATCTGCTGCAGTTGATCAATCCACCCCTACTGTGTCTGCTTTCTCTCTGCACTACACATAAAAATGTCTTAACTTAGTAAGATATTTGGGCTTTGCTCCCCCTGAAGACATCTCAAATAATTTATGGGTATAAACTGGATACCACATGAGCTGAAAGAACAAATACATAGTAGCTTAATGCTAAAAATCTGTCCTCTTCCCCTGAAAACTTAAGACCATACAATTATTTCATTTTCACACATACACAAAGGAAAAACAAGAACACCTATGCCTGAAATAAAGGAGTCTTAAGCTAACTTGGAGGTGCAAGTTGGCTTAAAACACACAAAAAAGCACCTGTACCAATAACTACAGCAGCACATGCTCCTCTCCCCACACCACCCGCTGCACTCTGCAGGCACAGAGCTTCTGCACCAGCAGAAGCCTTCTCAAGTGAGTGACTTACAGTTTTGGCTGCTCTTGTTTAAGGCAAAAGCACTTCCCACTCCAGCAGCATAGCTTGCAAGGGAAAGCACATGGTATTATGCTAGTTTTGTTTTCAAAATTGAAAACTAATCACATTGATTCTTTCAAGTTGTGCAAGATCAAAACAATTTTTAGCTAATGGCACTCCAGTTACATTCATCGAAAACACAACAGGATAAATATTCCTAATCTGATTAGAATGACAGTGACTTGTATAATTCTCTACAGAGCTAGGGTTATAAAACTGCAGGATTTTGAATTTACTTTCTTAGAATATAATTGCTGCCAGAATTGTAGCTCCCTTGTTCCTAAATTAGCCGTAGCTTTGCTAAGAGTACATTCATGCTTCCTGAAGCTGGTACCAGATTAACACCCACATTGTTGGCAGACCCACAGAGAAAGGACCATATCTAGCTGCATTAGGGAGATTAGAAAGATGTATGCATCAGAGATATAAGACAGCAAGACTTTATTATCACAAGAGAAGGAAGAAAAATAGTGGTGCTAAGACAGCTTGTTCCCCCTGCTCTTCCTCTCTCTGGCTTAAAAAGTTCTCTGTTCTACAAAATCAACAGTGCAAAACAAGATATTTAAACTGTTCCATCTTCAGAAAAAGAAATCAAATTTAGAAATCGGCTGCAATTTTGCATTATTTCAGAACAACCCATTTGTTGGACTTGGTTAAAACTGCAGATGAAAATACCCAGCCACAAAAGAAAATATTTTGTGTGTAATGGCTCTGAAAATCCCCCCTATGCCTAGTCACATCCCACTGCTAGAGCAAGGACTGCCTTATCTAGCTGAACTGTCCATCCTTGAAGAGGATACTCTTCATGTATTCTTCTTCAAAGTCTATTTGAAATCCTGGTTCTACTTGCTTTGGAACCTCAGAACCTGTAAGAAACCCAAAGCACAGAGCATCCAAAGCATGGTTTCATGTGCTACTCTGGACACCACAGCCAAACAGGGGAACTTCCCAGCTGCTAACAAAACCCCAAAATCAGGGGAATAATGCATCCCATAGTTAAGCAAACACTCCCAGTTCAAGCAATTTGCAAGATCAGGGCCTCACAAGTCTATTTTTAACTCTGCTTGACCCATGTAAACTCGAATGTGCTACATTTATACCAAAACTAGGAGAGATTGGTTTGTGCAGAGATTTTTCTTCAAGAATAGTAAGGGTATAAAATCAATAGGCCCATCTTAGTGGCAGAAAGCCTCCTGTTATTGCCGTCTGGGTTATATCAATGTGAGATGATGAAAGTTAGCACTGCACATCACATGATATTTAGAGCTTCTTATATGTCAGCACAAAAGAAACGTCCACAACATTTTCTTTTACCCTTTTTCTATGAAACCAAATTCTAACTGCTGGAGACAAGGGAAAGCATCAACTTTTAAAACCTATTTATATGCATGCTCACTGTCCCATGGAGGAAAAAGTGTTTTCACAAAGATCACTGAACTGTTATTTAGACCCTTCTCCTCTCATCATCCAAGCAACTAACGTCAGGGCTAACTTGCAAATCACGGATATAATGAAAGGAGTTTTATGAATCACTTGGAGATGCACAGTTGCCCATCAGTTACTTTTCCACGTCTAAAAAATTTAAAACCCCGTGACCTTGCTACCATGTCATAAAGCCCAGACAAATAAGAGAGAGGATTAAATACTGTCATTATATACCTAATGCAATCACAGACTGTAACATCTTCTGAGACTAAAATTTTAATTAAGGCAGGCTGGCATTTCCACACCCCCACGACCCCCAAATCAGTGTTCCAGGGGAACAGCAGGTAAGGTCAAACAAAAAGCTTATGTGATAAAATTGCTTGAGAGCACTCCTAGGAGACCTGGCATTATTAACAAGAACATCAAGAAGGGCACAGTTGAACAGTTCAAATATAAATGGCTGTATTCATTTTGCTTTTCACGATCAACTGAAGAACCTGAGAGAGCTGTTTTTTGACTAGAAATATATATTAATAGGCATCAAAATGAGCTTGAATAGATATAAATATAGATTTAAGGTTGGGGAAACATGTTAATTCTGTTTAAAATCTGGATCTATTCTTTTGATTCTCTACACAAAGGATTTCTAAATTATAGATCTTTAAGCACAACATGCTACTGCTAAGTGGCTTGATGCGGAAAATAAACCTGTTCTTGCTGAGAACCTAACATCATGTTATTACATGACCCTTTAATCACTTATTTTATTCTCTTTTCAATGTACTTTTCTTTCATGTTTGAAACCCTTTAGCACTGCTCCTGTTTTTTTTTTCAAAAATTATTAAAAAAATATTTTCTCTTCTCCTTGAAGATAAATGAATGTACACCTCTATCAGACATGGTATGTACCTCAAAGCTTCTGTAAGACTCAGAAATTCTATTTTTAAGACAAAATCCTTTTATCTCACTTCAGTAAAAATATAGAGGGAACAGCCAGCTGCAAGCCAAAATAATTGCAACACAATAATGCAGGGCTCCATTACAGCAGCATAATTCCGGTTAATCAGCTGATCCAGGATCTTGGCACTTACCCAGAGCCTGGAGCCTGACCTAAATGCATTAACCCAGACAAAGCATGTGCAGCTGTTTTGGTAATCTGAGGCTTCTGAATTTTATAGGAGACCAAAAAAAAAAAAAAAAAAAGTCACTTATCCAGCAAATGACACAGGTGATATATAGAGAGGAGGAAAACATTTTATGCTGTTTAACTAAGCTAATCCACTGAGTCGCATGAACAGACTCAACAGCCTTTGGGAGATGGGCTTTGGAAAGAGCTTTCCTTTGGCCAGCACAATGAGCAAGGGTTTACCCTGGAGCAGCGTAGATGCCCAAAGCCTGCAGGGAGGGAGGTTACTGCAGGACCAGGAAAACATCATTTTGAGAGGTGTGAAGCCAAGCCATTGAAGGAATGTGCTATGGTCTGCTACTCAGTGCTAGTGACATCAAGGAGGTCCTGGAGGGCCCTATGGAAAAGCCAGGTTCAATTCCTCTGCCCTCAGCCCCTGCATGCCAATCCTGCTGACATTAATGAGAGCTAACAGGCTCACGGGCAGGCCAATACATCTTTGTAGAGACTTCCTGGGTTTCTCTTAAGAGCTTTGATGCTTAAAAAACATGCAAGTTTAGTCACAGCCATTACTGTGGCCATAAGTTGCTATACAGATGCAGTCTGTTGCACTTCCTCCTTACAGGATTTTTCAATAGCTAATTTACAACATAAGCGCAATTAAGAGCTAATATACAACTAACACCAATGTAAAAGCCCATTAACATTTAATAGCCACATTTCTTTAATATATGACATGCTGTAAGTCTTAACTCACACTAGAAAGTGTCACCTAGAGAGATGGCCTTGCCAGCAATGCATTACAGAGGGTCTTCATGTAAAATAACTACAGAACACTGTATTCAGGATTTTGCTGAATTCAGAGACACTGATTATAACATTATTAATATAAGTGTTCATATATTCTTGCAGAAAAGCTAAACTTACCTTGAAGCTAAGATTTAAAGTGAACTAGAAGGAAATTAAGTATATAATTAACTATTTTACCATTATTATTTTCTGAAAAAAGAACCAGTACAATAGCTGTGACTAAAAACTGCAAGAAAAAAACTGATCTTTTCTCAACTCTCTACCCAGAAATCTGTATCCTGCAGACTTGCAAAATGTAACCTTTGTTATAAATTTTTCAATTACAATTTTCACATGTGGGTATTTTTCATGTGAAATGGTAACTTCCTTTAGTTCAGGGCAGGAATATAAACACTGTATCTGGTACGACCTTACACTTGGCCCTTATAAAAACATTCAAGCCCTTATAAAAAAACAAACAAACAAAAAAAAACACTGGCACCAACTTAACTCTTGGTATATACATACACATATCTACATACACACATATATTTATCTATTTCCAGCCAAAACCATCTACAGATGTGATTGACAGTGTTCAAGATATAGGAAGATAACAATAAATGTCCGAGTCACAAACCATCAGCTGGGTGAGGGGAATTGCTGCTCTCTGTGCTGTTGCAAACCAAAGCAGGAGGTGTTTAAGCCTCTGCATATACAGCGGGGCTGCAGGCACTATATACAGTCAGTGCAGCTCATGAGATTAACAGTACCCTGTGTAACAAACCCTTTATATATGCGTCTGTCTTTGCCTTCTGATATATAAAGCAGTTCCTGGCCATATTCTAAATACTATTTGCAAATGCCTACCCATTGCTTTTGTTAGTAAACATTAAGAACTTTGTGCAATGGGACATCTAGCCACCCAAACAATGTGAGGTGAGTTCCCAAATACAAAAGCAGCAGGATCAGATTTGAAAAAAGGTCTAATGCATCCATGCAAGCTGTGAGCCCACAGATTCACTGAATTTCAGCAGGTTTATCCCTGCATTACATCAGTTTGATTTTCTGGATTGCCCCCAAATAAGTATCAGTTGGCCTAATCAAACTGTTGATTTTCCATGATCTATAACTTAGCTCTCAGTATTGCTGGAATATCTACACGTATAAGCCCATGGTGAACCTCCACCATGCCAGCCATTGTGCAAACTTCAAGGTATAGCTGTAGTCCCTGCACTGAAGATTGTGCGTTTCTGAATAGACACGACAGATGGAGACTGAAAAATGAATGCCCAGGAGAATAAATTTGCCCAGAGAAAAACTGCAAGCCTCAGGCAGAACTGCATAAAACTCTCCAGGAAAATGCGCAAAAACTAAAAATATCTGTGTGCACTGCATTAGAAAGCATAGCTGCTTAAAGCCGCATCCCAAGCCTGGGCAGGATGCCACTCACCAGTGGTCATGGAGATGAATGTCCATGTCATCGTGTTGCTTCTGCCACTTTGCTTTCACATAGCTTCAGGTACAGACTCCTGCCTACAGCCTGTGTGCTGGAGAAAGTCTGCAGCATACTGGTGATGCACAGCTTACCATACTGTGCTGTGTTTTATTGAGGTCTGACCTGGATGAGGCACTGCTAACACCCTAAATGCTCCCTAAGAGTCTATGCTTTCACCCTCACAAGCTGGGCATTGCAGCTCAACTTCAAGGGAAGCTTTCATAAACCTTTCATATTAGGAGCACTCACCTGTAATATGGTGATTACACTGGCCCCTATACAGCAGAGCCCTTAAACATTTGCTTAACTTGTAAGCATGTGAGCGGATTTCTTGATTTCAGAGCCATGATTTACAGGCTTAAGAACACTTCTGGACTGAGGCCAGGGAACTCAGCTCCTTGAAGGAGGAAACTTCCAATGAGAGAGATACCAAAGTGTTTATTAACATTGTATTAGTAGCATCTTTTAAAAGGCTGCTGAGAAACTTGACCAGGTGGGTAACAATCAAAGGAAAAAGAAGTCCCATTCCAAAAAAATCCGGTTCTACAAGATAAGAAATCAAATAATTTCTCAACTCTCCCTTTGCACAGCCACTACTTAATCCAGAAGCTAAAAGGCAGGGGAAGATGAGACTGAGCCTGTATCCATGTGGCCCTGTGAACATATATGCACATATATGAAAGTGCCATTAGAATAAGCATTAGCTATGTACTAAGAGATATCGGCAAAAAATAAAATAAATTGCATCTAGGGAGGAGTCTACCAGGCATATAGGAACATGCACAGTGATCCCAGTCGTCCATACCTTGCAAGCAAACCCCTCTAGTTTACTAGTAGATCTAAGTCCATTTTTCCTGTTTTTCCTGCTTAATTCAAAAGAGCTCATAAGCAGATTGGGTCAGGGATTTTCTAATAAAGCAAGTGTTATCATTAAGACCCTCCATTTCCATTGTCCTCTTTACCCCTTGAAGTACAAGATAAAGTACATGTGCGTGTCTTCTATCACTCTTCTATGCATCAAGTCAATTCTGTATCACTGTGTAAATGTAAACACCTATTCCAATTCTGCCATATGTACGAAAGCAATACATCGGACATCTGCACTAAAACCAGGCTGTATCTCCCAAATAAACCCTTGTCTTGGAAGGAAACGAACAGCAAAATCTACAGATGTAGTCACCCCAATGCCTAGTTAGCTTCAGCCATGGCCATATTATTCATTTGATGAAGGAGGAGGGAGTAAGTGAATTAAAGCCAAACATGTCTGAAAAAGTAAAAACATTTCTTTTTGACATTCCTAATACAACACTAACAATTTCCAAGACTTCAAAAACTGAGTTTTAAAAAAAAAAAGGAAAAGAAATGAAACAGTTTAATTGTCCACAAGCAATTTAAAGCTGGTCAGGCAGCTAAATCTGCAGAGCATGCTTATCGCCATATCACAGGAAAACATATTGTCAATTTTTGTGTTGGGTGGTCAGAACAACATGAACAATGTTAATAGAAAAAAAGGAGAGAATGCATGGTGTATGTAGACTTGCACCTTTTTCTTCTCTAAAATGGGTTTAGTGGCATTTCTGAAAATGTAAGGATTAACACCTGAAGACAACTTCTATGAATAACTAGGAAAAGAATAGATATGACATTTGTCTCCACCTTTCACTGCAGAGCTCGTTAGTCAGTTGGATAACTCCTGCTATAGGCGGTCCAGCATTACCATTGCAAAAGAATATTTTGGTTAACCCAACAAATGCAACTGCTTGAGAAGGCCAATCTGCCAAGCAAAAATGTTGTGAAACCCACAGGATCAGCTCTGAGCCCATATCTCTCCTCAAGATATCTCCACTTGTGCAATTCTAAAGTATGCAAAATTTACTTTCATTACCAAAAGAAAGCAAGCATAACAGAGTTTAAATGTAGAAAAGTCTCTGGAATATTTCTCCTTTGTCTGCTGTAGACCAATCTGGGGAGATGTCTGCTGTCAAAAATCACTGGGGCAGAGCTGCCATGGAGCATTGGTGAGTTATTTGCAAGGTCTGCAATTGTGATTGATGCTAGATGCTCAGAGCTATGGAAAAAGCGCAAAGACCATAAACATACAGAGCGTTCAGCTCAGCATAAATACTGAAGATAACCTAGCTGTGTGGTCAAGGTGGGCTTCTGAGGCAGTAACAGCACTTTTTCTTGCATATATCATAAATATTGATAGCTTTTTGCTTGTTTAGGATATAATACAACCTGAGTGCATTACTTCTTTCTGTGTATTATCTGTAGAATAAGGTTTTAAGGGAAGAATTCTTCATGAGACATTCTGATGTCCAACAGTGCTGAAAAGTGGTATATACATATTAGATAAAGTCAGTGGAAAAATAACTGATCTCTGATATAACATAATATGGAAAGACCTTTGAGTACTAAATTTGCTAGGAGTTGCATGCAGAACTTTGCAAAATTTTTAGTTGGCTGAAGAACCCTACTTTGGTCCAAAAAAGCGTGTCCCCCAGGAGCACCTGCAAGGGCAGGGATGAATTCCCAGAGCCCAAAGACTGCCAATACTGGCAAGAAGGCAAGGAAGAGTCTACAGTAAGATTCATCTGTCTGAGCACTAGTCTTAGAATAAAGGCCTCTGCAAAATGTTGGGGCCAGCAAACCGATACAAATGTGCATTTTGAAATTAACCTGGAAAGGTTTTTGCAAAGGCTTTCCAATGTTTGCCAAGAGGCAACTGCCAGCTCCTGAGATTTAGCGGACATGGGAGAGAGGTATTCTATGGGAATAGCAGGTATATTAGTACTTTTTAACCAGAATTATTGTTGTACTCCACCCTCAGCTGCCCTGATCCTATGAAATGATCTACAAATATGGGTAGAGATACATATGCGTTCCTGTACATGCAATGACTAAAGTTAATGCAGCACCATCATCGAGGTCTACTTTAGGCTAAAATATTTGTCTCCTGCTTATGTGATCTGAATGGCGTAACTGGTTTCATATACTTCTCACATGGCTGCTCAGTCAAACCACAAAGCAGCTGACAGAAATGTTTCTCCAGCTTAGATTTACAGTATGTATTTCTGAAGTGATAGTTGATGTGCCTAGCCAATCTGCAGAAAATGTCTGTGTAGCAAAAATTTTTGAAAAGAGAAAATCACAGAATCTGTAAACACATCTGCAGAATGTTAAGTAACTAGCTCTCATTCTGAGTGTAAACCTGGAGAATAAACACTAAAGTCTGTAATTGGAAAAGGACAAATGTAAGTCATACTCAGACTACTCCTCACGAGGTATTCAATCTACAGCTACAAAGTTTCCTTACAGTAGCACCACTGTTCAACTTTAAACAATTAGCATAACTTCTTCACACTAAAAAGCAGATTAATATTCACAATTTTCACTAATATATCTGCAGCCAATAAATAACTTTTTAAATTATAAACACTGAGTACTTTATAGATCGTGTTTTCATATTCTGAAATGAGCTACCACATCAATTATGAGAAAGCAGAAAGCAACACCCCCCCACCTCCATAGGAGCCACCATGGCAAATTGTTTCATAAAGCTTCACTGGCATTTTAGGCATGTCCATAAAAAGAAGATGTTTGGTTGCTTGTCCTGGAAACATCATACTTAATGCCAGAACATCCTGAGAAAAAAAGAGCTATGGAGATCTTCTTGCTGCAAGGAGCTTCCGAAGAGCAGCAAGGTCCTGCACCAGACACAGGTGACGCTCATATCTACCACTTTGGCAGGAGAAGAAAATGCCAGATGAGCTTGTATCTGTCCAGAGCTTACACTGACATTACCAGAACCTGTGTTGTAGGGAGGCCAAGCAGCTGGATCGGAGCATCCCATCTATCAGCCTGGGACTGGGAGAGCAGGCAGATGGCACAAACACACCTGGTCTTGCCCAGGAGAGCATGTCTGGATGCTGAGGCACAATGTTCCCTCTCTCCAGCCCATGCCTGAGCCAGGGCACCACATCGCAGCTCCAGCAATCCTTCTGCCGCTCACACTCCCTGATGCTTTCTGATTCAAAAAGTTTCCCAGATGAAGGAATTAATGATGCTTTTGGCATAATTAACTACCTGCGACTTCCCCATTTCACTATTCTACAGGGCTCAGGTAGGAAAGCTTATCTGCAACCACTTTCTGGATTCGAGGAAGTTCTTTTTTATTATTTTTAAATCCCAGACAATTGACTAGTATGGTGGGTATTCTGCACAGATAGCAAATAAGCTCCATGAAGCAGGAAGGTTCCTGCACTTCCCCGCTGTTCTACTCACTGCGGAGACCACATCCCTGGATCTCTATGTGGATGTTCTTCCTGCTACATGGCCAAGTGGGAGGAGAAATGTACACAAGCCAAAAAATAAAGCTCTCCCTGCTGCACTGAACTGCATAAAAGAATGAAAATGAACTGAATTAAAAACTGAATTAAAAAGTCTACAAGTGTTCTTAAAGCTAATTAATAATAAAGAGATAATGATCGTAATTAAAAAACTTCCCATAAAAATGCTGTTTTCTTTATAAGGCAATGCAAAGTTTCCATTAAAAAAAAAAAAAAGGAAAGAATTCAGGGCCACTCAAATTCATTTGATAAAATAAGTTATGATGCATTATGCATTACAATTTACACAAAAGTCCAGCATAGTATCAAGACTATGAACTATGAAGATATCATATTGTGCTGGCAAGTGATAGAACTGCTCATAGTGACAGTTGTGATTTATTGAAGCAATTCAAATACACTTTGAAAGTACATTAGCTTCGCCTCTGCCCACAAAGGGTGCATTTTAGCAGGGTAGGCCACACCAGTGATAAATTACATACCAGCAAGAAGTGAAGGCAATTGGCAACATCGGATGCCCAAAGGCCCCTGAATTACTGCGATAACATGGTTTTCATGATAATACCTCACATGCAATGGCATCTAAGCGCCTAGAGAAACATATCAAAGCTGTATTTTTGTTGGCTTTTTGGAAGATAACATTACAACAGTGAGAAAGGCTAGGGCTTCCCAGCTAAAGTTAACATTTACAAATTGGCTCTGGAAAAACATTTGGCACAGTAAGTCACAGTTTAGATGCTACCTTTTACACAGAAGCTGGAAAATAATGTCTTTTGCTTCCAGGCTGTAGACACTGAAACAAGCCACCAGCTCCAGGCCCACAGGCTGCAGTTACCATACCTGCTGCAAGGCTTTGGTAAAGTGTCCCAACTGCTGCCATGATTTAGCTGTGCTGATATCAAGAACAGAATGGGGAACATACAAGATTGTGGTCACCACATACGCGCTGGCACCTGCATCACCATTTCTGTGAAGGAATAAAGTTACTGGGCATACATGTTCCCTGCTCACATAAGTTCAAACCTGCAGCAAGAGCCAGGCTCTCCCCGTGGCTCAGAGTAGCACTGAAAAAGGAGCATGGAGACAGCACAGCGCCAAAGTGTCCTCCCACAGCAAGGTCTTACTACTGTAAAAATGTCAAAAAATATTTTAGTGTGAGACATTCTGGGCTAAATTCTACTTTAGAATTCATTAGAATTCATTAGCATAGGCCAGACCGAGACTGACTTCACAGTCAACCTGGACTTCAGAAGTTATCCTTTCAAAAGTATTATGTTCCTAGATCATGCCATACATAGCCACCCGGCAGACTCTTCTTGTAATATCAGGAAAAGTTTAATTACTTATAGCTGCATCCAGTTGGTACAGTACCCCCATTTTGAAACACTAGGAAACAGACCTCTGTGTATTTACAGCTCCTAAATTAACAGCAACAAAAGAAAATAATGACTTGCTCAAAGTAGTTACATCTTGCTGTAGACCAAAATAAGTTTATCAGCAATTATACAGTGTCGGCTTTTCTCCAAAAGATAAAGCCCATTTAACAAAATTAGTTTCTGCTGGAGGTTTTTTTTTTTGTTGTTGTTGTTTTTTTTAATCTATTCAATCTAAAACATTCCCTTGGTAAATGATAATCAATATTTATTTCTATAATACCCGTTACTGTATAACCTGAGGACCTCAGACATACTGCATATTTATAGAATCAGTTCATGTAACTTAGAGAGTTGGTCATTTCTTGAATTTATACCAGTAAATGCTTGAGAAAATTGTGTTTCTGCACGTAGTCTCCATACGAAAAATGCTCCAGTGACCCTGTTACTGAAATGGTATTAAATGCCTATATACAGATTGATACTTTAAAAGTAAGCTGGGTAAACACTTTCGCTAAAGATGGAGAATGGAAGAAGATGCAAAAGTGGCAGAACCTAGTAGTATTTTCCTATTTTTCCTATATTATATGGGAAAGTTTCCTATATTATATGGGAAAGAAGATCTCAAAACCTTTTTGAACCTGTCCCCTTATCTATTTTTGTAGCTCTGATTTAATGATTAGAGGAAAGAACATTAACATTTTTTCCTTGAATTTAAATTCTTGGTAGTACAGAAATTACAGCACAGTGCAGGTTATTGTTTCCATTTATTTATGGCTCTGAAGCACCATCATTCTTTAGAAACATTTGTAGGAATTGAATTGATTGTATGTTAAGTGTTATTCTTAATAGTTTTTTCATTGCTAGCTAATAGAAATATGGATTCAACATTATTTTAAGCTCAACACAGTGTAAAAGAGTTTACTACACTGTAATTATGATTTTTTTTACACCAGTTTATAGAAGTATAAGGCAGAAATAGAATTCTTCATGCAAGGGAAAAGAAGAGGAGCATTTCTGTTTCTTCAGTAACAGCAGTTTGAATATCAGAAGTTGTAACAAGTCCTTCCTCCTCTTTTTCTTTTCTAAAGACTTCAGATATACATTTGCTAAATAAATAATGGAACCAGTTTGCAGCATCCCTTACCAACAGACCACAAACGTTGTGCCAAGTTTTTACCTCTGAGCAGTGGAAGGATTCTCCCCTCTGTACTGTAAATTGGGCAGGAAGAAGCAGTAACCACCACAGCCTGACTTGGTTGTCAATTACAGAAGAATCAAGAATACACTTCCCTACCCCACAACTTACAGATGCTTGCCATTCTGAAGCAATGAAACAACCCTCAAAGTACTGTAGTAATCTGGGTGGCAAAAGTGACCAGAAAATGTTTATTTTTATGCCTCCCACACCATCTAACAGAGACAGTTTCTGAGGCCTCCAAGACCTCATGGTTACAGAATGCACAGTTCAATATGCAGAAATCAGAAATGGCAATGCAAAAGTAGCCCCTGCAATCTTAATTCCAGCAATATAGGCATACATGAATTAGATGTAGTATTTAATTACATAATCACCATATATACTGCAACAGAATTTGCCCTGCAAATTGCTGAAGTGCTCTCCAGCAGAATTTCTCATCTTCATATTTCCTACATTATGAAAAGCAGGAGGACTTCAAAATGGATTTGAGCATGACAGCTTACTTCACCTCAGCCCTTACATAATGCTAGACATTCACATGCACAGATAAATCGGTATACATTGCTGGCAACTTTCTCCAGATGGATCCGTTGTGAGCTGGGGGGAAAATCCCATGAGAACTACACTGCGCAGGCAAAGTGTGAATTTCAAAAGATTAAGACTCAATAAAATCTGCATCTGCTTTTGCTGGGACACTTAAAACAGTAGTCTTCACTGAGAGCTATCTTCTTGTCAAATGTTAGCCTACTTTGAGGAGTGCTGGCTCTTGAAGCTGCACGTTTTCTTTCCTCCTTTTTTAATTATACAAGGAAGAACATACCTGCCCACATGTTCTCATACTCAGAAGTATTTCTTTTGTGGGTCTTTTATTAATCTTATAAAGGATGCTCATCTTAAGAAAGAAATAGGTTGACACAAATCACACTGAAAAACAATAGAACAAAAAAGCTCCACACAAATTTATCTGGTCATGGGGTCATCCCAAAGAACAGATGTTGAAGATTTTAAGAAATTAGCCACTGATTAGTTGGGATCAGAATACATTCTGCTGTCTCTTATGAAGCAGCTGTTGCTCTTCTCTGTTCATGCTCCTGCATCAGATTAGAAAAAACAAACAAACAAACAAACAAAAACTTCTACAGGCAAGCATTTTTAAAAACACGTAAGCGAGTCCTACTGAGCAAGATAGGGCTAACATTCCTGAAATGATTACCTGAACAGGAATGGAGGAATGAATACGAGTATGTACTTCACTGCAGACGAAGAAGGGACAAGTCAATGGAGACAGCTGGCTTTCATGTGAAAGCAGCTGTACTAGGAGGACTATTTCAACAAACCTTGCCTAGTTCACCTTTCTTTCTATTATACAGTGACTGTTTTAAACCTCACAAAATTGTTTTCGGAAAAAAAATATCTGAAGAACTTTTGAGCTACTGGAAATTAGAAGTTCCCCATGTTCATGCAACAAGGGGCAACTCTTGGGGCCAACAGGATTCTTCTCACAGATGGCAGCAGCCCATGGGCTGCATTTCTAGTATGACAGATACAGTGAGTTGTATAAGAAGCCAGTATTTAGCAAAAAAAGGTTTTAAAAAGGACAGATTCAGTATCTTCTTTCTCATACCATCCTTCTTTAGACACTAGAAAGCAATAGATAATACTGGGATAGCCACCCATTGAGCAAAGGTAAAAATTCAGCTGACAAATTCCCTCCAAATGCTTTTAATATCTTCATTTGCAGGAAGACTAAGGCAGTTCCTTAAGGTGCACTCACACCTGATGAGTGAAACCTCACTCCTTAAGGCACCTCACAGGTGTACTTGACTTGTTTCTCTTTTCAGCATCCAGGAAATCCTACCCTCTCTAA
This sequence comes from Anser cygnoides, assembly GCF_040182565.1. NCBI lineage: Eukaryota > Metazoa > Chordata > Aves > Anseriformes > Anatidae > Anser > Anser cygnoides. Next base: position 69,910,441 of record NC_089874.1, read on the forward strand.
CCTGCAAGCTGTATGGACTTTGGACTAAACAATGGATAGCTGGGAGTCCTCCTTTAATTTCCATAAATAACTAAATAAAGATCCCAGATCCAAATTGCTGAACACAAAGATGAATGAGGTACTATTGAATTTACTGAAGTTGAGTCAGAAATTAACCGCTAGCATATCTTCCAGCATCCCTCCTGTTCCACCACCAGCATAGTGTGTATGGTGAAGTCCTACCTCTCAGTGCAACTGGTCTGTCACCAACACAATACATATGAAAACCAGGCTAGATCACATTTTTAATGACAAAACCTTACTGAGATTTTCAAATTACTACAGTGTTATAAAAACAGGGTTATCACTTCTTTTACCTCCAGATTAAATATCTCCAGACCAAACATCTCCAGATCTAAAGATTTTGAAAACATTAACAAAAAAGTTAATGCTCCTGTAAAATGGATATCCAACATAAGGTTCCGACTTTCACTTTTGTGCTTTGTAAACTAACACCACATCACTACTGAAAGGAAGAAAAGAGAGAGAATATGCAAAATCATTTAAAGTGCTATCAGAACTGTTTTGGTTTTCCGGTCCATTTTTTGTGCCATTTTTTATTCTTCCTTCATCTCAGCCTTCTTTTATGGCACTCAATAGCTACCACTGGTATATTAAAACTTCAACAATCCTACAAAAAATATGAAATATGGGATTTCTTTTCAAAGCCCATGACACTCTCACTCAGTAAAGCATCCCAATGGGATTGCTACACAGCAATACAACCACTTGCCTCACTGGAGACTCAGACCTTTTCTCTCTCATTTTCTATTTGACGGATGTACTGGGTCTGTTCATTTACAGGAGAAAACTCAGGAAAAGAGTTCTTGCTGATTAATTATGGCCTGCTCAGAAATGGCATTTTGCTAGTCAATTAGAAACAACCCTGTAAGGCAAATCATTTCCATGTGCCCACACCTGTTTCTCCAATAAATCATATCACTCTATATTTACACAATAGGCCATATTATTGCACAAATGAGCTGTCTAATGCATTCCAAATGCCACTGCAAACTCATATAACATTAATCAGGACTGAGCAGAAGGAGCAGACAAATCATCAGACTAATTGTGCCCTCCTCCAGGCTTCAAATTGGACAGAAAACTGATTTTGTTTTGAGGACTGAAAAGACTCAGCCCTACCACACACTGCTAACCTGACTACAACTCTTAATAGAAATGAATAGCTCTGTACTTCCATTTTCTCCATTATAACATGGCAAGTAAATACTCCAAGAAGGGGGAAAAAAGGGGTGAGGGGGAAATACCATTTGTACAAGCTACAGTTTGTTTTATTAAGTTCTGTCAAATTGATGCATACCCTGTCAGCTTTTTTAGCAATTTGATTAGCCTCAAATTTGCAGAGAGGAAACAAGGAGTGTATGTGCAATTATGCATTACATTTATATTTTACATTTTATGAAACTAAAAAAATCTCCTCAGTTTAGTTTGTAATAGATCTATAGCTTGCTCTGAGCACCTGGACATAATGCATAAAAGCAGTTGAGCTTTTATCACTGCAAAGTTTCTACCATGGAAGTATAAATGATTTACTGCAGACACATGGTGTCTCCATGAAGTTAGTGGAACCAGTATGCAGACTCAACAGGAGTTTGGGCAATGCCCTACAAACCCACAGCTAGTTATGTTTCCCAGGAACATCTGTTGCTCTTTATAATGCAAGACCATATTTCTAGAGACAGAGAAGGGTGATTCAGAGAAAAGCAGAATATTTGTATTATTGCACTTAGGAATATTTTCTTCCTTGCTGTAACCCTTACAGACTCAAAAAAAAAAAAAAAGCTGCAAAATTTCACTCTCAGGAAAAATTACTGGCTTATTTGTGGAGTCAGAGAGAAACACGCATATATGCATTTATAAACACAGTGTATTAAGACTGAAAATTGTTAACCTCACTGCTCTCCCAGAACTGTAAGCCGAGAGGTTTGGCTTTTGGTTTAGGCTCTAAGCCTAAAGATGTGAAGAATCCTATTGTGGTAGCACTTTTCTTTAAACAATGATAAGTATATATCCTGAAGCATCTCACATGAAGCACATCTGTGTGCTATGGAAACAAGAAGTATTGTTATTACCGCTGACTGAAGGTCAGTAAGATCATAGCAGGCACAAAAATGGCAACTACAGCATGAGGGTTCAGTTTTTCTTTTTCAACACAAGAATTAAGGGACTGCAAATGAAGTCTATCAGAGAGTAGCTCCAAGGAAAATAACCCTAAAGGATGGAATTCTTCAGACAGAATGCAGCTAAGCTATAAAATGTCTTCCCATGAAGTACTGTGGATACTAGAAAACGTACAAAGGCTCAAAAAAGCAACTGGGCAAATTCACAGGAAAATATCTACTGAGGGCTACTAAGTATGGAGACAAGTACTTCAGCAGCAAACTGCTCATAACTGGGAAGGTTTCTAAAGAAATGTGACCATGTGCTTGATAGTTCTGCTATTCTGCAAAACTGCTGCTATTTCTGTCACTGTTGAAGAAAAAAGTATTAGGCCTTTTCCCCTCATCTGTTATGGCTGTTCTTATTTTTCATTCAACAACAGTTGCTTTTCCTTCCTTCATATTATTTAGGAAGTAGTCACAGCAAGTCAAAAACTACACCTGGCATCCACTAACAAGCTACACGAGGCACTGTGACGTGGACACACTCAGTATCTGCTAGCAGCAGAGCCCTCCCAATAGCATGCACAAGTGCTGCTCCACTTGGTATTGAGGTTATCCAGTTCCCGGCTTGGAACTCGTGGGCGTGAGATATGAGCATCTACTGAGGAGCGCAATGCTAAAGATGCTGCAGAGTGCAATGCTGGGATGTCTATCAATGCTACCTTAACATCAGTGAAAGACAGAAACAAACACTAAAGACTGCAATCTGGGGGCTTGGGGTGGGGGTGGAGGATGCTTAGGGATTTTTTGTAAACAAAGCACTTTGCAGGGTGTTTTCTTGAGCAAGGACAACAGACAAGCACTATTTTTGATAACAATCAAACAGAAACAGTACAGCCTGTGGAAGAAACTGTTAGGAAGTTTCTTGTGGCTTCACATTTTTATGGAGCTAACCAAGAGCTTGAACAGATCTTGTCCAGTGTGCCAGTAAGTAGAAACACAGTTGGAGTAGAAAAGAGATCTTTTACTTCCTTTTCCATTTTTTTCCCCCCACATCCTTTGCCTCTACTTATCAAAGCACCCTTGACATAGCTCCATGACAAACTGGTGACCTATGGCATATATGCTTCATCGATACTTTTGTTGCCCAACTTTCATTGAGTTGGTAGAAAAGCCCCAAGGTGAAGCAAGATTAGCAGTGCTACTTTGAGATGCATAAGGGAGCTGTAAGGAACAGCAGTGTGGTAGCTGCACGGGCAGGAGAGAGGCTGCAAAAAAAAGTATCTCTGACTTGTAATGACAAACCTTCAGTCTCCTTAGCAGCTCACCAGAACAGAGTAAAAACTTCATATAACATGGTATCACTGAAAATTTAATGGAATGCAGCACAGATGATATGGTGCCCTGCGTCAAGAGCAGAAGATTATTTGAAAGGCGTTAGACATGCATACACCTTAGACATCACTTTCTCTCTCCATAACACAAACCCTATCATCACAGGCTCTACATGAGCTATAGTTGAGAGAGCACAATAGCATTTCCCTATGCCAGCACTGCAATACAAATAACATAGTTCATGATTTGGTGATAGGTTGGGTACAGAAGGTGCTTTGTAAAACCCAGTTCCACTCTTTTACACACAAATCAGAGACGAATTCACATTTTGTAGAAAAAAGGACAGCAGGAAACCTAATTCAGATTTCTAATTCCTCTATTACATGATATAATTCTATTTCACCAAATTACTTTTGCTTTGCAATGTAGATGCTTTTATAATTATTTATTGCCCAGCTCAAGGTTAAGTGAAGGAACAGTCTCAACTGAGATCCTGTTTAAGCCCTTATTTTTCACAATGTGCTACAAAAGATTAATTGCTTTGTATTTCTCCAATGAAGACAGAATTAAAATTGCCATTTGATCCAAACTATTAACACAGCAGTCATTTTGAAGTAGCACATTGCTGTTTATAATTTATATATTTCCCCTCTTTCATGTATTCTTTATACTTGGCAACTTTAAAAATTGAATTTGGGGAGGTTCCTTTGTAGGATCTGTAAAAATCCAGTCTTTTGCATTTCTACAGACTCAGTACCTGATGAAAGGTAGCGCCCAACAATAAGCTAACTGGAAATTCAACAATGTTGTGCATATGTTATTGAAGATGTTCTGCTTTTATCAGCAAGCTACTTGGAAGCCCCAAGGACAGTGCTGAAGCATATAAATTGTTTTGATAATACAGGCTGACAAAAAGAGCAAGGATACATAAATATAGCCTAAATATCTGCTTGCTCAGAACAGGTTGCTTTTTTTTTTTTTTTGAAGTAATGCCACAGGACCAAGATCTTTCAGAGATGCTTTATGTTAACATATTTTGTGTTGTCTGAGTCATTTATAACTGGACATGGGCTGAAGATAAATATATATATAGCCTAAATAATTGCTTGCTCAGAAATGGCTGCATTTTTGAAGTAACTTCTTCAGGCTAAGATGTTTCAGTGAGGGACTTAATTTTAACATAATGTGTGTTGCATAAGTCATGTAAAATTGGGTGGGACCAACAGTAAATAATATATTCTTGTGCTTTCTTTACTTAGATTTCTATCACATTTGTGTTATCCAGACATATGGACCATTAAGACTCAGTCCTGCCACACTGATGTGAAAGCTCAGCCTCTTTTTTTTTTTTTCTTTTCACTAAATAGTCACAGCAAACTGATACAGAAATGACCAGCAACACACAGAAGACCACTGTTATATGCAGGGCAAGTTCACTCACTCACTATGGTTGTGGGTTTCCTACATACATGGAAGGCCATGACTAAAGATGATGAAAAAATTCAAAGACTTGCGAAAAAAAATCTCTTCACATTGATATACATGGTTCTGTGCACAAAAGGCTCTCAACACTAGCTGTAGCCTTGAGTATGATAATTGTTATTGCACAGATTGGCCTCTTTTCCTTTCCTTAAGCACTAGTGTGATGGTAGACAAAAGATTATATTTTATGGAGACAGTAGGATCCTTGGCACTGCACTGAAAATAAAATTTAAATTAAACACAAAAATGGAGAAGGAGAGTCAGGGATAAAATATTTATAATCTTAGCCCCTTTAGATAAACCAGGATAAAAGCTCATTTAACTTCTCATTATTCAGGTAAGGTTGGCTTAGAGATTCGAACTTCTACACTATAGAAATTTCTAGGTTAAAAAGAGCATTTTGTAAAAATGAATTTCATTTCAGCATATTAAGTAATGTACTATTTGTCTCTCCATCCTGAAAATAACATTTCTGATGAGGATATAGTCACGTCTCACTACCAGCACATAAGCAGAAACAGAGACAGAAGGTCTGAGCAGTATCAACCAACTTCTACTTCGCAAAGGCTGTGTTAGTTCTGGAGTGAATTAACATAAAATGACTTGTATTCATAGCTAGGTCTCAAGACTGGCAGCAAAGGCTGAGTAAAGAATCACCACTTTCCTTTCTCAATCTACATCCTATTAGCCAAGAGGGAATCATCAACAGAGTCTGCAGCAAGAAAATATGAGTTTATCCTTATTGTTCATAATGATAAATGCCAGAGATACCCACTGGAAGTGAAACCTCAGCAGGGACCATGTATCACTAGTAATAACAGAAATAATTAAGCTGTTGTTAGAACCAGACACTCAGACAGCAAATTCAATTTTTTTATTTTGTGTCCAATAACAATGACAGCTACCAGCCATCATGCATTACAATTAGCTCATGCTGCAAGAATGCTCTCTGCTCTGGTGTGTAATGAGCAAACTGCAGAGGAGAACAGGACCTGAGGAAGAGGTGAAGAACTGCTGGGAGAGGCAGCACATATCCTCGCCTGTTGCTAAGGAAACTGGCTCCTGCCTTTGGGAATACTCTGAAGGGCTGCCTCATTCACACAGCCACGGTATGAACCTTATTTCCCATCACTTGCAATTACCACAATCATTTAACAATGCATGCAGTCTATGTATCTAATGGTGGCAAATCAAAATGAACAAGTCCTTACGATCGCAGAGGGCCAATGTTCTTGCAGCCAGCTTATGCAAACAGTAACTGACTGTAACTAAGGTAGAACAAAATTCAGGTAAAGGCACTTTTTATATATCAAGGCTGGTCAGCAAAACACTGCTTCAGTTTCTGGGATATCATTCTTGAGTTCCTCTGGTCCATGACCTTTCTTCCAGGCAGCTCACACTCACACACATCTCCTTCCTCAGTTCTCCCATCTAAAAAAGTATCCTGTTCTGTTAAATTTTACAGCTATAAAATGTTTCAATTTTTTTACAACCTCAATCAATAGCAACCATAAGTCTCCCCTCTCCTCTGCAGTGCAGACCTCTGCTGTACACCTGGAGTATTCCTTCAGTCATTACCTTATACCCCAAAGCCCTGCTACATTTCTCCATCCTGTTGCATGCTTTCATCTGTGGGAAAGTTGCAGAAAATTTGAGCCCCACAGCCTAGAGACCTACCATGGGCAGCATGCCTGAAGCAGAGCTAGAGCTGTCCTCTGCTACCCCAGACAGCCCTTCTAGCATTTCTGTCAGTGGTGGGGCTCCACTTGTTCTAGCAATGGCAAGAGGGTTTCAGAAAATAAAAAAATATATGAAAAGATGAAATTTTCTTTGCACTACAGGGCTACAATATAAACCTCTCAATTACTTGCTGCTGGAAATTTCCATTGCAAGAAGTGGGAGCACTGTGCACTGATCAAACACAGAATTAGAAATAGAGATTATACATGACTTTCCGGCAAAGGAAAGACAGAAATACAAAGATTCTTTGTACACATTGTTGAATACCTCAGAGCATTCCCTACATCTTAACATGGCATCTACAATTTTTACAAGGGATATTTCAATGTCCTATCCACTGCACAATACTACCAGAAATCTTTTCTCTCTGATTGCTCCTGTACATTAACAAGTATGACATTAATACATATTAATTCACTAAAAACTATGTATATCTTATTCTGAAACTCTAGCAATGTTGTTAGAAATTACTTGGATTTTAATTAGAGCTAGAGAAGTTGAACAAAAGTTGAGAAGCTTTGAAAGAAAACCCCCAAAATGTCTGTCTTAAGATTCTTATGGCTCAAGTCTAACAGAGTTCTCTTCCCTCAGTATTTGCCCTCTTTTGGTGTGAATGCTGAATAAATGAGTCCTTTGAAAAGAAACAAAGCTTTTCAAAAAAAATTATTCTGCCTTTTAATTTCAAAAATCTCATACACTAGAGGGAGTGTAGGTAGTAGTATTAATTCTGCTACTAATTTCAATTATAGTTACTCTGCAAGGCTAAATGTTTCTTGATTATTGGACCAGCATTATTGCTTAATGTCAGAAGGGCAACATGACTTTGTGTTTCTAAGACTAGAAATTTAAACATTTGTAAGCTTCAGTCCTGGTTAAGCCAGTCACCTTATGAAAAAAAAAATGAAATATTTCTTCAGAGTCTCCTTCACCTACCTAAAGAAAGTACTGTAAGAAGGACAGAGAATGCCCCTGAATTACAGAGATCCTGGTGATAATTTCCCCATCAGTGAACAATGTGGGTTAAGACCCTCTTGGGCCAACCAAAGCATGTAGGTTTCTCCTGCCAAGGGAATGCCTAAATTTTAAGGTTTGGTTCCAGTTTAAGTTAAAGGAGGAGGTCTCCTTCTTCTCCAGATGTGATTTAAGTGCTCCCTTTCCCTCTTCCCCCTACCCCCCCAAAAACAAACAAACAAAAAAACCCCCACAACAACAGCCAACAACAATAACAAAAACCATAACACAAGCCTGAGCCCCAAGGTTTGCTACAGACACTTTCCACAACACACCTGCCTGAAATAAGTCCTTGTGGCAGCTGGCAGGAGGAGTGCTTAGCTCTGCATCGCAGATGGTCATAGTCTGAGATGCTCACTGGTGTCAACATGGAAGCACTTGTAGGTACAGGCAGAAAGGCAACTCTAACTTAACCATAAAATACTTAGACAAAAACTATCTGTATGGATCACTTCAAGATCACAAGCTTGAGCCTTGTCCTCCTAGAGCAATTGCTGCAAACTCTTCCTTGATCTGGCCCTACCATTTAATAAAATGCTGTGCAATTTCAAAGCCTTACGCCAATGTTACTGGCACAACACTTAAGTGTCTAAAACTGTAGGGCTACGTCCATCCTGTTCCTGTCATGACCCTTAATATGAGAGAGACAACCCCTGGAATGCTTTTCAGGATAAGCAGTATCTGCTGAAAAACAGAGCATTTGCATTTCTGGTTATTAAACACAGATGGACACCTTCAGTACAAATTTGTTTCAATAGTGCAATAAACAATTACTGCTGGAAAAACAATTTCTTTAGATAATTAGATACTTAAATTTGAAGTTGTTTATGTTTATATAAGCACAGAAATTATAGATGGAATTATGCAAACAAATCTATCGTGGACCATGAGCTCCTATCAGGCTGCTAATGAAGGTAGAAAGCTGCAATCCTTCTTTATAAGGTTCTGTAATGACCATGATAACAAACCAATCTTTCTTTTAGTGCTGCGTATTACCCTTCCCCATTTTTTTTTCCTTCTCATTATCGGTTTAGAGTGACATATGCTTTCAGAAGACGAAGAGGATGAAAGAGACTTGAAGATAACACTCTTCAATTACACTGACACCTAAATTATTAAATTAAGCAAAAATTCAGTATTTCATTGTCAATTTGACTCTGATTTGTAGTTAAGCAAATTTATGCATTCTGTTAAGGTACATTTTGTCTTTGCTTAAAATTTGTTTTGGAGATGCATTAGAGAGACAATTACCTCTTTTTCCTTTCTGAAAGCTGTAAAAGCTAGTAATAGAGTCTTCCATCAGAAATATTACTTTTCCTCCATGACAAACGTTTGCTGTTTACATGATATTTATGGCACTTACTAAGAAGGGACTCGGTATCTGGGCAGTATTCAGACACATACTTTCCTCACACATTATCTTCCTTTTGTCAAAGGTGAAATTGAATGAACACAACGAACTACTCTGCTTTTAGGAAAGAGCAGAGATTTCCTGTGCAATCTGAACGTGCCAGTGCTATCTGAACAATGAAACAAGTTATAATGTAAACATTCATTGATTCTCAAACATATGAGAAATCCTAAAACCACTATATTGATTGCAGGAATTATAGACCAGCCAATTATGGTGAAAACAAACTAATTTTCTCTGGATATATGAGTGTAAACTTTTGGCTGGACGATATTTCAACCAAATACTACAGATCTTAGCTTTAATTTCCTCAGAAGATGATCTTCACTACTGATGGAAAACACATGCCACACATTTTTGCCTTACAACTATGCAATAAATCAAGGAAACTGCCTTTTAGAACTATAGTCCAAACAAGAATCTAAACATGATTTTTCCACAGAATTTCTATTGCACTCAGAAATTATCTGGAATGCATGAGACAGGCATACAATAATGAAGTAGAGTGGGAAAAAATCATGTAATTTGTTGCAGCTTGCTCATTTCTGAACAGCAATAACAGTTATATATCCCAAAGTAATACTCATGTACTTATGCAGCTCATCTTTATGAAGCACTTAAAAGATGAAAAATCCTGTAAGTGCAGAGCACTTACTACAATGAGAGTAAATAGACACACAGACATAAAATAGCCCATTACTGATTTCTTCTACCATAGTAAAATGTAAATCAATACTGTCTTATCAATATCTCTTTAAAAAAAGAAAAAAGAAAAACAGCCATAAAAACTAGGATTGAAAGCTTTCAAAACTACCAACATAGAAATAACTGCTGAAAATGGAAATACTTACTCATGATGTTAGAGGTGTGATTTATAGAGTACAGCGACATGAGAATACAGAGATAGTATATAATTCTGAGTGGTTATAGTACTGTGCATTGCTCAGTATGTTAAGTATCACCTGTTATAACAGGCAGAAATGAGTAACGGCAACATACCCAAATACTCTGAGAAAGGAGCACAATGCTTTTGAGAACAGTCATCTGAGAAAAGCCTAAGAATCCACCTAATGTGTCCTATGCATGCCATGGTGTGACAGATACTGTCTAGAACCCAACCCCAGCTCAGTAACAACACCTGGAAAAACTGTGCAGTGCACAAGACTGGACACAAGAATGGTACAGAAGCAGCACAATGAAGAAGAGCTACAATGGTATGTCTCCAAGTGAAATAAAAGCATTTCTGTTTACAGGCTATGCCACCACATCAAACACCCCATTTTTGTCTGGGTCCTGAAAAGAAACAAATGTAATTCAAATGGAAAAGGTTTCTATAAAATCTTCATGGACAACAGATTTTGTCCCAAGCTTCTGCCAGAAATGTGTCAACTATGTTCTTATACAAACCCCTGCTTGAAAAAGAAAAAAAAAAAGTAAATACACAGAAAAGTTCTCATCCTTCTCTCCAAATGATTTATTGCTGTCAGAGCTCTAAACTAATTTTAGGTGAGCTCATCTTTTTTTCTGCCCTGGAGCCATTTTAACTTAATATTGCTCTCCTTCCAGAACCATGAGAGAATACAGACTCCCTTAGCCACTACAGATGCTGTACTGACATTTTACTTCATCTGCTTGCTGTAAAAGTCATCAATATCACTCTGCTCCTGCAGAGACCTTTTCTAAGAAAAATGAAAACAAATTGCTTGGCATTAGATCAAACTTTGACCTCTGCAACCCAAAGTGGGAAAACCAAAATCTGAACTCCTTGCTGATGCAAGGAGTTGAAAGCTTGCAAGAGCTCCTCTGAGCAGGCAAACTTTATTTTACTAAAATCATTGTCTAAGCTTTTCCAGGCTGATGCTGCCTCCCTGTTCACACCTCCATGGGAGCCGCTGGGCAGGTATGGGCAGCCAGCATGGGCTCCTGTGGGCTTGCCTGCGCTGCAGCTGTCTTCTCTCCACAGCAGCAGCGAGCAGCACCAGGTCTTCAGGGAAACCATTTCTGCACTCATCTTTTCCATCTGCCTCATTCCCAGCTGTTGCCCCTTTCCATCCTCAATATTCTTGACCTGCACTCTCTTTTACAGGCTCTATTCTCCTTAACGTCTCCATTCTCCTGCCCCTAGTTATCTCTGGCACAAGCACAGCCTGCTTTGTGCCATCCTGGAGCACGGTTGGGAAAAAACAGTCTCAAAAACTCTGTGATTGCTGTTTTCCAGTCAAGTACAAGTTTCTAGGAAGGTCTAGAAGTGTTTCTCTTTACTTTTTTTTTTTTTTTCTGTCCTGGTTTCTGAAGGAAAAAATATTTGTGTTTACCCTGCCAGACTTCCTTGAATAACCCTCATAGTAACTGCTGCAGTGCCAAAACACCATCTCCTGCCCAGCAAGAAGTTAGTGGGTGTGAGTGGGAGCTGAGAGTGTGGCATCAAAGGGGTACTGAAAGAGATGAGGATTTTTGCAGGTTGGACTGAGGCCACAAGGCACATGGAGCAAAACGTGTGGGGAGGCTGACAGGATGTGTGATGGGAAGAAAAGTAGATTCTGTGACACTGGGCAGAAAACTACCTGAAATCATCACCAAATCACTCCTTTGGTGTCTCAGTGTTCACAGTGAACATCCTGCAGCAAGTCTATAGCATAAATAATATGCTTTCCTATAATTTCTTTATTTTTATATAAGTTATACAATGCTTTGGAAAGCTAATTATTTTCCAAATGCCAAGGTATGTAGTGGTACATAAATTCAAAATGATCATTCCACATTCTTCCAAGTGACTGACTATGACCATGAACATTACAACCTAAACAGTCCACAGACCCAAGGTGCTCCTGACATTCTCCAATTCCTGTCCCAGCAACAGTTTTTGACATTGCAATGTTGTATTGGTTCAGCTAAAACATTATTTATACTCAATAACTTCATTGACTCTGGTCAAAATTGCAAGTTAAGTGCTTGCAAACAGAAGGGGGGGGGCAGGGGGAGGGGGAATGGGACTGAACAAAACACCAGAAATGAAGGATGAAATTCACTTTGCTGTAGAAGGTGTAGTTCCTCTTCTTGGAGGTATGGGGCTGTGTTGGGCCCCATCAGCAGCCACAACCTGATGGGACATGGAGAATAACATCTCCATTCTGGTACACCTACTACAAGGTGATCCAACTCAGGAGTCTATCCTCATGACTTCACCCTTGCACCATACCTCAAGAAAGACAACCTGCAGGAACCTCCAAACTGCTTCCTGGCATGCCTATCACATGCTCAGACAAGGGTTATTTGAAAGGATTTATCTGAGTCCAAAGGAATAAAGCAGCTTGAGGAATTTGTTCCCAGTCAAGTCTCAAGATCTGAGAACAGCTAAATGCTTACAATGACCACAGCAGGGAGTCTAAATCATAGTCACAATGTTTTCATTTTGAAACTAGATAAGAATAATGTTTCCAACCGAGCAGGTAACTGAAAGAACAAATTGCAGGAAAACACCGATGCTCTAGAGATTTTACAGTCTCCTTGACTAATATTTTCCAAACATATGTGGAAAATGATGCAGTAAACACAGAAACAAAATTAGTATTTGCATCTTTGCACTGTCTGCACTCAAACATAATGGCTACCGTGCTACTATGTATCTTTAAAATTATGACTTCCTCAAGATTAAATAGCTGAATTGTCTCCAGAACATCACTTAAGTATTTCAGACCATCTTTTTTGCACTTCATTTACCATAATCCCCACTATGCTATCGATGTAGCATTAAACTGATAAATATGCTTTTATAATAACACAGCAGAGCCAGATGTCTTATAAATTGATTTGCACTTAGGTTCAAAGATCCAGTATACTGAGGTAATAAATATGGTGCCAGACTGCAAGGCAGAAGAAGCTAGAAGAGACAGATGACCTTTGTGCAATATCTCACCTCCTTCTCTCTCAGGAATGTAGAAATACAAAGTTATGAAAGCAGATGCTGTTAGCCACCACTGACACTGACCAGACCAACATCAATTTTATTAAAGCACAGATCAGCATTTTTATTTTTTTTAAGTAATCAATTGCTTAGTTATAGCTGTTTGTTGTGTCTTTGCTTTCCTGCCCGCCTGAGAGAACATGAACAAAATTGCCAGCAGTTACATTACAAAGACAGGGTGACAGGCTGCATGACCCCATAAGTCTTGTTCCCTTCTTCTGTCTGGGCTCTTGATTTGCATCTTAAAAGGTTTTCCTATCAATGCCTTTGCAGGGAACCTGCTTTGCCATTCAGAAGACTTTCTGTCAAACCCAGACAGAAAGATGAATGCTTTATCCTACCCAGCATGTCTGTAATTGCAAGCCCTACTGGTAAACAACACCCCCTCCTTGGGGTTACTGTTTGAGACACTGTATGATGGAAGGTGTGCTCTAAAGGAATACCCAACCAACAACTTAAACAAAACCCTCCAAAACCAAATGAGCTGTTTATTCACCAGAAATGCAAGGATCCTTTCACAAGCACAGCCCTTACCCTCCCCAACATGCAGCCGCACAACTCTATGCCCCTCTTACTCTGGTGTCATCAGGAGTGGCATGCCACAGCAGGAAAAGAGACCGGTTCACTGTGAGACCTGCTACTCACTCTCTTACAGTGTAACGGCCCCCCTTCCAGCCGCACATCCCTGCGGGTACTGGTCCCTCCAGCCGCCAACCACATGGGCCACCGCACGGCTCCCCAGGCTCAGGTAAAGCAGAAGGGGGTGGAGCACAACAATGACAAAACACAGCACCAGCCCGGTCTACAGTGCTGCAAACCTCTGGCACAGAGCTGAAACATGTCTTGTTTTACAAATGACTGTGGAGTTTGCACGATGAAGGACAAAACTGAATGTAGTTGGCTTGACTGCTCATGTTCTCTGTGTGCCTGTTATGTGGAGCACTGACACTGAGGACATGGCACTGCATGCAGGACAGCAGTGGTGGAGAATGCAATCTCCATTCTTCCACTGCTTGGTACCTCCAAGCAGTTTCCAATCTTCAATTTTCACCATATTTTCGAAGAAAACAATAACCAGCTTTCTCCTATATCGTTCAAATTCAAAATTAAAACACAACCAATAGGTTTCACCAGTAAAATGTACTGTGAGTAGCTGAAGAAATGAGTAGCAGATATAAATACCTGCTTGCTGTGCAGTCTGCGGGATTTGTTGACTCCGCTGTGCATTGTACTGAACTGAGGCAATGGGTCTGTACTGCTGAGTTGTTGAGGTAGGGTACTGACCAGATGGGTAATAATACACTGGCATCTGCAAAGAGAGAGAGAACAGCAGCTAACTACATACTCAAAAACTCGAAAACTTACAAAACCAAAATGGAAGAGGAGCAAGAGTTAAGGTAAAGCATATTGGTAACAGTAATCAAGAGGAGAGACTTGCTTCATGTCTCCTCAAGCACTGCTGCTTGTTTTCAGCTTTGCTAGGAAAAGGGTTGTTACCAAATTCACTCAGATGCTTTGAGAAACAGATAGAAAAAAGTTTTAATTAGAAGAGAAACATACAGAATGCATAAAAAACCCCTACACCCTTATACTAAAGAAATCTTAGCAAAGTATCAAATGCTGCAGAAAAATGGATGCAAACAACACCTTCCATTATCAACATAATACGCATAGACAGCATACTGAACCACTAAGCGAACTCTGGAGGAAATGATTAGTACGAAGCAAAGAATGGCCTGGAGTAAAAAATATAGATAGGTGAGAGAGAGAGGGAAAGATAGAATCCATATGCCTGTAATACTTGTATGAAACTATTATTAAATTCCCACTTTTAATAGCTACATCCTTCCTTACGTGAACGTTTCCCCATAAAGCTCCTTTTGCATTTAGTGTGCAAAAACAATCATAGTTTTTTTTCTTGCAGGAGCTAAAGGAAGGCATTGATTCAGCAAGTTCTGCAAGGTGGACTTCTTTTTTCTATTATTATTACTATAGAACAATGCATTCTACATCACCTTATCACGTAGCTGGACGTGAAGTTTGAGGGCAAATGAAGCTAAGGATTTTTTCTGTATGTGCTCTATCACCATTACTGAGAAATCTGTGCTAAACAGTTTTCAACTGACCCTTAGCAAGTTCAGAGCACTCAAAGTTTTTCATTTTCATCCGCAGTTGATTCTGCAGCTAATTTACAAAGTTCAGAAGCTTATGTTACCAACAAACTGCAGAGGAACACAGGCTTGAATGATATTTCTCTCATGACTTCTGCCAAGTCTGTCAACATTTCTTTAAAAATCATTCAATATCTTTCCTTGCACGTATCATTTATCCTACTCAGACACATCCATGAAGTAATACAAAATGCTTTTGTTTTTTTCTTACAAAACTTAGAACTATTTTTTATTTATACATAGAGAATGCTTCTGGAAGAGTTCATTCATTCTGATTACCCATCAAGGAAAGAATTAATTGAATAAAGGTAACTGCATTATTTTGTATACAGAGAGAACATTGTAAAAGAGATCAGAAATTTTCCTAGAGACTTTGTCAGATGAAAAAGAACAAGCAGAGATTAAAAAAAAATAGAGAAGAGGGTATGCATGGCTAATTGGGCAAGCAAATGATTAATGAATATGCTTGGTAGAAAAAATATCTGAATCAACATAACTGGACTAGTTGATACTGGTGAAGAGAACACCCCCAAACAGGCTGAAAATCAATATCACCTGTCAGTCAAGAGGTCGAATACCCATTCATTTTGCAAGGTTTATTAATTTTCTCTTGAATCAATGGAAATCACATAGCTCACATAGCTCCCCTCACCCCCACCCCCACCCGATAGTATCAGATAGGTTCAAACCAATATGAAAAAGACAAAAATGTTTCGATTGGAAAATGTTGTTAGCTATCTTCCCTCATGAGGACACCAGGTGAGACATAATGGCTGTAACCTGTCTTTGAGTCATTGGTTTTCTTAGAGACTAAAGTAAAATCAAAATGCCTTGTAAAATGGACAAAAAAACAAAGCAAAACAAAACAAAACACAATGAATTTGTGTCTGTGCAAAGGAAAGCCAGGAAAGTAGATACAGACATTTAGGGTGCAAATCTACTCTTTAAACATCATAGCAGTGTAAATAATGGATCAGGACAGTTTAGTGCCATAAACTCATCATGTGGAAACCTGACTGCTCTCAGCAAGACTCTACAATAGTAGACTTGACGGAGGTGAGAGGACTCAAGCTAAGTCAAGTCAAGAAATATAGTTGATCCTGCCTTGGAGAAGAGGAACAGATTAAATATCATCTCTTTTATTATTATTATTATTGTTATTGTTATTATTATCTTAATCTCCCTTAAAGAATTTAAATTTATTTGATTTACCCTCCACTTCCTCATTTCCTTGTGCAGACAAAACTCTAGATATTTGAAAACACACAAGTGTGTGTGAATTCTCTCTTGTGAGAGGAGTCTATAACTATAAACTTTAAAACATAGCCTAAAGAGCAGATTTTGAAGTAGAGTTTTGAGGTTTAGTAGTTGAACATGCTCAGCATCAAAACATGCACTTACACTGAAACATTACAGGTGTATTTGGATTTTACTATTTGTTTCATCAGAATTAGTCAAAGGGTTTTCTCTCATCTTCTGAATTCACTGTAATGTAATACATTTGTTATACACCCCATTTAGAAGCTTATCAGAGTGCAATCTATCACCCTGAAAAATGTTAGTAGTAGGAATATTGGGTAAAAAATCATTCAATTTTAAAAGATTAATGGATGAACTTGCTAGTAAATACACACACATCTTGCAAAGAAGAGATCAGACGTTAAAAGAATGGCTTGGTGTAAAATATAGACATGGATAAAATAGGTCTTTGGTGATCGGGGTCTGGAAGGATCCATTTTCATTTATCTTGAGTACATCTATATTTCAGTAGGCGAGATGTTATTTGTCCTTTTTGATATTACCTAGTGAACAGTGAAATTAGAGGGACTGCAAGTAACAAGTACTGCTCACATTGTCCCCTCTGACCCTCCTGAATTTTTCAGTTTCTCATTACATCAGCATTACTAATATCTTGCTTATGTGCTCTCTAACAAAAAACACTATTTCTGCTGAAGCCTACAGAAATACCAAATTACATTTGAATTGCTTTCCTATGTGAATGCACAGTCTAATCCTGGACCTTTAGATGGTATAACATTTACAGAACTGAGAAGTTTTCACTACACTAACAAGCATGCCAACACAACTATTTGATTATCCTAAAAAAACCTGCCCGTCTGAGACCATAACCTAGATGCCACCTTCTTTAGCCTAAAGACATTACTTTATGATTTTAATCACTGACATGATGAAAAATCCCCCCTCTGCACTAATTACCCTGAAAATATTTGACAGATGATCCTTTCTGTCTGGGATATTCTTATTTTGTAGGTGAATCTCCTCTTCGTTTGGAGGCTGACCATTCTAACGTATCTCTATTTTATCTATATTTTTTAATAAATTAAGTTAAACTGCAACAGAACTGGGTACATCACTTTCACTTCAAAGACACTCATTGCATGTACTGCCATTACTTTTTTCTCCTTTTACCGTGCTTTGTCTCTAAGTGATGGGCAAAGAGTCAACGTTGCACTGGCTTTCTACTTTTTTTCTGTCCACATACAGTGAAAATGCATCATCAGCCCAGGTGTCTCTCAGATGCTCTCTAACAGCTTTCATTAAGTTTACGCTGTTTATTTCTTCATTGTAGGAATACAATTCCACACGTCTTTCAGACTCATTTTTATTTTCCTAGCTTATCTCTCTACTGACTCACAGCTTGATTCTGTCATCACACAGGTATTCTACCTTCTCTTAATAATGCTGACATCTAGTTATATTTGGATTAACACCTTCATCCAGATGATTAATGATTCTGACTCAATTGCTAATGGCAGCTACAGTTACATAAAAAGGTAGCGAAGACAACAGAAACCACAATAATGTACTGAAACGCGAAGGTACATTTCTTCCCGATATCATTACTGACTGTGCTGAGTCTTTCATCAGGGATTTCTCTCTTCCCCTTAACCTCCATGACAATTATAATAGCAGTAACAAAACAACAACGACCTGTGTACGACACCTGCAGGCACATCCTCCAATACCATTGCATCAGATCATCAAGAAAAGACCACCCACATACAGGACTTCTGCCTCCAAATTGACACCCCAACCTTTTTTCATGTCTTCTACAGGAGACATGCTATGAATAAGGATTTTGTCTTATGATACCTATGGATTCTCTAGGAGGGGAGTTCTGCAAAGAGCCATCTCAAAGTAATGACACAGTTAATTCAGGTGAAAAATCCTTCACCATGTATTACTTCTCCCAACCTCTCCAAGAATTCATGCCATCTCATTTCTGGACATCATTTTGCCCTTTCATAAACTTTCATAAAGAGTGAGTCAGAGGCGGAGATAAGTTTTAAATGAGTATATGCCGCCTCCTCATTGTCATAGTACTTGCCGTTTTCCCATTTCTTCATTTGCAGAGGCAGAAACTATAAGCACCAAATGCTGAGCAGTGACAAGCACCAATGAGAGAATGTTGTCAAAAACTGTTGTGGACCTTTACTGACGTGCTTGAGCCCGTAAGTGCTACTGAAGAAATATCAAAAAGAGAAGAAAACTGAGAAAGTGAAGATGTTCCCTATCTACGATACAGAAAGCAAACAAGGGAATTTGCTGCTCAAAGTCCCTTTCAGAAAACCCAAGCAAAGGTGTTTTGTCCTTTTTTCTTCCCAATTAGCTGAACAAAGACAGAACACTATTTTCAGGTTATTAAATCATGACTGTTGTTAAGCTGTGGAATAGCTAAAGTGGCAAAAGAAGCGTAAGAGGTCCTCTCACCACTTCTTAGGCATGCCCTTCCAAACTCAGTCTGTTGCTACTTTGATACATCAACTTGGAGAGCAGCTGTAGAGACATATTTAACTGAATTTTAATACAAAAGCTAATAATTTAATGTAGTACCTTTGGGTTTGAAGGCTTGGAGAGCTTCTCTTACTCCATTTTTCAGCTCCCAAAGGAAAAGTTCATACTGTGTACAGGACTTCCACACAAATTTTCATTGCTCTCCTATCTTCCAGCAGCATAGATGGCCCCACAGCCAATCTACTAGAACCTTATCAGCAATGCATTTATGGGAACTAATTAGCCATTAGAGTCTAGCCTCTCTTTCACTGGTGTAAATTCAATAGGAACATTTAAGATATAAAAGTTCTTTTACATTGATTACTTTGCATTGATTAATGCATCACAGTGTTTTGCGGGCATTGCTATCTTTATTGCTTTTCTGGTTTTAAGCCTTCCTCAGACTACCTGCTTTGGCATCTGAAACCAGCCTAGTATCACATCTAAATCCAGAAGAGTAACAGGGGATTCAGATTGGCAGTAACCAGTACCACAGAGAAGTTTTGCCATGGGCAGGGGAGGGCATTTTGGTCTAGCTGCCTTGCCCAGTAAGTTGAACTGGTAAAGCTGGTAGAGGCAGTCAGAACAGAGGAACTACTATTTCCCAAGTCTTCAGTTAGCTTCCTGTAAGAGACATCCCCTATTTGTGCTATGAGAAGCACCAAAACCACCATCCCATATTCTAGATCATAATTTTCCATCTGTGTATGCTGATGCCAAAAAGCTGCTGCCCCATTTCCCTCTCCAGCAGACCAAGGCCACCGTACTTTCACAGTATGTGAACATGGCCAGCGGGGACTGACCCCCCCACACCCTCTTCCACAGACATATTTGAACAAGACAAGGACAAGATTTTTGGGGGAGTGACAACTCGGAAATGAAAGGTGTGAACAGCAGAGGAAGCTGACAGCTCTGAATTTTGCACCTTTCTACCCCTCCCCGAAGAAAAACTGTTCCCTGAGGAAGTAACTAAAGTTGCTGCAAACCCAGAAGATTCTTTTTTTCCACCCCTCAGTAACTCTCCAGTTTATTATGATGTAAGAGGAAAGCCCCTGTACGTAGCACATTAGTGATATGGACAGAGACACAGCAGCAATTAAGACATACCAGTAGAATATTACTGGTCCTACAGCAACCTATATATGAGAAGTCACCTCCTCTTCACTTGTCCTCTGAAGAAGTTTCTCTGTCTCACCAGGAACAACAGAACAAGTTTAATAACAGAAAACAGCTTCACAAAGTGACGCTAAGCTAGTCGGAGTAAAAAACCCTGCTCCGAGCTACAGATCACAAAGGGGAAGCCCCACCACTCAACCCCCAGATGACCACTGCACAGCCAGCAACTCTGTGACGTAAGCTCAGAAAAGCACCAAAGTCAACTGAAGGGGGTCTAGGTAGACACCCCAGAGTGTCCTACATTTTTGGTCTCGCCTGAGATGGGAGAGGTGGAGGCATGCAGCCCCATAGCAGGGTCCTCAACACACCAGGCAGTGTGATGGTTGCCATCCCCTCAGCTCCTACAGCAAAGCCCCCAGCTTGCAGGGCTGTGAAGCGTACCGCTCTGCCCCTGTTGCAGTGGCAGCTTGTAAAATGGAGGTGCTCGCATTGATCTGGTTCACTAGAAGTGTTGTGAGGCTTGCTTAAATGACACTTGAAAACACTGAGGGCAGCAGGGGTTAGATGTGAGGAAAGAATGCTGGACAGCCACTAGCCACAGTCACTTAGAAAACACAATCTGAACAGGGAGAGGGATGCATCATGGGATTCTGCTCTTCAAGTCATTTTTTCCTCCCAAAATTAAAACAAACAAACAGAAAACCCCTACATTTGGTCAACACTGAAACCTTTTATTAGCATTATTTTCCATTTAAAAAATCATAACATTATTTTGAATTTCAGCTCCTTAATATTATTTTTCCATAATCCTTCTCTCAGAAAAAGGGGTGTATAATTTCTAACTTCAGAAACAATGGATGCCACAGTCCTCTACGGGATGCGAGCATCCAGTATTCCTCTGATTTCTTCTATTGTTAATTACCAAGGTGCTGGATCTCCAGCCCACTTAAAACATTATAACAGCATGAATTCTTCATTACTTTGACATTAAAAGAAATGTTGACCTTTTATACTTTATTTTTTAAATACCTTCTTCAAAGGGATAAAATGAAAATAGGATACGTAGTATTAGTAGCATTTTAAAATAAAGTTTAAATGAAGTTATCCATAATTGGATAAGAAATTTAGCTTTTTAAAGTGTATGCCCTGAAAATGGGCCAGAAATTCATCTGTGCATTTTACTTCTTGATAGCAATCACTTTCAATATTCTGTAAAGGTACCCAGGAGACAAGTAGAGATGTTTGGTAGTGAACAGTAAAACATAATCAGTCTTCAGGAAGACAGTAAAAATTATTGATCTGTGACATCTCACATGTTCAAGTCAATTAAATATGATTAACTACCTGGGCTGATGTGTATGTTGCTCTTTTGGTATACATACAGGGAAAAGGGACTACGGATATTTACTCACTCTCCTCCTCCATATTCATATGCAGATGTGTCCTGGAGTGTAAACATATGTTCAGAAACTTGTTTGGGGATAGGGAATGAATTGCTGAAAACCCAGGAAATGATAGAAGCTTTGCAAGTTTCCTGTTGCCTAAAAATCTGCTAAACTTTTACCAAGAAAAAAAAAATAAAAAAAAAATCAAGAACTTGGAGAATATATTTTATATTCTTTTTCTGATGTTACAAAGAGCATCATGCCAAACTGGCAACAGAGGGAAGCAAAGGTTTTGCCTACCTGAGCAGGTGGTGGTGGCTGTTGCACAAAGCCTTGGGGTGGCGGTGGTGGCTGCAGCACTTGCTGAGACACTGGTGGACCTGAACCTGTAAAGCCTCCTGGGGGAAGCTGTTGAGTTGGGGAAGCCATAATGTAACCTGTCTGCTGCGCAGGCTGCTGTAAGATAGGTGACGGGTAGACAGGGCCAGAAGGTGATTCAGGGTTGTCTCCTGATGATTGACGACTCAAGCTCATCTGGTTAAACTGTGTTGTCATGTCATCTCTCTGCAGGGCAAAAGCCAGTAGAAAATGGTGTAGACATGATATCTGTGGTAGACACTTATGCAAATTAGCAAAACAAAATAGATTCAAACAGAGCATGAAGGGAAAACGAATTGCTCAGCTCAAGTAAGTGCCAAACTTTGCATGAATATCTACAAAAAATGAAGGCAATTAAAATGAAAATGACTATAAATGCTTTGACAAAGACTTCTGGGCTGCAAGGTGATTAGCACAAAAGCCAATTATTTTGGCTTTTACCCTTCCTGCTCCCTTTTTTTCCCCCTAAATGACAGTGAACTTTACAGCATTCAGAAGACGACATTTTCTGTATAAAGGGCACAAGAATAACTTTATGATGAATACCTCTTCCCCACAGAATTCCTCAGCCAAAGACATGCTCGTAATTTCACCTGTGTTTCAAAATGATCCCAAGAGGAATTCAGTAGGATTCAGGTGCAGACCTTTTCCTTTTTGGACTGTTTTGAAAAAATCCAAGGTTGCAAACGCAGAGAAGGTAAAAAAAAAGCTAAGTCTTCAGTTACTATTTCAAGACTTTTTATTCAGCGTTGAAAAGAAACAAGTATTTTATTTGACTGGAGAGGGGGAAAAATCTATGGTAGGATGAACATACCAATTTAAGTCAATGGACCTAAGTCTCATTACATGCTGGTAATGACACAAGGATTCTAGACAGCATATGTTCAGTCTTGCAAAAATATCCATACAAAATCAACTCTCAAGTTTATTTTATGAAGGTCAAAGACTTACAAATGTGGCTCTATGCATCTTCATTTGTGCCCATACTACAAGACTTAAATATCCAACATTAAAATGTATTCTATATAGTAATAAATCCATCATAAAACTAGTGTGTGCTAATATGCAGACTATGGTCCCTTCTTTATTTCCTCCTCAGGAACAGGGAATTAGCAATACAAATATTATTTTTACTTAAAACGCCCAATCTATTTTTAAACGGAGCCTCTTTGATTGTGTTGACATCCTTATGGTGTTTCACTCTCCAAAACCATTCCACACAATATACTTATGACGGAAAACTTCAAAATAGAAAAAAGGGTCTCTGCGGAGAGTACTGCAACAAGCACTTGCTACACAGAGACTCACCCTTCCAGTCTGCAAGCAGATAACGTGCAAACATTTTAAACGCTCTTAGCCAGAACTTCAGGTGACAAAAGAAAGGATCGCTATTAAATTTAGCGTCACCTTACATTCATGTTCAGGCACATAAGTTGTCTGTTTGAAGTTGTTTCTTTAAAAACTTAGTACACTGACTACCTGGATGGCAAATGATTGCAAACAAATTCAATGAGAAACTTTACTGCACCTGGAATGCCTCTGGATTTGCACAACAGAGACCAAGAGCTTCAAAACTCTACAATTTAACACACTGTATGTACAATGTAATGGATATTAAGGACACTAATTCAGCATTTATGAAAACAATTTCAGAAAGAAGGTGAAATTTCTCTATTAAGTTAGCTGCTAAAACTATCGGCCGAGGTATTACTACCACTTAGAACAAACTGAGATGCCTGCAGGATGCCTGCAGTTTTCACGGGAACTAGCACTGAGATATCCAACTTCCATTCAGCAGTGGTCTTTTTTTTCTTGTCTTTTACTGTTCATCTACCAGGAATTAATAATGCTATTCCAGCTGCAGGGATCTGTTCGGCTTTGTTTCCATCTTATATTATAACTAGGTGACAACTCTACCTTGGAAAAAATCAGCCTTAAACAATATTACCAGCATGAGAGAGAATAACAGAAAAGAAAAACAAAACAAAAACTTGTAGCACCTCTTAAAATATCAGCTTAATTTTACAACCATGTAAACTTAGTCTTATAAGCACCAAGCCAGATTCAGACTCCAAAAGTGTACTCTATTTATTTTTATTATATGTGAGCCATTAGTGCTTTGTCATGATACATGATAGTATCACACCTTTTGCAGCTGGCTCACCAATACCCTATTTTCCAAGTGCTCTGGTATGATCAGGGAATAAATCTAGGCAGCAGTTTTAGTATACTGATGTCCTAGAGGTCTCTTCTCCTGTCTTTGTGGACATAAAATATTCAAATCTCAAATACTCAAGTTAGCAATTTAAGCTCCCTTGACAAAGTGGTGAAAGACAGGCTCCTAACACAGGCACAACAGAATATTTTCTGGAGGTTCCACTAACCAGGTAGAGAACCCTTCTCCTAACTTCATTGCCCAGGCTGGATAACGAGAATCAGTGGGTACACTCTTACAAAATGCTTGTCAGTATCAAAAGTGTTAAGGCTAAAAGGGATTGAGATGGGGGTCTCATTTTGGGAAGCCCCTTGCAGTATCAAGCCCTCGAGGCTCTCAAGCACACTCATGCACACACACACACACAACTTCAAGTAAAGGAAAATACAAAGTCTTTAGTACCACAGAAAACTGCTGCGTTGGAGAGATTGGCAGGAGATGCTGGGGAGGATAAGAAACTGCTGGATATTGGACTGACTGAGAAGATGGCTGCATTGCCTGAACAGGCTGCAAAATAAACACAGCAAAAGACAATAAATACAACCCACTTAGAGAACGGCAACAACAAACTCTGTTACTGATTACAAAGGTCTTTCTCAAACATAGCTCTGAAAATGCAGGTGACTAATCACCAGTACAGTACAAGAGGTCAGGTACTGGGATTTTAGTCCTCGATTTAGCTTTTCACAAACAATTCTTTATTACGAATTTCTGCTTATTTTCTTATATTTGATGGCTGTTAGAGTAAATAAAGCCACAGCTACACTCTCTTATTACTGATGTGAAGCAAAGCCAAAATTATGATTCTACATTTAATTTACTGAGATAAAATAGAAGAGCAACACAGTGTAAGTATACACGTGGATTTTGCCGATAATGACTGATTTAACTCTGAGTGTCCTATAGGCAAAGGAATACTGATTGGAAAGCTGCTTTGGCAGAACACAGTAGCTAGAAAGAGAAAAAACAGGTTGTGAATTAACAAGAGGGAGGTCTGTCAGCTCAAATCACATTTTATCTAAGTAAAAGAACAATTTTCTACAGCATTATTGCCTTGGAATAGCTTTACTATTCCTTTTATTTTAATCTATCATTTAACTTGAATCTTACACAGGTTTGCTACCACCTCCTTCTAAAACCGCTGAGACCAAATCAAGACAAAAACCACAAGCATTAGTCCAAACCCAGTAAAATCGGAGCACTTCACTGAATTTAAACATTGTCTCACAGGATAAGCTGGGATGAAACTGTGCCAAATTATAACACAAAAAGCCCTGTAGGTTTTGGTTGCTCTGGGAGCAAGTAGAATATAGGATTCTTGCTGGAATAGTTCCCTCTTGCAGTTCATGCTGAGGGAGTAGGCACACAATCCACAAAATTAAGTTTGAATCAGACTGAAAGGCTGCTGCCCATGCTTGGCTATGGCTGGCCATGTGCCACAGCCATCCAGGGGCCAAGGAGTTGAAGCACAATGGCACTGTGCCTAAACTATGCTGCTGTTCCCCACTACTGCTGTAGCTCCAGAGTTCCAGCTAGGAGTGGGTTTGTAGCCAGAGAATGGTGCACAGACAGAAGATAGTGGGTCTTCCTGTTGGGGCAGGGGTGCTTGGAGAAAAGGCTACCTACAGCCTAGCCCTGATATAACTTCAAAAGGAAGAGTTTGTAGGGCCCCAAGTTGTTCCTGAATTTTTTAACTCAACCCTACTGCTGCTGAAAGGGACAGGGAAAAGTTTGTGGCAGTTCACATCACATCAGGAGAAATCTGTAGAAGTGTGAATGGCCAGAGCCGCCAAGCATGCACAGAGCTCTCAAGGATCCTTAAAGATCCACAAAATGGTAAACTTTGAAAAGTTGCTGTTCAAATTCTCCTCCTTCCCCTCTCACGCTATCACTAATGGATTCTAGTTCTGCCCTCAGCTTGACAGACATTGCAGCTAAGAAACAGTGGTCAATACCCTACTTCAGGCATGGTGGTGATGAAAATCTTCATGCCTGTTTGGTCTGTGTAAATATTCTTGTAACCGCTACCTATGTTGCATGCCACAACTCTCTTATCGAGATAGCAGAAATGAATAATGAGAATAGTACTGTAAAATTTTACGCAGTACTGCTAATGGTCTACTAGCATTAGGGAGCAAATTTACCAAGAGTTTTACTATTAATATAGTATAAACCTACACACCAGTAAAAATAGAGAAAATGGGGAGAGTAATTAAACATTACAAAGGAGAAACCATTAATACACACTTTTATTTTCCAAGCCATGGAAAGTTGTCCGGCAAAGAGTCAATATAGATCTGAGCTCCCATAACTTCACTCAATTTCACAATTTGTACAGAACTACAGATTGAACTAGTCTGAAATTGAATGCTTCAACTTTCACGTACATGGCAATTTTTCCAAAATAAATTTAAAGACTATGTAGACATATTCCAACTAGCTTAATGGTCCTTTTCAAAATGAAACCATCCTTTAGATGGAATTTTTAAAGGAATTCTCCTACTCCAGCTGTTTCATCCATGTCGAATACATATATCATGGGCCCCATTTATCTCAAAAGAAAAGTTATTTTTTCTAGCTGCATCCTTCCCTACCCTAATCTTTCTGTCATTCTTCATATCCTTGAGAGCTTCACTTCTTTTTCCAATGGCCTCCACACCTACCTGTGTGACAAGGTGACTTGCCATTTGCTGCTGTGGCTGTTGAACCTGCTGAGGCTGCTGGGATGAAGGCTGCTGCTGAGACTGTCCCACCATCTGGCTTCTCATTGTCTGCTGGCTGCTGGGAGGATTGTATATTGCAGGCGTCCCATCAGGATTTACAAATGGTTGACCTGAAACAAAACAACACCAAAAAGTGCTGAACACTTTTTAAAATGTTCTATTTTCTGTGTGAAAGTCCAGAAGCTTGTCTAAGTGATTACTAACTGACCTACTACAACAGTAAAGTTCTAGTTACTCTTAATGCCTCATTACAGTATTGGCCATCTTTTTATTTTTATTTTTTTTCAGGCAAGGATAACAGATAACAGATTTTTGTTCAGATAACAGATTTTTGTTTTGGCAGTACTAATTTCTAAAGAGTGAGTAAAAGGTTGCCATGACTATAAGATGATTCAGGTGCTATGATTACTTGAAGTCATTCAATGATGAATCAGTTAATATTAAAACTGAACTCTGGAACAAACACTGGAGCCAGAGGATATTCATGTACATTTTATTGCTGCACAACAGTAGCTAAATGTATACAGCTACTCTTGACACACTGTACTTCATATACATAGAAGTAAAAAAAAAGACGTTGTTACTAATTTATTTACACACTGTTATAGCACTGACAACACTGTAACAGTGCTATTCTCTTGAGAGTGGTATCCTAAGTAATTACGGGAGACAGCCCTGGAAGTTATCAGGGAAGAAATACTTAAGATGTCTGTGAAAATCTTTTTACATACATTTCCACTAAGGGCAGAAGTTGGTACATACATACGTATAAGTTGCTGAACTCTGCTTCAGATATTTTAGCTGGGGAAAGCAATCCTGCAAAATTAATATCTATAAAAAAAAATTATCAAAGTCATTGCCTTACAGAGGAAAAACATTTCTTTTTGGTTTTCCTCTGTAGGCAACATGTATTTGTGACCTTAGTTTGTCTTCACTTTATAGAAGTGAAGACAAATATATAAATTATAAATTCATAAATCAAAGGAATTATATGTTTACATTAGAAATGATAAATTTAAACCACAAAGCGATTACAATGTAGCTACCTGAAGCAGGAATATTTCAGATAAAATGGGAGGTCTGGAGGAATCTGGTGACTCAGTAATAGTGAAATGACAAACTTCTGGTTTTTATACCACCTCTGGTAGAATTAGTGCCTCTGCCTATTCTGTCTATTCATCAGCCTGTCTTTCGGTTCCTTCCTCTTACTGTGGTCAGAACCATATGAGAAGAACCAGCTAAAGAAACCTTGCCTTCTCTCTCCACATTTGCTGGTTTAAGTCACGCTCACAGTGAGAAAGGTAACGATCAAAGCAAGTAGAAGGTAAGCAGAGGTCAGTTTTGTGCATTAGATGGTTTCTTGCTTGTTGCTATGAAGACCCTGGGTGAAAACAGCATGGAGAGAAATGTCCTGTCCTGTTTTCCTCCCTCTCAGCTTGGAAGTCTCAGGTGGCAGAAGTACTTTAGGAGACTGGGGAAGGCTGCAATGATACTTACGAATAGCATAGATACCTGAAAGGAGGCTGTGGCGAGGTGGGGGTTGGTTTATTCTCCCACGTGCCTGGTGACAGGATGAGGGGGAATGGGCTAACGTTGCGCCAGGGGAGGTTTAGGTTGGATATTAGGAAGAACTTCCTTACTGAAAGGGCTGTTAGGCATTGGAATAGCTGCCCAGGGAAGTGGTTGAGTCACCATCCCTGGAGGTCTTTAAAAGACATTTAGATGTAGAGTTTAGTGGTATGGTTTAGTGGAGGACTTGTTAGTGTTAGGTCAGAGGTTGGACTAGATAATCTTGGAGGTCTCTTCCAACCTAGACGATTCTGTGATTCTGCAACAACACATATTTACTTCCAATTGGTGTCTTCTCATGGGTTTGGGATATTCAAGTCCCACAAAACGAGATAGTGGAAGTTTAGTTAAAGGTTATCTTCTCCTTAAGAATCAGCTGTGACCCTGCTGGTCACATGGTGCAAAGCTGCAAAGAATAAATACCTGTAACCAAAATGCCACAGACTGCTGTCTAAAGGGAAAAACACTGTGGCAGAGGCTCACGGAGAAAATGAGTCCAAAAAGCACTAAGTGGCCTGCTGGAAGCCAGACTAGGTTTGCAGGGTAACAGGCTCCTGAAGCCTGTGCCAGATGCTGAAGGGAAACCATAAAGAACGTTTCACGTGGATCAGCAAATGATGACAGGACTATAAGAGAAAAAGTCCAGCAATGCTTTCACAGATGAGAAAAAGACCTTTTAAAAAGAATTTTTGTAACAGAAAATGAAGAGGAGAGATCAGATGGTAACAGGGAAGACATATTTAAGTTATGAACTGTGGCCCTGATAGGACAAAGATTGTTATGTCAATTTGAAGGAGTAAGAATGAAACATAAATGCTCTTAGACTGTCAAAGAGGTCAAGTCAGAGAACATGTCAAGGGGAATCCTTTAAAGAGTAAAACAGACTGGTGAGGCAGGTGAAATGCAAAGTATAAGAACATAGCTGCATTAATGGTCTCTTTCCAAAGCAAGCCAGAACCTTCTCTATCTTGGGAAGAAGAGGGCTAAACTCAAGGAGAGGAGTCGAAGGAAACTGGATATGGAAAAGAAAGCATGGTTGCTAACACCTGACAAGGAGCTGAGCAGTATAATGAGAGAAGGGAGTCTGACAGCATTTCTGGGTGCCATTAGGGGCTTGCACAGTCGGTGTCTATGTAGTGTGAAAGGAAGCAAAGATCTTTAAAGGACACAATGTTAGGATCAAAAGAGAAGATAGGAAGTAACCACTCTCCAAGAGGAGAATAAAGAACTAAAGAATAATATTACATAAAGAAAGAAAATCTGTTCATTACAGGAAACAAAGCTCTTTTTTTCCCTTTTCTTTAAACTGTCTTCTCTTCATCTATGTTTCTGACAGCATCCATCACTTTGATAGTCGAGCACAGCATCCAGCAATCTCTACGTCTCCTCCCTACAGAGCTTCTTTTGTAATGTTACTGTAATAAGATGCAAAGATTTTGAGCCCAAGGAGTGGCAAATTTGCAGCATGTATTTTGCTGCATTTTAAAAACACAGTAGACACTACATTATAGACTGACTTCCAGCACATGTAACAGCATGAAAGCTATACATTGAAGTTGAGAATTTCAGTCCTTAGATGGATTTGTTCCCTCCATTTTCTTCAGTATGCATATATTTACAAATTAACTACAGAAACAAAAGTTACGGTTTGGAAAAAAAAAGACACAAAACACAACAACACACTACTATGTGTGCACAAAACCCACTTACTCTCTGAATATTAAACGTACAACACACGTGGAGCTCTTGGTTATGCCTCTGCAGACAATGAGGCAAACTAAGAGGAAAGACCGGGTACTCTGGTCTAGTGACAGTACTGATGGGTATTATGCAACACCAGATGCTTCTATCTGTCTACGCCTAAGGAAAGCTTGGTTTAATAGTTTTTTGAGAGCGTGTTTTTCTTAAATACTGCAACTTTCAGTTTTTCTTGACTCCACTCTAACTAAAAGAATATTTTTAGTAGTGGACTCACAGATCAGCTTTACACATTTGCATTAAGATCTCATAACAGAGAGGTGTAATATATATAAAATACTGGTTTTAAGTAATAATCCTCAAATAAAAAGCTCCTGAATGCTCTATTAAAGACTTTGAAAAAAAATATTTTGGAGTTGAAATCTCAATTCCCAGCATAATGGAAAATTCAGTGCACTGTATGCTTTGTTATTTTAAACCCAGCATAACTCAGCTAAGGATGACAGCACAGCTAGTCATGGTCACTGAAATAGTGCAAAAACACCGAAGAAGCATCACAGTCTCAACCTCTGTGAACCTTTTTAAGGTTCATCTGGACCAAGAAGGTAACAAATTGCCTTAAACTTTCAACAAGCACTCAGGTTCAAGCTGAGTGGTTTCTAAAGTGCTTAGACGACAGTGAGCATCTTGCTTATGCTCTGCAGTTCTGCTAACTACCAGACCAATGCAGAACTGAGGAGAATACAACTTTCTCTTATCACAAAACTTCCAGTTTAAATACAATTGCTAATCACATAGCTTACATAAGAAAATCAACTCCAAAGTGCTAATTCAAAAGCAGCATCTAAGCCTTTTGAAATTCTTCTACTGCTAAATGCAATTTCTAAAACTTTGAGCATCAGACTTCATTCAGTTGCACCATATCTCAGCATGTTCGATATGGAAGAGCATCAACCTCTACTACAGTTAATGGGATCTCAGAGAATTCATAGCCAAGGAGCGCCAGGACTTTACAAGATGAAAATCCTGCCTGGGTCTGCATGAGTATTATGTTTCTATCACTTCTGACCAGAAAATCTCTCTAGAAACACGGAATTTGCTGAGTCCCTAGATGCCATCAGAACCACTGAAGGCCAGTACAAGGCAGGAGAGCATTGGACTGACCTGTGTGTGGGTTGAGCAGGATACTGCCAGGCGGTATCCCTGCAGCTTCAAGTGGAAGAATGATATAGCTGGTGTTGTTGGGTGCCACCTGGCCACTCATCCCATTCTCAGGGTAGGACATGGTGCCTGAAGAGCTGGCCGTCACCCCGGGGACAAGAGGTGCACTTTGGAGAGGCTGATGTGTTCGTGACAGGGATCCTGAGGAGCCAGCGCTGCTGGAAGACTCTGAGCCTAACAGAGAGACACAACCACAGTTATGAGGGACCCAAGTCTCCATCAGACACATCGCATACACAGGTGTAAGGCTTCACATATTGCAAAGGCAAGCACTAGTCTATGCCCAGCTGGTAGAAGTGGAGTTTTCCCTCGCCACTGAGCTCAGTATTCAGATGAACTTAATTCAAAAGATCCCTTTTTCCTCCAGCAAAGCCTGTTCCTCCGTATCTAGTAAACAGTTTTATCAAGCAGAACACAGACTGCTCAGTATGTATTTAGAATGCAAAGGCACTGGTTCATAAAGTATAAAAGCTAAACACAGGGACAGAAATTAAAAATGTTTTCTGCAAGGAAAAAAAACAGCAACTGCTTTCTCAGTCAGAAAACATGGTAGCTGTGCTACATGTGGCATTAACTCACAGCTACCTAACATTTCTGCAACTTTGATTTTTCAGCACCTAGATTATTTAAGCTGATCGATGAAGCTAAATCAAATGTGCTAAAACATATCTGTGCCTGGGAGGATAGGGAGCTGCATTCTTTTAAAACAATGTAATTTCCAAATTTCAGAGATTTTACTTGATCAGATTGCAATTTCTGTCCTGTAAAAATGATAAGAATCTCTGAGAACATAAGGCTCAGATGAATAGCTCCTTCAGATGAATAGCAGGATGTTAAGGCAAATACATAGGAGGTGTGAAAGTAAATGTCTTATACAGATGCTTCTTTCCAGATGGAAAAAAAAATGCAACTTTTTTGTATTTTACTTCTGTGCAACTTAAATTTTTTATAACCTTCTTAGGGTCTTCCTGCAGGTATAAACTAAAAGGAAAGACAGAATTCAGACTTCAGTTTCATCAAACTTCTTACTTCAAGGCCAAAATACAGCATTCATAATGGGGATGCTACAGAAGGACCCAGCAGTCAACTACTTGGATTCAGTTCTCAATCAAATCCATATTGGAATTCATTTCTTTCCTCATAATTAGAACAAAACAGGTTTCCCCTGAAGAAATCACACCGGCATCCCGTTATCTAAAACATACAGTGTCTTTCCACAGATCATTATTGACTGTTGTTTAAAAGCTAATGTACATTTCAAACTTCACCTCTGTATTGCAGCTATGACAGAGATAATCCTCTTTATGAGCTGTGCACTTCTTGCCATTGGTAGGACACTAAATCTGTTTCTCCAATATCTAATCAAGAAACTCATAGTGATTTCAGATTTTTTTTTATTTCTACAAATACGATTTTTTCAAAAAACATCTTTACAGAAGAAGTTGGTTTAATGTTTTAGTTAATTTTTGCTCTCTGTGTAGACTGAGGCTGGAAACGGAGAGATTATTCCTCCGGGGACAGTCCTATTTATTGGATGATTAAAGATTTCAGCATTTGTACTAATTGCAGAGATACTCTTGGAGGTCATCCCCTCAGCAAGCTACAAGTGATATTTGGCATCTTTCTCCCAGATGTAAATGCAGTTGCTGGAATTTTATTTCCCTCCTATGGCACTTACCAGGTCCTTTCCTGGACCCCTCTGGCAATTCTACATTCATTTCACGTTGCTGGAGTTTTTGCTTTACTTTCTCCTTTTCTCTGTCATCTATTGAATTCCATTGGCTACAAAGCCACCTGGAAATTCAGGATGAGATTCCATAGCCCCCATCACTACCACATCCCTGTTATTATTTCTACACCTAGAAGTAGTATCAAACCTAAGTTGAGATTCTTCTCTCCCCATTTTGTGCTATTTGAAGAAATGCTGTTAGGTTAAAAAAAAAAATAAAATAAAAAATAAAAACATGAAGCTCTGACATCCAATTTTTTCCCTTCCTTTCAGCTGGTTTTATGGCAGAATCACAGATTGATCTTTACCAGCTTCTGAATGTTAAAAGCCAAAGGACTGTAATGAATTCAGATGTACTCATCAAATGGCAGCCAGGAACAGTAGAACAATCTCTGGAGCTATCACCACACGTTGCCTAAGATGATAGCTTTGAAATGTCTGCCTTAAAAGATCAGAAATCTGCTCTATCATGTAGCAGTAGATCAAGTTGGCAATTTTGAAAGAATGAAAACAAGGCACAAAATTATTTTAGCAATTACCTGAATATTTTTTAAAAATCCCAGATCTTATTACTTCATCACTCTTGCCACCATTTATCCAGTATTACTACAATTTACGTTAAATTTTCCCAACACTACAACTTACTTCTTATCATTTTAAGTCTAGACATATTAAGCCAAATAAATTCCAACATTAATGTTTGGAAATTACCACCGATTAATCTTGTCTTTGTAGCTCTGATTAGCTGTTTTCACAGTTTCTAAACTTGGAATAAGAAATCACCACTTAATGCATTCAGTAGTGTAGCAAATGAAAATGTCAACTATCTAACTTTATTCAGATTCACATTACGAAAGGTCTTACTAAATACTTCTGCAAGAAGTTTCGAGTAATTGAGATTTTTGCCCCCGTTACACAACCCAACCTCTTTTTCCAGTATGCAATGATGGCTACTTCTATTTCTTACTGCTTCACAGCTGACAATCACCTTCATATTCTCATCATTTCCAATTAATATAAATATATTTAAGTGTTCTGACAGATATAGCAGTTCAAAGAGCAGTGAAAGAGAATGAGATAGAAAAATCACCACAAAGTCTTAATAGCTTAATTTTTAGGGGGAAAGAAAGAAGGTTGCATTCATTTTCCAGTATTCAAGCTCTAGTGAGCAATGTGACATGGCTTGCTCTATTTTCTTTTGGTTAGTATTCAGTATCTGATGAATTTCAGCCTCTTTGCTCAGCCCATCTTGTGAGTCCATGATAAGTTTTTCCTTTCTTATCAACTGGACACAAGTTGTACCCAATATTTGCTCCAGTTGGTCAATTTTTCAGGAGCAGTACAGTGCTGTTTAGAAATATTTGTTTGCTACTTTCATAAGTCACTTGCATTTCTGTATATTATAATATATTTAGGGGGTTTTCCTTTTTTTTTTTTTTAAATGATAATCATACGTGCTCACATGAACACAATTTTCTGCAAGCTGTGCTTCTAAAATTAAGATTGATGTTTTAACACAGTCAGTTGGTGGGAAGTGTATGACTGAAACAGTTGGCTCAAGATTTATTGCCCACACAGCAGCACTCCTACAACTTCTCTTGGAGTTATGAGATCTATCAGGCTAATACCTGATTAAAGGAAATCATAAGGAAGCGGAAATAAATTTCCCAAAACCCATATACAAAGTTATAATTTATAGGATATCTCATTAAAAAAAAAAGTTAATGTAATGAAACGCCTGCAGTATAATCGCCTTCGCCTGACAGGAGTAGCAACGAACACCTAACAGGAGAGATTAGACTGGGGCTCCAATTACTTGGAGTCACTCCAAGGAAGTTAATGATTCCTACAGATATCTATCAACACAGCTGATATCCGAAGACAGCCAGCTTTTCATAAAGGGGGGTAAAGAAATATACTCCAACAGATGTGCATTCCACTTAATGGAAAATAATGCATTAAGAGAAGCTAAATAATGCAGTATTGAAAGTAAAGATTGCAGTATGTCTTCCAATAATTAAGTAGATATAAAGATGCACACATTTCTTTTGAACACATCTTGTCTTCCCTCCTAATAATGTGCATTAAAAGCTATTGTAATGTGCCAGAAAACAGCATGGTGGTTTATGAGCTAGATTTTCCCTTCATGGGTGTGGTTAGAGACTGCAGAGATATATCTTTGTTAGCCATAGGGACGTCTATTTCACTTGCACCTACACACATTTAGTCAACCCTGGGAAGTCCACTACTCCTATGGGAAATCTAAACTAACCAAGGTTTTGTAGGATGTCCCTACACTGTAGGAACACGATTCAGTAGTGATTTGTTAAGTTATTAAGTCCCCATTTCAGCACTGAATTGTGACTTAAATAAAACATCTATGTATCTACTAAGCTGCAAAATAATGAAGTAGAAAACTTTATTTCAAATATAAGAACTGTGCTTTTAAGTGGAACAGTGCCTTCTAAACAATCAACAGGTGCATGAAAATAGTACTCAGAACCAGTATAATAGCCACACAATGGATTTCAAACAGACCCTTTTGTGAAGTCTGCAAGAATGAAGTAGCATAATTCCTTTGTTAAACACTTTTATTACCATACAGCTGAATGCAATTAAAATATAAGACTAATAGACACTGCTACACTCTACTGTGGAGAACAGCATGTTCTCTGATCTGTCTTTGCCTAAGAGGAGGCAAACATCCTTCTGTGCTCAGTTCCTCTATTTCTGCTATGTAAAATCAATTACTGATTTGTCAAAGTTAAGGTTAAGGGCAGAACACTTAATTCTGGTGACAATATTAGAAATGATCTGGAAAGACTACACTGCTAATATTGCATCGCAATATATATTCTCAAAGGCTGCTGTTAGCCATCAATGAAAATCCCTTAAAGTCCATGCTCGAGAAACATAATTGACAGTGTTTCTGGATGACTGTCATTGATGTAGAATAACTTTCACATTCAAAATTGTCATTTTCCATCATTTGGCCAATGAAGAACATTCTGAGCCACTGCAGACTTCAGACAGATTTCATGTTTACTATGCTTAAGACAGAAAAGCTTTAAATCCATTACTATGAATCATAAAGCACTTCAAAGAATATACCAGTACTTTCTGTAGATGAAAACTAGGACAGAATTAGCATCTATTTGGCTCTGCCTTACCACAGCAGCGTGCCTTCTGTTTGTAATGATACCTGGGAAATTCCATTTCAATCACTATTGTAAATAAACAAAACCCCCAAACCATGATAAAGCTTTAACTGTGTAATTGTGGACCACTGTTGCCTATCACTGTTGCATATGTCCAGTGTTGCCTATGACTGGATTACAGAGTAATGAAGATCTAATACAGAAACATGCAAAATGAAATGTTGCTTAGTACCTCAAGTACCTCTTGCAAAACATACGCAAATAGCACATGGAGGCTCTGACAGCTGTATGAATGCACTAAGCATCTTTTTTTTCTTTTTAAGTGAAGAGAGAACACTAACAAGACATATTTCCATTATTTTTTGAAAAGTCTTTTGCTTCTGTTTTAATGTCATTTAAAAACATTTCAGAGAGAAGGACAGAAATAGCAGTTCAGATATTATTTCCTCTGACTTTCCACAGGCTGACTGACAGTTTCACTTTGTGTCCTGGCTTCGAAGATGCGTCTTTGTTTTGACATCCAGCCTTGCTCTCCCCCAGGCCCTTTTATTTAATTTCTTTTTTACTCTTTCTATGCCTCATCTAGCTTTCACAGTGATCTTTGCTTTAAAAAAGTCAAACTACTTACAATATGTAATTTCTCTGCAAAGAACATGGAATTTTAATATCATTTATGTTTTAAAAATTTATTGTAAGAGCTTTCATTTGAAAGCAATTTTGGGTTTGGTGCCTATAGAGTGCAGATGCATTTACAATTATTGGAATGTTTCAGAGATGTCTCCTTTAATATATCTTCCTAAGTGCACCCTTTAATATGTTTGTTTTTAACACTAAAATGGTTATTTAAAAGTATTAGTCTTTTGCAACTAGATGTCTCAACAATTCAAACTGGATTTCCCTGACACTGTGGTAAATGCTCTGAACTTCTGCAATACTATGCTTCAGAGAAGTACTTTTAACTGTTCTCTGCTGAAGGTGAACTACATGAAAAAGCATACTAGCAACCTCTGCCTCCTCCCTAATTCATGCATAACAAATTAAATTCTGATGCAACGAAAGTTTCATGGGAGGCAAAGAAACCTGGAAGTATAAACATGGTCTACTGCATACTTCAGACTACACTGTGTAGCCTATTCATCCTTTATATGACTAAAAACAAAAACACAGGAGCACATTTTCAAAGCTACGTACACAGTGGTTGTGCTATGTTACATATGCTTATGCTCAGAAACAATCTGGAGGTGTAAAACAAAACAAAACAAAACTATACTGTACCATATTCAAAGACAAATTCATGTCTTAATTCCACAGAATTACACATATACAGAAGTGGAGTAAAACTGAAGGAGAATTTTAAGATTAAAAAAAAAAAAAAACAAACATTGTCTAAGGTCTCAAAAAGAAAGGTAAAATAAAAGCATTAAGAAACGAGCAGGCTATTCTGAAAGCTCCCACCATCTTTATGAGCAGCAGGTTTTGAAAGAGAAGGTTCCTGACTAGTTGGTGACTTTCCATCTGTGAAATGCACCAAAATCCATGACTACGTTTGAGATCTTGAGATCCAGAATGTAGTTACCAAGTCAAAGGTTTGTTTGATTTATTCTGAAAACACCATTCCTGGGCATCCTGAAGCAGAGAAAAGGTATCATACCATTTGGAGAACAGGAGTGAAATCCGACTAATCTAGGTTTGATAAACTGGGTTTAAATTAAGTACCATCCATAAAACACTCTCAAGCTGAAAAAGCACTAAGTGCTAAGTATTGATTACCACTTTCCCTGTACAATATTTATCAAGTGAATCAAATTGATGGAATTATCTGATGGACTCATTATTTATTATGCACTTTTACACTAAAATAAAATAAAATAAAATAAATAAAAATAAAATAAAATAAAATAAAATAAAATAAAATAAAATAAAATAAAATAAAATAAAATAAATAAAAATAAAATAAATAAATAAAAATAAAATAAAATAAAGTGGCTTGATGGCATGGCTTAAAATTACTTAGATCCAGACCCTGTGACTCACTCATATGTTAATGCAGCCATGAAGCTAATGCAAATAAATGCAGAATTCCCACCAGGTTCATAGTCCCCTTAAATACGGCTTTCATTTAATTGGAAACAAATGAGAAAATGGAGAGGCTGCAGGACCTCTATGAATCAAGAGCTTCCACCACAGCACATTGGCTCATCGGCCAACAGATAGGGAGAGGCTGTACAGATGGTCTGCATTTTAGCACTGACAACAAAATTTTCTTGGATTTCTCATTGGATATACAACATTCTTCCCTATTCACAAAGAGTAAGATTAACAAAAAAGTAAAATATGTGCTGTTAATTTGTTCTGTTCAAAAGGACTACTACCTTTTGAGGCTACAGGAATTGCAGATAGTGTTTGAATAGGTTGTGCAAATGCTCTAATCCAGGAAAAGCCTACTTCACCTAGGGTTTGTAGACCTACTATTGCTACTAGAATATATATAGATAGACACACATATCTGGTATCCTCAGTACAGTCACTTATCACCCATGACAAAGTGTATTGTGAACCCAATACAGTACTAGCTACCTGTTTTAGACAGTTTGCCGGTACTTTTGTTACTTGATGAGCTATCTCCTCTTGTCAGGACGGTTATGCCACCAAAACTTGCTGTCTTTGTTATGGCTGGCTTCAAATTTCGATTTGAACTGTCTGAGTCTGTGCTGCTCCATGGCCTCTGGTGATCTGTCCATTTCAATTCATTCTCCGTACTGCTCTGCCGACTGCCAGATGCCTTCCCCGAGTTATCTCTGTTACCCCTGCGGACATCAAAAAAAGATTTATGCACCAAAAAAAAAAAAAAAGACAACAGGTTAGAGCCTATCTCTGGGTACTCTGCAGTGAGCCTACTGAAGAAAAATAAATACTCTGTATTTACAGAAGCATGCCTGGAAGGGGGAATTTGACCCCAATACTCATCCACCTTCAGCAAATTAACACTGTTGTAGCTCCTGTTGTAGTAGTGTAAGCAGCACTTACTGCTTCTTCCCTTTTGCATATATCCCAAGAGCATTTCACTAGACAGGACTGATGAAGCAATATTACATAGGACTGACATAGCACTTCTATTGCCTGTTGATCATCTCCTCCTGCAGAAAATCCCTCACTCCTTCTCTCTTTGCTGTCCATCAACTGTACAGTTTTCCTCAACAAATTCACCTGCCCTCTGGCCTTGTCTTCACATCCACTCTCTTCAATTTTATTGCAGCTTATTGCCACTCACTGCCTCTTCATCTGCTCTGCAAAGTGATCCAATCCCTTTCCCTAAATGTGTCCTTCTAGCTCCTAGCATGACCCCAAACTCTTCAATGCTAATGATCCATTTAGAGATCCCACCAGTTTTGGCACCACATTCCTCCTCTGTATCCCAACGTTAAATTGCAAAAAGCTCTAGGTAGGGACTACTTGTACTTGAACAGCTGTAAAGCAGCCAGTGCACCGTGCATGGCAATGCAGCAAAGGGAGCAGAGAGCAGAAACCAGAGGAGAATTTGACTTACTTATGATGAATAGCTTACATTGTGCTGCTAAAATGACAAAACCAGCATGCCTACTACAGCTTAGAGCACCACAGCCATTATCCCAAGTGAGGCTAATAACACTGACTTTTGGAAAGCTTTGAGAAGACATTTCCCAACCCTCTGTCTTATTTCACACTCTAATATCTTGCAGGCTCAAGGCACTTTCTACAAATCAAAAGGATGAGACTGTATCTATTCTCCGCCTCCCCAGTCGCCTTCTCCTTGCAAACGTGGCTCTTGCTCTCTACTTGGAGAACCTGCCAAGCTGTGCCCTTGAGGACGTGAAGGAGCAGGGTGTCAAAGACCAGATCAGGTTGACGCGTTCCTTGCCTGTGACCAGAGCCTCACACCAATGTGATTGGCAGTATTTACCTGTTGACCTTTGCTATACCCAGACAATGGGAAAGCACAAAGAGAAACAGCACAGAAGCAACAACATTAAAAAAAAAAAGGAAAAAGGAAAAAGATTTTAAAAAGAAACTATCCTGCAGATTTAATTGGAAATAAAAAGAGGTATATTATTTACAAACTCTTTTGCATTCTTCTGCTTAAAACTTAGTATAAAAAAATCTTATATTTATATTCTAGTGAAAAAGCAGGGAGAGAAAATGAATGCTTCTATATCCCAGTTCTCTATTTCTTATTTGCTCCCCAAACCTGAATACATATTAGTTATTAAAAGCCTCTGCGTGGATATTTTCGATGCCTCCTTACTCCTGCATGCCCAGTCCAAGACCCTCAGATCATCAAGGCTAGCCTAAAGCATGGAGAAGTTTTTCTGCCTGTGGCCATGGGACGCAGCTCCAGCTCTTTTCCTCCTTCAGTGGTCTTCTCATCTCTGCAGCTGCTGTGCAGACATACACAGTTGGCAAACACAAGTACACATCAAATAATCCTGCATCCTTGCACCTCATTGTGAAAAATTATGTGATACAAATGATTCAGACTTAAAGTGACAGACTATCACTGCTACATATGCAAACAACAATGTGTAGATGAGCATAGTGATCACTCTACTTCTACCTAGCTATCCCCATGTTTGGTGAAGGACATGCTTCTGAAAGCATTTGTTACTTCTGCCTGTTCTGATTAAGATTTATCATGGTTTATTGGTTGATTGTGGTGAACTCTGGTTGATTTAAAACTGTGGGTGCTCCTGGTGTTGGAAGAGAGTCTGCCTAAGCCCCTCAGAGATACTCAGGTTGGGTCTTCCACTGCTCCAGCATTCTCCATGAAAATTTGGACTGATTCCTTGGATCATGGGATGTCGTTTGGGATATGGGATACACCTGACTGTTCTCCAGGCAGAGGGAACAAGGGTTTGGATGGGAGGGGGCACAAAACTTTTCAAAACACTTCTGCTCTAAATTAAAAACTTCAACGAGTTTTACGTCAGTATATTTTTATTTGAGCTTTTAATAAAACAATGAAAAGAAAAAAAAGTCGGGCTGGGCACTAGTCTGTGAAACATGCCTGAACCAAAGCAGAATGAACTTCCACCAGTCACAGTCACCACCAAATTGTGTCAGTCCAAGCAGCTGACTGAGCTGATGATCAGTAAAGCCAAAGGAAGTTTTGTTGTGACCTCCCCACTCAGAGAGCACAGGATTGGCAGAGTAATAACTTTGATCTCTGTGCTCCCTTCCAGACAGAAAAATGACATACCCAGACCCGTCAAGGTATCCCTTGGTGAGGACACAGGTAGAATCAGAAGTGAGAGTTACTGGGAAACATTAAATATAGTAAGCCATACAAACCTAAACAGCTGTCTTTTCTTATGGGTATCATTGCATATACTACTGTCTTCCAAGAGCCTACTGAAAAATGAAAAGAAAGATTATGGTAGCACATACAGCAATACAAATTTCTCTTATCTGTAAAATTACATTTAGTTTCGAGCATCTTCCCATTTGCCAGATTAAAAGTTAAAGAACCAAGGCTAAAGTTGCCCCCCCACCCCACCCGCACACTGTCAACAGAACATAAGAAATGTCATCCAGGGAGGCTGAAGGCCATTTATTTCCCATTACCAAGCAAGGTAATTCTCAGAAGCCAAGGAACTATATTTCTATCTCCAAAAGAAAATTAATAAAAATATCACCTAATAAGATAAAAATGCAAGCCAGCAAAATACCACATATAATTTTATGTACTTGCTAAGTCCCTTGGAAGTCTCTGCAGCTCAGATAAATGCTCAAGTTCTCTGATGAAAAGAGGCAAAGCACTTAAACCTATTCATACTTTCAACACAGCAAATCAACAAGATTGCTCATATGCAGAGAGCTAAGTATGAGTTTAAGTGTTTAACCTAGCCAAAGGCTGTAAGGCATGCAGCAAGAAAAAGCAGTGTTCTGATGGATGCAGCAGAGGTCTCTCTCCGGATAATAGTGCTGATGGTAACACAAGCCCAAATTTCACCCTGGCCTTTTACTGATCTCCACCTGAGTGTGTATCCTCACACCAGGAAAGCTGGTAATCCAGCTCACAGGTTCAAACGAAGTGAACCACATGCAGACATCAGAACTGGCCATGTTCACCTGCACACAAGTGTGTGACTTGATGCACAACCAAATGGAGGCCTGGCTATGAAATTCGTCATTTATTCCTCAGAGGTTCCCATCTTACACCTCACAGCACAGGAGCTGAGCTTACTGACTTGGGAACATCTTCTTTTGGCTTTTCAGGGTTCCTTTGTTACAATTTAGATTTATTTTAACAAAACATTATCTCCACAGTCATGATAAAGAAGCAGCAGCTGAGGTAATATACTTGGCTC
Organism: Anser cygnoides; assembly: GCF_040182565.1. Classification (NCBI taxonomy): domain Eukaryota; kingdom Metazoa; phylum Chordata; class Aves; order Anseriformes; family Anatidae; genus Anser; species Anser cygnoides. The sequence continues at coordinate 69,953,048 of NC_089874.1, forward strand.
TCAGAACACAAAGTGGTTAGGTGGCTGTGGCCATTCTTTAAGGGACATCCCTCCTTCCACTTTAAGGACTATTCCATCAGAAAGGCTGGTTTCTACCGTTACTGTGGAGTCATTTACCATGGGAACAGCCTTACCCACAAATGACAAAAATAATGATGGACAAAGATAGAAATATTGTAAAAGATATCTTCCCTTCCTCAAGCCAGTGATGATCAGTTTTAACATCTGCACAGGACAGAGTTGGGCTAGCACTGCTCCAGCACTTGCCAGTGAAATCCCAGCATTTTGATTGAAAGCCTTATTTGCCTTAAAGGCACACAGTTTCTACAATCTTCAACACAGTTATGCTTATTTATGGCTGCTACAAAGCTAACACTTAGTATTCTGTACATCTTCATAATTAACACAGTTTCTTCTTCCCTTTGCTGTAAGTGGATTTATTATAATGAACATCCATAAGAACCATCACACAGTAATGGCAAAGTAACATTTGGCTCAGATACTATCATTTCATTATTACACTGCAGGAGTAAAGCAGGTGGAATCTGGGGGACTCCTCAGCCATCACAAGCAACAAGTGAAGTCAGTGCTGCCACTCGGCCCCACAGGAAAGCAGGTTGAACACCAGAAGCAGAAATGTGATGCATAAATACAGTCATCCAGCTGCTGCTAGAGTGGTGTTTAAAGATAAATTAAATTCTGAAGGCATTCCAGAGAGATTAGTCACCTGAAATAAAACATTAGAGGGGCTTTTTCCTACACCACCACAGCAACTACTTTTTAAACTGAAAGGCAAAGTGTTGGAAAAGCAGCACTAATACCTTACTTATCTGTTCAAATACAGTTTTGAAAGGCAAACTCTTCCTTACCCATACCCCCGTGCCCCACACCCCTCTTAAAACAGAAAAACACTTCAGATAATATGGATTATGAATCTGCTCAATGCTCTTTGCATTAAGATAAGCAGCTATGGATACACAAAATAAGAGAGAGCAACAGCTAAGCATTATTCTGTTTTTTAAAAAGCAAGCTATTTTTTTTTACCTGTTTTCCACAAAAAGGTTTTCCTGGGAGCAAACTGACTGAAAAATAAAAAAGGCATTGTATCAGACGTTCTAGATATGCTCTGCTGTTCCAATTCCTTCCTTGATTTTAGAATTTTCTCCCCTGTTCAGGCTTAAGGGGATTTCAATTCATGCACCATTTGCATTTGCAGAAGACAAGAGGGGAAAAAAGGTCAAGAATAAGGTCAGACCAGTAAAATAAATTTCATGCATTACAACACATTGCCAATAAGGGGTCTCAGTTTGGAAACAAACTGAAACTTCTCAGTCCTGGGATCAGAAGAAGGCAGTATGTGCAAAATACTGGCGATTCAAAGGGAAAACACATTTTTCCTACATAATATAAGGTTCCACCAGTCTGCCCTACCACCTAGACATAAGGCTACAGAATAGCACAGAGCTGCAGGTAGGGAGGACAAACAGGAGGAGAGCATGCAAAGTCGACAAAGTTCTTCAAAGAGAGAGAATAGTCTGTAGTACCTAGAAATACTAAGTGATTTCACTTGGAGAGGAAACAGCCATACCCACATTGAGATATAAAATGATGATAATAATATTCACAATAATATTAACATCAATAACAAAATCTATTGTAAAAAGGTTCCCTGATGGAAGACATAGATCCCAAGACAGGTGAAGGGCTCAGAAGAAATAAATGCTATTGGCAAGCGTGTAATTCTTTTGGTGCTACTTATTTTTTTTCTGCAGAGAAATGAAGCTGTGCTCAATTTCCCATGAATAATTCTCCCTCTTTGATTTTTTCGTTTCCCCCCCTATTTCATGTTGTCTACATAAAGTGCCTCATAGCTGTCACATGGATTATATCTCCATGAGGTACAGAAGAAAGGACAGTCAGTACCTGCACAGAATTTAAACAAATGGAAAGCAAAGGGTGGAGGGCACCAGAGATTACGCCCATCCCTTCCACAACAGTGGGACTCAGCTCAAAGAATAATGGAATGGCATCATTAGACATCTCAAATTTTAATTCTATAGGAAACGCATGGATTTGGGATGTTCCTGTTTTGAGACTGGTCAGCTAATTACCTACTCAAAGAGCCCTGGCTAATGCCAGAACCAACACCATACTTGCTCCCAAGGCCTCAGCAAACAGATGGGCAAAGTTTTCCCTTATTATAAACCAGCACCACTGCCAGTGCCATTGTATCAATACACTCAAGGAAAGAATTCAGCCCTGAGAAAGCAGCACATTTTCTTGTTAGCACTGTAATTTGTCCACCCATCACCCGTGTGGGGGATGCTATCTGCAGCAGACAGCTCTGTGGTGTAGGCTTCCCAGGTAAGCTCCTACCACTCGCTCCAGCTGAAGGTGAGGAATTCCAGAGGAAACATCAACACACAGGGCTCTAGGCTACATTGGTGGCAAATGCATCTCTCATTAGCACAAAACCTCAGCACACCAGGGTCAGTCTCCATTGCCAGGGACCAATTTCCAGCTGCTTACAGCAGACCTGGGGTTTCACCCCAAGCTGAGAGGGGAGACAAACTGTTCCACCCGGTATCTTTTTGCACAACTATAACACAGCATCTTCTCCCATTTTGTGTACCTTACTCACAAGGTTTCATCAACAATGTGACTATGCAGACTTCTGCACAAACTACATACGAGCCTACTGAAATTACCCTATGGGCTTGTACAACCTCAGCTGTGGGACTGTGTCTTCTCTTTGAGGTTCATGACGGGCATTTGTGCAGTAACTTCAGTGCAGTCACACACCCAAAGCAGCCGTACAGCTGCTCTTCCAGATCGAGTGAGTAAAAACCTCAGCTTCAACCAGAGTACTGGTCAGCATCCCCACTAAGTTACAGAAGCAAAGGGGCATGTACCTGCCTGCAAAAGTGCTTATGAGTATTTTTTTATTATTATCATTTTATCTTTTAGGTTTTTTAATACATGGGCAGAATTCATATGAGATTTTTACACTTCATCAAGCAAGCGGAGAGGTTTGCTCCCTTTACAGTGTCTTGATGGGAACCACTACAAATTACATTATAGACCTAAGGACAGATCCTGTAATTACTTCATTTGTCTTCCTGGCTGAAGATGCTGGCACAGGGCCACCGACCCTTGGAAAGTATTTTTCAGTACAGGCATGGGGCTAAGAAGACAGGCTTTTTTTGTTTGTTTGTTTGGTTTTTTATTATTATGTTATTCTTAGTGTTAAAAAATCACATGGTTAAGCTGCTCTTGATAGCAATTTAGCTACTACAAGGTCAGGACTGGCTTTCCTGATATACAGCATCAATAAGCCTTCCTAGTGCTTTAAACTGAACATTAAGTACACAGCACAGCTGTTGTCAAAAACATTTTTAACATTTGGTTCTCATACACTGATCAAAGATACTGACAACAAATCTACAAAAGGAAAAAAAAAAGATATGCAAGATTATCTACAAATTCACCTCCTTGGGAACCTCTACATGTCAGATTTCCATTGGGGTTCTTATTACAACTAATTGTCATTTATGAAACTAGTCTTTTACTCTTCAATTTCCCAGAACCTTTTCAAGTCTCAACGTGCATCAGCCTTGCCAGTGCACTAGGTATACTGGGGGTTGCTGTTCTTAATTGCATTAGCCAACAAAGATAACTATTAACATGCAGCAATATCCTGCAGTGGATACCATCAGATAATCATCTGCATGTCAGTTAACAAGATGTGATAGGTCTCAGGCTTCCAACTAATGCTTATTGCCTGATCTGCAACAACAAAGGCAGGCTCTGTACAGCAGTCTTAATACCTATTGGCTTATGGTAGCCAACTCAAGGCATGTCTTTGTTTTGGCTTTATTTTAAAAGCTCTTCTTCCTATTAGAAGGATAGGACAGGGTGTAGCCAGCTTTTCATGCTTTATTCTGTGACTCTTGAATCAGAGAGCAAAAATATCCTCAATGTTTTCTTAAGCAAAGGAATCGTGACAATTTATCTAAAGGATCTGGCTCTTCATAATACACTGCTTAGTCAAAAATAGCCATTACAACTAACAAACAAAAATAAAAAGTGTGATTTATTTCCTTTAATAAGTTCCATGTATACCATGGGCAATTCTAGCATTTGTGTAATTAATAAAGCATCTAAGTTTTTCAGTGAATAAACAATAATTACTAGAGAATGCATTTATGAACAATGGATGGCCCTTATATGATTCTGGCTCATGAAGTTATATATTGCATTAACCTCAAAGAATTAAATTTCTCCTAAGTAATTTGATTGCTAGTCTTTAGAATCAATTTTCTGCATGCTTAAAAGCCAAATGTACTATACCATTTACACACACATTTGAGAGTCTCAGTTAAATCTACAATTTGGATTGATGCATACAGAAAGAACAACATATACTTTTTTATTCTTTTAGATTGTTCAGGGGCGGGGGAGACAATTAGCTTTTCAATGTACTAATAACAACTGAAACAGTTCAGATGAGAAACTTCTTTTCAAGACCCAGATGCTCCAGGTTCTCTGTTCCAGTGTACTTTGTTGTAAAATTCATGAGGTGTTGTAAAGCTAGGTTTCCAATAAAGTAAGTTTTACAAAAGGATGGTTGTAGGCCTTACAATAGAATGACAGAGCTCACACAGTGCTGCTTTGTTGTTAGCAGCCTGAAAAGTTTAGGAGGTACATGTTTTGCAGTTCTTATTTCAGTGAGCTTAAGTGATCAAATGCATTAAATATTTCTTCATCGACCCTTACATTTTGATTTTCATTAATCCTTTATTTACCAATCCTTTCATTAAAATACTTCATTAACATGCTTCTCTCTCAGTCCCTGCCACCTGCTATGACTCTACATGACAGGAGTCATTAAAACCTCCAGCTCTCCTTATCAAAATTTATGATAGCCAACACAGCAGATGGAAAACTTGACAGAGAGTATAATTTAAACTGGCTAATATCAGACTAATCATCATAAGGGCTATCTATCATAATGATGGCATTATTCATGAACGTATTTATTTTGTTAAAACTTCCACTTGGAGATGAAGATATCTGGTGCACTAGAGTGCTGCAAAAATAAAATAATCAAAAGAAGGGCAAGCAAGCTTTCTGTTAACCAACATGTGAGGGCCAGGTTAAAACATTTTTCACAGCACTAGAAACATGCACAGAATTTTTTTCCCCTGTAACTGGGCTGCCTTTTCCTCCTAAATTTTGTTCTAAGTTCTGATTCTTGGGCTGATATGTTGCCCACAGAGTTTGGGACACTTGAGGCATATTTAGAGTAATGCTAGGTGCAAGAAGTTACGGCAGTATTCTTGACCTTCATTGCTGCCCTTTGGAGACTTCTCATGCAAACCTTTTTCATGCATACTCTAATTAGAAGTGAAATATCTGTAAACCATTTTCTGAGGTTCATAAGCAAGGCACTGATAAAGGCTTGACTACAGGAGTGTAAACAGCACACAGATAATAAAAATACTGTATGATTAATCCTTCCCTGTCTCTCTTTCTGTGTCTGTAATTTGCAAGATGACAAGACTTATGTGCTTAGGTACCTACCTCAGAGAAACGTGGGGAAATAACAAATGATCACAAAATGCTTTAAAACTATGAAGTCCTACATGCAGCAAGTGGCTACCTACAATATGAAGCCCCTCTTAAAATTGACCAAAAAATGATATTGTTCACTACTACAACACTTTGCCATCATCCTAGAAACACCTCATCTGTGAGGAGTGCTCCACACAAAAAAAAGTTCAGCTAAGAAACAAATTCCTGTTCATATTATTAGCACAACTTGCTGAAATTCACTGCAACATGGCTCATTCCTCATTCCTGGCTCACTAGCACCTGCAACAGCAGAGAGAGAGAGAGAAAATGAATGGATATAAGAGAGAGAGGGAGAGATATCTACATTGCTGATCTTTAAAAAAGCTCACTCCCAATCCATTTAAGATGCCTACCACAAACCACACTGTCACTTGCTACTTGGAGATGCTAACCCAAAAGATCACACCAACCTCCAGCTGTGGGCAACTACAAGCTCACCACTTGCCTGCCCTCAAAGTTCACAAGTCTAAAGACAAAAACAGCAGCACATTGGGGAATGAGTTTCAGCACACTTCTCCAGCCACTTCAGTTTCCCAGCCTGGCATATCTAGCTGCTGCTCATGATATAAATGACATTTTTTTGGCCACAACTTTCCATGTGGTATTTTTCATGATGTTTTGCCTCATTTGCAGTCTGCTTCAACAACCCCCCCCCTTTTTTTTTTTAAATTTATTTTTGGTTTTGCCCAAGCTCCTTTGTTATAAGCCATAAACAGCAACTTTCATATAGGAGACAGGTTGCAAAAAGAGGATCTTGAACGACTCAGCAACTCTACTGTATATATTGTGACAATATTTACATCAGACCCACATGCTGAAAGCATAATGTGAACTGAAGGACTTCTGCTTTTACTGGGACTGTCACAGTTAAGAAAGAAAAAGCCAGCCTAAAAAAATTCAGCAAACTACTTATAAACAAGCAAAATTACTTATGACAAATGAGACAACACACCTTAAAACTATAGAATGTATTCTGCTACAGCAAAAATAATTTGGATGTATGAAACTCCAAAACCAGAGCAATATAAAAGGATACCTTAAAGAATAGTATTAGTCCTGCAACATATAAACAGTTTTAATTTAAAAGGACACTGCCAAATAAGATTCAGTAAGTTTTAATTGGTTTTGTTCCCACCTTCCTCTAAGTGAAAGAGCTTCCACTGAGATGAGATAAAACAATAAAATGTTAACTTCCCCCACTTCTTTCTTCTCTCCCCTTTTAGGATCCTTTCATTACTGTAGTACAGCAAATTATGTTTTTCTTTTTTCAGAAACATGAGGTAGAGCTCACAGATGTTTCTAATTTAAATGTTTTCGTGTAGCTTTTTTGTGAAAGTTCTCATTTTTTGGTAAGGCAGGAATTACAATGCCATTTCCTTTTTATTTCTTTCACAGTAAAATCATCAACAACATGACTCTTTCTGGTGGCAGAAATAATTGGTCATTAACCAAAAAAAAAGTGCAACTTCACGTTTAACCTCTGTTTTTGCTTTGTTCTTAATGTCCTCAGTCCTACAGCAGTGGTCTAAAGCACATAACCATCGGGAGGCTCTGCAGAATGCTGCTTGAAAAAAAATGATCTAGCTTGAGGCGTATGTGATCCTACTACTTGAAATCGTTGAGAGTGTCCATTTAAATCACTGCTTTTTGGTTGGCAAAAGAGAAGGAAAAAGAAAACCTTGACCACACAAACACAAACATTCAAGGAAACAGGATAAGCACTCCTCGGACAACATGCTGGGCCTCATCTCTTGTCTATCCATCTCTCAGCAACTCTTATCATCATCATCTCCTCCTCCTCCAGAAAGCAAGCTCAGCACTTCTCGCGCTCCTCTAAGAGCCTCTTCTCCAGGTGCCTTTCCCTGTCATCTCCAGCTCCACAGTGCAAATCCAGCTGCAGCGTTCACATCGGAGGGGGAGAATACTGTCTGACTACCAGGAAAGGTATGGCACTAAAGGGGCAATGAAAACAACTACTCACATCTTGTGCAAATATTCTCTCCCTCACTCTCTGATACTCCTCTTCTCTCTCTTCAATTGATTTACTTCGTCTGTCATCTCTAAATGGAAGAATTCTGTTTTGCTGAGCAGAAAAAAAACCAGGAGGGTTATATAAGTTGAGCTGTTAAAAACTGCCATTAAGAAACTATCAGCTGAGAATAATCAATGTTCACTCAAACAAATGAAGCATGAAAACGATAGCTTTCATTCCTACAGTGGTGCACAAAGCACTGTGTGTTGGGCTGGGCACCCGAAGCTTTCCAGGTAGATGCTGCCCGCAGAGTCAAGGGGCTGAAAGGAGGCTTTCTGCCCGACACCTGCGAACCTGTAGTCCTAAATTCAGGTGTTCTCACCCCAAGCCTAAGTGCCATTGCTTTTGACTGCTACCATTTCTCAGCTCTTCTAGTGGCATGAGGAGCAGGGGGGCAGGCAGCGCTGTGCTACCTATGAAATCAAGGAAGAAAAGGCAGAAACCAGGCAATAAGAACTAAGCTACAAGCCCTAAAAGAAACCTACCAAGAGCTGTCTTGACAAGGAGAAGTCCCAAATATTTGGCATAAGACTTTTAACCATTTCCACACCATAAGGAACATTTAACTTCAGTTTTACTGGGAAAATTGTGGCCCCTTTAGCCCCTAAATAAACCACAGTGCAGGAAATGGCTGTGTCCTGAGGGAGGCAGGGAACAGAGGAGGACCCCCAGCAAGAAAGGCTTCGTTTGCAATTAGGTTTCAAGCATTGCTCTTTCTCCACCCACCCAGCACCTTGTGAGATTGGTCATGCTGCTTTCCTTAGGTTGATCCCCATGTTCACCACACCATGAAAATGTCTGGGTTTTGTTTTTGAAGCCAACTGATATGCAGCATAACTGGCAAAGCTGCTATATACAATGTAAAGACAAGGGAAAAAAAAAAGGAAAATCAGTCGTTTACTGAAAACATGAAGGAGAGTGGCAATGAGAGACTCATTGGCAGGTACCTCCAACAAATACAACCTAAGCAAAGAAAACACACACAGTCTACTTACCTGTGAGAATTTTCTCAGAACAGCAATTCACATCAAAACCTGTTTTGATTTTTATTTTTCTCTTTTGTTAATATATTCCACACACACAGCTTGCACGAGATCGAAACAGCACAACACTCACTTGTGAAGGCAGCAAAAATGCACGCACATCCCTGGCACTCCCCTAGGCACCTGACACACCTACAGCAATGTAGTGTTATGGGACAAGCAACACAGGGGGACACTTCTGCCACGGTACATGCACAACAAGCAAGTAAGTCACACAGACAAGTAAAACATGGTGAGGGCAAAGGAGAAGGGAGGGAACTAAAAGATGAAACTGACTCATTTTTGGTCAAAACTTATTTTAGGATGGTTTAAAAAGCAACCTGGCCTCACCATCACATGTTTGTTTGGGGCTTTTTTTTTCTCCTTTTTGGGCTACACCAGTTTATCATCGGTCCATACTGAAATCCAACTCTGAATGGGTACAACTGAAGGAGAAAGCTGTAGGGAGTGGAACAACTGCCATAGTTACGCAAGACATTTAGAAATACAACTGACACAGCCTTTCCACACAGCCCGGAGCCTCGGCATTCCCCCCCATGGGCATGCAGCAAGTCCTGCGCCAAGCAAACCACCCATGCAGACCCACACACTGCCATGGCTGAAGCTGCCGCGCCAGGGCTCGATGATACCCACAGTATGTACACCAGAGGAGGCTGGGGTGGACGGGATGGGAGTGCAAAAGGAGGAGGAGGAGGAGAAGAAGGAGGAGGAGGAAGAGAGCAACAACAAAAGAACAACAATAACATCAGTCAGCCCACCTTAAAAAAAAAAAAAAAAATTTCAGCAACTCTCGAACCGAGAACCAACCTGATTGTCTTCTTTATCAATACTAGAGTTATCTCGCTTCAAGATAAATCGCTTCTGGGATTCTTCACCTTTTTCATCTTTTAAATGTTCAGAAAACCTTTGCTCTGGTCTGCCAGCAAAGTAAAACATAGCAATAAAAAATCTTTCTTTTGGTTTTGGTTTGATCTTTATTTTCTCAGTGCTCTTTGTTTTCACAGACGCATTCAGTGCAAAACCAGTTAACATTCATGTTCTTGGTGAGATGCTGCCTATAAGCTGTCTGGGGCTGTTGCCTCGGTGTTCAGTGTTATTGCTATGAATAGCTTTTATTGTTGTTGTTACTTAGCAAGGAGCAGGAATTTCAAAGTCTCAGTCGCTGAAATATTTAGACTCCTGTGACTGAAGGACGGGAAAACAAATTAGCATACTGTATGTTAATTTGTTCCTTCAGTAGCTAGGATCTCTGGCAATGCTGCAGCTTCATGAAGACTGCCCACCTTTACAAGTAAGGAAAAACTGATGGAAATCTTAAGAGTAAAGCCTGGTTTCTCACTCCTAGCAAATAAAAACGTTAACTGGAGGGACTGATGGTATTTTGCTTAAAGTAATTTCTCATCACTGTTAAGTGGGGAAAATTCTCCAGAAGTGTCAGGGAGTATCAATTAGTTCACTGATTGAAACCCATCCAGACATTTATTTTTTAAGAGCTGCCAAACGATACATGTTTAAAGCTTCAAGTTTTCAAGTTCAAAAGCCAGGAGGAGCTGTTTCACATTCTCCCATGTTCACACCTTACATAAAAAGCAAATATTAAGAAGCATCAAATGTCACTGAGCTGGTCACTGCAACCCATTGTAGCTGCTAACAGTGCTCAAGGCTGTGCCATTCCTGGACCCAAACCCTTGACCTGTTAAGTCCAACTGATTTCAATAGGGCAACCAACAGCCTCAAGAAATGAAGAGCTGAAATTCATACACTATCACCCACAGATAAATCACAAACTGGTTTTAAAAAGCAGCAGTACTGCACGTTGTGTCAGAAGGTTTCTACCAGGGAACACAAACATTGCACTCTGCTGAAGGAGCACTTCTGCTTCTAGCAGCAGCACTCAAAGGAGATGCTTGTACCTGAGAGATCTCCACAAACCAGACAAAACTGTTACTGACATTAACAAGCCTGAAGAAATCAAATGTAAAATTTACAGAATTCAGTGACTTCATAAATAACTTCTAAAACTCCTCTACAAACTTTAAAATAAAAATCTCAGCTTTGTTTTATTCCAGAATGAAAAATTAAATCTGATGCCTAAGTCAGCCATCATTTTGTTGTTCTATCACTCAGATTTGCACTTAACTAATTAGCAACGTATTTCTAATCAAAAAACAGCATGTATTCATGCCATAATTACAGTCCGTTACAATTCATTCTCAGATGCACAGGAAGCATTTGTAATGTACTGTTAAAAATTTAGTATTAAGAGACAGCAGCTCTCCTGCCTTGTTTCCTGTATGAATTTGAAGGACTCCCACATCTTTTCACAATTAGCATTTTGGTGACAAAGTGACAAAACATAATGGCCTCATTTCCACATATTTTGAGAATTCAACAACCCTTCATCCATCAGCTGGAGGTGTTAGCACTTTAAGATAATCAGCCCAAGCGTGAAAGCTAGCAGGCTCTCTGAATGCCCTACTGGCCTTAGAATCACAGAACCATCTAGGTTGGAAAGGGCCTTCAAGATCACCAGGTCCAACCATCAACCTGACCTACTGAGTCCCTTTTTTGGCAAACCCAGAGAGGCTTGGCACTCTGCACAGTCGTTATGTCATTAAAGGCAGTGGTGATTGCTCATACCAGAAATACTACAAATCCCAATTAATGGACTGCTTGGTAGCTTTTCTGCCTTTGTTCCCATGAATAAACACTGTACCTGTACAACCAGAAAAGATGTGTTACCTCAGATATTCTGCTTTGAGATCACCAGCAGAAGACTGCTATTTTTCTGGCTTTGTGGCTTAGAACACAAACAAAAATTCTGCAACTGTACCATCAGTGTAAAACTTATAGTTGCAAACTATCTGCTAGGCATCTAACCAATTATAAATCAAGCATAATAAATACTTGGGGTTTTAAAATGTAAAAAAAAAGTTTCAAACTCATCAAAAATTAGAAAAAAGTATGAGAAAACAAATTGTCTCCTCTGACTACTAGCATCTAAATAACAAGTTTTCATATCTCATATATTACTTTCATGTTTTAATCCAATTTTCATTTCATTAACTGTTTATAAAATGTTTTCACCTGTCAGAAGATGATTAGAAGCATGAGATCAAGCCGTAATCTAATGATCTGGTAATGTTCCTGTTAGTAAAATTGATCTATAAGCCCAGTATGTGATTGATCCCCGGTTGTGAAAAGACATTTGTCTGGGCAGAGAGAGCCTGTGTATGTACAGAGCATTATGGAACACAGCAGGGCTACGTGAGCCCCATAAGATGACCCACCCCTCTCAGTCATCACTGCAAGTCCGGGTCACGGTTACCAATTAGGCTGCAAACAGCATAACTAGCTGGATAAATAGGGATGCAAAAGCTGAGGGAAGACTGTCAAGTGAGAACTAGGACACCACAGCAACAAGCATCTTAGGGCAAACCAACCTGCAGGCCTCCCCGCATAAGTGCTCAATTTCAGAAAAGGACAATCAGTTGAGACAAGCATAAACTAAGGACTATTTCAAATATATCACAGCCCAGCGATATTTACATATAGTTTCTTTGGTCAATACTGTTTACTGCATTTTTTTTTTTTAAACATCTATTGCAAAATTATAAAACCAGCAGGATATAGACAGCAAAGTTTAAAAACAGTAAGTGGAACCAAATTCTCTAATCACTTGGGCACAGAAGAGGCTGACTTTGCAAAGATGGGGATCTGGTCATCTGATGGAAGCTGGTGCAAGTGCCACATTCAAAGCTTTTAAAATCCCATATAATCATATAATTCATTTGCTAAAAGGAAATAGAGTTATTGTATTTTATTTGGAGAAATCTGCTGCATTAGTTTATGAACTTGCAGGTGAATCAACTGTTGGAAAAAAAAGAATACTTAATTTTGCATAAGGTGCAGCATACTGTCAATATACTAATATAATAAATACAGTATACAGTTACAGTAATACAGCAGATACAGTGAACTCGTCTCATACAAGTCCTAACTGATAAAATATCACATCTACTTTTCTTCTAAGCTTTTTTAGCCCTGACAGTGTCATTAGTAGAGTCTGTACAATACACTAGGTTGTGTTCATGCAGGGAAGGGAGTGAATTTTGGGGAGTGAAGGGAGTACAGGTCTAAATTAAGATCTTACGCCAAAGCATGGCTTACACTCATAATCAAAATATCATGTAGATTCAGGAGTTTGTTCACTATTACTACCATAGCAGTTGCCTTCAAATCCTAAATACACCTCAATTTAAGTGGTAAAAACGGGATTTGCATAGACTTTTGGAGGAGACATTGAATTATCAGTAACTTGAATACTTTAGTTTCCTAGGCATCTTCCACAAAAACAAAACAAACAAAAAAAAACCACCAACCTATATTATCTATCCCATTTTGAGGAGTTGACCCCAGGCAAACCCCATATACTCATTTATTTACAGGCTAATGAAAGTGTGCAAGAAAACAGACTTGCAAATATATGCTTGCAAAGACTGCTGCCCACATGCATGACATTCAGTGTTTCATTTAGTCCCTATACCTGGGATCAGTGGATCACTCGAAAACCTCAAATTCCACTGCTCCAAAAAAGCCTAAGGAGATACCAATTCCCTTAATATCAATGGGATTTTTGTGATATGGAATTGTACTGAGAAAATCTGAATGTATGACAATTATACCTTACAGGCTCAGAAACCAACACACAGGGGAGGAAAAAAATGAACAGGGAATGAAGTTTTTCTTTGGTACAACCTTTTGATCACCCAAATTTATTATTGCTTGACATTATTGGTGGAATAAACTATCTGTGCCCTAAAGCACAACTTCACAAAAACATAAATCACATTAAGAATTCACTTAGCATTTCCTAGAAGTTGTCAGCTAACCCTCAGTATCAGTTAGATACTTGTTTTCCTGGCAACAAGTTTCAGAGCAGAACACTGTGTATTTCTTCCTTCCCAGTAAAGTTTTCACTCAGATAAATTGGTTCTCAGAGGAAATCACTGCTCTTTACCTTGCATCCTCAGACAGATGCAGAACCCCTTTATCACCCCCCTCAGATCTTCCAAAAAAAAAAAAAAAGGTAGGCCTTTTCAGCAGGCAAGACCACCTCTCTTCTCTATCCTGCCTAGCAAATTATTCAGGTCGGTATCAGCAGAATACTTACAGAGAGACAACTTCGGTAGGTTCTGCAGCACCCAAACCTTTTGCCATGCTAAGATTCCCTAAATTTCCCAAGCATCTGCAGACCTCTGCATAGTCTCCTCATGTTGCTCAAAATCTCAGGAAACCTTTTATATTCCATTTCCTTTCACAATGAAGAAAGAATTGATTACAAAATAACTTTTTGGTGAGTGATCAGCTTACCCAATTCCCAGACACAGTATGGAAAAAAGGTCTTGCTACACCTTGGATCAAGTACATTTTTCCCCTGGTTCAGAAGCACTTCTATATATTTTACTGAACTGTCAGGTCCAGGCTTGGGGAAAACCTTCAGGTAAAATCTCAGAGCAATATTGCTCCCCATTTCTAGTGGCTGTGCTCCTTTTCTCATGCAGTCATTTCAACTCTTTCAGGCTCATTTTTGTGTTGGGAGAACATTACAATGGTCACTTCAAGGTATGGGTCAAGTTTCATATTTTTGTGCCCAGAATAATTTCACTGTAGGGATGACCAAGCACTGGCATAGTTTACCCAGAGAGGTTGTGGAGCCTCCCACCGAGAAGATCTTAAAAAGCCATCTGGATAAACAACCAGCTCCAGGCAACCCTGCCTAAGCAGGGGAGTTGCACCAAATGACCTCCAGAGGTCTCTTCCAACCTCAGCCACGCTGTGAAACCCAAGTCTGATATACAGTAACAAATCCTTAGCAGAAACAATCTCCATCACTACCTTTTGTTTGCTTTTTGTCTTGCAAGTTTGCTATTATAATTTTCTATTGGCATTTTATAGTTACTTAAAACACATCTGCAGTCCCTACTTAAACAAGGTCCCAACAATTTTTCTGGATTCATTCCTTACAATGAAGCCTGTACTTTGGAAAGGTTAGAGCTGGAATAAGTAACTAAACATTTCTGTGTATCAAATTAAAAAAAAAAAAAAAGTTAAGGTTTGATAGCAACATCCATTATATAACTTTTCCACTATCATTATGGTGATTTTAATGTGACGTAGCCTCATTCTTCCATTGACTTCAGAGTTACTCTCAATTTATGTCAGTATGACAGAAGAGAGTTCTCGGGCATACTTTTTAATGGAATATTTAAGGAAAATTCCCCATTACGTACTCATTTAATGCTTTTCATTCCAAGTCAACCATTGTAAGAAGTAACGTTAAAAAAAAAAAAAGGGCAAAAAATACACACAAAAAAAACCCTACTACCTAAGTGTCTTAACCAGGTATTCAGTACTTAATCAAACAACACATTCTAAAAACATTTTGCCAAGTGGTAACAGACATCAGGATACACACACTAAGTAAGTCATGGGGCATTTTCTTGCATGCATTATGTTTAGAAACATCCTAATGAACTTTCATAAACGTTTATATGGAAGATAATGTGATATATGGAGTAATAATTCGTGTCAAGAAGATGGTTGATGTTAATAAAGAAGGGGGAGATGTGGGAGTGTGGCCATGGGGGTTGACAAGCCCCTAGGTTGGTGATAACATCTTAACAATGAGGCCAGTAGGAATGTAAAGAGTTTAGAGGGAAAAAAGAAGGGTGATTAAGGAGACACCTTGCCTTCTCGGGTTGCTTGTTCTCCCGTCGTTAAAGCATGGAAGTTGCTGGGGGTTTGCTGGTTGAAACTGTTAAAATTTGTTGTTTAATGTTATATGATAATCATATAATTAGTGTGGTTTCAAGGGTTAACGAAACGCGGGAAAAGACGGCCTTGCATGGGTTGGTGTCGAGCACGTTTTGTTGCTTTCGGGAACCTTGTGGAGGGCAGAGTATGCGCAGAAGAAGAGGGAGCTGGTCAAAGCCGCTCCTGCGGTCTGGACGAGATCCAGGTACCCACAGGGTCTGTGCAGGAACAAAAGGTTGCTAGCGGTGATGGGGTGGAACTGTGAGCCTTCATCCCCACGACCCCCAACGACCACCACCAAGAGACACTGCACAGGTGCCAAAAGGAGGAGTTTGTGAAAATATTAATTATAATACGAAGCGGGGATAGGTCATACATATGTATAGGTGTACTCAGGTTTCTTATGAATATGTAAAAGAAATGTTCTATATATTTAGAAAGTTCGACGGTTGTGTGTGGATGTTGGTAGAGTGCAGACTCCCTGCTGCACCCAGCGCTGTTTACTTGCCTTTTATAAATATTACTAAATTCAGATTGAGTTGTATCTCCATTTGTAACAATAAGAAATGGAACTGGGAAAAAAAATCTGCATTCATTTAAAATAAGTTAATTAGTTCTGAAATAACTGGCTAGGAAACAGGAAACACAGATACCACACCAAAAGGACAAATGAAAAAAGACAAGCACAAGCTTTGAATGCTATGCCTCTCAAGACTTAGTCACTGTATTAGCAGAGCACACAAGCAGTCCGGGATTGTCAGGGCTGACTTACACAGTGCATCAATCTTTATTATGTGGCATATGTTTCTGACAGCACCACAGTGCACAGGCTGTTGCAAGATGTCTTTCAAAAGAAGCAACAACCTCACCATGTGTGGAAAAGACAGTTTACCAGTACAGCGCCTGATAAAGTTTAAAATCTAGCAAGTGCTGTAGCGCTTATCATCTGCAAAAACCTCACAGGTAATAGTGAGGCAGCTGTCTGAAGGAATGCAATATTGGAAAGCAAGTTCAAAAGTGAAGATCGCTGTGGTATGCACAAGTCAAAAAAAAAAAGTGCAGCTTTGCATTTGAATGCAATGCTCATTTAATGCACTTAACGGGGGACAGGATGCTAATAATCCTCTCCCGAATAAGTGGCAACAGAGGGACAGACAGGTAGGGTAATGGGGCTAGGAACGGGCAAAACAGCACCCCTGGGTACCCGCAGGATCATCATCTGGCAAACGAAATGAATAACTGACTCTGTGTTCTTCCATAAGCAGACCATCAGGAGAGTAATGGGACGGCAAGAACAAGCAAGAAGTGCATCTGATGACAGGATGTGGAGAAGTTGTGAAGATTTAGGGCACTGTTATACAGGTGTTTTGATGGTTTAACCGTGTTCTCTTGTTATTTGCACTTGCCTTTAATTAAACCGACTGCTCAGACCAACACCACATTGGCCTCCATTTTGCAGGCATGCTGTGACACGGTATGGTATCCTTTCTTGCTTTGCTAGTTTGTGAATAGCTGTGCTTTTTTTTTTTTTTTTTTTATGCTGGAGGCTCTCCTAGGGCTCTACATTACAGCCACAATAAAACTACATAAGCATTACTGTTTCTTTGCTTTACCTTTTGGACCAAAAAGGTCTACTATCTGCAGTAAAATTGACTGCGTTGACCTTGAAGGCATGTGGATTTGTAAATTCTTGAACTTGCAGAACAGAAGTTGGAAGCAAATACCATCATTGTCAAAAGGCACCAGCTAAATGATGTAAGGCAGAATTACAGCCCTAGTGCTTAAATTATTTGATTAAATTCTCTCAGAACAATAGTTTCGAGAACGAGGACCCTGTATTCAGGGGCTGATGGATGCTCAAACACACTTTCTAAAAGTCAGAGTGGGAATTTAAATACAGATAATTGTTAAAGTATAGTGCAGTTATATTATCACAACTTAATACTTAAAACCACTCAAGATGGCATTTCAAGCATTTGAAGGTAAATGCCTCATTAACAGATTGCTGCTTTTATAGTATGAGTCACTAAGAACTTCTGTTATGATGATAAAAGCACACTGAAAGCAATCAAAAAAATCTATCCTGTACAAAGTGCTGCCTTCTCTGTAGCGTATGAAAAAAATAAATACCAAATGCTACATTTTTCCTGGTTAAAGACTGTACATTCTAACATTTTTCAGAACAGCATCTGCATGCTAAACATGTTCTGTATTTATTACTAAACAACAAGGATATTAAAAGTCACAAAAAATTCTGATAGGTATTCTCCTTCTCTATTAGAAATGATCAGAGTTCAGATAAATCTTACAGGATTGAAAAGAACAGAGCTTGTAAAACTACATGGAAGCTAAGACTTTGTTTTTTTCTTGCTGTTGTTCAGAGGTGTGTGGCATAAGGACCACACAGACACCAGGGTTCTTTTAAGATCAGTGACTGCTACTTCTTTATTGATGACATAACTTCAACTCTTACTTCAACTCCTTTACTGAGGACAGGCTCCCTTCTTATACCATTCGCTCTACAGCAGTACTTTTCCACTAACTATTCATTGGTCAAACAACTTTGCCCGTCAACAGCAAACACACAGCAAGTTCCATGTCTTAACGGCCAGAGAACAAGCAGTCCCAGACAGCAAGGCATCTCTTGAATCACCCTTCCTTGTTCCTTCTAAACGCTTCACATTCCTTTTGGCCTCATCGTTAAGAGTCCGATGTTATCACCAACCATGGGGCTTGTCGACCCCCATGGCCACACTCCCACAGAGGTGAGGTCTGTTTTGTCACCTTCTCCCATTCCTTAGAGCAGGCAGGTAGATTGCCATGTATTAAAAAACAAAAACCCTCACCACTTCAAAATTTTCTGACCTAGTACCCTAGCAGCATGATTTCTGTGGGGCTGTCACTGGTAGCATTTCTCATTATGAAGATAATGGTGAAACTGAAAGCTGCAGGAGAGATAATGTACACTGAATCTCCTCTATGCCAAGTTATTCTGCATGAGGACCAAGCAGAGGGCCAGATACTGGAGTTTTTCAGACTACACAGTATTTAAAGAATTTGATCCAATTTATCATAACACAGCTCATGACACTCACACGCCTTCCCAACACTTAATTCCACACTTAATTTCCGTTTTAACCTACAGATTGTGGGAATAAAAATGTTGTTTTTGCAGAGTTACATTGTTTAAAGGTAAGGAATGGGGTATTGAGATATGCTTGCAGTGATAAGAAAACTTAGCAGGCGACCTTGTAAAATGCAGACAACCAGACCCCTTGGAACAATTAGGTGAAAATCATGGTGTTAAGTCAAGTCAGATAAGTGAAGAAACATTACCACTTCAAACAGTAAAAAAGTCAAAAGAAATTTGAAATTTAACAGGCCGGCAACTAAAGGCCATGCATTGTCTGTGAAACATCAGATAGATTGTGAACCTGGATTACCCACTCAGTGGGGAAACAGGGGAGGGTCCTGTCATCAAAAAGTATATAAACTGTGTTTTGGAACTAGTAGGTGAGCTCCTGCTTGTGGGACGCCCGCCATTGCAATCGCGAAAAAATTACTACTTCACTGAGATCCTCGCTTGAGCCTAAGTTATTGGCTACGGAGTGTTTCTCACAAGATGGAAAAACACAGTACATCTTGACTCCCTGAGTACTGAGTTCGCCTGAGTAGACTTCGATATTCTGCCCAGTATTTTGTGTCCAGAATATGGAAACCTGCTCCGAAAGAACCCAGCAGGCCAAGGGTGCACTCAAATACCAGCTCTTCTGCTGCACAGGGCTGAAATGCAAAGCCTTCTCTCAGCCAGGGACTGAGAGCTTCAAAATACTCTCTTGTCCTCCTGTGCTCAAACTAGGATTATTTCTGTACCTCAGGAACCTGCTTCTCCTGCTCCCAATCCCCTGGATTGGATTTAGTTCTTGATATTCAAGATTTCTAGCTAGACTGAACATTTTTCAGAGTGTCAATTTATTTCCCGCTAGTAGAGGCTCTGGAGTGGTAGCATAGCATATTGCGGAATTCATTAATGTTTGATTTTAAGGATGTGGCATACTCTCCAAGTAGCTGAAAACTAGTGTTGCATAACTGCAGAGATCTATTTAAAATTACATTTTCACACCTCAGAAGTTCAAAAATTAACAAGGAAGAGATAAACAAAAGAAAAGCGAGTCAAAGATTTGAAGACTTCCAGTGAAGGCAAGGTGGTTCCCCAAAAGCTGACAAGCTAATGAAGAAACTGCTAGTCCTCTTCAAATACACCATGTATATGAGTAATGCTCTGCTACATCATAAACTCTTCTGCTTACTTCCACTTCAAGCCATAGGCATTTTCTCCTTCTTGAGCAGGAAGACTCATGAATCAGAAGTCATCCCGTGAATGATCACTGGCCTGAAGAAAAGCGTGTTTTTAATAACATGTCCGAGACAGCCTAACAAGTCTATCTTTGGAGAGCAGAAGCAACTGACTTTGCTTGTAAAGACACAAAAATTCTCAAAAATCATGATATTTTTTCATTTCTACTGATCATGTCATGCTTCCTACATTAAACAGGAGGCATGCAACAGAATTGTAAAAGGCAATTACAAAGAACAATTTTGACCACATAAAAAAAAACAAAACACTTACTTGCACATCAGCAGCTCATTTCTGAAAACTACAGCCCAGATTTGAAAACATTATTTCCACTACTTATGGAGTTCACTCTGAGTAAATCACAGATGCCATTTCAGATTTCCAGATCTACCTCAAGTAATTTCAAAGTATAAAAACTGGACAAAAGCAGCTTGATTAACAGGCACTTCTCTGCTACAGTTTGGATGGGCACATAAAGACACTGGTTAATAGTGATAAAATATGCATGGAAGAGCTCTCAATTGAATTACCTCATTGCTGTTCCATAGCACTCTTTTTCTAGGTAAACTCCTCTTTCCCCAATGCAGTCCAGGTGACCATATCCTTCTGCATTTACGAAAACTTAAAACTGCAATCTTGTAGTTGCAAGAATTAAAAAACAAGAAAATACCACAGAAGTCCTCCAATTAATGCCTAACTAATATTTCATTATGCTATACAACAGCTGTAAAGTACATGTCCACCTTAATTATAAACAATTTAGTTTTGATAAATTACATTAGATGAAAATTTAATATTGGAGCTATTAGAACTGGCTCATTTACCCTAACATCTCATTTACAGAGCAAGTCATTTGCATGGGGTCCGGTATACATCTTGCAAAGACAGACATATAAATGAAGACAATATTTAAGAGTCAAATTCAGCTCAACCTCAAGTATACCAACCTTTTTTTTTTTCTTACATGTAAGACAGGCATGTGACTAAAAGGAGAGATTGCTTGTTGAGCAAAAAAAGGCTGTCTAAATTCAAGTATTGTTAAGCTAAAGAAAACAAACAAATTTCAAAAAGAAATAAGAGATATTAAAAAAGCTCACTTTCTTCCAGATGAGCATCAAGTACTGACATGATGAAAGCACAATCTCAGATAAAGCATTCAGAGAAACACTGCAACTTTATGCCTGAAACAAATGCCTGTAGCATAATATTAATATATTGCTAAACCCCTGACACTTAGTAACATACATAGGTAGTTCAGGCCACTTCTGGAGGTGGACATATCCTGAATCTCAATGCGAAATGTGTAAACCCCCTTAATGTTCTTCTGAATTCTTTCTCAGGAAGTTCCCCACTTGTTTTGGGATGTGAAAGCTTTCCCCTGCTTGGTGTGCAGAGATACACTGCCCAGCTCCAGGCTGCAGTGTGAAAGGCCGGCAATAAGCTAAAGACTAAAACCTAAACATCACAGCAATGACTGATGGGAAACAGAGCTCTTGCATCCTAAACACAATTACCACTGCATTGATTTTTTTTAAATCCCTAATACATTCTTAATCTGATCCCAGTTAAAAAAACATTGTATGAAAAGTTGTCCAAGAAATAAAATCTGTGAAAACCATTTGTTACTTCAAACCTGCACGTGTTACTATGTAGCTACAGAATCTTTATAGTTACTAATGTGTGTTTTAATTGTTTTTAAATTTTTACTAAATTCTTGGTTGCTTAATGTTCGTCTTAAACTGGAACAAAATGTCAGCCAATTAAAGTGCTGTTTCTCATTTGTATAGCTTTTCCATATAAGTTGCATGCATCTCCTACACATCCTTACATTCCTCTGTACATTCATAAAACACAACACTGGTATACTGATTAGGCAACACCAATTATAAGCCAGAGAGAAAGTGCAGCTACCCCCAATTCTCGCTTATTTCTTAGTAGTCAAGGAAGACCTATGCTGTAGTGAGCATGTGAAAGAGGTAACTACAATAGGAAACTAAGTAATAGAGCTGGATTAATACTTCCCTGAAAAAAAGGTAACCTCAACGGAAAAAAATAATAAATAAATATAATGGTGTTGACATGCTTTTCTATATCATGTGGCTCATAAAAGCGATTCTGTTCTCATAAGACAATTACCCTGTGCGCATATACGATAATCAAGGGCACCATAAGGTGCTTTAGTGGAGGTGCAACACCATACAGCAAGCCATTTGCCAGAGAACTACTCTGTATTATCCGAGTGTGTGTGGGGAGACAAAACTAAAAAACACTAGAAAACAAAACTGTCTCAAACTCTGGCAAATATTGATTGCTTTGACTGAGACTTAACAATAGATATATGCATTCAGATACACAGCTGTAACTACTGTCATATACCTGACTAAAAACAAACTGTTACCAAATGTGTGTAGAAAATGTTCTATATTTCCCATCAGCAAACAACTATTTAAATGAATTAGTCATTTACACTGAGCAACCATGAATACCTTATTCACTCAAGGGGAAAGGCATACTTTCTTGCATGCTCTGCAGGCTGTTACATTTGGCATCTCAAGGAAGTGATCTTGTAACATCAGCCTAGGGGAAAAAAATCTCCTAGGAACTAGTCCTCGTTGAAATTGTCAATATACAGCAAATGCCATTTTACTGACATGTCTGCAGGATCCTGTACCAAAGTCCAGATTCTTATCGTAAAATGGTGAAATTAGCACAGTGCATCTCTACTAGCACAGATGTTATCGACAGAAAGATCACTGTGTATATACAAAAGAAAGCTAATGAGAACTTTTCTTCTGCACTGGTGATTCAAATCACCCTTACATAGAGAAGACAGAACAGTACAGACTGAATAATGTGCAAGACTTCTGTAGTTCTGACATACAAAGTGTGTGTCTCCTGCTTATACAGTTCAGCTCTGAACTATAAGGAACTGCTTAAAACATCTTAGTACTGCCCAGAACTTTTAGATGTATCTATAAGGCAGAAAAAACCTTCCGACTGGGCTAGTGTTATATAAACATTTACATACTAACAGAGCAAGACAGAAAAGAACCAGATATTACAAGGATTATAACTCATGATGATCTTGGAAAAAAAATTAGTCATAACCGAAGATGTGAGTATTGATATAAAGTTCATAATAGGTGTGTTCACCTCAGAATGCATGGAAGTGTATAAATACAACCATTATATATCATAAGCACTCCACCTTCTGAATTCTAATTAACCTTGCCACTCACGCATATATAGAAATGTACATGAACGCGTGGGGGCTGTGGTACAGACATACTTGTCAGATGTGTGATGATCTCAACCAAATGAAAAGCCTTTCCCTTTACCAAGCACGTGAAACGTACTTCCCCTATGTTTCTCCACCTATCACAGATAACATAATGAATGAATTTGGTTGCACTAATACATATTATAATATGAACAATTTCTGTAAAATGCTCTGAGGTACTTCCAGTTGTCTGATAGGAATTACGAGGAATACACAGAAGGTGACACACATTTTTTGTCTCCAGTTTGGGATGCCCTAACATATTGCCTCTATTCCAAACCTCTGTTTAGATCGTATTTCACTTTCTTAAGTTCCCTATACATTTTAGTATATCTTTAGATAGGTGACAGGCGGACACAGAAGACAGACAAATATACATTACAATGGTCACACAAGAGCAACTTCATATTGAATAAAGTAGACTTCCCATTTTAAGTAGTACTTGGAGCTCTCTGGGTCTAAAAACAATACTAAAAGTCCTCCATTTTCTGTGCAATTTTTAGCATGTATATGGCTGAGAATGAAATTTTTGTTTATTTATTTATTTATTAAGGTTGACAGTTTTGTTTAGGCAGAACTTTTTAAGATGTTACACCAGGAAAAAAAGATATTTCTTTTTTTGAAGTTGTCCTAATTTCAGAAGACATACTGAAATATAATTTGTTTTGAAGACCCACTATTCCATAATGAGAGCTGGAGTACAGGTTTATCTTTTGCAGGTTAACAAGCATTTGGCTAGTTGAGGTCACCTCTGTGCTTTAGAGTTTAATTTCATATAAAAAAAATATCAAACAATATGACTTGTTCACATTTCAATAAAAAATAAAAAAAACACCTTAGACTAAACCCCTCATTATAAGTAGTCCTCAGACTGCAAAAGTGCTCATTAGGGTCTGACTGCATTCTTTAGAGGTTCCATTGAGAGGTGACTAAAGCTCCAAGATTGCAATCCTGGAGAGAATCAAATCATAATGCATTTTTACCACCAATTTCCCCTCTCTATAAAACAGCCTGGTTAACCAGACAAAGTTACAGCCCTCCTTCCAGCCACAGCCTCCTCAATAAGCACATTCTCCAATTCCAACCCCCCTAAAAGGAGGTACTTTTAAATTGGCACAGGTACCCAAAAGCGGACATATGTTGCTCTATCAGATTGCCAACTGAAGAAGGAAATGAAATGCCCTCATCCACTCCATTCATATCCTCCATTTGACAGACCCTACTCCATACTGTGGTGCCTCTAATATAGCCCCATCCACCCAATCTTCCCAACCAGCCCATTCATCTCAAAGCCATTAACTCTTCTGACACTTGTGCTTCCAGGAACCTGTGGACAGTGAGAACAGGAAGTCTCTGGTGAGCAAAGTGAATCCACCTCTTTTCCTGGAGTGAGGAAACAACTCATCGCCTGCAAGTGGGAGCCAAAATGTGACACGAGCCCTCGCCCAACCGCAGAAATAAACCACGTGGTGCTTATTCAAGCCCACGCAGTGACTCCGCAGTCATACGCTCTTCTCCAACAGGTGCGCACTCACAGAAGTAACAGGCAGCGCAGAATTTCTAAATTGAAGAACTCAAGCCTCATCAGCGTATGCAGCTTAAGTATTTTGGAAACTATATGGCATAAGGAAATAATTTATTGACAGAACACAAATCTTCAAAATATCTACGGAGCCCCTTGGTAAAGTTGCATTAAACAATCAAGACTCAGGCTTACAGCACAGCATAACCACACTGAACTGCCTTTTGATTGTTCTCCAGATACTCCAGTATCCTGGATATTTTCCAAGTAGTCATTAATAGAGTCAACACATTCCCAGTATTTGGTGCTGACTCTGAACTACATAAAATTGTTTCTCCTGAGAATACTGAAATGAAACACACATGAAATCACACTGGACACTTTCAGATGTGGAAATTGTAGACTATTTGCTATGGATAATAAAATCTCATCAACCCTTATTCATACTGGATAACAATGTCTATTTTCTGTCAGAGCCAGGTACATTTAAAAAGCATGCCGTTTCCTCCAATTATGAAAAAAGAGAGGACCTTTACAAAGCTTTACATTAGAGCAGTACCAAAGTATTGTAGATAACACACTGGAAGCACCATGATGCAATATGAGCTGTATATGATTCAGTTATCTACCCTCAAACACTGCAGAAGGAGTAAAAACCTGCAGTTTATATGGTGCTTACAGAATGGTTGTACTCACAGAAAAAATGAGGGCCAAACCCTGTGTTCATTTCTGGAAGATCTGCACACGAATGGTGTCAGAACCAATTTGTCTGGCTGCATGACTTGCCTCCAGCCTGCATCACCACCTCCAAAGCTGAAAGGGTCATCGGAGCCAGCACGCTCCTGCAGCATCCTGCCCTCAGAATTTGCCCACAGAGATATCAGTTAACGCCTGGTAACCAGACTTGCTTTCTCATTCCCACCACGCAAGAAGCCACAGCTTCACCAGAGTACTCAGTTTCAGCTGTTGAAGAGGTCTAGGACTTTGGTGTCCTCTCCAGAAGCACTGTGAAAGCATTTACATCAGCGCTTCCAATGCTATCAATACGAGATGCACAGCCACGCAGCCATGCAAGGCGTTACCAAATATTAATGTGATGATATCACATTACCAAGTCAGCCAGGAGAAGGCAATGCTGCAAGGGAAGGTCTGCAGCAGTTGTTGCACTACGGAGGTGACAAACACAAATGGAAAAGGGACAACTGTAAAGAGAGGAATGCCTAAAAAGCTTTCAAATATGATTGTGTTTTGTTTAAGAGAGAATTAAGCTTTTTTTTCCTCATTTACAGCTTAGAAATGAACACTAGTTTGCTGTATACACAGCTTTTTCTTATTCATACCAAACATAGCTCTTGCACATGGGCAGGTATTATCAGATCCTAAGTGTCAGCAGTTTGAGTGTCACATTTATCGAGTTGTTGTAATTCTCTCAGCTTTCAAAATCAGACCTCTGGAGCACAATTTATTTAAACCTTTAAAAACATTGATGTCTAAGTGTTATTTTTCAGGTGCCTGAGTATCTCAGGGATAGCCCATGAAAAGAATCTACAAGAAATTTTCCATGATCTTAAATTTACTTCACACATATGGAAGGTTTTTAGAGTTCAGAGAAATAATACCATTGTGCTAGGCTAGAGAGACTACCTGCTTCTGCAAGATCAAAATCTGAGCCTTCTACAATAGAAGACAATAGCATTTAAAAATATACATACATACACACATCCTCAGCAGTTTGAGTCAAAGTAAATCATCTGGATGTGTAAAAGAAATAAAGGATATGGATATCATCTGGATATGTAAAAGAAATAAAGGTTTTTATTTCTCCTACTAATTGAATACAGGAAGTACACAATTTTCAAATGGGGCTTTCCTGTTTCAATACCAGATATCAAAACTGCATTATGCAGTTGTAATTATTTCCTCTTCATTATGTAGTTTATAGGTAAAGAGGGAGAGTAAGACCATTTTTTCCATGATGGTTAAAGAATAAGGACACTCGGCAGAAGAAGTGATGCTGGTAGGCACAGACGTGACTGCATCTTTGTTGAATTAGCCAAAAAGCTTTGTATTGAGCTTTTGCTAGCTTTATACAAGTTCACAGAGGAAAGCATAAAGCATGCCAGCACACATTTAACTTGCCAGAAATTTGAACCAGAATGCATTTGAACCATCAGACGGAGTTTATAACCCATAAGGACTCTGTGGTCTCTATGAGATCTGAAAATGAAATAAACTAGAAACAGGAGGAGAAGGGGGGAATGAACAGTGGCAGGTGGTGGAGGGGAACCAAATGTTAAATAATCAGGTTGGGCAGACAATTAATCTTGAAGCAAGGAGAGCCAGAACAAGGGAAGAGGCAACCTTCCAAGTAAATTTAGATTATTTAGGAGTATACATGTAAAGTAATAAACTCATTTCTGCGCTAAGTGGCACTGGTGGCACTAAGGTGTCTGGAAACATAACATTCCAAGGTACTGGACAAAATTCTTGCAAAGAACGGATTGGGTTGATTTCTCCTTAACTACCTTTAAATCCTTAAACAAGCTGACAATGTTAGCTGTGGAGACATCCCTGTCCTCCTCTCCCACCCTAGAAAGTGATAAACAGTATTCACTCAAAACAAAACGTATATTTATTACATATATAAACTGAAAAAATTACATGTAGTCATGGTACCAACCAGGTCTTGTGAAAGGGAACGAGGAAAACAAAACAGACGCTACTTACATTCTGGTATTGCTGGTCTTGTTGATGATTACAGATTTTCCAGTTTGATCCACATTGTGATCCATTCCAAAGTAAGCTGCCACTCTGTGTACTAGCATCCTCTGATATGATGACATCTGAGGGAACTTTTTATAGTGATTACTGGTAAAAAGAAAGCAAATTGCATTGATAATTACATCTCCCTCTGAGCTATAATTAAATAACAATAGCAACACATTTCATAATTCAGTGGACAATAATCTAACTGAAAATTTCTCCTTTGTGTGTTCGCACATAGATGTTTGCTACAAGAAGGCAGACAAGAGAAAGCAATTGCATTTACAGTTTCTAACAAGCACATTTCTACATGCTACAAAGCTCACACATTATGCTATTGACTGGACATGTTGTACATGGGGAAGAACTCGCTCCCCACATACACACACACCCTGCACAAATAATCCCTCAACAGATTTCTGCCCTTGTCCCAGAGATCAGGCAGAGCGATGCTGGAAGGCACATACTCATTTTTCCTCTCTTTCTGTCAAAACGTTTATTTCCCAAGAGTGTAATTTCTTCCTCTTCTTCTATTCTGACTCTCTACTTTTTAAAGCTGCAGAAACAGTTTATTAAAAAGAGCAGGTGGTAGTAACCCTCCCTCCCTGCCTCCCCAAAGTTTAGTTGTTTTCCAACATGCTAGAATAACATAGCACACACGGAAACCTGCATGATAGCATATTTGATTGAGTATGTCTACTTAGAAATACCTGAGTGGTATCCTCTGCACTCAGAGCTTGACTAGTATTTTTGGACC
Organism: Anser cygnoides; assembly: GCF_040182565.1. Classification (NCBI taxonomy): domain Eukaryota; kingdom Metazoa; phylum Chordata; class Aves; order Anseriformes; family Anatidae; genus Anser; species Anser cygnoides. Next base: position 69,981,252 of record NC_089874.1, read on the forward strand.
CAGAAGAGTAGAGTGCCAGTAGAAGCAACTGAAAGATTATGACACGAGGAAAAGCAAAAGGTTCTCATTTACATCCACCGTATTTTAAGCAGACCAAATGTGTCAGGAAATAAAAGCCTGATCTTGCAACGTAACAGGGCTCAAGAGTGCTGGGGTCTATATGAGTATATCACTCACTCAGCTTGCACTTCTACACACACACACGACTTCGTAACCGAGCGTGGAGCTCTACTTACTTGTTGTCACTAATAAAGTCAATAATTTCCTGTTCCATTTTCAAGAGTATCATTCTGTCCCTGTCAAAAATAAATGCAAGGAACTGTAGCATCAACTACCAATAGCCATTTTAGTTGAAAAAAATGAGTATATCAATAATTGTAAGGCAATTCCATGAGCGTGGTCAGCCACCCTGATTAAAAATGAAATGTGCTTTGCCTTGGCACATCTGGAGAAGATTCCAGTCTGCATTGCTGCAACTTCCCTGACACGAGCAACAGAGTTAGCCCTTCCTTGCTCTTAGCATAGTCTGAGAGTGCTTCTAGCCACACAGGGCTGTGATCAGTAGGTTGCAGTCCCTGCAAAGAATAACCCTGACTGCTATGGATAGCTCTGGTGCTTTATCACCATTTTTGATGGAAAATTAGATTTTCGACTAACCTAGTTCTTGCAAGAACAGAGATGCCGTCCACAGAAATTTTCAGCATTTTGTCAGACACATCTTTCCCTAGGCATTGACCATTAAGTGAGAAGAGTGGGCAAGCTAATCTAGTTAGAGGATACAATGGAGAACAATGCCTTTGAACTATGACTCCCAGGAGGCAATATTGCTCTCACTCCAAATACTGTTTTCAACTGGAAGTTCTCAGATGTTCCTTCTTTTCCTCCTTCTCCTGAAGAAAACACGTAAAATTTTCCCCTGCATAGTCCCACACATACAATTAAGCTTGACAGAGTCCAACACTCCTTAGCGCTTTTGAAGTTTTTAATGTTGTGCAGATAAAACAATTCAAGGACTTTGTTATCTATACAAAAGGTTACACAACCTATTAGGTAACTAATTATTCATAGCTTTCCTTAATTTCAGTATTATATAGTATCTACTTAACAGATGCCATTGAACTAAACATTTAAAGCACAAAGTATAAAAATGTAACAGATTCTTCCTTAGACATTTAGAGGTAAATTTAATTTTGATATGAACTAACTGCTCCAAATAAAAATTGGAAATACCAAAAGCAGAATTCAGCACTATGCACACAATATTAATTGTGTACAGCATTGCCAGAAGAAAGCTACTTTATACTCACATACAAGTCTCCAATTGTAATCACTACACTACTGCTAAAATCATGTAGAGGCTTTATGCAAGAAGCTAAGGACAAATACCAAATGTCAAAAAGCGAAATTAGAAGTGAACTAGAAGGGGAGTAAGAATCAGTGACTTCTTATAGCTTTTTGCTCAGCTGAAAACCTACCTCCTTTACATTTTCCCTCATAACCATCTCCAGAACTAATAAAACATGGTGTACAGTTTATGGGATTCAGCTTATGGGATTTCTGAGAATGCCAGCTACAATTTCAAGAGTACCAGCTGTAATGTAGAAAATACCTACCTGGGGTTATTCTTTAATGTATTTATGAGAAACTCATGCAAATCTATGCCTGTTGAGTCTGTATACTCTTGACTGCAATCTGAAAAATAAAAACAAACACCTCACATTCATTTATTTTATTTCAACAGTTATGATTAAGCTATACTGTAAACCAAATTTCATTTTCCAGTGACAATCTGTGAGCATATGTTCTGAAATAATATATTCGTTTGGAGTTCAGGTGAAAAAAAATCTACTCTTGGAAGCATAGGGTGGATGTGCATGATTCCTCTATAGTGTTTCACAGAGAATGCAGAACCAAAACTAGACACTGAAGGAAAGCGTTGGTTATTTGAAAATCATGAGGTATCTTCAATGCCAATCAAGATCCTTCCGTGTTCTTCCTTTAAACTACGAAGTATAAAAATAGTTTTATCCACTGATACGTCTTTGCATCACTTAATATACACTATACACACAGAAAATGAAGCATCGTGCCAGTGGGAATTTTATTAGCATTAACAGACTGAAAACCCAGTGATGCCTAAGAGTGGGCAGGTAACGGTGATGTGTGACAGCAGTTAGAATTAATTTTTCAGTACTGTCGTACTGCCTGAGTCAAAGGCGTGTGCAGATCCTCAAGCTGATGTGAACTGTGAGTGCTCCATTGAAGCCAACTGACAATTCACACCAGCTGCAGATCCGCACCCAGGTAGGCAACGATTCTTTTTAAGAGATTACATTGCAACTCGGTACCACTGACAAATAAAAATATATATTTTTTAACACTATATTTAGATACAAAAACCAAACAAGTCATAGAAGGTGGTAATAGATGACAGATAACTAATAGTAGATGGCAATACAGGTTAAAGGTCACGGGTGGATTTCCTTACGCTATTTAAGAGAAATTCTCCAAGATAGAGGAGCAATACTGAAGAGGATTACTCTGCTGCCTATATTGTACAAATGACTTGTCAGTGTATTATCATCAACAGGGAAAAGTATTAGTCTTACACTTATATAATCACACCTTTACGTATATATGTTCACGCTACCATGATTACATGTTCAGAAGAACTAATTTTACACACACAAAATATATATATATATATATAACATCCACATTAAAACAGTTTGGAAGGTTTCTCACTTTCAAAGCCCAGCATTTGTATGAAAAACACTCATGCATACACATTACATGTTCTGAATTTTCTCAATGCATGAGAATACATTAATATTGTGTATTTATGCACATAAAGAAATACATGCTTGTTAAAGTAATTATATCAATTTAAATATTTCAAGTTCACCTTTTGATAACATTCTGGTCTTGTTTTTTTCACTGTTTTTATCTTTATTTTTATCCTTTTCTTTTTCTTTCTCGGTGTCATCTTTACTAGTTTTGTCTTCTTCTTGCAAACCAGGAAAACTTGAAAGTTGTAGTTGTATTGATTCCTGTTGGGAGGAAGAAAAAAAAAAGATAAATTCAGGGCCAGATTCAGTACAGTTCCCATGACTTTTAACCTGTGTAGATATGCAGATATGCATTAAACTGTGCATGGCTAGAAAAGCTAAAGCCAGATACATTTCTTTCCTTTTTTTTTTTTTTTCCCCTCCTCTCTCTCCAGGAGAATAATGACATCTTAGAGGCCAAATTCTTATACTAGGTGAATTTCTTTCCTATTGTTTGCAATCTATAAGCTTTTATTCTACCTACGTACGTTAAAGGTACGTTATTCTACACTTTAATAACTCTCCTCCAAGAATTGCTAGAACAGTGAAATGCATTTCATATGAGCTTTAAGTAATTCTAAAATTTAACCTATATTAAATATGTGATATAATGATTTATGGATAGATGCAACTCCCCCCCCCCCCCCCCCCCAAAAAAAAAGAACATTGCAAGTTCACGTGAACTGCTTTGTACAAGAAAATGTAGCATCAGCCAGCCTGAGCTTTTCAGCTCTGACAGAAGAAGCATGCCAGCAAGTGATGAAATCAGCTGTACTCAAGAGGGCTTACTAAGTTATTGGGTACTTTATATTTAAAGACATATGCAAACAGGCCTTTAGCTTAAGGGGTGAATTGTGCACCACCATTTTCTAACAAGTTGTGGTAAGTGAAATTTTCCAAGGCATCACAAATTTTATCCTCAAACTTCAGTATTTCAGAGTCTGAGTCCTTTTGAAAGCATGCCTCAGCTTTAAAAATTAATTAAAACCAAGAATTCAAGCTGTTTCACCTTTTCTGATTTGCTTTAAGAAACTTGTTATTTCCCACTTAACAACATTACTTTACATTGGTTTTGTTTGGACAAAACACAAATTGATACATCTTGAAAAATATAAATAATGCCATGATAACCTCCAAAGAAAACAAGCTGATTGTACAAAACTTAAGGGAGCATACTTCTGTGTTCACATTTTTTGAAGAAAAAATTGGCCAACTATATGCTTTGGTGTAAAAATGCACACTTGCATTAAGCTGTGACAAAACTCCCTGATAATGCAGTATTTAATACATGAGAATCCTGCATGCCCAATAAATTTCTGGTATCACATTAATGAAATCCAAATTTACCCTTAATAGAGAAAATCTGAAATTGTTGAATGCTAGTAAACTCCCTTATGTCACAATTTTTCAAAGAATACCAGCATTCCAGAAATATCAATATGAAACTTTAAAGTAAGGGCTTTTTTTGGGTGGTTTTTATTTTTATTTATTTATTTCTAAAGTAACCAGGTCATTATGAATCCAAGTGATATTTTCAACATATTTTTTAAAAATAAACCTTAGGTTTCTGGATGTGGTTGTTTGGGATTATTTTTTGTCTTTTGTGTGTGTGCGCGTTTTGTTTGTTTTTAAATGAGAACTAAAATCAGTCACCATAACACATGTAAGACAAAATCCTTACAGAACAAGATATCAGCATAAACATGCCACGGTAAGACAGGAATTGGATAGTTTCTCAGCTTAATCAAATGTGGCACGGAAGACTCAAGATGTAAGGTACCGTAAAAGAGAAACATAGCCCTAGAGCCCAAATTTAACCTGAAATACCATCTTTAATCCCTGCTTCTGTTAGTTCTGGATGACAATATTAGCCAAAATCTGAGTGTACAAAGGGAACAAGGGGGAACTCCTGGCCTTTTGAGATAAGGATAGATAGAAAAATGTTTGCTAACCTGCTCAGTTGCTCTCAGGGGGCTAACGTTATGCCTGCTTTCTTTCACTTCAAATGGCAGTTCAATTTCTCGTTCAAATCACGTTTGGATCAACCACTGCCAAAAGACCCTGAAGGACAGCTCTGATTCCCTGCACTGCCTAGAGCAGAGTGAGTGTGCCATTAGCTTTTCCCAACAGAGGAGAAAAATGTAACTGGCTGTGCCATTCTCAGGACATTAATCTTAAGCTTCACAGTGGCTGTTAAAATGCACTTATTTCATTGGAAAGAAAAAGGACAGACTTTACACATAAGCACACATATGAACACACAATAAATACTGTTTTACATGTAACGTAATACTTACATATTTGATTGCATTAGAAGAAATACACAAAAGAGCTGTAGAGTCGTGAAAGCAAACTACTGTATATTTTGTTATATTTTTATTGATTTTTCTCAATAATAAAATACAATGTTAATAAATACATTGATACAAGGTAAGTATAGTGAACAACAAAATAAATGTTCAAATTGCAATAATACACTTACTGGTCAATAGTATAACATTAAAGGCAACATTCCTTGTAAGTAAGGAAATAGTGAACCATCAGGTAAGCGTTCAAGATCAAGTAATACAGGTAAACAAGTTTTTTTTTCCCTGCACAGGGGAATAAAGGCAAGTATTCAAATATAAATACAAACATCAAGTCTGCAGTATAATCCATACTCTGTAGTTCTGGCAATGTACCATACATTCTCTGGTAATTAATTTCCTGTGCTTTGTAAACCATTAAGATAAAATAATTAAAAAAATAAATAAATCCAAACTGAAAATAAGCTTTTCCTCCTCTAAAGTGAAAGCAAAGCAATTAGGTTGGCACAAAACTTTCTGTACCCTTCAGCCAGTCCAAGGAGGAGACTGTAGGTCCAGCTTTCCATGGCAAAGCTGAGCTGCTTTCATTAGCAAGAGGTCAGCAAGAGCAAAAATGCAATTCCTCCCTCATTAATTACACCCAGCCAACTGCATCTTTACAAAACATATGCTGGGGTCCTGGGAGTCACTTTATCTTCCGTTATTGTGTCAATATGGTCCAGGAAATCCTTGCCATACCTGGTCAGATCAGGTAAGACCAGAGGCTGTGTGGCAGGAACCCCTCCTCTGCCTGGTGTTGGGGCACGACCTGTACAGGAGTTTTACCTCAACGCCTGCCAGTCTCTTGGAGATGTGGTACAGGACCTGTGCAGTACATTATCAGCTACGGCGCCATGCTTAGTACAACTTCTTTATATTTATATTACTCTCCTTTTCATTCTCCGTTAAACAATAGAAAATACAAATGAAAGAACAAAAGCCACGCATCTTGAGCAACACATGTTAAGCTAGAAGCATATAACTACAACAGAACAACTGATTAAATAACCTATCAACTGCATAAGCGTCATTGTAGAGCAGTAGAACATGTAGAAGTCCCCCTGCTAAACAACCTGGTTTTTGGTCTTTCAAGAAAAAAAAAAAAAAAAGAAAAACCTCTCCATACTTATGAGCTAAGAGGAGAGCTGAATTTGTTTTATTTCAAGTCAGAAGAAACTGTGATAAAGTACACTTAAATGTGATTTTTGTTTTTGTGCTAAGCTCACAAGAAGTTATTTCCTCAAACTCTTTCTATAGCTGATCTCATTTGCACATACAAATTATATGCAGTGCTTGTGATTTTATTTTTTTTCCTTCTCAAGTCTTATTCTTAACAAGCAAACAAATATTTGATTTTTCTTTTTTTTTTTACTTTTGCTTTTGGGGGTGGAGGGGGGTGGTTTGCAGCGAATCTACAAAGACTACCACCAGCATTAGACTCCAAGGTGAAGGGACAGAACTCTACCAGCCGCTGGGAATACAACACTACCAGTACAGATAAACTCAAATATAAGCTTTTTGATACTGGAAACTCTACACCAAGAGTTTAGTAAGCAAATGCCACTCAGTAGGAGGCACCTTTGACTCTATTAAAGTATTTCAGAGAGTGAAGGACCTGTAAATTTGATGTGACTGATATGAACTGGGGTCTCAGAGGAACCAAAAACCAGAGCATAATCATAATTGTAACTGGTGCAGCCTTGAAGGAGATAGCCTTAGAAAAAAGAACATATTTTTTGATTGTTACTTTTTTTTTTCTAAATCTAAATTCTTTTGAATTCTTTTCCATTTGCTGAAATTTTCAGGGGGTCTGGAAAAAAAAGCAAACAACACCCTGTGACATAATGTAAAACTAGTATTTCAAAATAAAGTTCACGCTAAACCAGATAACTTCATAAAAATGTGTTTGTTGTTGGATGTAATCTTTCCCCCAAGAAAGACATTGGTAAATGCCCAGTTAAGTAACATAACCATGCAACAGCACATGGAGTTTAACCATGCAGCTAACAGCAATGATGGTAAATGTACCTGATTATCATGAAGACTTTCTGCTCCTGGGCGAGGGGATGTCTCTTCGCACACAGCAAGACTCCGGACAAGTTTTCCTTTAGCTCCTGACTGAATAAAAGAGAAAGAACACAAGACAGAGAAAACTCCTGCTGACCTCAAGTCGCATAAGCTGCACACATCAGCTATCCCTAAACATCCCAAATAACTGTTACATACCCACCCAGAAAAACCTTATCTGCCTTAGATGTGACAGATTGTAAGCAATGAGCCACTTGCCACATACGGAAGGTGGTAGTTTTCTTTTTGCTTTTAATAATTTCCGCTGCAGTTCACTTACTTCATCTAAGTCCACTAAAAAATTGAAATAGTTATTCCAATCCAAAGCTAATTCAACATAAAGTATAACTCAAAGGTTCTCTGTTTTTTTTCCTTCCAGTAACATTATACCAAAGGAATACAAACAATAAAACCTGCAAGTTTCACAGACTCAGCACTTGAAAAATTGAAAGAAGCTTCCCTCCCACACTCCAGGAAGATTCTTTCCCCATCCCACATCTCCCCAGAGAGATGGTCAGTCTCTGCTCCTTTACAACGAGATTACACCATTAAAATCAAATTCAAACAAAAACGTTAACTTCTAAAGCAAAATCAATGATTTTTTTTCCTTCTCTACTGGTGCACTCAAACACACATGCTGCCTAACACAAGCATACATAAACTCAGCAGCACGAAAGCATGATGGATAAATAAAGGGGAAACTGACATAGTTTAATCTAGAGGAACTCCTCTGCCTTTGTGCAGCAAGATTATGGGGTAAAAGGAAAGACAAAATGAAAAAAGCAAGGAAAAAAAAATACAACCAATTGATGAAAGGCCAACATTTCAACTGCAGACAGACATTTGATTGAATTTCTTTATCCTACCACGACACCTCATCATGCAATTCCAAACAGAGATGGACCATTACCTTGGATCTCTTTTTCTGGTTTGCACCTCGTTTCTGGTTATAGAAAAAAAAAGTGCAGTAGTTATCATTTCAGGGGAAAATGTGCATGACAAGAGCATTACCAATAAATAAAGAGATCAAACCACTCCTAGAATTCTATTTTAATGAGGTGCTGATTGCAAAAACAACTTCCCCAAACCCAGTCTGGAACAAATGTACAAATAAAACAAATGTTGCACAGTGATTTGCAATTTTTGCATATAATAAAAGTACAAGAAAAGGCATACTTAAGTAAATGCTCTCCCTCTCCAAATTCCTCTTAAATTATAGTCTCCCCCTTTATTCTATATTCCATTGAGCAAAAAGGATTTAGACCCCCTCATCCCATAGTCTTCTTATTAAATTATCTTCTTAGGCTTTGCATAACAACTTTTTGTTGGCAGTAACACCTACAAACCAAACCACACATTAAGTAATTATTTATTAGTATTACCTGTAAATTCATGAGATCAAGGTAGTTTTCTAAATCCCCAAAGAGGGAAAACAGTCAAATATTTCACCAAGCTTTAACACAGATGTGTAGGAATTAACTTCTCAGAAAAATTAGTAACATGGACAGCAGCCTAAAGAGCTTGAAAGGTATAACAATAATATTTATTTTATAGGGAGATAAAAGGACCAAAATTAAAAATAAAAAAGAGACAGTCTAAAATTATGAGAGAAAAAATAGAAGTATAGGCAATGGAAGAGATCACAGAAGTGGAAAGGCAAGCATAACACATTAATACTTAACACACATATTCACTTTTCGTGTCTTACCTGCAGCTCTGTCTTGGCATCGCTCAGCTTTTCCTCCTTTTCCTCTACTTCTGAGCTTTCAGATTTATTAAGGATACAGTTGTCTGGGGTCGCTTCGGAGAGGGCAGACTCCTGCTCTTTCACAGCTTCCTCTGCTGTCTCCTGGTTCAATTTACCTTGTTCAGACATTCTTCCAGACAGAAATTAAAATAACAAGATTTGGTGACCTGAAAGGTCAAGATACCACAACACAAAAACACATAAAACAAAACACCAGGAGTGAATTTTTATTTTACTTTTTTTTTTTTTTTCTCTTCCCAAGCAAGTCATTTTATTCCCCTCAATACACAAGCCAAACCAAGCAGCTTGGAATCTGAAAGCTACATATGCCCCAGGTGAAGTGATGTAGTGAATCAGCAATATTGGGTAACAGCAGAATTGAGTTGGGATAAACAAGCAGAACTCCAACCTAAACAGTCTTGGTGGAAAACAGATTTAAGGTATGTCACTGGGACTCCCTGCCCAGCCCCTGGCTGCAGAGGTGCAGGCAGGGATGGTAAGGGACCCTCTGCAATGGAGTTCAGTGACACCAGGCAGGGAAGGACCCATTCTGCCTTCCAGGTCACTAGCATGCTAGTGCTCCCCTCCTCTAGACCTTTCTTTCTTTTAAGAAAAAGAGAACAGTCAAAAATAAAATAAAAAGCAAGCACCAACAATACCGCAGCTTTTCAACATTCAACCATGGCTTTTGCATATGGCAGAAGCCCGTAGCACTCACTATTGGTTAAAAAAAAAAATATATATATATATATATATAAAAAGTCAGTTGGAGAGGTAATAACTCAACATAAATAAGAAATCTAAATTTGGCAATAAAGCTCTCATGGTCAGCATTTTCAGGCATCAAACTGACAGCTCCATTATTAAAAGTCATAAGCCTCTTCTCAAACCCCATGTCACTCTCGAGCACTGTGAAAATCGTACAGGAAGCCATTGGCAGGTTATTTCTAATGAAGATATCTCAACTGAACTGCATTTACTCTCAGCTCACAATAGGTTGTTGTACAGAAGCTTTAAAGGCTTTTTAAAGTTAAAGCCTGTTATTATTCTCTCTCTCTCTCTTTTTCCCTCTAGCTCCCTCTCCAAGCCTCCCCCACTTATCAACTGTCAAATGAGACTCATGAATAATTTAATCCCCCCCCCAATCCATGTGGCTTAAGATGCATTTTAAGAAAAAAAAAAACTGCAGTAGAGAAGAAGAGTTATTTCAGAAAGTCTTCTGCAATATCTTGCCACTTCGCAACAATGATACAGTGGCAATTAAGCAAAACCACACTTTGCCAAGTTTCTTTTTATGGCTTGTAATCAACACTCAACAGATCCATCATCACTTACCTCCAATTTTTTAGGCTTCTTTAAAGTGAAAAAATCAAACATACTAGTGTTTTAAAACCTTACTGGTTCAAGTTTTTGCTCATTTTTGACATGGTAAGCAAATAAAATCCTTCCTACATGATACATTAAAACACTATTTTATTTTGAGAAGAAATACGGATTTTGCAAGATAGGAAACTACTGGTTCATAAACAAGGCAACTGGAATATTAAGCTTATAAATTAGATCACAGTAAGCCAATTCAAGCCTTGAGTTGGTCTCATTCTCCCCACCCTCCTACCCAGGAAGTGTAATGGCATTGGTTATTCTGCTGCTACATCTGAAACCTGAAGCACTTTGCTAACATTTCAAACCATGATGAACTGCGAGACCAGGAATTGGTCTGTTAAAAGATCTTTGATTTGTTAAGGATTTACAGTCAAGAAATGCGTACAAACAAGTTCTTCATGGGCACGTTATCCTGGTAGCTCATCTGCATACTTACACAACATGGAAAAAAAAACACAACAGCAACAACAAAAAAACAAGTACAGTCATAGTTTATCAGCCACACCAAAGAAACCATTTACCTGAAAAACTGCTATAATTCCCACCGTCTTGCTAGCGTCTTCTGTTGCTCTTCGCTAGTTAAGTCCACACAAATGATCAATGACAACTTGAGTCCCATGTCCCCATTAACAGTTCAGCATGCCAACCTCCATGCTGGTTCTTCAGGGAGTTTGACGGATCATCGTCAACCTGGAAAAGATGAAAATTAAAAAGTAATAACGGTAATGATCATTGTACGGTTAAGGATGCAATAGATAGGACCAGTTTTCAAACACTAATGACCGGCTTAAAGCAAATCACTTTCACAGCTTGATCCAGCTGCACCTGTCTCAAAACTGCCTGCTTCTTCTCTAATGAAGGCTAGAGCCGGCTGTTCAAGTCATAACAGCTCCTACGCAAAGAGATAAAATTAACAATTGCATTATGCACTGAAGATTACTCACTTCAATTTTAACCTTTTTTAGTGAATTCCAGCACTTTTCATTATAAAAAGCATATATACATATTTATATATAAGCTCATCTGTTTGCTTCAACAGAAATCAATGAGGGAATGAGCAAGAAAGACTCGACTGTTTTTAACTACAGCTTGTGCTACAATTAAAATCTCAATATTCAAACAGAATTGAAAAAGCAGCTAGATGCTTTTAGAAAGTGACCCTCTGCCAGGGCGGTAAATTGAGGTACTTGTTTTAATACGCTGAATAAAAGTTGAAATGGTCAAGAATAGGAGGAGGAAGGGAAGAGAAACCCTATCCCTCCAAACACTGCCAAAAATAACTTCCTTTTCAGGCTACGTGTAGGGTACATAGGAGATCTCCAGGTTATCATCGGGGAAATAAACCTGAAGAAAGAGTTGCCTCAGCGGTGTAATATATGCTGCGCATCAGGCCCGTGTTGGCCAGCTGAAGAACTGGTCTGACAAAAAAGGAGCATTTTGGGACAAATCTGATTTACAAGCCATGGCTGCATGCACAAAAACTACAGTAGGAAGAAACCCACAGCACTCTGCTTGGGAAGAAAAAAAAAAACTGAAGACTGTTTCAAGTCTAATATTAGACGCCTTGTTTCTGAGACACTTGAAATTGCACCTTGTTGCAATTGCCTTGCAGTATGTTACCGTGCACAGGGGCTCACAACATTAAGGTAGCTGAATTTCATGAGACAGAAACAGAATTTACCACTTCACAAAAATCAAGTCCTGCTGCCTCCAGAATCTCAGGTGCACCCAGGAAAAGAGCACACAGCTCTATACACTTCTATAAGCCTACAAACTAACATATACAAAAAGTATTTCCTTTCTTCAACATGCTTTATTTGTGCAGAATAATACAGAGTATGTCTTCCCACTTACTTTCTAGTATTTCCAACAGGCTATTTTCAGTAAATTTATCTTACTGAGAAATATACTTTAAGGATCACTATGAGAGTGCCAAAGTAACAATATAGAAAATCATGCCTAAGCAATCAAGCACATGTAAAAACAGACTTCATGGAGCCAATATCCCCCCAAATCAAAACAGACACACAAACAAACAAAAACAGGGAAAAAAAAAGAAACCCAAGGAAATACAGTGCGTTACAGTTTCACCTGTAAAACAGCCAACCAGAGGAGATAACATGCAATCAAAAGCTTTCAAAACTAACCCTAGAAATAAGTAATTTGTACCAAAATCAGAAAACAAAAGATTATTTCAGGATCCTTCAGCGTTACAAATTAACTGTTCATAAAGCAAACAGAGCAAAACAAAAACAGGCTACAAACCGAGCAAACAAAGGGTATCAGATCCAGCAAGTGATCTGCCAAGACTTCAATAAATGGCATTTCTGGTCCTGTGCTACAGATGCTCAACATAATCTTATCATGCTTTACCAAAGACACATTTCTTCATAAACTGAATTCCCCGTATTGTTACACTTAAGATCTCTGATGCCAACATAATTTTTCATTGTCAATCTATGAGAAAACCACAGAATCTTAAGTTAAAACAACAACAACAAAAAATCCCATATATTTTCCCAAGAAAAAGTGGGAAAATAAGCTTACAGCATGCAGCTACCATTTTTCAAACCTGCAATGCCCATGTTTGTTCAGATGATTTTAAAAATTCCTTCAGAATTATCTTCTGATTGGGGGGGGGGGGGGGGGGGGGAAGGCAGGAAGAATTGAGACATATACCAGTCAGAGTCAAGCCTTTGCCTTCCCTTAATATAAATTTCCTCCTCCTTCATTAGGTAACTTACAAGTGATGACTAACCCTTTACATACTACAATACGTAAAATACATTTCTGGTTGTTTGGGTGGGTTTCCAAAGAGACTCAGATTTCTACAAAATGCTTCAGGGAGTATATAAATAGCAAAAAGGCATCAGTCAGGAAATAGCCATTAAGAGTGAGAGGTTTTGATGGAAAATACGTTTCTATTTTTCGCATGTTTCCAGGATATCTAGTTATTCAGCGATGAATGCACTTTTTGCTATTATCAGTCCTGCAGTGACAACACTGCCATGGAGAAACATATTGGATTATTCTCTTTCCTGCACATCAACAGAAATGTCAGTGCTGATTTGACTGTCAAACCTTCAGCACCCAAGTGACGCAAGAGGCTGAGCACATGCACTTGGGGTTTTGATCCTCAGGTAAAAACAGCAAAGCTTGTTGCTAGGCAAAAAGCACCTTCCTCATTTGCAAGTGAGCCAAATGTTATAGGGGTCTTGGGATCTTTGAAGTAGTCTACAGGAGCTTGCGACAAAATTTGAGCCTCTAGTTCCTTAAAGCAATCTGAGCACTACACGCAGCACTGAAAGAGAAAACGCAGGTGCACACCAAGCTTTTTTGTAGACCCTCTTGAACACAAATGATATGATCAGTTAGCAAAGAATTTATGAACACCAGCTGATCAGAATATGCTGCAGGATGAAAATGTTGTTTCTTTTCAAATGGTTTTCTTTATCAATAGGATTTTCACTTCAGAAGCTGAGGACGCTACCAAGCTGGAGCAGATACTGCCAAAGCTCAAAGACAAAAGGACAGAAGAGGGAGCATACGGCCACATATGTTTGTACAACGCATGCCATGCAGATTCCAAAAAAAAAAAAAAGTCCGTAGGAAGAAATACACTTCATTTCATGCAGGAGTTTAGAAACTATACCCAGAAGATGAGCTGTCATAAAAAGCACAGAATAGAACAATGAGCAAAAGCATTAGAAAGCCCTTCTCAATGAGCATCTGATAGCTGATCATCAACTGAAATTAAACAGAGGCTTCTAACAAAACCCTAAAAGCCCACCATAGGAGAGCAAGCCATTCTTGTATTAAGCACCAGGAAATATTTTCATGGTCTCGAAGGTATTGCATGCTTCAGTTACCAAAAGAGGAATTTTGAGATCCTTATGCTCCGAATAAGTATTGTCATGTCCTAGTTCAGAAGAGAAGATGAGCAGGTTTTAAGCCCAAAGAGTTTACCTAGGAGCAGGCAGCAGCTGCACACTGCCTGAGTGACAGCCAAGTTTCTTCTCCAAATAAAGCTGCTGAGCAGAGTGGTGAAGTCCTTTTCAGCTCCTGCGGCTGAGGTAGGCAGTACCTACATGTCAGGATCCTCCTCATCTCATGGTGGTTCTCCATTCACATGGATGGCTCAGAGGTACAAGCCCATACACTGAAATTATTGGGATGGGAGGATTCAGAGTGCACTTCTGACCTCTGAATCTACAGAGAGAATCCTCTCTGCCACTGGAGACAGATGTCAGATGATTTCCACTACACAACACAGTGACTACAAACTGACTACAGCATTACCTTAAAATCATCTGTACACACAGCCTTCGATGTTGCCAAACTTTTGTGGTTTAAAGCATAAACTTGCTGCTATTTGACCTTTACTTAAAAGTTGCAGTTTCCAGCATCAAGCAATTCTAAGGCAATCTCAGGTTTAAAACTGAAAACAAAAGCTTCAAGTCTTTGTGGTAGCTTCAAAGAAAAGCTTTAGAAAATAAACCCTATTAAAAAAAAAAAAGCAAATAAAACAAATCCTATATTTTTTAATTTTGTACACACTACTACTCAGTTATCAGTCCTAGTCCTCTGAATCTACGTCATTAGACCTGCAGTACAGAGTGCTCCTTCCTGTTTTCTCACATGTATGGATTTGTAAGCTGTCTGTTTAACCTTAAAAAAACAAGGACAGAGTATTTATAGTGGAAATGCTTGAAGCCTGATTTCCCACCTCCTCGTTTTCACTTTGTCCCCTCTCCGTCATCACCACAAAAACTGATGTAGTGATTGCCTACATTTTCTGTTCCCACATGCTACAGACCTTTGTGGATAAAAGGTTATTTAGACTTATTTATTGTTGGCATTTTAACACAAACTGTCAGATAGTACAGCTCTTTTTTTTTTTTTTTTTCCAGGACTGGCTGAAACACAAGCATCTCTGTAACAGTGCTGAGGCCACTGACCCACACTAGCCCTCAGTGGCAACAATGGTCAAACTTAACATAAATGGGATGAACTGAGCTATTTTGGATCAGACTTCAGATCCTGAGACACCCAATTCTCTTTTAGAAAGAAAACAGGAGAAGAGCAGATATGAGGAACAGCATCCCAGCTGAAGCCTCTGTCTTCAGATGAATAAAGACTAGCATTAACTTTCCTCCCAACCTGCACATGAAATCCAGTATTTACAAGTTACAGCAGGATGAGAACAGTCTAATAATCAAAAAAAGAAAGTGATTTTTTTGTGATTTCTACCTGATTCTGTATTTCAAAGAGATCCTCTTGCTCCTAATGGATTTTCACCAATATTTTCCACTTCAATCTCCTGTCAGAAGACCTCACGTCAATCTCACCATCTTCAGCCAAGTAATAAACGACCATGTTCCCCCTAGCTTGTTATATTTCTACAAAGCTAGAAGGTCTGACCAGGAAAATAAATATGGATGGCCTACAGGGAAAACCTGTTTTCATGCATAATAAAAGGCTTCAAAAAAGAAAAAAAATACCCACACTCTTTTTTCTGTCATGATGACCATTTGAAGTTTTCCAGGATCAGCATGAAAAGATGCTTTGATTGAACTGGCTCATAAATGTCAATCACATACGTTTGTCAGAAGCTGAGTAACACAAACTTTTAACAAGATAATCAAATGTATCAATCAGCACCCTTGGAACGAGTTGTATGCTTTAGTCCAGCATTCAACAGAGTCACGCATGTCAAACACATGCCAATTTGTATCTCATTCCCAGACATAATCCTGACAAATTTCCCTAAAACCAAAATCATTCAACTAACTGGTCAGGCTCTCAGTTGGCAGAAAGCAGCACAGCTCTCGTGACTCCAAACACACCTCACTGACTTAGCAGGACACCCTTCTCCACCACCCAGCTGTATACAAATCTTTTGTACGTTTTTCTTCTTGTGCCAATACAGGTTCTTCATTTTAAATTGCTTTTCTGATTTCTTGATATTTTTCTTGTGCTGTGGGAAATAACTGTACATCACCTCATTCACCGCTGTTAGGCTTAAAAAAGCCAACTCCTTTTAATTGACATATAAACAGGTATACACCACTTCCATTATTACCTACACCTAGTGTGACTTCTATCAACTGAGAGTCTGCTTCAGCCATTCCTTACACCTCTCTCCTACTCCTCCTCCACCAGGACTGCATTCTGCATTGTGCAGGCAGAACTCCTTCACGCCCTGCAGCATAGCACTGAACGCACTAGAGGAGCTCCTTTTCCACAAACACTAAAAACAGTTTCAGACAGCAATTATCATAAGCAATTGCAGACACGGAATGAATACTTATGGTTTCAATACGAAATGCTGATCAACAGCACAGCAGAAGTTACTGACTTCAGTCAGAACTACTGCAGAGTCCATGAGTTGTAACAGAGAGACTACAGGTATCCAGCATGTTCTAGGGGAGAAAATTCAAGCTGTTTGTGGTAAACTGGGATTGCTGTTATAATAAAATCTGAAAGAATATATAGCTTAGTTTTATTTTTTTTAAATATATACATTTTAATTTAATGCAGAAGTTCTTAAAACTTGTTTTGGTTCTGCAAGTCAAGCTGTGCTTCTCGTACCTTCAATACTTTATTTTTTTAATCCACGCATTAAATACATTTTGCCTTACACACAGTAACTAAAAGCTCAGCTTTACTTATTCCTTTATTCAATTCTTCCTAAAGCCTAAAGCCAAATGCCTCATTAAGCAAGTTCATTTTGTTAGATACCACTATCCTATCCAAAATCTTGCAAGAGGCATATATTTTAGCAATATTCAATCCAATCTGGAGCTGCACTTCATTTAGAGTTTTGAATCTCCCAATAATTATTGCTTTTCCTTGTCAGATCTGCTCCCCCAAGTTTTATCATTGTTTGAGGTGCTTCTGAAGAAAAAGGAAATTAAGGCAAAACCAACATTAGTTAGCTTACTGTTCCAATAGTACAGGGAAATTATAAACATTTATAATTATATAAAAATACGTGTACATTTTACATAGTTAAAATTTATGTTTTAGTATATGGATATTTATACTTTATACAACTATATTAATCCCACTTTGTTAGTCCCATTTTGGATGGTCTTTGGCAATGCAGTCAAGAAACACCACACATTACAAAAAGAATGTTAAAACATGCCACAGTTTGAATTCAATGCAAACTATACTACCATCGTTTGGGAAAAAAAAAAAGGAAAACACCAATTAATACTATAACTTAGAATTTAAACTGGCTAATGATACAATGCATGTTACAAAAGCCAATGAAATAATTGCATTTGCTTCAGCTTATGCTCACTTGTGGAAATAACAAAGATATCAACATTCAGATCTTCTGTTAATTCCACTGTCTCTAAAACAAATGTTCTCAGAGATCCCCAATCTATGTTAGCACACATCTTAAGACAGGTACTGATATACATCACATTTTGTTATTAGCAACACCAGTACAATTAAAAAAAAATTCAACCAAAGCTACAAAAATGAAGCAGAGACAGGTTCAGGTATGCTCTACTGGCACGGGAAGGGTTAGCAAGAGGAAGAAATCCTCTCCAAAAGCAATTATTACAATTGTAACAAGAGAAAAGGCAAAAGCCCTGGTTTACAAAAGCAGCAGTGCCAGTTCCTAGAGTGGATTTGTAGCTTTGGCTGCTGAAAACATCTTGCCAGAAATCCTGTGGTTTCTGCATTATGTTTGACTTTTCCAGTGGGTAATTCCAAACTCCATGTGATACTGTGAACAAAAGAAGAGGCAGAAAAAGCATTTGGATGTCTATTTGTGTTTTTTTTTCTGGGAAGAAATTATGACATATGTATGACAAAGAGAGCTAATTAGTTTTGTTGAAAATGTATCTGGCCACCCCAAATATACCCAGCCAGAAAGCTTCATGACACATAAACTAGTAAAAGAGCAATGAATACACAGCAGAAATCAAACTTTCAAGCCAACGTCTCCAAGGAATATGTCCTATTAAATTTCAAGTAGAAAAGCATATATTTTATCAAAAAGTACATTCAAAACAAAAATCAGAAAAAGTGAGATTTTTTGAGTACTTTAAATCTTGTTATACAGATTGAAGTCTCCACAAGTTTGAATACAATAATAAAAAAAACTCTATAATATCCAAAATTGTGTTTACCTGCTGTGAGACAATCTATCTTACTTGGCACTAGAAACCACTAACTACATCAGTAATCTAAAAATACTGAGATTTAAGTTACAGAATAGAAGTACAGGACAGAAATTCTACAGTCCATAATATATTCTATTTCCATGGCAGAATGGCTACATCGTCTCTCTACACCCCCCCATGCCCCCCCAGCCCATTGCTGTGCTACGTATCAGAGAGGAACAGCAATCTGATTATAAAGCAGAACACTGAAATGGTAGAGTGGAATATATATTAGTAAAGGTTGAGGAACAAAAACAGAGGTACTGGCTCTGCAACTGATATCTTTCAAAGATAGCTCTGTGCTAGAGGTTCCTTAAGATTTTATTTCCAGGTTTGGGTCTCCGCTAAATGGAACTGTTAAATGGGACCTTCACTTATATGTCTTTGGAAAAACAAAAGACCTTAATAAAAGTTCAAGAAAGTACCCATAAGATTTCTGAATTTAATGAGTACTCTGTAGCTTCAGATGTTCTTAATTCTTTACATAAAATCTCATACTGGCCAGTTATGAACATTTTAGCATGTAAATTGCTTTTCAGAAGCATCTTACAGTCTGTCTTTTATTGGTTAAGCCAAAGGATTTTTGTGACATTTAGGCAAGCTAAGCATGATCTTAAGTGCCTCTGATGCAGACCACTATCATTGGTACAGTTCTGCTGCCCGTTTAATTCAAGGACATATTTCATTCTGAGAGTTTTGAGGTACACATTTTATTCTCTATTTGCAAACAATCCTTTTAATGAACAAAATATGTTTCTTTAAATACCAAGTCGTGCAAGTACTTGGAAGATATGAGACAGAGCAGGTAAAAATTTGGCCCTGGAATTCTCATAAGGAAGGGAAAAATATTGATTCACAGTCTTCTAAATGAGGCAAGCTTGAGATCCTTTCTCTCACTGAAATTTTGAAACTGCTCATAAAATTAGTTAATTTCAATATATAACAATCAGGTGATGCTTTATAAATTTAATTAGTACAGCACCCAATGCCAGATAGAAATCAAAATGCATTACATGCATCCTTCATATACCAACGCAATTAGTAATATTTGTGTTTTCTTTTTCAAAGAAGAAAATGCCAAAGAGAATGTTCCACAAACTAAGTCAATTTGCTGTATGGGAGAGGGATTAAAAATTTGCTGAAGCACTCAACCACGTAATCCAGTGATTTTTTTTCTCCTCTCAACATTAAAAAAAAAAAACAAACACACAACTGTGAATGGAATACTGTTTGCCAATTTAATTGTATTTTGAGTCTAGCCTGACCCTCCCCCTTGCAAGAACTGAAGCCAGAAGACAAGAACTTTTGCAGAAGACAAAAACTGTTTGGCCAATATTTCTTAATATATTATGCTATTCTTTTGAGCCTCAGGATTTATTCTGATATCTTCAAGATATCCAAAGACTGATGAAACATGACACAACTATGAGAAAGGGCAAGTCAGTAACCACTCTGCTGCTGTAAGCCTGGTTCTGAGGAACTGTGATCCTTCTTGCAAATCAGCCTCCTTAATGAAAAAGGCCTTACCCTAAGCATGTTTTATCATCTAAGTGCAATGGCCAGAATTTATGCCCTTGTCTTTTCTCCTGGCATTAAAAATTATCTGCCTGAGAACTTTCTGCAAAAGACAACAAAAGAAGTAAAACTATCATCCTACATGTTTGGCTTTATTTATGACACAGTTTGTAGCAAAACCAATCTTCTGATCGAATATTGCTTTAAAACATGTATCTACTGTACTAGTTCAAACTGTGAAGAGGGAAAGAGGGAAAAATCGCAGTTTCTTACAACAGAATAAAACAAGCAACTATTTCAAATACAGTGTTGTAAGTGCCACAGTATCTCCAAATTCACAAAATATTCTTGAAATTTGGTTTATAACTATTAAACAAAAACAAACAAATAAAATAGTAAATAGGTTCCATTCCAGTATGTGGTTAAAACACCCAGGGAACTGTTAAAGATAGGTGCTGACTATAAGCATGCTTACAGATATTCCACTTTAAGCATATATCTACAGGAGCAAGTGTAAATAATCACAAAGAAGCAACTGTTCTGAAGATTCACTGGACTTACAATAATGCACGACTTTCAGATAAATCTGTATGATTGAATGAAACCTTTCACCCTATTATAGAAATGAAAAAATTGCAGTATAAAACACCAAGCATTTTCTTACTGCAAGAAATATGTCAATAAAATGAGCAACTACCCAACAGTATGAAAATTATGGTAATATCTGAAAACAAACCTAAGGGAGGACTTGAAAAAATAATTTAACAACAAATAGATTTGAAATTAGCTTCAGCTTCCTCTAAAACTTACTTATTTTCCAAAATATTTCCAATAGAAAGAGGTTTAATTATTGAGCAATGTTCTCTAAATTCTCCTTAAAATAGAAAAAAAAAATCAAGCTGACATTTCAAGAATTCTTTTTTGCTGAAAAGGAATGGCAGAGCTGCAATTTTTTTCCTTTTGCTATCACCTAATTTTCTATGTTGTGTATCTGATCAGTCACAGGCTTTAAAAACCAGCATTGACTTTTAAACACATGTGCAATATATACAGAACAACCAGACAAGTGTCTTATTCTTCCCTTAAAGTGCAACAGAAAAAAGAAAAAAAGTTACTTAATAAAACTATTGAATAGCTCAAAAAAAAAAAAAGGAATATAGCAGCAAGCTCAGTGCTTTAATTTACTTTCAAGTAGGACCATTGCTGCCATGAGTCAGAACACCTGAAGGCACAGTCTAGGATGCCTTCTAAAATAGTTAAGTGACTTACATTTAGGAAACCTCCATGATTTAAGAAGGACCAAGAACAAGCCCACCAGCAACTCATGTAACTGCACCACATAGGCCAACGTACCACAGGCTCAAACAAATACCACAAGCGAAATTTATTTCAAGTTGAGAATCATGCCAGAAAAGCCCTGATCCTCAGAAAGTCGTCCATGAATGGAGATCTGAAGCCACTTCACACCTATGATCTTGGCAAGTGTTATACCTAAGGGATATTTTTGTTGTTGTTGTTTTTGTTCGTTTGTTTTTTTACATCAGTGGACAACTAAAGAGACAACACGCCAAGGACCAGCCATCTCTCTTCTTTCTACCCGCCTTTTGAATTTTGGTTCTCATGAAGAGAGCTGTTGAATTGCACAACCAGCTCATAGAAATTAAGCATGCAACCTGAGATCTCCCTGCAAGTATATGACCATAAAAACATTTGCTTTTATTGATGACTTTACCTTGGACTATAAGCAAGGAGTCTTGAAGTTGTGGCTGTCATAGCCACTATATCATGATACATTCTTCCAACACCAATTCAAGATTATCAGCAGTTGCAAATACAGCACCTCTAAAACGAAAGGCTGCAGCTGCTTTTCAAGTATTCCAGGCATGATCTTGAAGTCTAATTTGTGATTTTAACATTACAAAATTAAATGGATTGCATCCTTTTTGATGAGGGGAATATTTTTAATCCATGTTTACACAGCATCCTCCATAGCAAATTTTGAAAGGAGCTGCCTAGAGCTACCATAATACAGTAAACAAATCCACCAGCCAGTATGAGACAATAATGCAATACATATGTCTAGGGACAAAACCAAATCTCTTAAAACAGTAACAGTTATATCAACATCCTGTTATCAATGTTAAACATGCATTTCTCAAAATGTAGGATAACAAAGGCTCTTAAGCATTCATTAGTGTCCAAGAAAATTTGGACACCTTAGACCCTTATGAAAATCCCAGCTTCTAGTCAAAGATACAACAAAACAAAATTTCCGCACCTCAATTTCAATTACAGCAAATAGAACAAAATCATTTCAAATAGAATACCCTGCTGATGATTACAAATTGCCATGCTGCTCCATGCAAATTTCTCCCAATTTCAACAGGAGTCCTAGAAAGAGGATGACAGCAGAAAGCATGATGAACAAAGTAACACTGACTGTGTAGCTATCTTCTTCAACTGAGCAGAAATAATCAGACCCTCACAGGACCAGTTTCAGGTCAATCTTCCAGTATGTGTAAGTTACTTCATATGGCTAACTAAAACACTCAAACATCGGAGAGCCAAACTGAACAGGATAAAGGAAAGATGAGAGTGGAAGCAGGCTAAAAGCTGACAGCCTAGGAATCCCACCACTGGACTAGAGGGACCAAGGCTCGCTATGCCGCCAGGGCAAGTTGGTGATGTTAGCTTCAGCAGACACTGTGGGTTTACTTCCTCACTGTTCTAAGTTTCAATAATCTCCTGACATCTACATGGTGAAATCTTGACACAGGAACTGTTAACTGTACTGCAGGACAAGGACCAAAGGTTGACTAGATTGCAAAATGGTCCCATACCTTCTGGTCAACAAAATAAAAATATTATTTAAGTATTCCTTTGCTTATATCCGTAATCCAAGTAAGCAGTATTTCAATCTGGTTTTTCAAAAAAAATAAATATCAGAGATCATTTGGAACTTACTGAGACATAACAGGGTCATAATGGGAGCTTAGAGTTTTAATCTCATTGTATGCATAAATAACTATTTCTTCTTGTATCAGTTTCTATTGCAAAAATGGTAAATGAAGGAGAAGAACTGGTTTCTATGCAGAGTTCACAGGGATACTAAGATGGCATTCGTGACCTGATTTTTATCACCATCAGGCACAAATAAATTTATATGCAAAAAATACAATAATGTTAGATTTCAAGAGAGATTTTAAGCACACAGAAGTCAAGATTTTCAAAGTGATGATCCCCACAGCATGCACAATGTGTTATAAGAAACATTATGCATTGGTATATTCTATGTTTTATGTCTTAATACATATGTGCAGCTTAGCTTAGTTATGATTGTTGGAGGAACCATAAGCAGCCATCCCAAGAATTTCATTCTCAACTAGTACTAATGGAGTTTTGGTACATAATCTCCTTGTCTGTTTCAAAACTACGGGAAGAGAAGAAAGGAAAACTTACAATAGGGCAAGAAAAGGAAGGGCGAATGTTATCACTTCCACGTGTTCTAATTATCTAGGTATACAGTACACTTGATATTTAAAAAAAAAAAAGCTAAAAGCACCAAGTATTAGGAATGCCAGTACTTACACTAATACACTTTTAAAATACCTTGCAGGTAAATCTACTATCCCTTTTATACCCTACTTTGCTACTGCAAGTTTAATGTGCTACACCTACACAGTTGTATCCCCTTTGTGTTCTCAGTATGGATGCAGCCAGCCAAGAACAGACCTTGGAATTTAAGTCAACTTAAAGGCCTTCCATTTTCCACTAACAGGTCATAATAAGATCTTCTGTGGCAGAAGAGAAACTTTTCAGTGTGCAATAATATGATACCAGAAATAACACTAAGGGCCAATGAGTTTTGAAGATGGACAAATTCAAGCTAAAGAGAAAAAACATTCCCTCTTTCCTTATCCCCAGGAGTCAGACATGAGGTCTATATCCTAACCCATTCTCACAAACCATATGAAAATGCATTATCATACAAGTCTTACAGCATTCGCTGCTATATGTTGTTTATTCAGTGTGCATGTTTATTACTTTCCCAGCTCCTTTTCATCTTCTCAATATAGACAAAGCCTGTGAGACTGCACAATCAGTTAAATCAGTGGGACCTGACCAACCCTTTAAGTACCATGACAAATGTGAATACGAATTATTATGATTTCCAGCTTTGGAGATTATTCTGTGGGTTGGGGAGAGAAGGAGAGGTGAGGGAGGAATAAAAGACCATCTCTCACTCAAAGAGCTTGGCCTTCATATTTACATTTTGCAGATTTTTTCCCCCCTCATTTCTAACACATTTTCACATACAGAAATTGTGAAAGAGGAAAATTCTAGCCTTCCTTTGACTGTTTTCTCCTCAAAAAAAAAAATAAAATCCAGACACACTATTGCTTTCTGAATCTTCACATTTCAAAACCTCAAACAGCTAGGAAACACCCGATTATTGCCAAGAAGTGTCTTTGAAGAACAAGGGATAGATAAGCAGTTCACTGCACTTTTTCATGTCTTTTCTTCATCTGACTTTTCCTAATCCTTATCCACATTATTCCCATTTTAAATCCAGACAAGTTTTATGATACTTCTAGTCTAATAGGAGATTTAAAAGTGAAGGGTCTGAGACTCATTACATTTGTATATGACTGTGCCCAATGACAGGTGCAAAGGCTGGCAAACAACCACTGGCATGTTCAATTATGCCTAATGTTACATTTTCTGTTACTCAATCAAAGGTTAGAATTTGAAAGGCTAATAGCCTCCTAAAAGGTATCATCTGATAGGACTGTCAGGTTCAACAATGGGTCTTTCGACTGTCTTGTAAACCTTCATTCTGGGAAACATTTACAGACCTCACAAAATCAAAATATCAAGACACTGACAGAGTAGAAAAAACACAAACTAACCAGCCTTCAGCATCCATACTAGTGGCTTGACATCTCAGAAGAAAACGAGGCTGGACATGGGAGTGCCAACTGAATGAAACCTCTTCTCACCATAATAGTATACTAAAACCAGCATCTCTCTCAAATATACTTGCTTTGACCAATAAAACTTCTATTTTCAGAAAACCAATATAAACCCAGAATGTTTACATACCTATTCACAAACATTTACAGAATCAAGTTTCTTTCACTGAAAAGAGCATGTCACCAATTTAAAGAAAAACAAACAAACAAACAAAAAAACCAACAGAGAAACGATAAACATGGCAGAAGGTGGGCACCTGCTTCCTTCCAATGGTGGTTTTAGAAGCAACAGTGAAGGAAAGCCTAGCACTTGCAAGCACGCTGTCTACCGCACATGATCCCAGTCCATGCAGTTTGAAGCTGGTGAGACCAGGGTGCCACAATGAAAAGATTTCAAGCTTATCAGGAGAAGAAAACCTGAAGATTGCCTGTCTACACAACAATCCTGATTCAGTCCATATTACACCTATAATTCATATCACCAACTACTGCCTGGTTCTCGACTATTTCATCTTCTACCAAAACATTGCATCTCTCATGTATTGATTGTGATCAGAGCATGACACAAACATAATTATTCTGGAGGCTCTGCTAATTTTTAATACTTGGCACATCCTAAACAATGAAGCATATAGCATTTCAGTACATTACACATGCTTAAATAGGACACGTTTGTTTACAGCTTAAACAGCTGCATAAATATTATCGTGTTCTAGGATAGATAGAGCTAAGATTATCAGCAATATTGGGCAGCAAGTATACTACGCAAAACTTAAATAATTATTTCAGACTGATTACACTACAAGCTGTAATTTTTTTCGTATTATCCTTTGCTTCAGAGAGGAAAAAGTACAAAAGGAAAGAAAAAGTAAAATAATTTTCAAAAGGTGTCCTTATTCCTGTAACTTTCCCCAAATCACTACTAACTACTTTAGGTTCAACACTATCGTAATAAAGGCATCAGTTTGAAGACATGCAGTCGCTTTCCTGCTCACTGTTCAGAAGAATGTGACTTACCTTAATAAAAATAAAATGCTACAAATGCATCTGCCTCCCATGCTGTTTGGCTACATGAATGTGAATTTCTGCTGCTCTTTCTTCATCTGCCTCCCACCTATGTTTGTTCAATGCAATGGACCCTTTTTTCCAGTGTATGGGACTGAAAAAGGAAGAGTTTAATAGATCTTTGATCTTGGCTGCAAAGTCTAGGCACAACTGTAAAATATAACTCTTTCACATAGTCAATTAGAGAGGCTAAAATCAGTCTTCTAAAACAGTTTAAGGCTTTCCCGCTCCTCAAAGGACTTGTCTACAAAAACTACTGAAGGATAAAGCCTCAGACTGAGCAGACATAATGAAAGCAGGCAGTTTTCATATTTTTGGTGGAAACCACTACTGGCAATATAACAACTAACAGGCTACTGGAGAAGGACAAAACACTTGGCCATTCAAGCATCACTCATGCAGCATTGTGAGATGGGTTGCAAACCACTGGCGATGCACCTACCACTGCTCTAAAAGACCTCCTCTAGAGGCTATCCCTTCCTTTCTTCTCATCATCGGATGCCTTCCTGTTATCCTCTGTGCTATACGAAAGGTCTCTCAAGCCTTTAACTTCTGGATAGTCATTTTCTTTGGGTTGCCAGAGGTTCAGATACAATAGGATTGGAGGAAACTTTTTGAATTTCAGCGGAAGTAATTTTCTCAGTATGTGAACATTTAATATCTTGTAACAATTGATTCAGATATCAGACTGCACTGACTCCTTGCCACAGCAGAATTAGCAGTATTGCAACTGAACTGAAGTTGGGATTGGCAACGCTACTGCTCCAACCTTCCAACACCATAATCACATGTGGCTTCTAGCTGTAATTCCATCCAAGTACTATACTCCCTATTAGGGGCCTCTAGATCAGCTTACCGTCTTCTATACTGAAAATACTCTTTCTTCTACAGAACTCAAAGCTCTTCTCATTTACGTCCAAAGATTAAGAAATCTGTGTGAGCAACCTGACAAACTGTGGATATAACCTAACTAAAAACATGGCAAAGCATTTAAATGACTTTTTCAAATTTTCCAGAAGTAAAAACATTCACATAATTTTCTTTTAAAATC
This sequence comes from Anser cygnoides, assembly GCF_040182565.1. Taxonomy (NCBI): domain Eukaryota; kingdom Metazoa; phylum Chordata; class Aves; order Anseriformes; family Anatidae; genus Anser; species Anser cygnoides. Next base: position 70,008,409 of record NC_089874.1, read on the forward strand.
ACTTCTTCACTTTTTATAATCTCTTATGAAAAATGTTTGTTGACATAATTTGTTAAATATTTGTATTAATCCAGGTATGTGAACCGGTATCATACAAGAAAGAACTTTGCATACCTAGCTGGAATCTCTGGCAACTCAGACAAGGGTGGTGGGAGAACAAAGAAAAAAAAACACAAAAGAATTACATACTAATATAGAGCCCGAGGTCTGAAGGGATAATTTAAGTACATTAAATTTATTTCTGTTTCAAGAGACACAACATAAAACTTATTTCAATGGTCTTTAGTTTCTCTGCCAAACACTTTGAGAATGGTCCAAACTCAAAATTACCTCCCAGGAGAATACCTCAGGTTGGAGCTTTTTTGCATTGATTCTGGGCTTGCTCCTATACTATAGATTATTGGTTCCAGATGTGAACCAGAGATAGTAAAAAGCTTTACAACTACTACATTTTTGTTTTCTTGGTACCTTCAGTTCCTATAGAATCCCCTGGAGGAATCAGCTGTCTTTTCATCTGTGGACTGTCTCTTGGGAAACATGTTTTTGAAAAAGTCTGATCCCAAGGATGTACCATAAGACTTGCTCTTGTAAGAGCAGTAAGACTCTCACCTGAAATGCTTTCTTGAAAGATTTCATTCTCTTCTTAGTGTCTGTGCTTGGTTAAATCACTGAATATTTATGTGATACTTCAGAGCCTTTGACTGGCCATCTTTAAAAAAAAAAAAGAAAAAGAAAATAACCCAAATGGTATTTTTTTTTTTTTTTAAGAATAGAATATTAGAGTAACGAAACATTTTTCCCCCGTCACCACATTATACATATATGTAATTGGTTGACGCACGTGATTTTAAGAACCAAAGAGGCCATTAGTTTACTTGCTTAAATTTAGCCTGATCGTTTTTATGCTTTCCCTCTACCTTAGCTCTATTTTACAGCTCACAGCCACAATGAATGCAAAAATTTAGTTGCAGCCTATGATGTATGTTTATATGAAAATAAAACCTGGGCATGAGTAAAACAAGGTGTCACCAAACACTGACTGCAGAGTTATCTGCAATTAAAGGGTTCTGGGGAAACCATAGTCAGCTGAGTGTCAACCTGCTGGGGACAAAAGAGTAGTGACACCCTGTAACCACTGACACACTCCCGTAATTAACACTAGAAGATTCACAGCTGCTTTAGCAGACCATAGGTAAGTTTTCTGCAACATTAAGTCCTAACAAAATATACATGCAAACTAAATAGCGACATACATGAAAGACAATTTAGGCTTCTGCCTCACTCTACATACAAAGTTACCGAATGCAAGTGCCCTACTTGTTCATACAGCGGATATACATTCTCATCAGACACTCAAAAACACAAGGCAACAGTCCGTAACTCAATCCATGCCTCACCACAGTAGGGAAACACCGTCTTTTGGCTCTACCGGCTGATATAAAAGGTTTCCATCTGACCTTTCAAAAAGCTAGTTAATGCTAAATACATTAATGTTTTACTGTTACCCCAGGCTTATTTTATTACTAAATCTGGACTTCACGCCACTAGCCACCTGTTTCGTGCAACATTTAAAATACATTACACATTTTCAGCCATATAAGGAACCATTACAAAACCAAACCAAGGACTCTGCACCAGGGAAGCCACTCTTGTGTGTGGAGGGAAGACAACAGGCATTGGAGTGCTGCTGCCTGATTCACAGCAGTGCGGCACATGGGTAATGCCAGGTATCAAAAAAATCATAAAATTCAAAAGGAATTCAGAGAAACAGGATGTTACTAAAAAAAAAAAAGAGAAGACTGGCTGGAGCTAGCTGCAGCAAGTGGGAAACTGTAAGATTTCCAATCATAAGAGAAAACTTGGAGATCAGGAAAGGCACCAGAGCAGCTGGAAAAGAAAAAAGATAACTCCTGTTTCAAATTAAACTCTGCGTTTATGTGAAGAACAAGATGGGAAAAGCAATTAGAACACTTCTCCCACATCCATGGCTGGTACCACCTTGCATAAACAAGAAAACAGGAAAGGTGCAAACAGCCACGATGGAGGGTACCTGGTGCTGCACAGCAGTCAGAACAACTACCCAAGATGAATTTACAGCAGTAATTAAAGATGTTAAAAAAAAAAAAAAAAAGCCCATACCATGCTTAAAATTAGAATCATAGAATATCCCAAGTTGGAAGGGACCCATAAGGATCATCAAGTCCAACTCCTGGCACCGCACAGGTCTACCCAAAATTTTAGACCATGTGACTAAGTGCACAGTCCAATCGCTTCTTAAATTCAGACAGGCTTGGTGCAGTGACTACCTCACTGGGGAGCCTGTTTGAGTGCGCGACCACCCTCTCGGTGAAGAACCTCTTCCTGATGTCCAGCCTAAACTTCCCCTGCCTCAGTTTAACACTGTTCCCATGGATCCTGTCACTGGTGATAACAGAGAATAGGTCACCTGCCTCTCCACTCCCTCTCGCGAGGAAGTTGTAGACTGCAATGAGGTCCCCTGTCAGCCTCCTCTTCTCCAGACTGAACAGGCCCAGTGACCTCAGCCGCTCCTCATACGTCTTCCCCTCTAGGCCTTTCACCACCTTCGTCGCCCTCCTCTGGACATGCTCCAACAGTTTAACATCCTTTTTGTACTGTGGTGCCCAGAACCGCACACAGTACTCGAGGTGAGGCCGCACCAGTGCAGAATAGAGAGGGACAATCACTTCCCTCGACCGACTAGCGATGCCGTGCTTGATGCATCCCAGGATACGGTTGGCCCTCCTGGCTGCCAGGGCACACTGCTGGCTCATATTCAACTTGCTGTCAACCACAACCCCCAGATCCCTCTCTGCAGGGCTGCTCTCCAACGCCTCGTCGCCTAGTCTATACGTACAGCCAGGGTTGCCCCGTCCCACGTAAAGGACCCGGCACTTGCTTTTGTTAAACTTCATGCAGTTGGTGATCACCCAGGTCTCCAATCTGTCCAGATCTCTCTGCAAGGCCCTTCCACCCTCAACAGAGTCCACAACTCCTCCAAGTTTAGTGTCATCAGAAAATTTGCTCAAAACATCTTCTAGTCCTACATCCAAATCATTTATAAAAACATTGAAGAAGACTGGTTCTAAAATGGAGCCTTGGGGGACCCCACTAGTGACCATCAGCTAGCCAGATGTGGCCCCATTTACCACAACCTTTTGAGCCCTGCCCGTCAGCCAATTGCTCACCTATTGTATGATGTTTTTGTTTAGTTGTATGGTGGACATTTTGTCCAGTAGGATCCTATGGGAAACCGTGTCAAAAGCTTTATTGAAGTCCAAAAAGATCACATCAGCTGGTTTCCCTTGATCGACTAGATGGGTGATCTTATCATAAAAGGAAATCAAACTTGTTCAGCAGGACCTACTCCTCATGAACCCATGTTGGCTGGGACCAATGACTGCATTGTCCCCCAGGTGCGCTTCAGTAACTTCAAGGATCATCATCTCCATTATTTTACCAGGCACTGACGTGAGACTGACAGGCCTGTAATTGTTAGGGTCTTCTTTCTTACCCTTCTTGAAAAGTGGCACAACATTTGCCAGCTTCCAGTCTACTGGCATAGAACGGTAATATGAAAATTACTAAGAACTTTAATTAGGACAAAGCAGAAATACATTTTTATCCAGAACCACTGAAAGCTATTTCAGAAGCTGCTGAAATCAGCAGCAAGTCACTAACACAGCAAAGCACTTAAGGTAGCTTAAGGAATCACTTAGGGAAGCTGCAGCAAGTTCCAGGCCATGTCCAAGGACGAAACCGTGATGCCACAAAAGTTGGTGGAAGCTTTCAAGGCAAAAGCCAGAACTTCACGCATATACCGAGCACAGAAAACCAGACAATGTTAAAATGTTTTAAGTTGCCTCTATTTGTCAACCTCTGAGAAAACCCCATTGAATTAGAACTTCGTTTCTCACTCAAAATAAGAGGCTTGATATAGAAATTACAAACCCAAGCAGAGATGTAAGAGGCAACTGAGTTCTTATGTATACCTGCACAATCACTGCAATATCATACATTTTCATGATACAGATTGAAAAGCTGTCTGGTAAAATATTTACACTCTAATAATTAAAAGGATACATAAACAAAGGAGACATTTTAAATAACAGTTATTTTAGAATCACAGCTTTCTAAGGAAAATTAGTATTTTTGAGACACTGAATGGAAACTAGCACAGGGAATTAAAAACAATTATTTTTGTTGTTCTTTTAAATTAAAAGGGGAATGACCTTGCATAAACTCTCTATACAAACTGAAGATTAAAAGGCATGTAAGAGGGGAACTCAAACCTATAATAAAACCGGTGATATCTACTTTGCAACCTTATCAAAAGCTTCCTCCTCAAACCATTTTGTCCATTAAATGCTGTCCTGCAAAACAAAAATCTACCTACTTCAGTGAAAGCTGTGCAACACTTAAAATTGGCATTTGTGAATGCGTTCTATTTATTTGCACGAATCATCAGATTAAAATATACTGTTTAAAAAACTATCCACTATCCTGACCAGGTCTAACGAACTCCTGTTATACATAACCATGTATTTCTAGATATAAAGTATAAAATAAACCAGTTGAAAGAAACCTATCACTTTTAAGCTTTGCTTCAGGTGCTAGAATTCTTAAGTTTTAACATGGCTATGACTGTATTTTTTAAACATATGTAAACTTTGCTTTTCAAATTCTGTACATCTTGCTCAAGTTCTCTGACATTATCCTCCTCTAAAACTACCAGAAACACATTGTAGCTTGCACCGTGGGGAAAAAAAAAAGAGAGAAAGAAAAAAGTGACTAAATAAAGGCAATAATACCTGACACCGACAGCAAAGATAACAGCAGCAACTACTTAGCGAACATCTTCACATTTGATTGAAGGACTACACACAAATAGCAACTGTGACCAAGCTAACTTGTGAAAGATACCGTTAACTTGATTGTACCTAATATTAACACAAGAGTGGTCACGCTTATATTCCCGTAGTGCCCCTTTATTATAAAACACTCAAAAATGCCATAGTCTCTAATTAAGAGGGGAAAATACATTCAGGGAACGAGTACCAAAAATGGGCATTTCCTTCAGGATGAGGACACTGAAGAATACAGAGGTTAAATTAGCAGTGAAGTTGGTCAAAACAAGAATTGAAAGGTTAGCAAAATCCCCTTCCCCAGGTACACAGCCTTAATTCTCCAGTAATTTCCATTCTCCAGTGCCCACTTTACACACAGAAATGTTGGTGGAAGAAGTTTATGCACGAACATGTGCATAAAGCTGAAAAGCAGCCACTGACAAAGCTAAGTAAACTTAGAAATATTTTTATGACTGTTCATCAGGAGATAAGGCATATACGAAACCTAAAAGTTCAGCAGTTTTAACAATAGTGATAAGAATCAGAAAACAAATTTACATGCTTCTTTTGTATGACCCTCTGAAGCACACTGCAATTAACTGTAACCTCTGTATCAAACCATTTTAGAAACAACTAGTACAAGATCATAGGTAAAAGAGTGAAAGACCAATAAAGACATTTATTCATGTAAAATTCTGTCTACAAGATCTGTTTCATTATAAATTTAATTAGACTGAAAGAACACTTACAAGCAATTTATAGTAACGGCTCAGATTTACTTTCTGAGAAAGAGAAATGAACTGAGAAAAAGGCATTATGCAAGACTGCACTGTAGTACTGACAACAAATACAGGGAAAAACAAGTAGTCACATCAGCATCTAAATAGTACTGTGATGATATTTTAGTTATTTACAACAACTGTAGGATTGAAAGCAGAATGGTACTCTTCATATTTCTACTCCCCTGATTAGCAGCACCTACACTTCTGAAAGCAGCCTCTCATCTTTCAGTTTCACAGTAGGACTGCTTCTCTAGGGTATCCTGAAGAGGCATGGGCACAGCAGCTGAATGCTTTATTAAAGGATGCTGTAGAGCACCAGTGCAAACCAAACAAGGCAATCAATCAGTAAGGATGATCAGTTCAATTTCAGTCTATGACTGCTTTCATTACCTGAGTTAGAATTCACTCCCAGCATGTTCCAAAGTCTGAGAATATTCATTTTTACCATAGGTATAAATACCATAGGTTTTATCCTCACTGCCTACCACATAGTACAAACACCTGCGTAACATACGGACATACCTATGGCATACTTTTCATTGTGGAGCGCAAATGATGGTGGAAGTGCATTTTTGTTTGAAAACAATTCCTTTTTTTTTTTTCCTTCCTTTCCTTGCTCCCCAATTTAATTCTTGTTTGAAAAATTTCAGTGATCAAAGATGGTTGGTTGCCTATCTTCCTTCCATGAAGACACCACACTTCTTGAAGCTGAGTGTGAGGAAGGGAAATTCTGCGCAGGAGAATGTTAAGAAGAAAAATATAAAATAAAAATTGATTATGGATTTCTATTGCTAGGGTATCTTTCTCCAAGTTACTGTCTCATGGTAGACCCATTCCCCTCTTGAAACTGTTTCACATTGCTCACTCACAATACACCCAAGAAACATACTCTGCTTTTTGGAAAAATGCTTTTTCTGGAAAAGCTGTTTTTTTGTTTGTGTATATGACAATATTGATATGGTATATATACAGGTCTCCAACTGGCACTATTCGTAGCTATCCCCACCCTTCGCCGAGCCCCTTGTTAAGACACAAGTATTTAAAAAGCTTCCACAGGAGAAGAATAACCCTGCACGATCCAAATAGCAACCTCTGACAGGCATTTGGAAGCACTGAAGATCTGTCCCTTTCCAGGATAAAAACGTTATGGTGCATCATTGTCTGTACCATAGGATATTTTTTAAAAGGCAGCAGCCCTCTTTTACTGCTATGGACTCAGGGAACATACACTCTCAGTGGAATAGGTAGCCAATTTTAAAAAGGGTCTTCTTCTGTTTCTTGAAGCAAACATGCATTTTATGACTGTAGCTCATGCAGGGCAAAGAAGAACAGGCCTCCACTGACCCATTACCACTGGCAGCCTTCCCCCTGCACTTTACAGCCAGGCATCATTGGAAGCAGCTCTCCTAGAGAGCTACATACTTATTCACAGTATCGGTATTAGCCCAGCATCATCCTCCTCATGTTAAGTTGCTTTGCATCTTGTCAGCCATCTTCTCAACAATTTTCATTCAGGGAACACTAATGAGCCAGAGAAGGGGGTAATGAAGACTACATTTTGCATCTGCAGCCATCCTGGTGGGCTGCAATACACAAAGCAATCTTATTTTCATAGCAGCTTCCCTTATCACAAGACAGGGGCTCACCTATTCCATTTTCCAAATTTTCCACAAAGCTGAAAACAAGTGTTTCACCTTTCTCTTTCCAGATGTAGCCTAGTTGTTCTATGTAAATAACACACTCCAATACACTGGCTTGGAAAGGCAATTTAGCAGCAGACTGGTAATCCAGTCATTTGGGAAACATCCCTACTTTAGTTTTACTCAGAAATACAAGTGTTGCATTTTTAACTTGAGAGACCACAAAATACATGGATGCACATTTTGGAAGGAACTTATAGCCATACCTGCTCCCTCCTGCAGAAATACATTTAAGTTGCACATTTCTCCGAGTTGTAGCAACATGGACTAGCATTTGCACACCTTTATTTGCAAGGATTAAAGCTACAGAATTACGTCAGCAAAAGTGAGAGCTTTTCTTCAGCCAACTTAATTGTAGGCTATGTTAAAAAAAATAAATTGTTCCATGTCTTCTGTGCAACAATAGCCGTTTACACATGTGCTTTAAAAAAAAATATCACAAATTATCTCCTCAGGAAACAGCTAAAGTCAATAGTTCAGTTATCATTCAGTACTTTGGCACCATTACCTATGGAATAAACAATTTGTTAATATGACACCCCACTAAAACACAGAGTGACTCCACGGCACAGAATTTCAGGTTTAACTGGTGAGAAAATTCTTCAATTCAATGGTACTGGAGAGATGACTGAATTGACTGGCCCCCAGTCTGAAAATTAACCCACAAAAGAAAATCAGTTCATAACTACTATACATCATCTTTGCATATTACTTGATTACATTTTGGAATACTCCAATTGTTGCTTTCAGAATAAACTCACAGAGTACAGCGGGCAATTAGTGAACTAGACACTAATGTCAGTTACTGAAAAAAAAAACAATTAAATCAGTAATTAGCAACTGAATGCAGGCATTTCTCCTGATATATCTCACCAACAACATAGAGAGGTTAAAATGAGAAACAAAATGTATAAAAAAAAAGACTGTTTCCAGGAAAAATAATCCTCAACATTCAGATACCAGTAGCAAGTTACATCATTTTTATTTCCCTGTCTTTACAAGGAAAATCTATAAATGCATTAGGTATTTAGCACAGGTCCTCAAATGCAGATAGTTAGATGTCTTACTCTATAACTATCTTTATAGTCAGTCTCCTCTACTTTAAATGTGATACATGGCTACACAATTATAATTAAAATTACAAGAATATAGAGCCTTCAGGCTTTGGTGCAGTTTCCAAGCTTATTCAACAAGTGTACAGATTACATACAAATAAAACTACATCCATTTTTCTTTTTTCATTGCATAATACACTAATACAGTAAACTGCATCCAATGCAACACACGAGGTGCTGTGCTACGTGTGGGGTCTTCTGCCCACACCCCAGACAGCAGTCCATCTGAAAGGTCAAAGAGCCAACACATAAGAAGTCTTTGACAATAAACACAGTCAGAAGCATTTAATTCTGTGTCTTTTCCATTACATTTTATTTTCTGAGCAACTGAAAAACCATGATATTTATTGCAATATTATTAATACAAAAATGATCTCTACATAAATAGATGGCGAGCTCAGGACACAACATTTTCCAGCAGCAAACACACGATCCTACAGAGCTACGGAATTTGAACACAGACCCAAAGGGCCCTAGATACACTGATATGAACTAATACATGAAGAGGTTCAAAAGCATAAGGTCTTCTAGAACCCACCACAAAACCTTGTTTTACAGATGCAGTCAGGACTGTTTTGGTGCTCTTTCCTTAGGAGATACCAGAACAGAGTCCAAGAGACCTGGGAACCACCATAGCTTGAATAATGATAACATACTTTAAAGAACAGGTTTGAGTATAAACTGCCTAAATTCCTACAGAATCATTTTAAAAAGCACACAACTATGCTGAAAAAATCAAAGTTTTCGGTCATTTCAAATACAGGCATGCAACTGATGTGGACAGATGCAAGAAACAAAACCTAAGACATGTAAGCAAACATGGCAAAACAAAGAAAGTCCAGGCAGTTTAACAATGGAAAGCACACACACGGCACTTACAAAAGTGAAGACCCAGTAGGAAGAATGGTCAGATGATATAAGGAACAGAACAATTGTTTCACACATGAAAGGGACCAGGAAAAAGGCAGAGACATAAATGCTAGCGTCGGCTTGAAATAGGAATGTAAAGAAAAAGAAGTTTATATTAGGATAGCAGCGACTTCCTCTAACATTTAACTTCCCTTTCAGTAATTTTTAAGTCAGGGCTGCAGGCTGGTTTTAATGAAGATCCCATGTTTGTGTGTTATACCTAAGGATGCAGTAAGTCATAACTTCAGTGTGCTTTATTTCCCGCTCTACTGTTGCCAGAGGAATATAACATTGGATGCTCTCTGTATTTTTTTTCCCTCCTCCACTTGGGTTGTAAGGCTACTTGAAATTATCTCAATTTTACAACATTTAACTATAGTACCTTAAATTACTGGCCCAGAAATAAACCAGCAGATGTCAAAAACAGAACACTGGAATTCCTTTTATTGAAATCACCTGTCCATCAAATGTCTGCATGTGAGGACCTGTGCTAATTCCTTTTATTGAAATCACCTGTCTGGACAGACATTGAAACCACTTGCATAACACAGCTGATATTCTGAAGAGCACTTGTGCGTTAGGCCACCACATGCCAGCCTCATTCTAACTACTGTATGTAGATAGCAAAGGCTACATTGCAAGGGAACACTTAACTGCACATCAGAAGTACCTGGGTTAGTTGTGCTCTTCCTTTGTTATGATCTTCAGCCAATGTGAATCTAAAAAAACATATTCCCATGCCACAAAATCTGTTCTTAGTACACCATGCAATTTGAATTGTGTAGTCTGTTGTGATTTTACATGCAAGTCAAACAATCAGGTGTTACTGTAATTTCTCTCAAAGGACTGAAGTAACTGGCACTGATTTCGTTTTCCATAGTTTGAAATTGTGCTATTTAATCAATAAAATGTTTTATTAAGGTACCACTGATATTTTCCCCATTTTGTTTTGTGAAACTCTTATATTGAAGCAGTTTTATTATACAAGGATTTAAAATACTTAACAGCATTAATAAAAGATGTGACAGAGGTATATGTTATTAAACAAACTGAAAGAGATGCCAAAGAAGTTTACATTTTGACTTTCATGATCTGGACATGACTGCAATATTACTGCAATAAAGGAAAGAATTAGCAGCAATTCTTTGAACATAGAGCTCTCTAAGAAATCATCTGTAGAGGAAAAATCATAATTAGCCTTAGTGAGTACAAATTATGTTCTCTGTTCTCCTTCAAGGAAAAAAAAAACCCTCAGGAGTAACAAAAACATCAAAGAAATGCATAGGCTTTGAAAGAGGTAGGTGCTTGCCGCATCTTCCTCCGCACTGCAGAAATGATCACAACAAATGAATGAGTGGACAAGGTGTCTGCAGAAACTGCAGCCCAGTGATTACGGCTGTACGGTTACTGGTAGCAAAACCACATACGGCCAAAATGCTGCACCACCATCTGCATCTCACAATCCACTCTTTGCTACCAGTCCTGCTGCCATGAACATAAAAGCCCTTTGACATAAAAGCCCTTTGCAAAAAAAAAAAAAAAAATACATGAATTTATGTAGTCACAGGGCCTTTATGCTATTTCAGTAAATACTAATTTATGAGGCTACTGGCACGTGGGGGCAAGCACTATTAAGGATATACACCAATTTGTTTTCGCAGGCTGCTTGGCTACATGTCAGAGAACCCACCTCCCCAGCACCACCAGGACTTGCCCACCAGCTGTGTGCACTGACATTAAGCCAGGCCAAGAAGCATTGTCCTAGCACACGTTGTTGTGTAGCTGCCCTGCCTCCTCCTTGGTAACAATTTAGTGATCTTCCTTTCTCTTCTGCCAGGTGGCAGAGAGGAGCGATTCAGCAGCAACAAAATACAGAAGAGAGAGAGCATTTACAGTTCTGCAATCTCAGATTTGAAGAGATAAAATGGGATTGCAGTGTAGTACCCACTGTGTCCTGACACCCCATGCAAAGACAGGGCATGGACATCACATGCATAAGGAGATAGATTTATCTTTTATGTATATACACACCCAAAAATCAAGAAAAAAGTCATACTGAAAAGAGGCTACAGCTGTATGTATTTTTCCTCTCCAAATTTCCAGGTACTTAATCTTCAGGGAATATCTCCTGAAAATTCTCCTGCCCTTTGCTGTCCTTCTATTTCTGATGCCCCAATACCCGCTTTCACATTTCAAACAGTACTGCTGCTGCTAATCCTCTGTTAGGTCTCTTACCCCACCACACCCCTATATCAGCCTTCAGTTCTGAGGTAGTTACTTCAAGAAGCAGGTCATTCAAGGACTTCTTTCCGGTGCTGTCATTTTCATCAGTGCACAGGTTAAATAAATAAAAACTACATTATCCATCAGTAATAATTCATTGTCTTTTCAGTATCTAACAGGACTCTTGTGCTGCTTGCTACAGTTCTTGTCACTAGAAACTGCTCCATTTTGCTGCTTACATGCAGAACAGATTGCTGTATTGTAGTAGAAAAGCATATTCAGATACATAAAGCTGGTAGATATAGAGCACTTTCCAAATTAGTTAAACTTGTATGAATTAAAGCTTCCCTATAATCATACCTGAATCAGAAATGGTTATCACTTTCCTTGTGTTAGTGTGTTATGAAATAAGGCACTTAAAGACCCCCTAAGTCACTCGTTATGCTTTTCTTTCAGATCTGTGCTCACAATTTCCTTTTTCATTAGTAGGGGAAAGTTCTGAATTTTCCTTAACAGAACAAAACCCAAAAGCACAGAAGTCAGACCTCCTCGATTCCAATTTCATGGCTTATAAAGTACACAAATTATAGAGCTATCAGACATTTCCCTGGCTTACATTAAAATCTGCAGTGAGCCTCTAGAGTGGACCAATTTATTTGATGCCTTTCTCCTAAAGATTTTATGACATCATAAACATTTCTGACTCCATGACAAATACTTTATAATACATTAAACAAGCTCGTTCAAATGATTCTAAATGTTATGCCTATGGCAATGTACTTAGAAATGGAACGCTTGCTTGCACACAGAGAAACCTTAAAGTTTAGCTTTGACCACCACAATTTATGTTTGTGCAACTGAAGACAAATGCTTTCAGATCACATTCAATAACACAAAAGCCCAAAAAGCACAGAGCAGGCATATTCTCCAGAAGTGCATCGTGCTGTACCTATCACATCACAGCATCAACACTGAAGGCTGCTCCCCAGTAAAACTTCCCACTGAATTCAATCTTAATTAGCATGGAACATTAAACTATACAACAATTTAATTGTATTTATAATATGCTTCTAATCGGTTCAGTTGAATTAAGCTAATATTGTTAAACTGCAAAGCCTTGCCATCCCATCCCTCTTTGCTCAGGAAGACTGTGATAACTTTCTTCAGAGTCAATAAAGCACTGTATCCAAAGAGGCACTGCAGGCACTGTAAGTCACCAAAACTGAGATGCCTGTACTTCCTGCAAAGAAAAGCACCACAAACTGATTCTCTCATTCAAGAGCATAAAGAAAATTTAAAAAATGCTTTCTGGACTGGAGACACAGGGAGACTTCCAGTAACAAGGCAATAAAAATACTGCAACATTATTAATTAATGACAAAATTATTAGCTGTTCAGGAATGTTTTTGATAACTAAATTCAATCCCTAGAATATAAAACTGGCTCAGATGATTTTATGAACCCTGTAAAAATCACTGCTGTGCAACCATCAAAATTGGGATGATACAGAAGCCTGAAAGCATCTGATCAGTATATATTCATGTTTTACTGTAGACTGCAAACAGAAGACAGACTGAAAAATAAAACCTGTATTTAGCAGTGGGGGAATAGGTTTTGTTTTTTTTATTGGCAATTATTCTTGAACTTTCTTCTGCTGACCATTTAAGCCAACTTTTGACTCAACAACTTTAAGGTATCTATTTAGGAACAGACAGCTTGCTCAATTGGAAGATGTTCTAACACAGGTGCTGTGTAAACAGCTCATAAATAAATCATAGTATTGCCTAAGAGTAAATGGGAAATACACTAGAAAGCATTAAAATACAAGAATACTTTTCATATGACTTTTCTTATGGTACCCTTCTTTTTAACTAAGGCTCCTGGCCTGAAAAGATCAAAAGCAGACATCAGATTTGGAGAAAAATAGCAGAAAAGCATCCCAATTTCTCTGTGGATAACATTTTCTTTCAGTTATAGAAATGCACTTCTTACCTTACATACTTCAACAAATGCTACATGAACAAGCTGGCTGCATCCACATAATACCAGTGACCAGAAAATACTCTACACCCCCTGCTTCAGAAAGTCATTGGATATCCAAATCATAAGTTTCAAATTCCCAGCTGTCACTGCCTAGCTGAAATCCAGAATGCATAGTTATGTCATACTGTATGACATTATCACTCTCTCGCACTTCATAGCTTCTTCAGCATTAACAGAAAAACCCACAGCTACTGGACTGTCTAGAATTTTTCATGTTTACCACAACCGCAATTAAATCTAAATAACCCTTATGAACTCACCTCTGTAAAACAGGTTATTTTGTTTATTCCTGGTTTCTCTGTATTTCTCGCCATATTTAGTATGTTTCCTCCCCTCGGTAAAATAGAATTTAGGAGTAAGGGGGGGGAAAATATCATGTGATGTTTGCATATACTAGCTTTTTACTTGGTAATCCAGAACGGTCTAATGTAGTTTAGAAGTTTTACCACAACTGAAGAAGTTATGTATTTTAATGCAAGGACACTTACTCAGCAAGTCCTTTACCCAAGGAACCTTAAAAAAAAAGGTATAACTATAATGAATTACCTGAAACCTAGTTCACCTATTGTATAACCACCATATGTGATAACGTAGAGTTTTAAACTGAAGTTACTTCAGAAATGCAAGAAAACGATGAGCAGTTTAGCTCTGAAGTCCTGTAACCAAGTGGTTTGGGACTTCATTGACAAATGAGAACTTACTTGGCATGAACCCACCACAGATATTATGATTTGTTTCTCGATGAATAACAAGTTCTGTAGTTTTATAATGCTCTTTATTTTTTTCTAATGAACTGTGTGTATACACACTGGCATACTCACACAAGCTACAGTGGCTATTATTATGGTGGAGTCTAAGTCTCCTTAAATAAGAGCCCCCCAAAAATGTATCTGGTCCATTAACAGTACGCAGTATGTCCACCTGAATTTATAGGCATGCTCAGTAATTCAAAAAGAAACCACAACCAAGCATGAGACAGTCCTTTCACTTGTCCTAAAGGTATTTCCTTGCTAAAAGGGCTTATCACTGAATTATGTAAAAATGTAGTATTTGTATTAAACATAAGCATTTAAATTTATTTACATCTACATGTTTCCTGAAAGTCACCGTTTCATGTACGAGATCCAAAAATTCCCAAGTAAACCCATCAATTAAACAGGAACTCTTATCCACCAGAGATAAGACTGGCATAAGACTAGGGACTGAAAAGGGTCTCATTTACAGGCACTGTAAAAAACTAGATGTGTGACCTCACATGGTCTGCATAATCTCTCTGCAATTCCATTTACCCAGCCTTAAAATGGGCAGAAGTCTACTTACCTGGACTGCAGTTTGTCATCAAAACAGAATGTGCCCTAAAAACGCATGTTTCCATAGAAGTACAAAGACATACACAGCACTTTTAAGTCTTCAGAATCAAATCTTTTCCATTGGAACGTACACAGTCTTTGCCATGTACTCCTTAACTACTCACTTGATGAAGGTTTCAATCTTCTAGAAGAAAAAGTGACCCATTTGCGTGACTTACTACCTGCTGAGAACATTAATACAGAACTTCAAATCTTATAAATGAATGAGCAGGGGACAAATTGATTTTGCAAGTTTATTGCACTGTAGTTACATTACTTCTCAACTGACCAATCTTTAATGATGTTTTTGAAAAAGATATTACTTAACACAAATAGCATTCCCTTTAAATAATCATGTAGGTTACCAATTCTCTTTACAACTAAGCAAATAAATTGAGATGGAAGCACTCACTGGATCAAGACATTCATTTGTGAGTAGTCCCTGTGAACAAGGATTTGCCAGTCTGCCAAAATCATTTTCCTACTCTCAAATTAACGCCATCAAAATTGATGATACTACTCAATGCCTGTTATGGATCCTGTATGTTATAAGCAGAGAGACATATCATCAGCTGGTGTAAATCTATACTGTTCTTAAATCCAACGGAACTACATCAATTTACAGCTGCTGAAGATTTGTCCCTAGGTCTTTCTTCAGCACTGATAAAACCATTGAACCAAACTCTGGACACACTTCCATATATAAAGCTCCCACCAACTATAGCGAGAGTGATACCTAAAGGAAGAAGAAAAGACTGTAAGCAAGCCGTCCTAGAAATAGCATACTTCCCACCCCATGTTTATTCTAAGTTTAAAGTTAGTTGTTAAAATCATAACCTGTGAGGAAGTCACGGGCACAGTGGATTTTAAGATTTGATTTCTTTTACCTACTCCCAGAAATTCTACTTGGTAACAGTGATCTATTAGGCCAAGCCCAGTTCGCTGTAATCATGGAAAAAACTCCAATAAAGCACACAGGAAATGCGGCACCATCAGGAAAACATTATTTGGCCCAAAGTGTTACCCCAGCTGGATAAAGTTTCAAAGTAGCTGTCCTTACATCTCTCCATGAGCTATCATTACACCTACATTAAAATTCTCACTGTTTCTTGTATCCCTCTCATGCAATTTTTCCTCCAAGGATATGATGTAGTGAACACTCATTTGAACAACCTTCACTTGCACACTTAGCCCCAAGACAGTCAGAAGGGCTGGCAAGCAGTAAGAAGAAATGATTGCCTGAAGAAGGATTTTGCAGGAGGCACAGACCACCATCCTGCAAAACCATAGGCAGTAGAGAGAAAATACAGTTCTTTTGTAGACAGTATCTTTAATCAAGGCAAGTTTCTATATACGATTTCGCAGGCAAGGATTATTGCTAACGGCCAGTAAACATATTTCTGACTACAGATTTGTGAAACTAAACCAGGCAGTTTTTGAGAGCTATCTAAACACATCTTGTGTAATGGCATACACTGTAGTTATCTAGAGGTATTTGCTTTTACACATCTATCACAAGTGGTTTACAGCTGCTTGCATTCAGTGAGCATTACATGCAACAATGAAAACTCTGAACACCTGCTTCAGGAAGCTACCAATAAGAACATACATAGTAACCATTAAAACGGGTTAGCACTGTAATCACAAGAAAAGGAAAAAAAAAATCTTGCAAATGTTCCTTAATGCTACTCTATTGTAAGACATTTCAACATCAAAAAGGAAGTTAAACAGAATTCAACTTATATATACCCCAATACAATCAGATTTATCAACAGCACAAAACAGCAGTCATTTTCTACCTACAGTTTGTTCCATACAGCTTCTTAAAGATGCTAAGATCATTTTAGGCACCACAAAACAGTTTGACTTAAGAGCTAATCGCTTAGCTTTCCACACAACAACATTTTCTTTCATTAAATTTCCATTTTTACCTTCGCATTTTTCCTTTTCCAGTATCCATAACCAATCATCGCTCTGTCCTTCCATTATGCTTGGCATATTGCAGAGTGAGAAGCACCTTCATTAAATAGTATTAAGAATAGAACACACCCGATCTCCCTGCTATAGCATGCTCCAACAGTGCTGATACCTCAGCTCTCAAGGTAACCATGCCCAGCTGGGAACTGAGAGGCAAAGCCCATGCAAGATTAGCAATTTGCAAGCCTAATTGTGCACACAAACTTGCCTCGATCCATGAGGAAGACTGTTAAAACAAAAAGTCAGTGTGCAGTTAAGATTATGTGACTGAAAAGTTACAGGTCACTTTACAGGAATTTTCCCCTCCCTGTAACTCTCAGTTTCAATGCTCTGTACTTGCCTAGAACTTACATATGCCATTTTGGAGAAGGTTAGGAAGGAAACACACCAGACATACATACATCTACCTAATTGCTGTGGTAGAGAAGTCAAACAGGTGAGCCATGAACACCTGTGCTGCTCGCTAATTCCTTTGTTTCATTTCTCAGCACATTTACCTGAATGTCACACAACAGCAGTGGGATGAACTGAAACAAAACTGCACACACCTGGAAGCACAAAGACGGGAGGGTGAGCAGTGGTGCAAAGACACACCTAGCACACAAAAATGATCCCCGAATCTGAGTACGTTTCCCCCCAGGTGGCTGAGACGGTAAATGAATGCAGGAAAATAACAATAATTAAACAAGACTGCGCAATGGCTGTGCTGGATAAGCATGTCTTTAGCTCCACAAGCGATACTGCTGAAATGCACATACAAAGATGTAAAATCACACTAGGCAGAGTAGCGTTATATTTAATGAATACAGACCACTAGGCTGTCTAACAACACGACTGAACCTCTCCTTCACTGCATGCAAGAACAAAAAGATAGATGCCACCGAAGCACCAAGTAAACCCTTTACCCTCAAATCACGACCCGCAAGAACAATGCAAGTTGCTAGTCTCCTTCCTTCCTTCTCGCAAAGGTCTCGGAGCCGATTCCTCGGCGTCGTTCGCAAACCGGCGTGGGAAAGTTTGCCTTTTGTTGCCTTCCCTTTGACGCTTAGACTCGCTTCGACCAAAATACCCCTCTGGAGGCCGGCGATCCCCCTCCTACGGCCGTGTCCCCCCCTTTCACCACTACCCGTCCCCAGCCAGAGGGCGACGGCACCGGCCGAGGCCTGCGTGCCCAAAGCCCGGGAGCAACAGGGGGTCTCCCCTTGACCCCCCTTAGCCCCCCGGGCACCCGCACCACCTACCCCGGCTGAGAAATCCGGCTCCAGATTCGGCCCCGAGTTCATCTTCCCCCGCTATATCACTGAGATGCAGGGTTTTTTAATTAGCGGGGTTTTTCCCCTCCTTCCTCCTCCAGACGCCGCAACTCGGAGCTGGGATGCTGCCCCCCATGCACGCCCGCCCAACTTCCCTGACCTCCACAATTAAAAAAGAGCACGGGGGGGAGGGGGGGGGGGGGGGGGAACGACTACGACACGGAAGACGAAATGACACGAAACACATGCTACAAGGAAAAATAATAATAAAAATATAATATAAAATCGCAACAACAAAGAACAGCACGCCACACAAATGTCTACAGATTGCTTTGTTTTTTGTTTTTTTTTTTTTCCTTTTTTTTTTTTCCTTTTGTTACCTTGCCTGAAAACGGACTGTGACCCCAGCGTCTTGGCGGCTCGGGTTATTTGTTTGTTTGTTTGGTATATGGGGCAGCTGCTGGCCGGTTTGTTTATGTGGCGGCGGGCACGCTGCTGCTACAGCACAGCGCCTGTCTTCCTGCAAGACATGGTCTCTGCCTCCGCCTCCGCCGCGGGAGGAGATCCGCCGTGATGCTCCCGCTGGTACTACTGCTGCTGCTGTCCGAGCCAGGCCGACCCGTGCCGGGCTGGCTTGCCTCGCCCTGCCTATCCCTGTCCCCGTCCCGGCTCCCTCCGTGCCTGACTGGAGTCCCTACCGCTCACCCGCTGCTTTGCCTGTCCCCCGTCCTTTATGCGCCGCGCTGCCCCGCCGCACTGCCTGCCTGCGAGTCTCTCCCTCTCCCTTTCTGTCTTTCTCTCTCTCTCTTTCTCTCTCTCCCCGCCCACGCAGCGTGGTGCGCCCCGGCCCGCAGACGGCGGCGCCTCTCGTGTCGCTCCTCGCCGGCTCCTCTCAGCGCTACCACCGCCGCTCCGGCTCGCCCTGGTTCGGCCGCGCCAACGGCCACCTCAGAGCGACCCCGCGCCCCACCGCCATTGCGCCCGCCCGACCTGCCTCGTCCTCTCCCCTCCCTTCCCGCCCCTCTCCTCAGAGGCACCGCGGCCGTCTGTCTGTCCCTGTCTGTTGGGCTGTGCGGCATCCTGCTCCTCCGTCGCACCGCCGCCTGTACCCAGCCCCCATCCCCAGCCGGGAGCAGAGAGACAAAGCAGCCGGCCGACGCTAATGAGGAGGAGGCTCGTTCATATCCTCCGACTCCTCGTTACGCGCTCCCCATCTCCCCCCAACCCAAAAACACGGGGGAAAAAAGGGGTCCCCGATCCCCCGAGAACAGCTTTGGTGAAGGTGTTGGGAGGGTGTTTTTAATTACTATTTTTGCTGGTGAAAGCTGACAGCGTCCGCACTGATGAGCCGAGCTGCTGAAAGGAGGCGGCGGGGGGGGGGGGGGGGGGGGGGGGGGGGGGGGGGGGGGGGAGGGGAGGAGGGGGTGAAGACTGCAGCAGATTTTGGGTGGGAGCAGATTAGCCACTTAAAATGGGGCACATGAGCCCCCTCTTCCTCCCTTCCCAGCGTGTCTCCATCTAGGACCTGACTTGCTATTTTTCCAAGAGCCTCGCTGCATACCATCGAGGCAGAGGGAAACAGACATTTCACCAGCACACGCATTTCCAACACACAAAACCTCTGCTATCCGTTGTGGAAAAAAAAAAAAAAAAAGCCTCGTTTTACCCAATTGAATACATCCAAGCATTCATCCTGCTCCCAGCCGACAAAAGGGCATTTACCTTTTTGCTAGGTGGCTATTAATACACAGTAAAATTATAGCTGTACAATGCCAAATGTAATTGCCATAGATCATTTAGAGCAGATCCAGCAATTCAGCTGCTGGAAACGCATGCTCTGTGAATAGCCATGCATCTGGTACAATGCCCTCTACTACAATAACCTGAAAGGAGACAAGCGTCTGGTACTAGCTGCAATTAGTAATCCTATAGATGAAAAATAAACAGTCAATAAATATAAAGCAGCAAGGTACTACGAAACATAGTGATTGTTTCTGTCTACAGTGTTACAAATAGCCCAACTCCCACAGACAGACAATTCTTATTTAAAATATACAGTGAAAAATGCACTCTTTTCATTATGTACTTTCAAAAAGTCCTTGTTTCAAAATAGTTTTCCGCAATTAGCGACTGTAGAAGAACTCATATACCAGTCGAATGCAGACATATATACAGAGGGTGGAGGGTTTCCCCTTGTTTGCTTTAGTAGGCATTATCCCGGCACCCCTGGAATCCCTCTTTCCCCTTAGCAGTAAACACCTGCTTTTACTGGGGACCGCTGAATGGAGTCAGACTGGAAGAATACAGCAAGCAATGAACCACACCAGGGTGAGCATTAGCAGAGTCCTGGTGCATGCCTCAAGTGATCAGAGGCATTCAGCCACACACACCAAAACCTGTGCTGCTAATGCACCTCCTGATGTGGCTTCCTCCTATGAGGGTTGCGTGTGGTTCCATCTACTTTTGATTTCGTTATTTAACATATCCCCATGGTATCCACTACAAGTTGCTCCTGAAAGGAAGAAGAGTGGCAGAAAGGCTATATATGGCACTGCACTGAAGTGTGCAAGAGCTGGTGACTGGGGTAGGGTCCATTCTTTGCTTTTGAAGTGGGTTGTGGTTTTTTTTTCTTTTTTTTTTTTTTTCCTGTTTTTGTTTTCCAGCCATCTCCACTGCAGACCTAAGTTTATGGATATCAAAACTGCTTTGAGCATGCATTGAAATGCAGAAGACTTTGCCTGGCTACTGCGCATCATCCCTTACCTCCTAAGCAGGCTACCCAGCTAAGGGGAGGGAGGGACCTCAGGCTGCATCAAGACGGGAAAGGGGTACTCACTCAGTGACTTCACTAGATGGCTCACAACTCACCTGCCTGTAAAGTAGGTGAGTAGGTGTGAGGGGGCTGCTTCAAAACCTTGCCCCGGTCACTAGGTACAATGAACATGTAAAACAGCCACGTGTCAACAGCTTCTCTCTCACAGTTTGGATACTGGGGTGTCCTCAGTGGGAAGCACTGAAGCTGTACCTCAGATCTGGAAGTAGATAAAAATGCATCCAAGCTGTAGTCCTCACAGTTCACTCCACTCTCTCCTGTGTGGCAGGATGTGTTTGGGGTAAGTTACCAAATGCTAAAAGTTGCCAGCTACAGCAACAACAAAGGAAATACGCAAAATAAATAAAAATCCTCATCCTAGCTACTGTTTCAGCTCAGAATGGTGAACAGCATCAAACACAGCATGTGCAAGGAGGTGACATTACCTCCTTTTGTGTAGAAGTCATGTCAGACCATCCAAGAGTTAGATATGAATCTAATGGAGTATGCACCTTGCTTTTTCTGGACTTTTCTTTGCAGAAAAAATAAACACAAAATCACAATCACTGCACAGTCACAATCACAGTATCTGAGAGGTGGGAAACCATGGCAATGGTTTGCTGCTGTCTGTACTGATCTGTAGGCATGCACAGGGATAATTGTCCATTTAAGCCTCGTGGAAGTCAGCAGGAGTTCTGTGTTTAAGCAGAGGCAGAATTTGATAAACTCTTAAGATCCCTGATAACTTCTCCTGTCTGTTACGTAGCCAGATTTGAGGGATAATTGGAAGAAAAAGAAAAAAAAAAAAAAGAAAAAAAAAAGAGACACGAGACCTGGTTCTCCAAGTACTTTTTGCAATAAGCAGACAGTTAACCTGCAGCACATGCTTTCAAGAACTCTGGTCTTGCCAAGTGCCTTTGTGCAACAGGACCCCCATATGACAGTGAGGCATACACACACCATACACGCACAAAATTCCAACAGGCAGCATCAACTTGAGATGTTTTTGAAGCATGACGACAGATTGTATTACTTTTTCAGTGTGGGCACGCTTTGCAACTATGCTCACTCAATTTCACTAAGAAATCAAGAAAACATTAGTGGGCTTATGAAAACAGAATCAGATTGGAAGTATATGATGTTGGGCAAATATACAGAGATTTGTGCAGTTCTACAACCACAGGAGACTCTTGTAATAGAAGGCATGCAGTGTTTCTTAATAAAAGCTTGCACGACTGGTTGCACATTTCTTCCGCCTCTAGTCATTTTTCAGTGAAACAAAGCTAGTATATAGTCTGTTTAGGAGTTACGGAATGATTCAGATTAAGGCATTGCAGTATAATAACCTAACTGTTGATGTATTTTGTCCTCTGCAAAAGAGATCAGTATTAGTAGCTTATATAAATGTTTTTTTTCCCATTTTTGTACTACGTGTTACAAACAAATTAATCATGCATAATTTGCAGATGGACTTAAAAATACTGCACTTATATTTAAAATGGCTCTTTACAATATGTAAATATAGCTAAACTGCTCTAGTCTCAGACACTTTTCAGGAAGAGCTGAAATATTTATTTCAGCTACAACATCACAAGTAAAGGAAAATTAACCAAGTGATTTGTGTACAGCTTGTATAGTAGTTCAGACTGAAGAAGGAGGAGGAAGGAGGGAGGGAGAAAAGAAAAAAGAAAAAAGAAAAAAGAAAAAAGAAAAAAGAAAAAAGAAAAAAGAAAAAAGAAAAAAGAAAAAAGAAAAAAGAAAAAAGAAAAAAGAAAAAAGAAAAAAGAAAAAAGAAAAAAGAAAAAAGAAAAAAGAAAAAAAGAAAAAAGAAAAAAGAAAAAAGAAAAAAGAAAAAAGAAAAAAGAAAAAAGAAAAAAGAAAAAAGAAAAAAGAAAAAAGAAAAAAGAAAAAAGAAAAAAGAAAAAAGAAAAAAGAAAGAAAAAAAGAAAAAAAGAAAAAAAGAAAAAAAGAAAAAAAGAAAAAAAGAAAAAAGCTTTATGCTCAATGAAGTCAGTGAGAATTTTGCAATGGACTTCATTAGGATTAAGATCAAGTACCTAAATCTAAGACTCTCTCTTTGGAGGAAGATCAATGAACAGCCCTTTAAAAATATAATCTGTTGCTACAGGGGCTGAGGAAGATATTTTTTCCCCCACTAGAAGGAACACACCATTTCTTTGTGTTTGACATTTCAAATCCTCTCCTAGTTTCTTTTAGAAATTGCAAAGTGTTTGATGTACCGTATCTATATATCTTGAAAATGTTATTCCAATGTGGAGTTCCTCACCCCACCAAATAAATAAATAAACAAATGCTGGTCTTCTGATCCCTCCTAAGACCAGAAACTGCAGTCCCTGTTCAGCTGTGACTTGCAAAAGAAAATGAGCAGGAATTTGAACTCTAGCCTCGAGAGCTAGCATTGGTGCAAATGGTCTCTCCTGTATAAGCTTCTTGCTTAATTTATGCTTATAGGCAGAAGGACAGAGGACTTTCAGGTCACAGTGTTGGAGAGACAGTGGATTAAATGGATTTTATGGATTAAAGGGGGGCTGGCAGTTTACAAAGGATATTCAACAGTAATTCAAAGGCCGCACTTTAAGCCAAAGGGCTCAGCCTGGTATCCTTCATACATTCAAAGAGCTTTGACAGGTTAAACAATTCAGGCAGTGGGTAGTTCTCAGTTGCTCTGGGCATAAGCCCATCTCTGATGACTTAGCATCACAGTATTTGTGGGGGTTTGTTTTATTATATGTACATGCGACATGCATGTTAGAGCAAAGAGATGAGATGTGCAGTGGTGAGTGGGCAAAAGCAGTAAGAGGAGAGAGTCAGCCAATGAACGCTTTGGTGTTAGGATGGGCCAGAGAGAAAATGGTGAGAAAAAGAAGAGGAGGAGGAGAGACCCAGGCAGGGAATGCAGTGAGTTGGTTATCTTGCGATCTGTGACTCACTGCAGGGAATGCGCACTACCCACGTACATTAGAGTATTGTAGGGTAGAAATCAAGCTGAGGAAATTCCTAAGTCTTTCAATACAATTTATGAGCTTTAATAATCCAATGGCTCAGGGTCACCTAAGAGCCCAGGAACAGTTTGGATCACAAATATGAGTGGATCAAAGGAGACATGACAAACACAGCATCTCCAGGGGAGTACTTACAGTCCTCAGCATAAGAGCCATAAGTATCCCAACTTCTCTAGCACAAAGCAGTTTCCCTTCAAGATTTCACTAAGAAAAGTTGTTATTGCAGCCCTTTGTCTAAAGCTAAGAATAAAAGGAAAGCTTTCCTTCCAGCACACCTAGAAAGCAGACAAGCTTTTTTTTTTTTTTTTTTTTGGTAACGATTTTCAGCTACTATAACAACACATGGACAATAAAAACTTTCAAAAGTACACGGTCTATCTCTCTCTCTGCTGAACCATCATAAAACCTACATCATCTGTCCTTAAACTATCCTGGCAGAAGCCAAGGGACTAGGGGACTTCCTGGGTGAGTAAGTAGATACAGAAACAATAAAGAGGGGGAAAAAAGCAATTTTGAAAAGAATAGCCATTTACCCTCTAGAAATCCTGCCACAGCAATATTAAGTACAGCAGTAAAACACGGTTATGGGATTGTAGGTCTGGTTTAACATTCAAAAGCAACACCAGTATGTTTTAGAGATAAACTTAACAGCCCTAAGTAGACAAAGAACAATCATACAGACTGTGAGGTATTTCTGTTCAGCTATTTATTTCATGTTGTGAGGAGTATGGGTTTTGGTAACATTTACCAGTTTTCTGTTCTGTGTTTTGGTCAGGGCACACAGATGCAACTCAATGTGCTGTCTGTTAAATAAGCAGTAGTAGATAGCGTAGATCAGATACAACAGGAAAACTTGGAGACTGAAGCTAGCAAATTATCTGGAGGTGAAGAAAAGAAGAATCGCTGTGCTGATTGGCCCCTGGAGCCCAGAGTATTCACCAACTACCAATTTCTCAATTTGAAATCCCCGTGAACATGTTGTCCTCTTAACTTCTGCTTCTAGAAACATCTAGTCTTCTCTGAAATGCAACAACTTAAGAAAAGGCTCCCACTGACACTAGGCCCAGGCCTATCTTGCAGAGATTTTCACACATGATTTAATACTAAACCGGCACGTTGATACTCTTCAACTAGATACCATTTTGGGGATTTCCTTTACAATGTTTTATTCTAAGAATAATGTTTAACTTCTCCCATCAGAAACGCTAGAAAGGATCCCATCCCATCTTTGTAAGCTGGATGTGTGTTTTCCTGCAGCCCACTGTACCTCACTGCTGTATTCTCTGAGGCACACACTGGCCAGAAAGCCACATTACAGGCCTCCAATGAGCAGAATATGTATGCATAGTAATCCTGGGACTTCAGGTTTTCCTGCTGACCACAATGCCTCAATGTTGATTTGTATTTGAACTATTATATGGAGCAAGTCAACTGGGAGAGTGCCACTGGTTTTGACTATCATGCACCTGCTCCCACCTCAGACCTCCTTTGGCTGCAGCTGCAAGGTTGGGTTGCTGACTCAAGACCATAAATATGAAATGAAGGAGTCCAGTACTCTTTAAAGAGATGAAAATTGTTGCTCTTATAGGATCCCCAGTTTGAAATCTACTTGTGGAAGAAGGTTCAGCTTTATCTTTGCTAAGGTAACTTCAATTCAAGTTAGTAAAGATATTATTTGGAAAAAAAAAAAAGCATAATGACTTCAAGATGCGGCCACTGGTATTGTGGGTAGTCACATCTTAAACATTATTGTACCAGTAATAATTAAAAGAGAAGTCTACGAGCAATACATCTTATCTAAACAGGGATGAACCTGCTAGATCACAAACTAATTCTCAGAATCCGTACACAAATTAATATAAAGGTTGGAATTGCACATAACATAAGGGGAAAAAGGGCTAGTTCTGCAAAATTATGACTGTCTGCATTTACCCCTCCCTCTCACAGCTTTATTAACCTGCTCAGTTAGAGAAGCAGCAAACAACAGGCAAGGGAGTTCAAATTTTGGTCATGAACTCTGCACAAGAGGAGATGAAGAGACCCTCCACAACAGAGGGAGTTAAGAGTGTGTGCCAAACAACAGAAACGACCTGACATTTAGAAAACAACAAGCAAACAAGTAAAAAGCCCACTCTGTTCTAAATCATGCTTTCCAAAATTAGCACTTCACAAAATATTGGAAACAATGTGAGACAGCTTATTTTTTTATACCTTATGTACCACTACGTTAGTTTTGTTTATGCTTGATAAAAATGACCAAGAAAGGCTCAGATGAAACTATAATGTTCATAGTCGGCAATGACTCTACTTTGGATTGTCATATCCAAAATCTCCAACAGAAGCAGAAGCCCTACAGTAAACAGAAGAATTCCCACTATGTGTCATTTTAACACCCTCTCGAGTTCTGCCAGTGGTGATAAAACCAGCAAAAATGGGGCCTTTTTCACACAACTGGGGACTCTCAGAGGCTTTTCAAGGAGCTCTGGGTTAAAACTGTACTGAGGATTTTTTGAATCCATTTGATAAGGTATGGGTATTGCTACATTGCACTTGCCCAGTGGGCTCTTTATTCCTCGGGCTGACTGCCGTTGCAGCCTCAGCATGAGTCCTGTCCCTGGGAGCAGAGCTTATTGCTTTCCAGCACACCCTCACCTCTCTCTCCAGCTTTGCTCATCCAGGACCACTGCTCATTTCCAAAGAATCTTATAGAATGAGTTTGATTATCATCAATTTAGCAATTTGCAGTGTTTCTCTTGAACACTTTGGAATCAACTTTTACATCAGAAAGCCTGCTGCAGAAAAGAGACAGTAAGGAATGGATGGCTGCTGATGTAAAACTTAGGTCCATTCATTACAAAGCGAGCAGGGGCATTATGAAACCCCATCATGATACACGTCACAGATTGAATGCTAAGACAGACACTTAAGCTTCCACTACTTTGAGGTCTTGGACTGGTGTCTTAAGCATAGTTATTTCTCAGTCATTGAGACTTAAATTAATACAGTTCCCCCAGATTTTCTCCAGCTGCCTTCTCTTTGTTTCGCCTTGCCTTATCCACTAGACATATTTAAATTTTCCATTGTTTGGAACCTACATTTTTTTATACCCTGAAATTATAGCCTTTGCAATGTGCAATACTGTAGAAAGTCCCTTCATTGAAAGAGCAGAACATGGTAAAATTTTAGCATCATATAATTTCCCTTGTAATTGTTAAATCATTTTCTTTCTTTCTTTTCTCTCTTCTTCTTCCTTTTTTTTTTTTTTCTTAACCAAAAGGAAAGAAAGATTCAAAGTGCACATCCAGAGGGAGAGAGGGAGATGGACAGAAAACTTAACAGCATTGTAATACCACGCTACATTGCGCCTTACATTTATTGCAACAACAATCTTGCATCAATGACAGAACTCCCTGTCTATTGCTTCAGTCACTCAGCATTGGGCTCTGTACTCTGCAAGGCACTATTGGTTCACAAACACAAACCTCCTCATGTGTTTGTGACATTGTATTCCCAAATATCACATCATAAAAAATATTAAAATAAAGCTGTTCATAACATTTTCCTGTGCACCATCTGGGCCTTGCAAAAAAGCTGACATTATCTGTCAAACTAAAGATAACCACATTTTCTCTCTTTTGTATCGTTAATGTTTGTCATCACAAATTTCACTTTAATGCTCCAATTACATTATGACATTCTTACAAACTGAATGACACTAATGACTTTCATTATTATTTACACACTTCCTTAATTATAAGGCTCTCCCTCTCATTCACATGTTCTCCCTCATAACACTCACTCTGATATAAAGCTAATGAATTTTAAACTTTCTATTACATAAAAGCTCATGATTAATTACCCAGCTTCCCAGTCTTTTTACGATGCACAATACAGGCCTCTCCTGCAGTGATGTAGTAAAGTGGGAGAAGTATGGAACTTTTATTCTCTCCTCAGTGAAAGAAAAGAGAGAGATAAATAGAGTTGCTTTCTCTTTAAAGTAGCATATGCAAATTTAATTGAAAACAAATATACATCAAACCATTCCTCAGGAGAAATCTAAATCTCTCTATATTAGCGGCATGTAGTAAACAGGATAATAATGCCTATTATTATCATCTTTAATTTTTCATGAGAACAGTTTTTTAATCTACTTCAAGCAAATGAGACGGTAGAAGTAAAAACATATGGCTTTTACATAAGACATCTCAGTGTTATATGCTGTATCATCCAGATCAACTATTTATGTGTTTTTAATTATTCAAAATACCAGACTCCTTCACTGATAAAAAAGCCAAAAACAAACAAACAAAAAAAAAAAGGTTGCTCCACACCAGATGAAGGGTAGTTGTGACAAATATAAATTACTTCACTTCAGACTGACAAAAGTAATACAATAAGCCAGAGCCTACAGAAGACACTGTGTGGGCACTGAGTAGGCTAGCAATGAAATTCAGAACTCGATATTTAGACTGAAGCCTGTACCAGAGGCTGCAGAAGCTGTACAAGTCTCAATGCCTGCACTGCCAACAGCAATTGGATTCTTGCAGCCAAATTTAAATTTATTGACAACCATGGGGGAAAGAATGGGTTAAGTAAAGTGTGGCTTCTCTTACTCTATTTGCTACCTAGTAACCTTGATGTTAAGATTATGGGGAACCACATAAGAAAGTTATTTATTGCCAACCCAAGGGGAGTTGCTTTTTATGCCTCTCCCTGTTAGTAAAGCAGGAAGTCAATATCTATGCAAATATACACATAATCCAAATAGGGGTATTATCCCAAAAAGGACTGAAGCACATACAGTCACAACTGAATCTGTCTAGCCAGGTATGAGCGGCATATCATTGAAACCATGCGTGGAAACACCTAGAAACAAGAAGATCAATTTGCCAGAGCCACTTACTTATGCGTTACCTTTATATTTACTTCTACTGCTGACATAACAGATAAGAAAGCTGCCTTTTTTTTTCCTGAGAAAAGCCAGTTCTCTTTCAGATTCACTTCATTTTCTTTTTAATATTATATGCTTCAATTTTCTAATCACTTTCCAGTTTCATGAAAAAGCCTGGAAGCATATTAAATAATTCCCTGAAAGTTCAGTATAACATAATGAGATAGCATAGCTCTGGCCTTGTAAAGATCCTAACAGATGATACCCTACTTTGGTCTGCTTTCGAACATCCCTTGATGCATATGGCAACTATGTTGGTCCTACAGAGCAAACAACTTAAAAAGAAAATTTCTCAGGGCCTGATCCAAGACCCACAGAGTAAACTGTATGATCATCCTACTGTCTTAAGATCTCATTCCAAGGCTGCTACTCATCAACATTTCAGTTATGTGAATTATGAAACTCCCTAGCATCAGGGAATGTCCTACAGTTTAAAAAATACATAAATAAAAAATTAAAAGAATCAAAGATCCATCCATTTTCTTTAATGTTGTCTTCCATGCTGTTTATTTTACCAAAAGCTATTATGAGTACATTATGAAGTAAAAAGTACAAAATACTTGCATTCTTTTTCTAAATCTGTCTACAAGGCAAGCTTTAGAGGGCAGGCAGGCTCTTGGCAGAAATTTAACAAATAGCAGAGGTGGCAGAAAGAGAGGCAGATGCAGGAAGAGAGTAGTTCTCAGAATAACATTAGTTTCCTGAGTCTAATAAAGTTCTTTTGCTCAGCACTCAAAAAAACTGGCAACTTCTGTGCTATTCCAACTTCAATCAACAGGGGGGAATCTCCGTTTGCCCTTAGATATTGTATAACTGCTCTGTGCACACAGAGAGCTCCCCAAATCTGTTTTTCCTCAAGATTCACCTGCTTTCTGTGGTTGGTGCAATTGTTCAACACTGGACTAACGTATTTAAAAGACACGTCTGTTTGCATTCAAACACTCGCAGCATTTTGGGCAGAGCCTGTCTGTCTTTCATAAGGGGCCAGATTATATTCTGCAGTCACATTTCTGTGCCCATCAAGAAATTTCATATCAATCATGTTTAGAGTCAATTGAATGCACATACACAAAAAACTCATTTGAACAGGGTAAGAGAAATCCTACATACTCTTGAAAGGTTGGACTACCCTTAATTCTGTTTTATTTGTTGATAGTTTATGTGACAGATGATCTTAATTGAAATACATTTGGATAATGAACCACAATTGCCGTTAATCTTGATTGTCTTCATGTAAAATCATTTTTATGCTTAGACACATTAATCTGGAAAGCCTATGCATTTTCCGATATTATCTAGGAATAATTGTAATCTAAAGAAAACTATGGAGTCCTTGGACTTCTTCATGTACTTGACTATTAGTAACAGCACTTACACAGAAGAAATGAGACATCACAGAGCAAGATACAAATGTACTAAAACAGTTGAGCTGATCTTTATACAAAGATATCAAAATGACTAGAGAAGGCCGATAATAATGTCAGAATAGGGAAAATTAGTCACAGATTAGCAAGTGGTACCAGGGTTTGAGGTTACAATTCTATGGCTTACTCCTAATGCAGAGAAAACTTGTGAAATGTCCATATAAAATGACAACTAAAAAAAAACGAATCTTACATGGCATTATCGTAATGCTATGTAGCTTTCAACAATAATTTTGTTTATTGTAATATTTGTGATTGAAAATTCTAGTTGTTTAAGATAATTAAATGTGTTTATATCACAACATTCTCCTGAAAATAAAGTCAGTACAAGACCTCTGAGATTCCTTGTGAAGAAGAAGAAATTTATTA
Organism: Anser cygnoides; assembly: GCF_040182565.1. Classification (NCBI taxonomy): domain Eukaryota; kingdom Metazoa; phylum Chordata; class Aves; order Anseriformes; family Anatidae; genus Anser; species Anser cygnoides. The sequence goes on from NC_089874.1 coordinate 70,039,204, forward strand.
AGCTATTTGAAAGTAAGATAGGCATGGTGAACAGCAGCCTTGTTTCATATCTGTGACTGTATTACAGGGCCACAAGGATAGGGCAGAGAGAAAGGTGAGATGCCATTATGCAAGCAATTAGTGGCAGTGGGGAGTAATCTGCTGAAGCTTGTTCTTACAATTTATTTTGGTATTACATGCTACAAGATCTCCACAGCCCAAGAAAGATGAGCTATGCATCACCTGAGAAAGCTGCATGTGAAGCAATATCATTAAGCAGGAGTCAGGTCTTGACTTCAAGCCTCAAGGCTCTGATCCTCTTTCTACTTTTTATTTAATGGCAAATTTTGAGCTATTCAGTCCACCACCTGATGCCACTGTTTATCTTTCACACCTGTTTCTTCTGATCTTTCCTATGGCTGTTGTAATTCCGGGTAAAGGACTATCCATCAATGTGAGTTTACATAATGGCAGTCTGCAAAAATGTGACATCCTACATCCTACTCTGAAAACAGTCTCATTGAAGATGATGAGATTTTTACATTGATCTCCGCAGCAATCTTGTTTGCCAATAATATCATCTGTATGTATTCTTCTGAAATGTTGGTATTGATTAACACAATTTTTAAAAGCACAAACAATAAATTATTCATTTTGATTTATAAAGTAGTTATAGTGTTTATCACAGGTGGAGCACTTCTACACAAATCAGAATACTTCAGAAAATAAGCCAAAATAAACCAGATCAGATTTTCCCTGCATTATAACTGTAATCACTTTCCTACACACACAAACCAAACTGGGAATCTCTTTCCTGAAATGCCTAAGAAAAGAGATGAGCCTTGCAGATTAAGAAAGCCAGTGAATCCCATTAAAGAAAGTACCTTCAAGGAAAGCATCTTAGTAATAGCTTCCTTGCAATAAAGGCAGTAGTGTCCCTGACTGTTTCTAATACAAGTACATTGGACAAGTGGTACTAAATCCGCAGGAGTAAAATTACAAAGCTCACCAATTTTTGATAGAACTGCGCATCACTTGAGGACCTAGCTGAATTTGATTCAGGACAAATCAAGATAGACATGGATACTTGGAAATACTGCAAATAAGGTGCTTAAGCCACTATACCCTGCTATAGAGAAAAGCGCGCATTAAAGAGATGAATTTTGGGAAAAAAAAAAAAAAAAAGGTGCTGCACTAAAATCTTAGCTGTACAAGTGATTTCTTCTTGTGTGTACCATTCTTACTACTAGTACAATACTTATATTTTCCATGTCCTGCCTTTCTCCTACCAGGAGCTGGCAGCTTTTAAGATTGACTGCAGGGATGGGGCAGGCACGCAGCCTTGCATACCTGAGCATCACAGCCAAAATCAGTGTGCTCATTTCCAAAACAGCAGCAGGGGAGTCATAACTTGCCCACCAATAAAAGCACCACAAACCCCTAAATAGCTGACCTCTTTCCTTTTAACTGCTGTGCCCAGCAATATTTTTCAAAGGTGAGCATTTCTCCGGTGTCCCCTGTAGGCCTTCTGTGCCCTCCCAGTCATTTTGGTGATGCTCCTCTGCAAACATGATGATAGCTGTTAAAGCCATAGATATCCACATAGCCATTTGAGAAAATGAGCAAAATTAAACAATGTTTCAATGCAAGTCTTTTCTGTGACTTTTATATAACACCTGTAAGGAAGCCAACATCTGCCACGTGTCCATGTCTCTAGAAGATGACCTGCTTAAAAAGCAAGAAAAGTTAGATTTTCCAGTGATGTTGCACTCATGATGGATGAGGGCAGCATACATTGTAGGTCCTCAAGATTCATGTTTTACACTGTCTGCTTCTTCTCCATCATCACCCCCATTACACTTTACATCTCACAAAAAAAAAAAGGAAAGAAGGAAAGAAATTTTTAAAAGCAGCTCTTTCAGATTTTGTTTACCCTTCTGTTCCTCCATGTTCCTGTCCTATGTCCCATACACTCTTTCTCCTTTTCCTTCCTCTCTCTATATTCATGACGGAGGATATATCATGATGAAGTTCTCTCATCAATTGCCTGACTCATTGCCTTATGGCAGAATATTGCCATGGCTAATGACTAATATGACTGCAGGATTTCCAAATGTCATCTTATCAGATCTTACAGATTGCCTATTAACTATTTTTCAGTCTTACCAGGATTAGCAGAGTAGCAAAATAAAACAGTTTAGTTTAGCACAATAAACTCATTTCAGGCAGCTGATTTCTATTTATAGGCATAGGCTAAATAAAACGATATAGGTCATCTTATTTCCAAACTGAAAAATGCTCCATTTGTGAGCAGCTTTTCCTTATGATACTCAAAATGTTCATCTGCACAACGAATAACAAACAAACAAAAAAAAAAACAAGTGGATGAACCTTCCTAATTCTTGAGAGATGGCAATTGATATTTACATCCATACTATGATTCATTATAAAGAAATGTGTGAAACTGCCAAGACAAACAAATACTGTTAGATACATTTTGTTTGTTGATTTTTGTTTATGCATACCAAACATTTTTTTCTTCCACATTACAATTTTTTGTTGACAAAAGGAGTAACACAGCATATTTCCTCTGCAAATCCTCTGTCCCTGTAACTGAAGCTAATATTTGTCCTTTTGGTTAAGTGCAGTTATTTTATGATAACAACCTAGTTTTCTCTTAGGTTGACCTGAAAACGACATACAGATTTTGAATGCTAAGATTTTTTTTGACACTGATAAGGAATTATTACAAAAAGTACTACCAGTGATCGCAAAGAGACCTGTAGATGATTTTAAAATCTGACAGTGTACAGACAATGCTTTGCTGTAATCCTAATGATGTCTAAATATGGCCAGCATTATTGACAGACAGATACATGAGTTCTGTTATGGTTTTCTTGCCATGCTGTGGTGGTTTTACTCGGGTGGACAGCTGAGTTCCACCAAAGCTGCTCTCTCACTCCCCCTCCTCCAAGGGAAGGGGGGAGAAAATACCTTGAAAAAGGCTCAAGGGCTGAGATAAGGACAGGGAGATCGCTCAACAATTATCGTGATGGGCAAAACAGACTCAGAGTAGGGAGACAGTATGATTTATTGCCTATTACTAACAAGCTAGAGAAGTGAGGAACAAAGGAAAGAAACCAAAAACGCCTTCCCCCCTCCTGCCCTCTTCCACCTCCTCCTCCCGGGGGGCACAGGGGAACAGGGGAATGGAGGTTGTGGTGAGTCTATAGCGCTTTGTCTCTGCTGCTCCTTCTCGGTCACTCTCTTCCCCTGTGCCATGGGGTCCATCCCACAGGACACAGTCCTTCCCAAACTGATCTTGCTTGGGCTTCCCATAAGCAGCAGCTCTTCAAGAACTGCTACAAATATGGGTTCGTACCACGAGGTCAATCCCTCAGGAGTAAATTGCTCCAGCACGGGTCCCACACGGGCAGCAGCTCCTGCCAGGTCACCTGCTCCTGCATGGTCTCCTCTCCATGGGCTACAGGTCCAGCCCGGAATCTGCTCCGGCAGGGGTCCTCCACAGGCTGCAGCCTCCTTCAGTGCAGGTCCACCTGCTCCACCATGGTCTCCTCCATGGGCTGCAGCGTGGAACCCTGCTCCACCATGGTACACCATGGGCTGCAGGGGGACAGCCTGCTTCACCATGGTCCTCACCACAGGCCACAGGGGACTTCTGCTCCAGCACCTGGAGCACCACTCCCCCTCCTTCTTCACTGACCTTGGTGCCTGCAAGGCTGTTTCTCACTCCTCTCTCTCTCCCAGCTGTTGTGTGGCAGTGTTTGTTTTTTTTTTTCTTTTTTTTTTCTTCCCTTTCTTAAATATGCTCTCACAGTGGTGCAAACGACATCGCTTATTGGCTCAGCTCTGGTCAGCAGCAGGGCCCTTATCTAATATGGGGCAGCTTCTAGATTCTTCTTGCAGGAGCCACACCTATGGCCCCCTGCTACCAAAACTTTGCCACGTAAACCCACTACACACACTCATTCGTATTGTGTGAAACTGTAGACATTCTGACTCTTGCCTTTTTCCAATTCCTGCACTGTCATGAACAAAGAACTTGCTAATCACAGAATGCTGATACTTCCTCTGGCAATCAACTGTTACATTCCTGCACTTTGACCATTCCTGAAAATGCAATTATATTCTACCAGTTCTCTTGCTCAAAACTAATTCCTGCACTGACAAATTTCCCAGATATCAATTTATAACTACTTACTGATGCCCTCTTGATCAACTCATCCCCCTGCCACTAAAGACAAAATGACATCAATGTGAAACAAACATCCTCAGAGCTGTTGTGAGAGGGGTGAAGTGCTAGGGAGTGTCAGTTTTTTTTACTGCTGAGTGTCAATGAATTAATAAGCAGCATTATCTTGTGTATAAAAGAACAGAGCTTATAGCTAGAGAAGGAGGTATAACATCAAATTGGGAAGTGTACTGTAAAGATTAGTGTGTTAGAAAACTAATGAATAATGTCACAAGACCTTCAACTTGCTAATCTTATTGAGACAGCTTGTTAGATCATCAGATTGCCCAGCTGAGAAATCTGCTTCCATTACTGCTGTGCTTGTGGTGTCAAACCCAATTATTATTTCTGCAGATGAGTTTTCATTCATTGGAGTTGGAAATGCAACTAGCAGGAAAAAAAAAATGCACTGCAACTGGATTTGTTTCCCTTTGACTAGCAGAGTTTTCTCTGTGTTTGGGTATCACAAATAGACAGAACACACACCAAGACCAGTGCTAGTAAATGCCACAGCTCTGCTCCTTCCCCACAGTCCTGCAGCGTTTAGATTCTCTAGTACCTAGCCCCCAGCACAGGAGCAGTAAGGAGCTCCACCATATTAAACTGAAAAATCCAACACAGCAGGAAAATTTCCACCTGTCTACCGAACCAGTGAGAATTTGCTGTCAGCCCTTATCTCAGCCACAATAGGGTATTGCCTCCTTCCATCTGCCAGTTTTTCTAGTTCATTCTGTATTTTTTTTTTTCCCCAAAGCTGGGTACGCAAAGGTTACCATCCTGACTCCATCCTGTTGTTCCATCCTAGCATGTTCTCATCAGCTTGTCTTACCTTACAATAAAGTAGAAATCACTTCATCATCAGTATTTGCTCCAAAGCCAGCAACTTGTAGAAGGCGGCAGAATTTTAGCAGCTGGGGGTGAAATCAGAGCACTGGTGAATTCATGTCACTGATTTCAGCTGAGCCTTAATTTTTAATGGCCATCTTTACAAGGGTGTTATACAACAATGGTTAAGGTTTAAAAATTGCTCATTTCATGGTATGTAATGAAAAACTTCTATCTTAGCCTCATGCAGCGCACCTAATAAACTGCTGTAGAAAACTGCTGAAATATTAAGGTTATTAAGTTGTCTCCATTTTTAAGAGTAAACACTATAGTCATTTTATATTACTTTTTCCTTAACTCAAATGCAAAACTTTCCAGGTGTTGAGTTTGTAGTGAAATTTCCAATATTCCCAAAACATTATGAGAAGAACCTGCGAATTTTAAGTAGCAGCAATCAATAAGAGTTGAGAAATATTATATTAAAACATAAATCTCAAGCCCATGATCCTGACAGAGCTGACACTTAGCACGTACTCAGACATCATCTTATTTATCATTTTTCCTACTATGTGAAAGCACAACTCATCTTGGTTTGACTGTGGACTATCCAAGCATATTATTAAACTCCTCAGTAAGATAAGCAGTTTCTAATGGGATTTAGAACTCTAGGTGCAATGCAGTCAACATCAAACACTGGCATAAATCTCTCGCAGTAAAATTCCTGTCTGCCATCAGAAGGGGGGAAAGGGTTGTTTGTTTGTCTTTAAAGCATCCATAGCTCATGATAGCAAAGGTTCTACATTCAGGAACATGCTGTAAATTAACTTGGGATGCTGTTAAAGAAGCTTACTCCCTCCAGCTGAACTGAAATTCGGTTGATTTCTTCCAGGTTTTTAGCAGCCAGATAATCTGAATGTTCAGTTTCACATCTGTTATACAATCGCTTCTTTATTCTAAGTCATTTGGTAACCTCTAAAAATAGTTCACTCAACTTGAATTAGAAGCACAGTGTTATAGATCATGTAGACAGAAAAGCCTATCTCCTTCCTACTGCATAGCCAATGTGCTACAGGGCTCCAGCATCAGAAAAGTCATTGCAGTGTATCGTAACTTTAACAGATGTTACTGCTGGCCTCTTTGAGAGCTGGAAGGAAAAATAAAAGAAAGAAAGCAATGGATTACAGGCTAAAACAATTGTTCGATTCCAACAGTAAAACACTGTGTGTATGAAGGTGGGCTATGAGGTAAAAACTATTTTTATAGCAGCACACTGCTGGGGCGCAATAACCATTTTTTCAGTTCAGTACTCAGCTGCTTTTATTGCAGCTGGAACAGAAGGTGATGTTGTTTTGAGCAATGGAGGAACTATATGTTTAAAAAAAAAAAAACTAAACTAAAAAACAAACCAAACAGTTACTGATGGAATCAAAAACTTCAATTTCCAGATCTCCCAGTGATGTCCAGCAGACTGAAGTCCCAAGACCAAAGGAATACACTCATTTGTTGTTCTGGAGTACTACTAAACTATTATTTGATACTCAGCAGTAGATGTTTTTCTAGGATTATTCTCTCAGGTAAATTAGCTTCTCTTTTGTTTTGCTTTTTTAGTTATGTGATATGTCTCAAGAGAATTATTTTCCAGTAAAACCATTTGAAATCAGCTCAGCAAGCTGGTGAAATGAGAAACAGCAGCTGGAAAAATTACAAGTCCAAGTGAAAGTATGTTTTAAAACATAATTTAATCAAAGGCAGACAAGATCAGTCATACCGTTAGAAAAGACTTTCAGATGAATGACAAGTCACTGTTAACTAGCCAAGTTTTGCTGAGAAAACAAACCAACTCATGTGATAACAAAGAAGAACAACAACATACTGGAATGTCATGCATACAGTATAAATGCAATCACTGCAATTAATACACCAAAGAAGAAAACAAATTGATATTTTTTCTGTTGTTGCAGTTTGTGGGAAATTCTAGGGTTTTCTATGTAATTCCTTATAAAAAGAAACATTTAGCTACTCTTGTCCCAAGTCTTCCCTTCTCTTATTCTAAGAGGGTCATAATATTCATGAGATGTAATACAGACTGTAACTTATCACTGAGAAGGCAAATGGGTTTATTTTCCTCATCCATCTCAGGCCTTTCTGTAAGTGTTTGTTGCTATTATTTGATAATCTGTTGCCATAGAAATGTTCCCTGACCTTTCATATGCTCATTTTTGCAAACTGTCTGCTATGAACTTTCATCTCTTTTTTTTTCTTTTCTTTTCTTTTTTTTTTTTTCTTCTTGTCGAAAGGGACTTCAATAGAAGGAAACATACTCCATTTCTACCAGTAAACTAGGAGAGCCTTTTCTGCTGGGCTGGAAGAAAGGATGACTTTATCCAGACATTCCTCCTTGAGAATGATAAAAAATGGTCAAACCTCTCCTGGCCATTCTGGAATGAGAGAAACAAAAGCAAGCCTTGCCTGGCTGAAGCAATTCTGGAATGAGTTGCCTTTTCCTACAGGCTGAACAGCAGCAGAGAAGGAGAAAGAGTTGCCCAGACTGAAGCATTGTAAGTCATTACTCACGTTATAATGACAGCTCGGTATGTGAAGCTAAGTTCATTTTTTTACCTATGACTCTATCACACGAGCCAAGCCACAGGGACAGAATTAACACATTATCGGAGGGAAGGCTCACTATCCATTTGCTGCAACCACTGCACTTTCCATAATTTTCCTGACCCTGTTTTCCGAGTAAGTGCACCTGGTGTTTGCTGTTGGCTTTGACAGGACACGTCTGAGCCTATGCCTGCTCCACAGTACATGAACCTATAGTGCACTGAATCTGGGTGGTGAAAGGCTCCACAATTGTCTCAGCAGTTCTTGTGCTCTAGACTCCTTGTGCCATCATGCCACACGCCAGGGCTCACTTCACATACACAGAATCAAGCCATAAGATCATCTCTGGTTAGTTGTAATTTAGCCAAATCATTATTTTAGGTATTTGATGTGATCCCTTCTACCTAAAATAAAAAAAATAAAATAAAATAAAATAAAATAAAATAAAATAAAATAAAATAAATAGTACATTCTGCAACAGAGGTGCCATAGAAAGTCTGTAAGGATTTGGACCAAGTTCTGGGTTATATAGATGCCATCAGTTACGCTCACAAGGTCTACCAGCTCAAGAAGATTAAAGGACTGCATAAGTGGAAGAAATTACACTGGTCTTCTTGTTCAGCCTCTTCTATGGCCAGCAAATAACTTCAGTTCCTACAGCATGACTAACTATCTCCTAGTTCCTATAGCATAGCCTAACTACATCCTAGTTTCATGAAAAATTCCAGCTGAGAAATTTCTTCTCCCTTTAGGTAAAATCTTACAAATATTAAAGTGTCTCCTGGGGCGTACTGTGCCAGGGTTAGGGATTTTCCTTTCTTGCTTTTACTGCAGTTATATTTACTGTAAAAGAAGGGACATTTGTGAGTTGCGCACACATACACAGATGTAGAAATCACCATAGTGGATCTGATCCTACCAGAATCTTACCTCTGATCTTGATGTGAACTAAAGTAAATACTCAAATAACTCTTCCCAAGCTCTTTTCTAGCACTAACTTACAATATTTTTCCTATGAATGAAAAAGATCCATGTGCATGAATTTTGCTAATAGTCCATAGCATTTCTTTTCTAATTCTAAGCACCCTCAATTGTATATTCCACCAGCGCTGCTAAACAGAAATTCCTTTACTGTTTGCAACTTTTTATTGCTTTATATACTTCTATATCTCCTCTGAGCCTTATTATTTCTAAAGTAAAGAAGTTTTTCACTTCCTACTAGAGATTTCCTACGCCTTTATTCATTGTTGTCATTCCTTCCCAAAACATCCGCTACTCCCACAGAATCCTCTCTAAAACAGTGACCTGTTCTATACAGGTTATTCCAGGTGAAAGTGTATTTCTGAGCCTATAATGTCATGTCAACATTTACTTTTACTGTTCTCAGTCACACTCCTAATGAACCCTAATTCATCACTTTCCTAATTGATAACCACAAATGCACATTGCCAATATGCCTGCATTTAGATGTCCGTTTTCCCATCTTAATAGTGGTAATAAAAAAATCCTATAAGGGCTGCCTAGTAAACAAAATACCTTTTTTAAAAGATTGCCAAGATTTCAACAATCCACTTCAAAACAAGGCTCTGAAATATTTCAGGAAGAACTATGAGAGAAAGGGTGCATAAGCCACACACAAACAAAAGCTTGAATGCTCTCTCTACACTCTTCCCAGTCTCCCAGTGACTGTGAAGCCACCAGCAGCTCAGATGTAGATCACAGCCTGAATGAAGGCAAGCCATCGTACTTCCTTCTCTCTCTTCTGTGATAAAGACTAATAGATAGTTGAGATGCAATTTTCTTTTCTCAAGAACAGTTTTAAGACCCTCAGACTTTCTACTACTTCATTATGTGGCTTATATTATAATTTCAGCCCAAATATTTGGAGCCAATGCTTTATTTGTTCATATATCCATATATATGTGTTAATACTGAACATAGGGAAGTTGATAATGCAGTAGGATTTGAATTTAACCTCCATACAAAACAGTTTTAAGAGAAACATTCAAAATGGCCTTTTGTTGAGACAGTTTATTTTGGGCAATTAGAAATCAGTGAAATTCTTAACGTAAAGCCAATACCCTTTCATATAATCTGATTGTATGCTGTGTTCTTCACTTTGTTACTTTTTCACATTACAGTTTTTTATAGTTTTCAATTTTTTTGTTTCATTCTGTGAGACAAAAGATGAAAGGAAAATGAACTCACAGTAAAGACTGAGCTTTAGTGAAGCAGTTGATTAGCTCCTGAGAGAGTTATTGAGAAAACTCTGCTAGCTTTCAATTGTTTCATGAAAACTAATTATTGCTAAATGATATTTTAAAATCTTGTGTGTATAATCATGGTACATGTATTATGCAACCTTCATTTAAGGTGGGAGGAACATGTGAAACAGCTTAGGAAAAAATATTACATGAATCTACACTCATTTATTTTATACCTTTTATGATTTACTAAAACATTTTCTTCACCAAAGGCAGTTAGTAATAATAGTAGCAACTCAGTGGAATGCTTATGGATATATCTGAAGGTTGCAGTCCCCCCTAAAGAGATGTGCAGAGAGTATTTCAAAAAACGTCATGATGTTTTAGATAAAGAAGGCATCTTGTTTACTTTGGGATTGTCAAACCTTTTGGCACAGGGGAGCATTTAAAGGCTTGTGTATACATTCGCATGTGAATATATATACACAAACATATGCAAGCTAGAAATGCCCTCCCCCCCACACACACTTTTCTCACTTAATCATATCATTCCAAGCCTCATGAAATTGTTTAGCATTGTGGCACCGCTGCCTCACTACGTTATCTTTTCCACCCAGAAAGAAGCCCCGGTTCTGTGGGTCCCCGAGCACAGGGAGCGCAGAACGGGGATTACCGTTCATGCCTAGTGCTTCTCGCACATGGCTGTGCAATGTGGTCTCAAAGACAAGAAACGCACCGTGCCTAGTGGGGCTAGCGGGCCGGCAGCAGTCCTCCTAAACTCTTGGTAAATTTTTGCTAATGCTATCAGCTGGAGGTCTCACCACACACATCGCAGAAGTCTGCTCTCCCGGCTCCTGCTGTAAAATTCGTATTTCCTCTTTCAACAGAAAGAAAGCTACAGGCTTAGGCAAGGGAGCAAATGTTGATGTATCAGGCACAAGAAAGAGCATTAGGAGCATGAGTCACTGTTGGGATGCATGCCTCCACCTGATTTTAAATAGCCACCTCTTTTATTATTATTATCTTTCAAAGAAAAAAATTGCCATTTGTCAAAGCTTTACAAGAGCTTTAGCTCTCATCAGTCTAAAGAACTTCAACACATCAGAAATTTTAAAGATAATTATAACAAAATTTCACAGCTTTTACTGTTTTGTCTTTAAACAACCCTTGCTGAAATACATTTCTTGTACTTTTCAGAAATAAAACGTGCTCAGGTATCTGAATTCAAAACATGCAATCTGACTTGAAACTTCTGTTTTTCATGTAATCTGAGATGCATAATAGATAGCTGTATGCATATGTTTGCATTAAATTAAAAGTATATTTTTCTTCTTTATCAAAATTGCGAGAAGCTATAAAATTCACTTTCTACCTAAATCTGCCACAAACAATGGTAGAGCTAAGCGTGTGAGTTGGTGAGATTTTCTATCATTTAACTTTCTAACACACTTCACTGGGATATTTCCTGAAAAATGCAGAGAAGCTGGAACTGTGCATCTCAGCTGGGCCTTCTGCCTTCCATTTTGCTTCATGAGAGCAAAACAATATAAAGAAGCTATATTCAAGGAGGCTGCTGAGTTATTGAATTGTTGGTTAACTTCTATAACACACAACCTTAGAAAATAAATCATATCAATGATTTGGCCTGCAGTAGTCAGAATGTAAAGCCAAAGTACATCCAGCATCATACCATAATGACTGATTGATGATTTCTTTAACAACAGAACTGTAGACATCAATACACAGCTAGCCACAGAGATTCACGAAGGATAGACTTTACAAAAACCTGCTGCTGTGTTCTTCAGTTTCTGGTATTGACTGGTTTTAAAATGATATCAGATAACGGCTTAATTATAAATATATAATCGGACACCTGCCCTAATCATCCTCATTATCTTATAAATGACATATTAGAATGTGTAATTGCTGCTGATATCAAGATTTCTCTTAAGGCATTTTATTTAGTGTTGATTTTGTCCACTATTTAGTTCTACTATTTACCTAAGTCCCCTTGAAAAGTTAGCTTTTTTTTTTCTTTTTCCAGCAAGGAAGATTTCTTTCCTGGTGTTTACAATCAACTGCTTTTAGCTGCTCTTTGTTACTATGTATTCTTAGTCACAGAATACATTTTTTTCAATTAACTCCAAATCCCCTTTATATGCCTAAGCGGGATCATTACAATGGTCAAATGCTAAAATATCAACACCCTCCACTGTGAACTCCTACAAAAAATATACAGTTTTTGTAAATCACTATACTGGCATAGTGAAACACAGGTTCAGGGCCCAAAAGTGCACACACACACACACACAAAGATACACACAAACATGAGCAGCAAGACAGTAACTGTACACGAGACAGTAGTCAAGTATTTTGAAGATTTCATGGTATTTTTCAATCACTGATATGCACATTCATCTACCTGCCACCTTTCTAGAAAAAAGATGTTGCATCTAGAAGAGACTATGAAGCAAGATACCAGGAAGAGTTAGGAGCAGAGAGGGGAGCAGTCCCATGAACCCTGCTTTTTGGTAGGTGCTATGTGACGGGGGAGACACTGGAAAGACGATGCTCAGCAGTAAGAGGCTGAGGTTGGCATCCTAGGCCATGCAGATGGGATGGGAGGGGGCAATGCATGAAGAACGGGGTGAAATGCTCTGAACAGGGCAATAAGGATCTGCATGGTCAGGAAGGCTTCCGGGCATATCCTAAAGTTGCTGTACCAAAAGAGGAACCCCTCTGTGGGCTTCAGTGTTTGTACCTATGGAGTGAGGAGGAAAGGACTGTGCCACTTTTCTTGGTGTCTTCATTACATGTGAAATGGAGGAGGGACAGCTTGGTTGCCAGAGACAAGGACAGGCAATTAATAGCAGAAACAGGGAGTGACATGCATGTACACCTCAAGTTCTTCCTCAAACTATTTTACTGACTCACTTTCCTAATGCCATTTGCCAAAATACCCAAACTCTTCATCTGATAGTAAAAACATGCTTTTCACCTTTTTGTTGTACCGTGAGTAAAACCTGACTTTTCAGAAAATGATCGCTTTTTATTTATTTCTGCTGTGAAATGACACCTCCCACGCACACATACACACACAAAACACAGTCTCTTGCTATTTAGATATAGCATGCCCTAAAACGTTAATTAATAATGTAAAACTGTTTTACCACCCTGAACAACTGAAAAGCATCTTAAGCTGTGCTCCATTTTTTCCTTTTTTGTTTTTACTTTTGAGCATGTGTCTCTACATTTGTGGTTAACTTAAGCCTTCTGCTCTATTACACGATCCTTCCAATTCCAATTAAACTCCTAACTGATGGAGGTGGACCTCAATGCATGACATGCAGGATAAATAAAGTAGAGAGAATACTGTGAACAGCAGTAGTAGTATACAACTGCAGCATTTCACTTCCAGCTTACCTTCTGAGAATATCCAAATATCTCGATTTCCCACCATGGTCTCTTCACTTCCTTTTATTACTATTATTATTTTTTAATTTACTGATTACTACTACACACCATACTGTAGTACAATGACAACAGGAAATTGCACCTGCTACATGAATTATGTATGCTGTTTGCAAAACCCCAAAGAAAAAGACAGGAACAGCAAATGATGTGCCTTGAATGGTGATCTGAAGGTTACTTGATGTGGCTCATGATTCTTGCCAACAGAAGTAAGCTCCAAGGGAAAGGAGCATTGATACCTGATGACAGGAAGCCCTAGTGATGCTCTCTGACAGAACAGCCTCCTTGAACACTGTTCCAGAAGAAAAGAAGACGAAAAAAAGGTCCACTATGCATGAATTTCGTTGCCAAATGTCAGAGGGTGCCCAAGATATTTACAGATTATCTAAAATGTGACAAAATAAAGAATGAAAGGTGATTTTGCATACATTCTGGATCTAAAATGGCCCCATGCATTGTGGACCACCACTGACTGCCTAAATAAAATCTGGAACTTCCAAGGAAGCCATACAGAAACTCAATAACATGTATCACAATATTTCTTGTAAACTGGTCACTTCTACTTTTCTCTATGCATTCTTCTTCGGTCTCAAGGTAATTGTATAGTACAGTGAATTCCTAAAACAAAGTTAAATGCAACCATATTAATGAACAATTGTATGGTGGAAAATACTAGACCGTCAGAGAGCACATCAGATAATAAATGACCTTTCATCAGGTCTTATGCAAGATAATAATTTGACGGAATAGGAACTAATGGAATATAAACCAACTTTTTTCAGAAAAATAAAGGTACTTTTTGTTCTACATTCCATGTCAGACCTTTTTTTTCCTCCTAGTTGTTTCTGTTTGTCACCAAATTTCATCGTAAAACTCCAGCTCCTCGTTTCTTCAACTTTGCTTCTCAAACATTCTTCACAGGACCAAAGATGACTTTCTGCATCACCACAAAAGATAGTTATTAGGGGAAAATAAACAAACATCTAGAGGAAACTTTGGTGTAGCAATGATACCCATATACTACCTGCTCTTTCTTGTTGCTTAATTTATTTCTCCCTGTCATCATGAGACCCAGTGGAAGAAAATACCCAGGTGATTCTGACTGGGCATTAACACCAATGCATATCTCACAGTATTACTCAAGGCTAATTATTTTGACTAAAAGGCGTATACCATTATTATTCCTGACATATCAACTGCTTTGCTCGTTTCCCTAAATCACAGATACCACTGTGGTGCTCTTAGCCTTTTTATTAAGTTATCACACAAGCTCACAAAATAAATCAGAGCTGTGTTAAAGAAAGTGAAGGTTCAGAAGCTATGAAAAATGCTGAATATTTCTGTTTGCTGTTTTATATCGTATTTGAATTATTGTCTCCTTGAAAACCAAAAGCTTTAGATTACTTAGTAAATTGAGTAATCTTGACACGTGGTTATAAGAACCCAATATTCTGAGTACCACTATGTTTTCTGTTGCTTAATAGAAGTGGAAGGTTCTTCATAGTTCAAAGGAGCTAAACAAGTTTTGAACTTAGATTGGGAAGCAAGCTTAAGCACTTCATAAATTTATGAATCTTTTCTGCTGTGTTCCAACCAGTAACAAACCATTCAAGACCTTCTTCTTAACTCTGACTTGACACAGGAGGTAAGGGAGAACATCCACATTTGCACTTCTGCTCCTTTTTATACTTTTACTTGATGTCATGAGATTTTCTTTCCCCTAGGGTAACTCAGATTTCTTTTTGTTACCCCACAAACTGAACTCCGAAATCACATGAGCAAACCTGGACAAAACACTTAACTATTTCTAATGATTAGTGCCAGCTGCTCAGCACATCTAAATGACTAAATGTAAGTATATGATGTTTGCAAAAAGTGTGGTTCAGGGAATGAAGAAGTCAGGGAAACAAAAAGATAGGGGTATCAACTGAAGCTTGCAATGCAGCATAAGTATGAAATTGTCTCCTGGCCAGCACTACTTGTAATTAAAAACAGTTTATTACAAATAAGCCTATGGCAGACATGGAGCAGGTCCTTAGAATAAAGGTTAAATTTGGACTACTATTAAAGAAAAAACAAAAACAAACAAATAAAAAAAACAACAGTGAATTTCATTTAGGAAAAAATATTTTGAGTGATGTTGAGAGGAGGCACCTATTAAAAGCTTTTCATAGAGTTGCAATTAGCAACAAACAATAAATGACAGCTCATGGCCATTCTTAGAAAGAAACTTGATCTTACAGAAAAGTTTTCTACAATTACACACAAGTCTGCATGTGCAATGATGACAATCACATGATAAACTGCAGAGAATTATTATTAATAGCATACTCACCTGCACCTTACTGATGTTGTCACTCTCAAGACTCCTCCTAACCTCCTGTTTTCTTAAGCAGCTTCAAAAACCTGTGTAACTCCCTTTGTGAGAATGCACTGGAGTTGTTAATCATATGGCCACATACTACTGTTCTGCAGATTCCTTGCACCATACAACACACTGGATGGATGGTACTCACCTTGTGTGAACCTATTCAATATTTTGTTTCTCATCAATGAGTGTTAATGGTTTGGCTTCATACTTTAACTCCTTGCTCTGAATAAAATGATTTTCTTACAAACTTTTCTTTGGCATGTTATAGCATTCAAGCAATTTTGGAAATATTTATTTTTCTTTTCAAACTCTGTGGGACTAGAAGGTGATTCTAACAATTTTAAATAATGGGAATTGAGCCTCAGAAGCTCAACTTTTTTGTTTTGTTATTTAAAATAAAAAGATGCTAAAAAGGCATTCAACTTTCTTAGAGAGTTGATGTGTACTTAGTATTCAATGGCATCTTTTATATCCAAAGCACATCTCCCACTGATTTCATTTGCTGCTGTGAGTCCTCAAATGCTCATAGAGATGAGCCCCTCGTGTTTCTGTAAAAATGAAGACATTTCACTGCCATCTGATGGGTTTCAGTGAAGTGCTGTTGCTGTTGAATTTGAAAGTCTTTCTGATGTGCCTCTCAACTCCCAGTTACAGGAGTTTACTTGAAAGTTACTATGGGTTCATCTGAGAAAGAGTGGGTGGCTACAGAGGCACTGTGGCTCCTATTCAGTGTCATGTAAAAGACTCACTGGATCCATTTACCAACCAGTGAATCAATAGCACAACTTTCACATGGTCAGTGACTGAATCTCAGTTAAGGGGACATTTTCTGTTCAAAGTGGAACTACTAGAATGGGACTTGTAAAAGCTTCTTTGCCTTTGTCTTATTTTAATTAATATTGCATCAGAAATCAGAAGCAGCAAGAAGAAAAAAAAAGAAAGAAAGAAAGCGTTCAGGAAAGCCTTCAGGAAAGCATTTCACTATGATAATTTTCTTTCTCCATTTTCACTATACAATCCCTAATTTCTGCAACAGATGGGACAGGAGCTCTTTAGATAAAGAGCACCCTTTGCTGCACAGTTTGTATTTGTTGCTGTATCAGATCTGTTATTTGAAATGAATGAGGCATGAGTCCAGAGGGAAAAAATTGATCAAGCAGTTAAAGTCTATTTTGCACAGAGTAAATTATTTATGTGCAGTGCAGGGAGGGGCTAATTAAAGTGACACAGGAAAAGCTAATTCTGTAATTTCCTAGTAGAGGTCTAGTAGGTTAGTGTTATTCAGGTGTAACAACACTAAAAAGTAGCACATGCTTTGCCAGGGAATGGGCTTCACAGAAATTTCTACAAGCAAAGCTTCTCTTCAAGGTCCTTGAAGAACCACTTCAGGTTCTAGAAATAGTGCATCTGTATGGATTCTAGTGTGATGCTTTGTTCAAAACCCCTGATTGTGACCTTGACTTGCTTCTCCTCCAGCTTGACTCCTTGTCCCACAATCATTCTCCCTCCATAGCAATCACAGCCTCTAAACCTAAGACTTTTAGCACAGATCCATTCCTCTTCCCTAATAACTTACTCTTCATCAATACCAAATGTAGGGAGTTTATCCTGAAACTCCTTATAGTACACAGACCAGTGTTATTTGTATAGTTATTCCTAGTCTTTTCTGTTTCTCTCCAGATTTCATTTTCAGCTTTTCCTGCAGCCTGCTTTCTAGCACCCAGACTCTACCCCGTTGACTCCCCTTCTTTCACTGCTGGCAATCCAGCAAGTCCCATTCAGCTCCCCTAACACCCTTTTCAGTGGGATGGGGACTGAGCTCCACCTTCCTCATCATCTGAAAAATGCATGCAGGGCAGAGCTCTAGTTAGGACACAGGCCTGTATACACCAAACTCAGTTTTTCTGAGCCAAAAAGAGAATCAAAATGGCTTTTTCTTTGTTAGAGGGATCAAAACAAATGGGTCAAACAAAGTACCAACAGAAGTAAACACAGCTGTTCAGTTGTCAGTGCCTTGACTGATCAACCATTTCAAGTAACTGAAGACCAA
The DNA here is from genome assembly GCF_040182565.1 of Anser cygnoides. Taxonomy (NCBI): domain Eukaryota; kingdom Metazoa; phylum Chordata; class Aves; order Anseriformes; family Anatidae; genus Anser; species Anser cygnoides. Next base: position 70,056,963 of record NC_089874.1, read on the forward strand.
CAGAAAATCTGTGCACCTAATTAAACATGTTATAGGCAGCAACACATGCTATGGAACTGATAAAACACACATATCATACTTCCTTGAGAAAGCCAGAACTTGTGAAAGACCTTTATGAGAAATGTGGCATATCTGATATGTGCATGTCAGACAGTTTCAAATATTAACCATGTCAGCCAAAACCTCTGTGCAGTGTAGTATGACCCAAAGACTGAAAGGGGCAGAAAATCAATAGTCCACTGTTACTTCTTTAACAGATCCCCAGCAGTGCCAAGACTGGCTGCTTACACTCACTCTATTGCTGCAGCCTTGGACAGTTAAATTATTTAGAGAATTTAGCTTATAAAATGTTGTAGAAACATGAGGAAAATTAGCTACTAGGGTTTTTTTGTTTTTGTTTTTGTTTCTTTGTTTTTAAATCTCTACTGCACATGTCTGAGCACTAGTTATAAAAGTTGTAATTTTAGTGGATGCTCATGGGAAGAGCAAAAATGCACATCTCCAAAACAACTGCTCTTTTCAAAGGTCTGATTCGGGTCTTTCGGGAAATACGGCTTTTCAGGAAAGTTTTTCAGAGTGGTTCTTTCATTTGCTTGGTTTTAGTAATGGAAAAACATCCAGCTTTTTGCATAGCTTTGCTCTCAGAAGTAGCTAGATGGCAATGCATGAAATTACAATGAAATTTAGCACGAAGCATACGCTTTGGAAAGTACCTATCCAGCGAGTGGAATTAGACATAACTACTGATAAACAAAGAAGGTTTTGTTTGTTTGTTCTTAAAAATGGAAGTGTCTGGCTGTGCTACCTACTCCACCAACAGCAGTACCTGAGTGGATATGAGTGGATATGGCAGTGGGTTTCTCATCAGCTTTCAGAATAGTCTTCCTCCTGGTACAAGAAATACAGTTTCTGAAGAAATGCTGTGACTGTTTTAGGCAAGTTTTGAGAGTTGTACTAGAGAAAGTGTTGCAGATGTCACAAGTTTGCTCTCTGCTTTCTTTGCCTGCTAGCCAACAGAGAAAGCTGATGGAGATACAAGGATATGCGTCCTTCCTATTCCATGAATACATGCGTAGACAATCTAGTGTTGGGGCCCAGGGGTACAAACCTTGTTTCCACCCTGCTGTATTCATGATCTGCATCTATATACAGATCCATATCAACCACTGTCTAAAGATAGATTTGTCACCAGAAGTCAGTTAGGTCTGAAGCCTCATATCTCTGCAAACTTCCTGAATTTGCTGAATTAGGAAGTCATTGATCCTTAATACTATATTTAATACCTAATAAACTAGTCTTGCTTTTCAACCTTGAAGGTGTAAGCAGGTGCTTTTAATTTCAGCACAATGAAGGAATAGCAGCAACCTCCACAACCATTCATTTCCCCTGCCTCCTCAGGGTTGGTGGCTTCTGCATCAGTGGTCACTGCACCAGGGCATGATGTTGGCTCCAGTCAAACTAGGTTCCTCCCCAAAATAATCACTGGATCTAGATACTCTCCTGCAGTTTTGCTAACTGAAATGCAGAACTGGGTACTGGTTCATTTGAGAACTTAGCCTGAATGTCACCTTTTGAAAATTTGGCTCACAATGAATTAGCTCTGTAATATGTCAGAACTGGATAATTATGGTGCTCTTAAATCCCTTATTTTTGTTCCTGCTTGGAGAAACGATAGTAAAATATACAAGATCTGACCATTACATATTAATGAATAAGAACTGCAAAATAATTGCTAAGACCTATCAGGAGCTCCATTTCACTTAAGATGCTGTAACAATGCTGGGTTAACACTTTAGGATGAATGGTGCAGTGATGGCATAAAATCTCCCCAACCAGTTACCTAGGGTCAGCCTTAATGGTACCATAAAATCGCTATATGATTTCTTCAACGTGAGGCAATTTTTGCTTCCTGAGAGCTATGCTGGTTTTCTGTAAGTGCATTTCTACATTAGAGTATCTAATAGTAATAAATTAGCAAGAAGTACGTATTTGCCCAAATATAATACAAAGTCTTAAATTACTTTCTAGGCTGATAAAACCCTCTTATTTCAAAGAAACATTTTTGAATAGAGGAATGACTACAAATACAGCACCAGAAAACCCATTTGTATATATTCTTCAAATATATACATATATACATCTCCCCTTGAGAAGTTTGAAGTAGCTTTTGCATTTCAAGCTGGATTTAACTACATTGCCATGTAGGAAGAACACTGCTCAGGCTCCTAATATTGATGCACTTACAGTTTCAGAACATAATCAATATTTCCATGTGTTTACAAGCAAATTGCTTAATCAGTTTTTAAATTAGGATATAATTTAAAATGGACCCTTCAGTAAATTTAGCATGTCACAATAGCCTGCTGCCTCATCCCAAGTGATTTTGATAACATAACAATGAATTGACTTCGTATTTCCTATATAATTAATATTCAGATGCCTTCTGCTATGTCTACCTGGCTAGGATGAAATGATCATTTTCTTTCAATTACTCTTCATTTCTGGAGGTTTATTTTTCAGTATGAGACTACTAAACACCAGACTAACAGTAATTTCACTCTCTCTACTTTGACACAGAAAGCAGGTCATTTTACAATGGGTGTCTTAAGTGAGGATAATGACTGCTTGTTCACAGAGGCCAGTCTGAATAAAAACAGTGGAAGAAAGATGCTGTTATGAGAACATCAGCTTCTCTCAAGCTTCCAGAGGGGGGGAAAAAAAAAAATTAGCCTCTGTGGGAAGATAGATATTCAACCATATATTCAAATGGTTATTATATATTTTGCTGTTAATTCTTAATATTTGTCCTAAAAATAAAACTTATTTACAACAAGATTTTGTGTAGAATTTAGTTACAAAGCCATTAGAGCACTGCACAGCAGTTTAGTGTCCATGAATTAGGACACTAATAGGAGACTTGAATTTCTTACCTATCTCCCTTTTAGCATATCCTTAAATGAACGTCTTTTACCATACACACAGATGGTGCAACAAGGGCATGACTAGAGTTCTGCTTTGATAGAATTGCTTACAGTCACGATTAAAAAAGTAATTGATGTATCAAGTGATCCTAAAGTCTGTAAAAGCTTTTTTTTTTTTTCTCTCTCTCTCTAGGGGTTGCAACAAGAAAAGATCTCAGGAGGAAGAATGGTAGGATTTCACTTTTTAAAACTGTACTGGGTCTGAAACATACACTGAAAACCAGATTAAATGATTACAGCCAACTCTGTAAAGAAATGGGTATTAAGACGTTGATTAACCCTTAATGGCTGAACACTGAAGAGATGAGAATGGCCTAAGCTGTAAAAGGCAAGAGGCACCTTCCCAACAGCAGGATGCTTTTATTTGTCACCAAGATGGAGGTATTTCAGCCACCCTGTGTCTTATTGAAGATATTTTCTCACATTCCTATGAAGCTGGGATGTAGCAAAAGCAGGAATTACTGGTATCAGTTTAGGAATCTGTGGTGGAAGGAGACTTTGTATTTACACAGAGAATACTGGAGATGCTAACAAGGTCACACCTGTAGGATTTTCCAGATTTTTAACTATTAGCTCAGTTTCTTTCTTTCTTTCTTTCTTAAAAAAAAAAAAAAAAAAAAAAAAAAAAAAAAAGTTAGGTTCCTCCATTTCTCCCTCCACTGAAAACAAAATTAATAAATTAAATGCCAATTCCCATCACTCATAATTCAGTCACTCATAATTCAGAAAAGGAAGGTTGAGATGAACAGAAGTAGAGTTACAAGCTTACATGAGCAGTTAGGACTTGTGGGCTTTCCAGCTGACATGTAATCCACCTAAATGCCCCAAATACTAAATAGATCTGTTCAGGCTTTGAAGGAGTCAGGCTTGAGCTGAGAGCTCACAACATTTAAACCACAAAGCTGTCTCTGAGACCACAGGTCTGCTGACTCTCCAGCATGCCATAAATTCCATCAAATGAAGTTTCCAACTAGAATTTCTAAGGTTGGATTCTAATAATTCAGAGAGGCCAAGTTCGCCATTCTGGGGATTCTCTTTGTAGCCCTAATCCCTCCAAACCAATCTGAGCTCATTTTCAATTTCATGGGTCCAATTGGCTCATGCAGCTGAGCTTTAGGAAAGCCTGTGAAGTTGAAAATTGCCATTCTGCTGAATGCCTGTAAGTATAATGATGTATGTATATTTCTATCTTTCTATCTTTCTGCAGAGAGATGTTATTCACACATATTCTTTGCATATCAGCCAACCTGTAAACCATAAACAATGAATTTTTTGTGCCAAGGAATTCATACTACTGTTTTTTTTTTTTTAAATACACATTTTATATTGAAATATAACTCCAGCACTTAGGCACAACAATAAATAGAAGCCAATATTCAGTAAGCATAAAATCAAATATGATGCTGAAAACAATACAATTAATTTTTTTATTGCCTATTCATACCCTTCTAGCCCTCAGTTACTACATCTAATAACTTTTCCTTATCAGCTGAAGAAAAGTGAAAGATGCTTTCTGCACCTGGTCTTGTTAACATCCTGTCTCCAGAAGCCACCAAACTGCAGGAATTAGGGTTTCTCAATCTAATCCGCCCATGATGACATGTCAGAAAAGTATGGTTGTCAGGCTACATCTCGGTCTCAAAGCAACCTCAAAGGTTCCTGAAAAATAAGCAACCTGCCTTAAAGTATGCATTGGTCTCACCTCAGCATCTCCTACTGCTTTGTGATAGCCCAGGCAAACCTATAGGAGTTGTATCAAGATCACAGTTCTAGCCCAGTCTCAGAAATACCAGTTCTTGAGACAACCCCTGACATAAGCCTGCTAGGATTGCTTTATTATTTATGAACGTGGCAGTCTTATTTTAATTTTCAAACTAGTTCACCTGCAGACAGGCAGTAGACACTTCAAAGCTAACAATTTGGATGCTATCTCCATGTTTACTGAGGAACTACTTATCCTTAGACATATTCCACCACACATTTTATTTTGCTTGACAGTTCCAAAATTAAACTAAATATTCTGGGAACCGGGTCAACATACAATTCATGAGCTAGGATACAACAACTCCAAATTGGTTGAAAAAAATGGGAGCTTAAAATTTAGTTGCAATGGCAATATCTGCAAAAATTAGTCTGAGTAGATGCAAGGCAAAAACAGTGCCCACCATTAAAACAAAACAAAAAGAAACAAAACAAAAAAAACTTTTCTTTAAAGTTTTTTTTTTAATCCCAACCAACTAAGACAAAACATAGAAGTGAATTCATTTTAATATTCTTCTTAAATTTCAAAGAAGGGACTCCCTTCCAAATTAGGTCAGAACAGAAGAGAAGGCTGATGCTATACAATTATATTTCCAGTACTTTTTGTGGACCTTTGTGACCTAGGCTAATATAATTGTTTTTCAAAAAAAAGCCTTTTCACCTGACAGTCAAGTTGTTGAAGTTTGAAGGGAAGCCATAAGCTTCCCAGGCTCTGACATCAGCTTCTTATCGTAGGAATATTTCTCATATCACAATGTCAATATTATTATTTTATACAAACTGTCACACAATTGGAAGGAAAAGGTGTTATAAGAGAAGAATCTGAGTTTAAATACTGATGAATAAACTCTAGTAATAGTAAAAAGTTTGAATAAAGGAATGCTGAAGCAGATCTTGAGTATGCTGGCTGCAAGATCAAACTTTCTGATAGACAAGTACAGCTTCTTTATGGTCATCACCTAGAAAGGTCCTACTCTGAAAAGCCAGTGGATTGTTGCATTTTTTCAAGCTTACACCCAGTTTTCAGACATCCCAAGCAGACACCTCAACACCTGGATTCTTTTACTGATAAGAAATACTCTCTCTCTTTGCTTAAGAGAGTTTTATGTTAAAAGAAAATTCTAGGGAATAGGAGCTCAATGATTTTCCTTTTTGAAATTCTGATTTTTTTTACAAGATCCCATGGTTTTGTTCAGAGATGAATTCTAATTATTACCGTGCTGTAATATTACATTATGAGATGATAACAGAAAACTTCGATGTTTATATTTTTAAAGCCCACCACTACTTAGTGCTAATCATAATACTTTATACTCTTTTTCTGTTTCAAAGTATTTTCTGACTGTATAGTAATGAAGCATATTAAAATAAGACAAGACAACCAATTTGGAACTGCAAAGCAAATTGCTTAAAAATCTTAAAGTAGATTTAATCATGCCACCAGGCTTGGGCATATCAGTAATAAAAATATTATCATAAAATAATGAAAAAAATATCAAATTATGTTTGAAATAACAGTATTATGTGGTAGTAGCACTAAGATGCAAAAATATCAACAATTGCTAACCGTTTCAAATGCTGCTAAGTGGTTGGCTGGATAGAATTCACTAAAAATCAAAACAGGGTGTAATAATCTATAAATTACCACTGTAGCTGTTGTCCTGCATTTGCTGTTAGACATTGATCCATTTATTCTGGATTTGCTGCCCAAACCTCAGACACTTCCCTGTGACAGCCCCAGGTTTGCTGCTCATAAGGAGACGCTAACGTCAAGACATTGCAATCAATATGGGCAAGCTGAATTTTGCTTGTCCCAGCTGCACAATACAGTCGGTAGGAGCTCCATGCTGGACTGTGCTGACTTTATTGTACAGTCAGGCAATAGCCAAACACAGCTAACACCTAAAGTACAACTGGAGTTTCATGGATCTCACTAGATTTTGTGCTCATTTCAGCGTGGTTTGACAAATGTTTTTCTCAGTGGCAATACTCTCACTGCAATGTAGAGCCAGGCTGCTCTCTCCCAATTCACTGCTGATGGCGGGAAGTCAAGGTACCACCATCATAAAGCACCTAGTAACAGTAATTTGCTAACAGCTGGTCAGATCTCCTCTTCCTGTGCTCCACCTCTAAAACATAAACTCTCTTGATGGATTTTATTACATGCTGTAAACTTGCCCAATTTTTATTTTTTCCCCTGTGTTCAGGGTTCTGCAGCATTTCACCTTTCCAGGCGAGGGAGGAAAAGGCAACACAGTATAATGCAGTTTGATTTAAATTATTACCCTGGCGCACTGTTTCTTTGAGATGCTATTTTCCCTGCCTGTTCTAACTGCTGAGCACAATCGCTACAACTCAATTATTAAAGAGATTCTAAAAATAGGGCCGTGCAAAGCTGTCTACAAGGAAAAATCATTTGAACGCTGCAAGAGACATAGCCTGGGCAGTGAGCTTTCTCTGTTATTAGCTTCTTAATTCTTAATTCTTTTTTTTTTTCTTCCTATCTTTTGCTCTCTTCTTTCTGCCTTTCCATTCTTCCCTTCAGCAACAATAAGTGAGAGGGACCTCCAGGACTTTCCCTCCCATACCTTAGAAATCTGTATTACCTTATAAACACATTGAAGCAATAATTATTTCCTGCTTGGTAAACACTAATGTTCACTAACCTCATTTTGAGAGAATGACAAACCTGCAGGCACAGGAGGATTGCCAAAATAAAATAAATAAATAAATACATAAAGGCAAGAACTAGTATTTCTAGCTGTGAATCTTGCCATGCACTCTTCAGTAAAGCTCTAAACAAGGGCATGGTTAACCATCTGGAAGTCCCAGAACCCATGTTTCCCTGCCAGGGATTTTCACAAAGCTGTGATTCACTTGATGGTTCCTATTTGTAAAAGCATTTAAGGCTATCATTAAATCTCTAATTAAGCACAGGTAAGCACTCCCCTCAAGGAAGCCTCTTTTTTTTTTGAATCACTGGGTAGGAGGGGAGGTAGGAGGGAAGGTGATGAGGATATCTGAGAAGGTTTTGCTTATAGTCCGAGGGGTGCATCCTAAAACTTGGCTACTCTTTTAAATGGTATCTTTACAGATAAATGGAGAAATTGAGAGTGATATGAGTGATATGTTAACCTTTTATTGTTTTATTGTTTCCCAAATGACTTCAAAATAAACAATAGTGGTTACATCCAGATGTAGGTTTATAGGTGGGAGGTAAGGAAGTAGAAGAGGGAGAGGCAGAAGAAAAAGGCTAAAGGCTTTCTGGCCCCCGCAGCAAAGCCTGGCTGGATACACAGCATGCACACATGTGCCCCTTGGTCCAAGACAGAGGCCACATCACTGTTTCTACCAGCTCCAGCAGAAGTCTTTCAACAAGTATATGAAGTATACTTGTATACTTCATATATAGTATTCAGTATACAAGTATATTGAATATGAGCCAGCAGTGTGCCCTGGCGGCCAGGAGGGCCAACCGTGTCCTGGGGTGCATCAAGCACGGCATCGCTAGTAGGTCAAGGGAGGTGATTGTCCCGCTCTACTCTGCGCTGGTGCGGCCTCACCTCGAGTACTGTGTGCAGTTCTGGGCACCACAGTATAAAAAGGACATGAAAATGTTGGAGAGTGTACAGAGGAGGGCTACGAAGATGGTGAAAGGCCTGGAGGGGAAGACGTACGAGGAACGGCTGAGGTCACTGGGCCTGTTCAGCCTGGAGAAGAGGAGGCTGAGGGGAGACCTCATCACAGTCTACAACTTCCTCGTAAGGGGGTGTCGAGAGGCAGGAGACCTTTTCTCCATTAACACCAGTGACAGGACCCGTGGGAACGGGGTTAAGCTGAGGCAGGGGAAATTTAGGCTCGACATCAGGAGGGGGTTCTTCACAGAGAGGGTGGTTGCACACTGGAACAGGCTCCCCAGGGAAGTGGTCACTGCACCGAGCCTGTCTGAATTTAAGAAGAGATTGGACTGTGCACTTAGTCACATGGTCTGAACTTTTGGGTAGACCTGTGCGGTATCAAGAGTTGGACTTGATGATCCTTAAGGGTCCCTTCCAACTCAGGATATTCTATGATTCTATGATTCTAAGTAGAAGACTGGTGGGCTCACGCCAATTTCACTGGCTAGAGGCATCTCTGGTTGGAAAGAAAAATCTCCTCCCCCTTCCTATCTATACCAATTCCATGTCCCATTAACATTCAGACTAACTCTGCAGCTATAGCCTCTCCATCAGGCTATGCTTTGCAGGAACAGTTCTACCAGTGACGTGAGGGCGCTGAAAGCATCAAGGGACTTAGCCTGAAAATTAAAATCCGGGTGCCAACAGCTAAGAGTTTGCAGAGTATGTGCAGGACATAACAGCAAGGAACAAATATAATTCTTGTAGTACTGACAGCTCTGTACTATTTTCCTCTGCTTTTTGCAGTGAGCTTAGGTGGCCATGTGCCTTTTTCACATGCGCTGTCACATACAAGAAGAGTGTTAACTGCTAACGCCAACAGTGCGAAGCTGTTCAGGATTTTTTCTGCCAGCTTTTGCAGCAATGCAACCTATTTAAGGAGGATATGATCCTCAAGACTGGCTCTTGCTGTCTTTAAAAGTATACAGAAACAGATGAATGGTCATTCACATCTTGTAGGAAATTAATGTCCATGGCCATCTTCAGCTAGATTCTTGCAAACATACATCTCTACAGGACAATACAGAAAAATATAGGCTCTTTGAAAATTGTCCTGCTGTCATCACTGGTCCTTACTAGGTTTTAATACCAATTTCAGCTATCCAGCCTAACAAAAACCATGTGAAGAAAAACCACTTGCTAAAATAAAATATGCCTCACATTCAAACTGGGATATATCATTGTCTTTGCAACAAGTGTCTTAGTTCATCAGGTTTACAAAATCAAGTTTTAAGTGAAACTTTTTTTCTCAGAAATGAAATAAAAAGAACAACTAAAAAATATTTTGTTCAATAATCAATTGCATGTAAGCTGTTTTGATCAGATTATCGCATGACAGTGTCTAAACAGCCAGCTAATAGAAACAGCCACCTATTAGAGGAGAAGTGGATTTAAGCTAAGTTTCTATATAGCTTATATGCTTAACATTCAGCAAGTCACTTACACCACAGAAGAAGCAAAGCATTCAACAAACAAAGCCCAACAACTGAAATTTACTTTCTCTCAGGAGCATTCAAAGTAACTTGACAGGCCCCTGTATGCCTAGATGTGCATCTCCTCACGCGCCATTGGGCTCTGTAGAGCTGACCAGTCTGGTGTCTTATCCTGCCAAGTCTCTTATGAGCTTGATCCTGATGATATGCTTGGAGGATTCCCTGTTTAAGTCCCCACGTAACATGCAGGGAAGACGTTATATGTATCAGCTGTGTATCTCTATTTCCTGTGAGATCACCACTTGCCTGGGACCCTACTTGGAGGATATGTGCAGGGTAGGACTTACTGTGGTTGGAGAAGAGGTGCCCAAGTCAAGGAGAGAGCAGAATTTCAGTTATGTTGCACCCAAACTTTATCTAAATGGTAAATGCACATGGGTAGAGCTAAGTGCTTACTCCAGAGATCAAATGATGTTTCATTTCTCCTGGATTCACGCAATTATTGCAGAGAGATCTGGACAGATAGGAGAGCTGGGCGATCACCAACCACATGAAGTTTAACAAAAGCAAGTGTCAGGTCCTGCACCTGGGATGGGGCAACCCTGGCTATACGTACAGACTGGGCGATGAGACGCTGGAGAGCAGCCCTGCAGAGAGGGATCTGGGGGTTGTGGTTGACAGCAAGTTGAATATGAGCCAGCAGTGTGCCCTGGCAGCCAGGAGGGCCAACCGTATCCTGGGATGCATCAAGCACGGCATCGCTAGTCGGTCGAGGGAAGTGATTGTCCCTCTCTATTCTGCACTGGTGCGGCCTCACCTCGAGTACTGTGTGCGGTTCTGGGCACCACAGTACAAAAAGGATGTTAAACTGTTGGAGCATGTCCAGAGGAGGGCGACGAAGGTGGTGAAAGGCCTGGAGGGGAAGACGTATGAGGAGCGGCTGAGGTCACTGGGCCTGTTCAGCCTGGAGAAGAGGAGGCTGACAGGGGACCTCATTGCAGTCTACAATTTCCTCACGAGACAGAGTGGAGAGGCAGGTGACCTATTCTCTGTAATCACCAGTGACAGGATCCATGGGAACAGTGTTAAACTGAGGCAGGGGAAGTTTAGGCTGGACATCAGGAAGAGGTTCTTCACCGAGAGGGTGGTCACACACTGGAACAGGCTCCCCAGTGAAGTAGTCACTGCACCAAGCCTGTCTGAATTTACGAAGCAATTGGACTGTGCACTTAGTCACACGGTCTAAAATTTTGGGTAGACCTGTGCGGTGCCAGGAGTTGGACTTGATGATCCTTATGGGTCCCTTCCAACTCGGGATATTCTATGATATTCTATGATTCTATGATTCTAACTTGTACTACACTGCCACAAGCACTGACATTAACAGAGCCTCCCCATAAGGTTGACCATGTCTTAAGATACAGCAAAAATATTTCACCCAAATACTCCACCTTGAAGTGGAAAAATATGCAAAAAAGCACTATGAGTAATTGAAAATTTAACATCTGTCAGGTACCGCTGATTAACAAAAATAATAAAAATCACATATAAAATACAGGATCCCTTTGTTAATTACAGATTGCTCTCTTTAATTAAAACACCATAACAAGTTATGGGTACTTCCTTCAAGAACACAGAGTTTGCCAGGGGCAGAATAAATACTAATAATTCCCTCCACAAACACCAATAATTCATTGCTATTGAGGTTTTCATCCATGAGATCCAACCACAAAGGAAAGTGAGCATTGGGAGCTCCCCTTGGTAAAGCTGACAGCAGGCAGGGGGAGATGACTTTACCAAGGCTGCAAAGAGAGCTGGTGGCAGATCTGGCAGAGAACACAGGCAGGAATGGACAGCTGGGTGGCTGCTAGTCAGCTGCTAATGCTGAGATGACAAGACATTTATACTGGTTGTCACACTGATACACAAAGAGCAAAACACATTTTCAGCCTGAATGGCTTCAATGAGATCAGGCACATGAAAAATACTCAACATGTCTCCACAAAGAGACCACAATGTGCCACAGCCGCAGCCAGTCCGCTCCAGCACTGGCTGCCAATCTCCTTGGAGACGCAGCGAAGCCCCCTTACATCTCAAAGGTGCAGGGCGTGCAGCAGAAGAATGGGGTTCGTGACACCTCCCCTGTATTTACATAGCTAATAAAAGGCTGAATACTACCAGCTTCCCTCTTCTTGCCTGCCACTCACGGAAGCGCAGAATGAACTAAGAGTAGCTAATCTGCAATACTTTTCACATGCCATAATTTAGTATGATTTGTTGAAAGTGGCCTTTTTTGACAGCCTCATTTACTGGGGAGCTGTAATGCCTTTCAAATGTTTATTGTGAGCGATGTATCCACACAGTAACATTGGCCTTTGCTGATTTTATTATTGTGCTGCCAGAGGAAAAGAGATGCATCCTTCAGGTTTTATGAAACTCCCAACATCCTTGTCAATTTAAGGATGAAAGACCTAAAGCAGCGACACTCCACCTGGGTATTTTATACGTGATCTGTTCTTATTTCTTGTACTTCCTTTGGAGACCAAGTCAGAAAATTAGAAAACAAAGCCAGGAATCACTTTCATGGGGAAAAGCTGTCCTATCACCTCCATGCACGTGACATGCAGCCTGATACTCTGCTCCTCTCCCTGCCCTCAGCCATGCCAAACTCCATGTCAAATTCCCAGGGGTGGTCAGATTTTATTTTGGCATTTTGGCTTTTTTACAACTGCCATTAATTCTAAGAGAAAATGAGCTACGGAAAATGGACAGCTTTTTCTTTTTTTTTTTTTGTTATTATTTGGCAGTGTTGTCACAGCTGTGGCAGGCTGCTTTTGGGAACGTGGAACTTTAGGAGCCAAGTGCAGAGCTCGACGCCTGCACCTGGAAACAGTTTTGCCAAAAAGAAATGGATTCTTGTTCTTCAAGAGAGATCTCAAGCAAGGCACACCTGTGTGGGACCCTGATGGTGGGGCGGATAAACTGTTCCAGCAAGAAACTTCAGGCTGCTGGGACACACGCTTCTCCTGCCAGATATTCAGGAGATTTGTGCCTGCTCTCCAGGCAGCTAGAAGGTGGGAGCATCAGCCTCCAATCCCGCCTCTACTCCGGCTTCACTGCGGTTCTTCTTCATTTGCAGGCTGCTTTGCATACAGGTTGAGTGACACTGCAACATTCCTTCACTAAGCCATAGAGAGAATGATTTCTGGTTTTGTAGCTCAGCTTCCTATTGCAGAGCAATACCCCATTCTCACAGCATGGTTAGCAGAGGAATATCATGGTGTGGGATCACAGACAAAGGAAGTTCAAAAAAAATTATATATTATATATATGTATTTATGTCTGAAAACGTGTCACCATTAGCTAATTGCAATGATAGTATAGACTGAATGAACCACATTGACTGCTCTTGCATACAATACCATAGAAAATACTTCACAACAATGAGGTCACTGAGGACATTTTAGGAAAAAAGAAACACAGCCTATGATGCCTGGCAGTACAATACAACCTGTCTTTTTGCCGGCCTTTGTCAGACCAGGGAATTAAAGGATTTTGTATAGATCTTGGAATAAATACATCCTGGCTGCAACATCGGGGATGAATTACACCTGGATTTTGCACATATTTAGTAAATTGGTGCTTCAAAGTCTCTACTTCTATATAGTATAATGTGGATGTTTTCAATTTCCCAGGCTCTTGATTTTAAAAGGAAAAATAAAATTTTAAAAGCATTCAGGCACTTTGCTGTGTGAATTTGCTGTGCTTTTCCCATTTTCTTTCTTAATAGATAACATCTATTTAAAAATAGTCAGGCCAGAACTATGATCAGCAAATACAATTAAACATTGACTCAGACTGAGGCTCGTGCCAAATGGCAGATTGCCCCATATAAAGGTACTTTTAGTCTCTTTCTATTTCTCTTTCTCTGCTGCAAAGTCTTCCATATTAAAGAGCAATGAGACTTTGGGACAGATGGGTAGCATGCTGGGAAAAAGGAGCAAAAGGTCTGTTGTATTTTCTTGGCACATCCTAGCTACCAACAGGTTTCCTAAAACAGAAGAACAAATGAGCAACTTCAGAAGAAAATAGACAGCTAAAGTCTTATGTAAGGGCCTATTTATGTCTGAAAAAAAAATCAAACTGATGTAAAAACAGCATCTGAAATAAAAAAAAAAAAAAGTGAGGGAAATTTAAGACAGAAAATGATTTCCCAATGTTAATACTTATCATGTCAGTCAGAGCAAGTCACTTTTTGGTGGTATTTTACTGCAATATTCCAAGCTATGGAAAAACTGAAGTTTCATTACAATGATTGCCAATTCTTTTCTTTATTACACTACACCTGCCGACCGAGTGCTGGGTAAGCTCAGGTGAGGGCTCTGTGCTTATGAAACAAAATGAGCTTTTAACAAGAAAACTTTTTCCATGAGGTAGTAACTGCCTTATACCTGCTGACCATGGGCACGCAGGCTGTCCTCCTCTCCTATCCCACCACACACATCCTTTCCTCCAAGTTCCAGGGACTACCTCGTTCTGCAGGTGTGGGTGCTTGGTCTCACATGAAGGCATTGGCTGACCTGTACAGATTTCCAGAACGTTACATGCCTTAGGAAAGTAGTTTATATCACTGTCAGGTCATTTGATGCCTCCTTTTTACTGTGGCCTGCAGGCCTTCACATGGGTTTCGCATCTCCTCCATCCTGCAGGTCATCATCAGCTGGACTCCCATGTTGCTTGTGCACCTGCCCTCCTGAGTCAGGTCAACCGATGGAGACTACTGTAAATCTGCTAAAAGCAGAGCTTTTGGTACCATATCCTTTGCTGTCCCTGAAACCAGGGCGTTTGCAAACAACCAGTATTGCACTGCAACTGCAGCTCTTGCATCTTACCGCCAAGCTTCAGCAGATGTGGTGACAGCTCACAACCGCAACACTGCCTCCCGCAGGGCTCTAAATGCCACGTTCGTTACAGTCTGATAAACCACATACGGCTCTTTTTTCTAACCATAGTTTCAACACTGCACAGAAACAACCCTGTGTTCTGTTATGCTGAGAAGAATCCCAACTATTCGTCTCTTTACTCCTCTGTCAGAGAGATTTTGGGTTTTATGCTGTGTTTATTCCCATTGCTATCCAGCAGTGAACACTACTCTTGCCTTTCAGCTGTGATAATCTCCAAATAATCCAAACTATCCTGCAGTTTTATCATCCATCTGCACATGCATGCTAACCCCAGAACGATTCCTTTGCCCATTACAAGATTCTTGTAGCCCAAGCTCTTCCACATTACCTAGTGCTGCTCCAGGCAGCGTCTTGTGTGCCTGTCATTCTCACTCCCCTTTCATCCTTGGGGTCTCACCTGCCAGCCCGCAATACTCATGTACCCCATGATGGATCCCAACATGACTGGACTCAGCATCTCTACTACTTAAAGGAGAAAATGCTTTCTAAGGCTTCTAAACCACAGGTTGCACTTCATCCAGACGGTTCCCCAGGGCCTCCTTCAGACTCTTGAGATCCTTTTACCAAGATCTGCACATGCTGTCCTCACCTCCCCAGCTGTAAATGTGTCTTTGGGGAACCTGTCAAGCTCTTAACACTTCGCCAGTCTCCAGGCTGGTAGATGCCGATGCTCCCAGCTTAGCAGAAAAAGATCAGAAACCTGGAGGCTGGAAGGTAATCCTCGGTTTTCATTCTGTCATGCAGTCCCTCTAATTGGGGAAATACTGCACCAGGATATTGAGCAAATGTATTCTTCCTTGCATAGCATGTGCTACCTAAATAAAACAAATAGATAACAACTGCCGTATTGCACACCAACGACGTGGTATAGGATGGTGACTCAGGGAGCCAAATGTTTAGAGTAAATATGCCAGTAAACGAGAATATCAATCTGAGCGGAAGGGTAGCTGCTGGCTGCATGATAAAAACAGGCACAGCCCGCTTCTTCAAACTCAGCCTAGTACTTAGTACTTGAATGTTGTGGTGAACTCTCGCCTTCACACAATCAAATCCTAAGCCTGGGTCAGCAAGAAGGGGGCAAGGAGCTGCTGAAGCCTGGGAGGGAGAGAGAGGAAGCGCAGTGCCTTTGAGTACTGCTGGAGTATAAAGACATTAAAGGACCATCAGCAGCTCACCAGCAGAACCCTGCATTTATTACAGCATAGCAAATTTCCAGAGATGAGCTCCTTTCATTTAGGTCTGCAGCTGCTTCTGACACCTCCCAGCTGAAAAGGGCTGAGCATTCTCGCAATATTAAATACTCAGCTTCTTTTCCTCTTGAAACTGCAGAGAAAGGAAGAGCAATAAAAGAGTGAAATAAAATAAATAGTCTGCTGTGTCCTACATGTTTACTCTCAGGCCTAGGAGGACTGTATGAAATCTAACACAGTAAAAAAAAAATGGAGTCAAAAGATTTGTTTTTAGAATTTGTGCTCTCACCCAGTGTATGTAAGCCTTGTAACACTGAATATTTGACTCTGATCTTTATGGCAATGCTGTGAGTCATCCACTAATGGTCAGTCTCCCCCAGCTGGAACTCATTATGTGGCAAGACTCGTTACAAATAAATCCTTTTATCAGAAGAATTTATATTCCCACTGCTTGTTCCAGGTGCCTAAAAAGCCAGGGTCTAATTAACTAATGATGCTGGACAAACTGCAAGAACAATTTGTTTATCAGTTGATGATATCATACATATATGCGACATCCTCTGGCTGCAAGCTGGGCAATATATATAAAAGATCACGGCTTTAAAAGCTCATTTTCCATAGGCAGAGGTCAGAAATGACACAGGCACTACATTTGTCATATAGCCATCTAGTAAATGAGACTGCACTTTAGAGCAACCTATACGTACACACAAAGCATTATTAATGGATCAAAAGATGACTCCTGTTTCTACATCAGGCCACTCTGTTTTCACTGATGTGGGTTTGCTGCTTGGCTCTGCAAGCGCCTCGTTCATCAACACTTGTTGCGTTCACAATCTCAGTGCCACAGAAAGATGAAACTGAAGAAAACAGTAGCACTTTATCACATAGGAACATTAATATTTCTCGACTGGAAACAAATTGCCCAAGGGGTCTGCCTGATGCCTCCAAGCAGAGGAATGCTTTAAATGAAACTACGCAAGGCATATGTCTAAAGAAATGTTTGATGCTGGACTATATGGTCTAACAGAATAATGCCGCGCAAATTGAAATAGAGGCCCTACTTCATTTTTTTTCATACATCCAAATGAATGGTACCTAAATAGACACCTATAGAAAAGATTAAGCTAAGTAGAAAACACTTTCAGCTATAATGTAAAAAAGAAACTCTGTGATCTACAAGCAATGTTAAAATGTGCTAGTCAACACCAAGTAACAGCTGCTCCCAAGGTTTAAAAAAAGAATTTATTAAAATAAGTATTTCAGCTATTGAAAAAATAAAAAAAGAGCAAAACTAGTACTGTGTGTTATTGACATACCAGAGAAGAATACAGAAAATAAATTCAGAACTGAAAAGCCAGTAAAATAGGATGCTAAGTGAATTTTTAGAATTCTGTGCCTTGAGAAAGTCAAGAGCACTTTTGTTCACAATTCAGAATGAAAACAGCACTTCAGCTTTTTTTCTCTGAAAAAAATGCGGAGCTTTTTTCCCCTCAAATTTGATATCTGTGTTAACAAAGGCAAGAAAAACAGAAAGGACCTGCAGAACCAAAGCACTGTCTCTCTTCTCTCCCGCAGCCAGTGGTAGCAGAGTGGGGAAACCTGAAACATTGTGGTCCCTGATTCATCTGAGCTGTGTCTGGGTGACTCCAGACTGGTACCATATCCCCAGTCCTGCCAGTTCCCAGTGGTGGGAAAGGGAAGAAGCTCTGCTGGTGCTTGGCTACTCCCCACGCTGTCTGCGTTTCTTCCCACCACCCCGCTGGCACATGCTGGTCCTAAACTCATCTCTTGCCTCAGCTAGGTGGCATTTGCAGACAGTTTAGTTAGCTCAAGAGCTGCCTGCGCTTTCTGTGAAAGTGGCGTTCGACTACAGTGAAATGGAAGGAAACACTTCTGGTGCTGTTCCCCATGAGCTGGTGTCAGACAGAGCTCGATTCAAGCTTGAGAAATGAGCCTCCTGCAAAGCATGCCCTGAACCAGCAGGCCAGGCACACAAGTGCTGCACTCCCGTTTCCCTGAGGATGAGCAACTGCTTATGGAAACCACTGCAGCTGCATGCCCTTTCACAGTCCTATTTTCATCTGCTCCAGCCATAAACTCATTGTAAGGAGTTCTGCAGATGAAGAGAAAGAGCATCTCAGTCTTTGATGTTGCCCTCTCCTTCAGAGTGAAACCCACTTGGTGTGGAGGTACAAGGGAGGGCAGATGGGCATCCTAAAGGCTGCCTGCCTTCTAGAGGTCAATTCAAATTGTGTTTTATATATACGGATGAAGTGGTTGGGAGGGACATATGGCAAGCGGTAAAACATGCCATAATCTTCCTTGCCCAGCTCCCACCAAAAGGAGACTCTTGATTCACAGAGGCAGATGTACAGACCCATCTCTCTAGTGCTACACTGCAGATACACATTTTTGTTGCAATGAAGCAACAGAAGGCTTGGTTATTTTTGGCCACCTTCATATACTGCTGTTGAGGAGTAGTTTACATTTTTTGAAGAAATGAAAGAGCTTTTTAATTTGTTTTTTAATGAAACTGTCAAACTTTGCAATGGCAGCTTTTCCCTCTCCTCCTTCTCTTAATTGATTAAAGGGAAAATCAGGAAGAAAATCCAAAACTGTTCTCCGGAAAAAAAAAAAAAGGAAAAAAAAAACAACACGTTTTTGTAAAAACATATACAAACAAGAACTTGGTGTGGAGCTTTTTTCTTTGAATAAAGTTGGGGAAAAGACATTTCATTCTAGGTGGAACCTACAGTGCTTGCTTTTGATTTATTTTATTTTATTCTCAGAAAAGAAAACCTAAATTCACCCATCTTTACTGGCATATTATTCAATGTCTAAAATGTTAAAAACAAACAAACAAACAAAAAACAGAACAAAACATAATTTCTCTTGTTAAAAACAATGACTATAAGAATTCTTACTGCCAAAGGCTTTGGAAACTTAGTATACTCACAGCTGCCATTTTTACTCTCCTACCACATAGTAATTTTCAGTATCATTTGTCATGTCAAACAACTATCCTTAATATTTATGAATTATCTGAATGAAATGACAGTTTTTCATGATATGCACTTTGTGTTTTAAGGGCAGAACTCCTACTACTGTAGATAATGTCATGCAGTGAGAAGAGCTAGCTGAAAGCACTCAATGAAGCAATTCTTGAGAGGATTTGGCATTGGTTTTAGGTCATTTTCAGTGAACAGCCCGCATCATTTAAAATGTCTTACAGAAATTCTCTTTTAATTACAAAGGTTCATTTTTCAAATCAAAATGGTTTTCATTTCAAAATGGATGCTAGAGGACAGCAAAAAGGCATGTTACTAGAGTAAAATGAAAAGAAAAAGAATTCCTGACTTGACCTCATGCCTTCCCTCCCCTCTCTCCCCAACCCCCCCCCCCACCCCCCGCCAGCTTTTCTAGATTTTACACCCACAAGAACATTCTAGTTGCTCAATCTCAGTAACAAATCAGAGTGGAAATATTTTAATTATAAATATCCATACTGCTTGAATTAATTCACAATTCTTGCAAGCATGGAAACTGTTCTCCTCCCTACTCCACAGACCAGCACTGCCACCCTCTCCCTGGCAGAAGAGGGTGTGCTCGGACATTTGGAAATGTCTTGCTTGTTTGTACCACCCAAGAGCATCCAAGCCCCAGCACTCCTACTTCTGTTTTCGTTTCAGTGACAGATCAAAAACATTCAGTTTTCTCAAACAGATGGCTTAGTTTTAAATTGTGTCCATGTTGTCCACATGTATCCCATACAGCATACAGATTATTCCATACAAGTTCCTGCTGGCAGTGAGCAGCACGTTGTGCCTTTGTTCTGCTCCTTGGCGCTGTCATAAACATCTCCCTTTTGGAGGAGCATGGGTTTTCTGTAGCATCTATGTCCCTGACATGTGTGAAGCCCTGCCATATTTTATATATGCCATATTTATATATGATATAAATATTAAGAAAAGGCAAAGAAAATAGAATAATAAATAAGGACATGCTCTCCCCCTGTTGCTGCTGTTAAGATACTATTTACTTGAAAGTAGGAGCTAGAAAGTTGATCTAAGGGACATAGGTTATAAAATCCTGTTTGTTTTTTGTTTGTTTGTTTGTTTTTTAAGTTTCGCTCAGAACTGGCATCTGTTCTACCAGGTTTGCCAAGCAGATGCACCTGCACCATGGGACACCTGCCCAACCCCTGGGATATCCAGCTGGATTTCCCATCAAGATGCCACCACGAACCAGGTTCTCCACAGTGTCTGAATGGGCACAGTCTTGAGTAGATAAACTGGATGCTTTGTCCAAAGTAATGCTCTTGGTGAGTTATTTTTTGAGCTCTAAACTTGATTTGGGCTAATTGCAAATAGCAGCTCTGGTTCAACTGCAATCTGTTTTCTATTTATCCTTCTGCAGACACTCATGCAATTTAAGCATATTCTGGGGACTCTGTCCAACAAAGGTACTCACCTGCAGGCAGGAATTTGTCCTACGTCTTGAGGAATGTTCCTGCTTGTAGGGTTACAGTCACCAGTTAGGCAACAAAGACAACATCACATCTTAAGTAGACAAGTTTACCTACCTATCTGATAACCCACTGGCAAGAAATTAAGAATGAGCACATTACAAATCAAAAACTTTTGAGGTGATTATTTTGCAAGATGAAAACACAAAGCAGGAATTGTGAGATAAATTGAGTAGTTCAGCCAGCTCCTTTCCCTGGCTCCATAACTATCTTTGGATGAAAATGCTAAGAGTAAGCTATTGGGTGCAGATTGCCACCAATGTGTCTCAGCCATTTGACCGTGTCCAAATCATATGATCATCCACACAGTATTAAAGCAACTCACCAACCACATGAAGTTTAACAAAAGCAAGTGTCAGGTCCTGCACCTGGGACGGGGCAACCCTGGCTATACGTACAGACTGGGCGATGAGACGCTGGAGAGCAGCCCTGCAGAGAGGGATCTGGGGGTTGTGGTTGACAGCAAGTTGAATATGAGCCAGCAGTGTGCCCTGGCAGCCAGGAGGGCCAACCGTATCCTGGGATGCATCAAGCACAGCATCACTAGTCGGTCGAGGGAAGTGATTGTCCCTCTCTATTCTGCACTGGTGCGGCCTCACCTCGAGTACTGTGTGCAGTTCTGGGCACCACAGTACAAAAAGGATGTTAAACTGTTGGAGCATGTCCAGAGGAGGGCGACGAAGGTGGTGAAAGGCCTAGAGGGGAAGACGTATGAGGAGCGGCTGAGGTCACTGGGCCTGTTCAGTCTGGAAAAGAGGAGGCTGACAGGGGACCTCATTGCAGTCTACAATTTCCTCGCGAGACAGAGTGGAGAGGCAGGTGACCTATTCTCTGTTATCACCAGTGACAGGATCCATGGGAACAGTGTTAAACTGAGGCAGGGGAAGTTTAGGCTGGACATCAGGAAGAGGTTCTTCACCGAGAGGGTGGTCGCGCACTCAAACAGGCTCCCCAGTGAAGTAGTCACTGCACCAAGCCTGTCTGAATTTAAGAAGCAATTGGACTGTGCACTTAGTCACATGGTCTAAACTTTTGGGCAGACCTGTGCGGTGCCAGGAGTTGGACTTGATGATCCTTATGGGTCCCTTCCAACTTGGGATATTCTATGATTCTATGATTTGACCGTGTCCAAATCATATGATCATCCACACAGTACTAAAGCAACTCGGTGCACCAAAATCAGTGAAAGTAGGCTGTTTTACACCAGAGAAAAGTCTTCTTATGCACGCACCAATAATAACTGCTTAAAAACCTTAAGTGGGTTTACTCAGGGGCGAGGGGATAGGGGTGGAAACACTTTCTCAGTAAATCCAAAATCCTGGCCAAGGATCCAGAGGGGGATTACTTACAGTAACCTTCTTACTAGCTGTGCTGAGCTTGTTAGAAAGGTGTTGAACTTTCCACAGCCAAGAGCACTTTGCAATAATCAGTTTATGAAAAATTCAGTTTGGCAGCAAATTCTTGGCAGTCTCAAATCAACTGTACCTATTACACCCCAGTCATAAAGAGGATGGGCAAAGGTGGCTCAGCACATCAGTCTATCCTCCCCCTCTTCCATGGCCTTGAAATTTGTTCAGCAGTGCTGGAGGAGGGAGAAAACAGTGTTGTGTAACTAGTTTCCAAAACCCAGACAGCCATTTAGGACAAGGAGGAGGAAATAAAGAAAAAACAGAAGTCAGACAGCTGCAAAGCTTCTGGCAGGAGCTTTCAGGTACAGACTATGTTTGTATGGGCTTCCCAGGGCGAAAGAAACAGCCTGCGCCCTGTCACGACAAAATATTCACCCCAACTGGGAAAAATGTAAATGATGCTGAAGTGATAATGAGCACTCAAGTGGATTTCTTCCTGAAATGAGTCACAGCTGCTGTCAAAGCTCCATCAGTTTGATTGCTATAGCAGGGCGAGGGGAAAGCTCAGGAAGGCCACATGAAAGCCTTTGCTGTGGCAGAGGTGTCCCACCAAGCCCAGGCAGAAGCCCAGCACTGCAGTGGGAGCATCCTCCCCATCCAGCTGGGACCAGGACTTCCACCTGCCTCCTCGAGGGAGGAGAAGCAAAGCAGACCCTCCGAACACACACAGGCCATTACATTAGAGTGCATTGCTCTTGGCCATGTTTGTGTCTTCATGACTAACTTGACTGTTTTTCCACTAGAAGGCATTACAGGGACCAGGGCGAGTAGGCTGGAGAGGAGACAGATGGTATTTTCTCTCTAATTTTGGTGTTTGAGAAACAGAATTTGCACAGTTTGTTCCTCAGTCAACCCTTACTTTCAGGATAAAAACTGTTACCTGCCAGAACGTGAATGGTTCTGAAACATGCGAAAAAAAAAAAAAAAAAAAAAAAAGGAGGGTGGGGGTGAGGAGGGGAGCTTTCATCTTAAAGAGCTACCAAATTTGCATTCCTGAGGTCTGATGCTATGGTTATTAATCAAATGCTTTGGGGATATTAAAGGCTCTCTCTCTCACTAATACTGAATGCAATCGTCCTTTTTTTTTCCTGAAGATTTCCCAACAGATCTTTAAAGTCTTGGAGCTCCTTTCATTCTTAATATGCACCTTGATTATCTTGTATCTGCAGAGTTCTTTATACCTAGACTTTAATATCTTCCTCTTTCCAGCAGATCTCTTCTTCCTTCAGCTGGGGCTCCCTTTCAGGTAACTGTCATTACCTAATTTGCCCCTTTTTATTAATACTTGCCCTCAGAAGATCAGTTATGTTCTCTACTGGCCTGGGGAAGGCCAGGAATTTCAAAAGCCAGCCTGACATCTGCTTTGCCCATGCTCTGATAACTTACAGAGTGTTACCCTGCCATGGGAACCTGCAGTGTAAGTAAAAGCCCGAGCTGCAATTAAATGAAATCTCCTGCTCTAATCAGTGTGACCAAATGACTTTATGTTGCACATTCCCATCTTCCTGCCTGTACTGAGAGATGAACAAGGAGCATGTGAGAGTCATGAGGTGTGTGGGCAACTCATGTGCAGGATGAGACTTTTCAGTTCCTTCCTGGACAGAACAAGCTAATTTCTACATTAGGAACATTTTTAGGAATGAATGCTGCAGGGCAAACATGAAGTAGTACATTGTGTCAAAGTGACAGAAGGATGAATTCCCATAAGACCTGAGAAAGTCACCAACAAACCTTTGGAAATGGTGGACGAGAAGATAAATGTTGCTTTACATATGCAGAACACAGGCTCCTGGCAAATCATTTTTGCTCAAGGAGTGCCTGAAGCTGCAGCTGAATGGAGACAGGAACCCGTGGCCTGCTCGGACCATTTTCCTCTTGCTGTCCCTCATGAGCACACATGCACATACATTGTCTTAATTAAACATCTCCAAAATCAAAACTCAAAGCATTCTTTTCTTTCCCACCCTGCTTCCAGCAACTGCCACTCACTCCGCTTAAGGTGTAAATAGGTCAGGTGTTTCCATGGCCACAGTGAACCAGATAAGCAGTTAGGGTTCAGCAAGCGATGTGGATTTTTTAATTGTTCCAGTGCCAGGTAGCACAAAGTGAGCGGCACCACGCTGACAGTGCCTAACTATCTACTCTTGCTGCAGTGCTGCTCGTCAGCAACTTGATAGCTGGCACTGCCCCTTCCCCCTCAAAACTGTTATCTTCTACAAGCTTCAACAGGCAGCTCCCCTCATGGAGTAGCGCTGATGAAAAGTACTTTTCGCACGGGAAATGTCTCTTCGCATCGCCACTGCAAGTACTAATTGCTGGTTCCAGTGAGGCATTGAACCTATTCGCACAAGGTGTAATTAAATTGTGACTCACTGCCACAGGGTGTTGTAGAGGCCAAAAGTGTAAAATAAACCTAAAAGCATAGGCAAATTCAAGAGGGGCACGTCTAACAAACACGATGGTTGGGATGCCACACCTCTCAGGAAGCTCCTAAACTCCTCAATGCCCAAAGGTGAGGAACTGTAGCATGGAGAGGACTTTTTTGTACATGCCCCATCTCTTTCCCTGAGTCCCGACTGTTTGTCAAGAACCTAAGCTAGATGAATCTCCTCACTCTGCAATAAAAAAAAAAAAAAACGAAAATTTGGGATGAACAGTGGAGCTGATGGCTCTGAATCTGAACTGTGCAGAGATTCTTTTGACCTCAGTTGATGACCTGGAGCAAAACAGGCAGGACCTGTGCTGCACTTGACCAGTTGTAACAAGGCATTTTCTGATTTCTGTTTTTTTGCCACTTGGTGAACCACCTGGTTACTATGGCACCGATCAGTTTTGACTCAGTGAAAAGCACAAGATCTTTCACACATCACAGACTGAGTTATCTGTCAATAAAGTTGGTTATTTAAGACTGATTTTTCTTCCTTTCCAGGGGCCAGATGTGAGGATGTTTACTCTGGCTAGTGTTGCTCATTGAAAGCTCTGGCTGGAAAATTTTGTCTCATAACCTGCCACCAAAACCATCCCTGTCTCTGCTGTGACATTCTGTGAAGCCTCCTTGTAATGCAGAAGATTTTATGAGGAGACAGGGCAAGTCAGAGAGGGAGGGCCCATGTCGAGAGCTCCTCTCTCCTGTAACCAGACACAGCTAGGGAACCAGCCCAAACCCCCACAGAATAAGCCCAAGCTTTCCTGACAGACTTCTGCTATAATCTTCTCCAGATACAAACTCTAAACAAATCACCTTCACTACAATTCCCTGCTTTTGGCAGTCAGGCTCACTGAAGACCATCAGGACACTGACTGTACCACTCGAGCTGTGCTGAAGCCAACAAAACTCTTCATATCTGCTCATTTGCCTTACCAAGCTGGGGCCCGAAACTCTTGGCGCTGTGTGCTGCTGACACCATCATCACAAACAACTGGTGCTAGCCAAAGCAACCGCTCTTGCTCCTACTCACGTCTTCTTCTCCTCACACAGCCAATGGGGCCTTAAATTCAGGGTGTTGGTGAGGGCCTGACACACCGCTGGGAGAGTAATAACCAGCTCTGCCCAATCCCAACTTTCCCCAACTACTTGGCTTGACACTGTTCTTATATCTCTGGTGCCTAGAAGTGTGAAAATGGAAAAAAGATTTTAATTTCATGGCAAAATTATTCAAGCTGAATCGTTACATGAGGCTTTGTATTTAGCCAATCTCTCTCAGAAATCTGATAAATATACGTTCCCAGTTTGAAAATATTGATTTTTTTCCCTCCTTTATAATTTTTTCTTGAGTGAAATTAGAATCGGGAGAGATTTTCTTATTTAACAGCATCAGACCTGGTATATATACAAGTATATGAATAACATACAAGTATACCATGTCACAACAAGTAAGCTTTACTTATTCACTGGCCTTAGCAATGTCTACGCAGCTCTGGGAATAGTGTGGTGTTGTTTCAGCTCATTACTGCGCTGTCAGCAAAAGCAGAGCAGTAGGGTTGAAATTCTACGCCAGATATGTGCGTGCTGTTTGGAGCCTGCAGTGGGGAGCAATATTTTCCTAGTCCCTCCATAATGACCTCCCTTTTGCAGTCACTGATGGGTGGCTGTAAACACAGTTCTTCGAAAAGTCAAAGAGGACGCAGTGTGAGTGACAGCATATCTAATGCTCCCCTCTAAGTTTTTCTCTGATCTCCAACAAAATGCTTCACTGAGGATTACTCATCTATAAAGTAGGAATAACCATATTCACAACCACTTTGTAAAGCATGTAAAATCTACAAATAAAAAGAACAATAGCAGAACAGATCAAACTACTGCTATTAGTTAGCTGTCTTCTAGGGAAAGTTTCTTTACCTCTTAACAGATTCTCAAATTAAGATAAACATGATGTTGGAACTGACATATTACATATGTAATTATCTACTTCTCCAACATACATTTCTTCCAGCCCCTTTTATTCTCCTAAGTAAAAGTTGGTAGGCTTGCTTACCAACCAGACTTAACCCTATTAGAGTTATCTGTAACAAACCAGCTAACTGATCATTAAAAATATGGGGCTTAGGGGCCAACAGATTAATGAAGAAGGAACATAATGCAATAGTATGGAAACTACATTACAGGATTTAACATCATATATGCCAGTAGTTGGAAAATCCTGTATTTTCCAAAATAGGGCTTCCAAAAGCCCTCGCTTTCTAAATGCTGGAACTCAGTAGGTCTGTATAGCAACTGCTGGGCCTTTGCCTAATATCATAAATCAAATCATAGGTCACTACATGCCTATTTCAAAATAATCCTCTGTGCATGCCAAGTCCCAGAAACCCTTAGCATGGCTAAGAAAATAGGATAAATAAAATCAGGAGCACAAGAAAGCAGTGAAATTACAAAGTTTCTAAAATCACAGCTTCTAAAACTCTGATACAAATGTACGATAGCACATGAACTATGTCATTTAACTTCAGTGGTGATTTTATAAATGCTAACTCTCTCAGACAGTCCTATTAGTCCCATTGCACACACTAGCACCCCATCTGGCAGTGGACATGAAATACTCCCCTGGCCCCTCCTTTATGCATTAATACTGGACAGCTGTCATTTCATGGAGTGAGTTAAAAACCCTGCAGAAAATATTTTAAAACACATTGTACTTAAACATTCAAGCTATGCAGATAATTTTAGCAATCTCATTTCCTGACTGCTCACTAACCCTCAGATGTATTTTTTTTAATCACTATGAAATTTCTAAAGCATTGCTTAGGTGTTTATAATGAAAACACAAAGTGGATATTTTTTTCACTTATTTCAGGAGTCTGTTGGTAAGACTTAGCTTCTTTGAAGCTACCTCAAAATGTTAGAAACATAGCCAGTGTATTCTCCCCACTCCTTTTTTTTCTTCTTTTTAAACCAAGAGTTGCTAATTTATTTCTTGAGAAATCTCTTTTAAATTACCAAATCAATTAATAGATTTCTTAATCAAAGTCTTTATTAATTTTGTAACGATGCATCCAGATAATATTTATTTATCTACCAAAAACTAATTTGGAAAGCCTACCCAACTAGCCATTACAGCAATAGCAATAGAGGTCTGTTTACTTGTATTCAAATAAAAATGAGCAGATGAGAAAAAATCATACAAAAATGAAAAAAATATATGGAAAATGATAAACAGGAACACTTGGAAACTTAAGGGCAAAAGTCGAGTCTGTGGCCCTTGATTTATTACCATGTATCATATATAATGAGCCTATGCCTAGGGCAAACTGTCTGATTGTCCCCATCTTCCTGGCAGCTCTGACAGTAACTGCAAGAAAAGAAGGTGTTATAACCACAAATACAACAGAGGGGCCTCAGCCCTAGACGGTGACATTAGACAAGCCGCAAGGGAAGTTGTTTTGTAATCTTAGCTATGACAACTGAGAACGTACAGCTGAAGGAATACTTGACTTGGGTCTGGATCAGCCTTAGATTACACCAACTGCATGCAGCAAACAGTTTTATTCATGCCTGGTTATTACGAGCCTCTGACTCCCTACCTTTTTTCCCTCAGAGAAAGAAAATCAGAAAGCATTTTTGCTGCAGCACTGCCTGGAGAATCTGTAGCAACATGAGCTTATTTATTACCCATCACTTCTAACCAAACATTTTCTACTGTGTCACAGAATCACAGAATCACAGATTCGTCTAGGTTGGAAGAGACCTCCAAGATTATCTAGTCCAACCTCTGACCTAACACTAACAAGTCCTCCACTAAACCATATCACTAAGGGCTACATCTAAACGTCTTTTAAAGACCTCCAGGGATGGTGACTCAACCACTTCCCTGGGCAGCCCATTCCAATGCCTAACAACCCTTTCAGTAACGAAGTTCTTCCTAACATCCAACCTAAACCTCCCCTGGCGCAACTTTAGCCCATTCCCCCTCGTCCTGTCACCAGGCACGTGGGAGAATAGACCAACCCCCACCTCTCTACAGCCTCCTTTAAGGTACCTGTAGAGAGCAATGAGGTCTCCCCTGAGCCTCCTCTTCTCCAGGCTGAACAACCCCAGCTCCCTCAGCCGCTCCTCGTAAGACTTGTTCTCCAGACCCCTCACCAGCTTCGTTGCCCTTCTCTGGACTCTCTCGAGCACCTCCATGTCCTTCTTGTAGCGACGGGCCCAAGACTGAACACAGTACTCAAGATGCAGCCTCACCAGAGCCGAGTACAGGGGGACAATCACCTCCCTAAACCTGATGGCCACACTGCTTCTTATACAGTCCAGGATGCTGTTGGCCTTCTTGGCCACCTGAGCACACTGCTGGCTCATATTCAGCTGCCTATCAACCAGTACTCCCAGGTCCTTCTCTGCCAGGCAGCTTTCCAACCACTCATCTCCCAGGCTGTAGCGCTGCCTGGGGTTGTTACACCCCAGATGCAGGACCCGGCACTTGGCCTTGTTGAACTTCATGCAGTTGACCTCAGCCCATCGCTCCAGCCTATCCAGATCCTCCCGCAGAGCCTTCCTTCCCTCGAGCAGATCGACACACATACCTAACTTGGTGTCCTCTGCAAACTTACTGAGGGTGCACTCGATCCCCTCATCCAGGTCATCGATAAAGATATTAAAGATATTAAAGATATTAAAGATATTAAAGATATTAAAGATATTAAAGATATTAAAGATATTAAAGAGGACTGGCCCCAGCACTGAGTCAGACCAACCATTTATTATATCATTTCTCTGTGAGCTCTCAACTTCATCCATCACTGGTATTCACCTACCCTGCTCAAGCTCTAGGCTTTTGTACTGCGCGGCGATCTGCAAGCGTGATTGCCAGGGGCCTGCTGCTGTTTTCCATCTCGTCACTCTGCTGTTACCACTTGGCCTGCCTGGAGGTGCATGAGTGTGGTTAAAAGGTTCAAAGGGGCACCTTCCTTATGAGCCTTGCCACCAACATCCCTTTAAGGTAGGAAACATGAACCTGCCTGCTTTGTAAACAAATCACTTTCTCCTTCCTTTAAGAAGAAACGTATGTAACGGATTTTTCCTTCTCTGGTAAGAGCCATGCTACCTTCACGACCTCCTCTCCACACATACCTACTAACACCTTTGGCCTGAGGGGCGGGTTGCATAGATTTTTATCTAACCTTTCTTAACTGCTGTGGGGAAGAGTTGGGAGTGTAAGAAAAGGTGCAGTTGCTACTGTAGCAGCAAGGGAGAGATGTCTGAATTAGCTAGGAAAATAACAAGGAAAGTCCAGCATTAGGTAGATCTGACTGTATTCAAGACAAGCTATTTAAAGGGATAAAGGGAATCAGTCATAGTGAGAGCACGCTATCATTGTCCTAGTTTGCTAGTGAAAGTTGCTCATAACAAGTGAGACAAGAACAGGAGGCACCTAGACAGCAACGGATTCACCTCCAGGTGGGCTCATCCCCCTCAAACCTCCCCAAAGGATGAATTATGTAATCTACTTGAGTGCCTCTACAGCTTCCATTAAGATTGTTCATGCATTCTTATTCCTACGTTTCCAGTAATTTCCCCTCCCTCTTCTGCTTTTTAGGAGGTGTGAGTTTGTAAACAAAACACAACTGTAGCTGCAAATAAACTTGTCTGAAAATTGCCTTCACTCTGGGGAACACCTGGTGGAAAATTTGTCCCAGTCTTCTCTTCCCAGTCTCTCTGCCAAACAGCCTTTTGCTTTTTATCTCTAGACCCTGGTGAGGAGCAGACATCATCAGATTTTCTGTGACAGAAAGGGAAAGAAGTGCTCCTTTACAAATCCACAGAAGCGCAGGACTGTCAACATATGACCAAGGGATACCTTGCTTGCATGCTTGGCTATCATCAGCCTCATCAGCAGTGGTGTTGATCCTCATCATGATCCTAAGAAGGTTGAAGTTAAGAGTAGCCAGCCCATGCTTTTGTATGTTATGCAAGTCACACTCTTAAATGCACACATGTACATACTCCTATGCCCTAGAATATATATATAGATGTTTCTAACAGTTGATGAAGCAAAACGGATCATCTTCCTCAGTACCTCAATGTGCATATTATTATAGTATGTTCTTCTATTTCCTTATCACCAAGTTAAAATAATTTGACCAGGTGATGTGTTTACAGTACCAGAGGGGATTCCTATGCTGCTTAGAAAAGTAATTGGATTTTCTCATAATGTTGCAGTGATATTACAAGCTAAATACCCAAGAAATTACTAGATTATGATGGCAGGGTAAATTATGAGTGTAATGTACTACATAATGTAATACAGGAGCCCATAAACCCATAATGTCAGTTTCCTATGAAACTGATGCATAATTTTAATAAAATAATAAAAAAAGAATTGTGCAGATACAGCAATGACTGCATGACCTGCCTGGTTATGAAAGGTCAATTGTAAAACTTATTTGGATATGCCTTCTAACTTCTATCCAAGATCAGCAATGTTTGTGCAAAACAGGAGAAGCATTTTACTCTTCTCAAACTTCTGCAATTCTGATCATTTTTTGTTGTTGTTTTGTTTTGTTTTTAATCATTATGGGAAAAACATAAACAATTAAATGTGCTGCCCTATATCCTGGATTTTCTGATCTACTGTGTCCCCAGCACCACTGGAGATTCACATTACTTGTTCTTTCCTAGGTGGATGCAAGATACTTTGTAAGGCAATAGAGCTGGCTTTCCAGGGACCTAGACTGCTACTATCTTGCAGAAGTTTACTGGCAGTGAAATACACTTGCATCTAAAAAATGGCATCAAATTTGCAAATCGCCTGTCTTTGAGCTGCTTGGAAAGATGCTTTCAAAGTTGCAAGTAAATGACTTTCAAAGGGAGATGGCCATGTATTCTCTCTGTGCCCTTGACAAGCCTCCCATCAGCAATATGCCAGCACTCAGCACTGGCCCAATCCTGCCTAGCAGCTCCTGCATTTCTGAAGCACTAGTTTGGGGTACAACAAATTCTTCTTTGCATATTAAAATATGGGCAACAGAAACCAGGGTGGGTGGGCAGTGGGAAGCAGAGAGGGAGCTGGCGAAAGTCTTGGCTGGAAGCATGAGCCAAGGCATAAGAGATGTATGGGATTACCGTAGTTTACATAGTGTCCTCGTTGCCATACCACCACGTCAAGTCCCCAGCACAGTGCTGGCTGTGGAGAGGTCACGAGCAGCAGGACAGTAATATTATTACAGTAGCACAGTGTCCTCAGTCAGAGGTCGTGGCCCAGGAAGGATCCCACAGACCCCCAAGAAGTCCTTGTGGTTTCTGCAGCAGAGAGCCTCAGGCGGGCTTTCAGACAGGACCCACCACACAATTGTCACAAGCAGCACTGAGGAAAGGCAGTTTCTCTTTGTCTGGTCAAGACAATGCTAAAATTTTAACAACCTCAGACAGAAACCTGTCCTGGAAATAAATTTCCTAGACTGTGCCTAGAGGCACCTGCCACATGTGGAGTTAGTATCTTCCTCATCAGTTCCACACTGTTTCTTTGGCCCAGATAGCACTTATTTAGTTTTCCACAACTTCCCAGCAAATTGTTTCACCACTACCCGTGTATGGAACTGGTGAGGAGAACACTGAACCAGAGCCTTCCAAGTCAAGGGAGAAATTGCCACTGTTTTCAGTGTGTCTTGCATCAATCTAGCTCTCTAGGAACACCGCTGGAGCTGACCTTCTGCTGTTGGCCATGCACCTATTCAGAGCAGAACTCACTGGTTTTCAGAGGTGACTTTCTTAACGCTTTGTGCTTTAATTTAGAAAAAGCAGCAGTATATGACTTCCAGCATGCAGCAGGCTATCACACTGCACACAGAGCCTGCTCAACTCCACGAGCAAATCTGCATCATGCCACACACGACCATGCATTTAGGTGCCATGCAAGTGCATGCACATGTGCAGGATCATTGGGGAGAGCCACGCAGCGGCACATCGATCTCTTCTGGTCTGCCTGCTGGCCCTGCTTCGCATCGCACAGTCAAGAGGAGAGGGTCACACAGAGGCAACAGGTACCAGAAATGGTCCTGTGAAGCACTACAAGCCTTTTGGCTCCCCCCTCTTCTCTAAGTAAATGCCACCTTGACATTGTGCTGTTTTTACCACAAGAAGCTGATGTTACTCTTTCAAAAAGAAAAGAAAACGCCAGGAGACAGTAGACTTGAGACCCTATCCCTGAGCAGGCAGATCTGATACTTTCAGAGCACAGCAGCAGCGCTTCTCCCCTCCCCGCAAGTGCAGTCAGCACATTCGATTTCTTTTTCTATATCTCTCCCATGTTTATTATTAAAACACGTCAGTGCTATCTAATCGCCATTGGAATTGAAAGTAATTTTGCACAGGAGCATTCTAAACTTAGAGAACACCGATTAAAATTAATGCAAAAAACCACAAAGTGCTCATGTTTTGCTGTGTTGGAAAGAAACCAGGGCCAACACATGAGCAAACTCAGCCCATATCTGCTCATCAGCACTGCTGATAGTTGACTTTTTTTTTTTTTTCCTGTCTCCCTCCTCTGAGAGCAGTTGGAGCTGTGCTAAGGCCTTCTCCTTACCCTGTCCACTGAGCAGCAGCGGTTGCATCCAGACTCTCTGGGCTTTCCCCACCGCAAGGCTGATGGCTCTGCTGCTTCCAGGGTGCCTGCCGCCCCGCTCCACGTCCTGTGGACAGCTGAGGCAGCCGGGGGGGCCGTGGCATGGCGGCAAGGGGACGCGGCCCTTCCTGATATAATGGGAAGGCCAGTGCCAGCGTCGGCACTGGACTGGGCTGGATTCCAGTGCCGCGGCCCTCCTGCACCTGTTGTGGGGCTCAAACCATGACAATCAGCTGTGCAGCTAATATTAGCCGGGGCAGGAGCGCAATCCAACCACAAAGCAGCTCGTGGGGAAATAACTGTCCCTCTCTGCCTTTAATTAAAGGGAAAACACAAATGAGTGAAGTGTGGGCAGTGCCACCAGCCGGGGAATCTGGGTGGAAGCCCAAGAACCCTGAGTGGTCCTTTCCAGTTCATCACCTCAGCCGAATTTTCCCTCCAGCAGTGGTTTTGGCCCTTCCAAAATTGCCAGCCACAGATAGATTTGGGAGCATTTGCATTTGCTGCCTCTCCTGTCTCAGCACTGAGATCTCTGGTCCTCAGGACCTGCGGGCAAACCTGGGCCCCACACCATCTTGTTACCTGATGGCAGGCTCTCACAGGGAAAGCACACAGACACACAGTGCTGTTGCATGCAGTGAGAAGGTACAATAAGCCAGTGCTCTAAGTGGCGCATAAAAGCCAAAATCAAGAAAACTTTCTCACCCCGCATAACCTGCAGTGTTAACATAGCCTGTTAATGTCCTACCTAAAATAAAACACCCACAGTGTTGGGCCACTTCTCTTTTCTAAAGGAATTTTTGCAGCATTCGATTTCCTCTGCTCCCCAGGCATCACAGGGGACTCCGAGCACTGGGGGCAGCAATAACAGCATGTACTGCTGCATCGATAAGCACCAGAGAGCAGCTTAAATACGAACGTGAGCTCCAGCTCCAAATTCTCTGACTGAGCAGCAGATCTTCCACAGTCCTTGCTGTGAGCTTTTCTTGATGCATCCATTTTGCTTGCCTACAATGACTCCATTCAGGATGAAAGAGCTGCAAGACCCCTCTTTCTGCAAAACCTATCAGAAGGGATGAGATCCAATGGTGGCAGCATTTGTGGAGAAATATAGGTGGGGAAACTATCGTACTAGTTTGGGAAAGGTGCAAAGCCTTACTGTGGGGTTCGTGTTGGTTGGATTGTTATTTTAAACTATGTCAGGAAACAGATGGTGCCTCTTCGAAAAATGTGATTGCAAGCTAAAATTAAAAAATATACCAGAAGCACTTGTGAAACTGTAGGAGAATTAAAGGAACGAATACCAAAAGTAAACACTGAGAGACTTCGTCTTCTTCAGAAGAACGCTGCCACAGTCTGAGAAAGATGAAATTAAACTGGATGTTTCCACTTCTGTAAAATGTGGGAGGCTCCCTAGACAGCTAAATTGGAAAACGTGACACAGCTGAATCCCTACGTTCCCCTTGCATCCTCTGAGTAACCCCTTTGATCCCTGGGGAAAAAAAGAACTCGATTAATTTTCACAGCCAAATCTCTTTTTGATAGCAGCATAGAGATCGGGCCAAGATTTGGGCAGGTTCTCTTTTTCCCTTAGAGCTCTGTTGTTTGTTTACCCAGCTGAGTCTAGATGGTCTCACAAGACTGCAATAGCCAAATATTCTCTACCCTGACTAACCATTCAAATCGTTCCATTAAAAAAAAAAAAAAATCATTTTGCCAGAATATCTATCTTTAGACTAAAGACTAAATCGTCACAACATATTTAGCATTTAAAGCTTTCAAATAGCATTAGGTAAATTTGGACAATTCTCTTTGCATTTTACAGCCTTTCAGAGATGAGATGTCAAGTGATGAGAGCTACATAACCCAACTTTCTAGAGAACGAGCATTTCTCTTAAGGAATGTGGATTCAAATCAACTTCTTGCAACCCTTATAGTACATACCAAACTGGAACATGGGAAGACTGGTTTGTCCTGATGTGACAGAAGCTGTTAAGTAACCACAGGCAGCCACCTATATAAACAATTATCTTTGATTTTTCTTTGTTTTGTTCAGTTTCTTTCAAAGGCATTAAGCTGACTGAGGAAGAAAATTATAGCTTTCCTTAAAAGAAGAAAGCATCAGACATCAATTTAATGAAGGATATTTGTTGCTGAGGCACGGGTAGCATATCCATTTCAGGAAATACTTTAGCATGTCTTTAGCTAGGCTTCCCATTGCAAACAGCTTAAGACCAAGTGAAGACGGAAGCTAGTCACAAAGCTTGAGGGATGGTAAGACACTATCTCACCTCTGGGTGCACTGGGATTTAGCTGTCTGCTTTGGGCTTGTACTGTATATGGGGCAATATGCCAATGCATGTCATAAGAAGGTAAACATGTCAGAACAAAAAATTTGACATGCAAAACCGTATTCTCCAAGAGAGGTCTAATAAATAATAGATTCAAGAAACTACTTCTTCCTGTTTCATCTCTGTTTCCAGCCCTCAGCTCTTGGGTCTAGCAGCAAGCCAAACATTCCTGCAGGCACAGCCTGTCCCCTTACAGCCACCATCTCACTGCAATTTGAGAACGTGAGCACAGCTGGTATTATCACTCAATAATGCGCAAGCACTATGAAACAAGCTACTTGGGCTCTGGCATCAGGCTAAAGTTGGACCTGCTCCTGTAGATGTACCTGCATGTAAATCTCCCAAGAGATTTTACTCTATCTTTGAGTTTTCTCACATATATTTTGATTTTTTTTTTAAATTATTATTATTTTTAATGGTATCAAAACTTCTCTAGGGAATGTATGGTCTCCTATGATGTTGTCAGCCCGGCTTGCTATGCACTATCAATGCAAACAATATTACAATAGTAAGAGGAAAAGCATTTTTCAGTACAGCCTCTCCAATTCCTGTACTGTTCCACTTTGAAACCTATGCCCAAGGATATGAGACAATAAAAATAGATCGGGTCAGATCCACAAGAGTTAGACACTCATAAGCCACACTTGGCTTCTGTCTCATCGTGGAGGTACCCCAGGTTTTTGCTACAAGTGTCCAAATACCTGTAGTTTGGCATACTCAGTTGCACTTTATCCTAGTAGCACTAAACAGGTAGGTAAGTAGTTTATATTGAAGATGAGGCCAATCTACACTACATCTTATGTAGTTATCTCTCTTCTTTCTTTTGCCAAACCACCTGGTGGTTAGTATACGGGGGGTGGGGGGTGCGTGTGTGTGGAAGTTAATTTCCCTTCCCTGTCTGAAGGGAATTGAACCCAACAAAAACCTGCACACACCACACTACAGCAACAGCACACTCTGAGGTAGATGTTTGCAAACTGTTGCTATTTTAGTAGAATAGATAAAATAAATTCTTATGAACAAGACAAAATCAATACTCAAGTTTCCAGCTTGTCTGTATGTACAATGGAATATTAACATATTTTGGCAACTGGACTTTAACTTGGCAGAATGCCTTAATTGTGAGGCATTTCCTAAGCAGTTACTACCTCAGAATCACAATTAATACAACTGCTGATAAGTGAATGCACAGAGATGAAGATACACAGGCAAAGAACAGATATAAAAACTGACATAAAATCTGGGGCCCACTAGACGAGAAAGAGGGTAGGTGTTGAGGAGCTAACACCAGGCTGCAACCCTGTTTGTGAATTGTGATGCAGCATGGGGGAAGAAATGATCCTATGGCCTCGCATCTTTGCTTTTCCAGACCAATTCAGCTTCGCCAATTGCATCTCAGCCACCAGGGACTTGTGCAACTTCTGCTGTTTGACAAGAACCTAGCTGTGCCAATGAGCTGACAAATCCAAAATGCCTCCCGCCCCCAGCCCCTGCTGTGTGCCAAATTGCTATGTGTGCACTTGTGCACCACTTAGGATCCATCTTCAGTAGCTGCCAAGTCCCCCCGTCACTCCAGCAGAAAGAAGCAAGTGGAGAGAGGGAAGGGAGGGGGGGCAGAGAAGCAGAGGGAGAGGGAACACGTGTGCACTTTGAAAGCCAACTTTTATTTTTAGAGACATGAAGTAATGCTTGAGCACAGCTTGTTTTCACCCCAAACAGAAGAGACTGCTCCCCAAAAGAAAAATATATATATATACACTAAGTTTTTAAAACCATCAGATGGCAGATCTGCTTGAGACAGGTGCTTTAAAGTGCCCTTGAATGATGTAAGAGCCTAAGAGAAGCAAGACAGAGAATTAAGAAGTCCTAATGAGCAGAGATGGGGGTGTTAAATTTTGCCAGCTGAGAGAAGAACATATAGCAGAGATGAGCAGAGGGAGCATGGAAGCAGAAGGGTGGTACAAGCTGCATCGACTTGACATGGGGTTGGCCATTGGCCTCAACATGTGACTGATACAAACTGCCAGTAAAGCCAAAGGGCCAAAGGAAGAGAAAAGGCAGAAAAGGGATCAGCCATCCACAGACCCTTTCCCCAGGGCTAATGGGATGTCACCTGGTCCTGTAGACAACTCATGCGGTGATGGAGTTGGCATTTGGAGTTGGCATTTGGTGACTCCAGGGGAGGCTGCACTTCCTTAGAAGTCTCTCATGTCTAGCTTGGACTTGGCTCCATGTGTAATGATTGGAGATTAAACATAAAATGTACATCTGAAATGCACCTAACAGGAAACAGGATTGTATTGCTGTTATAGGAATACATTTATCTAGGTTCTGGTTGCTTTTACATATGCATTGCTGTGCCTCATGCAAGGGAACATATTCAAAAAGAAGTTATTCTGAATGACTAGGAACAAGTTAGTATTTACTGACGTGAAGTATTTATTTCACGTCAAACATAGTTCAATCCTAGTTAATTCTCAGACTCAGAAAAACAAGTTTGAATGATTTCAAGGATGATTTGGGGGAACGTCAAGACTTTT
The DNA here is from genome assembly GCF_040182565.1 of Anser cygnoides. Taxonomy (NCBI): domain Eukaryota; kingdom Metazoa; phylum Chordata; class Aves; order Anseriformes; family Anatidae; genus Anser; species Anser cygnoides. The sequence continues at coordinate 70,094,848 of NC_089874.1, forward strand.
CTGACTCTTCTTAAAAGAATGTGGATTTGAAAACAACACATATATGGAACACATCTCTCTGCAGTTGCTCTTCAGGCATTCATGTACTGCAATAATCTCTGTCTTTGTTCCTCTTTTGGTAACACAGAATGAGTTTCCCTAAGTCACGAGTGGAGAGCTGGTGCCCAGGACTAGCAGGGTAGCACAAATTTGGTTCTGCTGTGGAGACAGGCCCTGTGCAGCTCTACAGCCTGGCAGAGCATGCAGGTGAAATGCAAGTTGTTACGGACCCAGCTTTGAAGGGCAACTTTCATCTCCCATGTTTGTGCTGGGCTGCCGTCTGGCACAAATGGAGCAGAGCATCAGGAGCTTATTAAAGATGCTTGACTGGATGCATCATTATGGCTAGTGCTGCGATTCCTCTATTTATAAGCAAGATGTAGTCTCCTGAAATATAACCACTTCCAATATTTGTTATTATTTTGCTCACTACTAACCAGGAGAACAGAAAGATCTGCATGGAAATGAACAAGTCCATCTTTAGACGGCAGCCTGGGCTAGACCTCCCCAATGTCAGGAACCCTAAAAACACTCGGGGTACATATTCAGAGGAATCTTTTCACATTTTCAACCTCTCATTTGTGAAATGATATTACGCACAAATTTATCACTGTTAGAAGCTATTACCAAGTACAAATATCTTCCAGATGAAGAGCCTTCACATTTTCTCTCTAAAAATGCCAGTGGTTTTATATTCTTAGTGTTCACATTCATGTGTTGGTTAGCAACAGCATTTCTAGCTGCACTGAAACTGTCTTCACAATACAGGAAGGAGAACAACTTCAAGGCAGCATTGCCAGCCAGGCAAGCCATAATTATATTTCACTTACAGCTCCCTTCCACCCCCAAATTATGTATGAGGCTCATCCCATGATGCTGCCAGATCTACCCTTAACATCCCTTACCAGGGCCAACTCACATTTTATCACTGAGTTCTCCTATGAAAAAGCTTCCTACTTGCAAGCAAGAAGCAGAGCAAAAAAGATTATTACTGACTTTGATTCCTGTTTCTGATCTCTCACAATCATCTCACACTCTTTAGCTTGAGTGCCTCCGGTTTTGGGTGGAATAAAACATCCTCATCTCTCTAAAAATAATAATAAAAAAACAATTTCCCCAACTTATGGTGCTAATTCTGTAGCATGTTTATTTATAGACTGATTTGTTATAGCAGATAACAAATCCTCCCTCTGCCCCCATCTGTATCTCTCACTAGACAGCTTAACTAACAAGACTAACATGGAACTGGACAAACACATATTCATCTCCTGATTAGTCTCCATCCTGGAATACATCATTGCAGTCATTCTGGTATTCACATCCCAGGGTCAGTGATTCCTTACATGGAGTCAGAGCATCTATTTAAATAGTTCTTTATTCTCCTGGAAGTTGGCAGCACAAATATAATAAAGTTTATCGTCTTCCTCCTGCTAAAGCTGATTTTATTAGTGACTGTTTCTGTAGAAGTCACTTCTGAAGGCTGTGACTTAACCCCTGAAATCAGAAGAAAAAGGAGGAAGCAAGAAGAGGATCATGCTGTCCAACTGATCATGCTGCCTCTCAGATGTTACTAGTTTGCAGAGCAGAAGCACTGTATTGCAGTTTCTTTCTCAACAGCTCTGTATAATTTTTTGAGATTGGCACTGCACAAAAAGCATGGCATGAAAGATATCCTGAAAGCTTGGCTCAAGTATGTAGAAACGGATTTATTTTTTTTTTGAATTCTCAAGTTAGCTTTTGTGCATATTTATGCACAAATTTTCACTGTCAAAAATAGTTCTAAAGACTTTTTGAAGAATGATAAGGGGAAGCAATTTGACCAATGTCAGGCTACTTTCAGTGATACCACTTATGGTTTCCATCCCTGGAGCTGCAAAAATCAGACACAACAAATGTTGCATTGTCTGCTCCCAACAGTAGAAACCCATCTGGCAAATCAGCCTGGTTTGTTAAGATCATGGACCATATTGTGTCATCACTTTTATGCAAACCACCTCTCTCCATCTGAATTTCAATGGCAATTGGAGGGGTGTGTGGCTCTAAAACTGTTAGCAGGATACAGTCTGTGGGGTCTTGTGTAATGCCTGAAGGTTATCCAAAATGGGAAACAGATAGTTCTACTAGGAAATGGGCAGCATGGTTAAGACGTTTCTGTTGCCTTGTGCATGACTACTCAGTTTAGAACCTCCTAGTCATTAAAAGAAAAACAAAAAATCCACCTACCTGCCAGCACCCACTTCAGTCCCCTTCACCTACAAGCTGACTTACCCGTGCATTTGGCATACCAGGGAACGTGACTGTTTAGGCCAAACCTGTTTTTGTCTTCTTATACTTATTGAGACTTAAAGATGCCAGTCATATTCTGGACAATGAAAGCGTGGAAAGTTTTCAGACAGGGTAGATGTTGTTCTGTCTCTTTCTTCCAAGAAGGCTGTGAGTTGTTCGCAGAATACATCATTTTCTACACGTTAGGCACAGGTAGGAAGCAGACAAAGTATGCCTTGGCCTTGGGATTTGCACATTTTCAGTGAGTGCAATCATTTAGGTAACTACACTGTGTATGCTGTTCTGTCATTTGACTCCTTGGGCAAAAATAATAATGTTGAAAAAAAATATCACTGAAACAGCAAGGGAGACCGAAAAGACACATTGCAAGCAATATGAGAAGAGACATAAGAATTAAACAGTGTTCTCCCTCATGTAAACTAAACATGGTTTTTTTTTGTATGTTCAGCATTATACAGCTGACAAACGCAGGTCCATATTCCAGGCTGGAACTGAAGTGCAACTTCGCATTTTATAATAAAGGAAAATGAAACTTTGGGTTGATGAGCAATTGAGATTGTCCTTTTTACATGCCTACAGCAGCCTGGAACAGCATGGGAAGCAGTCCCCCAGGAAGTTACACTCACCTTCCAGCCCTGATGCAGGGAATGAGCTGTAGGTACTAGTGTGAGCTCATTTATGCAACTCAAACCTAATCCATGTACATTACATGATAGCAAAGCCATGCTTAAGAAAGTATCTGCAATTTGAAACAGGTTACAGTTCTTACTGCGTCTCTGGAAATACAGCAAAACACCTTACAAGGGGGAATGGAACAGACTAAGGTGGCCTGAAACGCCATGATAAGAAGTGGAGAGTGAGTACAAGCCCAAGAGCAAGACAAGGCTAGCCAAGGATGGAGCCCCTGTCAGACACCCCAGCAGCCTAGCAGTTGCTGTGCCATGCCTTTCTAGCTGAGTACTTTGGAAAAAAAGAGGTCCATATCTCATTGCAATTCCTGCCTGCAACCGAGTCGTAGAACCACCCTGAAGACATAGAACAGATGATATACTGACATTTGAGAAGTAGTGAGCTCTTTATTAGAAGAACACCTACTGTATAAGGGAAATGGAGGGCTAATAGATCATGGGCCACTACAGCAAATGAAACCAGCACTCATCTTTTTAAATGAGACACTATGAATGATAATCGCTCTTCCACATATTATGCTTCACTCCTCTTGGTCTTTAAATGACAGTAACAAAGCACTACTCTCCCGTTAGTATGAGTTTTTTTGAGTTGCTGAGCATTATCAATATATTGGCATATATCTGTATTCTTTAATACTACAATACCAATTTATTCGGCATACCCTTATGGCACAGCCACAAATGGATGAACTTCTAGTTTAAAATGGATGATAATGGGGAAGGAGAACAGAATGCAGAACATGAGGCAATTGTGTAGCCTGACAATTTATAACACTACCTGCTTTCTGCTGCCTGGTTATTTATGGCTGGATGGGGAGATAAAGGAAAGAAGGACAGTTGCAGTGAGGACAGCTTAATTTAAAATACTGTCACCTGCTCCCACTAAAGTCAGGTGTCAGTTTCTCAATATATGCAACAGGTGCACTGCCTCTGAGCAGACCCACTAATAACAAAATCAATTTAAAATAAATTACTCCTAAAAGAAAGGGGAATGAAGAGGGAACAAAAATCAGAATGCTTTTTAGGTGTGGACAGTGACACTTCAGCTTAGTGCTGCTGGCTTCCAAGACAGAAATTAAAAGTGCCCCCAGTTTTTAGTTCCATGGCAGAGCAGGGTTATGTATCTGGGCTCTCACAAGTGTCCTCTCACAGTAAACATGCCTTCCAACTTCCCATGTTAGAAGTCTTTGCCCACCATTATAGGTTTGTATTTCACAGAGCCACAGAATCATTTAGGTTGACCTAAAAGACCCTTAAGAGCATCAAGTCCAACCATCAAACTAACACTACCACCACTAAACCATGCCTCTAAGCGCCACATCCACACAACTCTTAAATACCTCCAGGGATGGAGACCCCACCACTGCCCCAGGCAGCCCCTTCCAAGGCCTGGCTGCCCTCTCTGTGAGGAAATCCTTCCTGACACCCAGCCCAACCCCACCGGTGCAGCCTGGGGCTGCATCCTGTCGCTTGCCACCTGAGCAAGGAGAGCGACATGCTGCTCCTGGGTGCGGCCTCCTGTCAGGCAGCTGTGGAGAGCGGGGAACTCTGCCCTCAGGCTCCTGCTGAGCAGCCCCAGGGCCTCCAGCCCCTCCTCACACCTATTGTTTTCCAGTCTCTTCACGAGCTGCATTGCTCTTCTCTGAATGTTCCAGCAACTCAGATCGTTTGTGCAGTGACGGGCCCAAAACTGAACACAGCGCTCGAGGTGTGGCCTCACCAGCACTGAGTACAGGGGGACAATCAATTCCCTGGTTCTGCTGGCCACGCTATTCCTGATGCAGGCCAGGATGCTGTTGGTCTTCTCGGCCACCTGGACTCACCACTGGCTCATGTTCAGCCGGCTGTCAACCAGCACCCCCAGGTCCCTTTCTGCTGGACAACTTTCCAGCCACTCTTCCCCAAGCCTGCATGGGCTTGTTATGACCCAAGTGCAGCACCCAGCACTTAGCCTTGTTGAATTCCATACAACTGAACGCAGCCCATTGATCAAACCTGTCCAGATTCCTCTTCAAAGCCTTTCTGCCCTCAAGAGGATCAGCATTCCTCGACTCAGACCTGGGCTTCAGTCTGCTGGGTCTGCCTCAAAAGCAAGCAGGGATGGCTGGAGGCAGCAGGGTGCTTCTAGGATCAGCCAGCAACCTGGCACCATGTCCAGAGATAGAGCCCACCTCTGCATCAGGTTCACAACATAGCAGGCCAAAATGCCTCCAGTGACAGAAAGCAAATACATCGTAAACCTGGGAGTTAGTGAGAATAAGGATGTACTATTGTATGGATCCAATTATGTGAAATACAGGTTGCCCAGGTTTGCTTTTTAAAATTTTATTTTTAAATAATTTTCTGTCCTTTTCCGTCTCCACACCCATTCACCAATTTTTATGCTATCTTGGTAGGTGTACCTAATGCCCTCAGCTACAGTAGTTTACAAAATGTTTTAATGCTTTAAGTATGAATGTTTAAGTAGTGGCCACCCCCAAATGCACACCAACAGATCAAAACTGACATTCATTATGAATCTAGCATGGGTGAATATCACCACTTCTTTGTGTAGAAAAAACCCTGCAGCATCTTCCCTGGCTATGTGCCTTCTTTTTGGACAGTAAGAATTTATAAATTCTACTTACATTAACATGAGGGGAAAAAAAAAAAGAGGACATAATAGAAATCAGTAAAATATCCACTGCATGCAGCAGATTTTGCTCATTTGTCACTGACATTAAGTATCAGTCAAGTTCATTGGGGCTGAAGTCAGATGAGTTATGTTAATGTAAAAAGAATATCAGTCCCATCGCTTTTAGCTTGGGCCCTGGTTGTGCAGCCATCCATCTGCTGGAGAGAAAAAGGAACAGGCACTCAGTCACAGTCCAGACTGCTGCAAAGGTAATAAAAGTGCTGCAAGCTCAAAACTATAATTCATAAATATACCATGGATGTACATTTGGAGCCTTCAGTTTCACATCACACGTCAACAAAAACTGAAAATGCTGGAGCATCCATACTATTTGCCACAAGAACAGGAAACACCTAAAAATAATAAGTGTTCCTACCAAGCACATTGTCATGACAATGGGCAGTGACAACACAGCAAGAATCCACTATCACCAAAGGCATGCTCAAAAGAAAATGCAGCAACAGATTACTGCGTAGATCACAGACTATCATGAGATCAGTAGTATCACTGCATGACTCTGTCCTGATGACAAGGATTATAACCAGAGTAGAAAATGACAGCAGTGGCACCCACATGAGAAATACATCTATAGCATCAATAGCTGAAGAAAGAAGTATTTCTGCAACAGCTGAAGAGCCAACAAAGATGCAATCTGCTGATTTATTAGTGCAGAGAGATGTTTTTGTTTCCCCTCCAAATAATCATCAAACTCAAAAAAAAAGATAGAACAAATATAACCGAAATTATTTCATTTTTGTCCTCTTTCTTTTTTTGCACTTTGTTTTCATTGCTTATTTAAACACTTGCTTCCCATGTTTTTCCTTAAATTTTGTTAGGATTACTGTCTAAAAAACTCAGAAGAAAACTTACTCCTTTACTTATGACTGGAGTTACTATCGTATAGCCTGCATACTGTAACTCAACCAATGGAGTGCACCTTTTTTCAGAGGGCTCAGTTGTCGATTCATTTTTGTACCAGCTACCAGTCCTGCGTTACTACGCTCATGCAGCTGAATAAGACAGCAGCTGAATGAGCTAGCAGGCAAGCAGTATCAGCTACCTTCTCCCGAAATTCTTCTACCTATACTGATTTAGATTTGGAAATATGAAAAACTGCATCTTTTCTCCTCTAAACCCAGGTTGTTTAATCCCGCCATCCTCCTCTCCCTATCTCTCCCTCACCCCTCTCTGTTTTTTTATTTCTCACTAAATGCCCCCTCCACCACTCTGTTCAACAGTATTGCTCATGGCATTTGCAGGATCACACTACAGCTTTACAACAGTACACTTGACAAGATAGTCCCAAATTATGTTATTAGCTAGTACATTTAAGCAGGAAAACTGCTGTAGGTATTGAAGAATGTCATTTCAGGTGGGAGTACAAGGGGTTAAAAGAAGAAAATCTCAACCATTTAAATACATCTTGTTATAAACCGCACAAACACTTGTTTTTTTGACACTTGTCTTTTTAAAAATATATTTCTGTTTTGACGTCGCAGTTCTGAGCAGGTTTCACTCCTGCCAACCCCCTGTTTGTGTTTTGAATAACTTGGAACAGATGAAGCGCTGGTCCAGAGACAAGAAATCCTCTAAACATCTGTCAACTGCTCCAGCCCTGAGAGTGGAAAGCAAACTCCGTCAGTAGCTCTGCCGATCCTGCAGCTCTCAGAAGCTGCAGTTAATATGCCTTCACACTCAGCAGAGGATGAGAGAAACAGCATGACCTAAGGCCACGGCAGCACAGTAGTGGTCTGAGGTTCTCCAGGATGTGCGAGCGAGGCAAAGGGGGCAGGGGGAAGGTTATGGGTAATGAAAAAAACTTACAGTCCTATAGCAGCAACGGAAAACGGAGGAGCTGAGCATAATGCATTGTCGGTAGGGGCTGGGAAAGAAGAAAAGAGGGAAAATTCATCCTCATGCAGACAGCATGTTTGTGATTCAGCTGCAACTAATAAGACCAAAGGACTTACACTGACAGTCTGCAGGCATCCTTTAATGTTGCCCTTTGAGGGTCTCACTCCCCCCTAACCAAACCCTAATCCATCCTGTGGTGGGAAGAGGCTAGACTAAAACAGTGAGTGGCAAACCAGGAAGGAAAGGGAAGAGGTCTAGGGTTGAAAAATGGATGAAAAATGGTTGAAAAATGGGTGAAAAATGGTTGAAAAAAGGCCTGTGTGGGTGATAGTGAGGACTCTGGTATGTCACGTGCTGGTCTTTGGAGGGCTGGTGGCCCTGTGAGCCCTGCCCAGTGGTGCTCTGCCTGGGGCATGGGGCGAGGAGGGAGTGTCAGACAGACTTGCAGTGCTTGGGGTCTCCTTCCTGGTGCTGCGGCCAGGGCCAGGAGAAGCTGGAAGGAGGAGGAGGTGCTGTGATCTGGTGAGCCCTAGGGCAGGTTCTTTCACTGGGAACGAGCTCCCAAGCTGGCACATGAGGACAGGGACTCGTGTTTACGGAGCTCTGAACATGGCACCATTACCTACTGTACAACCCTCATTTAATGTTTTTTGTTGTTGTTACCTCTGTAGCTTAAAACTCTCTGCAGTCTTCAAGGTTGTAATCTGAAGACAAAACCCTGCTCTAGGGCTGACAGGACAGCCTGGTGTGCTCTCCTTCCTAGATGTGCAAAATCACCAGCGACATCTGAAGCCCACTGCTTTCCAAAAGCAGGCTGCTCGTAGGTGCCAAGAAAGAGCTCTCAGGATCAGTCTTCAGCTAGCTGGGTTTAAAAGCTTTGCCATATTCCTCTAAATCAGCACTGACCCATGAAGTGGACAGTCCATTTAGCATTTCAAACTCATGAACCTCAGTTTAAGAATCAGAGCTAAACTCAGCTTTCCTGGTTGACCCAGCGGGTCTCACCACTGTTCACCTCCTTCCCCCACTTGCCAGGACTCTATCTGCACACCTCCCCATCACCCTGCAGTCTTCCCTACACACACAGGCTCAACATAGCCCCCCCTTAAGTACCAATGTGATGTATCTGTATATTATCAGTGACCTTTTCTCATGTATACCCAATACTGAGAAACCACATATAAAGATCAGGAAACATTCAGTGAAATAAAAGGTTTCTGTAGATGAGATTAAAAACTTTGTTATATGATTCTCACAGCTGTTGGAGGGCTAGCACAGCAGGCAGAACCCCAGCAATACTGGTGTGAACTCATCAAGTGATATTTCTTACCAAAAGATGGTGACCAGCAGTCCCCTCCTTGATCTCATGACAGAAGATGGTTTGCTTTCTTTTCCAAGCATTGTATTCCAATGCTCCATCAAAAGTAAAGCCTCCAAAAGGTTTCCCGGCCTTCCAGGAGATGCCAAACCCTGTAGTACGGCCTGCAAATAAAACAGATCCAGTCAATATAATCACTAAGTGATGACAAGAGAAGGGGAACCTTGAAAGACTGCTTACAGTTACAGCCTTGGAAAAACAGTGTGAGTAGGACACAGAATATTTTCCTCAATGGCAAAGTCATTCCCAAGTCCTTCAGCTGCATTTGTTTGCTTGCCTGTTTACAGAAACAGCAAAGGTGTCTCACTGCGTGAAACACATGATATCCCTGAAGAATACGGCACTATCAGATTCCTGTTGCTGTCTCAAGAAGTGGGACAGCAGAGAGCAGCAAGAGACACAGATAAAATAACAACACTCAATATATAAATTCACCGGCAGTCTGAATTTAATGAGTAGTGCAGCAACTACATCAGGCTTAGAAAGAAGGGACAGACTTCAATTTTTATCATCTGTAACTAACATTATTTATCTAATCACTTCTGCCTCTTAGTTATGATAGAAATGAGTAAACTCTGTACAGAAATGAAACAATGAAATGGTATTTCTATGTGCAAAACAGTTCAATTATTTAGGGCAATTAAAATAGCATATTAAAATAACTAGAAAAGGGAGCAGCACAACTTCATCAAGCAAAAGCCTAAACTTTGATATGAATAGAATATTGTTCAATAAAGTTAGACTAAGAAAAACATACACAAATGAAATCTAAAAAGAGATCCTGGGATTTAATGTCTACTCTGAAAGGTAATAACAGTTGGAAGGCTGTTTTGATTTCTTAAAATAAATAAACATGCCTCAATTTTTGTGAAAGAAAGAACAAGTAAGATTGTAACTGTTTATTTGTTAAAATAATTCAACAATGGAGTTGGTCAAAATTACAACAAAGGGAAGAAACCGTGCCAGAGGGCAGGGTGCCAGGGTGACCTTGAACCAATTGTATTTTGGGAAGAAGTGGTGAAGCCTCACGATAAGGAAGGAGATGAATTCTTATCTTGGCTGTATCACAGACTCCTTGTCTGACCTTAAACAGGTTATATTCTTTGTGCCTCAGTTTCCCCATCTATATAGCAGGAAAGATAAAACTTGGATTCTGAAAGTGCTCAGGCTTATGAATACATGTTTTAACGTTAAGCTCAGCACCTCCTGAATCTTTGTAGCTTCTGCTTTCCAAAGTGGAAGCAGTTGGCATGTGGGAAGTATAGCACTGAGCTCTGGAAGAAGCAAATTTCCAGTCTGGAGCTTACATTTTTTTTTCTCTTCAAGCACCCTCTGCTCAGGGAACCAGGGTGCAAGGTACTTCTGACTTGTAGTTTGTAAACAGGGATTAGTTATACCTTTCTAGTCCTATGTTTTCCCTGAAGGAGCCGTTAACTTTCCCTTACGTGAACCAGTTCTTTGGTCCTCTTCCGTTTTGGAAATTTAGCTTCCCATGTGTGGTGCGAATTAGATGCAGTTTGCTCACCTTAACTACAGCTTTGAAAACAGTGGTTCAACTGCTATGGCTTGTTGTAGAATTAAAATGCAGATCAGCCACATGGTTTATCACAACTTGTAATGCTGTCTCTTCAACGTGTTACAACCAGCTATAACACATACTGCTCACATCTGTCAAGGCTTTCATATATATGAATATACATATACATATAACGTATAAACAGATATGTATGCACATAGATCTAACACTTGTGTTGTCTGAACTGGAATTCTTAATAGTAATATTTGGCAAAGGGTGAATGGGTCACAGAGGTCCTTCATAACATGGCTAATGGGAACCTGTGCTGAACCTCTCTATTCATGGTGTTTTTAAAAAACAGGATTCACCTGACTACTGGGTTTGGACAGAATAAGTCATCTCAGAGTGCAGGCAGCAATAAAAGGCATGCTGGGCATGCCATGAAATCTTGAAGTTGTCAGCAAAATCCCACTGACTAGGGCATGGGAAGCCTTTCAGTTCCTGGACCTCTGGTGAAAAAAAGACTGCCTGGCAATCATCAGCACGCCAGAAACTTGCTTTTACTTTTTCATCCCTTTGCACCTCACTGGTCCCCACTGATACTGCATGGGAATTAATTTCTGCAGCAATATTTATTATCAAAGTTCATTTATTGCCACCGTTTCTTCTTGCCCAATTACTACTTTGCTTTCAGCAGCTGACATGCTCTCAGAGGCTCACTGCAGTACTCACCTGTCAACTCTCTGGCCTGTCTTTTTGTTGTTGTTGTTTTTGACACATTCTAAGAGAGACTTTATGTGGGAATCTGTACAAATTTAAGTCTTTGCTCACCTCTGGGAAAGCAGGAGTCTTCCTTGGGCTGTCTGTAGGAAATGCAGTGTGCATGAGATTTCAAGAAGAGGAGTCTACATGTAAAACAATGTGCTGGGAAACACAAATACGAGGCACGACTCATCCACGGTAATAGTAGTACACATGTTTATGCATACAATCAGTTTGCAGCATTATTAAATCATTCACTATGTTATGTTTCATGTGAAACCTCTCTGTTGTGCATTCTGCTCTATATTCCTGCAAGCAGTTTATGATAGGACTAGAATCACTTTAGGCAGACATTCAGCAGGAAAAGCAGAAAAAATACCATTGTTTCAGACCATGATTATGCAGATTGGCTTCACTAGTAAGGAAATTAACTCTCTGCCACAGCTGTGGGGACTAAAATTACAGAACAATCTATGTTTTGAAAACTTTGAAAATCTGCCAAAGGAGAAAATTACATGATTGAACTACAGCTTTTATAGAATCAAAGTAAAATATTTCACTAATGGATTTGTTTAGTGTATTGTTTAAAGAATTTATTCGGTGAGTTTATTCTGATATAGCCAACAATTTGTACATCCATATATAGTTTAGAAATCCCGTTAAATGAAGAACAAATGAAAAAAAGTCATTGCTCATTTTTAAGGCCTAAAGACACAAAGTAACCTTTTACTGAGTGTTTTAGAGTGTTCTTGTAACTTTTCTATGACTATTTCAGGTTCTGTAATACTTCTGATAACAGGGAAAAAAAAAAGGCACCACAAGACCAATCCCAAACAAAAGTAGAATCAAAAGTATTAAAAATACTTTGAACACTTTTGAATTATTTATGATTCTGATAGATTTCATCTATTATAAAAATACTTGTTACTAATAGACCCAGGACTGTGCCTTGGTCAGTTTTCCACAAGAAATTTCTATGCTTCAGTACCTTGAAAACAATGGCAGCAATATAGGACTGCTGATGGTCAGCAGATGAAAAGCAGTCACATCAGCCCATCTCCACACACCCTGGGGACTGAGCAGTTGCCAACAACCCAGAAGCTGCAGAAATACAACTAGATAAGCATTTCAGTAAACTGGCTTCCAGATAGCAAATCTGCTGATATGGGCGTGATTCACATCCATTATACCTGAATTATTCCAAACCCCTCTGAACTGACATTTTGAATGTCACTTCCACCATCTCAGTCACTCATTTTTAGCATTATTCCTTCACTTCCTCTGAATGGAGTGACACAATGAAATATATTTTCTGCATCCAGCATATTCAGGTTACAGAAGTAACCAGTGCAAACAAGGCTGGTCATATAAATGCTCCATGAGATTGCTTCAGAAGAGACCTGCACTAAAGGATTCAATAGGCAGGTAATCACCTTATCGCAGCAAAGGGGAGGGAAAAGGAAATAATTATATTATTTCTTTTTCCATCACTGCTACTTCTCTCTTATTTGTGGAAGGAAGATAGGAAGCTCTAGCTGTTCATGAAAACACAGAAATTAGGCAAACTTAGTCATATTTTATAAAACGGAGCAGCTGTCAGGTTGTATCATTTAGTTATTCATTATTACAGGTACCATAACCTGAAGCCAGCATTTTACAGTATAGGACAGGCATGCTTTCTTTGCTGCTTAATACTACAGGCAGTGCCTCACACCATAAACCTTCCATTCATTATGTGGAACAACTGACAGTTTCTTCCCCTAAGGAGGCCAAGATTACTTAAGTCTTAACTCCAAAATGCCATACCCTGTCAACACAGGTGTACAAGGAAAGAAGCTCATTTACTGGGGGGTCTTGGTAATACACAACAATAGCCACTGTCATAAGATGATAATTAGAAGGAAAACAACAACAACAATTAAAACCAGAAAGGTTTGATACTCAACTGGTAAAAATTATGAATTCTCCATGTTTCATTGGAGATGTACTGTATAAGACCTTTGGGAGGAATTCCCTCTTGCACAGCCACAGAGAATCTCCTGTAGGTTGCTCTTGGTGTGCTGTTGCCAGTCTCTCCTTTAATATTGAGGTGGTTGAAATATAGTACATGGTACAGTAATATAGTGATGTGAGGGGTCCAATGTACAACAGGCATCTAAAATGACTGACTTGTTTCACGTAGACCACTGAACTCAGCCTAATTATGTGCATTTATTCTTCATGCTAACAGATCTCTTTAGTATAGCCCCTTTCAAGTGCTGGTGTCAAGCACATCATTTATAAGATAGAATTTGCTGAAAGAGAGGCAGGTTTATTATATAAAGCCATACTGTACTAGGAAGAAGCAAGGTTGGAGCTGGAAATTCCTGCAGTACTGAATGCTGCATTTTGTCCTCATTCAAACTCTGCTTACTGTTCTTTCCACCCTACCTTTTTCCCCACACAGGGAAATGTTAAAAATTTCAAAACACTTGTTTAGTTACCCATACTTTGTCCATTTTAAGCCACAGCAAGAAACCTTTGCTAGCCCAGACACATAAATTACATCATTACCTAATGAACTGTTGCAGAACTCATTTGACTGTATTTGACTTTGTGAGGAGCATGAGTCTTCCAGTGATTTAGACAGGAGTAGTTCAGGGTAGACAATATTAATTTAGGAATGAATCATTATGTTCAGTACCAGTCTGGGGACTAATGATTTGATTCAAATTAATTTAAATCACCGGGGAGAAAAAAATAATACTAAAATTACACATAAGGCAGGATATCAAAACAATCTTTTCTAAGATTCAAAGCACTTAGGGGCTTGTCTTTTTCGTCTTTTTTTTTTTTTAATTGTATGTGCACAATCTTGCTCAAGTGCCATGGCACAGATCACATTGGTTGTGTGAAATATATTATGCCAAATGGAGAAAGGTTTCTGCATTCCCCTACACAGGAGATATTTTGGAGTAGGTAAAAAGAAAGAAAGGACTGGCAGAGTCAAATTCCAGCCAATCCCTAATGTTAGAGAAGAGAGCACAAACAGGACTGGAAGGGAAAAATTGGAATCAAAGTGATTTTTTTTTCTTCTTTAGTTAACGCGATGAAGATTTTAAAGTTAATGCTTCAAAGACTTCACTGTAGAAACAGGACAGCCTTGGGCTGTCTTCACATGCATCAGGCCAAACAGACCCAAAGCTCCTGGCACCTGCTACTCAGATATATTTGCTCCACTCACATGTTTGTGGGAAACTCATGAAGAAGTCTGCAAGTGAGATCAACCTTTCCATGTTAGCATGCTGAACCAAAGTCAGATTATTTATTTGCAGAACTCTTCCTATGTTAGGCAAACAGAAAGAAAATGCTGTGTAATATTTATTTGTATTGTTTTATTCACTGCATCTCCTTCCATCCTACCCTGGGGGTAGAGTCATCCATATATCTGAGCCCACCAAAACAGGAAGGAAAATGGGATCAAAGCAGTGCATTGGATTTATACAGCACTATGGGAAAGTATCAATTTAATCCTTGTGAAACAACTACCACGAGCCATGCCACAAAAATCGTCTGTACTATAGGTTCAGAAGCGGGGCTTTTTTAGCTTTCTTTATACAGCATATGTGCCTGGCTGTCAGTATGACACCACTTACAGTGGGGCTGTTGTAGGGAAGGGGAATGCAAAGCAAGGAAAACAAACAAACACAGCTGTTGAGTATAGAGCAGAGATAACTTCACAAATCTGCCTTCACCAGAAGTTGTTTGTCTCATAGATGCCTTGATCCGAAGCTGCTGAAGGATACTTTCTTCTCCTCTCCTTCAGATACCTTGAGGGAGGATTACTTCTCTGTTTACCTTTTAAAAGATCATTGATAACAATTCCGATGGATATGCAACAGGGAAATTCCTTATGCTTCTGCTTTTGCAAATTATATAGAAGCCTTTTAATTAGGAGCTTGCTAGCTTGCATTCTAAGTACAGGATTACATGAAAAACAAGTCATTGAACTGATGCCTTTGCACATTAAGCCACATGGCCTGCCACACTCTTGAATGCATGGGTGACTTGTGACCTGACGATACAGGAGATACAGTATTTGTGCCCCACGCCACAGCCACCTGGACTCAAATACCAAAATAACAAGATTATGAGACTAAAATGAGCTGTAGCTCTATGAATTGGGCTGGAGAAAGTAATACAGGGCTGTGATCAACAGATTTGATTTTGTCACCAATTCCGTCAACAGGCTGAGGGAGGAATGACTGCAACTTGATCACTTTCCTGCATCTCAGTTTCCTGCTCTATAAACTGGAGCTCAATACTTTGCAAAGTATTGGTGAGACATGCCACATTAAATCTTTTTTGACTATGTAAATAAGAAACATAATTTAAGATTAGCTCACATTCAGGCTGACTCATGACCAATGTTTTAACAGAAGTCTCCAACGATAAACACCCACAAAATAAATTTATCACAGCGTTTATTCCTATATAAAAAGCCAACTTTGAAATGTCTGCTTACACTTTACTGATTTCATTGGGTCCTTCACTTGGTAAAAATCAAATTTCCCACTAGCTCCGCTGCACAATTTTCAACCCCTAAGGTTCCTTCTTTGCTGCAACCTGGTCAGCACATCCCACCTCAGCTTGTGCAATGTACCGGCTGTTTGCATGCTTTAATGTATTCTCCAAGGCTTCACAGCTCCGACTGTAACTCTAGCACAATTTCCCATGAAAAGATGAATGACCTAAGCTTCAGTCTCAGGCTATGTCCACCTCCACACAGAAGTACAACTGCACAAAAACACTGCTGGTAGCTGTATGATCCATGGCCATTAGTCCAAGAGATTTCATAACCATCTGACTTTTGTTTCCAGCAGCCTATATCCTATTCATTAGGAGAGCTGGTAAATGTCAGCTCTACAAACAGGACAAAAATGATTCAGTCCTCTCTTTATAATCTGTCTAATAAATTCAATAGGTGTCACTTTTGTGGAAGGGTCTATGTACCTCAGCAGTAATTTGTCACCAAGAAACAGTTTCAGGGTGTTTCACAGTTGTGTGTCAGTGTTTATTTCAGGCCTTATCTTCAATGAACATTTCTTGCTAAGAGAAATTAATTCCTTGCATCTGTCACTGTAGGAACAAAGCAAATGCACAAAATGTAGAAGGCCCATTATTCAGTACATTAGGCACTGATATGACAGTTCTCCTCATCCCACAGTAGTACACAACAATAAGCAACCTCACTCATCACTAAGATTTGCAAAATTGATTATTATGTGGGTAGGATGACGCAAGTGTTTTCTTTCTTTCCTTCTTCCTTTCCTCCTTCCTTCCTTCCTTCCTTCCTCTTTCCTCTTCCCTTCCCTTCTTTCTTCCTTCTTATTTTTGGTAGTCTTTCACGCATTTTTAACCCTGACACCCCCCCCCCCAAAAAAAATAAACACAGAACCCCAAAACACCCCCAATCCTCCAACCACCTCCAGTAAGCACTGCATCACTATTTCAATTCAGCATGACAGATGTAAGCAATATAAAAAGGAATACTAAGAAAAAACAGAAGAGGGTTTATTAATGGGACAGGACTTCTTAACTACACCGAAGCATACAGAAATGATTTGAAATACGCAGATCTGGCTGCGGCATGACTTTTGCTCTATTCTGACCTTTTAGTCCCAACCTGCCCTCAAATGCAGTGGCTTTAATAAATTCCAAACCAAGACAAATTGTTGTGGACAACTTTCTAAAGGAAATTATTAGATATTAAAAACTCAGTTCTAACACCTCAGGATATCACTCAAAACAGGAGAAAGAAAGGAAATGCTAGATGTGCCAGGATGTGCCAGGAAAGAAAAGCAGACAACAGCATGCTTATTTGATGTTTGCTGAAATGGGGGAAGAATCCGGGAGATTCACATACAGAAGCTTTTCAATCAATGGGAAGAAACTGAAAAATGGAGGAGGAAAAAAATTACATTTATTCTTTGTGATCCAAGTTATTAGTTTCCTGAAACATGACCATACTGTACAAACTGCCAAGTGATGAAATTAAACAAGCACAATAGCTACATTATGCACTATGAATATTTGAAAAAAAAGTGTATGCACAGAACAGTCACCAAAATGGGAGGCAGCTCATTCTAGCTGCATGTTACATTCATTTTTCTCAGTTATGCCAACAAATATATTAATTCTGAAAACCTGCTTGCTAATCATTTTAAGCAAACATAGCAGAAAACTCAGTTGGGATGCATTTAAGCAGGCACCACAGGAGGCTTATTCTGGGACAAGCTTGCTGACAGTCAGAGAGTTATTTTCATCTGATTTGAGACAGAAATATCATCACGACTCACAAGTCCAGTCAGAGCTAACCAAATAACATGAACTGCAGATCCCCATAATGCAAAAAGACCTCCCTCTAATAAAGATACTAGCTGCTACAGCTGGAAGTGTGATGAAGAACAAGTTATTCTACATACCTCAGATTAATGTATTTTTGTATGGACTTGAGCCATACACTTGTGTGTACTGCTGCAATACTTCTCCCAGCGGTTGAATCTTAACCCATGCCTCCTCCAGGGCTATGCTGCCATTCTTCCTTCCCTTCCCCTGTGTCCTCCAATGCTTCTGTTGCTCCCCAGATCTCTTCTACATCCCTTAAGCTATTAATTATGCTTTGATATATAATGTTGTGACTGGATCTGAGTTATGCATGTGGGTCGCAGGAATAATGTTCGTTTTTTGTTGTGTGTCATTCCCCTCCCCCAGTAGGCACTAAAAAGGGCTTTTCCTCTCCACTGCCATTAAGTTTCACTCAGTACATAGGAATCTAATACATTTCAGACATCCATTCCTTTATTAAAATTAGTGAAAATTAGCAAACAGGTTCAGGAGAAGCCCTATGATACTATTGCAAAACCAGGCTAAAATGAGGTAGAAAGCCATCAGTTCTAGAGAGTTTTTTCTAACTTAATTCTTGGGCTGAAACAGGAAGCCATAATTAATAAAAATTACTCATGCATCATTAATTTCACATCAGTATTTGTGACCAACCTGGAATTTGAAACATATAGATCTTAAATCATTTCCCACTTTCCAGGAATTGCACCAGTTGTCTTTTCCCCTCAAACAAGCCCTTGGAAGAGCCCTGAAATCTCTGGGCCTCTTCTGCTCTTGGGCAGCCATGTCCCAGCAGCCCGAGATGAGCACAGGAACCCCATGTACCACAGCCCTTCTTGCCAGGGGTGCCCCAATGCCACAAAGCCTGCTCCTGAAGTGTTTAGATGCAAAATCTTCAAATACCACAATTTAAAACAAAGAAATAGTATAAAGCAGCTCTAATCCTCTTTGAGAAAAACAAACACATCAGGAATGTTGGGTTTTGATCAGTAATTTTCCACTTACCTACTTGAAACCTAGTGGACAAATATAACTATTAACTTCAATTTTTTTTTTTGTCATAACATTTTTCAATATCATCTGTCTGCTCTGAAATAGCAAAGGCCACTGAATGTTTTCTTAATGACTAGCATATAATCCCTAAAGCACTGTGCAGCTGTTTTTCTCTCTCCTATTTAAATTTACAAAAAATATTTGAAACTCTAAATGAAGAAGGAATTGCTCTGGGGTTTCCTGAGTTTCCACTGTTTTTAAGCAGCCTTGTTTTCTTTCACCAACTTCTGAGTCATTCCAGAAAGACCCGAGCAGCTCCTATGCCAAGGGTCCTTCAGACCACATGATCCCAGATGCAAAATAAGATTTTTTTCTCTTTCCAGATCATTTTCATCCACTCCAGGTTAAAAAACTACTGTTATCTCCCTTTTGCTTTTATACTTAATTAGTATAAACTTTCCCTTTGTCCATATGAAAATTTTATTTTTTTTAACTGTCTCATCTAGCTTTCCACTTAGAGTCATAAATCTTCTTTTGCAAAAACACAAACCAGAGTTTACAGAGCAAGGAATCGAAGACTTTGATACACATGGGAAATGAGCATTTTGCCAGCATGCTGCATTTGCAAAGCTCTCAGCACAATAGCAGCTACTCTGGAAAACCTGTACATTTGTCACAATAAATCATTCTGCCAGTCCTCACCACACGGGCAAACTGGAGAGCGTGACACTAGAAGGGGCAGTTCACCAGTGTGCTTCTGCTTAGCTGACACACTTGGTTTGTTTCATACAGCTTCCATTGGTAGCATGGTTAGTTCTGCACAGAAAATGGCCTAAAACAACTTTAACACTATGGTGACAAAGAATTAGGGTTGGTCCTGTTTGCTATGACAACTGATTTTCACAACATAACCATTCTGATCAAAAAAATCAGATACCTGTCTGGTTTAAAGGGGTTGACAAAGGTCTTGTCTCACCTTCCAAAGACATCATATCTGCAAACTACTTTTCACCACCATCAGGAAACCAATAGGGCTCAGACAAGGAGAAACCACCTGCTTGAATATCACCAAATGCAGAGTTGTGGTCTTAGTCCTGCTCTGCATCAGTGCCCCCACTAACAGCCATGGAGAAGTCTTCATTTCTCAGTCCCATGCTTCTCTGGTCCCTTTGCTCCACAAGCTCCTCAGCAGAGGCTGCTTCTCCTCTTAGAGAAGCGTCCAGGAAGGAACCAATTGAGGAACCAACTTTGCTGGTACCTCAAGGCATTACTGTCACATACCCAACCCAAACATAAGTGAACGTGGAAGGGCAGCCAGGCTCATTCAGAGGAGAAATTTTGAAGAGCACAGAGGTTACAGTGGCATTTTAGCTGCTTGGAAACCAACATATTTTTAGCTTAATTTAATTGGATTTTTTAAAATGAATATACTAGTTTCCAAGTGTCTGAAAAAGATTGTTTTCCAAGCCAGTCAGAAGATTTCTATTCATCACTTTAACTCATGGTTTCTTTGCTGGTTTAATATTTTGCCACTCTTAAATAACTGAAATATTAACATTCATTTGTCCCCCTCTAACTGCTGCCAAATGACATTTCTAGTAGCTTAAAGCTCCAGAAACAGGCTGATGGTTGAACAATATTTTACCACCTACTATTTAAATTCAGTTATTTAGAATTATTGGAATAATGACAATGGATTTATACATATAGTGATCATTTTATATTTAGCTCCTTAAACTTTATGTTTTCATAATCACCTTGGTGTTCACCAATCACTGTCAAGTCATTATCCACTCGCAGGTTCATAGCACGTAATTTGATTAAATTCATTACAAAAATATTGTAAGGGTGTTTTATTTTTTCCATCATGCTTTACCAGAACAACGAAGAAATGCCACACACAACAATTCCCTCCTCCACAACAAATTCGTATAAAAATGTTCTTTTCTTGCAAAGCTTCTTTGTTCGTTGTCCTGTGATGCTTAATTAAGGATATAATGGAGAATATTATAGCCATTTTAGAGTAGTTTGGAAGTAATGATGCCCGAGGCAAAGCACGGAGTTCTGTTTAACTCAAGTCAAAATACGAGTGTTGGCAATGGCCTTTACAAAGGGATCGTATTGCTATAAAAATTTTCAGAAATTTGCAGTTCTCTTTTGGCTCCCCCCACCTCAATAACTACACTTTTTTTTTTTTTGGGGGGGGGGTGTCATGCCTCTCAGCAGGATAAAGCTGTGTTTTATAAAAATTTATCTTTTTCCCTTAATAAACAGCATGCGTTGAAATCGTTTTATGTTGGCATAAAGTTTTTTTCCCAGAGGCATACAACTCCTATTGCAGGTTGTTTACCACATCTATCAAGTTAGTCATGTGAATCACAGAAGCATGATAGCTGCTCATCTTGACTAAAGAAGATCTAGAGATGAATTTCAGAATCAAACAGCTAATTTTCATGAAGATTCATTACAGTTTTATGGATTTTTCAAGAGAAAGTGGTCTCACCACTTCAGTCTGGTCTTGAGGAAGACCAGGGTTGGATTGTTACGCAACCAGAGGGCATAGAGGCGTCAGACTATGCTGCGAGATACAGAAACTGAAAAGATGATGTGACTACTTTTAAGTTGCAGTCCCCCTCTGGCATCAGTAAGGTCTGCAGTTCTTCATGACAGGTTTGCACATGGGTGTTTTGTCCAAGCTTGCTTTCCTGTTGAACAGCCCTTACCTTCCCTCCCACTCCCACAAGCTCTATTGAGGCTAAAAGGGAATTAGCTTTCATGTGCACAGTCTTGCTATAAAGGTTGTCAGCACATATGTTTTCTATTGAAAACATACTTTCATAATCAGTATTTGGACTGTAGTTAAATAATGAGTTTAAATGAGTATTCTACACAAAAACTATACACCACACGTTGGCATGGGGGAGATTAGCTACTTCTTCTAG
This sequence comes from Anser cygnoides, assembly GCF_040182565.1. NCBI lineage: Eukaryota > Metazoa > Chordata > Aves > Anseriformes > Anatidae > Anser > Anser cygnoides. Next base: position 70,116,365 of record NC_089874.1, read on the forward strand.
TGGAGAATTTAAATGTGTTTCAAACTCAATTTTATGAATAGTGTTAGCAATGCAAGATGGATCAGAAAAAAAAACCACCTTCAATTCTTAATCAAAACACCTTAAGCATGCAGGTCTGCTCCATCAGAATTTTTTAGGAGAAAGAAGTCTGGACCACAAGGTGAGTCAGGCTACATGCTAGAGTAATGAAAACTGTACACACTCCAAAATGTTTGCCTAAATCCAAGGGAGAGCTCTCCAGTGTAGTTTGTGTTTCGCATTCATTTAGCTTCTCTGTTGAAACTGGTAAATTTAGATGCAGAAAGCTGTGCGCTTTGGGCTGGATAGTAGCCTTTAAAGTCCCTTTCCTGCAGGCAAGTCTGCCAGCCACATGGCAGCTAGTTTCATTCACTTCTGACCAAAGGCTGGTTGCAGCTGCGAGTTTTCTACTCCAAGTTAACACCTCTTGAAAGCTGTATTGAGGGGAATAGTACAACCAGTGAATCCAGCTGAAATCTTACACCTTGATAGGTCAGACAAGTTGAAGAATTTCTTTTTTTTTTTCCCCCAAAGGTAGGTCACAACCTTAAAATCATTAGTAAGTCACAGAAATCAGCAGGAACACCTGCAGAGGTATTTTTCCCGCACAGAAGTTCTTAAAAAAAAATTAAAAAAAATGAAAAAGAATCCAAGTGCTACACAAAACAAAAAACAAACAATTTTTCTGTCACTCCCAAGCACAAATGTCTAGGCAAACATCTCCCAGCCATCAGCTGATGCCATGACACGAACTTGCGCCCAGCACAGCTAAAGCTCATGGTCCAGAACGTGAAGATAACAAATTTGATCTCAGCTCTGCCAGCTATACATTTTTCTACCTGCCCTTATTGATCAGCTGTAAAGTGCTCCCCCTTAAAGCATGGGCACGTATTCATTTTTTATTTTAATGTGTGTGTATATATATATATATATATATATATTTTCTCTCCAGACTGGGATACTGCTTTTCAGGCTAAAGAAATAAAATAAGATTAATTTTGGGGCCATGCACTCCAGGGCACTTCACATTAAATGGTAGACACCACAGGCAACTAGATAGCACTAATAGCACCTGAGGCAATTTCCTTTCCTATGTTTCTTCTCAGTTGCCAGCTGGAGTCTGGGCTAAAAATAGCCTTGCCATGACAGAATAATGAATCCCAGCGATAAGCATATTTCACAGCAACGCAATGAGGTCATTATCTATGCACTAATGGATGAATGGGGTGGTAAAGGGAGGGAAACTGTCATTGGGTAGTGCTATAAAAATGCCGAATGAATGAAAGAAATGCGAACAAATTTTACTCAAAATGATCTGAAAATCATAGCCTGCATTCCTGTTTATGTTAGTGTAAGAATAATTTACATAACATTAAAAATTTAAAATACTCATAAGAAATTTTTCTTCACTGGCAATTCCTCTGCATGAGCGATTACTGCTTTCTTGGCTCTGTGAAATTATTCTGTTTTATGTATAGGACATTGCAATAGTTGTACCATATATCTGACAGTTGCAGTATCACTAATAGTAAGGGAAGCATACTACAAAGCTCGTCTACAATAAACTAAAAAAAGGAATCTATAGAGGAAATCACCAAAATCCAAAAGTTCTGAAGTACTTGTTGCCCTTCAAGAGTTTAAATAAACAAAGAAGATCAGTACACCTACATTCTCATTACTGTGATCTGAACTGAAACAGTAGATGTGCAGCATAGTTAATTTAGGGAAGGGATGAATTTAAAGACAATTCCCTAAAAACAGCAACAACAACAATCTTGTTATTGTTCATGTAATACCTAATATCCCTACAGCTGAAAGAAATCCATCTTTTTACCTCCCAGCCTGTTAATTACCATCATTTGAAATAATTTGCCTACTGACAGTTTCAGCATTTCCCCTCTTCAGAGACCAGCTGATCATATCTCTATTTATTGCCTCTAAATACAACAGTAAGTCAGAGAAAGTATATTTTAATACTCATATGTAAAGCCAAGCCTCATTTCTCTTTCTTGAGGAAAAAAAAAAAAGAGAGAGATGTCTCTTTTTATCTTGAAGATACTTTGTGTGACAGTGCCCAAGTGCAATAGGAAGCTGTGCAGATAAGAATACGTGCCAAAGACCAAGAGAGCTGGTGAGAGTCATTAATGAATGATATAGTTAGCCTGGCAGGTATAGGAGGAGGATGTGCACTAGAGCACTCACAGGGAGGCCTTGACCCAGGAAAGCACCGTGCCTGCTAGGTTTGAATTGAGCTGCCTGCTTGGACCCAGCAGCAAAGCTTTTTGTGCAATACCATCAGAATTCAACTTGGCTTGGTTAAAGCATTTAATACAGCACAACATCATGTGCAAGACTCCCATGCATTAGCAGAGACAAGCACAGCAATTAGATCTTGCAAAGAAGTACAATGCAGAAAAAGCAGGAGGAAAACTTCTGAGGCAAACGAATTACCAGTAATGCACAATGTAATGACAATGCTTCAGACTAAAGAACAGAGACAGCCCCTGATCCCTGATCCTGCAAGCATTTATTGTCTTGAACTTTGCTACCATGAGTAATCTCCTTTGGATTCAGTGAGACTTGGCATAATAGTAAAATTAAACCATGTATCATTGTTCTAAAGGCATAGTTCTGAAACAAATACAATCTACAGTCTGCACTCTATTTGCTGAGCAGGTGAGAGGAGGAAAAAAATCATCAGAAAACTTCTCTGACTAAGGCTAGTCTTGCTTTTCTCTCCAGCTGAGGAAGAAGAGAGGACATTATCACCAGATCAATTATGCAAATATTAGTTCTCCTGCAGCCTAGTGATTAGGATATTTTTGAGTGGAATAGGTTGGCATAGGTTGACCTAATAGATCTGATAGGCCTGGACACATTCCAGTTTTGTCTCAGTTGCCTTTCTTTGTCTGGAGGGAGGCCAGGGCAATGAGCCTCCTCATTTGAGTACTGATCTATGGCCCAGCCAGCTCTGCCTGTCTAGCCTCACCCTTTTCTCACATAGGACAAGGCTTCGGAAAGGGCCACTTGTTCTGCCCCTCAGAGCTGTGATTCAGTTCACTACAGCAGCTTAACCTCCCAGAAAACAGGAGTTTGCCCTCCAACCTCAGACTGAACTGCAGTGGTCAAGGTGCAGTTTATTCCCTTCTGCTGGCTCTAACGTTGGGGTGCTCTCACTGAAGTGCCACAGGAGTGGTAATATCTTACAAGAGTAAAACTATTTTCTTCCATATACATTATTTAGAAAGAGACGTGTCAGAAGAGGTAACGTTAACAGAGTTTCTTAGATGGCTGCCATAGCATGAATCCAGCCTGAGAGGTTGTGCAACTAGAGAGGTATGCAACTGTAAAGGTTGGATTAAAGATTCACCATGTTACTTATTATCTTTTATTTTCAACCTACTAATGAAAAGCCTGCCCTTGAATTTTGCTGTAAACTATGATTTCAGCTTTTAGTAAGTACAGGTTTTGTCTCCGTCCAACTTTGGATGTGGTATTTCATAGATAACAGCAAATATGGAAGAGATGTACAGACAATCCCTGCCATAACCAAACACTAGAAGAGATACCTATGAAAGGGAGGGCCAGAAGATTAGGTATCAAATGGATTGACAACAAAGGCTAACATTCTTTAGTTCTGTCTATAGAACCAATTTCAGTAGATCCACAGCCAGACATTGCTCTCCAGTCTTCCCGGCTAAGCCACAATTTTAATGCTGCTTTTTCATCTGTGACTTTTTTATTTTCCCTTGCAGTCTTCGGTTCCTGCAAATATTAACATGGTGATGATAGAAGGACCAATGCTGATCTAGAACTAGAAAAATTACTTCAGCTTGATGACTGAAGAATCTCTCCTTATACGTAGTACATGCTTTTAAATAGTTGATACAATTATAATAAATGATTTACCCACACAGAGACAGAATATATCAGGAGGGACAGGAGATTGCTGGTGCACACTACAAACACACATTTACAAGTCATGTTATGAACAAGACCTGAGATACGAACCTTTAATAGCAACAATTTACTAAGTTCTCATGCTTCTAAAGAGGAATTAATCATCTGTAGTGGGTTTATGTGGCAAGGTTTTGGTAGCAGGGGGCCATAGGGGTGGCTTCTGTGAGAAGAATCTAGAAGCTGCCCCATGTTTGATAAGGGCCCCACTGCTGACCAGAGCTGAGCCAATAAGCGATGTTGTTTTACACCTCTGTGAGAGCATATTTAAGACAAGGGAAAAAATGCTGCGCCACACAGCAGCTGGGAGAGTGAGAGGAGTGAGGAACAGCCTTGCAGGCACCAAGGTCAGTGAAGAAGGAGGGGGAGAGGTGCTCCAGGCACCGGAGCAGAAGTCCTCTGCAGCCTGTGGTGAGGACCATGGTGAAACAGGCTGTCCCCCTGCAGCCCGTGGTGTACCATGGTGGAGCAGGGTTCCATGCTGCAACCCATGGAGGAGACCACTGTGGAGCAGGTGGACCTGCACCAACGGAGGCTGCAGCCTGTGGAAGACCCCTGCCGGAGCAGATTCCGGGCTGGACCTGTAGCCCGTGGAGAGGAGACCACACAGGAGCTGGTGACCTGGCAGGAGCTGCTGCCCGTGGGGGATCCAGGTTGGAGCAGTTTGCTCCTGAGGAATGGACCCTGTGGTACAGACCCATATCTGGAGCAGTTCTTGAAGAGGTGCTGCCTGTGGGAAGCCCACACCGGATCAGTTCACCAAGGACTGCATCCCATGGGAGGTACCCTACAGCACAGGGGATGAGAGTGACTGAGAAGGAGCGGCAGAGACGAAGCGCTATAGACTGACCATAACCCCCACTCCCCTATTCCCCTGCGCCGCTCAAGGGGAGGAGGTGGAAGAGGGTAGATGGGGGGAAAGGTGCTTTTGGTTTCTTTCCTTTGTTTCTTGCTTCTCTAGCTTGTTAGCAATAGGCAATAAATCTTACTATCTACCTGTGCTGAGTCTGTTTTGCTCGTCACAATAATTACTGCGCAATCTCCCTGTCCTTATCTCAACCCTTGAGCCCTTTTCATCGTATTTTCTCCCCGTTCCTCTTTGAGGAGGGGGAGTGAGAGCAGTTGTGGTGGAGCTCAGCCGCCCACCCGAGTAAAACCACCACATTATCTTAATAACTCTTGGAATGGTTTGGGTTTGATTTTTAGCATAAAGAAGCATTTTGAGACCAGTACTGATTTTTAAAGTTTTAGATAGGGTAGTGGAATAAAAATTAAAAGAATTTGCCAGAAAGCCAAAGAAGAATATAAACACTTAAATATTCTTGCTTCTTCAAAATATTTGCAAAAGAAAACAGATTTCATTTTAATATTTTCTAGGTAACTGGTTTAAGTAATAATGAAGCAGTTTTGAACTGGAGAATAGCTCCTGGAAAGAAAGAAAAAGTTTGAAGTTTGTAAGAGCTGGGAAACAGTTAAGAAAGAATTTACTGAAACACAGTTGAGTTGATGCTGTGAACAATGCAGCATGAAATAAGGAATAGAGGGGAAAGAAGCATATTAAGGAATTAAGAGTTTCCATTACAGGCTCGTATCAGCACAATATCAAGTATTTATCTTCCTTCAGAAATTTTGTTTTCAAGCATATTCACACCATTTAGTATGGAAAAAATAGTGCTACAATAATACTTGGCTTAATATTCTCTCTCCTTGTACATATCTGATTCAACATTGGATATAATCAAGTTACATATGCCTAATACAGTGAAGGTATTACATACAGAAACATCAGAGCTGCTAAGTATCAAATAGAGACAAAGGATCATGCATTAATATTATTAAACAGAAACAGATTTTTAATACTTCCCTTCCTAACACCACTGTAAAATGCAGCTGCTGTTTTCCTAACTCTGTTTACTACTGAGAGTATATCCATGTGTATCCAACAATGTCCGTTCTAGCCATGCTTAATATAGTTTTTAATGTAGTTGCAGGTCTGGATCTTGACAAAGACACATACCGGGCTATCTCATATAATAAATGAAGGTTTGTTTAACTTACTTTCTCCAGAAAAAAAAAAAAAAAAAGGAAAAAGAAGCAAGAATACTCCCAGCACTGGGGCAGGCAGCATTAATTATGAGGTACAACACTTGCCAAGGGGAAGTAAGCACATCCCAAAGACAGTCCCCATCAGGCAAACTTCAAAACCAGAATAAATGCAGGACATCTAAAAACTGCTTGTAAATAGAGCTAAGCCTGGACACAAAAGTACATTCATTCAGCAGCTTGCAGTATCACTTTCAATTTAAGGATTGTGTCCCTGCTGATGAAATTTTCTGATCCAAGCTACTTAAATTCTTTGACTATGTTAAAATTCTTTGACTAATACATGCTTTAGATTAACAGCTCAGCTGAATGCAAGGTATCCTCCAACACAGATCTGGATAAATTTATCCTGTATTGCCTTACAGATGTTGCAGCCAGACACTATCAATAGCTTTCACTTTGAGCTTGTGCATCAGTCAAGCACTTACTAAAAAGTGAGCCTGTTTGGGGAATTTTTCTTCAGCAAGAACAAAACAGTACACTTTCAATTCCTCTAAATAGGTTTATTTGTCCAGTTAAGCTCCCTGGCTTTATTGTTTCAAAAAGTGTAATACTCTCCAGTGTCTCTACCTGAGATGCCGCATAACCTATCTTCTCCCCCATGTACTGAAGCTGACTTACAGATCAACTCAGAAAGTGTCAGAAAAGCAAGTAAAACTGAAGAGATCTTACGTCACAGCCTTAGATGTTGCACATAGCAAAAAGCTGGCCCTGTTCACAGGGCCTGTGATCATTCATATGCTACCCTGAGATAGCAAATCCTAACAGTTGTATGAGCTAGGTAAAGGATAGTCATACAGATAAATCCAGTCAGAAGAGGCATGCACACATTTTAGCATAAAGGTAGATGAATGAGAAGAAAGCCTGTGTAAGTAGATTCATTCCCTATGTGCTGCATCTACACAAATTTTTTTCTCCCTCTTACATCGGCCCAAGTCATAGAAATTAGAGCAACCTTGAATATGTATCATTTTTCAGCACACAGCCTAATGCAGAGGACACAAAATAATCTCCCGTCACTGGCAAGTTCTCCTCCAGTTCAGTTTAACATGCTTCTGAAAAAAAAGTACATTACCACTTAGTGAAATAGTCAGTTCAGGGGCAGCATTTTTCCCCCGCAGTCACCTCACCGTAGATGGTGACATAAATGTTGCAATGTTTTATCCAGTTTAAATGGTGATGACTGCTCCAGTACCCCTTTCAACATCACAAAGATAACATTCTTTAGACCCAGAGCCTCAGATCTGATCTGGAGATAGTGCCACACAGCCTTTGTAAGCCAATTCAAACTTAAAGTAAGACTGGCTAAGCTTTTGTCTAACATAGCTGGAGCTCAGGGCTGGCTACTAGGAATCACTCCAGCTGGTAAACATGCTGTTTGTGACCTGTTTCTTGGTTGCTTGGGTAAACATTGCTGTTCCACGAAAATAGGTAGTACATGGAAGAAGCTTTTGTTCTATGCTTGTAAAATTTAACTTATTTTTAAGAAGACAGAGACACAACTATCCCTTGTAGCATCAGCTTAGCATTATGAATCCGCATCTCCTGTCATTTTTGAGAATATGATTAAAATCAAGAAGTCTATAATAGCAGCCATTACTTCAACATGGAAAATAGGGGTATTGTTAATTCTTTTGAATGTGTATTAGCTCCATTCTAATTGGATCTATATTCATTACTGAAACTGAAATTAAAGAACAGCTATGAAAGGCTTTTGATGTCAGCTGTATATATCATGTCATGAATTAAGTTACGAAGATGGTTAATGCATCTTTAAGTATCTATTTCATCCTATTTAGTTGCACATGACTGGTACTAGGCTGTTCACTGTGGTATTGCACTAATGCAGCAAACTTTTAGGATCAGTAAAGGAGATCTCAGCATTTGAACTGATGCAAAATGCATAGATCATGGCATCAAACCTCCCTGAAATCTGTTGGTTTAGAATTGATTTGCCCGCCAGGTGCAGGAGCTGCTCAGTAAATGAGATGCAGGACAGGGAAAAACAGATCCTTTGAGTTATTACCCATCAGAAATGCCACAAGAATATAAAGCAAAAGCTAAACGAGCTGACTAGTGCACTCCTGCAAAAATGTCTTTTTCAAATTAAATAATAATAAGAAAGATAATCTTATGCTCACTTTCAGAAGATGTTTATCAAAAAGAAGAAATTAAGAGAGTATTGTAACAGCCTCTCAAACTGTTAAAAATCTCCATTTTTCTGTTTTTTTTTTTGTTTTTTTTTTGTCATAGGGAAAGTTATATACAAGAATTTATTCTTATGCCTTCAAAGCCCTAAACCCCATAGCATCCTACCCGCTTGTCCTGTGGGGCACAAAATCAGGTAGGAGGGTGGCCAAGTACTTTACCTCATCTCCACTAATCCAGACTGGAGAGGCACAGGAGGGAAGAGAGGGTTGACCTGATGCTTTGGTTTGCTTGCTTTTGAACAGAATCCCATTTTTTCAGATACCAACAACCAACACTTCAACTAACCAGACAAGATACTAGCTCTTCTTACCTTGTGAAGTTGAATAATTTCTTCAATAATAAGGAAAGGGAAGACAAAGTAGTAGCTGCTGGAAGACACAAGTCTGCTGGACTCAGAGTTCTTACTCAAACTGCTCAGTTAGAGTTGCCAGGAAAACAGGGAGATGCGGTTCAGAAGCCTTCCTCTGTCCCTCCTGCCTGCCCAGTGTTATCAACCACCATTTCCAGACAGAGGCCAGATGTCTCTTACTTGAGTAGTCCCTCTTCTTTGGTCTTTATGTAATGCTTTACAGGCATGTATGTGGAATACAGGCATTGTATGTGGAATTATTACAGAAGGCTACCCCTCTGGTAAGGACTTTTAAGGGCCACAATAAAAAAATGAATAAATAAATCTGTGTTGTTCTCAGCTCTCAGGGAAACCTGGAACAGACCAGTTCACACTGGTCTTTAAAACAACTTTAAAATAGTAACAAGTATCAAACAGAGGGTTAAAAAGTCATTTTCTCCCAGCAAACCTGAGTTAATCAGGTTGATCAGGTACACTAACAAAACATGAGTATAGCTTCCAACCCAAGCATTTTGTCCTTCTGGAAAGTCAAGTTCCTTTTCCCTGGGAATATCCTGCCTGACTCTTTCTGGAGCCAGCTGAAAATCATCCACAGTGGCAATTATCCTCATCTCTGTATTTACTTTCTCTTTGTGTCCTTATCTTGTCTGCTGCAGATTTACCCTTTCTGACTTCTCAAAGCAGCACACCTGACATTTGCTCAGGCTTTCAGAAAAGAGGTGGACAGGCCATCCAAATTTTATTTGACCAGAACAAAACCTTGGAGTAATTAATGTAAAGCAGAGTAAAGGACACCTGGCTACAGAAACAGTATATTCTATTTAGGCCAATTATTCTGGTTATAGTTCACTAGTTTGTGGTGATAAAAAGACATTAATTAGCTTTGTCACTGATAGCATTACTTTCTAATCTTAATTCTTTTAGGAGTTTTATTATCTTTAAAGCCACTTATTTGTTCCATGGAGTAAGTTAATTTATACTAAAATTAAATTGAAAAGTAATGCATAGATGCAGGAGTATCTACGCAATAAAGCAGCATTGCAAATATTCACTTGAGTAAAACCCAGTAATTCACTCGCTCTTGTTGTTATTCACAACCTCTGAAAATGTTTCCTAAAACATTTTTAAAAATCTATCAGTGATGCATGTGGGTTAAGTTTAAAAACAAACAAAAATAAATAAAAACCAAAGTCTGTATTCAGTTCCTCTGATTGTCTACTAACCTAAAAGTTTGTATGAGCTCTGTTTGCCTTCCATGGTATGTTGAATTTTTTCCCTTGCCTAAACACTGTGCTTCTCATAGTGCATGTTAGACACTGCAGCCACTGAGCATTACGCTCCTCTGCTTAATGCAGCAGCCTCTCCCTGGGAAAATAAAGCTGTTTTCTCCAAGAACCTCAGGACAGAAATAGTCCTAATAAGGAGACTTGACTAGAGATGTAAATGATATCATGAAGCCAGTAGCCGTTGAAGGCACTGCGGAAGGATATTTAAATCAGCTAATTTTTTTTGGCTGATGGTCAGATATTTTTATTAAATGAGAAATTTCATTACTCTGAGCAGTAGGTGCTTCACTGGAGTATACCTGATGGACTTGAGGGTCATGCTACCCTTATTAGCAGGAGTACCTTGGCAGTTAAGGCTCTATCCAAGAAAGACACGTGGACTTGCCTACCATATCCCAAAGTAACTTTAAGCCTCAGAAGATAAATCCAGAGCAGAGATACAGACCTCCACAGTGGGATCCAGGTGTCCAGATGTAAGCATCTACCACCGTTTTTGTCCTGAGAGGTTGTGGAGTCTCCCTCCTCAGAGATCTTTAACAGGACATAGTCCTGGGCATCCTGCTCTGGGTGTACCTGCTTCAACAGGGGTTGGACCAGGTAACCTCCAGAGGTCCCTGCCCACCTCCACCTTTCCATGATTCTGTGATCATTTTAGACATCCCTAGGTTTGTGGAACATCCATACACAGTTAGTGGCTATAACAGATAACCTGTGCCAGGCAAGATACTTAAATAGTGTTATTTTAGATGATTTAACATAGTCCACAAGTACATGTTTTTGCACTCCTGATTTTCCCTCTCCCTCATCTCTTCATTCAGTACACAGAATGAATTAGATACCTAAAAATAAGATTCAAAAACACACAAACTGCATAGAATTAGCTAGTACACCAACAAGAAAAATTGAGTACAGGGCACATCTCCTATTTCCTTATCAAACAAAAGCATCACAAGTAGCCACATCAGGATTATTAATAAGATGCAGTATGGTAGTATCTTTGGCTGGGATCTCTCTGGCTGCCAGATTCACAAAGTAGGTGCTCACTTTTCTGTATAGTTTCCTGGCTATAAGTTGAGAAAAAGAGGACAATATCCTCCATAACCCTGCAATGTGGTTACAGCCACATAGATGCAGGGCCTGCCTGTTCTGATTCATCAGCTGAGCACTCATAGCTCCAGCTGTCCTGTGGGAACAGCTTTATCTTTTTGTGTACTCAAGGGCTGCCTCCCACATTAAGTCTCCCATGGCTCTTGCAGTGTGGCTAGATGTCCAAAATCAGTGCTTGGTCACAGCTGCAGCCTGGGAACTTTCACATTGAACATGAGGAGCTCAGAGAGTTCAGGCACATCCAGGGCTATGTGGGGCCAGTGCTAAGACAGATGTGCAAATGTCTTGCTAAACTAAAGAGAAAAATCACTCAGCCCAGAAAGATCTGCCTAGAAACATCTCTGCTACAAGAAAAGTGGGCTTGCAAAGCAAATATATAAAACATTTGTTCCTACTCTACAAAAAGAGAGAGAGATGTAATAATTACACAGGTAGTGCTGACCTATGCAGAATCCTAGCTGGGCTGGCTGGAAGAGTTTCTCACCTGCACAGCTGGAAGCACAGGTGCTGTGGATGGTGAGAGGAAAAGGGGAAAAGGGAATGGGCTGAATAGCCAGGTGGTTCCTTTTCTAGCACATCATCTGGAGTTCATGCATGCCAGTCGAAAACACTAAGCAGAAAGGGCTGTCTTCAGCCCTTTGTTCCATCACTGTAAATATGCTCCTAACTCACAGATGTGCACTTAATTCATGATGTCTCAAGAGGTTTCATGGCTTTGCTGGTTCTAGCCACCACTGCTACGTGCTGTCTTATAGGGACTGGAAATTCTGTCCAAAAGAATCGCTGTCGATCTGCTGCTGAATGTTATGTTTAATGTCCTTGCAAAGAAAAGCAGATTTTGTTTTTGGAAGAATTTTCCTGAGTAAATGTCTTGAGGCTTTCTGCTTATTAATATTCTATACTGAACTAGAATCCACCACTATAAGTAAGTGGGCTAAAGGGGAAATGGGTATCTTTACTGCTCATACATCTTGATGCACAGCCCATTTTATCCTTGACCTGCCAGTGAGCGCTACATGGTCAATTTCCTTCTGCTTGACACTAGCAGAATCCCGTGATGTCAAAGGTATAAAATGGAATGAGAATGGGAGTTAAGACCTTAGTCAGGATTAGGGAAATATTCTGTGTTCTAGACATATATATATATATATGCTTTTTTTTTTTTTTTTTTTCCCCCTCTAGTATATTCTTAGAGCCTCTGGTCAAAGGAATAGCATTGCTTCCTTACATACTTTTAGCACAGGGCTGATGATAAGGGATGGGATTTTCAAGACTGTCCAGTTCAGTTACAATCTCATCAGTAACCTGTGTTAGTTAAAGAAAAGAGCAGAGCTGGGACAGTCCTAACCACTATGGGGATTTCCATATGCTCAAGGGAGAGCTGGGGCACAGGGGTAAGAAAAGGTGGGATAACTTGCCATTTGTCAGAAAATAAAGTATTTCAGTCTCCAGGAATGTCAAACAGAAGGTCTACCAAATTCAGTTTTTCAGGACAGTAGAGGGGAGGAAAGAAAAACTCCTTTCAAAGTTCTCAACTACGTGTGAGATGCTGCTAGATGCAAGTGAGCTGCCAGCTTTCTTAGTGTAGATTGCAAGTATGTAATTAAAAGCCCTTTAAAACCATCACTCATGTGAAAAAAATGAAAACAAAAAGCCCACACTCACAAAATAACAAAACAATAAATAAATAAAGCCCACAACTATAGAAATAGAAATACTTGTTATTCTTTATTGTACTTCATAATTATGGGTAATGATTTGTTTTTCATATATATGAGATTAAAATACTGCATCAAGCTGTTCAGGCTTGCTTTTATCTTTCTCGGGCCATAGAATATATGGTTTGATCACCGTCTTTGCACAAAATCTACAGGAAATATTGCAAATTATTTCTTTTCACTAATTTCTTTTCATAATTAAATATAGAGTGCAGCTCAAAAATAATTTTGGACAAGAAGATTACTAGTAATTAAGTCTGTACTTTTAGTTTCACTCCCTTTTTTTTCCCTTCCTTTTTATATATGTATTTTTTAGTTTTTCTTTTAAGCCTACTCTTGTTTAATGAACAAAAACTTCAGTAGTCTCTGCTCATCAGTCCGTTTTCCCTTTTTGAACCTTTGGACTTCCTAGCTTATTTCAAGCAAATTTGACAGTGACAGAAATCTTAAAGGTTCTTATGTTTCTGAAAGTTCCATATAAATTGATGGCTGGATAGACCGAGCAAAGAGCCAACAGAGTATTTCCTGGGAGGAAGAGGGCTGCTGCAAAACATAACCTTCCTCAGTTGTGTTTGACCTGCCAACACTGGCCCAATGTTTTACCTGCTCACCCTCTCAGAAGCATATGCATCTCTCAGCCCCATTACACACAGTTCTTCACCCACCGAGTGGCCAGGGGACATGAGAGTGAACCCAGAGAGAACAGGTCCATGGGGAGCCAGTTAGGAGCCCTTGCAGTGAGTAGGAGCACCAGGATTAGTATACAAAAGCATAGAAAAGTCAGCATGCTCAATTTAGCTCCTCATGAACTAACCTGACTTTGTTGTTTGGGAGATAATTCCCTCTGCTGCAAAAACAAATTTCTGTCCTGAGGGCTCTTCTTCCTCTCTAAATCACTAATGTAGATGTAGCCCACCGTGAAACTGTCATCTTTGCCATTCATTGGCTGTTCAGCACGGTAGGACAAGCAAAATAAAATGGTTGCTTTTGTGAATTGCCCAGCAGATGACATTTCTTACACTGACACTGCTGTTAGCACCAACTGAAAATGTCCAAAGCTAGAGCAGTGCAGAAGCCAGATATGATTTCAGTGGAGAGTACCCAACAACAGCAGCTAGTGCTCATTTCTCTGATTGCCTAAACAGACTACAGGTGCTCAAGCATGCCGTGCAACCAAAAAAGCTCTTCTTTCAAACAGGGAAAGAGATCTCTGGAACATCATGTGCCTTTGTTGCAACTGTTCTGCAGGTGAACAGCAAAACTGGTCACTAGGGTCACCAACCTGGCAATTTTCACTACATTTTACCTCAAAATAAATCTTTCTGGGATGTAACTGAGCTATAAAATGAAAACAAATGCACTCTGATTCAAAAATGAACAGCCTCTTCAATCAGCAATACCACAGCTTTTCCTTCCCTGGTCACAGAGCAAAACAAACTCCAGAAAGATTATTTCTTTGTCCTTGAGGGAAAAAGTGTAAGATTAAGTAATAATCAATAGCAGACAGTAAATACACCAATCTCTTAGTGGAATGAAAAATTACTTCAGAGTTCTTAGCACTGCACAGCTGCTGCTTCCAAAAGGAGAGGTAATCATCTGTAGAGAGTAGAGACTCAAGTGTCTGCACCAAAGAGACGTTATGCTCCACAAGGGTACATGCTAAAACTCAGAAAGCCTAAAAGGCACTGAGGTAGTAGAATGGATCAATCTCTCCCTAACAGGACAAGGCACTCCAAAGCATATTTCTGAAGTCACTGCTCTGCCATACAAAAATCATTTTGATTCCTAATATCAGACCTATAGGAAGTGAAAGCCCTTACAAATAATAAAGAGATCAATATACAACAGCTTAAACTTTAGTAAGAAGTTCCTAGAGCATTCTGAAATAACCTTTCCCTGCATAAAATACAGTCTGAATGCAGTGCTGATATTTTGATGTAAGGCAGACTTGTCTGTGTTTGCAGAATGGCCTCAGTTACTGTCACAGAAACTAAGAGTTAGTGAGCAGTCACAACAAAACCTGAGTAACCACATATCTAGCTAATATTCATGAGTGCTAAAATTGTTCAAAGTATGAGGTCAATAGCTTTATGATCAAATACGTTTTAAGAAATTAAAAATAAGTACATGTCTTCATGTATATCAACCTGTACCTGAAGACAGTCAAAATACAATTCGTATTGTCTTACAGTTTAACGTTAAGGACAGAGACTAATCATTTATCTACTCAATCTGGTGTGAAACATTTTGGTTTGTGAATGTCTAGCTAACAAAGTTGGAAAACGGTGTTACTGGGAAGAACCTCACGTATGACAAGGGCAACTCACTGATGTTAAGGAGACCAAGGGGTGATGGTTTTAGATGGTACTGACATACAAATTGAAATACAAATAGACAACAGGACAAGCATATGTCCCCTCAAAACAGTGTAGTTTACCCTTCCTCTAGCTAATGAAACAGAGCTTGGAAGTAGAATTTCTGTTGTGCACAAAAGTGAACTAGTGCATCAAACATAAAGATTACTACACCTTTCCATGGTGCTCTTCCTCTGCTTGCTTCGGCATTGTTTCCTCCTTGTGAAATCAATGCTACTCACTTTCCAAAGCTATTTAGGATAGATAAACTGGGAAGAAGATAGATGAATTCCACAGTGCATGAAATGTGTACTATCCCCTAAATGCTTGTAACAGCTCTGCTGTTGTGGTTACCTGGAAAACAATCATGGGGCTCCTGGTTGCCTGTGTTCAGATGACAGCATTCAACAGCTCCTGGCTACCTATGCCAACACACCTAACTTCACCTTTCAGCTTGTTGGTAATAAAAGATAAATTACCATGAGAAAAGAAGCAGCAGTAGATCCCCATCTCTGATTCTGGAGCTTACAAGAATTTGCAAATTTGGATGCTGGTAAGCTATACAGAGATTTTTCTCTTTGGTTTTAGTTAAGTTTTGTTTTCTCCTTGCTGTAGTCTAAATGAAACAAACAACTGTTTTCCTTGATTAAGCTAGAATAGATTGAATTTTTATTGGTAAGTACTTATCTGATGTCCTAAATAGCCTATCATTCAAGCCTGGAAATTTTATTCTAATGAACCTAACTACAGATGCAAAAAAAAAAAAAAAAAAGGAATTAACAGTTGGGAACTGTTTTCCTATTATATCTTGTTGAAATTTGTTGATTGGTTGCTCAAAATTACATTCTATTTAAGGAATCAAAACAAAATAGTGCAAATGAAGGAATCTGTGGAGAGACAAGGGAAGTTTAAATTCATGGCCTAGCCATTCTGCATACTTTGGATTCAAACATTAAAAGAAATAAAAAACACTTCTGTCTACAAATGAAATATGGCTGAGCTGTGCTCTAAATTAAAAGCTGGTAATACCTTTGGATATGATAAACTGTATAGTGATGTCAGGAATATTTAGAAGTACTACCACTTTTCATGGGGGAATGAAGTCTACATGATATCATGCCCTTCAGCTCTCATGGTATCAAACCAAAAAAAACCAACAAACAAACAAACAACAACAAACACACAGTAATTATAAAACTATTCATTGAGCTTGGAATAAAGCTGAAATCTCTAGCTCTGATATTTGATTTTTTCTGATGTTCTGCTTCACTACATAACTGAGAAGGTAGCAGATGGATGTAAAAGATTCAGACAAGTATCTAGCCTGGGAGAGAGAAAATACAGATGGGTGATTTTATCTTCTTCCAAGAATATAGAGAAAAGCACTGAAGCGGTTAAAAGGACTAACTGGAAGGACGGAATAAGAGCATGCATGGTGTGGAGTAGTCTCCAGCTCAAAGCAACATGGAGATGTGCTGAAATTCTTCACATTGTTCTGGATTATGCCTCCATTGATTTCTTAAATTAGGTAATAGGACAGTCCTTTCTTGATGATAAATGGTGCCTCGGACCTTGGTTCTATACGGTGTTCAACAGAGCCTCAGCACCAGTAGGGGCTCTTTGAATTTTCATACAGACACCAAACTTTCTCACAGCAATTTACAGCTTCAGGACTTAATTTAAACTGTGAGTAGTATATGAGGAACTAAAAGTTCAAGACTATAGTCTGATGTAGCAATGCATTTCACTATGTACATCAATATATAAAGCATTAGCTTGAAAGCCCAAAGGATTTTATTTCTTCCAGAATAAACATTAAGTCTGGGAAGTTTAAATCAGGCATAGTACCAGTGGTGAAGGACTGCCATTAAAAGCTAATAGATAGGTCTGATAGAGAAGTTGGAAGCTGAGTTTGGTTGACCTCAAGAAGCAGAGGAAGACAGTGTGGAATCTGGGCTGTCCTGTCAAAGACAGCTGACAAGCTCACAAGCGTTAGAGCATCTGCACATGTTAAACTGGCAAAACAAAAACACAACTGATGGATATGTTAGGAAATGAAAACAAATCTGGATAGTAAAAAAACGTGCTAGTTCTTAACAGGTGAAGAAAGCAAGGGTATTACAGTTTACAAATTAGGCAAGGGAACCAGTATTAAGACCTACTGTACAAACATCAGGGGTATGATGAGAGAGATCAGGAGGCCATGGATGATTACACCAATCTAGTGGAGACAAGACAGAGCAGAGCTGTGAATCTGATCTTCTGCAGCCAGGAAGGGGACTTTGTGAGGACAAAGTGGGTATGGCCCCAGATAACTGGAATCTTCCCTAGAGATGCTATTCCCCTTGTGGCTCATTTATGTTTATTTATTTTCCTGTTACTCCTCTTATAGCTCTCCTGTTGATTTCTACCATTCTGTTCTCATTTGAGCTTTACTGATTTGAAACACTTGTGAGAAATTCTGGGAAGACAAAAGATGAACTACTGATGAGATCCTCTGCTGCAGAGAAATAAGAAAAATACATGTCAATGACAGTTCATTTGGGTTTTTTAGATGAGCATGTAGCATTTAAAGTCACTACTGGTGATCTAGAGCTTTACAATCAGAACAGCTTTGAACAGCCCTGCATATCTGTAGTTGCAAAGAAACTGGGCAAAGCCTCTGCTTTTTGCTGCTATCACAGGCAAAGGACATGACCATCAAGAAAGGCACTACCTAGAACATGTATCCTTTGACGTGACTGAAGAACAGGTGGGAGAACAAAAAACAGGATAAAAAGTCTAGAGCTACAAAAGAAATATAAAGCAACAGTCAGGCAAGCAACAAGCCATGACAAATGCAGGTATGAGAAATAAAGATAGATATCTTGTATGTGTCTCAGCAGTTTCTTCTGCAGAGTAAACAGCAAAGAAACATAAATAGCTCACTTGTGATTTAGTTTAAAATACAAAAAGCATAACAATGAAATTTCCAGATGCCTTCACGTTTTCTATCAATTAAGTCATGAAACTCACCTGCTTTGTATCTGTAACCAGCTGTTATGAATGTTACTTTAAAAATATAATTCAGCTGATTTTCATGGGGACTAATTGCAAGATATACTTCTCCCCGAAAGCAGTCATTAGCATTTGGTATTTAGATGACACAGACAAACATCATATGTTATTTCCTTTTTGGGTTGCTGGAACTGAATCTTACATCAGATGGCTACTGTTAAAATGGTGCATAAAACATATGAAAGGGTAGTTTCAGCATTTTTTTTTTTTCCTGGAAAGGGGAGTTTGTGATTTCACTGGCAATACTCTAGTCTTTAGGGGCTGATCCTGCAGTAATTTAGGTGTAGAAACAACAGTAACTATAGAAGTCAGAGTGGTAACATCTTGAATATAATAGTTCTACTGTGAGCATACAAAGGAACTGACCCAGTTCATTCAACTTTTAAACCCTGGGACCCTGTTCCAAATCTTGCAAAGTAAGTGCCATAAGAAGTCAGTATGTTGTATTTCTGCCTGTAATCCTTAAAAAAAAAAAAAAAAACACACAACAAAAGCATCTGGAAGAATTCCAGAAGGATCCAAAAGCACAAAGTGCATTGCATTGCTCTAGGAGTAAGCAAGCCATATACTGAGTGACATTCTCCCTTCCCATATTCCCTAAAACAGGATTCCCTGTGGAACTGGCAGCTCTCTGGATTTTGTCAGCTGTCAGGCTTGGTGTCTTTAAAATGATTGCTGTATGAGATGTTGGTTGTTGAACAGAGTAACTGTTTAACCTGCTGACACAAGCTTTAAATTAAAAGGTCTCTCCGGAAGACTACAGCCTGTTGAACAACATGCCTGTCCTGCAAGAGGTGAATTATCTGAAAGTAGTACCAGCATTTGGTCTAATCAATTAATGTCAAATACTGACATTTTGGAAGAGCCCAGGCTGCAGAACTGTGCAGACAGACCACGATCCTGTCTGGTAGTGCCATGTCTGCTAGTGACTGAATTCTCAGAAGTGTATTGTGCTCTCTCCTTACTTATGAGAGTTACCAAAGCAATAAATATGTATCTTTTAATGTATGTAATTATAGTGGTATGCATGAAATCTCTGCTGATCTAGTATTGCCAAAGTAGGAAGAACAGGTGGAAGTATCTTCATAAAAAATAGAGTTCAGCTGTCAGTAACTAAGTAGAGACTGGTTTGTTTAATTTAAATATTGATGGAGACATGAATTATTTGATTTTCTATCTTATATGGAATTGTTCTTATGTCAGGATTACAGAATTTCCTAAATAAATTAATTGCATCTTCATTTGAATGATGATTTTTTTTTTCCAAAAAAAAAGGCTTCCCAAGAATTGGGAAACCTGAGCAGTGGCAGGAGCAGCAAAGTAAAAAGCACCTCCTGATAAGCTATCCATTGATTTTAGTTTTTTCCTTCAGCTGTGACAGCTGGAAAAGTTTACTTTCTTGAAATTGAATATAAACTCCTGGCAGAGGATTGCTAGCACCTTCTACAACAATAAGAGAAATCAAACTGACAAAATGCAAGTACATTTCTTTCTGAGCTTGCTTCGAAACTGCCCTGTTTTGAATGCCACTAGAGACCTGCATATAACTGCTTTTACCAGGCATCTACTGCACCATAAACAAAAACTGATTAGCACAGGCATCTCTGGAAACCAGTATTTCC
This sequence comes from Anser cygnoides, assembly GCF_040182565.1. NCBI lineage: Eukaryota > Metazoa > Chordata > Aves > Anseriformes > Anatidae > Anser > Anser cygnoides. The sequence goes on from NC_089874.1 coordinate 70,136,147, forward strand.
TGATAATGTTTACATCTGGCTCTCCACCTGCAAAAACTCAATTAAACCCATGTTTTTAATTACTTGCTTTTCCTCCTACTTTGCTTCTAGGATCAGGGGGTCCCAACTTTATTTGTTTTGTTTATTTATTTATTTATTGCCTTGGAAAAAAATGATCACAGGACGAAACAAAGTGATTTGGAGGAACTACTTAGAAAGAAACCCTGTCAGGGGTGGCAAGAAGAGGTTCTTCTGGCAATTTTTACTCTGATCTGCCTCCTCTTTTTCGTTATGGAAAGACAGTGCCATGTACATTGTTTTCAGTGAGCCATCTATTCAGTGGTTTTAGCCCTTCTTCCTGTTGGCAAATGATCCATGGACTCCTTTTGCTTTTCATTAATTTGGTGGTTATTCAAACGTACTGAATGAATGGTTTATGCAAATGTGACTGTTGCTTTGAGTGTTTGCTCATTATTCATGCTGTGTGATTGATTGCCGAAGTCACAGGGTATTGTTTCTGCTTCAGGAGTGGAGGAGCCCTACAGCCACAAGGAGCTTTCAAGACAGACACACACCATCAGGGCTACTCTTCACACAAACATCAGTTATTACAACCGTCTAAAACATTTCCCTTTTGTGCAAAAGGAAAAGGAATATAAACAAAACAAAACCTTCCAATATACGAGGAAAGGACAAAAGGATAATTAAATGAATCTGCTAGTTTTCTCTGACACAAATTATCATGATTATGCAACACTCACCCAGGAACAGTCTCTGAAATTATTTGAATAGTCATTTGCAATCAGATAAAAATAATCTGTCATGCAGATGATCTTAAAACGAGGTATCTTTGAGAGTTGGTCATTGATTTCACTGAGCTGTCTTAAGTTCATGTTCTTTCATAGATGATTTCAATTGTCAATGACTTGATAATACTGCCTATTTTGTATGTTCACAAATCATATATTAATAGACGGCAAATCATTTGAACATGTTTTTTCACCAGGTATTGACAGCTAGTCACTGACAATGGCACACACTGAAATCAGAAGCTCTTGAGAATGAGTGGCCAAAGCAGCCAAGTATATCTTTTGTAAAGTCCGTTGCTTAAACTCAAGGTCATAAATATATGTGATCTGAATGGTGAATGGAAGGTACTTCAGCCTGTTCTTCCTCAGTCTTCTCTCTTGTTAACTGTCACAAGGTAGCTTATACTTGTATAGGCTTTGGTAAAAAAGAAGGAATGTAGTGCATGTTTTGCCCACTTTATTGTGCAGATCGATACTTGAAGAACATTCCAGGGCAAGGATTATTCTATATATTATTATGTATGGAGACACAATCCTGGGTTAAATAAACCCTTAGCCTCAACCCTAAAGTCCTTCTTTGTGTTCACTCTATATTTCTCTGTGTTAAGGTGCTTTAGCACACCTCCCTTCACTGAAAATGACTGTCCACCTCTATGTATACTGTTACTTTCTTTAAATTTTGCATGTAATAATTTTTTTTTCCCCCCACAGGGCCCTTACATTATCCTGTAGCCAGCATGAGAGCATGGGAACAGACTCAAAGCAGCACAGCTCCCAGAAATCTGGCATTTCCTAATTTTCTAGCACTTGGCTGTTGTTTTTTTGGTTTTGTTTTCCAAGTAATGGTCTTATATACCAGCACTTGCTATACTCATAGCTAAATGTATTGAAGGTCTTTTTAAATCATGTGGCTACTGCACCTCAACAGGAGATTTGCCCTCCATCTTACCTCTATTCTGCCCCACTTCTGAGCTCTTCCTGTCATTTTATCACACCCTTGAAGAGTCACCATGTGGCAGCCTTCTGTGGTCCCTCTCTGCATCACTTGACCTTTACTAATTTACCTTGAAGCTGCCTCTGCCCTCTGTTCTTTCTCTCTGCTTCAAAAAACATTTCTGCCCTGCTGTATTTAAAGCAAAATGTATTGATTCCTATAGAAAATCTATGTTGTTACTTTCTTACTCTGACCCCTGTTTACTGGTGATTTTTTGAGTGATGAGAACTTTGTACACCTGGAAAGCACCTGCAAGCAGTGGAGAGATTCTCAAGAAGCAAAAGCAATAAAAACGAGAGACCCAAGTAGTGTTCAGAGAAAACATTTCAGTTTATGCAAGCCAGCACTGCACCAAAAATAGCTATTGCACTCCTGCTCTAAAAGCAAATCATTATCTTATGCGTGAAATGTTTTTCCTCTTGTACACCGAATAACTTTGGCCTTTAATCTTTTATCTAGCTAGATCTCAAAATGTTATATCCGCAGCATCACAGTTCCTTACTTCACTTAATAACTGAACTTTCTGATCCTAGACATTTAATCTCTGTACCTAAGCATATCAACCTGGTTTGGAAAATGGGAATCACAAATCACATTATTTCTCTAGAAAGGAAGCAGAAGTCTCCCATTATATGAGTAACATGATTCTTTTTTCTTTTTTTCTGAAGACAGATAAAAAGCATCATTTTAATAACAGGTATATAAGAATGTCTGCCCCTAACTTCTCAGTGCAAAAATACTGTGCATAAATTCTTCACATGTTTACCCAAAAAAAAGGTCAGTGGATCTTTACCTGGTATCTTTCAGCACAATTCAGTTGAAGAAACTAAAGCTATGCTGATTTATACCAGCTAAAAATTTTGCCCCTGTGTTTATTAGCACTGCTGTGGCATTATTCTTCTGTTGACTTTTTCATTAGTTAACTAATACATGATTTATTTTGATGAATACTACAACTGCCTTCAATTTGCTCTTGCAATTAAGATACATGATCAACCACTTGTTATTCAAAAGCATGATGAACTGTTAGGGTCTGCTTAAGAAAAAAAAAAAAAGCTTTGCTTGTACAGCAGCATGTGGAGGTATTTAAAAAGCTGCAGAGATTTAGAGAAAACAATTTTAAAGTCCATATAAACTAAATACTCTGCACACGTATATTTTATAGTTCTTTTCCATTTCCCAACAAGAACAATGATGCTGTAATAGAAGTAAAAGCATAAAAGCATTAAAGTTGAGGTGGTCACGAAGTACTTATTCACTCCACAAGTGTTCCCAACATTAATTAAAATGCACTGCAGTCCTGACAGGGAAAAATATTAACCCTATTCTAAAGCAGGTAGAGAGAGGAACACTGAATTAAGTTAACTAAATGATTTATTTATTTTACTGGTATATTGCATTTAAGCATTCCCACTGAATCTCAGCCAGTACAAAAACCTGAAATCACCATTAGTCAGAGATGGGCTGGTCTTGTGGTATTGCTACCTAGGTCTGAAACTGGAGAGATTACCTCCTGAGGGAGCCTGTACCTAAGTATACTCCAGGTAGATAAGATACTCTCAGGAGACTCATCTATATGCCTGAACTCCTCTGTGTTTAACTTGACTTCAGAACCATCTGAACTTCATCTGTCACCACCCTAACATTTTCCTGAGAAGATGAAAACTACAGTGGCCTTATATTACAGTAGCACAAAGAGAACTGCCTTGGAATATCTGTGATAAATGTGCTTTTAGATATGGGTACAAGACAACCAAAGATAAACTAAGGCTTACCTTCTGCGAATATTTATGGGAAAGAGTACAGTGTTTAAAAGGGCAATGCAAATAACAGGAGAAAATGATTGTTTGCATTCTTATCTTGTGAACTAAAGCATGAAAGAATTCAGCAACTGGCTTTGAGGCATATGGGAAGGGATTCTCAATTTGATGATGCTCACAACCAGACCTGTCCAGACCAGCACTTTATCCAGAGTTCAGTCACAGCTTTACTGTAAAGCTCAGCCCTCCCTTCTGATTCTTTTAATAGAAGGAGTTGAGAGAAGTTGTTGCAAAACTGCTAATAAATATTCATAGAGATAATTTATTTTGAAAAGACAGTAATGCATAACAGGGATTTTCATTATACCGTCACGATTTGCTAAAATTCTATTGAAACGTAATGATTTAACAAGTGTTCTTAATTTGGAAAGGAACAAACATAAGAAATTCTTTCATGGACAAAAAGATGGGAACAATTTGCAGCTTCCAAAACACTAGGTTCTGGCCAACGGAGAGTACATACATGCACAAATACAGACAGGTTCTAGGACATTTATTTAGTAGAGTTGCTTATGAAGCAGTAAAAGTAGCAGGAAAGCACAAATTAAGAAACAAAGTGAAGGTAATGGACTGAAAAAGGAGTGTAGCTCTAAAAAACAGTCTAGAAAGAGTAACTTCTGGGCAAAATTACATCTAAAAGACGTTGGCAAAGAAATATGCTCTATTCCATTCTTTGTATATTTAGGAAAATGTTCTTTTATGCATTTTTTAAATAAAGATTTTTGCATAATTAGTCCACCAACAATCATCTCAACCCCAAATTTAACTTTTCTGTAAGGGCATAACAGTTCTTGTTTAACAGGCAAGTATGGTTAGTTTGTCTTAATTAACTGTTCCAAAAATAACTACATTAGGTTTTCATATGATTTAATATAGCAAGAATAAAAGTTTGCAGATTTAGTAATAAATCTGAGCCTAAATTTTAAACAGCAGAAGGCTAAAGTTCAGATCTTAGATACATATTCAAACATGTAAATAAACTGAGTGATTTAAGAAAAAATAATTTCAAATCAATAAATACAACAGGCAACTCAGCACTTCTAAGTCAAAATATCTTACAAAAGTTTAACACTGAGCTCTGACTTAAAAAAAAAATCAGCATTTTTTTTCCTCAGGAAAGAGTTTCCTTCTGTTTAGTAGCTGCATATCTTTGCTAGACTCACACAGTTATGCCATAACTTTTTGGGAAAAAATCATTGTCCTTGTGTCTAAAGGAAATTCACACAGTGGGCTGTTTAAAACTAGCATTCAGAGCAACTGAAGAATGGTAAGGAAAACTATGAACACCTTCAGATATTCCCCAACCCTGATCTTGCAGATCAGAGTTGCTACCCCAATATTGGCTAGAAAATTTTCTGTGAAATACATGATCTCAGTCTTCAAAGAATCTTTCCAGCTTAATTTTGAAGGTTCAATGCGTCTAGGTAAGGCCTATATTCTTTAAAGTTTGGATACGCCTTTGCAGAAATACAAATCTTCTCAAACTGACAAAGCAATACTGACCTCTAATTGCATTCTCTTTATAGAATTTATAGAAGGGCCAAGCTGTGACTATAAACATTGACTCACTTGTAGAGAAGCATGAAATGTGAATTCTCTCAGCCAAAATGAAAAACTAAGTTCTGGCACTGGTCACAGTGACGCAGTGAAAACTCAATAACCAAAGTTATTAAGCAGGTATTCTTTATTACGGCGCTGGGTATGGGGGGAATCGCTCCACCTAACACACACACACCAAGGGTTACTGGCAGGGTGCTTATATTAGTGAGACAAATACATATTCATTTCATTTCCTGTAAGTCTCTTATATATTCATCAAGAATCATTAACATAGGTTCCTGTCCCTATTCGCATGCGTACTGGAGTCCTTGGGTGGTCATCCAGCATACTCTGGTGGTCTTTTGATGAAGGCCAGGAGTCTTCTTTGCTGCTAAATTCCTGACCCTTCCTTTCTTTGACAGACTCCAGCAGTCAAGCCAGTTCTTCCTGGTTCCCTTATCTATGCATACTCTTTTACTCACTTATCTTTGGGGTCGTTGACATACCACTGTGCTGGCTAAGACCTATGGAATCAACATCCTTCATCTTGTTCCCTGTCTCAACAGTATATCTGTTTTCTGCTTAAAATGCACAGAACACCTCACAAGCCTACTTCCAAAATCTGACATCGTCAGCTCTGAACCACATAGATCTACCTATGGCTTCAGACTACTGAAAATTGACACAATGTCTTTGTAATCCAGAGACAAATGCCTTTTTTTTTCCTAGTGCACTTTGAAGTTATTGTTAAAACTCATGTAATGCCCGCATGACAATGCTAAGGACGTAACCTCTCTCCATATTCCTTTACATATCCATCCACTTTTCCTTTTTCCTTTTCCATCATTCATTTTCTTTCCCTCTTATTTTTCATTCTTTCCTATTTTCCACATTTAATCCTTCTTTTTTTTGTTATTTTTTTTAACTTTTTCCTTACTACATTTTTTATTTTTTTTCTTCTATGTTTCCATTTGTTCATTTTTCTCCTCAGTCTTCCAAAGTATTTCAGCCATCTTCCAAATTATTATTATTATTATTTTTACTTTTATCCATTTTTTTTCTCTGTTCCTTTCAACCCATTTTCTCCTGTTCTGCCATCCATTTGCTTTAGATTTCTTTACAGCTGCTCTGACTTTCCCAAAATGTTTCCCTGGAAATACCTCAGGACATTCACAGTGTTTGTGCCAAGATGATAAGATGACAACCTCTCCCCGGGTGAAATGGTAACACAAAATAATGGACTTTAACTGGAGATCGAAGGTCCCCAAAAATATAGCCTCTGTTAAAAGCCCTTCTAGTATCCAGAGGAATTCCTAATTAAAATAAGAACTGCTTTTGCTCCTCTAATGAAGTAAAATTCCAGTGTTCATTAAAGAGCTGTATGTTTCACTAAACAGACTTAGTGCTATACTCTAATAATTATATTGTTATATAATGTAAGTTACATTGTCTGTGAGAAAACTAATGCAACAGTAGACAGCAGCTTAAACACACCAGGAAAATACAATATAAAGGACTGTCTGGTCTGATATTCTCCACAGATTTGAATACAAAATGCTAAATGAGCATCAAATTATCATTCTACAGAAAGAAAAAAAAATGGATAAACCAGCACTAATAATGCCTTAACTTCAAATTTCTTCACTACATCCAGACAAAGAGAAATCAACTTTACTGTGATGTTAATATCATATATATATGCCCATAAGCTTGGTCTAGCTCTTACAGAATTTAACATTTAATAGTCCAGGAGGCATAATATACATGCTGTGCTAATTGTGCTTTGAAGACATCCTCTTTGGTTTCTGCTAAGAACGCAGAACACAGCCTGTGCATATTGTTTCCTATCTGATTAGCTCCATACATGTGCTTTTAAGGCAGAAGGTCTCCAATTCAGCACTGGCAATCCTTACGGCTGCAAATCTGGGACTCGATATTGTCAATACTGGCTTAAACACAATCAAATAAAAATACAGAAACTGACTTGCCTTTTTGTGTGATGCCTGAATTGGAGGTATTACAAGACTATTCTTCACAGTTATCATCAATGTGTATCAGAGTGCTTCAGTCTGGCTTAATCTGGAAAGAAAACATAATTTACAAACAAAAATGTTATTCCAGCCTGGCAATCTATAATAGGAAATTTCATGTAGACACCCTCCTCACCCAGCAACAGAGGCATAGCGTAGCCATACTACAGTGCTCAGGCATTTTCTTTCTCTCTTAACACATTCTTTACTGATTTTTCTCCTTGATACAGTTCAGCAAAGCTTTTAGGCACTTAAGCTAAGTTGTCTGAAAATCCTTCCAGAGCTGGTCATGAAACACTACCTCCAACATTCCCACCTGACATCTCACTTTGTCTCCTCACCTGGTTCTGCTCTTTGCTGCCCCTTGGCACATTTGCCTCAACTTCTCCTCTTCAGACATGCAGAAACTCTGATAGGATGATAATGAGTGCTCAAAGCACAGGTAAAGTGCAGGCTGGCTGACTTCAGATCCAATTTGGGAGAGTGTATCAGCACATGTTCAGGTTTCTCTTGATAAGGTGACTTTCCTGGAAAAGAGAAAAATATGACCTAACCCATTAGTCATTTCCACTGATTCTGATGGACTTGCCATTAGAAACAGGTCCTTGTGGGAGTATCGCCATGGGGGTCGACAAGCTCTGTGGTTGGTGATACCATTAGACTCATAACGATGAGGCCATAAGGAATGTAAACACGTTGGAATGAACAAAGAAGGTTGATTAACGAGATGCCTTGCTGTCTCAAACTGCCTGTTCTCCAACTGTTAAGACATGGAAGTTGCTAAATGTTTGCTGTTGCCAGACGAAGTTGTTAACCAATGAATAGCTAGTGGGAAAGTACCGCTTGTAGAGCTAATGGTATAAGAGGGGAGCCTGCCCTCAATAAAGTGATTGTTGAAGTTATTGATCCGTAACGATACCCTGATGTCCATGCGGTCATTTCGCCACAGTCCCTCTGGAACAGAGGTTGTCATAGATTGGGATTTCATAGTAAAATATTTAATTTATTCATTCCCTTGTTTGACTTACATTTTTTACATCTCTTTCTCAATAATCTGGAAAGCACATTAGTAGAAGTTGGTTAAGGCATGTGTTAAGAATGTCTACACTATTTGGGATTTCTCTATGCATCCCATTTAACTGTTAGTACATACACAGTGACTAAAATCTCATGGGGTGGATATAATATGCTAAACAAAAGGAATTTTTTCTTAAAGATGCTTCAGACCAGCACACACTATTGGCAGTCAAAAGGAAATAAAACACAACCTGCTAGGAAACTTGAAGTAGCCTCAAACTAAACAAAAAAAGAAGTAATTAATCTACATTTACAGTTCCAGTGAAGAGTAAATCTGTGCTAGCAAACAATTATATTTTCACCCCTTTCTTCATGCTGCTTCTTTCTTAGGAATAACTAGCACTTATTGTTATTAGAGGACATTAAAGAAACAAATGGCTAAAACAGCAACAACTGCAACAGGCAACACTTGCCTGTTATTCTTCTCAAAGATTGAGGCCCTGAAAACACCATGTGAAGGCTCACACGTGGAGTCTGTGCTTTTTCCTACACAGGGCTATGCAGAAAGAGCCATACGAGGATAGCAGACTTTGAGGCATGAAGCAAGCTGGCTAGCACCAGTGAGGCTGAAGATCATGGTGAAGAAGGTTGAACCTATGACTGAGGCCTGTATGTTGGAGGTGTACAAGCTGATCCCAGGGACAGGAACTGCCCTTGGCCCCGGGCAATTCCAGCTGGTGATGGTCCCAGCCTTCTGCCAAGCCCCATTGCAAATCTACCATGCTGCGGTGTGCTGGGGGCACCAGATGAGGAAGTGGCAGAGATCTCTGATCTCTCAGAGATGTTTCCAAAGACAAGCCCCATGGGGCCCAGGCTGTGAAAGAGGACCTGGCACAGGCTGTGGCTTTTGGCCTCACAAAGCCCAACACAAAGCTTACTTCTGCCTAAATAACAATGTGCAAGACAGAAAGGTCCTCAGATATTTAAACACAAAGGCAAGGGGACAATAGGAGGTCAAGTGAGAGCAGCACTTGATTCGCACTTCTGCCAGGTTAACTAAGGCTGCTCTCTTACTTATTTACTCATTTTCATAATCCATGCGTTAATGCAGCTTACTAACAATGGCAAGTCTCTATACATTCTTTTCACTGATGTTGTCAGTAGGCATTTTAGAAGGCAGAGGAAGACAAAAGAATTACTGATTTTAAAACCTCTGGCTTTGAGAGCTGGAGAGCTCACAATTTTCTGTCCATTTATCCCCTTCTCTCCCTCTATCTATTCAGCAGTAAATACCATCCATATGCACCATGATCCATCCCAGCACAGCAAGATGTGTCAGCTACTGACAACAGATGTTATGTTAATGTGTTTAATGTACAGTACCTGAAAGAGACCAAGTAGCTTTGGCTTAATACGGGACTTGGGTGGAAGGGCAGGTGGGAAATATATCAAAAAAAAAGCATTTAAATTTTAAACCACTGATTCCAGCTTTTAAAATTTTCCAAATTTTTAAATCACTGATTCCTATGTAGATGGCAGGAGAGACAAACCTAATTCTTGGAACATAATAAAATTCATGGGGGTCTTAGTCTAGATCTTCAGTGTCAAGAAAAAAATGTAACCCCAAAATATCCCTGTGTGAGCACCTAGAACCCTGCTGTGGTTATGTACTGTGCAAGAGCAGCAGTGAAAATGTTGCCACACCAAAAAGAGCCCATTAAACTTAACAGTCTATGAGCAAATGTCAAACAGATGGTGAAAGCACAAGGGAACAAAGGACACCGGAATAAGCAGTGGCCACAAGACACCAGTGTCTAAGTAACTATTATCAAATTCTTTGTTGGTTCTACAGCACAGATGTTTTTATTAGGTATACTTTTTTTTTTTTTTTAATGTACATAGAAGCCTTCTGAATTTCACCCTTTCTCTTGAAAATGTGAAACACCATTCATCCAAAAATTTGTCAAATGGGCAATGTCATGGTACCATGAGTAAGTGTTAGCCATGTACATAAGCACAGAAGATGCCTGTCAGTTCACAGATGGATGTGAAATACAATGTTCAGTATGTGGAAAGGCTCCTCACTGGGACTTGCTCATTGCTTCACCAAGCAGACAAAGCTTCTTTATTCCTTACTAAGGAACTGTTCAGTAATAGTTTAGCCAAGCACATGCCATGACCTTGCTTTGCCTTTAACATTTCATAGAAACACAGAACCATAGAACAGCTTGGGTTGGAAGGCACCCTAAAGATCACCCAGTTCCACCCCCCCTGCCATGGGCAGGGACACCCCCCATTAGATCAGGTTGCCCAAGGCCCCATCCAGCTTGGCCTTGAACACCTCTAGGGACGGGGCATCCACACCTTCTCTGGACAGCCTGTTCCAGTGCTTCACCACCTCTGAGTAAAGAAATTCCTCCTAACATCTAATCTAAATCTCCCCTCTTTTAGTTAAAAACCATTGCCCTTGTCCTATCATTATGTGCCTGAGTAAAAAGTCCCTCTCCATCTTTTTTAATAAGCCTCCTTTAAGTACTGAAAGGCTACAGTGAGGTCTCCCCAGAGCTTTCTCTTCTCCAGGCTGAACAGCCCCTGCTCTCTCAGACCTTCTTCATAGGAGAGGTGCTCCAGCCCTCTGATTATACTCGTGGCCCTCCTCTGGACCCACTCCAACAGCTCCACATCCTTCTTGTGCTGGGGGCCTCAGACCTGGATGCAGCACTCCAAATGGGGCCTCATGAGGGCAGAGCAGAGGGGCACAGTCCCCTCCCTTGACCTGATGGCCACCCCTCTATGCAGCACAGGATGCAGTTGTCCTTCTGGGCTGCAAGCACACACTGCTGACTCATGTCGAGCTTTTTGTCCACCAGAACCCCCAGGTCATTATCTTGCTGCTCTCAATGAGTTCTTCTCCCAGTCTGTACTCATGTCAGGGATTGTCCCAACCCAGGTGCCACACTTTGCACCTGGACATGTTGAACCTGATTAGGTTCACATGGGCCCACTTCTCAAGCTTGTCCGGGCCCCTTTGGATGGCATCCCTTCCTTCTGGTGTATCAACTGCACCACACATTTTGGTATTGTCTGCAAACTTGTTGCAGACACTGCAGACTTGTTTGTTGTTGCAAACTCAATCCCACTGTCTATGTCACTGACAAAAACAGAACCAGTCCCAAGATGGATCCCTGAGGGACACCACACATCACCAGCTTCCACCTGGACACAGAGCCGTTGACCACAACTCTCTGGGTGCAGCCTTCAAGTCAATTCCTTATCCACTGAATGGTCCACCCTTCAAATCCATCTCTCTCCAATCTGGAGATCAGAATGTCATGTGTGACCATGTCAAAGGCCTCACAGAAGTCCAGATAGATTATATTAGTTGGTCTTCCCCTTGTCAACTGATGCAGTCACTCTATGATAGAAGGCCACCGGATTGGTCAGGCCATTGGTGAACAAGGGAGGGGAGGTAAACAACTGAGGAGATGAGTCCCCAGCTCAAACATTTATCATAAAAGCAGTAAAGGTTCTTAAGAACAAGATCCATAGCTGGGAGGTTGTAAACATCTAATGCTTTGTCACTTGAGTGTGTGATGAAATTCTAGAGCCCTTCTATTTTTTTAAATTTTTTTTTTTTAAGAAAAAAACCACGCCTGTCTGCAAGTCTTGTGCCATTATAAACCTCTGTAAGCCTCAAAGCCTTTTACCCATTTAATAAACACACTCTTCTACCAGTTTTGCCTTTGAGTGGTTTAAAGGTGATTTCAAGATAGCTAGCTAATGGTATGGACTTCAGCAAATACAGTGTGGTGGTCTATAGGACTAATATGTTCAAGGTCTTTCCTTGATGCTCAGCATCACAATACATTTCTCGAATATAAAGCTATTGCTCTTTAGAAATGGATTTTGCTCAGCTGATCCAAGTAGATTTGAATGTTCAGCTTGGAAAACCAGCCATCATTTTAGGACCTTATGGCAGTGTGTGCTGAGTAATGACTGAAAAGTTAGCTAAATGCGATATGATGCACCAGCCTGAAGTTTTCAGTGAGTTCATTAAAACACACCATGCAAAACCCTGTCTAGCCAGAAGAGCTGATGCAGCTGAAAACAAAAATAATAGCTAGTTCAGCATGAGGGAAAAAGAAGTCTGTTGGGACACACCCTGCTTTGGACACATCTGGCAATCTGGACCTTCATGCAAATGTCCTGTAGTTGCACAACAGGAGAAGCTGGAAGAAAAAGCAGAGAAACAGAAGCTTGAAGCCACTTTAAACAATCAGAGGCAGCTTGGTATTCAAAAATCAGATGAATCTGAGCACAAGAATCAACTGCAATTGTGGGGATAGGAAAAAGCATCTGGAAAGACTACAAGGGAACAAGAGAGAAGCCAAGCAAGGGCAGAAAACTGAGTTGCTGCAGAGGCAAAGGCAGCACCCAGCATCCCAGCATCCGCTTGCCAACTGCACTGACCACCTCTGAGGTTTGTGTGCTCTCTGTATGAAGGCTCCCCTCCTGCAGAGTCTCTTACTTGTTATATGCTAAGAAAGGTAGCAGAAAAAACACAGGATGCCTGTTTTGCTTTTTAAGTATGAATGAGGAGGACAGGAGGGAGGGTGCTAGTTATTCTCAGGACTCCAACCCCAGATGTGCCAGATGTTCAAATAAATCACTGTTGTTAAAATTTCAACAGATTTATCTGAAAACGACCATCTTTGCAAAATATGTTTTGAGAGAAGAGAAGAAAAAGAAGGGAAGATGCAAGAAGACAACCAACAGCAGACGGAATGACTAAATGGAAATTATTTGGATTATTTTTTTTTTCAACCAAATGCTTTCTCAGTGATTCATGGATTCACAGAAATCAAACCTCTCACAGCATGACTATGACTAAACATTTCTCAGGTAGGGCCCATCAGGTACAGTGCAGAATTCTTGAGATGACAGGAGAGAAAGCCATCCCACAGTACTTAGTATTGCAGACATAAAAATTACCTAAATTCAGCCCACTCACTCAGGACTTAGATTTTTCATTGAGCACCCTCACCACTAGACTATATAGAAAACAAAACAAAACAAAACAAAACAAAACAACAAAAAAAACCCACCTTCTTTACTTAAAAGGACCCTGTATATGTGTGAGGGCACATGTGTACATTTGAAAACCCCAACAGACTATATAACTTTTTGCTCATGTGGCATAGAAACATTCTTGCTAAATCTCAAAACCTCTAGAGGTGGAAGAAAACCATTTTATACCCAGCTCTACTAATATGTTAAATAAAACTAATATTCATATCTATTAAACACTAAACACCTATTTAACTCTTCCACTTAACTGGTCTGGAACACATTTAAATTAAAGCAGGCTAGTACAAATATATTAATTCACTAACAGTAACATGAGCATCCTTGTAAATCAGAGCTAATCTGGTATCAAGCAAACTTGCAGATATTTTACAGCTTTCCCCTTTGCTTTGTTCAGGTTGGTGTGAAAAAGAGAACTGATATCTTTGACTTTAGGAAGCAGATGACATACTTAAACATGAAGATTTAAAAATAGAGAGAATAATTTTCACCAAGATGAATTTGCTACTGATGGTGTATAAAATATATCATACGTGTATTTCCTCAAGAGTGAAATACATTTTAAGCCAGTATACATCAAAGAAAAACCCTTGTAAATGTTTCTGTTTTGCATGGTATATGGGATTTCTTGAGTATAGTTGTATGAAAAGATCTGGAGAACTACATATATTTTAACACGTCTGTCTCTCACTCATGTCCTCAAAATCTTCTAAAAAGAAAAGAGTCATATTTTCATGACAATTTATAAATGTATATTCTGACAAAAAACAATGTCCTCTAGGTTTGCTTTTCCATATTTAGAATAAAAACACAGTATCTCTGAAATTCCAGAAGCATGAACAGTGAAAACACAAATTCGTTTACAGAGAAAGAATATGTATATATACACATATATATATCTTTTACTTATTTTGTATTTTATATTTCCTACATATCTTCAGAAAGCTCACTGTTGTCTTTTTCTTCCCATTCAACAATAAAAGAAGATAGCATGTAGTGATTTAAGACATTTAATCCAAGCTTAACAACCTGTCTCCTATTTGTAATATCGCTAATAAGTAGCCTGTCAGGTAGTAGAAAAATATCTTTACAATTACAGACTTGACTTCAGCCTAATTTTCTTCCACAGGATGTTGCAGATCTGCACTGAAATCAATGGCATTATGATGTAATAACTTAAAAGTGGGCTAAGAGATATTTGGAGTCAAATGTAGGCAGATATTTCAAAGGAAAGAAAATATAACAGTAACAGAATATCAAAATATAACAGAACAGTTGATTTTTTTAATCAGTTGTTTTAATGCTCACTTTGAGAAAACCAAAAGTTCTGGAAGGGTGTAGGGTGACTGAAATTGAACCACAAGAAATTAACTGAGCACTGAAAGAGTCTGGAAAGGAAAGTTAATGAATTGTCTACATTACAAATTCAACCATATAAAAAGAAGTCTAGACGCAAACAGATGCATATCCTTGGATGTCATCCATTTAGCCATCTTATTCGTGTTCAGAAAAGACCAAAGACACTTAGATAAATGTCCTTATGGCTCAAAGTTCCAAAAAAAATCCCAAAATCCTTTAATTTTATTACATGTGCCATTTTTAGAGCTAGCTGAAAATTTCCAAACCATTCCACAAAAATAGTTGCTTACGTCCTGAAATCGTATGTTATTCAGTTCTCCTGTTATATTCACTGCTTATGAACGTTCACATTTGCATTTTTTTGTTTGCACATATGTTTAAAGAACATCTGTTCTTTGTTCCCATCTGATTCAGATTATCTATGTATCTATGCATGCAGAAGGCAACTAGTTATCTTCTACTGTCATGTATTTTTATCTAACTTAATAAGCTCAAGTTAGAGGGAGCAGGGATCGAATGCAGCAGGAGCTGACCATTTGTCTGCATAACTGGTGAAATATTTGACTTTCACACAATGTACATCTTCAGCAAGCAGGTATCAAGGGACTTTGTTGAAGGAGGCCAGTATCATCATCACCATCTTGGAAACAGAAAAGAGAGATCAAGATTCCTGAGTTGGCCCACATCAGTCACCAGATGGATGGGAGAGTTTAACATAAACCCCAGGTAACCTGAATCCTCGTTCACTGCTCTCTCTTTTGCTTCACACCATCTTCCTATAATGAAAGGTTGAAAGAAGTTTTATTTGTTTGTTTGTTTTTGTAAACAACTGTTTTGAAGCTAGTAATAAAAGGAGACGGGAGCTATTTAGAAGGAAATAAAGTGATCAGTTATACTGGATAACTTTTTGGTAACAAATGATTTCACCAGTATGTGCTGTCTGAATAGACAATTTAATTTGAATGATTATTGATAAAGGAATTTGGACATCAGTCAGCATACAGGACCCTGCAACAGTAATGTCTCTTTTTTGAATCACTGAAAATGTCGCTATGTCACATAATGTTTGTATTTCAGCAATAAAGAATTGTGCTCCACCAATGGATTCTTTAAAACTGTGCAAGTTTTCACAGATGCCCATCATAAGCAAACTAGAATATACTTGATAATAACATATATTTGCTACAAGTCATGTTTGTGATTAACTCTCCTGCCAAACATAGTGCAAGAATGTTTAGCTACAGATATGATGGAGACAGCTAGGTGTCTGTAACAAAGGTTTTTTTTTTTTCCATCCTAAATTTTGTTTTTTTTTCAAAGTGTGTGGTATTGTACAGCAGAAGCAATTGTGGCAAAATGAAAGTTCCCATGTTTTATCCCCGTTTCTATTTACCTGTCTGCAAAACAATCTAAATTTTCATTGCAATTCTCCTTGATATTTCCCTTATCTATTTTCCTTTCTCATTAGTCCACCTCATGAGAAAATATGGGTGCAGAATACTAAATCAACTTTACGATTAACACATCTGGTGCATATTGACAGACAGATTGTCCACATACGTAAGTCTTGGCTTTGAGAGGGTTTTTGTTGTTGTCGTGCTTTTTTTTTTTTCTACAAGCATAAGAACATGCTCTTCCTGAACTGGAATATGTTCAAGAAAAACCTTTGCAAATAAAAGACTGTTATTCACCTAAAAGGAAGCAGGTGGCATCATTATAGCAAAGCAATGTAAGCATACGAAAGAGAAGAGAAAGATGTATTTTATTTCCTTTCTCTGAATGGCTGTTTGGCAGTTTGATTTGTTTTACCTTTTCAATTATATATATGAAGTCATTTTCATTTAGAGGCATCCCAGGAGGAATTGGTCTATGTCCAAGCACTTGCAATTTCTGTCATTTTGCCAAGACAGAATACAGTATTGGCAGAGTCAGCATGCATGGCTTCAGTTCCTGCTCCCTTGGCAGATGTGTTCAACAAGATGGGACTGAACTCAGTTAGAGGTTGCATATATTCCTATGATACTGATAAAAATAATATTGAATGGAATATGTTATATACTGCATATTAATAGGTTTCCCATATTATGATCTTCACAACCCATCTATGGGGTAGAGAGGCCTATGCTTCTCATTTGTCACCTGGGGAACACAGACCAGATGACTCGTCCATAGTCACACTGAAGGTAAGAAATGAAGCATAGGATGGGTCTTTCCCTGCCAGATACCACCACGAGCCCTCGACTTTGACAATAGTACCATCGCTCATAGACAGAAAATTCCAACAGAACTGGCAGCACTCATAGTAAATGTGACTGCTTCTTGTCCACAGCTAGCAGTTTTCTCCAAGTGTGGTGACATATGATGAACACTTTGAAAAGTCCCTACTAGTCATCAGGAGGAGAAGATGCATCCTGGGACCTCGAGGCTTCACAATTCAGCTACGAAAAAGATATAATAGAAAAAAAGCCAAAAAAAAAAAAAAAAAAAAAGGAAAAGAAACTGGGGGGAGGGAAGGCAGGGCCCCAAATTTTAGATATGTCTCTCCTAAAATTTGCAATATTAACATAGTATCAGATATGAGTAAGTGAATATAGATGTCTTAATTAGATCATGCTCTGCTCTTGCTTGCAAAGGTACAATCCAATGATTTGAAGACTACATGAAATTCACAATTCCAAAATCACAGAACAGTTGAGGTTGGAAGGGACCTCTGGAGGTCATCTGGTCCAACTCCCCTGTTCAGGCAGAACCACCTACAGCTAGTTTCCCAGATCCATGTCCAGGGGGCTTTTGAATATTTCTAAGGAGGGAGACTCCATAACTTCCCTGGGCAACCTGTGCCGGTGCTTCGTGATGGTGGGTGACCCACAGAGCACAGAGGTGCTTCCTGGTGTTCAGATGGAATTTCCTGTGTTCCAATTGTGCCCGTTGCCTCTTGTCCTGGCACCGGCCACCACTGGAAAGAGCCTGGCTCTGTCCTCTTTGCACTGTCCCTTCAGGTATTTTTAGATGTTGATAACATCAGCACTCAAACCTCTGCCTAGGCTGAACAGTCCCACCTCTCCCAGCCTTCACTCACAGGAGAGATGCTCCTGGCCCTTCATCATCTTTGTGACTTTTTGCTGGACTTTCTCCAATATGTCCAGGTCTTGTACTGGGGAGCCCAAAACTGTGCACAGCACTCCAGGTGTGGCCTCACCAGTGCTGAGCAGAGAGGGAAGAATCACCTCCCTCAGCCTGCTGGGAACATTCCTCGTGGTGCAGCCTTCTTTGTTGCAAAGGCACATTCCTGGTTCATATTCAACTTGGTGTCCATCAGGACCTCCAGGTCCTTTTCTGCAAATCTGCTTTCCAGTTGATTGGCTCTCAGCAAGTACTAGTGCATGAGATTATTCCCCCCCCCAGGTGCAGGACTTTGCACTTCCCTTTGTTGCACTAATGTTAAACTAAAAATGAGAAAGAAATTATTGAAGTCATTGGAATCCTTAACTATGCACTTTTTGTGTAAGTCCTCCACAGGTTTGTGAAGGTAAACTCTAATCTCTTTATAGAAAAAGATAAACTCTATAGAAAGAAGTCAGTATTTCAGAGTAACAGTAGAAAACCTAAGCTCAAATATAACTGCCTTTTCAGAAACAAATATTTACTTCATCTCCCTGAAAACAATCCAAAATTAGTTATCCATTTATTTTAGTAAGAGCAAAGACTCTACAAAGAGATTTATTATGCTACATATTTTTGTTCCACATATTGTTCCAAAATACCAATTTGTCAAGATTCAAAGATGAAAAATATCACCTTATGTTTAATTTAACAGGACACAGATAAAATTGCTTATTTTCAGCATTAATGTGCACATTTTTCTGATTTTCAAGACCCAAGACATCCTCAGTCATTGTCTGTAACTTCCTAAAAAGCAGCATTTTTTTAAAAGACTGGTAAGATGATTTGTTAATTTATCCAAACAGTGCCCAAAAGTTCCTGACCCCAAGACTTGCCTTCTATGATTTCAGTCTGGCTATGACTTTCCAGTGTCCCTGCATCCCCTTTCCTACCCGTAAAGTGAGTAAAGTGAGTTAGTTCCTTGACCCCTTTGTCCCCATGACACCATCTACTCTATTTTACAGACTTGTTCCAAATCCACCTCCCATGATGGCGTCACCCTTGAGCTCATGATACTCCAGACCCCCTCAGCCCTGGATATGTACATAGACTGTGATTAGCAGTCTCCTCTTCCTGATAGATGCCTTTCCCAAGTATAATCATTATTTTATCTACAACACAGTAGAAGTCCAAAGGCAGTACCTTCCCTGCAGCTAGGGCTATAATCTCACTTCTGGACCATTGCATTCTGTCCCTCCTGCTCTCTGATACACGCCATTGGTCCAAACAGTGGTCCTCTTTGGCTATACCTGGTTTCTAAGTAAAGAAATGATGTTTCTGTCCTTCGGGTTTTCTTGCTCCAAGAAGCTACTCTAGAAGGTGCATTACCAAAGGCTGAAGCTTTAAGTCAGGACCCTGCCCATCTCCTATCAGATAACTTATGACCTCTTCCCCTGTGATGTGACTCATCCTCTACTCTCCGGCCTTCTCCTCTGTTAGAGTATTCGTTGCTGAGAGCAATGGGAAGTATCTGAGGGCTCAGAAGCCAAACTGCAGTTATCTGTCATCTTAGCTGACTCTTTCTCACTTTAAAATCAATTTTTGGTTAGATATAACTTGTGTAAGTAGCAATTGCAGGCTCTCTTCAATGTTAATTTCATAGAGTCTACTCACTGTAGAACCAGTTTAGAAGGAAATTCTTCACTCAGAGTGTGGTGAAGCACTGGAACACGTTGCCCAGAGAAGTTGCGGATGCCCCATCCCTGAAGGTGTTCAAGTCCAGGCTGGATAAGAGCCTGGGCAACCTGATCTAGTGGGTGGCATTCCTGCCCGTGGTAGAGGGGTTGGAACTAGGTGGTCTTTAAGGCCCCTTTCAACCTGAGAAATTCTATGATTCTATGATTCAGTTTGGGAAACTGAAGAAGTTAGTCAGTGAAGTATGTTGGAAAAAGGTAGAGCAAAAGTGGAGAAAAAAACTTACTTGTCATTATTCAATACATACTTTTAGACTGAAGTCAAACATAACAAAAAAATCACCTGCCATTTTCATTTCCTACATAGAGCACCCTGACTCATTAGTTCATGACTTATTTTTAACACAAACAAGCACGAGGCCACCTACAGATGCATTTTAATTTGAATGTGACAACTCTACTAGAGCTGATAAGCATGCCATCTATTCTTTCCTACACCATCCAGATTAGGAGTAGAAGGAGGTCTTGGGTTACTTACAGATATTCTATGTCTCTTCTTCAACACCTATGGGATTTGTAATGCTCAGCCACTTGGAGGAGATGTGCAGCCTTTTAGTATAATTATCAATACACAGAAACACTGATAAGCCGATGTTTAAAGAGTACATGTCAATTTGCTTTGTAAGGGGGTAACTATTCACAGAGCACATGTCAGAGCTGTGCCTTAGAAAACACAGCTCTCATAGTTAATATGGGTATTCAGATAGTGGAAATGACAGCATGGCTAGTATACAAACACGAGTGTTCTCTGACTAGCAGGAGAGGAGAGAAAAAAAGAAGGATAGGGAGAGGGTGAAGATAAGGAAGAAGGAAAGGGAAAGGAGAGCAGAGAAAGAAGAGAGGAAGACTATTCCAACAGGCTTAAACAAGAAAATGAGAAAGATGCTAAGAACAAGATAAAGAGCTGAAAAAAATTAAGTTGCATAATGACGGCTTTTTTAAGACCATGAAAATATAGCAAAAAACTTTGAAAGTTAATATGCATCTCTTTTGAGTCAAATCTTGCAAATCTTACTCAGACAAAATATATACTACAGTAAATGTTGAGTAGGATTTGCCGATTTCACCATTTACTAGCAGAATTTATAGTTACTATTCTCATCTGTTTTTCATTAATATTGATATTCCATGTGAAATTCTGTCTTTATTGAAGTTAATGCCAAAAGTCTCTGACCATAATGGGCTCTGAATTTCTGCATCATTAGGTACTACTACATATATTAAGTAGCTTGCAGGAGTATAACTTATCACCTTAAAGATATGTATTTCAATGCACCCAGTAAAAGCACAAGCTAAAAGGAACCACAAGACTTATTGGACCTTTAATCATTTTCCTAGTTAGCAGAACTATAACCGTATTTTCATGTACACTTTCAGATGACGTAAGTTAGTGCTGCTGCCAAAAGAAGTCAACCTAGCTATTTTTGCTGGTCAGTTTCTAATGTGAATTGGTTCTCAACTTGCTGCATAAACATGCCAGGGCTTGGGCAGCTGAAGGGAGGGAGGAACATTGAGTCAGGAATGAATGTCTGCATAAGAGAGGAAAGGATGTCTTCCTTAGTGTAAACGATGGCTTATTCCAGCTTAAAGTGCTTGTGAAACTCTGCTGGTGAGGGCAGAAGGATCAGGACGTATTTTTTCAAGTGGTCTTGAGGTATAGAATAGAAAATTTAAAAAAACAATAGAAAATGAAAATTTTAGAAATAGAAATTTTAGAAATAGAAAATATTTAGAAGATATAGAAATATATAGAAATTTTAGAAATAGAAAATAGAAAAACCAATAGAAAATGGCATGTCACAACAATGGAGAAGAAACGTCATTACCTATTTATGATGTGCATGGCAGAAATAAGATAACTGAATTTTGCATCAGAAGAGCTCAGGCATTAGACCTGACGCCACTACTACCCTGAGGAACAAGTATTTTCAAGCCCCAAAGGTGTTCGGGTCCCCACTGTGGTGGCAGGCATAAGTTTGCTCAGTCCAAGCAACTCCTAGGCCCTGACTGTAAGTTACTTATGAACAGAAGCAAGTAGCAAGTAGCAACAGTCAGCCCTGAAAACTTCACTGGTCCACTGAGACATCAAATATATTAGCTTCTAGTCCATTTGGAGCACAGGCAGACCATGCTTATGTCTGCCTGCAAAAGGCAATGCTTCTGTCTTTTTCTCCTGTCACTCTTCACTGGTCCAGGAGTACCAGGAGATGTACCAGGAGATCTTCATCACAACAACCTTTTCTCATGTCTGCTTCTTCCAGTGTTGAGCAGAAAAGATCCCTGGATCCTGTCTGGACCCCACAGTCCTGCACAGCACCAACAGAAATTCCCCACTGCTGCCTCTTGGGAGAGGGAAGTTTGTGAATCTGGTGTGTCTGAAAAAGCCTGCACTGCAAAGCTGCCAGCAACAGACACCTCCCTCTCCATTACCAGATTTAATTCCCAGTTTCCAGGGAGTGGAAGTTGAGGGTGAGAGCTGCAGCAGGTAGGAAAAAGAAGTGATGCTAATTAAGTACCATGTGGGAGGCATGGATTTTTTTTGCACTCAGTAATACATAACAGTGCATTGCCTATGCTCCAGATCCAAATAGCAAAGCACAGTGATGTCTCTGACAACGCCAATGGAGACTGGAGATGCCCAAGCACATTTCAGTAGAGCTCCATTGACTTCAACAGTCTAGAGCAAAACTGCCAAAATTCACCCACTGAGAAACTAATAATGGCAGGGGTCTTGTTTACTCCCCCCTTCCTTTTCTGCCTGCTCTTGAAATAACTTAAAGCATAAAATGGAAAATTGATAGGAAGGTGTGCATACAAAAAGGAGATAAAATGGGATTTAGAGGAGAAAGGAAGACTGGAGGAGTTGGGAGAAAGGAAGGAGCTAGCAAATAAAATCTTGCCGTGATTATCTCATAGTTCTAATGATCTGAAAAGAGAGGGTGGAAAGAACAAGGAAGAGATCAAGGAGCTGAAAGTAATTAATTAATTCATTGTTTGGATTGTTTCCTATTCTTCAGCACAGAAAAAGAAATCAAGATTAAAAATAAAAATTAAAAGTGAAAGTTAAGTGAATAATTAACTCATAATTACACTGTCGTGCTGATTTGTTTTTGTTCTAACTAAAAAAAAAAGTCCAATAAATCCTACTTCATCAAGTTATTTAACAATTTTTTTTTCAAAGTAAAAGCTTTTGAAGTGTGCAATTAAATGAAGGAAGAAGGAAGATTGGTGCTTAAGCAAAACAGTTGAACTCAAACAAATATCCCCTATATCATGCTAAGAAATTCTGGACACGTGCTCAACTCAGGCTGGTCTCTCTTTACAAGGTATCACTCTCTGTCAGACAGTGAACCTCTGTGTAACCCCTACAAGAACATACAATCCTAAAGCTGTGCTTCTAATGCAAAACTGGAAAACTCATCTGCCTGAATTTCACAAAGCACAAAACACAGCTTCTGGAGCGGTTAAATTCCCTGTGTGCATTGGTGGTGTGCAAACTTGAACAGCCGCTGTGCTGGATGGTCTCTGCCAATGCAGTTCCTCAAGTTTCTGTTTTTTGATAACAAGAGAAAAGCACATGGATCCAGCCCACCTCAGCTCGGTCACGCACCTCTTCACGCAACCTAGTGGCAGAACTCTTGGTCCACTTTTTGTTGAAGGAGCAGAAAGGGAAAGCCACTGCTCCTCCCAGCTGGGGAAGCCCAGGCTATTTCTCCTGAGTGTCTAGCTGGGTGCAAAGCTGTTGGGGACTACAGCGATACACCCAGGCACAGACCCTGATGGAGAAAGCCCTTGTGTGCAAGCAAGGATGGTTTTAAATCTGCTAGTGGTTGTGACAGAGGTTATCCCCGGGCCTTGCAATGATTTGACAGCATGTACTATGTGCATAATGCATGTGACTAGCATAGAGACCGAGATGATGCAGTACACAAATGAGTGCTGTAGTGGAAAAGATATGTGCCAGTTTTACTCATCTAAATTGAAATTACACTGGAGCAACTGCTGAACATGCAATATATTGAGCTCCCTGTGCAACAGCTCAGAGGTACATGATCTAGAGCAACAGCTAGTGTTAACTTCTCTGAAGAACAAGGTGTATGAAATTGTGAGGAAAAAGATAATTATGGCCAGCCTTGATAGAAAAAAACAAAAGGAATGTCAGTATTACAGGATGAGGTTAGAGTCTGCTAATGAAGTGATCAGTCCCCCAAAAGTCCCACGTTGGCTACACTTAACACTAGTTTAGAATATGCAGGACTTCATTCATTACATCTGGTTATATTACTTTCAATATCTTTCCATTGTTGTTCTTGTTATACTACTTCTGGTAATATATATTGTTACACTACTACTATTATTATTACTGTTATTACTACTGTTATTATTATTGTTATCATCATCACCTTATACCTCTATAGCACCTGCAAATACTGAGGTAAAATTGGCTAAATGCCTACTGTAAGAAACACTTTCAGGGAAAGCTGGTCATCTGAATCATGGGTAAATTTGAGGTTTTAATCTTCCTTATATTATGTCCCTTAGAATATAGATTTTATTTATTTATTTGTTTTTTTACCCCCAATAATCCTCTCCAATGGATGTTTTGTATCATCTCCAGGCTACACATTTGCCTGGCCTGCATCTTCCAGCACTGTGTCATATTTGATTTGATGTGAGAAGTTCAAGGAAATGGCTCAAGACAGCAGTCGAATAGTATATGATAGATAGCCTTATGCATACAGTGAGCCAAATTTTCAGAAGATGTAAATAGCTGTAGTTTTGCTGAGGCTAGTAGACCTGTTCTGGATCTTAACAGAATGTCTTACTAGGTGTAAAGAGATTTTAAGAGAACTCTAATTTTCCAAATAATCTATCCTGGCCAACTTGTTTTAGGGATTTGAGAGCTGGTCCCTCCAGAAGACAAACAAAAATACATGCTGTGTCATGGGGTTTTATATCTTCAGTAGATGTGGCACTTTTAAAAGTTGTTCTAGAATGTAGTCATTTCTATTTCAGCTTTTCCTCTGTACTCTTCAATTATTAAAGTTTAATGCGAAGAATTCCTTGGGGACTTTCACATTTAATAACAAAGCATTTTATGTACTAACAGAAAATCCCAAAATTAGGAGAAATCATTTACAAGTAGACAACAGCTGTTACAGCATTAAAACTTTAATTGGGATCCCCCAACAGATCATTGGGTATTTCAGTCATCCTCTTAAGGATGTGATAATCTTTACAATATTCAGAAAGAGAACAAGTTATAAAAAGAGGATTGCACATTAGCAAAGACTAAGCATGTATGCAGACAAAAATACATGTCTGTTGAAACAGATGGTGTCCTGAGAAGACAGTATGACTCAGTGGCTCTGCTGATACTAACCTGAATTCTGCCACTTGCACGTAACTTTAGACAAGACATTTCTCTAATTTACTTCACTACCCCCTTTCCATAAGTTTAAATTAAAAGTTCTTCAGAACCATGGTCATCTCTCACTAGGTATTTCTCCAGGTTTTTAACACAACCACCCCTCCTATTAAACAGAGCCTTCTGTTGGTAATGTCATTAATGACAATAATTTATACCATTTGTTAACAGATGAGTTTTCAAGAAGGTGATTCTTCGTGTGCTCTGCAAGTGAGAAAGAAAGAAAATTTCTGCTGAATATCTAAGCAGTCTCAATCAATACCAAAGTAACATAAATCAGTTCTGACAATGCATCCCTCATACAAATTCTCCTATTTTAAAAACAAATTTTTGAAGAATTAGGTTAGTGACTCAGAGAAAGAGAAATCCATTGATGAAATTATTATTGGACTAGCTTGATGGCATATTGGAAAAAGATAATAAAGTGAACAGAGTAATTGGTGCAGTAAATGATCTCTGTATTTCAACATACTTTCAGCTAAACCTTGCAGTACTGGAAGAAAACTAAAAAATATTGCTGTGCTTCTCCTCAGGGCTTTTTTCCATCTGTGAACAACATTGTCACAAAATTCTCTCAATTTTCCCAAGCAAACTAAATAAAACAGTAATGGAGAATCCCAGAGATGGTGATGAAAAGTGTTATTTAAAAAAATTGCCTTGGGATAGCATTTCATCTCATCAGCAGATGCCTAAGTCTTTTGTTGATCTTGGGTCTTAGAGGAAGATTTGCTCCAATGGTAGGACATACATAATGGTTACACAGCTTTGCTACACTGACAATAAAGCATATCAAATGCTTTCTTCATAGTATAATTAAGAAAATATTTCCTAATGTTGCCAAAGATTTGACTTTGAATATTATGCAGAAAACAGAAGGCTAAGCAAATATGCACAGAAAAGCAGCCCAACTGTTTTCAACTGCTTAAAGTAACTTCAAATTTAAGCAAGAAAAAAGCAAAAAAAAAAAAATTGTTCAATTGAGAATTCAGATGGTTGATTCTGAAAAAAAAAAAAAAGAGAGAGAGAGAGAGAAAAGATTGAACATAGATAAAAAATATGTATTTGCAAAGATTTCTTCTTGGCTTAGTTCCACAGGCAATCCTCATATTAACTATGGTGGTGATGTAACATCATTGCATGCTTTTCTCTGGTTAGAGTTAGTCTCCAGCTTCTAGTCAAAGATGCTGTATTTCTGTTGTAAGCTTAACTACTAAGGAACTGAAGTTTACGTGTACAAACATAAACCTAAATGTAGCTCAAAACATAGATCTACATCGAGAAACCTTTCACTCTACAGAGAGCCCGTAACAGGCTTCAGTGTACCTCTTGGAAGAGATTGAGTAAAGGAAAAATCCTCCCTATGTTTCAGTTATCCCTTTCTGAGGTGCACACAGTTGCATGAAATGCTCTTTCAGGTTTTACAATAACCATTGGTTTCTGGAACATAAAATGGCTAGGTTGTGACAACTGATCCTTACAACTGTGGAACATGAGTTTGACGATTCATGTGCACCTTGATGCAAAAGGAGATCTTTCATCCCAAGAATTCAATTACAAATGATTGATGTCTGTTGTTCTGCATTGTTAAGGAGATGCTGCAAAGAAATTTGTATTTAGTGTTACTCACACAGCTACTACTCATCTGTGCTTGTCAGCAGCAGAACAAATCCATCAAGAAGTACTCCAAGGGGGAAGTTGACAAGAAAGGGAGAGGTACATCAAAATATGAGTGACAATCCTGTTGACTTAGTCCCAATCACTCTTAACGTACTATATTGTATGTACATCCACAGAACAGTGTTCATACTTTGATATGATAAGAAAACCAGGGAGAATTGATAAATTTTCAGTTTAGACACGGAACAAATGAAATTGTAAAAGTTGTATGGTATATAAGCACGGTGCTCCAAAACTAGTATTCAGAATACATGGGAATCTATATTGTAGATTGCAGGTTATAACTCATGTTTTATTAGAATTCTTTTGGCTTTTTTATGTTCATCTATACACACAGTCCAGTCCAACCCCCTCCCCAGTATGATATTAACAGTTTTGATGACATACTACACTATCTCCTATGAATGCCATACAAACAGGACTTAGACCTCATCTACTTACATAACATTTGAAATAAAATATGCCCCCTTTTTGAAGTAAAAGTTGGAATTTCCTCTGATCCCTGTCTCTGCCAGGTCAAAGTACGAAAGACCAAGAAGTAAGGGTTCAGATGCAGTGAGGTGGGACTGCAGTATTGCTTCACATTTGCTTGACAAGAAGCCAAGGCCATGGACAGTTGCATGCCAAAGCTTGCAGAGGCATTAAAGAAAATAACGCGGATTTAACACATAAAATCACGTACTGGAAAGACTTACTTGCTAGATCCCCAATATGAATAAATGCCAGAGAAGTAATCTAAATGGTTATTAGCATAATTTGAGAGCTGAGTGCTGTTCTGCTCCAGCTACAAATGTGATTGAGACATATGCTTGCTCTGATGGAGGAAATTAGCAGAGGATTAGCTCTTTCCCTAAGAAGATTAAATGAAAAAGAAAAAATAATTTGCTTTCCATTGCACTACTATACCATCTACCATTAAAAGAAAACAGACTATATTAAAAAGGACCATCAGTTTAATGGAAAGATTGTTCTGACAGTTGCCAGCTTTGCAGCCTGTTTTGTCACATAAGTCAAGCACACATAAGCAATGGCAGAGGCCAATTCCTTAGCTCAGATAGCAGAAACATAAAGAATTTATATGAAATCAGGAAACAAAATCAGGGATCAGAGTTTGTTCTAGATTCCCCTTTTGCCACCATTGTAGCACTAACCACAGACAGCAAAGCCACAGCCTTATCACAGATCACACCCCTCTTTACCCCAACACTGCCTTAGCATTAAAGATATGCTATAGGTTTGAACACCTGTGTACTGTGATTGAAAATTTATAAAGCAACAGTATCTATAACACAGCCACTCTCGGTATCATCAAATCCACGTTCCATGTGCCAGACAACTATGTGCAAGTCACAGGAAAATGCACAGGCTGAGTTGTCCAAGCACACTGCTAACAGTGCTGGTGGGGGCTGTATGTGCAAAAGGTCGAAAGACACACAAGCACTAACACAAATGGGCCACAATACCTTTTCCCCATTACCTAAAAAAATCACCCTATTCAACAAGTCATAATTGTGTGGCATTTTAGGGTGACTATTACAGGTGCAGACAGAGAAAATGCAAGAATTTTTCAGGTTTTTTAACTGTCATACTAGCAGCATTTATAGTTTTTCCTTTCCTGAAATAGCAGTAGCTGAACAAAGACACATTGGATCTTTCTTTTTCTTTCCAAATACTTTTTATAACCATTTAGGCACTTGCTTGAAAAGAAGGCTTTGGGCTAGAAATGTAGCCAGAGAAAGAAAATCCAGAAGCAAGGTCAAGCTCTGATAGGCCTACATCCGACTCCTGTCCTGTGCACAGTGTTTCCCGCTGTCTCATTCAAGCTCTTCACACTGCAGGAGATAATAAACATTTGGCACAGAAGCACACGTGGCATTTTGGACTGGTGAGTCTGAGACTATTTTCTAGCTCTCTAAGGACCAGAGTTTAGAGGCTATTGTGGCAGAGAATAGGTCTCATATGTACTATCTCCTTAAAGATGAGAGATTAGGATACATCCAATTTATGATGCCTATTTATTTTAATTCCCCCATTTGTTTGACTGAACCAGTCAACTGCACTTAACCTCTGTCTACAGAAATAAAGCCATCATATCTAAATCAGCTGTATTACAGCTGCCATGCTAAGGAAAAACCTCTTAACCTCACCTTACATCACTTACTCATTTGTAAATCAGATAAAAGGAAGCATTAGGAGATAACTTGCACTAGCTTGATTCTAGACCCAGCTCTGAAAAAGTGCTAGGGAAAAAGTGCTAGGGAAAAAAAAAAATCAACCCTAAAACCCTGCACTAAACTGACAGTGGCAGAGCAGACCCAGAAGGCGTTGTGACTCAGACACACATGTGACTCAGACACACATGGCTGAGTCACCGTTCCCTTATGCTTCCTCATTATTCCTGTCTCGCAGTAATTCACTGAAGGTACAGGCTAGCTGACAATTATTAGCCACCTCCCCTCATCTACTCTCGATCAGATCAGCTGTGCTTCCAGCTGAGCA
Source organism: Anser cygnoides (assembly GCF_040182565.1). NCBI lineage: Eukaryota > Metazoa > Chordata > Aves > Anseriformes > Anatidae > Anser > Anser cygnoides. The sequence goes on from NC_089874.1 coordinate 70,165,239, forward strand.
CAGACAGAGAGAATGATATGAACAGGTTGAACGTCTCACTTCGGTGTTTCTGGATTATGCACTGGGAATTTTTCCATCCTCTCAGCCTCTTTTGCAGGTATGCAGTCCGAGACACAATGTAGCTTGTAGCCAGATGATAGGTTCATTTAAAAAAAAAAAAAAGAAAGAAAGAAAAAGATCTTATCCTAGCTTCAATATTGGAGAAATCTGGTCTTGTTAGGCAGGAGTAAGACAAATGTTTATATTTAATTAATAAAATTTGTAAAACAAATACATGATTTTGAGAGGAAATGGGGGAGACAGCTTCTGCAGCAGGAAAATGTTATTTTCTGAAGGATGAGAAGAACTACCTTCATTCTATCCTCAGCAGCAAGGCATTGTTTACCTATGAACTTTTTTCTTGTTCCCATTTCAACCTTTGTATAATAAGTGTTCAGTACCCGTCTTACTGGTTACTTATGTTATCCCTTAAATTAACCATTTTTTAATCTGTCAGTGTGCTGTCCATTACGTATTGGCTGGTTCTCATGGCAACGCCAGAGAGCACAGGCAGAGCCTGGGGATGGGCCAGAAGGGATTGCCCTCTTGCCAAGAAAGGATTCGTCATCTAAGGACAGAGTATAGGTAAAAAGCCTTCTGAGAAAAGCAACCATTTGCTAGAGGTAATTTTTAGAAGCTGGTTCAGGCCCCAGTTTTGATCTTAACATCCAGTTCATCCAAACATGGCCAAACTGCCCCTAGCAAATCCCCTATTTTATTGCTAAAATGAAGTATCCTCATCCAGATTAGAGATTCAGGATCTGCAGGTACACAAGATGGCAGAGGCACTGAAGGGATACAAGTATTTAGGAATGTCTTACTCCGGATTAGGAACTGCCTACATAAATAAAGCAGGGACAGGGATCATCACAGTTCAAAGATCTGTGAAAAAGGAGGAGAACTGCAAGGGCACAAAACTCACTTGCATGAGTTCCCTTCTGGATGTGGCACAAGGAGCATTAAGACAAGAACACATCAGGAAGTTGCCAATGAGTTTGCCAGGAAACTTTAATCTCCTTTGCTATCAATCTGATATCTTTTAGGAACACCAAAAAATCTTTTAAAAATTTAAGGTAAGCTAGAACAGCGTCATAATTTTACACATTAAAAATAAATAAGTAGTTCACAACCTATTTTCCCAGACTCTTCTTGTTGTAAGTTCAAGCTGACCATATTTGCTTCCTGATAGCATGTCCTTAGAATTGAACAGTGCCACCTTTTTAGTGCCAAAGCAGACTCTGACATAAATTTGATTTTGCTTTCAGAAAGGAATACTGTTAGATCTACACTATTGATTATATTATATTATATTGTATTGTATTATATTATATATATTATATTATATTAATGGAGCAAAAGTTTTTGCCATCACCTTTTGTCATCACCTTTACCCTAAGTGGAGCTCAGAACAGGCAGTAGCTCTTCGATTTTCTGCTCTGATAAAATGAAACAAAAGCAGTTAGGGACTCTTTTTTTCACAACATGGAAAGCAGTTTTTACACTGCTGTCAGTTGTGCCAACAGTGATATCATCCTGATCCCATGGAGTCAGATCTTTCAGTTGGTGATCTTACTCTTGATCTGTTTTTTTCCTGATAATCCTCCTTACTATTCCTAAAAAAAACTCCATAATGGGGAGATTCAGATTTCTCAGTCCATTCAGCTCATTGCAATAAGTGTTGAAGCACTCACTTCATGCTATTCAGCCACTCTGGTTATGGATACTAGAGGTTTTCAAGCGTAATAGTACATGCCATCTCCTCCAGAAGATGAAAAAAACACCCCTTACTGATCTCAACCTATGAACCAACTGATATTCTCAGTCCTTGGTTCTCTGAGCAGACTATAGGGCAGAGAAGCATTCAGTTTGTCCTTGCATCTTCAGAGACCCAAGTGTCTAAAGCAGGAGCAATTAGAGAAAGAACAGTCATTTGCTGTGTCAGCCTCACACAGGACAGAACATCATTCCATCATTCCCTGACAGCAACTTATACGAGATACGGGAAGCTATCGCGCTGGATCTTAGCCAGGAGTGCTACTCCCTTACCACTTTAAATCAATAAAGATTTGACCATTGGCTGCAGTGGGAATAGAATAAACCCTTGCTGTGCTCACACTAGCGCTCTCCATGCCACCCTCTCTCTCATTGTTTCCTCATTAACATCCTTTAATTGCAATGGCTTTTTCAGGCTTGTTTACACTGCCCAAGGCAAATCATAAAACGTCCACCTTTCCACCACAGGGTCATCTGCATGAACAATTAATGAAGAGTTGCTGCCCTCAGATAACGTCCTGTCTGTCAGGTTGATATAACCTGGAGCTAGTTAGATCTTCCGACCAACGATCAGTTGCTGTTAATGCTCCAGAAGACTAAGAAACTCCTGTTGGCGAGCAAAGGCATCACACAAACTTAGTGGGCTTCTTGATTAAAATATTGAAAAGACTGCATCCTGCTGTCAATAACATTTTGAACTTCTAGAAGAAGAAAAATACCTTGTGGCAGATATGTAATTACAAGAGAAACACCATATTTCCTTGGCTTAAAGCAGACGGAGAGAAGGTCAGCTATTAATTAAGCTCTAGGATAAAATATTCTCATATAAAGATAAGGAAAGAATCAATGAAAATAAACTCCTTTGTATGAGAATAGAAGTGTTTTTTTGCTTCACATATACTGCAAGGAGATGAACAAGCATATTTAGAAGAAAAGTTATTCACTGCCTAACTTCTAATAAACTCATGATAATGCAATATTGAGGCAAACCAACAAAAGTTCCACTGTGTGGGTACAGAATCACCTCTAAATCCCTGCTGTGCCCAGTGCAGAAAGAAGAGCAAAAGGTGTCATAAGCAGATGACTCCCAGAAACAGAAGGACTGGACACATTAGATGAACTATATACATCATCATCACCAGGTTAGTTTTGCACTTGGTGCACACCAGGGTATCATTTGGCTTACAGAACTAGGACAGGAAAAAGTCACCCACAATTAAATATATGCAGGAAAACTGTTTTCCAAGTGAGCCACACTTTTCATTTCATTCCCCACAGTCTTCAAAAGCAGAGACTTACATTTAAGCAAGATCTGTCCTGCACATGGTTGCATTTTTTCTATTTCCATTCAGCACCATCCTAATTTGAAATAATGAGATTTCTCTTGGCAGAAATAATATTTTCTTAAGATTCCTTTTTTAAGACTGCCATTTTACATATAAAGTTTGATGTTTGTAGTTAGAGCTGGGTCAAAGAGAGAAACTCCTTGTGATGAAGGTTAATTGGAAGAGTTTGACCCATTTCAAATGCACTATTTTAGAAAACTTTCATAAAAATAAACAGTAACTAGTTTATTTAGACTGTCATCAAAACAGCCTTTAAAAGTTATTTTGCTTGAACTGACTTTTTGAAAGACCACTTTAAAAATGAGAAGGAACCATTTTCAATTTTTTCATCTTTTCTGGGTGTGTGGAGAGGTCCTGTCCTGAAGTTTTCATTCTGAAGTGTTAAGCTCTGTCTTAAGACATATTCAAGTCCATGTAATAAATTACTAGCAATTACTGTGTTACAAGTATGTTTAATCTTTACTTATTAATTCTTCAAAGAAAATAATTTTTATGTACTACTGAAATACCCCTGAAAATATGATTTACATTTCCAGCTATTTTTAAGAGACATGCTGGGTATCTTCTACATTATAAACACATATGTATATCATGAGCCATGCACAAGTAATAAATAATAAATAATCTTCTCCCATGTTTACTGGCTCCCCTTTGATGTATATAGAAATTTAGCATTTTGAGATGATTACAAAAATCATACTACAAGCAATTACAAGTAATCCTGTTTAAAGTTTAAGGAATGAATTACTCAGTTTATTATTGATCAAAGATACTTTAACCTAAAAAATTAAGATGATATTTACTTGAAGTGGACATGAACTTGCCTTCAACTTCTCTCCCATTTAATTAGTTCATTGCTCTCCCAAACTATTTCTCTGATGTGCCAAAGAAATGCCTAAGACTGAGAAATATGACAGTGTCAAGCACAAATGACCAGCATGCATAGACAGGGACAAACTGCTTTGTATCATAAAATCTACAATATCTCCAACAACAAAGCTTAAGTATGGGTAATTCTCAAGAGGAAAAAAATGTGTCTACCTTATGTGTCTACCCCTATTTGAGGCCATTCATTTGTTTTCTATTTATGATTGCACAGTTAGTGAGACCTAATTCAGATCTTAACCTATAGCTGAGCTTTGGCTGCTCAGAATGAAAGCCTCTTTCTTTTTCCTTGGTTTCGGTAGAATATGGACAGATATTAATTGTTGTCAAAACATCAGACTTGCAGAAGATCACTTTCCTGTTGCTTGAGCTGTGATTTAATAAGCTTGTAGGCTTTTGCTGATTTAATTTCACACATGCCAATCACTTTTAAAAATTTGACTCAAGAAGTTAAAAACCATGGTCCATCAATGCCTACAAGCTGCTGAGGAGTCACCTTGCAGCTTCTGCATTCAACACACAGCAGATTTCTGCTCAGTCTGAATGAGCATTAACGGCCACATAGAGTATCCTTGAAAAGTACCAGAAAAAAGCTATTTTTACTTCCATTAATATTTCTAATGTAAATAAGAGCATTTGTTTTCTTTTCTTTTTTCTTTTTTCTTTTTTCTTTTTTCTTTTTTCTTTTTTCTTTTTTCTTTTTTCTTTTTTCTTTTTTCTTTTTTCTTTTTTCTTTTTTCTTTTTTCTTTTCCTAGTGCTCCAAACTAGCTTACCTTTGGGCAGTTTCTCCCAAATGTACCCCACTTTACACTATAGAAAGACCACCAAGATTCAGAAATGGTGCTAAATACCATAAGATTTGACCTCATATGCATTTCATTCCATCCCCTCCAACCACTGCTCCGTTTCTTCACAAAATAACAGTGAATAAAATCCAACACTTCCTTTCATGTTACCTGTTAAACTTTTTTAAAAATATTCACCACTGTCAATATTTTTTCTATCAGTAAATCCATTTTCAAAGCTAGCTTCTGTAAATTCAAGTTTAATGCTTTGAGATAAATCTACACACGGAAAATTGAGAATCTATGACATTATGGAAGCCATTTATATTTATACTGCATAGGTGAGTAATAGGTTTACTTACTCCATATACTATATTTATACTAAACATTTAAAAAGTGTCATCTCAATTACCCAGATCTCAGATCTCTAAATTGCAGTACCATCAATGGAATCCTGAAAACATAGGACTGAGCTTTAATTTTTAAATTAACAGAACCAGCATAAAATGTAAATCACTTGCATCAGGGAATAAAAAGTTACCTGTAATGATAACAACAGTATCTGAAACAGTCTGTATAGCAGTTTTGCCTGGCAGAAATTAACAACATTTATTTGATATGATTCCACCACTTGTGATAAACCTGAGAAGCTTACAAAGCCACATCCATCATCATTGTTTAGATCAGTTATTCTTTGATGACTTAAATGCCTTGTTTTGTGTATGTTTCTGAACAGATGGAGGGTGAATTCTGATTTTGACAATTAGCAGATGGGTCATTGAACATGACTTTTAGTTAGCTAATATATTAGTTTTTGTAAAATAGAGACTTCATGAACTATTTTACGTATAATTATTAATAACAGTATATTATTCTGAGTAGGCAAGTTGCATAATTCTCATATTCAGTAAAGGGCTCCAGTCATGCTAACCTCTTGCTTTATTCAGAAGAGAAAGAATCTCAGAAGAGTAGCAAATGCCAGATTGCCCCTTCTACAACAGCTTTGCATATGAAGATATCAAAATATTTTTAAAGGGTCTTACTTCCGTCATTCTCAGATCAGAAAATTTGGCTTTAAAGAAAACACAATTCTGGCAAAGGTCAGACAGGGAATCATTAGCACAGCTATGAACAGATCCTATTCTTCTGAGCTCAGTTGGCATCTGTACCTAGTAGCACAGGTCTCTCAAGCAATGCAACACAGGATCAAGCCATAATGAGAAACGTGGGTTGTATGCCATCAGTCCCAGCTTGCAAAATTGACAGCTCAGACATGATAAGGGAGGAAGATACATCTTCCTACTTATCCAGGTTTATTTCTATCTGTACCTTTCCTTTCCTTTCCTCCAACTCTACTTTATCCAAGACAGACTACTGTGTGTTTTTTTCCCCTGCACTAAGTTCACCTCCAGGAAAAAGGAAGGAAGGAAGGAAGGAAGGAAGGAAGGAAGGAAGGAAGGAAGGAAGGAAGGAAGGAAGGAAGGAAGGAAGGAAGGAAGGAAGGAAGGAAGGAAGGAAGGAAGGAAGGAAGGAAGGAAGGAAGGAAGGAAGGAAGGAAGGAGGGAGGGAGGGAGGGAGGGAGGGAGGGAGGGAGGGAAGGAAGGAAGGAAGGAAGGAAGGGAGGGAGGGAGGGAGGGAGGGAGGGAGGGCGGGAGGGAGGGAGGAAGGAAGGAATCTACGTAACTTGCTAAAGCAGCATTATAACTTCTTCCAGAGCTGGGAACTATAGAGGCAATGAGAAGGAATCAGCCGTTCCCAAGTAACTAGATCATCGTTTATTATTGCATCTATTCCTCAATAGTTAATGCAGGTCAAGGTAATTTAGACATCTTGATGCTGCTCTAAACTACTCTTTGGACCTGGATCATTCTTTATAGCACTTAGCACTATAGCATAAGGTCACTTTTTTCCTCACTTCCTTAGGTGCACTATGGATCTGACGCAGATGAGACCTTGAAGCAAATCTCTACTAAGGGTCACAGAACTCTCAATATTATGGAGGAAATGCAATTCAGAGGTGATCAGAGAGCAGGAGAGTCTCTGAATCAGGGTGGTGTTTTTGCCTGTTCTAAAGATGAATTTAGTCCCTGACAACCAGAAAATGTCCTTCAGTTTGGGTAATTTCTTGGGGTCTAATTAAATTATCCTGAGTGTCTCTCTCTCTGTAATGCTCATCAGGAGGCTGACAGATTCAGTTCCTGCATCTCAGGAAAAATTGCATGCATATGTCAGTGGAAAAATCACAGTCTTCAGTCATGGTTTCGAGAAGTATCATATAAATAAATAAAATCACAGAGCTGTTTTCTTTGAGATTGCTTTCTATTTTCTCCCTCTCACGCATACAGACTCCTCACTGGGCAGGAGGCCTATGCAAATGTGAAAAGTGAATTTAGGGATACAAAGTGCACCCTGCTTGTGCTGAGGTTTTCAGACTGTCTTGAACAGATTATTCATTATGTATTAAAGCCAAAAGAACAATATGGAAAGCAGATTGGCTGTGCACCTACAGCCTGATGCCAGTTTGGCTCTCCATTTAGAGGCTGACATCATCTCTTGAAAGAGTGGAGTTACAAATCAGTTTAGTCGGAAAGGAGGGCTACTGCCGTTAAAGACAACAAAAAATCCTTTTACAAATACATCAACGCGAAACGGAGGACTAGGGAGAATCTCCATCCTTTACTGGATGCGAGGGGAAACCTAGTTACTAAGGATGAGGAAAAGGCTGAGGTGCTTAATGCCGCCTTTGCCTCAGTCTTTAGCGGCAATACCGGTTGTTCTCCGGACACCCAGTGCCCTGAGCTGGTGGAAGGGGATGGGGAGCAGGATGTGGCCTTCGCTATCCATGAGGAAATGGTTGGCGACCTGCTACGGAGCTTGGATGTGCGCAAGTCGATGGGGCCGGATGGGATCCACCCAAGGGTACTGAGAGAACTGGCGGAGGAGCTGGCCGAGCCGCTTTCCATCATTTATCGGCAGTCCTGGCTATCGGGGGAGGTCCCGGTTGACTGGCGGCTAGCCAATGTGACGCCCATCTATAAGAAGGGCCGGAGGGCAGACCCGGGGAACTATAGGCCTGTCAGTTTGACCTCAGTGCCGGGGAAGCTCATGGAGCAGATTATCTTGAGGGTCATCACGCGGCACTTGCAGGGCAAGCAGGCGATCAGGCCCAGTCAGCATGGGTTTATGAAAGGCAGGTCCTGCTTGACGAACCTGATCTCCTTCTATGACCAAGTGACGCGCTTGGTGGATGAGGGAAAGGCTGTGGACGTGGTCTACCTTGACCTCAGTAAGGCTTTTGACACCGTTCCCCACAACATTCTCCTCGAGAAACTGGCTGCTCGGGGCTTGGACTGGCGTACGCTTCGCTGGGTTAGAAACTGGCTGGATGGCCGGGCCCAGAGAGTTGTGGTGAATGGAGTCAAATCTGGTTGGAGGCCGGTCACTAGTGGAGTCCCCCAGGGCTCGGTACTGGGGCCGGTCCTCTTTAATATCTTTATTGATGATCTGGATGAGGGCGTCCAGTGCACCCTCAGTAAGTTTGCAGACGACACCAAGCTAAGTGCGTGTGTCGATCTGCTCGAGGGCAGGAAGGCTCTGCAGGAGGATCTGGATAGGCTGGAGCGATGGGCTGAGGTCAACTGCATGAAGTTCAACAAGGCCAAGTGCCGGGTCCTGCACCTGGGCTGCAACAACCCCAAGCAGAGCTACAGGCTGGGAGATGAGTGGCTGGAAAGCTGCCTGGCCGAGAAGGACCTGGGAGTATTGGTGGATAGTCGGCTGAATATGAGCCAGCAGTGTGCTCAGGTGGCCAAGAAGGCCAACGGCATCCTGGCCTGTATAAGAAGCAGTGTGGCCAGCAGGTCGAGGGAAGTGATTGTGCCCCTGTACTCGGCTCTGGTGAGGCCGCACCTCGAGTACTGTGTTCAGTTTTGGGCCCCTCGCTACAGGAAGGACATGGACGTGCTCGAGCGAGTCCAGAGAAGGGCGACCAAGCTGGTGAGGGGTCTGGAGAACAAGTCTTACGAGGAGCGGCTGAGGGAGCTGGGCTTGTTCAGCCTGGAGAAGAGGAGGCTCAGGGGCGACCTCATCGCTCTCTACAGTTACCTGAAAGGAGGCTGTAGTGAGGTGGGGGTTGGTCTATTCTCCCACGTGCCTAGTGACAGGACGAGGGGGAATGGGCTAAAGTTGCGACAGGGGAGTTTTAGGTTGGATGTTAGGAAGTACTTCTTTACCGAAAGGGTTATTAAGCATTGGAACGGGCTGCCCAGGGAGGTGGTGGAGTCACCATCCCTGGAGGTCTTTAAAAGACGTTTAGATGTAGAGCTTAGGGATATGGTTTAGTGGAGTACTTAGTGTTAGGTCGGAGGTTGGACTCGATGATCTTGAGGTCTCTTCCAACCTAGAGAAATCTGTGAATCTGTGAATCTGTGAGGACACTTCATGCAGCTCTGTGCAGGTCGAATGGTAGCATGCTTAGACTTCATGGCACTAGGAGTTATTAAATGCCTATGATTTGGTGGTGGTGTGGGGGAATGTAGCATCAAACCATCAATATTAGTTTGGCATCAAGTGTTTTCTGAGCTAGACAGTTGGTACTAACTCAGGCTGTAATATTCATATACAGAAGACAGGATGTGGCAGACATACAAAAAGACAGAGAAGGCTTCCCACATGGAAAATGCTTTTTAAAATCCAAAATATCGAGATTTGGGGTCTCCATATTTTCATAGTATTTCCAAAGATTTATTTTTACAAGGAACAAATGTGAAAGTAAAAACCTGGAGATTAATAGGAAGTATCCCTATAGTGAAACAGCTGACAACTGCTGAGCTGTATTTTAAGAAATGTTTACGTGCCATTCAGAGACGAAACCAGATTATCCCACTTGTTTGCTTCTTATTATTAAAAGAGAGAGGGAGGGAAAGGCAGAGGGAGCGAAGAAGAAAGCTGTGTGAGTGCTCTGAAGCAGCTGAGGGTACAGTTACTGAGCATTAGGGGATCAGCCTGATGAAAGGGTTCATTATGAGATCTCAGGATTAGAGGAGATCAGAGGAACCTTGGGGACATTTTTAGATCCTGGATTCCAAGATGCCATTCCTACTGAAACCTGAGGATGACTTTGAATACTCATAGACAGACCCATGGATAAAGTTGCTACATAGCCTGTCTACGGTAATTTGTTAGTGAGCACCCACTGATGAGAAATTAGTTCACTGAACCGAAGAACAGCAACCTAAACTTGGTAATAACATGAGTAAGCCATCGACCTACCTGCGCAATCACATAACTTGTGCCAGGAGAAGGCAAAGAAATTTAAGCTCTTGGTTTCCTCTTCTTGGCCTGTTTCATTCACCTATCACGTGTAAGGTGAGTGGGCAGAGCTCTGGTCTGCCTCATGCCGAAGCACTGTTCCCTCTAAAATCCATGACAAAAATCCTGGTGACTCACAGGAGAATGCCTTCTCCATCAAGCTTTAAAGGCACATTTTGATTTACAAAGTTCACTGTCTAAGTCTTTCCTCTGAGGAGGGAAGAAGGCTTAAAAAGAAAAGTTCTTCTGCCTTCAGTATCTGTGCTACAACAAGGCTGAAGGTAATAAGCACTACAAAACAAAAGGAGCCAATGAGTTGCCTGTGTATTAGTGTGTACTGTGTGCTACTCCATTATTACTTTGACAGCACTTATTAATGTTGGGTTGAGCATCCAAACTGGGCCATATGAGACAGTCTACCTTAGCTGAGGCCGCTTTACAGCGCCGTCCATAGACACTGCACTGACTTTTGGTGTGCTACTTTGACTTGGGTGCAAGGGCTTTTGAGGCAGACACTGCAGAACGTAGTGCTGCAGTGACACAAGCTACCTCGTGAATGCTTTCCCAGCCTGCTGTAACAGAACTTGATTGCCCTGTTTGCATTAATGGTCAAAAATGATCTTAATTTAACACCTCATTTACGGAAAACACTTCCAAGTAAACACATTCCAGGTTTCTATCTTGTGCCTTTGTTTCAGTCAGGTGCAGTTACAATCCAGACCAGTGAAGCATACCAATTATTAGCATCACTCTTAGAGGAAGGGACAGAGGAAGGGAAGGAAGATTCGCAGTGAATATTTCTCCAGTAGCTGACTACTGGGAGAATACAGAGACACGCTTTTCTACAGAGATCATACATGTTGGTGTGAGGAGATATGTGGAGAGAATACTTCAGAGGTGCTGATGGATTTGGTTATGATTTGTTCCCGGACTGCACAAAAAAAAAAAGAAGAGTAGCAAGACCACTCCATCATGGGCCACCTAGCAATAAAGCTAGACATGAAGCATGAGGAAGGTCATGTCTTGGAGGTCTGTGAGGAATATGGTGGTGCTGACTCAGCTCTATAGGACAGCAAGCCATCCAACATCACCCCATCAAGTGCTTCAAAGCACATGTAAGCAAAAAATTGTAATGGCTTTCTGTGTATCTCTGACAATACTGCTGAGTTAAAATTATAGTAGTCAACACCCACAGACACATTAGCAGCAAAGGATACATTGAACAAAAGAGAACATGCAGAGCACTGAGGACTACTTTTTGGTCCTTCTACAGATGGGCATGCTCTGAAGGACAGACAGATGGACTGTGTCGTAAATCTGCAAATTAATGTTTTTATCTACCAGTCCAATCTGCATATATTAAAATGTATGTGATAACTACAAAATCCCAAATACTTTAGTTTCTTTGTTTTTCATGTGGGACCTTTTTTAGTGTCAAATAAAAATTTCTGTAAGTACAAACTGTGTTAAACCCTGTTTCTCAAAGATCTGAAAATCTGAAGTACTAAGTAGATATTTACATGGTAGGGAAAAAGCAGTACATGCCAATAATGACAGTTACTTCAGCTGTAACTGGCAACAGAAATGCACATGATATATGCAGGCACACACATACACATATATCTCATGTTTACAACCAGGAGTATATTGTTTTTTCTAGGTAAGAGGTAGCCCTGTGTAGCTTATGAACACCTGTATTCAAGTGATCTATTTACTCTTTTTTTTTTTCCTTTAAACTAAAATGATCTAGCAATTTCCACATCCCTGTTAATACAAGAAAAGGAACAGGAACTAATGTTGCTAATGTAAAGAGAATACATAAAGTAGTTCTCAGGAGGCGATACACATTTCCACAATACATAGCAAAGCAGATATATTGGAAACACATTTCCTTTCAGGCTGGCTACTAAAACCTGAATCTATTTACACACAGCTGCTGGGGTAAACTGTCTCTGCCTGCTTTTTTGCCTTGTTTTGTTAAGGCCAAGACAAATAATAATAATAATGATAATAATTGAGTAAAACACATGCAGCAAGTTGAAGAATACATGCCACCATGTGCCCTGGTGCAGAAAAGCAATAATCATTCAAGAGGGAAATCACTGGAGGGGACCTGAAGACTCCAGCAGTAAGGAAGCTTAAACCATGAAGCTCTTCTATACTGTCAGATGGGATAAGCACATTGCAACATGCACGCTGCCATGTTGCGCTTTTGTAACTACAGGGAATGGAATTGTTTGATTTCCTGTAAGTTCAGAAAGTTGTTGTGTAGCTACAGGTAAATAGAAGTTCAAATAAATACACTTCTGAGTCACCAATCAACCTCTCATTTACCCAGTTACAGGGAGGGTGAATGTCTTTCATGAGAGCCTGGTGAATACTACTCACTTTAGGAACATGCTCAATCTATTTGTTCACAGAGCAACTGCTTCACAGCGCTCCCAGCTTTCGAGAGGAGCAGAAGAAGAGGAATCTGAGCTTTTTGTGCAGCGAAGCCTGACAGCCCCCTCGCACGGCTCTGCTAATGCCGTTTGGTTTGACCTCCTGCATCCCTGATCTCACATCTCTGAGTGGTGACTGCCAATCGCACCAAATTGTGGAGTGGGTTTGCAACAGTCCGTAATATCAATGTACTTCAGATGTCAGGTGAGGAGACTTCTTTGTCAGAAAAGTGAGCTGTGTTGGTTCTGCTACAAGCTGGAGTGATATAACATGCCTCTCTATAACTGCAACACTCAGGAATCAATGGAGTGCTCAGGGACAGATTCTCATCTGTCTAAAGCGAACCACTTTCCCTAAAACTAACAGACTTACTGAAGCTAGCAACACATTTTATGGATTACAGTGAGAGCAAATGCGTATTTGAGCTTGCGAATCCACCTTTGAATTTAGGAATTTGCACTGACTTTGATTGCACGCAGGCAGAAGGCAGCTGCTTACCACACACATTAGCTCGCAGTAGTTTAAATCCAGCAATGCAAAACAAGTGTCATGACCATCTGCTTATTACGAATGGGAATTTTCAGAAAAGATTAAGAGGGAAAAATGGCACTCATCTCTCAGGTGCAAATTTCTCTGTCTATTTAAAAAGTTGAGAGAAGAAATAAAATGACAAACTGAAAAGGAAAGAAAGCATAGAAAATAAGGTGAAGCTTTCCTTCAGTGCTGCTCAGCATCGCTCCTTTGAAATGAGCACAGCTATGCCAGTGCACAGCACTTGAAAGACCCAGAGCACGATGAAGGGAAAAAGAAATAAAGTGATGGTTAAATGGATATCCTAAGCTTCTAGAGATATTTCTGTGCCTTTTTCACTGACCAAAATATAAGATTACATGTTGTAACTGTCTTAAAAGATACCATAGATTGGAAATAACAACAACAAAACCTTTTCTTGTTATTACCTGCAATTTCAATATTCTTTGACCAGCAGGGCGCCACAGACCATCTACCTACAATGCTTAGATGTATAAAGAATAGCCACAAATGCTATTAAGGTTACAAACAAGTAGCTAAGCTTAGGCAAATGATAGCAAAATCACTCAGCATCCAGCTACTGTACTCTACTGTATTGTATTGTATCCTTTTCTCTAATTAAAACTAATATGGAAAAATGCCAGTAAATAAGTAAATCACACACACACACACACACACACACACACAAAAAGGACTAAAATAGCTAAGGAATCATTTTGGTGTTCAAGTGTATTAACCCAACCCTGTAAAACATCACCTTGTGAAAGTAATAGATACAGAGATTAGTTGAAGTAAAACTGATTCTTATCCATAAGCGCTGTCTCAGAGTGAGGATTCAAACTTTATGTCCAGAAAAGCCACATCAAATCTCTGCTTGAACCCTCAATACTTGGCACATCTTTGGCACATCTGTTCAGAGCATGAGATCAGTGAGGAAGAAGCATGGTACTGCCTAACAGAATACAGCCTTAGATACAGGGCTTTTACATACCATCATGATAAAGCGAGATTCTAGAATGTCAACCAAAAGAATGAGAAATTATCAGAGCCTGTTTTGAAGAGCTTTCAATGTATAAATTATTCTTGTTTTGGCATACTGAATAGGCAATACACTTATATTTAGCAATTGCTTTTATACATTTTCCACTATAAGATGATTAACAATTTGTTAAAAAAGCACAAATGTATATGTGAAATGTTAATTGGGAAAATGTGTGAAAGTAAAGGTTTTGGTTATTTCGAATTTCCTTAATGATCTCTAAAGGAAGCTTGGATATGTGAGTATCATCAAGTTTTTAAGTAAAGAATACTACTCCATTTTCTGTAACAGTTCTGTGATTTTTCAAGTAGACATTCGAAATGAACATCTAGATCCCTCTTTAAATATATCCAGACGTCTTTTCTCAAACAGCAGATTTGATTTCTGAAAAGGATAATGGACTTTTAATACTACATGGAGTCTATTCACTGATGTAACTCAGCCATACGTGTGGGAGCTGTAAAAGTTACTTTCTTTTTTTTTTTGTTTTTAACAGATATTTTGGCATCCTTTCTTTCAGATTGTATAATCAAGAAAAAAGGTCCTTAAATGGATTTTCTCTGAATAGTAATCCACCTGAAAAATTTCTCATAAAATTTTTTTAACTACATTTAATTGACACAGAGAAAATTGAGAAAATCCTACATGTGCCTGTGTGGATAAAAATTTGGATGACAAAACAGTATAGTGCCTGTCTAATACAGAGTTCCCTGAAGATTTCAGAGAGCTCGATGAATAATTGCATTCCTGTGCACTCTAGAATGAATGCAATGCCAAATTGGTTTTGTCAAACAAATCTGATGTGATGTACTCAGAAGTGAGGTCACAGAGCTTCCTGGCTACAACATTTTAATTGAAATACCAATTGTATTTCATAGAATCATAGAATCATTAAGGTTGGAAAAGACCTTCAAGATCAGCTGGTCCAATGTCACCCACTAAACCATGTCCCTAAGCACCAGGTCGAACCTTTCCTTGAACACCCTCAGTGACTCCAGAATTTCCCTGACAGTGCAGAACAATCACTTGAAAGTCATGAAAGATGCTATTGGAGCACCTATTCTGCAAAAAAGCACAATGAGTTGCACCATGTGCACAGTTGGTTTTAATAACCTCAATACCTGAAAACATGGGATTAAAAGAAAATGTTTACTTTAGAGTGGGATATATCATGCAAATTGATATAATCAGAATCAGGCCCAAAGAATTTTTTTTGAGAATTTGATAGATCTAAGTGATGATACACGTTATATTTAAACATAGTAACAACAGCATGGAGGAACTGAAACAAATAGCAACAGGTCACCAAGTTTTAGGACTGATTCCTTGGGCCCACTGAAATCAGAAGCAAATTTTTCATTAACTTTAATAGGATCAGGATTATATCCAATATTAATGATAGGTAATATAGCGACTACCATTTATGAAAACCTCTAACTGTTGCTCCTGCTTCTATCAGTAACTTCTCTTTGATGTCTAAGATTCAGATGAGAAAATAATACAGGATATGGTATAGGAGTTAACTTTTTTTTTTTGGTACAATAAATGAACATCACTTTTGTTATCAATCAGTTTCTTCCATCTATTACAAGCTATTCCTTGGGATGTTTTTAGCTTAACTTCTGAGTCAAGGCTTGAGGCTGGGGAGTTAGGTGGTCCTATAAGAAAAGGAAGGAAAGAAAAAGATGTATTAAATGATATCTTTTTGGTCTGTGAAATGTGTCATGTGACCTGCTATCAGGATTTTCCTTCTTGAGGAGCTGAAGGAGAAATTTCTCCTCTTTGATGTCCCAAAGGTCAACACTGAAATCAGAAAGAGAGCAAATGTGGAGACTGGGGCAGACGATCAATACTGTGGCTGTGTGCTCAACCTTGGCTTTTTTACAGTTGTTCCCTGCATTTACAGAGTGTTTGCCATTATTTCTTTTAATCCTTAGCCCTTATGTAGAAGCATCTGGAGTTAATACTGAATGCTTGGTTTTGATTCCTATACTGTTTTCTGTAGTCTGGGTTAGTCTTTCCTCACCACAGCTTTTAACTCAAAAGATACGTCTTCACTGTTGATTAATGTGAGTTACTGTAGATCAAGGTGACAGCAGACACATGTGACATAAATCATGAGCAGTACAAGGCAACCAGATGACCACACAAAAACCTCAGGCTTGTGTGGAGAGTATAAAACTGTTAGGATCTGTTAAGCTATATGCTAGGCCTGTGTTAAATACTCCTCAACACTCAAATGAAGGGATATTTGTGTGGATTTTTGATGTGGATAGGTCTTAACAGTGCTGAAGTCACAATCTGAGCTAGCTCTGGAGTAAAATAAGCTTTAAACCCACAGCTTTAAACCCACTGAGCCCACACGTTACTTGCAAAGAGGTTACGATGACAAAAATCAGGCGTGGGCTCTTCCCTCTATGAGTCTGGGGGCTGGAGGTACTCCTTCTTCTGTCCCACCTGGGTCCAAGAGATACGCCTGCCTGCTCTGTTGTCTTCCATCTCAAGACAAATATTTCTCTTTCAATTGGATGTCGTGACCTACAGTGCTCGTTTACAAGCAAAATTTACACTCAGCTCATTATTGTAATTGTTCAGCTCAGTACTGTAATGTGAAATCTGCAGCTTCTGATAATAAAAGCACTGGAGTATAGCACTTATTGTCACATCTCTTACACAACGGGATAGACACGCTCCCCATCACATCAGGGATCTGGCTGTTGCCGTGCCTTAGCTCTCTTCTGATTCATCTTAGTCCCCTCCCATGGAAACTGGGGAGTAGGAGTGCTGGGGAGGGAATATGGTTGTGTGCTGTGCTCAAGGTGCTATGCTAACACAAAATACTGATGCAGCTGGAGCACAAACATGAACCTGGGAGATGGATAATTCACCCAGCAGCTTTGGGAATCTCATGCAATCACAAAGCTAGCTGCAATTTATTTATTTATTTATTTTAAGCAGGAAATGCCAATTTGTGGATAGCTAAACAGCACAGAACTGTATTGTTTTGAGAACATTTTATTTTGGTGCTTTCTAGGAATGCATAGTTTGACTATCCATTTTCAAATCTAATTTTCATCTCAAGTTCTTCTATTTTATTTGGTATATCACAGGAAAAAATCAAAAAATCAGGAAAACAATACTGCACCCAAGTCTCCTCCCTCCCTAAATTTCCTTACTTTAGCATTTCAAAAATTTTTGCATTCAGTCTCTGTGGACACTTAAAGTGGAGAAATACAAAAACAAACTCAAAAACTTTGGATACATATGCATTTGGATATAAAAACAAGCAGTTCCCACCCACCTCTTCTTCAAATGAGATTGCAGAGATGCTATCACATGAAAGAGGCCCTCACATCATTTTTCAATTTTCTCTAATATGGTTTTCAGTCGAGTTCCTCGTTTGGAACATGTCACACACTGAAAAGCCCAGTGCCACACATTTGAGGTTTGGTAGACTTTGCAACATGGCAGGTTTCGGTACCCTTTGACATCTTAGCATTCTTTGCTGATGGTGACAGGGAAGGCCAAAGGGGAACATGAAAAGCAGCTGGGTCCATGCTGGAATAAGGATTCAGTGAAGGCCTACCCAGGCTCACTGATTTTGGTTTCATATGGAGACCAGCCTTAAATCAACTTTTGGCTGGAGGTTTCAATAGAACATATGCATTTTTACCCAGGCTTTTATTTTCTTGTCAGACCTTTAGTATTTAAAGTCCTCCTAGCTTTTGGTCTCCGGTAAAGAAGAACAAGCCAAGAGAAAAGAAGGCTGACCTGCTTCACTAGATACTTTTGCAGATAGAGTGGCAGGCCTGGTGCCACTGGCCTGAGGAGCTACCCTTATTTAGTATCCAGTTTACCATATCATTCAGACAAAGTAATATGAGCTCCTTAGGTTTCGCTTCTTCAAGACACCTGCCCCTGGTCCTGGAGAACTCAAATGTCAGCAGGTGAGGACAGAGAATAAATACCTTCCCAGTCTCTCTGTTTGGCAAGCTATTCTTCAGTTCCCCTCTTGCTTTCTGGGTCATACAGGTATATTTCTTGAAGTCAGGGAGCATCTCAGACAAAGGAAAACAAATAAAAGACTGCAAGTTGGAAGGACAAGTATCGTCAGTGGCCTGAATAAGGAAGCTTACAACCTACGCTGAAGAAAAGCTATAATGATGCTGGAAGTAGTGTTATCTCTCACAGAGCACTGCAAACCAAAGGTGATTTATGGGGAGTAAGCGTGCAATTAATATAGTCTGAATTGCTCCAGGAAGTAAGACACAAAAAATCAAAACCTTTTGCTGCACCTTGGATTTAGAGAAGCAAACAGAACGAAAGCATGAAGTAATGGAGCCAGCGGTGCTCAGGAAAAGGAAAGGCTCTTTCAAAGTGGGTGGGTGGTCTGAAAATCAATGAGAAGGAAATGAAGCTCAAGTCCACTACAAAAGTATTGCAAATCAAGATCAGTTACTGTTAAACCCACTGAGAACAGCTCAGCAACAGAGCAAGGAAGGTGAGGTCTCCGACCTTGTGCAATGGGCCAAGCACTTTTTCTGTCTCTCTGTTCAAAAGAATTATAACTCTGTTTAAAGCTGCTGAATAATTTCTGCTGATTCATAGCGAGACATTTGCTAATTCCACTAGCATGTAAGGAGAGCTACAGACAGAAATATTGCAAAGGAGGCTTACAATTCGTGTAGGCTTTTAAAACCGTGGCAGTCTGACAAGCCACACTCATTCTTGCAGCAGGTACTTCAAGAAGATGCACATACAAACTGTACAAGAAACTGTACAAGGAAGTGTTGCATAGATGTATGGAAATTGGTTCAGTATTGGAGTAGCACATGTGGATTTCCTCACAGGCTTCTGGCTGAGAGGGGCCGGAGCATCCTGCCAAACAGAGCAAATAATTCCACTCTGTCCAATGCAGCAAGGTCTCATCAGTAGGGTAGGCTCCAGCCACCAGTACCTTACTGCCCTTTCCAACAGGCTGAGAGCTGTTTCTCCTCTCCGGTATGATGTGAAACTTTTCTGCAGGAAAGGAAATATGTAATAGGCTCAGGGGATCATATAAGAATTAAAGGAAAAAGTATACTCTAATCCTGGATATGAATTAGTGTTCCTGTGAAATATTACAGAAATTCTTTACACAAAGGTTGTCTGAGGCATTAAAGTTCTGCACAGCACAAAGCTGTGAGGAAACTGGACTCTCTGTGACTGCTCAACAAGAATAAAATGAAGATTTATCATCAGAAAATGAAACAGAACTTTTCCTTGAGAAAACATTTTCCCTATGTGGACTTTCAATTGTGAAAATCCTATGCTGTAATTTGGCATAAACAATAACACTGTCCTACTTTGAATGCCAAATGAGAATTTACCTACATTTTTCTGTACCATTACCTCCTGAAAATTACCTGAACAAAAACTATTGTTTTGGATCAATATTCTACTTTGTATCCACTGGTGTCACCATACTGCTCTGAGAGCTGTGGTTCCTGGTTTCATGTACTCCTGTCAATCTACTTTCCTAGTAAACTACATCTCCCCTGGTTCATTAATGTTTTACTCCATATTCTGTGACAACTTTTAATATACAGACACTTCCTACAGATTCAAGCTGATCTCTCCCCTCTGTCTCAGCACACTGTAATGAAAGAGGTGGTGTGGAAATCATTCAATATGCTCCAGCCTTCTTCCAAAATCCTACACATGGAACAAATTACCGCAGAAGAAAGGCACCACTTGTCCCAAAGACTGTCTGTAGTCTGGTACTACGGAAAATGCTTTTGAACAGCTCATTCTAGCAAATAGCAAAACAGGTTGGTAGAAGACCTCTTCCCCTGCCGTGAAGTGGGACAACATGTTAGACACACAAACTTTAATTGGGGTATTTTGTCTCTTTTTTTCTGCTAGCCTGGCCAGCAGGTTTGGTTTTCCTCTTCATTTTCATTTTTTCATTACTTCCTATACAAAAAATACAACAGTAGATGATACTTGAGCCTTTCTCTGTGTGGTCTTCATTCTTATAACCATTTTATTCTCCACTTGTTACTTCAGATAGTAATTTAAATCCCTGTTTCTTCCTACCCCTGACACTCAACCCTCACCCTTAAGAACAGCTATTCTTTTTTTCTTCCCAACTACCATTCTTGCCTGGGCTGGAGGCCATCAAGCTCACCCATCAGATGATTTTTCGCATTAATTTTATCTTCTCTCTAATATGATCCCCAGACAGATTATTTTTCTGCAGTTTGAGATACCCACCATTGGAGAGAAAGATATGGTTTCAGTTTATATTCTGTTACTATATGAGTTACCAGTAACAGCAACCAAAAATTAAGGATTCTGACTTCTTTCCAGCTTACACAGCCTTTACTTAGGAGAGGTATACTTCAACACAGTGAAAGAAATTACCTAAGGCCATTACATATCCTTTAAATAGCACATTCTGTGTAAAATAAGTGGTAAGTGTGGCTAATAGTGGAAGCACTGTTAAATGTAAGCAATTATGAATGTAATAAAAAGTCCCTTTTGGGATCTTTTTTGGGGGCAGAAATAACTACAGCAGATGTTAGCAGCTTTCTGTAGACTCAGCTATTCTGTTGCAGCTGTAGACCAGTAGATACAGACTATGAGTCTGTAACACGTTTGCTTTTCTTAGTCCCCCTTTGCCAACCATTTGGAAGTAATGGGCAGATGCTGTAAGAGATCCACACACACACCTTGAAACCCCCATTCATGGGTTTCTTTCCTGTCCCACATTTATGTCACAGGTAAATAAGAAACTCCAAATTGGTTCCTTTAGGGAACTTTCCCATTTGTCTGACTGGCAAACTTCAGATAGCCTTCATCACACTTAGATGAGTTCCTCTCTTACTCTGACTGGAGGACAGATGCTGTGGCATAGCAGTAGCCTTGCATTCAGGAAACACTGTAAGAGCAAAAAAAAAATATTCTAAACACAGCACAAAATAACCCTTATATTATCCTTCCTAGGTGAGACATTTCAGAAAGCATCACCAACACCATTCACATTGTCAATGCCATGTAACAAGAGCCCTCTGTAAACAGGATCCTGTTTCTAGATTTCCATGAAAACAACATTCTCTCTTTTCTCTTTGACTCTCAGAGCTATCTAGCCCCTTGGTTTATCCCATTATTCTTTCAGGCAGATATGTGTGTTTAGGGGCTCTACTTTATTCTTCCCACCACTGGTTTACCTTCCTTACTTCAGATCCCCTTTTTATAATACTTTTGCTACACAAAGAAGCTCTTTCCTCTAAGATTTCTAATATTCCAGTTGTATATTGACTGCTTAGGGTATAAGAATACCTGCTAAAACACGTACCCCCGTTAATATAATACCTAGGAATGTCTCTTTGTGAAGCACATAATAAACGACACAGTCCCTGCAGATCAGGAAAGTCTGACCCACATGAAGGCATCATGTAATCCAGATGGTTTTGGAAATAAAATAATCATTACGTCAGCAGCCAACTCCTTTCTTACCTTGTGATTTTAACTGTGACTAGCTTGAAATCACATGATACTCTAATTAAGCCTTCTGCATACACCACTTATCTGCATACACATATAAGATCTCATCACCAACATAAATCAGTTCACCAAATGCAACTGAAGAAATTCAGAGTAAAAAGTTGGAAATGTCAAGTGAATTCATAACGTTACACAGCTCTTCTGTAGTATTGGAGCATTTATATGCTAGACATTTTGTCTTTCAGCTCCAGAAGAGATGCTTTTTCTTGCGCTAAGCAGCAACAGTATGGAAGTGACTCATGGCAAAACAAATAATGAAATGGAGATAAAAAGTGCAAAAGCAGCTCTGAAAATCATGGCGAGGAAGGGAATTTTTAAAAGGTTATGCTATTTATTAATCTGCACCATAACTTTACCTCAGCCTTTTGTGCCTTACTGCCTGGTAAATTGCTGGCCATGAAAGGACCAGTAGGAGGTAGCAGTCTTATTTCTGTTTGTGTGACTGTCACTTCTAGGTAAATGGAAGGGACAAGCACCTGGGCATAGATATTTTTTCTACCAGTGCTGCCAAAAGATTTACAGAAGCTGGTTACCAAGCAACTGTTTACTACAAAAATCTCAACAGCATCCTTTTGTAACTCCGATTTCAGAACACAGCACTCAACCCCCACTGCTTCTGTAAGGTCATGTAGGATATAGCTTTTCTCCCAGTGCAATTGTCATCAGTGTCACAAATGGGTTTGCACAAACCACCCTTCACTTTTTCTTAAGTTGCCCACTCTTAAGCTGTAAATTGTATATATTAAGAAGTTAACTCCCACACAGCGTGGATCACAGAGAGTTAAATGACTAGGTGAACGTTTAAGTGGCTTCTGGATCTCTCACTGTTACCCTGATATTAATTTAAAGGACAAGACACTTGCACATGGGGGCGATACGTGCCAATGACAGAGCTCAGAGAGAAAGAGCGCTCTGATTGGGCTGGTAAAAAGCAAAAAGGGCCAATCCTGCAATGAATCTGCGAGCAGCACTCCTCCTGTCTGTGCCCTCTCAGGCACACATTGCTTTTTCTTCTCCAGATAATTTCAGTATAAAAAGAACATTCCAATTTTTTTTCTTTTTTTTCTTTTTCAGTTTCCAATGATAAAATGCAATAAATACACACACATACACATACAGATTTGCATATATATATATATATTTTACTTATATAAATAAGCTTTAGATTTTGAGGTTACTGCTGAAGGCAGAGTTTGGGCCACAGCACAATGGAGGTCCCATTGGACTCTCCTGCTAACAACCAGTGGCAGCAGAAAAATTGCATTGATCCCACACTCCCTGAATCCTCAGAGCATCCAGCTCGATGTGCTGTTTCCAGGGCTTATTCATCTTCCAAGCCTACTGCACACAGAGTGTTCAGCAATGCATTGCTGGCTTGCACTTGTATGCGGGGAACACAGAGATGGAAATGACAGCTTCCCAGGACTGCCACCACCACAAATATTGACCGTCCAAAAAACTGGCCCTGGACTACCTTTTAGTTATGAGGAGGATGTAACCTCAAGGATGGGGAATTAACTTAGGAAACTTTCTTACCAAACATGTTAGACAAGATACATCTTTGCAGCTTCAGATGTTTTCTGAGAGCTTTTTCACTCTCCTCCTTCATTTCACCTTATTTAAAATTAACTTACATTCTCACCTATACTTAAGCAGAAACTGTTGCCATGGTAACACTGTAGGTCTTCTAAATCCAGCACATGATGTAAGCAACCCAAACGAGTCCCTGTAGAAAGCAACACTGGCATGAGACACAGCCAGTCCTGCAAGGATTTCATGCAGGGGGAGTAGCCACCACCACTGTCCCCGGGAGGCACTGGGGGTCTCAGCCAGGAGGCTTCTCTTGTCCTTCACCCTCCTCAGAAGCACGAGGAGCTGAAAATCGAGAGAAAACAGAAAGACAGAGGCTCTGTAATGAGGTGGGAGAAAGGTGCCCCCAGAGCTGACCCCAGTGCTGCTGTGCTTGAAGCTCTCGACAGCAGCACAAGCCCCGTTAGCTCGGTGGCAGCCTGTGGTGAAAGAGGGCGTGTGGTTCACATCATCTTCCTCTGTTTTTTTGCATCTATTGCTCATGCTGCCAAGCTGCTCTGATTTTAAATGTCTGGCCCCATCACGTTGCTCTCACAGGATGTGGTGATGTCTGTGAGCTGGCCATGGGCAGCAGTGTGTGACTCAAGGGGCAGGTGGTCAAGGCGGCATCATCCTGACTTGCATAGAGCTAGCCACATCCTCATCCATGTCGGTCTGTCCAGCTCCAGAGACACCACCAGGCTTGGAGACGTCTCTACCACATCACAACTGAATTTGTGGGCAGGGTGGCCCCAGAGTAGGGAGGAGGAAGATAGGAAGATATATATATTTTTTTTGCCCTTTCTCACATCTCATCGAGACTAGCTCCAGACAAAGAAAACTAGGGCAAGACATAGCAGAGAAAAACCTTTTCTTTACCCTTCCTGAGATTTTGATGCTTGTGAGATGTACCAAATCACTCTCAGCTACAATACCTAAGTAACCCACATGATGTGGGGTCTCAGCTACAATACCCAACATCAACCCACTCAGGTTCTACATCACCTCTGATCCTGCCTGACATGCAGAGTAAAAGGAATTTCAGTCTCCACAATTCCCCCCACCATTTTCTTCTTTGCTCAGTTCATTAGTGCCTTCATGTAATGAACAGCTACTCATAAGACCGGACCGATACCACTAAGTCATTTCCCATGTACTGCTTAGCTGCTATCAGAATAGCAACAATTACTGATTTGGGCTGGAGTCGAAACAAAGAGCCCATTCCTTCACACATTGTCCAATCCATCTGCTGAAAATTATTCCACACTGCACACATGGGCAGAAATCCTGTTTTAAAAGACATATTTTGCTCCCATTTATGTGACTTGCCTGTGTATTCCCAGGATTCCCAGGATTTTAATTTTCCCCTGACTATCTGAATTCCAGGTTTTCTGGAATAAATCCCTATAAAGAGTTGATTCAATAATGGAAACAAGATTAGATTTAAAAAAAAAAGGGAACGTGCAGAATAGATACTATCCTACCATTATTCTACAAAACAAGGAGAGGTTTTAAAGCTGATAAAGCCAAAGTAAAGACTGCATTTTTCTGCCACTTTTCTCTTCACATTGAGAAATCTTACAGACTGCTACTTAAACAATCCCACAGTTTACAGTGGAATTCTTTGAGACAAGCGTGTCAAAATCTAGTATAGGATTTCAGGGGGGGCAGAAGCTATTTTTGTAAAATTATAATTTGATCTCCTTGGAATATCTTTATCACAGGGTATTGTGAAGTTACATATAGCAACATACAGTCTTTTTTGGTAAGAGCCTCCCTTCTTCCTATATTGAAAATTTGTTGGTGGTTTTGCCTAAACAAAGAATACAGGAACAGGCTAAATAAAGCTTCTTGGTTAGCTGTTCATTTATTTAAAATTGAACAGAGCAAAAACAGCTACAAAAAAAAAATATAAGTCAATCAGTGAATTTGCAATATTTGCAATCAGTGAATTTGCTGACCTCCCAGCTTCTGCAGTTCTCATTTTTACTGTAGTTTCCCTCCTCCAGATATTCCAAAATCCATAAAAATCCACATATTGGACTAGATATTCTCCCACTTATGATCTCTGGGGATTTCAGTTCTGCAAAAGCTCAAAAACCTTATTGCTTTTGTTCATTCTGTTAGCTTGGCACACTAAGTCACACCAGAACTATATTTATCCATTTTAATTTTCTGTTATTTTAACATTTTTCTTTTATTAAACAATTAGAGAAAATGAGCAATACTTAATGGTCTTTTTATAAATTTCAAAGTTTATTCTTAATATTCCTACCTCCTAATCCATTGCTGAACCACCAGTCTGCTAAGCAGACTTCTGTCGGCTAAATATCATTGGTGGCTTTTAATTAGACACAGACACTTTTGAAAGCATTTCTACTGTATGCAGTAGCAGGCAGTCATAGGCGCAGTCCGACACAGTTTCCACTTCCTCTATCCCAAATCTTACATAATTTCTTTAAAATCAGCAGAAATTAAATAAAAATTGTATCAAATCATAATGCCACATCTTTCTGTCTGCTTTATCCTGGTGTGAACAACTGTATAGTATCCCAGTCAATGGGAAATCAACTTTACATTTTTACCATTTAAGAGGAGATTTCAGCAGTCTCCTGAGCTACAGCTGAAGTGGTCCACACAGGAGGAGAGAAGAACGAAAGTTTCTGTCCGTGATTCAGGGCTTACCAATCTTTCTTATTTATTTATTTTCTTCAGCAATCTTCAATGACATCCTCTATCCAGAAATGTTAGAAACCATCAGAAAAATTAACGTGTAGCTAGAGACAGTTCTGCTATCAGGGGAGAACCTGGAGCAGATGAGAAGGTCATGGGATACTGCCAAGTATATTCAAGCTGTACCCAATAATCCTGTGATAGTAACGTCATTCTTTGCCTTTGTCAAACAGCATTCCTACCTGCACAAACAGATGTGGGAGCTCTGCTCTTGGGATCTGTGCAATCAGGCATCCTAATCCCAAATGGGTGCTCAACATGCCACTGTTCCTCTCTGTCCTGTGGTATTGAATGAATCTCTATTACTCTACTCTTCACTATGCCTTGCTGGCAGTAACAAACCAAGGAATTAACTGTTTTGGAAAATTACCTTCTCTTTCAGGACTGGAGAGCTGTGAGGAATTCAGTAGCTGAGACAGAAAATAAAAACAACTTACTTGTTAATGCCAAACTCATATTCTAACCCCATACAGCTCCAATGCCACACCTGTTCAAAGAACCTGGGAAGGATCCCTGCTTTGCTGCTGTCTGTACATCACGTCTTCTGCAGACAAAAGACTCACATTTCCATATACCCATCAAATTCACGAGAACTAAGCTTTTATTCACACATAGACAAAAGCAGTGTGAAAAACTAGTTGAGGGAAACTCAGAGAAGCATGCACAACTAATGCAGTATTCCAGTCTCTGATCCGGCATATGATTCCTTCAG
This sequence comes from Anser cygnoides, assembly GCF_040182565.1. Lineage (NCBI taxonomy): Eukaryota > Metazoa > Chordata > Aves > Anseriformes > Anatidae > Anser > Anser cygnoides. The sequence goes on from NC_089874.1 coordinate 70,191,952, forward strand.
ATACCACATTCACCTAACACTTTCTATATATATTTAAATACACATATTTGTGCAAATGTATGCATGTATATGTATGTACATATGTACATATACATGTATATATTTCTTCTATTAGTCTGAAAGAAATAGCATAATATAGGAAGAAACACTGCCTGCAACTGGGAGAGATCAGTGTTTTTATGTGGAAGAAGATGTAAGAGCCTGCATTTGAACAAAAATAGTTGAGCCCTTGCTTAGCAGCTGAGACATACAAACTGGTTGCACGCATGCTTTTCATCTGAGCTGCGAAGCAGAATACCTTTTCCCTTGGTGTGGTTCACAGCATGCTCATTAGCATGGCTTATGAGGCCAGTTTTACTCCACAACTGGCCAGTAAGTGGACATGCCCATTTATCATGCCTCAGCTGAGAAGCAATAACTTGGGAAGCACGGGTCACCCAGTCACATACACTAAAAGAAGGAACCAGCCATGCTTGCTACCAGCCTCCTTCCCTAAAACAGCAGGCTACTAAACACAACAGGTCCACAGGTATAATGTGTAGCTCTTATTTATAGAACAAAGCATGTCTCGTTTAACTCTCAGTCTTATCAGGTATGTCAAGTATGGTGAGACATGTTGAATCACAGGTCTGGCAAAACCTGAGGCATCTTGCTAGACAACAAGGTGATCTCTACTTGAAAAGGAACTAAGAACCGGTGAAGGTAAAAGTGGTCAAGGTTGTTTTTTCATTTTATTTGTACAGTACAGTACCCATTTTTTCTGGGCACTTTGTTGAAGAAACCTGTTTGGAAAGCAAGATGGGGAATGCGATGCTGCATACGAAGTGTATTGCATGCTGTGGAACAAGGCTGACGTACTGGGCTGTAAACAGCTGTGAGGCTACTGCTTGCTGCCTCCATGCAGAGGCAGTTGCAATGTCAAAGCAGTGGTCATTTTAGTAGGTTTTTGAAATGAACTAAGGAGCTGGCAAAAGAACATGGGACTTATTTAATGAGCTATTAAATAAACTAGGAGCTTCTGTTGCATATCGATCTGACAAGGCGGCTTGAGTTACTGGGAAGACGCACAGACAGACTGCTAAAGTGAGTTTATCTGAGTCTAGTTACAGACTTTCTTTGCTATTTAGGTGGTATTTGAAGTGAGACAGGAATAAAAGCAGTTTCTAAGCCATTTGAAATGGCATTTCTGACACCTCAGGTCAACCGTCATTTTATTTCCCATGCAGACATGTAACTACTATACGTGGCACTTACTTAGTAAAAACTGGGCTGGAGCCCTGGACACGATGTTGCTGCCTGATTTCTCCTCCAGCCTAGGACAGCCTAGCATTGCCATCTCCAAGCCACACAGATAATTTCTTACCCATGGTTTGCCCTCAGCTGCCTGACCTCCACCAAGATGACAAAAAGCAGCGAACAAATTAACTGCCAATTATTTTTGAAGCTAGCTACAGTCATTTTTATGATGAATGTATTTTTTCTTGGCATAGTACACTTGAAATTATCTGATTTTCCTTTTTCAGTTTGAGACACAGAAAAGTAAGGTTGTTCCTGGTTGTTCCTGAATGTTAGCCATTCTTACATATTCCAAAATGTCTCTCTTGTCCAAGGGTGTACACAAAATGTCTATGTCAAAACGTGGAGCTGAAACCCTATTCCTTGAAACTTTGCCCAGTGTCAACAGTATGTAACAATGAAACCATATCAAATATCTTTAGGAGTTAGCATATATGGATTATATTCATTTTTCTTCATTGCTCATGGCTTTTTTCCCAGCTCTTCACTGCACAGTGACCATCAGCAAGCTTTAACAAAGAAGTGCATGGGAAGAACAAGTCACATACTTATTTTCATACAGTTTGATCCACTGTTTCAGTCAGAGCATAAATTATTTCTCTAGAAAACCAGCATAATAGAAGCCTAGCTATCTATTATGTTGTCATATAAAATCCCTAGGAGTTTATGAGAAGTCTCTCACTGGAAACGTGTAAGGTACAGGACAGAATGCATTAAAAGAGGTGCAGCAGAGAGCTACCTTAATCTCATGGATGGGCCAGATGACCTAAAAATGTTTTATCCTCTAATATATAGGTTTCCATGTTACACATGTTTCTCCCAGAATTCATCTTCTCTTTGTGATTGCAAATCCCATTCAAATGCACACCTCTTCTCCTGTATAATGCAATGTATAAAGTGGCACTAAACAATTATCTTAGGCATTTAATACCTACAGAGTCTGTCCTTTTAGAATTCCAAAAGCCTATTTCTTACCCTGATATGTCATTAGAATGTAAGTGTCACTATGCTCCTGATGGCTTGTACTAAAGAGGGAGTCAGGACTGATTGTGAAAGTGTTAATTATAACCTTACAATGCATTTCAGAAAATATTAATAAGACTGAAATTTCAATTATTAATTACATAATGAGTAACACAATGCAGTTGTGCAGTCTAATCCAGGCACCTTCCTAAATAATTTAATTCTGAAAACAGTGTAACACAAAGAGCCTGAATCACAGTGAAATCAAGCAGTAGCAGGAATGTAAAGGATTAAAGAAACAAAAAAAGACCACCCCCCCCCAAAAAAAAAAAAACAACTCTGAACCCTAAAATTCAAATACTCTTCAGTGATGAAAATTAGATTAGGAAATGTAATTGCAACATAATATCTAATCAAAGAAAACAGCATCAATCCGGCACTTCAGACATTAATATCAGTGGTAAAAACTGCACTCCAGCAATGTGCAAAGTGTTTGACTGATGATGTTTGCTTCCAGACTATCCATGATGGGTTTTATCTGTGCACTGCTAGGTCTTTCTTCACAATACATATTGTGCAAGTGGACATATTTACTATGAGAGCATAGGAAGACTGTCAGGGAAAAGATGTGAAAAAGTTGTGGAATACAGGAAGTCTTCAGACTTTTTTTTTTTTTTTTTTTACTGGGATGCAAAGAAAAACAGCCATCTTTCAAAAACATTTTTTGAAAAAAACAGGAATCGTTTCCCATGCCTTTCCTCCTCCTTTGTCCATATGCACATATGTCCAGAATTTACTGAAAATCAGAGACACAAGGTATTTGAATGAAGTGTACACATGCCTGAAAAAATCACATACTCATAACTGCAAGGTGAAGGGATGAGATCTCCTGACACCAAGCCCCTCATCTCTCATCCTTTTATCTCCTTGCCTGCCTCCTCATCAGCCTCCTTCCACTGCGCTCTGCGTCTAAACAACACCCTGCCAACAGTGGGGCTGAGCTGCACTTCTGCAAAGTATTTCATTTTTGGCAAACAAGTGTTTTCTGACAACAGTGGCCAAGGAAGTAGCCCTAGGTTCCTAGCAGGAGCAGGGAGGATGCTGGAGGTGGAAGGGTGCAGGAAGCGTGGCCAGGGAACACTTTGGCCAGGCTAGTTTTTTGGTGGATTGCCACATCCTGGTGTGTGTCAGAGGGAAGGAGCTAGTGCGGTGACCCCCAGTGCCACCCACACATCACAGAATATAACAGAGGGACGAAGTGCACACTCATACGTGCAAACAAAGCAAAGGCAAGGAGCTCCAGCCTCAAGCAAGAAGAAATCAGGTTGCTTGGGGCTGGAGGGCCGGGGAAGGGAACAGATTGCTGCTCTGCTTCTTGCACCTGAAAGCCCTGCTAAAGTGTCAATCGGCCCAGCAGTGGCAGTGTAAGGGCAGCCTGTCAATTGGCGCCAAGCCACCTGCAGCCAGCCTGCAGGGAGCCAACATGACTTCTCACTTAGCCCACGTGCTGGCTTGCTTCCAGGTATAGCCCATGTCACCAGCACAGGGCTACTGTCGGCCTGCGCCTTCACCTTCCTGCCAGGAATATGTTCCTCAGGGTTTTGGTGACACAAGTTGAGCCGTAGGGAAACAAGCAGTGGTACTGAGGGTTTTTCACTTGTTGCTGCAGACTGCAAAAAAAACACAACTCGGTGCTTTTAAAGGATAAACAAGTTTTTAAATGATGGTTGGGAACCTGCGATGCACACTGAATGGATGCTGAGAGCATGGGCAGCATAGTTTTGTTAACCAGACAACCTTACTTTCCTCTGCTCTTTCCTACCTGCTTGCTGCAGACATTAACAACACATGAAGAAATGCTTATTCCCAAACTTTGGCAGAGAAGAGGTCACAAGTGTTAGTTAGTTAATTATAGAGCTGGTGGGGCTACACTAATTATACTTAATTTTAGGCAAAGCTGAAGTGCCTGAGTTAAATCCCAAATTTGAAAGGCACTCACCGAGATTGAGATTGCATCATGCAAGACAAATGCATCTCCTTACTCCCTTGTGAAACACACTAGGTCAATGCACAAAAACCAGCAGCAGAAATGTCTATACAGAAAAACGGAAGCTTGCTAGCTAATAGCATTACTGCAAGCAGAATACACCCATGCTCTTGAAAAATAAACTGTTGAAACAATTTGCACCTCACCTGGCACTGTTGCTACATGGCCTACAAACCTTCCCTCTGCACCTCCTTCTCTTCCCCTTCATTCTTTCCTGTAACTTGATGAAAGCAGCACTTATTCAGTTGATATTTCTTTGACACCATATGTGCAATTTGCACCAAAAAAAAAGTTTTGGCTAAAAAAAGAGATGTTTACTTAATGTTTCTTTTGCAGTCATCAAAAGCATGCACTTTGATTTCTTTAAAAAAGTCAAATAAAATAAAAACTCCCCAAAAATAAAAATCTCCCCTTCCCAGAATGAATCCTAGATAAAAATAAATAAATAAATAAATCTTTAGCTTGCACTTCTCTCTTTGTTAGTAATGCTATGTAGAATGACATTCTAAAGCAAATGTTTTCTTGCTTCACTGTGCGTTTTTAAAATTTGATGCACAGAGACAAGAGCTGGGGTGGGGGGGAGAGCTTCCTGGCTCAGGTTTTATGGAGTTAGAAAAATTCCAACTTTGCCAAGCAAAAAGATTGAGAGGAGAGGACTCGTGCCAAGTGTGGAGGACTATCTTCCAGAACCATGAGCACAGCTCTGGTGATTGCAGGGCAAGGCTGTATTGTTCTGGGAAGCTGCATTACACACAAAGGAAATTTTCTGCTGACAGAGCAGCACTTTGGTTTTTTTTTTTAGGACCTTATTTTTAAATATCATGAAGTAATGGGTAATGGCAGCTTTGCTTGGTTGTCGGCCATGCAAGTGAGAAGCTACTATAGTTGTATTAGTTTGCTCACCAGTATAGAAATATCACTAGAGTTCTATTATCAAGTGTTGTACAATGAACACATTTCTTCAAATACACAATTAATAATGGTCCAGGCTGAGTAGAAATGTTTTCAGCATACGCTTGGCCAAACTTCATTCAGTTTATGACTGCTGACGAAAATAGCTCAGAGCTTTTTCATGTGCTTAGGGGACTGCACTACTGAGCCTTTTGGTCTTAATGTCACAAGCAGCTTACCTGTGCACATCCCTCAGATGGGTACTCAATGCAGCCTGAGAAGACACGAGCATTTCGTTATGACCTTGGGCACAAGCTGCAGGTACTGTCTTTGTTCACAACACTTAAGCAGAAGGATGTAGCAATTTTTCCCTGACAAATCATGTTATTCACAGGGGAGGAGGGACATTTAGACTAGCAGGGGTTTCAGAGGAAATGCTGCACTGGACTAGATTTATGTAGAGGTACCAATTAGAAATGAAGCATTTTCCAATAGTGACTACAATGATGTATTTTCCAGGTATACTATACCTATGCATTAAGTAATACCACAATAGAGTAATCCAGGCAAATGTTTGGTTTTGCAGGACTCTGTTCTATTTCTTGTTGCAACATAACAAATTGTTAGCCACCGCAAGTAAATCCATGGCTATATATCCTCCTTTCCTGGCATGCAGAAACCAAACAGTTCACCAGACATCCGCTCAGAATAGCAGATGGTTGTTTTCCTGACAACAGTTACGTTTTTGTGCTTAAGTAAGTGGCATTCTTGCAGGACAAGAAGTAACACCACAGTGCAATGACATAACCTCGTATCGCCAAAGTCAGTGAGATCTGTGCAACTGCTGGGGATGGGAGCGAAAATGTTCTTAAGTGGTCTGTGAATGTGTTAAAGTTGGGAACCTGAATCCAATATTTGAAAGAGTAGGTGAACTGTTTTGCTTAACAGAGAGGGAGAAGTGTAGAAGAACATTTTGTCCCTTCAGAGAAAAGGCTTTATTCAGTTAAGATCTCGTTGAGTCTATAGGCATCTCGTTTCAACATGTAAAAATATCCTTATTGCTGAAGTCTCTGTCCACACCTCAGTTGGTCCAATATGGTCTTTCCTGTATAAACCGTTTCTCAGAAACTTCTCTCCCATTTCCTAATTCTCACGTTCACCCACAGATACCCTGCAAATCTAGAGCTGGGTGAGAACTGGAAACTGCAGCTTGAGGGAAACCACTTATCACCAAAAATATTCTTGTAACATTTGCACTAAAGTTCAGAAATGCAAGAACATGTACACAAAGCAAAACTAAGAATAAATAAACAGCATAATAACAACAGTTTTTTTTTTCTTTTAGAAAAGAGGAAATCAAATCTGTTTAAACACACTACCTCCTGCAGTTCTCCAGGGTACCTCAGACCTGGTAACAAAACAGTGAGTTTTCCTCTGTGCCATAAACACACACTGGCAACCTGATTAACACAAGTGCATTCCTTCATCGAAACAATGACAGTTTAGAAATGGCAAACTATTAGCAAGAATTAAGCCTGCAGGAAAGGAAGACCTCAATTTCAATCCAGGACCATGTTTAATTCATCTGTTCATTTATAGCCGTCACATTCTCTACTGCATCCTCATGCATGTTTAAGAAAACGGGACACTGCTTATGACAGTCGTGTCAGCACCTGCAGTTTGACTCTTATTAGGTTTACTGCTGAGTTAAACAGCAGTTGTATCTCCATTGTAATTACATCCCTAGCTCACCTTGGCCTACTTTAGCTTTCCAATATGAAGTCTGGCATTAGCCTTAGTAAGGTAATTAATTTCACACTCGCAATATGCTTTATACTACAGCTTTTACAGGCTAGTCTTATTCCAAACCTGTATGCCATATTATGTCCTTAGGTGTCCACTGAAAGAATGACCTGAGGACACAGAGGTCTGTGTTTATTATCTCTGCCAGTGAGCAGTGTACATACAAAATAAGCATTTATGTGGTAGTGTATGTACACACATGTCAAACGGCTGGCTAGTGAGAGAGAGATGAAGCAATCACACTGCCATATAATTAGCCAGCACAACTCTGTTCTGTATCACATCTTTCTTTAATCTTTGATGGGCTGCAAATCCATCTACCATGGGACTAATTCTCACTTCCCAACCCACGCTTCCCGAGAGAACAAGGCATCCTACAGAGCAACTTCACGAAGATCTGTTTCTCCTCCACCTCTGCTCTCACAAAGACACAATCTAGTTGTGCGCTAGGCTGGCATCTTATAAGCCTCAGGGCTGGACCCTGTGTTCTGGCAGAAAGGGGGTGGTCACAGCTTCCCAGCAGGAATCAAACAGCAGTTTTCCCACCTGCAGTTATTCAGTTTTTAGAAATAAACTCATATTTGGTTGCACTGGAAAGTCCTCCATGAGGGAGATGTTTATTCATGAGAGGCAGGAAGGAATGCAGGAAGCAATATCAGTAAGATTACATCAGTTTGCACACACTACAGCTGTGGAAAAATCCATAGGGCCACAGAATTTAAGGCTAGACAAGACTATTGAGAGCAACTTGTCTGACCTCCTGCGTCAGATTGAATTTCTCCCAGTAATTGCTGTAATCAAGCCCAGTGCTTCATAGTTAAACTCAAATATAACATTCCTAAAGGTCTGTAACTTTGATGAAAAATTTCTAAAGCATGGAAATTCTACTGCAGCCCTTAGTAATCCATCCCACTGATTAATTACCTTCACTCTCAATTTTTTGCGCTTTATTTGCAATTACATTTATGGTATTTTCTTTGTACATAGAAAGAGAAATTGGAGTTGCATTTTTTAACCTGGCATTGAATCGCTGGAGCAATTTCACAAATGTTATAGAACAAAGGGAACAGCACCTCCATAGCCCTGCTCAGGACTCCATTTCTCAGCAATCAAAGAACTGCGCCCACATTTTATACTAAGATTATGAGTATTTGGGGCCAGAGGCTGTGTTGCTAGGATATACACGGTCTGAGAAGTGCTATCACAAAACAGACCAGCATTAAATCCAATCTTTCTGCCTATGGCATTACACTGTGCTTCATGTGCATCCCTTTGCTCACAGTCTGAAGTATGCATTCGATCTATATTTATTTTCAACTTTGTGGTCTTTCAGCTGACTATATTAAAAAACAGTATTTGATTGGAACCACATGGCTCAGGTGCTCTTGATTTTTCTGTGTCATACAAGTCAAATCCTTCAAACCGTCCGTAATCAACTTTTTTTTTTTTTTTATGATCTTAGAGATCACAGCAGATTTGCCAACTTTGGTAGTTTTGTTTGTTTGTTTTTGAGGATATCGGAGTAATCTTAAGAAAAATTTCAATCAGCTCCTGCTACACCAGTGGTGGTTGTGGAAATTCTGTGATATTGATGATTCTGCAAATTATTTGCTTTGACACCAAGCAAAATGTAATGCTTTGAGTTTCATTGTTATTCAGAACTATTTGAAGATAGAGCTGTCTGAATACATCAGCTTGGGTGAATTTTTCTCCTGTGCTGCATTACGAGGTTTAGCAATTTTAACAGTGTAACTGAAAGGTAACACAAGGACTGCAATATACAGCACTGTGTAAGAGCTGTGCAGCCACTCATGGGACCACAGAGCCCAGCCAGCCATTTTGTGACATTTAGAAAAGACATTTTGCCACACACAGAGTCACTTTGGGAATGCCAGTACACTCAAAAAGATTAGGGGTCCTATGTATTTCACCTTTGTACTCATGCTCCTACAAAACTTCCTACCATTGAACCTCACCGGTGAAAGCTGATGGGGAAAGTAAGTGCTCCTTAGAGGGCTGTCCCTTCTGCCATGGATGAATTTGGATTAAGTGTGCAAAAATACATCCTTGAAATATAAGAGATCAAAATGCCTGGAGGCCCATAGGAAAAGCTCCCTCACCTTTCACTGTTTAAGATGAGCTTCACTTGCATCATCCTACTATGAATAAAGAAAACATTTTCTTACAATCCTTTCCCTAAAGAAGTAGAAAATATTTTAATTTCTCTTTGTGTTGCCCATATACTCAAAAGAGTTTGTGGGCATCTGTCAGTCAAGAGGGTATTGTTCCTTGGCTATCCACCCTTGCTGATCTGATTAGTCAGTTTGATTGACAAGAGATAGTATTTTGGTTATGTTTATTATGGAGAATTCTAACTGCTATTAAAATTCCAAACACAAATAAGTTCATCTTTTTCCCCAGTGTCACTGAGACCTTTAAACAATAGCAGTGATTAATTTAAACTGAAATCTAAGTTGTGGTTCCTTCTAAATCCAAATGCCCTTTCCCCCCATTTAAAGTCATTAATTATCTTAGTGAGTTATAAATTCCTTGATGAGCCCAGAATATTATGATCAACCTGTTGCTATTTGGAGAAAATATCTGTTTTCGCAGCCATTTGCGTGAGTTAAATTCTGCTGTTATTGACTGCAGCATGCAAACCTGCCCCATGGCCGAGGAAGAAGTCATTTTATTCTTAAGCAGTTGATATATCCCACAGGCAAGCAGATTTTAAAATGCTGATATATGTAACTAAAAATGTACAAATCAGTCTTTACTACTACAAACTTACCATATATCATGACTACTTATTGATAAGTTTATCTTCCACTCATATACACACATCACACATGTAGAAATGCATCTAGAGGGATGGAGTTTTATCCAGGGTGAGGAAAATGAGTTGTTCCAGCACCTCCTTGTGATTTCTGACACTATTGCTATGATGACCATCTGCAAAATATCCAGTACATCTACATCTCAGAATTAAAAACAAACAAACAAAGAAACAAACAACAACAACAACAACAACACAACCAAAAAATAAAAATAATAATAAAAAGATTGCCCTGGTTATGAACTAAGAGGAAGAAAAACCTTTAAAAATATAATATTTAAAGGGTGATGGTGGTGGTATTCTGTAGTACCCATTTCAAAAGTAATGCACTTCAGTCTAATATATTTGAAGGAAAGAAAAGCAGTTCGCATAAAGCAGATAAAATTGGTTAGTCAAAGATGATGATACAAGCAGTAAGAAAAGTCATTTGAAACAAAAGTTTTTGTATGAAGTGACTTCAAATGCAGATCATATAATGCTTTTTTGCTATCTTATATAAAGAAAAGACTGTATGTCACTGAAGTCTTATGGAGACTCTTATGGGGAGAAATCCTTTCTCCCCACTGGTGGAACCTAAATAACTTGGTGAGGACAACTATATCATGTACTTATCTAAGTGACATTATCCTACCCGTGTGGCCAGAGTCAAACCAAAGGGACAGAAGAGTTAAAATCTTCAAGAAACAAACAACAAACAAACAAAATCAGGCAAAGATGAAACAGCTTAGGTGAACAGCTTCAAAGGGTTTATCTTCAAAGGACTTGGCTGGGCCACCAGTTTGGAAAAAGCTTTCTACCTGAATATGAAGATGGTTTTCTATTCTTAAGCACAAGATGAGAAACTATTTAACTATTACAGAGCTTCAAGCCAGAGAAGAAAGTAAAATATTAATAAGAATGTCACTGACAGTAGTGAGTCAAGCTGCAAGAGAAGAGAGAGAAAAATAAGACCCAGCAACGAAGACTGCTTACTTCAGCCCAGAGATGGAGGTGAGCAGGCTATGAAATACACCAACCTTTTCAAGAAAAGAAGAAATGCACAGAAAGGCTTTTATTATTGTAACTCCTTGCTATGGTGTATGGTAGAAGATCACTGTTAAGACAGAAAGTATGTTAAATATTCCCTCTCAGCATCCAACAAGAGCTCTTTTCTTCCCACTTCAAAAGATTAAACCAATGGAAAATCTGAGAAAAATATGTGAGGTTTGAGGCCATATCCAATTGCCTGAAACATGCTTACAAGTCCTATTTGTCATTTTTCATGCCTGCCTACGAGGTCACTGTTCTATAGATGTCTGCAACACATCTATTGTAGGCGTCTTCCCTTCAGATCAGATGGTCAACATAAGCAAGGCAAGCTGTCAGGCACACGCTTGCCTATTTAATCACTTTTTGTGCAAGTCTAGTAAAATACATTCCTCTACCCACGAACCTTTTCTTACTTATTTGTCCTTAGATAGCATTTCTGCCCTTACTGCCAGCTTGCTTCATGATCATGTCCTGAAGAAACTGCACAAACCTATTGGAATCAAGGAAACTGCCTACAGGAAAAGTAGTTCCTCTTTCAAAGGTCAAGGCCAAGATCAAAGCAAGATTGTAACACGTGACAGAATTTCTGCACCTTATAAATGGAGAAGGCTGTATAAAGCCTTGTAGGTACAAACCATTTGGACCCTTAAAGTGCACTTGTGGATTAAATTCTGCTTACTAATATTTGTAAGACAACTATAGGAAAACTTCTCTCACAGAGAGGCATGGTGAGAATAAGTGAATTCCTTGCAGCTTAAGCCATTTGTTACACACCTTGCCATCTGAGCGCATACATGTCAAAAGCATTAGCAGTTTATACACCTGATCTGTGACTGTGCATGACTTTCTTCGGGGTGACTTCTACTGTTATAACAGAAATATGTCACAAAAACATCCAGTCACAAACCTTTATGTTGCCTTCCAATTTTTTTACCTTCACATGAGAGATTAAATGGGACTAACAAGAAATAAAAACTCTCAGCATAAAGTGTCCGCAGATCAAGCATCGCAGTTAGGGAAAGAAAGAGCTCACCTCTCACTTGTTTCCTTAACTAGATACTACTGCTGATCCCTACAGCCAGATTAGAAGATGGCAGTTATCAAGTTCTGTGTCATTAGACTGGCAGTTGCTAAAGTGGATGATGCTGTTCATATCTTTTAGCATCCTTGCAAGTGTTTTGTTTATTCCACTTATGATGATTCTACACTCTGAAACAGCTATCGCTCTCTAAAATAAACAAATATATATACAAACTCTGTGACACGGGAGAAAGATATTATAATGAAAGGGACATGATAAAACAAATGTGTCTGTCTGAGATGAGTGGACATAGGAGTACAGTGAACTGACAAAAGTTACACATGAGGTAAACAAAATGCTGAGTTTGGGCCTGGATCCAGATAAAGTCTTGGTGGATGCATCTTTTTTCAATAATGAACTCCCACCAGAGCTTACTTATGAGTCTGACACATCTAAATTACGTTCAACAACATTTAAATATTGAAATAATCTATAATAATTCAATAAATTCAATAAATTCAATCAAGAAATTGAAACAATCAATTGAAAAATTAAAATTGAAAAGAAATAATAAAAAATTGAAATAATATAAATCCAAACCAACTAGAGAGCATATGGAATATTGCCTTCCTAACGGTATGCATAAGCATCTTCTGTCAGCTTTATCAGATTAAAGACTCCAAATGCTGGCAGTGATCAGATCTGCGATGATAAATGGGCACAGGGGTATGAGCAGAGTTGCATGTGATCTTTGAGGTGGGTTTAACACATGAGAAAGAATCTGCATTGCAGTTGGAGAGTTCTCCCTTTGTCTCAAGAAAAGTGGGAATTCGGCCCAAATTCTCAGCCCAATCAAGAACTGTCATTTTACCAGGTCGTTGCCTTGGAAGGAGCACATTTTTCTTTTGTCATCTGGGCATCACTGTCCCAAGATGCATGCTCCAAAGAACACCCCAATTAACCTTCAAGTGACAATGAAAGGCTTTCCTTCCATTCTTCCTGTATGGAATAATAACAGTAAAAGAAATTCAGCTTTAAATGCAAACAGAAACATTACAGCTGGAGAAGGTAAAAATGTATATAAACCTCTTAAAGATAACACAAAGCAAAAACATAGTGCCAGCAAAATTATCAATAAATCGCCCTGAGGCAGACACCTAGCATGAAAAAATTTTGCCCAAACTGCTGAAGGTTGGCAAAATTACAAAAAAAAAAACCAAACAAACAAAGGATGTTTTGCCACTTCTATGTTCAATAATAATGCATTTTAAATAAACCATCACAGCTGCAGTAGTCCTTTGTACACTTTGGCTGGCTCTTTAATGATTTATTACTATCATTTTGTGCATCTTAAATCAATCCAAGGTTATTAAGACCCCTGAATGTGAAGTGCAAGATCCCCAGATCCTCACTAGCTACAATTTGGAGTGTCAGCCCCAAAAACTGCAGTGAAGTTAAATTAGGGTAAATCAGCCCGTAGTTGCCCAGCTAAGAGTCTGGTGCGTACACCTGCTTTAACCAGCTGAAAATGCTCTGTCTACAACTTAGATATAAGATGCACTGTGCCACTTGAAACACTTCCAGGCATCCTTTTTTTGTCTCCTGTTACCTGCCTGCAAAAACACTCAGCAGCACCCTGGGGTATATGGCACCAGCATCATCTCAGCCCCAAAGCCCATCTAGTGAGAGGGCACACCCCAAAGAAAAGGCCTTTGTTCTCTGGAAATGCTTAGCCGCTGGAACACTCCCTCAAGCACCAGTAAAACATTCTGGCCCATATTGGTCCTGTCCCAGGGAAGCTGCATACACGGCCCCCAGCAGCATGGACTAGAAGGTTGTGTGCCCAGTCAGGCGTGTAGACTTGTCAAGAAAGCATGCATCCTCTCATCAACAGTGGCATTAACAGAATAGCTTAAAATATTTAGGATCCTGGCATAGACACCACACAAGACTAGTTAACCAGCCTACAAATCTCTTAAGAGTCAGCCAGTAATAGGAATGCAATTCCCCTGCTAATCCTTAGTTCCTTCTTTTACAAGACACATTCCACCTCTGTTCCTTCATCTCCAGCTCTTGACACTTTTTGGAAGTACCTCCTCCAAAAGGCAATTCTGATCCAGGGATTTCAGTAAGTGCAGGCTGGAGAGACTACACTGCCAACTCGTGGATTTTTTTATTTATTTTTTATACTAGTTACTTAATACTTGTCATTTTCTTTTTACTCCTGGAGGCACCTGATTAAATGATCCATTCAATTCAAACACATTTTTAAAAGCAGCTCTCCAGCAGTCCTGAAAGCAAAGAAAACTTTGAAGACTTAATCCAATATATGCAGAAAAAAAGTAAAAGTACATTAAGATAACTAATTTTTGAAAATCTCTTGATTGGCAGGAGTTTGGCTTTTCAACATCTGTGGTCATCATTGTTCTCCACTATTACCTAGGGTCAAAATGTAAATTTAAGAGGACTTAATGAAACCTATTTTTCCTGCAGCCTATATGCTTGGAAAGTGCCATTACACATGTTTCATGTTCTGAGAAGTGACAATACAGTATGATTAAATATGGGTCTGTTCCAATCCCTGACTGATGCAAAATCCATCATCTACTTACATATATCACCTGGCTTCTTGACTTACACAAGAATAAGTGTACAATCAGCCATATAACTTTCCCCCATGTTGTTTTGCTAATACTTCTCTCTTGCTTGTGAGACACGTTTGCTCCAGGTGCAATCCTCAGTTGCTGCCAAAGCCTCAGTCCCAGTTATGGCAATAGGGCCTCAGCAGAAGGCTGAGACACAAAACCTCTGCAGGAGAAAAGCAGTTAGATTCCTAGAATACCACTGAACTAATGACACTGCATCCTGCCTTTACATAATCTTTTTCCTAGCATTAGAAGGTTATGATTAAACTTACCAATGACTAGCACAATGCAATTCAAACAACAAAGTACTTTCTGATCATACAAACAAAATGTTGGTACTGACTGAGGGATCAGGTGACTCAACAAATAGCAAGGAAAGCTTGTTTCTCTTGATATAATTGTGGCAGTGATCCCATAATATCCATAATATCCTATGATACTAGACATTTCGGGCTGACCCACCTCTTCCTTCCTCAGGTCCTTATGGATACTCAAGATTCTGTCTCTTGCATTTATTTTATTCTTTGGTTGGAGGAATAGGACAGGGATTCACAGACTTGTAAAATACAGATATCAGATGAACATGAATTAAGAAGAAAACATCTTTTGCAGCAAAATGAGGAGTGGGGACAGATGAAAAACATGCAGATTCACTTAAAAGAGCAAAATTAATAATTATCACACTATTTCCTTTAATTTCCCTATGTTGAAAAGCAAAAAGAGCGTGTTATTTTCACACATCAGAATTTGGTTTTATTGCAGCTAACAGTTGATGGAAGAGGGGGCAAAATAAGGTGACTTTAAAAGCATTCCTTCATAAGGAACTATGTAAAAGTTACCAGGGCATAAAACTGGAATAATGGCCTGCCATAAACTCTACCTTCAGACTTGTGATAGTAAAATTTGATGGGAGTAACACATCTGCATCTTATACCAACAGAGACTGGTCCCTTTGTTTTCACTCAGGAAAAAACAAACAAACAACCAACAACAACAACCACATAACCTAGCTGTGCCCATACCTTGGGCCATGTGAAAGTGAAATTTCAGAAAATCTGAAAAATTGTATAGCCACACAGACAACAAAGCCACTATTTTTTTAACATGGCAAATTAAACTTTTTTCCCTTGCTCCAGTCATGCAAGTTTCATGGCTGCTGAGCCGTATACCATGGAGCTTCACCCATCTCTATCACTGTTTGCATCAGTAAAAGCTACTGCCCCAGGAATATGGTGCAAGCTGGCACTCCTCAGATACTCTATTTTCCCATGAGAGATGTCATTCTGGCAGCAGGCTAACCCAAAGGACAAGCCGCACCAGGACACACTCCCTTCCCACAGCAGCAAGCCACTCTCTTTTGCAAATCCTTCTGTAACCTTGCAGGAGGTAGGACTTGCTCATGGATGCACATAATTTTCAGTGCCTTATATCAGCACAGAAAGAACCACACTGTTAGAAGGGGAGCAGTTAAAGTAAGCACAAATGAAGTAAACTGAAGAATCTTTATCATGAAACAAGCAGCCTCCCAAACCCATCCAGACTTAAGACTTTTTACCCCAGAGGACTGCAGCTGTGTGTTTACTTTTGCATTATCCTATTTTTCAAGCACCTCCCTGCAGGGGCCCGTCCCCACTGCTCTGTGCACCCTGGGCTCCTGTCTGTCCTGTTCTGATTCCCAGGATGATGCTCAGTGTGACTCTGTGGTGTCAGAGGTGACAGCAGGGTGGCCAGGGTGCCAAACTTCCTCTTAGCTGTCTGCTCCTCTGTATGCCAGGGACTCTACAGCACAAGTGCAGGCACACTTCACCCAGAATTTGGGATGACCACGCTTGTCTTCCAATGCACATGTGGGAGACTGAATGGCATATCTCAGAAAAAAAAAAAAAAAAAAACCAACAACAAAAACGCAGAGAGATCATTTGAGAACACTGAAGCTTCATGAATAAAGGAGATTTAATCACCCAGCTGCTCCCCATTTGACCCCTCTCACTTCTAGCTGACTACTACACGGTGCCCAAGACACTCTTCTGCTCCCCATACCAGCACCTGAGCTCTGCACCTGCCAGGGCAGGAAGGCCCCTGAGCCTTGACTCCTGACACCTGACACAGAGGAAGGAGCTGTGTTGCTGTGCAGGTTGCCTGCTGCACCTCCATGTGTGGGGAAGCAGAATTCACACCATTTTGCAAAGCGCTGTCACACTACACTACTACATTACAATGTGCAATCATCAAACAGTTTGTTCAATTCCTTCTTGATTAAAATCAGCTTCATTAAACCTAAGTAATGACTGCTTTGTTTTAACAGCAACCATACCTCCATTCTAAGTGTCTTTCTGAATATTGTCTTCCCATTTTAGACTTTCCCATGCCCTCTGAGCAGCTTCATGTCCCATCCCATTTTTCATTTCCCTTCTCATTCTATTTCTTTCCAGGCAGGCAGCTTCCTCCCTCTGAACTGTGTTGAAGCATCTCTCTGGTTCCTGCCTTTCAGTATCTCCAGGGGTCTGATTGTGCATGCAGCCCTTGACACTGAATCAAACAGGCACCTTTGTCTTGAGATGATGGAAAGTTAGCTGCTTTGATTCCTGTTGCTATTGCATGCAGCAGATAAAAGTGGTAATGTTTAGACAAATCAGATATTTTTCCTAGTGACTGTGTAACTCTTCTCACAATGTGCCGTTTTTACACAAACATGACCTTTCTGCACAGGCTACTTGCATCACCTAATTACCATTCTTTCAATACATTAATTTGCATTTAATATACAACACATACAAACATGCTACAGTGCAAAAGAGGGGGAAGGGACAATGAGACAAAAACCTGCAGGTACCTAAAAGAGGCGGAGGAACCTGGCGTGCAAGCAGCTTCAGCTGTTTTCACTCAGTCAACAAGCACTGAGCACAACACAAAGGTGTGCTGGCACCAGCACATGGGTAATTGCTTCACAGAGATTCCCATGCCCTCCCCACTCACCTCATTCCTGCAACCTGGGCAACCCTTCACAAATACTTTGTGTATGAGAACTGGCTGCTTTTAAGTAGCTAGAAGCTTTGGTAAGGGGATGTATTTTCAGTGAACAGATTGATGCCAGAAGAGGTGAGGATATTGAAGTAAATGAAAAACAAAGGCACTAGGCAGCCCTGCAGGCTGTGTACATGGAGATACATGGGTGGAAGTGGGGGAGCTCTGCCCTCCTTTTCACTCATCATTCAATCTTTCATTTCTGTTTCTCTTGGAGAGTGTCCTTGAATTCTCCTTCCATGTACGTTTATATCATGGGAGAACAGGAAAGCTTACTTTAAAAGTATTTTAACGGCTTTTTTCCCCCTCTTTTTTAAATGACACTTTGAGCGAATGGAGGTCTGCTTACTGTTTTGGATAGCATATATAATCTAAAGAGGATTAATGTGGTGCTGATTGCTAGGCTAAAGTGGATCCAAAATGTCAAAGCATGATATACCTGATCTAACATGTAATAATAGCTGTAGTTTCGGCATTATGCTTCTGCTGTTTTAGAATTTTTATTCATTTCAGCAGCAATATAATAATTTTGTGGTAAAATTGCTCCTACGTTACCCTGGATGACTTTTAGAGAAGCAGAAGCTTTTTCTAACAATATGTCAAGGCTTCAAAGCAAGAAACTGAAAAGACTTGAATCAAATTTTGACCAGAAATGAGAGGGCTGCTACTCTGTATAATTTCCTTACATTGGAGCAATTTTATTGTTGACACAGTAGGTTTTACTTGTAGGTAAAATAAATAAAATTGCTTTATTTGGTGAGTAGCTATTAAAGAAGGAAATAATCTGCATAGAAACCAGAAAAAGGATTTTATTTTTTTTTTAAACCTGGATGATTTCATGAGTTGGCTTACAGCACAGTTCTGCAAGTCTATATCAGCAGAGACGAGGAGAGCAATCTGTGGGGGGAGAAGCACATCAACCAGTGAGTGTCTAGGTGGGAACTTCTTAAACTCAAATTGTTCTTGATAGGAAAGTATCTTGCAGTTATCCCATAGGTGGGCATGACTGATATAGCTGAAAGCCTAGGAAGTAAAAGTCAAAATGAGGGGGATTCTGAACACTTTTTTTTTTTTTTTCTGAATCATGGTTGTTCAGATAGTCTTAATCATTAGGTTTCAGCTTGACACGATAGCAAAGAGAACAGACCTCAAATCTGAAGTGCAAGTATTTACCATTGAAAAGTCAATTCCTCTGTCACTCGCTCTGGCAATAGTATCACTATAATTATGAGTTTAATATCTGAAATTCATTGATTTCATATTTGCATGCATGTATGCTAACTAAAATTAATTAATTTTAATTGCATACACCAATTACAACATCAGGCTCATTTTCCAACATATTATTCCTCGCTGATTACATATCCTCCAAGATTGCTTTAATTTTTCATTTTGTGCTTTAAAGTCAAAGAATAATATGTATTTCTAATTAAGCTCACTTACATATCTCACTGCTGATTAAATCACTATTTAATATTTTATAATATAAGCCACCTTTAATTTCCCCCACTGAGAGCAAAAGCCTTGCAAACTCTCTTATTTCTCCCCTCGGTTTCCCTGACCTTGCCATTGCTATGTTGCTACAGGCACATTTCTTCCATCTTCACAGCAAAATGTCAATGAACCACCTTGTTGACAGGAATTCAACCTTGGGGGAAAGCAAGCTCCTTACTGACCAAAGGTCCTGGTCTAAAGTGATCAGCAACCTGCCACCTTCACTAGAAGAAAAGAAACAGACATTCAGGAGACGTTTTAGCACCGTCTTAGTGGGACTGCAGGTCTTGCTGAGTGTCTCTGGAGCTGACACATTTCAAACCTTTGAGGGGATTCTGGAAGTCCCCTGTTGGTGCCTACCAAACCTGGGCTGGATGCTACAAAACAAAGATGGTATTCTCTCTCTCTCTCAACCAACACAGCAGCATGAAACTTGCCATTCAGTCCTCAGCCAGGACTACTTTAGTATTTCCAAAGTTTTAACATAAATTAGCAGAAAATCTGGAGGAGAAGTCCCTAACCTGCTTCTACTTGCCCATGTGTACGTGGGCAAGTACATGTTGTATAACTTGGGCTGTACAAGCTAAATAGTCTCATTTCTACTGCATGAGTCCTGGGATGACAAAAAAGAAGGTAAACCAGATTAAATCCTTAACAAATTTGACTTAACCAAAAGAAAAAATTAAGTTCCTGAGCTACTAACTTAAGTTAGTACTAACTTTAGTTAGTAGTTTAGTTAGTACTAACTTAAGTTAGTAGCTCACAATTTGACCCAGACTTCACTGAAATCAATGGGAAACTTCTGATCGTGTTGTTAGAACCATGATTAATCTCATATACAATGGATGCACATATCTCTTGTTACTGGGATAGATTTAGGAAGATCAGTGCTGATTTCAGCTCTATATGAAATTGAAACATTCCCAGCATCAGTGTTTGCATGCAGAGCACTTTGTGTGTGTGTGTGCGTGTAGTTATTAAGAAGAAATCTTTGCTTAAATCCCTTGTTAAACTATTCCTTTACACAGGTAATTCTTTGTTAGCATCTAATTAAATGGCTAGAGACTCATTGGCCCATCACACCTAAACCCTTGTCATGTCAGTGAAGTGCTGCATCCCTCCCATAGTCAAGAGGAGGAGACAGGAGTCTCCAGAGCATGGTTCATCCCAGCTAAGTTTGGTAAGGGATGCTACAACTAGAAAAAGTCTCTCTCAAAACACTGAATGAACTGGGAAAAAAATCAAAACCAAATGACTTTGCACACTACGTTTGGGACTGAAAAGCAGATTTAAACAAAAAACGTAAGTATCGGTGCACATATTTGATGGTACCAACATAGGAAGATACATTAAAAGGAAAAATATACTGGTAAAACCATTTAAAATGACGTCTGGGAGCAAACAAGACATAAGAAAGAAAAATTGGGACAGAAATAAAAAGAGAGGAAAAACTTAGAAAAGAAATGTAGTAAGATGGAACAATATATGTATTTAAAACATTCCTGTCTCCCACCTCTGCAAAATAAAGAAGTCATTTATATTCACTTTCCTGCTTAAAACTAGATGATTATGCAGGCTATGTTAGAGATGTAGGTAAATATTGTTGATGTATCCAATAGGTTAGCATAATACTTCCAAGGAAAAAAAACACATGCCATCTAAACTAAGGATGAGCCATCACATTTTCTCAGAAAATATATAGGAAAAAAAGAAGTTTGATGTTTGCAGCTGTATTGTAGAACCCAGTTCAAGTCCCTGCTATAGGTCCCTCTATAAGTTTATTCAGTGTCACCAGGGTTCTACAGACAGTGAAATTAGGAGACAGGAGCCCTAAATACAGGCACTAGCTGGTCTGTCATACTTTATCAGCTGTGAAATGGGGCTCATATTCCTTTCCTTACTTCAGAGTAATATCCAGGATGAATATATTAAATCTGTGTCATCTCAGATCCTACCGTAAAGGAGATAACTTTGCATTTTAAGATAGAGAAAAATAATAGTATCATATGCTCAAGTTTTCTCTGGAATCATTTTCTCTAGAGTTATATCTATATATAGTCATATATATATATATAGTCTATATATCTATATATAGTCAGGAGTTATATATTGAAATAGATAGATAGGAATTATATTTATATGTTTATCTTTATATATCCAACTGAATGAATCCTGTATTTTGGAATACTGTTTGTGTACATGGTTAAATTGTGCTCTTTTTTGTTTTTCTTTATCATTAACTATAACTTGCACGTTAGGTAGGTCAGTGTATTATCTCAGAAGACAATATTAAATGAGATAGGCTTAATCCTTCTTTAGTCTTCTAAAAAGCAAGCACTTAACACAGCTAGCTGGTCAGACTGCTTCTGTTGTTAATGGAAACAGATGCTCAAGAGGACAATTCATTTTTAATATCTTAGACAATTATCTTCTACAAATGCCTATTGAGAGGCCTTCTCCTCTCAACTGACAACAATAATCCTAGATAGCCATTTTGACAAAACACCTAAGGTTTAAATGGTAAAGTTAGGTAAAGTTAATCCCATACTCCTGGGAGAAGATGTCTGTATTATCCTGAGTGTAACCTTGAGGAGACAAGAGAAGAACATTTTTTGGGAGAGAATCCATGACATCATCCAACATCTTAAGGTGCCGACAACTGAGTATTTTCAAAGCACTAGCAATGATCATGGGTGGATTTTTTATTATTATTTTTTTTAATCTGGAGAATGAAATCCTTCCCAGTGAATCCAAAAGAGACCCTTTTCATGTTCTTCTATAGCAGAAGGAGATGGCAAACACTTTGTGGGAGGCAGAAGATGGCTTCTGATGTTTGTATTTGTTTCATGCATAGAATCAATACTGGACCTGGGAACAGCTGAGCTGATCCTGTGATCATATACCATGTGCACAAGAGGCTTACAGTAACAAAAGGACTGTTAATAACCAATATTGATTCACCTTTCTCTAATGCACGGACAAAAATGTCATCAATAAGTTCGTCAACAGCCTGAAGCAATGAGCATTATAATGCTCGACTAAGCCAAGAATAACACAGCATTCATTTATTTATTTCAGTTGCACACAATCCCCCAGGAGATTAATAGATTTAAAACAACAGGTGATTTAGACGGCAGCTTCTTTTGTGGGTGTCATGCCCTTGTTGTGTCTCAGCCTGATGCTGGCTTTAGATTTTGGTCGGCTGGCTTCACCTAACTTTCCATCTACATTCATCTTCACTCTTCTGTTATCTTTTCAGTCCCAAGAACTAGCATTTCAATGCTACTGTTTCTTTCTTTTACTAGGCTATTAAAAGCAGTATATCAAGCAATTCTGAAAGGTTTTCGATTTTTGCTGTATTAAGGGTGCTAAGAATGTGGAAAAGTATTTCAAGATAGAAACAATTCTCTGAAGAGCATTTCCCACTATATTCACTTCTCTCATTAAAATAAGTGATTGTACAGGTGAGTGGAACACAGGTATCCACAAAAGGCTATTGATCTCTCCTTGGTGAAAACCATACTTAAACAGAGACTGGCTATTGTTTTGCACTAAAATGGTGCATAAAGGCAAGACAAGCAAAAAACAGAATTCCTGTAATAGCTTGTTTCTAAAACTACATTGAAATCAATACTATGGCATAAGTATAATCTCATGAACCTTTCAATGTAATTGCTACTTGTTTAATTTATTAAAACAACTTAAAGTACTACTTTGGGAAGTTGACGGGCTTTGGGGAAGAGGTGAAATGATTCTTTTCTACATTTTTATCCCATTATAGCTTTTGCTTTCAGTCTACATATTTAAACAACATTAACTGCCATGGTTTCTAAGCATGTGAGCATCACAAGAATGTGTTTATGATTAGCTGTCTTTCTTCTCCCTTGTGAGAAACTGATGCTGGCCTCAATCCAGGAAATTTGGATAGAGAGCAAGCCTCCAAATATTAACCCCTTTTAAATTACAGAATTTCAATTCCTCCCCATTAGGAGATTTGAAGACTTCGACACAACTCGTTTCTAAGGAAGGAAAAGCTCAAATACTGAGCTCCAGTGTCCACCTTTAATAAGGAGTTATTTTTTAGAGCTAGATTTTTCTCCACAGAGCTTCAGACATCAATGAAGATGACAGAGAAATGTCCATTTCATGGAATATGCATGGCTATATAAATAATAAATAAGAGCATTCAGCAGCATAGCATCTGTGAATCACATGCACAAAGTAACCTCACTAGGAAGATAAAAAATAATGTTCTGGCAAAAATTCTGAACAGAAATTTGAAGAAAAGGATTTCCTTACCCTTACACAGATTGAAAAGAGAAATCTTAAAATGATCTGAATGTCCTTTTATATTACCCTTAGGTACCCTTTGCACTGCTCAGGGATTCAAAGCATTGTTCTAATAAGAAAAGGAACCTCGTAAAAATGGCCACGTGGAGTTCAGTAGTTGATGCCTCTCAGGAATTTCAGACCAAATTTATCACTGTTGGAGATGGTCTATTGGCTTCCTACATCCTGTAGCCATTCTAAACAATCACTGTGTAACTGAAGCCAAACTAGATCCTTTCTGTCTGCTACATGACCACCAGCAAATAAATGATGTATCTTTGTAAAGAGCTAATTAGTTCTGGAGCATATCTTTGTGGGTCCACTGTCATCAATGTATATACTGAACTAGCACACCATCATTAATTTCAATAGAGTCTCTTGAGACTATCTGATATATCCTTTAATTAAAATTCATTAAACACTTCTAATGATAAAGACACACAGAAAGGAGCAGAAACAGGATCTCTTCCTAGAGCTGTGTCACTTCTGAAGGATGGACAAGAGTAAAGCAAGCTGTAGAGACATACTTTTGTCACTAAAGTCAATACATAAAACTCTGAATAACTATAGGGATCAGTTTTAACATGTTAAAAGGTGACATTTTAGTGCTGTCACTTTTCAAAATGGAAGCAAACTTTCAAAGGATACATCGATTTCAAGAAGTATTCTGGAGTGGTTAACATATTAATTTTATACTAGAAATGTTTAGCAGGAACTGCAAGATAAGGTTGCTTATGTGGTCTTTCTTAAAGATGTTCTATGCCCATGGTTTACCAGTAATAAAAGAAAAAGACAAAATGGAAATGATTTGCTAGGTTAACAGTTGGACTTGATGATCTTAGATGTCCTTTCCAACCTAACTGATTCTATGATTACATTTTATACTATCATGGGTGTAAGTGTTGTCTGACATTGGGCAGCTTCTGGGCTCTTGTCATGAATGACACCCCTTTAGCCTCCCCTCTACCAAAAGCTTGCTACATAAGTCCAGTAAATTGGGGCCATCTCAAAAGAAGCTGGGCTCCTACATTTTGGAAGCTGAAATGGACCTTAAATCAGTACTTTTGATGGTCCACTCCAAAAATTTCTCCTTCTACAAAAACGTTATGATTGGCACTGAAGGTTATATTCCTAACACACACACACAAAGAAATAATAAATTTACTTAGCTCCCTGAACTCCTTTATTAGCAATAACAAGAGCTTTTTAGTGCAGCAGAGGCAGCTCTGCTTGGGTTTGCACAACCATTTTGAAGAAAGAATGAAGGAAAATGAGAGAAATATCAGGCAGAGAACATGGGAATATCGATAAGAGGGAAGCAGCAATGGAAAAAGAAGCTAGGGATTAATTGAGGCTCAGTTGAAGCGATAAGAAAACACTTGTGTGACAGATTTTCTGGTTAAATTATGAGTCTTTTGGATTCTCATGGATTATAGTTTCAACACCAACTATATAACCTTGATGCATTACATTGATTACACCTTGGAAATGGCTGATGTCAGTGCTACCAACAGCTCTGATCTATCTGTATTTGGTGTGGTTAGTAGATCGAGAGAGGTTCTCCTCCCCCTCTACTCTGCCCTGGTGAGACCGCATATAGAATATTGCATCCCATTCTGGGCCCCTCAGTTCAAGAAGGACAGGGAACTGCTTGAGAGAGTCCAGCACAGAGCCACAAAGGATGATTAAGGGAGTGGAGCATCTCCCTTACGAGGAAAGGCTGAGGGAGCTGGGTCTCTTTAGCTTGGGGAAGAGGAGACTGAGGAGTGACCTTTATAGATATGTAAAGGGTGAGTGTCAGGAGGATGGAGCCAGGCTCTTTTCACTGACATCCAATGATAGGACAAGGAGCAATGGGTGCAAGCTGGAACATAGGAGGTTCCACTTAAATATGAGAAGAAACTTCTTCACGGTGAGGGTGACAGAACACTCAAACAGGCTGCCCAGGGGGGTTGTGGAGTCTCCTTCACTGGAGACATTAAAATCCCACCTGGACGCATTCCTGTGTGACATGATTTAGATGCTCCTGCTCCAGCAGGGGGATTGGACTAGATGATCCTTCAAGGTCCCTTTCCAGCCCCTAACATTCTTTGATTCTGTGATATGTTTTGGTTTCAACCAAACCTATAACATAAGAATAGCCATGCTCAGCCAGTTGAAAGATCCATCTGGACCATTCTCTGACATTGGCCAGTAATCCATGAGCTGGTGAGAAACAGAAATCGAGACAATTATGGAATGTTATTTCCCCAGAATAATCTCAAAATAATCACTTCTCTTTGGTTTTAACCTATGGAGACAGGCTCTGAAGGCAACATACGCTAGTACTGCAGTATTATTTTACACCAGCAGATAGTGATAGGACAAGGGTAAAAGGCTTTAAGCGAAAAGAGGGGAGATTTAGATTAGATGTTAGGAGGAAGTTCTTTACTCAGAGGGCGGTGAGGCACTGTAACAGGTTGCCAAGAGAAGTTGTGAATGCCCCATCCCTGGAGGTGTTCAAGGCCAGGCTGGATGGGGCTTTGGGCAACCTGGTTTAGTGGATGGCATCCCTGCTTATGGCAGAGGGTTGGAACTGGGTGATGTTTAGGGTCCCTTCCAACCCAAGACGTTCTCTGATTCTCTGATTAGTGGTCAAACTGAGTAAATTAAAAGATTTTCTGCCTTTTTCTGAATTTGGAAAATTCAGAGACTCTGTTAATAATGATCTTGAGCATTCTCCAAAGAAGGCTAAAAGTTCCCTGCCCTTGGCCAGACACCAAAGTTCTTTCCTTTTTCACCCTGTTTTCCTTCCCAGATACATAGATATTTATGCTAGCTGCTAGCAGTAGGACTCCTTAATTAGAAGCAAGGCTTAGTTCTCTTAACACAAAATAAAGATATAGCCACTGTGGTACTTACTAAATATAGGCTTTTTTGAAAAAGCCCAGAGGAGGCATTGCAGGATCAGAGGCAGCTAAGCCCTGTATTTATTGATAGACATTTTGATTAACTGTTTTCATACTGTCTTGCTCCTTTTCATTATTCCAAGCAAGGACAATTTAATATTGCTCTTAAATGACATTGTCCTTGCTTTTCCTAGAATACACTTGCCCAGCATCCTTTATGCTGTCTGACAACATTCTGTGACTCTGAGTCCTAATGCATTAATGTTTGGCGCATAACTTCCCATTTAGATTGCCCTAAGCAAGTACATTTGTGTTTCTCAGTTACCATGAGCTTGGTTATATTCAGCACTTAGGTTACACGGATGTATACGGTATACAGGAGGTTACTTTTACTCCTTTCTCTATCTTTGTGTTGAGATTATTTAAAAGAGTTCACA
Source organism: Anser cygnoides (assembly GCF_040182565.1). NCBI lineage: Eukaryota > Metazoa > Chordata > Aves > Anseriformes > Anatidae > Anser > Anser cygnoides. Next base: position 70,218,655 of record NC_089874.1, read on the forward strand.
AATAAGAGTATACTGATCTAAACCTAAGCTCTTAAAGGTCACTGTAAAAATATATACATAATTGTCACTCAAAAGAGAAAGAAAACTACTTTGATGGAGCTTTCCAAGATGTTTCTCCTTCATTTTCCTCCTTGGAACACACAAAAGTGCAAAAATTCTGCTTCAGATGAGTTGTTATTGAATTTTTGAAAAAGATCTATTCACTTTGGACACCTTTCTCCTAATCTGTTACTATAACAGCTTACCCACTGAACTACATACTCAAGGCTGATGTGTAACACATTTGCCTTTAGACTGGATATTCTCACTTGTCACATTCACTTCCTTAAGCATTTTCAAAATCAGCACCAATTCCTCCCACAAGAATCTTTTTAAAATACAAGGAGAAAGTCAGACTGATTTGACCTTGATGAAAACATTGCTGATTATTTTTCCAGGTATCTCCATATTGCAACTTAATGCTATATACAGTGGGTTCTGTAGAAAGATATTTGTTCTGTAAAAGATAGTTTAGAGTTTCTGTTCTTTTTATCTCCTTCAAAGGACAAGTTTGTCTCCTGGTATATTTTTGAAAACATTCATTAAGGGGAGCACTGTGGAGCTTAGACAGGAGCTTTTCAAACTTCAGGCAAAAAGGAAATACTTTCCATCATTTGTATCCTTTTCATAATTTGAAAAAAAAAAAAAGAAAAAGAAAAAAAGAAGGAAAGAAGCTGAGACTAGATTTATAATAGATGAACTGAACAATTATCTCAGATCCTATAGATTAGTGTTAGGGGTTCATGGTGGGGTCCTACCATAGCATTTTGCAGATAGAGATAAGTCATATTAGAACTCATCACCTATATTTTCTTTAAAATTACTGCTTCAGAAACAGCAGGAGACAAGTGAAGGCTCTCCGACTTCATTTGGATAAGTGAGAAAATCCAGTGCCTAGCAAGAAAAGGGTCATCCATCATTTGCTGGAAAAGCAGAGCATGTGAAGAGGAGCTTCAAATTTTAGCTTTTATTTCTTCCTCTCTGCAGAATATTACACAATCTCACAAGACATGTTTATTTTTAATATTGTAGTATCTACCTAGCAGACTTCCTTTCACTGGAAATCAGCTCATCATGGTGGCTAGGAATCTGTAAGAATCAACACAAAGCAAGTGTTGTTGTATGAAAATTAATGAACAGTTGTGAAGCAAAATGGCATATTAAAAAGATAAAAATAAAAATAAAAATAAAACATTTAGATGCTTCCACTCATGAGAGAAGAAAGCAAGAAAAGAAAGAAAAAAGTATCATGCTTGTATGCAAACTCTGTTGGAGCCTAAGTTCCATTGCTGCAAATGGTCCTTGGATCAGGCTTATATAAAAATACCCAGAATAGAACAGGTGCTAAATTTAAATTATTTAAAAGATAGGTGCTTCCTAGTGTGGTGTTCCTGTCCACTCCTACCTCACTACACAACTGAGAGTTTTTCCATTCCCAGCCATTCACATCACCTTGCCTGCACTACCTGCTTTTTCATCTACCTGCTACACGCAGCTCCCAGCACTCTGGAGAGTCAGCACCTTGTACCGCCTGTCCCACTGCATTGCAGGAAAGCATGGTATGCAGAGACCCTCTCAAAAGTGTGGCTGATAGAGATGGTTGGAGACTTTGCTCCATTGCACAGAAAGAAGTTGTCTAGTCAAACTGAACAAAACTGCCAAAGCAGCTTTTTCACACTTTAACTTTGTGCACATAAGCACCGCTTTTTTTCTGGATTGCTCTGATCACTGCTAGCATGGTAAAATGGAAGGCAACAGGATGAACTTTAATTTACTGACAGAAGCTATATCTAGTATTTTGCATGATACACAGCTTAAAAATAAATAAATAAATAAAAAGCACAGAGACGAAGTCACAAAAAAGAGCAAAAGAGAGATTTTTAGAGGCATCAAACAGGAATGCCAAATAGAGATATGAAAATGATTTTCATTTTCTAGTTAGAAGTGCTCCACACTTACAATTGCCTGATTAAATGTAGAAACCAAAATATTACAACAGTCCGATGCAAAACCTTATAAGACTTGGGGCTTGGATTTGGTCTTGACAACTTCAAATCATTCAATTTTAAGTCTTACTCTTTTTGCTTCAAAATGCAGAACTGGACAGGAAATCTTATGAGGGAGGCTTTCCAGTTTGAGGTTTCTACTGCCAATCTCAGGTGAAACAAGTGTGAAACAAGTGAAAAAGCAAATTGAAAAATGCATGAGGAAAACATGCAAAAAGAATTTTTCACAATCTGAAAAGTGTATGGCTCCAGCTTTTTTCTAAAAACAAAATCATACAGATAGCTTTATTTTTCCAGCCCTAGTCCTACAGAGAGCCAATTTAAAAACAGATCATACTATACTTAAATAAATAAATAAATAAATATGAGGAATGCTGCATGATACAATTTAAAACAAACAAACAAAAAAAAAACCCACCTCATTCCTTCAAAAGAAAAATACTGAGCCATATAAAAAACTGATGGGAAAAGTCAGACCCTTTTAAAATTCATAAACTACCCCCAAATAACAAAACAAATGAAGTTCTGATAAGTCAGCACCAGGCATTAAAAGGATCAATACGTAGTTCTTAAGACAAAATACAACAGCTATGATACGAAAACCATCGAAGAAATAATAGTAGAATCTGCTTAAACAAGAACTCATGAATATAATTCACTAACAACGCCAGCTCCTAAGCGATTGCTTGTGTTTGGGACCAATGACATTTGGCGTTTCTTTGAAAAATAATCCCTTCTGAAAAAGAATGTGCAGTTAGCCTGAATCTAAACAGAAATAGAAAAAAAGGGCCCATTTGGACAGAGTAGAAAGAAAGCAGTTACATAAATTGCTAGTTACATTACAGGTGTGACTTCAAACCTGAAATCACTGAAACTGGTTTTGCTGCTTACAGTTTCCAAGTGCAGCCTTCTTGGGACAGGCTAACTGAATTTTTATTTTCCTGCCCCTTTTTTTTTTTTTTCTAAGCTGCTCAGTGCAGTTTGTTTCTTACTGTTGGGTGACTTTACTTCCTGAATGTCCTGCTACCAGATTAATCTGAAATACCTGGTGCTATGCAGATGAATCTGGTCCCTGCATCAGTGCCAAAGTTGAAATAGGCAGAGAGGAAAAAACACCAAAAGTCTCAGAACTGATCCCTGAAGTTATTGAAAAGGCTCCCTGGACTTCGACAGGGATCGGTACCTTGTCTCTACTGCCCCACGTGCCCTGTGTGAGAGTGATCAAGGCCCGTGTCTGCAGGAGTTGGTGACTTATGCTCAATTATGGTGGGAGCAGGAACAAATGATAAGAGAACCTCACCGCTAATTCTCTGCAAAATCCTTCAACTGAAGGGCATGGATTACAAAAAGCTACGATGAATGAAATATCCTTTTTTTTCTATTTTAGCACTTGAATGAGACCCCATTAGAGCAGGTGCTGAGTGAACAGCACAAATTACCATAACCTTGAAGTAAGAGCTTACATTTGGTTCAGCATTTAGGAATGCAGGCCAGTCCTTAATGCAGAGATGAAGATCCCTCATGCCTAATAACAATTTGCATGAATTCTTTGACTTTAATGCTTGCAGCATCAATGCTTTGAAGTGGTAAACTTTTACAACAATTGCATGAGCATGGCAGGAAACAAAACAGCATTCTGAAAGAGCTCTAAAGGTAAAAACTTAATTGTTTGAATGAATTCATACAAGGCCATGCTGCCTGTTGAGTGATCTCTCAGCGCCTGGCCAGCTTGAAGCCCTAGCAATCCACATGTTTGAAAAATCCAGCCTGAAGCAATCCACACGTTTGAAAGAGCCAGTCTATCCCACAGCCAATTCATAACTTTTGAGGAAAATGGGCAGCAATCTCAAATGTATTTTATTGTCTGTCAGATTTAAATAGTGGAATGGCACAGAAGACCCAGCCTAACTTCAAAAACTGTCTAAACCCTACCATGTCCTCCTAAGAATTTAACATTATGGAGCTCAGTACTCTGCCACCCTATTTCTTGATTCATTTCTATGTAAAAATTCATTGTTATTAATAATCAGATTGAGCATCATGATCTGGAAAGGCTGTAAACTTAAATGATTTTGTCTAGAGACTTTTTTAATGACCTAATAAAATCAACTGAGTACCATTCAGGTCAGCATTACACGATTTGGCAGAAATGTTAAACCCAAGTAAAAAATCCCATGGAAACAAGAATCAAAGTTGTTTTGCAAGGAGTGCATTTTTCTTACTGCAGGCATAATAGCTACCCTTAGGGTTTAGAGATTTTAGTTGATTTAGGAAAGGAAAAGTAAAAAGAATAAAGAGAGAGAGTCACTTATGCTTTTTCCTTAAAGAACCAGATTAATGATATGCAGTGAACAATGAAATGAAAACACTCAGTTTGGTCCAAAGTGCTACTTATTAGCTAGTAAAGTTAGGCAAAAGTGTGATAATTTTCCAGATTTTGAAGAGGCAAAGAGCAAAAACATCCAGTATTTTTAATGGTGTTTGTGGTTTTTTTTTTTTCCTTTATTTTGGATCAATTAAACCATTTCCTTTTGCTACTTTCAGATGGTTTTATTTGGATTGTTCATTTTTATCGTAATACAAATTAAAAAAATAAAAGGTTTTGCAGCCTTCTACTTCTTCCTTTCCATAGACCTGTCACTTCATTGACTGAGGTGATTGTCCCCCTGTACTCTGCTCTGGTGAGGCCACACCTGGAGTGCTGTGTTCAGCTTTGGGCCTCTCACTACAAGAAGGACAACGAGGCCCTGGAGTGTGTCCAGAGAAGGGCTGCGAAGCTGGAGAGGGGCCTGGAACACAAGTCCTGTGAGGAGTGGCTGAGGGAACTGGGGTTGTTTCCTCTGGAGAAGAGAAGGCCCGGGGGAGACCTTATTGCTCTCTGCAACTACCTGAAAGGAAGGTGTGGAGAGCTGAGGGTCGGCCTCTTCTTGCAGATAACTAGCGATAGGACTAGAGGGAATGGCCTCAAGTTGCGCCATTGGAGGTTCAGGTTGGAAATGAAAAGACATTTATTCTCTGAAAGAGCAGTTAGGCATTGGAACGGGTTGCCCAGGGAGGTGGTGGCATCACCGTCCCTGGGGGTGTTCAAGAAAAGGTTGGAGCTGGTGCTTAGGGACATGGTTTAGTGGGTGACCTTGGTGGCAGGGGGATGGTTGGACTGGATGATCTTGGAGGTCTTTTCCAACTTTAATGATTCTATGATTCATTTTTAATTTTTAAAATATCAGGTAGGACATTTCAGCAACCTTGAAACATTTTTTTTTTAAAAAAAAAAAAGGTCAGAAGGAAATTGTGTTAGAACTGAGTTGCTCTTTTGTACGGTTACAGCTGAAAAAAAGGTGTTTTTTTTTTTAAATACAAAACCTATAGCTTACGAACTTCTGAGAAAATCTTCAGTAAATCAGGACTACTGATATGTGCCATATCACATTAAGATATGTGCCACTGTTATAGTTTATAACACATGGACTGTGTAAAAATGTTCTAAATAAGACACTGAGAGTCTATTATGTTTTATCATTTAATGCCTACTTATACAAATATTATCTCCTACTGCTTGGATCTGTTGAAGTCTTTCACAAATCCAGCTGTGTGACATGAATTTTTACCTGCTCTCCCTCTCCCATAATCTTCTTGTGAAGAGAAGAAAGTTCTTCTGATTTTATATTTTGTATGCTTTCCCCTTAGCACAAACACTAAAGCAAATACTCTTTTTGCTGTTTGTGGATGTACTGCCATCTGCTAGTGTACTGGGTGTTTTGTGTGTACAGGTACATGCATTTGAGAGAAACAGAGAAAGAAAGCAATTAACTTCATAAAGTTAATTCACTAAGTTGAAATCCATTCATAGATGATTCAGTCATTCTGAAGAGGTACTTAAGATTAAAGAGAATGTTGGAAACATACACATATATGTATACACATACACAGTTTAAAATCAAGAAAGACAAGCATTCAGAATCTAGACAGGCAGAGGCTGTAGTCAACAGATCAAGGATGCATCTTGATCTATGTTCTGTCTCCAACACAACGCAGATGTCCAAGAAAAGCCATAAACCACAGGACACGTGTAGATGAAACACTACTGAATACTCTCTCAGCTTTGAGTCTTTTAAATACCATCATTTCTCTTTTCTTCTCTGTTTGTTCTTTAACCTCTACAGTCATAACCCCAACATCTCGCTCTGATTTCAAAGGATCATCTCAGAATGCGTCATTTTATATGCAATACTAGGATTGTGATTTCTCCATAAATCGCTTTATGCTTATATTGAATTTCATCTGCCATTTGAACCTAGTCACAGTTTCATAAGGCCCTCCTGCAATTCTTCCCACTAAGCTTTCTTTTTTTGTTGCCTTGTATGCTTTAGCATCATTAACAAAATTAATCATAACATTGCTCAGTGCCTTTTCTGGGTCATTTAGATATATGCTCAATGGCATGTTTCCCTGCAGAACCTCACTGGTAACTTCTCTACCACAAGAAACAGCACTTTGCACCAAATCTATTTCCTGACTCTGTAGAGCAATTTTATGTAAAGGCAAAGACATCCCCCCTGTCTTAACTGTCTTTTGGAAATCCAAGTGATGTGTTCAAAGTGGAGTGTGTCAGGTGGCTCTCTGTCTACGTTAACTGCTGATGTGAAAGATTGTGAGCTAGATCTCTTTAAATTATTTGTACTTTAAAATGAAAAGCAAATTCATGGCTCCCAAGTAAACCATTGATCTCTTAATTCTGTTCATTATGACATTTGCTTTTGTTTTGCCTGGTATAGACATCAAATTTATCATCCTGTAGTTCCCATGATCTCCTCTGGAACCCACAAAAAGGCTTTAAAATCCCTTAAAAAATATTAAACGGCATCACATGTGCCATCTTCCAGGCCTCTGATAGTTTACAACAAGAGACTACAGCAGCTCACAGTTGTTTTATTCGTGACTTCTATTAGCACTTCTAGGTCACTGTCTAGTCCTGGCTTCTTATCACTGCTTGCTTCAACAATTTGTTGCACAGCCTCTTCGTACGGACATTTCCACACACCAGCCCCTGGCAAGCCCCTGACCATGGCAGGTCAGGCTCTGAGAAGCTCTTTGCTTCCTTTCATGCTTAAGGTGGATGCACGTATCTGACTCCTGTGCCAGGGTGTTCCTGTTTGTGAATGCTTGTTTAATGCCCCGATGATCTAGCAGCCTTGCAGCCTCTTGGGGATATTTCCTGTGCCTGACACATCTGAAGAAAAAATACAGAGCTAGCTTTGGAGTGCCTTGGCAGTTGTTCCCCATGCAGTTTTTTGGTCAGCCTCACTGGGCATTTACATTTGGCTTGTCATCTCCATTTGTTCATGTCTTGGATTTCTGAAATATGCCTCCCTGCTCTGAATAGTTTTCTTAGCCTGAAAGCCATTCCAGCTTCCTTTTGCCTCTAAAATATAGTTAACTGGGGATCTAAGTAAACTGAAGAAGCTCCCATTGAAATCGGTGAAACCTTATATCAATCTGTATATCTATACACCAAGCCCCAGCCTGGTCTCCAGAACTGTGGGTTTCACTGCCCACAAGATATGTAGGACTGCTGTACCCCATGAGTGCTTATGCCCATGTAGACCACATCGTGCCTCCCACAGCACTGATCCCATTTATTTGAGGGTAAATAGGGCCTAAATGGAAGGGAGCTGTGTGCAGAAATGTTACAGAAAGGGAGAGGAGACAAAGAGGCATAATCACCGATATTGTGTAACTGTAGGTATTTTTAGCTGCTATACAGATACCCAAATCCCTTCCGAAACTTTCTAAGCTCTTGACCTCCCTGACTTGCAGTGTCAATGAATTCTACAGATCACTTCTTGAATGAAAATGTGACCCACGGCCAGAACTGTTACTAAGTAGAATATTCCTGTCGCCTAAAAATCAATAGCTACAATCCTTTTGTTTAACTATTAGCAATGTCCCTATTTCTATTATACAGGTATGTGGCAGCAACATTTCCCTGAAGCAGGGCTAAAATACAAAGGACAGGCTTTTCAGCATGACTTCTTAGAATATTTAGCTAGCAATCCCTGGTTCCTTAGAGTGCCTGCAGATCTTAGCATTCCCTTTCTTTTCCCTTTTTTTCTAAATCTAACTTTGCCTTCCCACAGGTGATACATTTCATCCTAGTTTTATTCATTCTGCCTTTTTTTTTCCAATCAATTAGCTTGCTCTCAGTCAATTATCAACTGGCTTTCTACACTTCTTAGTGAGCAAGACAATGCAGAGGGAATTTTCCCCAAATTTCTATTAAACAAAATGAGCACATATGCAACTGTAACAGAATGAAGATGGTCTCTAAAGGAAAGGGCCATCTGAGGAATACTTTTTTAAAGAGCAAAATTTGACCAAGCTGATACTGTACTACAGGTACAGCTGCTATCTTGTGACTTTAAATACAGAAGTGAGGACAAGAATTAATTTACTTGATCATACTGGTTCAATCTAAGGATACCTGCAATAATTTACATAATTTCTCTCTCTTCTTTTTCTGTAGGCAATTTAGGACAATGTGTAATGCTTTTAATCGGTCTTTTATTAGTATCCTAAAAATGAAATCTTCCAAAAACAGGTTATGAGGCAATATAAACTCATGTACAATTAGCTCAGTTTAAAAATGTTTTCTCCTAATGGGATTATGTTCTGTAAATGATCTTGTTGCTACAGCAACCACTGCAAGAACCACACCATGTTTTCAGCTCTATAGCAACTACTGCACCTGTGTACCAGGCTTTCTTTCTGGGGTTTATGTTTTTGCTTTGCAGACAGTGGTGTGGAAGCAAAAGAAAAAAAAAAGAAAAAAAAAAAAGGAAAAAGAAAAAAAAAGTGACCTAGAAAAGTCCAGGCGTTGTTTCAGCTACATTTGCAGGCAGTATTGTTCATCGTACCTTTCACATATATTTTCTTGTTATTAAGTTCAAATAATCTTTATTCATCAAGCTGAGAAAAAAACTGCTGGGTGGGGGGAGTGTGCAGATCTGCAGAGAAAGTAGCCGAGTATACTGTTTAATTTTCATGGCATCACAGCAAAATGGGTAGATACATTACGTAATAAAAATTATCTTACTGTTTCAAAGAAGGCAGTAGGAGGCTATGATCATGAGGCTATTGCCTACTGCAGCCGGTAATGAACAATTCTGTGTGGACACATACCTATCTTTAAAAAAGAAAATTGAAAGAAAAGCGTCTCTCAAACCTCCCCTTCCCACTCAAAACAAAGAAGCATCAAAAAACATACCTTTTCCTTATCCCATATTTGCTTTAGTTGATGCTGAAAACACAAAGGAAGCAGGAATTATTTTAAAGATAAAAATGGTTCTTTTTCACTTGTAAATGTGTTGCTGGTTTGCTTTTGGAGTGATATACACTGACTAAAGTGGGAGAAGTGAATGTCAAGCTCAAGAAGGAAACGTGGGTGAGCAAAAAGCAGAAGTTACATGGGAAAAGTGGAATTTAGCATTAGAAAAGATCATGTAGAAAACCCCAAAAACATGTAATTCCTTTTATTATATCCTCATTGAAAAGTACATAGCAACAAACAACTTTCACTCCCTCTCAAGAAAGAATGCTGCACTTACAGTTTTAAGGGGCAGTCAGACAACAGTGATGGATGCTAAGTTTGAACAAAGATTGGTTTCTGTTCCACCAGCACACATTATCATTTCTGCCTTATCAAAAGCTTATCATTCACATACTGTTTCAACAGGGAAATGGTGTCATTTGATTTGTAGAAAAGCAAACATATATCAGCGTGGTATTTGCAAACCGAAGGCACTAAACAAGGGATGCAAAAACAATTTCTACAAAAGGCATTCTATGCAAAACATGGACAAAACCAGAATCCGATCAAAGTCCAAAGAGGAAGATTTTTCTGGGTAAAGAATGACTAGCCTACCTGGAGAAGAATACAGAAAAAGACTGCCAGATATTTACCAATGGACCATTGCACGGTCCACCTTACCAAATAAACCGATGGATACAATCCAGCTAAAAAAGGTATTTTATTTGTGAGAGCTGACAGCCTTGAATAAAAAGCCTGTTACCAATGTGACCTCTCAGCCGCTGTCACATCTGAACACAGATTCTTCATACACCTTTCTTCATACAACGTGCCCCTTTCCCCCATCTCCACAGTCACCACTGAAGCATCGTGAACATGGAAAGGGACTCTTGGACAAGCAGTCAGGAAAGCAATGGAAGAAGTCTGTCTTTCACTATATCTGTTCCACACTTCTTTCCCTGTGCTGTGTCACATAACAAAGTAGTTTTGTTTTCATTTTCTTCCATGAACAGGTCTGAAGGCTGGCAAGGCTCAGTACAAAATAAATCATTTGGAATCTGGGTTATCAGGGACACCCAGAGATATGTGTGCAGATGTAGTGGGTTTACATGGCAAGGTTTTGGTAGCAGGGGGCCATAGGGGTGGCTTCTGCAGGAAGAATCCTGAAGCTACCCCATGTTTGGTAAGGGCCCTGCTGCTGACCAGAGCTGAGCCAATAACTGATGTTGTTTTACACCTCTGTGAGAGCATATTTAAGACAGGGGAAAAACAAACTGCTGATACACAGCAGCTGGGAGAGTGAGAGTGAGGGACAGCCTTTCAGGCACCAAGGTCAGTGAAGAAGGAGGGGGAGAGGTGCTCCAGGTGCCGGAGCAGAAGTCCCCTGCGGCCTGTGGTGAGGACCATGGTGAAGCAGGTTGTCCCCCTGCAGCCCATGGAGTACCACAGTGGAGCAGGGTTCCATGCTGCAGCCCGTGGAGGAGACCACGGTGGAGCAGGTGGACCTGCACCGACGGAGACTGCAGCCTGTGGAAGACCCCTGCCGGAGCAGATTCCGGGCTGGACCTGTAGCCCGTGGAGAGGAGACCACGCAGGAGCAGGTGACCTGGCAGGAGCTGCTGACCATGGGGGATCCAGGCTGGAGCAGTTCGCTCCTGAGGGATGGACCCCGTGGTACAGACCCATATCTGGAGCAGTTCTTGAAGAGCTGCTGCCTGTGGGCAGCCCACACCGGATCAGTTCACCAAGGACTGCATCCCATGGGAGGGACCCCACAGCACAGGGGGCGAGAGTGACTGAGAAGGAGCGGCGGCGAAGAAGTGCTATAGACTGACCATAACCCCCATTCCCCTGTTCCCCTGCGTCGCTCGGGGGGAGGAGGTGGAAGAGGGTGGATGGGGGGAAGGTGCTTTTGGTTTCTTTCCTTTGTTTCTCGCTTCTCTAGCTTGTTAGTAATAGGCAATAAATCTTACTGTCTCCCTATGCTGAGTCTGTTTTGCCCGTCACAATAATTACTGCGCGATCTCCTCGTCCTTATCTCAACCCTTGAGCCCTTTTCATCATATTTTCTCCCCGTTCCTCTTTCAGGAGGGGGAGTGAGAGAGCGGTTGTGGTGAAGCTCGGCTGCCCACCCGAGTAAAACCACCACAGAAGAACACACACTTTGGCATCAGCGTTACTTGGATCAGGCTGTTATTACTTCAGTGTCACTACCTTACTATTCATTTTAGTTTAGAAATATGGAAGATCATTAGTTTATGGCAACAGATTTGTTTTGGGAACATCTATGTTCAATTCTCAGCTCTGTCTCAGACTTCCTTTGTCATTAGGAGGACTTAGAATCATAGAATCACAGATTATCCCGAGTTGGAAGGGACCCATAAGGATCATCGAGTCCAACTCCTGGCACCACATAGGTCTACCCAAAAATTCAAACCATATGACTAAGTGCACGGTCCAAACGCTTCTTAAACTCCAACAGGCTTGGTGCCATGACCACGTCCCTGGGGAGCCTGTTCCAGCGAGCAACCACCCTCTCAGTGAAGAACTTCTTCCTGATATCCAGCCTGACCCTCCCCTGTTGCAGCGTGACACCATTCCCGCGGGTCCTTTGTCTGGTCACTAAACAGAATAGATCGGCGCCTGCCCCTCCACTCCCCCTCATGAGGAAGCTGTAGACTGCAATGAGGTCTTCCCTCAGCCTCCTCTTACTTACCTATGTCCCTACATCCTCTTCTGCCTCAGCTACAAGCTTGTCAGGGTACCTGTGATTTTATTTTGCATGGCATAATAAAATCCCAGGCACATTTGGGTCTTCCATGAACTACTGATATAAAACTTCACCAATTTGTTTGGATTTTTAGGAATTGTTCCCAGTCTCACAGGACTACTTTATTCTTCTTTATGGAGACTTAACAAACATAGCTCCTTCCAGCCATCCTTCCCTTTCTTCCATAACAATCATATTCTGCTGCTGTACTACACAGACTATCTTCCCTTTCTCATGAACATAAACAAACTGGTTTTACCCCTCTTCCTCAAGTAGCAAGCCACAGGGCGAAAGTCCCTCAGCTTGAGTACAGAGAATTAAGCCCTGCCACCAGAAAACAACAGGGATAAAAAGTAGAGATACATGAATAACTTCTTTTTGGCTCCGTTCTGCTCCTGCAAATATGATGCAAAAGTGTTTCCTGATACCTGGAACACTAGGTATTTTTTTTCACTAACGTGTGAAGTAAAACTAAGTGTAATCCTAAACTAAAATCTCGTATTTGAAGAGGCTGAGCTCAAAGCATTTTTTAATCTGTTGACTGAAGACCAGCTTTAAACTGTTAATAGATATATATATGCAATTATTAAAAAATGACAAGTATAATGTATGTCAGATGCAGGCAAACAACACTATAACGGGATGAACAGTTTTCCTCATAAAACATGACTCCTATTGATTACCCTGCACTTTTTTACATTCATACAGAATAATTTCATGAGACACCAAAGCATTCAGGCATACAACCCACTGATACATGAGCAATGGCCATTATCTCTACAATGACATTCATTAAGATGGACAGAAAGTGATTTGTTGCCAGGGATTATTGCTCAGTCATTCCAAAGGTTTTTAGACAATGGCAAATGGGGGATGTTTTCTGGCCGACAACTTTTGCTCAAGAAATGAAAGAGAAAAGAAAAAGACAAACAGCAGTTTGGGATGAAGTGAAATGCTACATTCTAAGGTCATTAAGTTTTCATTCTATGCATTAAATATTAACCAATAAACTAGAATGCAAACAGTGATGAGTAGAAGAAAAAATGTTTTGTTTTGTTTGAACAATTTTGTTTAATTCTCAGGCAGGGTATTTTGTTTCTGAAATATTTAATTTAGAGGTTCTTGATCGTCTCTGAAATTATCAAATACCAAATGCTAATTAGATTGCAAGACTCAACTAGCTGGACTGAAATGCCAAAAAAAAAAAAAAGAAGAAAAAAGTCATTTAATCATCAAAGCAATAACAGTTCCACTCTGAAAAGAGCTCTTGTATACTTTGCTCAAACTAAATCAAACAATCAAACTGTAGTGATTCTTGAATATACAAAACATCACAGGATCAATATGCACAGCATCAGAAAACCCGAGGTTACTCTAAGCATTTCCCAGCACCTGTGAGAAAACTCCCAGTTCATTGTTCAGTCCTGACCTACTCCCAGTATTCATACGTATTAGGGAACATTTCTCCATGGAGGCAACAGTCATCTGGTACTCCACAGCCACCAGCTCCAAAGCACCCGACTGTGTGACAGGGAACTGATGATAGTCCCCTGCTCACACAGAAAGATTGTCCTTGGAAATAAATTACTTATGGCACTACAAAATGGAATCTATTTCTGAAGTTAATCCGTAATGACACAAATGGCTGTTTTCACCTGTGAACTCTCTGTGTTAAGTGAGCGGTGATCTTCCTGGGAGAGGTAAGCGAATCCTGCTGACTCACCGGTGCACACGAGTCATTGGAAGGAAGATTGGGAATGACCCTGAAAAATGAAAGTTTGGGCAGAACAGCCCTCAAGGATGCCAACTCAGGGACATTGCTGGAGGTAGAATTTGGTTCGTAGTTTTTATAAATTCTTTTGGAAGTGAAGACTCACTCCGTGATAGAGTAGCTCTGACAATCTGTAAGACAAATTGGCTATACTAAGAGCAGTCTGAAAAAAACTCCTAGGTAGTTGTCTATAAGCCAGTAGCATCTGAAGAATAAGACACCATAATTCAAAATGAGCACATAAAATAGCAAAGCCACGTGGTGGCTGCAGGGAATCTGAGGAGGTAGTGCAGAACAGTGAGAAATGGACCTAGGAAGATAAAATCAGTATTAGCCTTACAAGTTCTGCACTGATTCATTTCTGAAAACCTCTTCACCCAGTTTACTCAAAATTCAAATTATTTGGTCATTACTGTAAAATTAAGCTTTATAAGAGAAAAGGCATCTTCATTTCCCAGCCATGTGAAAAAAAGAAACAGTAAGATGTGCCCACGAGGAAGATGAGCTACATGAAACATTTCTTCTACAGGAACTACATAATGTGGAATTTGTCCAGAAAACTAAGATCCTGATGCCACTATGGACTGTATCTGACCTCAACTGTACTCTCTCTCTTGACCTCATAAACACAAGCAGAAAATGAACTTAATGTTCCCACTTGTATTTTCATTTCAGAAGCACTGGAATGTCATAAAGGATTCTCTAGAGACAGACCAACACATTGCCACTTTTCATATTACTGTGACCTTCCCTTCTTATATCAGGACACACTTTAAATTACTGTTGCATGACAAAGTGGCCACAACCTTCACTAAAATAAAAGGAAATATTCATTCACCAGCCTCCTGAAACTTTGCAAGTTTCAGAAAAACGTTCTCATTGTGCCTTTGAAACATCCTAATAAATGTGCAGTTGGTCATGAAAAACAGAGACAAATATAGGCGTATGCCTAAGCAGTGCTTTTCCAGTGTCCAGCTGGAAATTTAAACTGCAGAATCCATCATCAAATACAAGTACCAGGCTATTGACAATTCTGTGATTGATCTCTGTCAGGCTCTCTTCATGGAGCTCCTTTCACTCTGTAGAAAACATTATTTATACCCAATGGAATAGATTATCCCACAGTCCAGTGCTGGTGGCTCTGACTGGGAATCTAGGAGAGAATTTCTAATCTCCCTTTCCAACAATAGTTTATCTCCTTACACAAAATAGAAAAACATGCATTTCATTCTTTATACACCTATGATCTCTCCCTCCTTTCCCATCTACTCCTTTCAGTCACAACTTTCCCACCTCCTTACTTTGATATGAAACAAACTCCTTACAAGCAGCTATAAGGACTTTCCTATAAGAAAAATTAAAAAACAAAAATTAAATTAATGAACTGTTTTTCCACTGGGAGACCATGCTACCAGAATATTCTTTACCATCTCAAAAAATGGTCCCCTGATACCTGGTTACAATCCTCTGTGGAGAGCATGGTTTGTATGAGCAAAATCTCAGCTCTGTCCAGCCCTGACTTCTGAGAAACATGGAATTTGGATCTTCACAAGTGATGCACAGGAAGCAGAGACAACCAGCTGACAAGCACGTGTCCCCTCAAAGTAAGTTAATTAATTTAAAAAAAAAAAATGCATTTCTCTTTCTGCATCCCTGAATCCTAACAGTAGTACCTGCGTGTGCTACACACGGCCAGTCCACCACCTCTGCAACGTGTCATGGAGGACTTGAATCATCTCTGATTGACGTCGGGCACGCATCCTGCCGAGCATTCCGACAGAGCGGTCTGCTCATAATTGATGCAGACCACTTTGAAATCATTTGGCTCCAACAAGCTGTTCTTAACAGTTTGTTTGATGTATTTGATGGGAACTGGGGGAAAAACAAAATAATTTAATAATACAGCATGTCAAAGCTAACATTGTTTTTGTTAGGAAAACTGTGCTTTTATCATTTACATCACTGGATTAAAATAAACAACTAATGTTCAGGTCTAGAGTAACATTTCAGTAATGGATGAAGAGGTCCCAGCTGTTTGGAGAGACATAGCAGGAGCCAACACCAAGGGTTTCCTCCATTTGTTGCCTTAAGGGCAACCCTTCAACACTAGCTGAAGTCCCACCAGGGCAGTCAAGAAAGGCATTTGGGATAATTTCCCACAGCTAACACATTGCAGGAGCAAGGAGCAGAGTTTTTTACATGCCAGGCTCTCATGTAGCATGGCCTTTCCTTACTTGTTCTGACCTCCTCCATGCAGGAAGATGCCACCTTGGCATCTCACTCGGCATGTAGAGGAGCAAGGAGCTGGTGTAGGAGGTCAAGGCCCACAAACTCAGCTGCTGATGAGCTGCTCGCATCTCTGCTAACTCCTTCCCTCCCTGAAGGTGGTGGTAACACCAGCTTTGGGAGGTTTTTTGCTACGCAAGCCCAGCCAGCAAGATCTTGGTTCAGAAAACTCTTAACTGCATGTTTTCTCTTCCTTACCAAAATCTATATGGATATGGGCTTATCTTTGTTGATACAGAAATTCAAAAATGACTACATTTGTGACTAAAAAAATGCCAGTGTCTCTACTACTGTTTTAGGAGAACAAAATGCTTTCTCTAGAATAGCAAAGCACTAAACAATTTTCAGTGCAAGTCTGGGAGGTCCACTGTGATTTACTCACACCTTTTTTATTTTTTTATTTTTATAACTATTATATATTCCTTCCCATTAATCTCTCTGTCTACCTAGACAAAGGAAACAAAAAAATAAACAAGAGCCAAACCAGAAGGGTTCACTTGTAGGTCTCACTGATGAAAATATCTGAAATATTAATAAAATCATTAGCATTTTCAAAAGTTTAAAAATTTGAAAGGCGTGAGGAGTGCTGAAATGATCATCTGCATTTGGTGACACCTGTTCAACCCTGGTAGCACAAACTGCACTAAAATGTGCAATATGAATCCGTAGAGCAGTTCTGTCATTCTGACTTGGGGATGGGAAGGAACTGAAGCCCAAATACTCAAGAACCCCTTCGCAATTACCACTCCATCTTCCCAATGAACCATAACATATGCTAAACTGCCAGCAAATAGTGAGAACTGAGAAACCCTGCCACAGCAACAATTTCTCAGGCAGAGAAACTGTCTTGTGGTTAAGATGCTGCTTTTCCTAAACTGCCACAATGAGGTCAGCTTTACCCATGCTGCAGCATCACTGAGCCCACCACGGGTTACAGAAACCACCCAAAACCTGTGCAAACACATAAATGGTTATATACATGATCTGCTCTGCTCTGCCTAGTGGTAGCAACACTGCTATCCATACTAGTGGTAGCTTGTTTAAAGATCGTCGTGTTATGAATTGCAGTCCCAACTTTGCCTGCAGCATGCGTAGACCTCCACCTTAAACCTCATCTCAAGCTCTCTATTTTACTGCCTTTTCATATCTGCTTCAGTTTTCCCAACTCCCTTCTCCTGTTTTTTTTTTTTTGTTCAGGAGGGACTATTTACTTATTTTGAGAAATTCACTCTTTCATGTATTTAAATATGTTTACTTCCCCAGATTGGTAACTGCAGTTTAAACAACATCCAGGACCAGAAAGGTGTTCCGTTCAATGTCCCTGGGCTGACAGTGCCCTGGCTCCATCAACTAAGGAAAGCTTATTTCAAAGATGGAGCATTAGCTGAAATGATTAAGCACCAAGCAGCCCTTGCCTCCTCCCAGAACCAGTTTTGAAGTTACAATTTAATACCTTCAAGAACTGGAAGCTCAATAACTTTACTGATGATTTATAAAGACACAGAAACAATACGTGATAGGCGTTGGTGACTTCTAATTCTATAATTGCATGAGGTATCACTAACACTAGGAGGTCTCAGGGATATCACGTGAGAATAAATCTCAAATAGCTATTATTTAAAGCATCTTTTATTTTCTAAATGCCACTGCAGCAGAGCTTTTCATAGCAATACCGTGGTGAATTTTTCCTCCAGAGGAGAGCAGACTGACCTACATCAAACTCCAGTGAAGACAAGGAAGTATGTAGCTGTTTTCAGAGTCATCATATTTAGGAATTCAGTGGTATGACGTAAGATCAGTATATGTCAAGATATCTGGGGGCCTGGCTGTATCTGCTATTTATGTTCAGTCAGTCAGTAAATCCAGAACAGTTTTGTTGACAAAAGTTAAGAAAGTTTCTTCTTAAATGAAAACCTAGCTGTAGATCACGTGCTAAGCTAGGAGAGTATGTCTTTTGCAGACATTTTCAAAGTGACCATTTTATAGCTGCAGGTGATGTTTGTCGTTTTTTCCATGTAAATGTCTAACTGTCTCTTGCACTTGTGTAGGATTCTGCTTCATCACCAGATACTGAGTTCTGCAGTCTCAACAGAGGCTGATTCTCTTTTAGCACCTGTACACTGAAAATCTTTCAATTTACTGCACCTTTCTTTCTGTGCTATCAGAAAAAAAAAGAAAAAAAAAAGGCATGTTTCACTGATATTCAATAGTTGCAATTTATCTCCCATGACCACCTCAAAGTTAGGGACCTACTTAAAGTTAGTCAGACAGAGTGCTCCTACTGTCTTAAGGAAGAAACACTTATACGGCTGTTTTTTACTTCTTAAGTTAATATAAAACATAACAAGCTGAGGATACCTTCCCTCTCACAAGTTCTTTAGAATGTATTTTTCTGCCCAGAGAAAGCAAGTAAAGCTGAGACGTTAGTATGCAAAAGGCTTGATTTCAAGGTTCTCCTGGAACCTTGAAATCTCTCACCTGGAAGAATAAGTTGTTCTGATTTATCTAGCTGTTGTTTTAATGCATGCTACCCTCCAGCTTTTTACTACATCACAGACTGCACAGTGCTATAAGCCATGAAAAGCACTGCTTTCAACTACCTCCCTACTAAATTATACATTTCTTGTAAATGCTAATAACTTTTGGAAAACTTGCAAAAACATTGTGTTTTTCTACATCATTTAGACAAGTTTGTATCTACAGATTGTTATTTTTTATTCAAAAAACAAAGAGCATATTCCTGTGTTTCTATCAGACTCAAAACAAATGCTATCTAATGACTAATACGGCTGCAGGTACTTCATATATACAGGCGTACTCAGAAAAGCACCCAAAAGAAATCTGTTCAGTGGCAATCTTCTTTTTGAGTGAGGAAGAGCCACCCCTAGAGAAAGTATTCCTGTACTGCTGGACTACTTCCTTCACTGAAGATTAAAAAAAAAATAAGAAAAAAAAAAGAGAACCCCTGATCTCTTCCACTCAATGCTGCATTTGTATTACAATCATCACCCTCATGGCTAACAGCTTCTAACAAGAATAGTTACAACTCATCCTTAGAGCAGGAGGAGGTAATAGGGCAAGACACTGAAGATCAACACAGGGCTCAAGAACTGGCACTAGAAGAAGGATTTTGGATGTCCAATCCCTAGAAAGTATTCACAGGCACAGGACCCATCTTGACAGATGGATAATTCCCCGAGTACACGGTGTACCTGACCTTTAGGGATCAATCCTGGCACGACTGATAAGAAGGGTGTTAAGCTTAGAGGAGAGGTGAAAAGAACAGAAGAAAATTGATTGTAATCTTCCTGGATACTTAAAGTGTATGGAAAAGGAATGAGATAAACAAGGATACAGCCATATAAGACTATCAGAAGGCAGGAAGAGGAATATTAAAGGGAAATGAGAACAATGTAGGAGTGGAAATTACCACAACCAATGTTTTAGAAAATGCAGTTACAATGGGACAGACCAGATAATTGCCACTCCAGAATTTAAGAACCTAAATTACAGATCCAGCAGCAAATATTTCATACCTCTCTGAGTCTGTGATGGTAGATGGAAAAGAGCAAATGTAAGTTTTTTGGTTGAGGGAAAATCTTTCTGGGTCCTATAGTCTGACTACAGTGCTAGAAAAGACTTTGAAACAAATTCTGAACAGTAAAAAGAAAAAAAATTAAAAGATGTGTTAAATAAAAAAGGAAATGTAAGAGTACATAGGTGTGGTGGTTTTACCCAGCTAGGCATCTGAGCTCCACTACAACCACTCTCTCATTCTCCCTCTTCAAAGGGAAAGGGGGAGAAAACACAATGAAAAGGGCTCAGGGGTTGAGGTAAGGACAGGAAGATCACTCAACAGTTACCATCATGGGCAAAACACACTTAGCATAGGGAGATTAATCAAATTTGTTACCTATTACTAACAAGCTAGAGCAGTGAGAAACAAACTAGAAACACCTTTGCCCCCATTCACCCTCTTCCACCTCCTCCCCCTGCGCAGCACAGGGTAACAGGGAATGGGGGCTGCAGTCAGTCCCTGATGCTTTGTCTCCACCGCTCCTTCATGGTCTCTCCCTGGCCCTGTTCCACAGGGGTCCCTTGCACAGGATGACATCCTTCCCAAGCTGATCCTGCAGGGGCTGCCCACAGGCAGCAGCTCTTCAAAAACTGCTCCCACATGGCTCCGTACCACGGGGTCCATCTGTCAGGAGCAAACTGTTCCAGCACGGGTCCCCCACAGGCGGCAGCCCCCCCCAGACTCTCTGCATGGGCTCCTCTCCACGGGCTGCAGCTCCAGCCCAGGGCCTCCTTTCCATGGGCCGCAGCCTCCTCCAGGCCACATCCACCTGTTCCACTGGGGGCTCCTCCACGGGCTGCAGCGTGGAGATCTGCTCCGCCATGGGACACATGGGCTGCAGGGGGACAGCCTTCTCCACCAGGGGCCTCTCCACAGGCTGCAGGGGAACTGCTGCTGCATGCCTGCAGCACCTCCTGCCCTCCTTCTGCACTGACCTTGGGGGCTGCAGGGCTGGTTCTCACTCCTCGCTCTCCCAGCTGCTGTTGCATAGCAATTTATTTTCCCTTCCTTAAATCTGCTTTCACAGAGGCACAAACAACATCGCTTATTGGCTCAGTTCTGGCCAGCAGCAGGTCCCTTTTGGAGCTAGCTGGAGCTAGCTCTGATCTGACATGGGGCAGCTGCTGGGCTCTTCTCACAGAGGCCACCCCTGCAATCCCCTGCTACCGTAACCTTGTCACGTAAACCCAATATGGGTTTAGACTGCATTGAACTATTATCTGTTTTTGCTAATGAACATGATTTACTACACAAAGGGAATGCTATAGATCTCATTTATTTGGACTTAAAGCATCTCATGGGGACACATCAGAAATTCTTACTTAAACTACAGAAGATCAGTAGCAGTAAAAATATTGTAAGCCATAAAAGGGAGGATGAGTCTTTGGCTAGCCCCACTTCACATTTTCAGTAATAATTTTGCCATAGTAAGAGCATGCTGATTAAATCCACTAATAATGCAATGCTGAGAAACATTTCAGAAGGGTAAGGACTCTAGCACTGTCATGGAATAACTGGAAGAAGGAGGAAGAGATGTAAATACGGGTTGAAAACTTAGATATGTCTAAGTGCAAAGTTGCAGTTTTAAGGATGAATATCAGAACTTCTACTATGGTTTGGGATTTGATCAAATGAAGATGAAAAAAAAAAATAGGAAGAAACATAGCAGCTTATTTCAGGATGACCTACAAGCCACCAATGTGGCGCTGTTGTGAGGAGTGCAATCGTAAGGTGCCTGAGACAAGGCACTTCCTCTGGAGTTAAGGAAATAATAGTGGTACTGCTGAAGCATCATCTGAAACACAGCTCTGGCCAAGCATGGCTAAGAATCTTCAACTCAAACTGGAATGTGGGCAGGGAAGGCTGGCTAGGAAAGTCAAAGAATAAAAAATTTCTCTTATGAAAATAAAGCAATACAACTGGAGGCATTAGCTGTAACTTACCATGCACTGTGGTGGGGCAAGTACAGGAAACAGGAGAAAAAGAATGTCAGTTATATAGGTGTCACAAGCCCAGAGAGGTAGCCCAGGAGGCTAGCGTATTTAATACAAACTACCTTATCAGACAGCACAGAGGCTGCTGTCTGGTATATTTGATCACCTTTGGATTACCAGCAAGATTACCAGAGGTTTGTAAGGAAGGAGCAGCTGTTCAAAGCAAGGAAGAGGATCGTGCCATCAGAGTGACAGACAGCTAGAGTCCATCTGTGCAAACCAGAGCCTCAGCAGCAGTTTCATGATGAGGTTTCCATTTAGAAATCTATCCTCTCTCCCAGCATCTCCCACATTGTCCTGTGTATCCATCCACTACTTGTAAATCCAGTAAGGATTTTCAAGAAGTTATCAAGATCAGAAATATATATGATTTTCTTTTCAAATCTTTAAAAAAGGTTTAAAAAAAAAAAGTAAAATATAAAATTTCTGTGTTTTCCTGCATGGATAAAGCTTGCTAGATTTCATCCAGAAATAGGTGAATATGCTCAACACATTGTGAGAAGGAAATGCATTGGTAGGTTAACCCAAAGAATGGCCTGAGAGGAATCAGCCCGATCATTATATCTCACTTACGCTGTACCTTTGCTTTACTATCTGTGATCTAAAAATTGCATTTCCTTAAATGACAGCTGTCAAAAATAAGCCAAAACAATCATATAACTGTTCACAACAGCAAATACAAAAGGCAAATATTTTGTTCTGTGTGGGATTACTGCTGTGGGGTTACACTCTACTAGAATATGTCACACAACCGCAAAACCTTTTAATTACTAAGAGCAGAATCAAGACAATGGTTGAGAGTGCCATTCACCAACCCAAATTACCTGCAGACAGACACTGAAATAGAAATAAAAAGAGCTTTATCTCCAGAAACTGTGCATGCAGCCAAAGAACGCAAAGAAAGGAAAACCCAGACTCTGGGAATATCACAGCACACCTCCAGGCTCTTTGGGGCTTCTCCCAGACCCCAAACCACCCTTTAAGAACACCAGTGGCTGCAATCAGGGGTCCACAGCACATCCACCCCATTTGGTGCCCCAAATGATCCTTGCTACTGCTTTTGTAGTATGATGCCATTCAATGCATTAGGGAAGAAAAAAAAATCAGTCCACATTCTAGCAGACTACAGGGAAATTAAGGAACTAATTTTGAATAACCATGTTTCCAAACAGTGGCCCAGTTTACAGAAATCTACGGGGAGCTGAACTTTTAACAACAATTTTAAATACAGTCAAATAGGTTTCAGAGTTTTCATAGTTGTCCAGAGACTGTACGGTGTGGGTGGGAGCAAATGGCAGCTCTATAAAGAACAGAGCAGCTGCTGCCAGTTTGGCATAGTTATGCAGTATTTAGCATATATCACCCCTGAGGATGATTATCTTTCTGTCATGAGCATAAAAGACAGATAAGTCATGAGCCAGTTGAATCTCTTTCTCATAAGCAGGAGGGAGGTAATGCACTGATAACTCTTTGGAGGTTAAATATATTTATTCTATGGGAATAAGCTTTTATTATTATGATATTTGAAAGGGACAGATTTGGTCTGAAATCCTGCTTTTTCATTTCTGTGTCTGTTTGGGTTAAGCTTTTTATTATGTCTGCATTATGCTCGCCACAGTAGAATACAAGAGTAATCTAGAGGAGGCAGTGGAAAGAAACATTGGATAAGCATATACATTTCTTTATTAGTCTTTACAGTGCAAGTACAAGCACTTGTTTTCTTTGGGTAACTATGCAGATGAAAACCTGTCCAAAGAGAAGAGCAGTAGTTGTATAGATGATTCTTAAAAGCTCTGTATTTTGTTCTGGTGTTAAAATAGCTACAAGCAAGACATTTTGCGGTGGAAACCGTGAAGTGGTGCAGTTTCCCTAAATCCCTCAAAACTTCTTTTTGCATATTTCACAGGCAATACAGATTTCTGAAAGGGGTGACAGAGGCAGTTCACACTATTGTGAGACCCTAACCATTCCACACTGAACAACGCTAACAGCACAGCAGGGCCAGGGGAAGTACTTATTTCAGGACCTGGTAATTCTGAATACAGTTCATACCAAATTCATTAGGAGACATTTGATTATTTCACAGGATTCACATAAGACTTGGCCCCAGATGACTTGTTTTCTGAAATGTGAGCAGCTCTGAGTCATCCCCTCATTTATGAAGCTAAAGCAACTTTAACAGAGGATGGGCAAGGCACAGAACTAGCATGTATCAGGAATGCTGGAGTCTGCATCTCAGACTGCTTGGCACAAGCATACTGTTAACTTTAAACCAAATTCCAAGAGCAGCATCTATAGACAATAACACCACAGCTAAGTGAGACAGCTACAAGCACCAACGGGACACTTTTCTTTTTGTGGGTGATTTATTTCAAGTTTGGCTCCTGGTCTTTAGGGACCATTCTCTTTTTCTTCAAGGGAAGCCTGGGGATTTTAGCCTCCTAAATTGGACTTTGGAGTTATATGGTAAAAGTTAGAAAGGAACGAATGGAATTTAGCTGTAACCTTTCTGTTAAGAAAGGTATGATCTTTGTGTAATCCTAACAGCCTATTAATTAATTACTCACCGTTCTTTGTTATCTTCCTATTAATCTAAAACTGAATTTTAAAAGAATAAAATAGCATAGCAATATACAGCTTCTTGCCTCATTGCACCTTCACAGCTTCTATAAGCTAGGTTAATATGACCTTTAATACAAGCAAATGTTAAAAATAATCTGTAACCGCTTTGCTCAGAAATTGCATGACAGCTGCTTTTGGGCAAGGAGCAAAGAGAGCTACAGAAGGAAAACTTACTCTTCATTTGCTTCCTTGTTTATTATATACAGCAACATGCTAAAAAAAATGCTTGTCTGTTGAGCTGAAGCAAACAAACAAACAAAAGAAATCTGCTTAAACTAATAGAGACTGGTTATTCTAACTGCTGAACAGCTTTTTTAACTGCAAGGCTCAGAAAGATTCATCCATACAAAGTACCACTGTCAATCAAAGAAGTTTTATAATCTACCTTTGAAAGCAATAACTTCCTATATTCTGTGAAAAGATTTTTTTTTTCCTCTCAGAGTTTATAAATTATCCCTATTACAACATTTTTTTTTAATTCAAAGACGTTTAATTACATTACTGGGAAAGCAGATCAAATGGCACCATAAAAGGCAACTAAAACAAAAGCAGCCTGAGTGATGCTCTGAACTGGCAGGAAGTTGGCAGGAGAGAAGGAGGAAAGCACCTTCTCACTGCCTGCAGGCAGGTACAGCCTGGGAGGGTATTCTCCAGAAAAGCAGGAAAACTGTTCCTACCTGGGACTCAGGTAGCTTCCATACACCAATACATCTCAAGAGCTCACATTTCTACTCAATTTTGAAAATGTGCATTAATAAGCACTTAAGTAACTTCTAAGGAAATTACCAAAATATATATATTTTTTTTCATCAGTGTCTTTCCTGAATTGTTCCATGCTTTGCAGCTTCTGTAAATATATTTTTTAAAAGGCCACTTCAGCTTTTCACTGGTTTGTGATGCCCTCTCTAGCACAGTTGTGGCTGGTAAAAGACCACTTCTCTATCTGCAAAATGGAATGGCAATCTTTCCTTTTGCAGCCTCTACCCATGTTTGTTTGATTGTAAAGCACTCAAAGAAAAGAGTGTTCCTTACTATTTGCATACATAGTAGTTAGGCATTTGTCTCACTTATACTTTACATTCTGTAGGGTTCTGTCTCCCATTTCACAGAGATCAGACATGCAAACTTTGTGCTTTTTTTCAGGGAGAATAAGTCAAGGCTTTGGGTAAAATGAAGTTAATTATTTTTTCACAAAGCTGCCATTAGCCAAACCAGCCCCCTATGTCCCTCACAAATGAATAAATAAATAAACCATCTGCATTCAAAATCACTAAAATAATCCATATGAATATTCTTTTGATTATTTTAGGCAGCGTTACCTCCTCTAGTCAGCCAAGGGACCTGCCAGTGTGACATGAGGAGCTCAGTAGAACAGGTATGTGATGCATGTATGACTCATCAAGGTGCCATTCAAAGAAAAATTGTAGATGAGAGGGCTTAGGGGAGAAAATAGCACAGCAATAGGGCAAGGAGCAGCAATGAAAAGGAGGTGTATACAACAGCTAAAAGTTTCCACCTGTCTCAGGTGACAAGAAAATTGAGTAACTTCTAATGCAAGAGAGACGTCTCAGGATATCTATCATGTTAGTGGTACCACTCTTGGGATTTATGAGTTTTTGCACTCAGTTGACAACCTGATGCAGAAAGGTATTTCTTTTCAAGTAGATACTTAACTAGATAGTAACGTCCTATGGAGGGGAAAACATATTTCTGCAGTGTTGGTTGGTTTTTTTTGGCTTGTTTGTTTTTTCATTTTCTCTAGAAAATATTTGCTTTGGCTGAAATATTTCAATTTTTAAAATTTTAGTCACTTTAAATACTAAAACAAATTGACATGAGCTGTCACAAAGCCTAAAGTCTTTCCATGTCTATAGTCCAGACTCACAGGTTAGACCACTTTGCTGTAGCTGTGATAATGAACTGGTTCACAAAATTCTTTCAACCGCAAGCACAGATAAGACAGATGTGGTCTAGCAATACAGCTTCACACCCAAGAAGAGAAACAGAGTTTCCAGGAGGCAAAGTGTTAACTTATGACGCAAGGTTCAACCCTGAATGTAATGCTGAATGTTAACATATTAAATAAAATAGTTCTAAACAGTCTATGCAATGTTTATTTTGGTACTCTTTTGACTTAAAAAAATAAAATAAACTTATTCAGATGGTAAACAAAATCTAAGAAGATAAATTTTCCCACAGAACAAAATTTCTAATTAATATTAACCTTTTGACTTAATAAAATCTAATCGTTCTGACTCCTGAAGACTCGAAAGCATACTTTGGTCCTGCCTTAAGTCAGCAAATTGCCCTCTTTATTGTGTACAAATTGCTCATGAGCCCAGTCTCTGAGATGTGAAGAGCATTACTAAATCCTGTTCTATTCATTTATTTGTAGCACTACAGCTTTCCCACATTCTCCTGCACCAATATCACTGGCTGAATCAACATAACTGATACCAAAAAAAGTTTTGTACTTAAGCTCTGGATTATTGTACTTAATCTTGGGATACTTATTCTGCTCTTAGTCCAACTATTTTCAGCTTGTCACATAAAACTGATGAAGAATTTAGGATAGACTTCCACAACTCCTAGGGTTTAGATTGACATTTACAATTTATCCTGTTTGAAAATCATAAGTGAACCATTATTTCTGTATTAATTTCTGCTGTCACCATTGTAAATATAGAGGTGGACAAGTAAATTGAGCCCTGTTTGGAAGATGTGAAAGACCTTTTCTTATTTTATCTGGAAAAAAAAAAAAGAAAGAAAAATAAAAAAGAAAAAAAAACATTCTAATAAAATAATGCTGATGAATCATAGAAAAATGGGATTATACCATAGCAGTATGATCAACAATACTTATGCCATTCCCAAGATACATTTTCTAGTATGTTCAGAAAATACCAGTGATGAAGATTTCACAAACTCTTACACTTAAAATTACCATCCTGCACATATTTACAAAAGGTGTTCCTGACATTCAAGTTTATTTTCCCACCAAATTTGATTTCCAGCAAACTACCCATTTCAGTCCTGCTTGTATTGTCTACTTTCTACATTCAGCCCTAGGTGGGACGGATGAGTTTTTCTTCATGATATTATGCACTGGAAAGCACTATGAGAACATGAGGACTCTACCATGTTTGGTGGCTGCAGACTAAAGGAGCACACTCAGCAGTTACCAGGCAAACAACGTGTTTGGCTTTGATGCAAGGTTAAATTCTTGAAATATATTCTTCCTTGCTTTCAGTGTCCAAAGCTGGTATCAACAAGAAAGCTTCAGCTCTATATCATAATGATATAAAATCGTAGTTAAATGATGTAGCAGTTCAACCACAAAAATGTCACAGAGGATGATCTCCATCCAGTTCTAGACAAGCTGATGTTCCTCACCAGTAGTACTCCAGATATCCAGATACTGAAAGGTGATATCCAGGAAATTCACACCTACACATACACAAAGGAGGGGGACACCACAAAACAGTAGTGAAATAAAGTCTACAGACTCTCTACACAGGGGCTATACTGGATTACTGGTGCTTAACAGTTCCTCACATGAATAGAGATGATTTTTAGATCAGAATAGTTTCTCTGATTTGGAAGTGAATCAAATAAAACTGATTTAAGGTGTCTTTTATTCAAAATAAGAAAGGCCTTGCATGACTTTTATCTGGTTTAATTAATATGATTTACATCAATTAGCCTAGACTAATTTCCCAGAAAAGACAAGCTTAAAACACAAGTTTCACTGAATCAGCAATTGTAGTAGAACAATAATAGTTGATCTTAAATATACACAATGGTAATCCTGCTAAAATTCATTATTAATGCTCACATACCTAAAGTTAAGCTCAAGTTTAAGTGCTCACATACAGCAAAAGCGGAAGAAAAAAAGAAAAGTGAAATGGATATTCTAAATGAGCATAAAATAGAACTGCCATCAGACAAATGAAATATCAATATTGCTTTGTAAAGAAAGCATTATTTAGAGTGAGATGGAGCAGTTCCATTAACACGTGAATAGGTCCTTCAAAACATTACACTGGTTAAATGGAAAAAGTCACACTGGTAAAAGTTAATGTGCACTCTCCCATTTTAAACTTGAGCCATGTTGCTTCAGTTTGCACTGTTAATTAGTTCACCTGCAGGTGTCCCCTCTAACACTCAAGCTGGCTTGTTAGAGTTGTATTTGCTCCAGCTGGACGTTACTTTCTCCCAACTACTGTAGGAGTCCTTTACGTCTTCTCAAACAACTTTGTCTGTGTCTCCTTTAAAGATACTTAGCCTACTTTAGGCAAATTCAGCCTTAGAGTGAGTTACCTTAAACATTCAAATTATCCAATTTAGTGCAGACATTTTTGCCCAGAGCAGGATAGGGCACTTTTCCACAAAACTTGCAAGGGTGCAGCAACAAGAACCTCAGAGCAGAAACTCTTCTGTGCTCAGCTGAAGGGAGGTAATATCTTAGACTTCCTTGCGTTATCACTGCCCTGTGTTAGAGAAGTGAAAATTTTGTCAGACCTACCAGTCCATTGTATAATAGCCTTTTCCAGTCGAGGTCATTCTAACTGAATCAAATTACACCAGAAGGACTTAGCAGTGCCTGGAGGTTAATCACTAGAGGCTGGAGGAAATAATGTCTTCACATGGCACAGCTACAGCTGAAAGAGGACACGAGAACACAGCCTAGCCAAGCAAGGGAAAGCTAGAAATGGACATAAATCACAGAGTTACGCAAATGTTTCTATGGTGTTTTTTTTTTTCCAAGAAACATTCACAGAAAGTAGCTTACTATGAAGAGACAAAAGTGCTCAGCACAAACCTATTAACAAAAGCACAGAGTACAATGCAGAACAGCATAAACTGTGGTAAACCTAGCCAGACTTTAGTCTTCCAGCTGCTTGTCTTCTGCCTTTTCCTTTCCCACAATGAGAGCAAGAGCTGCTGCCAGCTGTGACTCTTTACAGAGTGGCCAAAAATACCTGTCTTTTTGTCCCTTCCCCCATTTCACCCAGCTTGACTGCCAGTTAGCACTACTTCTATGCAAAAACTCTTAAGCCTTCTAGTTTCCATATGGAGTTTTGCTCCTGATCTTCCTCTGATATTATATCCAACTTCACTTTTTAGTTTTATATTTTGCATCATCATCTCTCTTAGAAGTAGTCATGTGTCTTAATTTGCAGCAAAGTAAGGCATCTATAGCATGACAGCAAGAATCGAGCTTTAAAAGCTTCTTTAACAGTTATTAATGCAGTAGTTTTCAGCACACACAGAGACAACGCTGTGTCTTTGGGCATGATCCAGCTGCCTAAATGTAGGTATATAGAAGACCAGTTTGCCAGTGTCTTTTTTAGTACCAGAGAAGCCTGAAACCAGGCACGGTGTTCCAGATGGTCCCACAAGTACCATATAGAAAAACTGATGGCTCAGATTCTCATTCTGGTCCACCAGGACCCACAGAGGTCATTTCCAGTGGAGCTGATCTTCAGCCAGCTGGTAGGCCCCCAGCCTGGGTTACTGCAGGGAGTAATTTCAACCCAGTTGCAGGACTCAGAATTTGCCTTTGTTGAACGTCACGAGGTTCACCATTAACTCATTTCTCAACACATTTCTGCAGCCTGCCGAGGTCCCATTGAATGCTAACCCTGCCCACCAACACCTTGGCAGCTCTCCCAGTTTGATGCCATGTGCCCAGAGGGGTGCCCTTGGTGCCACTGCATGTTTTTGACACTAACTTGTGTTAGGTGTGCCCATCTCTCTGACCTCCTTATTAATGCATGCCCCAAAGCAGAACAATAAGAAACTCTGGAAGAAGAGAAGTGGCAAAAGCAGCAGTTTAAGCAAAAGGAAGCACTCTCTAGCTTGCAATAATTTATATTGTCCTTTCCTCCAGTACAGAGAGTTTATTTTCCGTATCAGTCCCCTTTAACCACAGAACAAATATCAAGCGGTGAGAAAATGAGAGAAAGCAAGTTGAAGATGCTAAAGAGTCTGTGGAGAGAGGAAAGCCAAACTTACTGAGAGCTGAGGACAGCAGTTCTAGCATGATTAATACATGCAGGGTCTTGAATATAAGTGCTAAGGGCATGCAATGAAATTGAGCAGTCTAGGGAAATGAAGCATGACCCACTTTCCACCATCGGAGTCTTCCTCTAGAGTTTTGTTTTCCTGTTTACCACTAGCAAAATCTTTTCCCTGGTCTCAGCACTTTCCCTTGGTTTTCTCACATAGTTAATCCTGCAGCTCAGGTGAGGCAGATCATTTTGAAATTCATCCTCCTTGGTGCCTGTGGGTGTAGCTTGTCGAAGCATCACAGCTTTGACAAACAGTACATGACCAGCGCATATCAACATAGGATGAGTGAGAAGTATCTTCCACTAGATTGCTAAACCATGCAAATACCAGCTATGCTTATTTCCTGCCTGATCTCTGCAGTTCAGCTCTCGGAAAGAAAAGGCACTTCAGAAAAAAGGATCCTTGTGTAGGTAGCATAACCTCACTAACAAAACTTCAGTATAGTAACAAAATGACACTTTTGAACTAGGCTGATTACAAATTGCTAGAAGCCTGTTAACTTAAAGATCATTTTTTTGCATGTAGAAGCTTTAATATTTTTCACATTTATTTACAAGGGTAAGGCTGCCATTCCGAAGACAACAGGGCTAAAAAAAATCAAAATAAATTATATTTTCTTGTAATTTTTTGGTAATAAAGGGCAAAACCACCTAGCAGAACACTCACTTAAACCTCTTAAAGCACCATCATTTGTACACAGTTCCAAATTATTTCCTCCGTGAGCTAGTTTATCCTTAATAGAACCTGACACTCCTAAATGCTCTGCTGAAACACTATCAAGGTACAGAACTAATAAAGATAATTACCCTTGCAAAGTGGAAAGTACTTCTGAATGGACTCATTGAACCATCAGAGTCTATCTGTTGCAGAACACTTTCTCAAAACGGATAAAATTGTTACAAAAGACAGGCTATCAGAAAAAAAATGTTGTATGATCTTCCAAATCATAGTTTAGTCCAGGAGCTAAAAAAGCATTATGGAGTATCATGCAAGTATTTACAGGAGTTTAAATACAGACAGCCCATGTATCTCTCCAGACAGAATAAATAAATAAATTTTTGAAAAGCTAATCAGCTTGCTTTATAAACAACTCCCAAATGAGAGAGCGTGTATCAGTATTTTTCAAATTGTCCTAGCATACCAGAGAAAACTGTTGTTGGCTGATTTGCAAGCTATTAACAATGACCTCTAGTAGTCACGTAATGCAAAGAGATGCCATCACCTGTCCACCAACTCCTGTGGCCCCTGTCAAGGTTGAACCCATTTCCTCCTCCTTCCTGCCTGGCAGGTTGTGTTTTTCTCACTTCTAATGGCGACCACTAAACGTGACAGATGTCCTCTCCTTCCTTGTTTTGTCACTCATTCTGCCTGAACTGAAGTTGCCACATGGGAAGAGCAAGTGCAGCCTGATGTATGGCACATTTAATACATGTGGTGATCTAATCTTCAGCTGGCATGAGCTGCCTTCACCTCACAAAGTAATGGAACTAAAACACTTTTAATGCCAGCTGACAACTGACCCATCTTCTCTGTAATTATTCAAAGAAGCCAGGTTTGTAAAGAGAGGTGAATTATTTTAATGGACCAACTGACAAAGGTGGATAAATTGGACAAGTTTTTAAGCTTCTTCTGGTTTTCTCCTGCTTTTAGACTGTTGCCCCCACTTGCTATTCTTTTGATTAAAGTTTGAGTTTTTTTGTTTGTTCTCAGTGAATTCCAGCCCACCCAGCTGTAAATGTAACTTGCACCTCAATTAAGGATCGCTTCTAGGTAACCAGATCATTTTCTAAACCTGGAAGTATATCTGTTAGTACATCTGTGTTTTTTTTCCCAGCTACTAGTCTAAAAAAAAAGTTTGTTCTTACAAAGGTTCTCTCTCTCTTCCATCCTTCAGCAATCATGACTATTGCATGACTACCAGGAGAGAGGATGTCCCTTTATGTTTTTAGAACATTAACTGACTTACACTGCATGCTACAGATCCAACTTCAGCAAGGCAAGAAGGAAAATGACCCTGCAATTAAAAAGAGGCATTATAAAAGTAAAATGCACTTAAAAACAAACAAACAACAACCTAAAATACCCCCAAGAAATGCTGTTAACATTTTTCTACTTGTGATTTTGAACTGCACTGACCAATGTTGATGTCAGAATTGACTCAGCTAGTCCTTGTAAAGTTTTCCTTTGTTCTGCATATGTAGATGAAGGAAAACTCTCCACCCACCCACCTGACTCAGTTAAGAGCTTCTTGGTTCATTCTATGGTTCTTCAGTTTCCTTTTCTGCCAGCCTAGGTGAAAATGAAAAGAGATACATTCCCCCAAGAGCTGCAAAGAGGTAATTGCCTTCAAACTGCACATATCGCTATTGTGTACAATACAGAATCAAATTAGTACCCCATATTTCTTCATTTAAATGGTCCATTCACTCACCTTAATATTGATTTTTTTTTTCTTTTGCAGAAGGAAAAAATCTGAAGGAGAGAAGATAATGCAATCTGCCCCTGTTACACACACACATACACTTCACATCAATGCTTGGAGCCCTGCATTATCCAGAGCTATTAAGTAGAAGCCTGAAACTGTAGTCAGTCTTGCAAAAAAGAGTTAGAAATGCTGTACTCTCTTTAAAATTGATTTACCACTGTGCTCACCATGGTCTCTGGAGAGAGACATTAGGCCAGACTCAGAAAGGTTATTGAATCATTGTTTCTCCAACAATGGTTTTCAATTATAAACAAAGTGAGTGCTCTGTTCTGCAAATCCTTACTTGTGGCATGTACACACATGCATTAGTACACAGAGGGTGAATGGAAAGGATTACAAAATAATTTATGAGGTCCTGTCGACTTTATAGGGGTCAGGGACCTAACTTTCAGGTCTCCAGGCTATGGCCTTCAGAGATGCAATGTTCTTTTTTCGCAGAAGAAAAAGGGGGAAAACTGGATCAATGTGATTAAAATAAAGCCACAAATGAATCAAAGTGGACTGTAGTCTCAAGGGTGTTTGGGAAAGAATACTTCATGCTGTACGCTGGATTTGCTTAGAAGTGTCACTTAGCTGGCTTTTTCCAAAAATGAGGAGTAACCACGTGGTTTGTATAGCTGGGGATAAAGAGGCCTGTTCAATAGACAAAGCACAGCCTTGCATCCATTGTTATTGTACCATACTCTACAAGTGCCTGTGAGGTGCATGGCCTTTTACAGAGAAGTGGCAACAATGCTGAATGATGCACAGGGTTTAAATTAATCTCTCTGCCACAACAGATGAGAGCAAGAAAGTGTGGGTTTAGTATCTAGGATAACAACAACATCAAAAAACCTTTCTGCAAATGTTGTTATATGGCACACTCCTTGTCTGCTTGCCAGGGATACCTGTACAAGAAATAGGCAAGAAACGATTTGTTGAAGAGGGACTTGGGAGACAAGGAGAGATGCATGACAGGTAAGATGCAGGAGCAAGGACAAAATCTCATAAAGCCCTTGAGTGAAGCATATATATGAGGAGAAAAGATCAAAGCAGAAACTACCAGCAAGGAAGTAGGACTACACAAGTGTCAGGGCTGGGGAGTAGGGGGGAGACACTAAGGACCGGGTAACATTATTTAGGGAAGTGACTCTCTACCGGAGTTTATGATGTTGGTAAAGGTTTGACGTGACAAGGCCCTTCCTTTCAGATGAAAGAGAGCTGCAGTGCATGGGGACACTCATCCCACAACAGCAGCAGAGACAACGACCAGGAAGGCAGGTGTGGAGAACTCCTGCAGTCTTTAACTCAAATGATGGGATATATCTTCTAAAAGGTAACAGGTATGCTGCACTCATCTCTTTCTGAGTGCTTGCCACAAACAAGCTTAAGAGGGAAATGTATTTACACTAAGGTGATCATAGAGAGGTCAAGTTATATTACTTCAAAAGCCAAAGGCAGCTGAGTTGGGTTGTAGAGGTTGCCCAAACCACAAGATCACAGTGTAAAGCAGTAAGGAACAGGACCAAAAAAAGAAATGGTGTAAGAAAAAACAGAGGTCCTGGAAGAAACAAGCTCCTGGACTAGTAAACACAAACCAATAGGGAAAACTGTGAAGAAGTTAGGAGGCGAAGCAGGTACTGGGAGCCCCCCCACTTCTCTCCTGCTGGCTGCAGCAAAGGACTGGAAATTCCTTCTGAAGCACATGGGCCTCTTCTGAAGAGACTTCCAAAAATCCTCCCTCAAAGCAAGTTCCCCTTAAGCAAAATACACCACACAACTGGTGCTTTCAGTCTCACATACTGCAAGCATAAACATGAAAAAAGGAGGAAGAGAAAGAACAATGACACTGAGCTCTTTTCGGCATTTGACCTAACCAAGGAAGAGCAAAACCATATGGGACTTTATGAGCTGCATGGCCAGGAATATGTCATAAGAAGGGGGACACTTTCATTAGAGGAAATCAAATCAACATCTTTCCTCAGAGACTGGTTAGATGGTAGAAGAAAATTCCCATAAAATGGTTTAATAAATAAACTCATAGTGAAATACTATTGTTCTATCACTCCATGGAGCATAATAATGTCAAACCTATTCCAGAGACAACTGGAAGTTTCACTTCATTGTCTCACCAGCTTTGCAGAAAAACAAAATCAGTCCAAAAATTTCCCTTTCAATCAAAAGGAGGGAGGGGAGATGTTGGTGGGCAAAGAGTCTTGCAACTACAAGATGTTAAATAAATAGATACAACTTCCATGTTGTTAAGATTCCAGTGTATGTTGTCTGTATGGTTTAATTAACAATTAATATCCACCCCCTGTTTTGCTGCTAATGTAATCTCAAAACCCCCACACTAATTCCACTTTGCAGATTTTATGGTTACATTTTAAATTAAAATATTCTGAGTATACTTAGCTACACATTCATTGTGGATTTAATAAGATGATTATAGGTTCATTAAGTAGCAATTTATTATTAACTCTTTGCTGACCTACAGATGTGAATTGACAAGAAGGGTGCATTCTAGAAAAGACTATCTGCCCAATAAGCTAACTTCTTGGCTGACTCCTCCATATGTCAGGCTAAACCATTTTGCCTTTCAGAAAGGAGCACAGGATCAACTTTGCACCCATTGTCTTCACTGAGCAAAACGTTTTAGAATATGATTGTTTCATAGTGAAGAATGAGGAGTGAATTTTGACTTCACTGGGGAAAAACTATATTAAAATATATTAATAGCAATGACAGTAATATTTCCTTCCATTTTGTCAATCTTGCGAACATGATTGGAAAGGCCCTCTCTAATCTGCATTCAGCAGGTTAAAGTGATTCATTCAGGGAGCAGAAGTGCAATGGAAAGCCAGTGGGAGGTGTGTGATAGTACAGTTCAGCACCAGCTGCAAACAGGAGCAGGACTCTGCCCACACTCAACTGCCAGTGGGTTGCAGGTTTAGTGACAAAGGACAGGCAAAACACTGGTTTAAGGTAAGGGTTTTACTGTGGTGCACTCAGAAGTGGGACCCATTACCCAACCTTCATCACTGCCCATCAGCTTCAGTTCATGTTCTCTGTGATTCAAAGAAAAAAAATCCACTCCAATCTTAACACCCCTACTTTGCTGTCTTTGGACCCCTTTACTATTCCCATTCAATGGGAAAACACCATTAAAGAAGGCTGTTCTCAAAATTTTTTGATGAAGATGGTTTAGAGATTTCTAGTTCTATCATTCAGGGAACTCCATTATTGTGTGATGCTAATGCTTAGCAGGGTCCAAAGCTTATTCATCTCTGTCACTGATTAAATCAATTTAAAACCAAATTGGCAACATCTTAGGAGCATTCCCCAGGTCAAAAAAAATATGCCCCGGTAACCTGAGTATTCATCAAGTGTTTGAAGGAACAAGGTATTTACATCGCTGGTAGCTGGAACTCTAACATTTCACCTTTCAGATGCATTACATGGTTCAAAGCAGCTTATTACCAATGCCAATTGTGTTCTGCAGTTAAAACGAGATGAACACATTTACGCATCTTACTGCAAAAATCGAGTAGCTAACAAGATAACAAACAAACCAGTTGCACTGAAAAGAAGACACAATAACCACAGCTTCCTGAACCCCCACCCCAAAACCCTGCTACATATTCCCAAGGCTTGAAGTATTCAGTAGGAGTTGAGGGGCATGTAGAGTTTCTACCTATTACTTGAAGGGCTCTCCTGTAAGTTTCCTGAGATCAAACCCTATTGATTACTAGTTAAGCCTGTGCAGCACCAATTTCTTTTGTCCTGTCTCAAAAAGAAGCCAAATAAACAAAACCTTACCTCTTCACCCAAGTGATGAGGTGCACAACAGGAGCTTCACATCTCCATCCTCATAAGCTGCCTGTTCGAACCCACAGACCTGAACTTGGGCACCAGCGTATCACACTACTAATGGAATAATCAAGCCCCTCAAACCTAATAAAATACAACTTTATTAACTTAATTCAAGTAATTCCCTAGTGCATGTGCAATTCCTGAGCTCAGTTATAATGACTTTAATAAGGAAAGCAAATCTCTTGCTTGTTAAATGCCAAACGTGCTTTTTCTTTAAAGTTTTTCTTCTACTTTCGTTAACAAGCTCTCTTTCCAAAATAGCTGTGTACATGTAAACAGTGAACTCCGATCAGCATATCCAATTAAACAACCTCATGCAATCACAGCATGCCATGGGATCAACAGTTCAGAGATGTATTTTGAGATTACTTGCACAACACCTAATTTCTTCCTCTCAAATTGAATAACAGATCATTTTACATTCCAGATAAGTTAACTCATTTCCAGAATATTCTTCTCAATTGTTCCAAAGACAATATGCAGGACAATCATCCTAATGTACTAAAAGACAGTGCAAAAATACTGCTTATTCTTTGCATTTCACTGCCAGGGCTTGATGAACTATAACACACTTGTTATTTTATACACTTTAATAAGAGGAAAAGAACAGGAAAGCACTGGATCTAAACGTGAAGTTTGCGATCACAATCCAGACCTATATTTCATGGCTAGTTCCACTCAAGGCTCTGGATCAAACTAAAAGTCTAGTCCCCTGCTTCCAGACTCAGGAGGTTTTCTGCATCCCAATGAAAGCAACCACACACACACAAAAAGTATGCTTTGCTTTCTAAAAGAAAACAAAACAAAATCCACCACCACCACCAAAACTTAAATAACCAGCCAACATTTTAAATATATTTAATCCAAGTGGAGGTCCTGAATTTAAACATTATTGGTAGAAGAAACCATCAGTGCTTTTAGTATCCCTTTCTTGGAAAAAAAGGGATTTTTTCCAGGTGATCTGACAAACAAAGGAAACTGAAAAATATCCTTACTTTGTTTTGGACTTTATTTTGTACATTGTGGATATACCGTAACACCCCAATAACCTTCTTTGTGTCACACTTCAGTAAACTTGGCATCTGCAATAAAGTTCAGGTTATGTTTTACTTCTATTAAAACATTTTCTGCTCTCAGGATCACATCAGCCAAACTCATAAACTAGTATTGCCAATATGTATGCACTGCTATATACAGTAAATGGGATCGATAAACACTCCCGTCATTTTTTTTACATTTCTGTCAAAGACAAGATGCACGCTGCTTACTGTGTGTCTCAAGGAAAAGGGCTTAGACCAAGAAATCCTTCCTTAATTAGCCACAGTCTTGCTTTAGGCATTAGTTTAACTAAAAATCCTGTAGAAAACACCTTTGGGCCCAATATTCTGCAATAGCCCCTCTGAACTCAGGAAGCCACATCCTCAGGTAAGTATAAATCACCACCATTTCACTGACGTGAGCTGAGCTAAAACAAAATGCAGAAGCTGAGAAGCTTATCCCAGGGGGCTACTGTGGTATTAGTTAGGGTGCATAATAGCAATGAAAAATAAGAATAGGAAGGCTTGACTTAGGTTATCTCCATGCTTGTCTGCACAGATTTTGGAGGTCCATCAGTCTCAAGAGTCTTAAAGTTTAAAACCTGTTTGAAAGGCCTCTTCTAGATTTGGTTAACAAGCAGATTGGACTTTAGCACTCAATGCCTTTGAGTAACGTGAAACAGCCTCAGTTCAAAATGAATGGATAAATAAGCAAAGAAATCCACAAAAAAATGCAACCTTCCTTTTTGACTAGAATGAACATTTTTCTCCCTCAGCACAAGATGTCATCCCTTCTATACCATCATCAGATGTAGAGCCTAGTCTTCCACAATCCCATAAAAAGTCCCTGTAAAACTGAGACCTTGGTACCAAAGTGTTTCAGTGGGACAGAATGAGTGACATGCACCAGAAAGTGGTATTTAAGAGGTATGATCTGAGTGTTAAAGACCTCATTGACATTCATTTGCATAATATTGTAAATAGGCTCATCACTCATAAGCAAAACAAACTCTCCAACTGCATGTCAACATTTACGTAGTGCTACCTCATCCTATAGAATCTTAAATGATGCATTAAAGAAATATGTTGTGTCTGCAATAATGCAGCACACAAAAATGTTATTTTTAATTTAGCTCCCTGGTGTGTGCTATGAATGGCTTTTATTTACATGACCTCTCCACACCTGGAACGCTTCACTCAGGGTACCTGGTAGGAAAATCATGATGGAAACAAAACCTGTCAGTGATTGGGTCCCTAATTTATTTTATTCAAAGGCTGGACATGCGTAGGGCGACCATTTGGCACCACAAGTTCACATGCAGTAGCCATACAAGTATGTCCAGTGATCATTTCTAATACAAAAGTAATACAAATACAGTTTGCGCTGCTTTAAGGGAGTATATAAAATGTGATCATGACAGAGGTTTCCAACAGAAATTTGGAGTGGTAGACACCATTACACAGGGAAATAATGAAACTCTGCCTGAAATACTGCATAATTCCTTTATCACTCATACTAGGGAGGGCTAAGGGAGATATGATTCCTGCCTAATAACTATACCAAGGAGTGAGAGAAAGGACAGGAGGGAATGAAAAAAATAATCAAAAGAACTATGTTGGTACTAAAACTAATAAGTATAAAACTTACTAAAGTAGGTTTGGGTTGTGGATTAGAGAAATGTGTCCAACCCCCACAGCTACAAGATTTTTAAATAGTAATGAAGACAATATAATTAACCACATCTTAAAATGGAGTGAGGGGGTTCTATATAACATCAAATCACAGCGCAGTCTGTGAGGCCATGAAAACCATCATTTAGGCACATAAATGGTATGAAGGATATTGATCTAAGTAGTGTATTCCAAGTCACAGAAGGTGTTTGTAGGGTAGCTGTAAAGTGAACTTCTTTCCCCTCTGTCTGACCTGTTCCCCTCTGTTTGCCTTTCAGATCTCTTCCTGCTTTAGTCTCAGATTGTTTTATGTTCTTCACTTTGAAGAAAATAAGTTACAAATTAGTGGTACACCTGTATTTGTGTGCCCTTGAACTGAGAGCAACACAAGCAGAGGGGAAGATGCAAATGCAAAAGAGAATCAGAAATCATGGATAAAGAAAGCTCATTGACACTGCAACATTCAAAATGCAAGAATGAATCAAGACCATCAGCCCCTGGAGAGAAATCACACAGCCGGCGTTCTTATTCAATCAGAAAATTGTAGTGTTGCCAGTTTGATGTGTAAAGTTTAAGAAATAAGGAAAGTAATAAGGACTTATGTTCCTGAACAAGGAAAATTGTGCCTGCGGAAATGTAACTTTCTGATGCACAATGTGGGGAAAAATACAAGTCTTGCTCTGAGTGCTGTATTCCAGTCATCCTTACAAGGACTTTACTTTTCTCCTTACCTTAGATGTCATGTTTTCTGCATGTGGGATGAGCAGAATCAGGCTTCCCATAGCAATAGTTATACCAATAAGCAGTAGGGAGCGTGCTACAAGGAAAAACTCCACAAACATGAAGCAACACCTCTCCTGTTGGGACAAGGTGCTCTGTGAGTTCTTTAGCAAGGCTTTGTTGGTGCATTGCTCCATCGGTTCAATAAATACAATCAAGTATTTAAGCTGGAGCTCCTCTTAAGATATTTGAATTGAGAGTATGCTGTGTAAGAATGAGGGCACCACCAGCAGTGTTGATAACAGGGCAGAGGGGAGCCCTGTGCCACACAGTTAATTTGGATGCAAAGTATTCACTTTTTACAGACTTGGAGGAAGACAGATATAGAAAGGTCAAAACAGAGCAGTGGAAGGGACTCTGTGGTGGCTCATTTTTTTCCTCTGCAGAAGGCCCGTCTCGTGCTTGCTGTCCTTCCCAGAAACATAGGCACAGTCCTGCAGATGATGTTGTTTTACACACTTCCCTCTCTTCCCTTATGCTGCGTATAAGCAGTGAAGACTTGAGGATTCAGTGAACCCAAACTTGAAATTTATGTATTCACACTCCTAATAAATATTAGAGCTAAAAAGTGATTTTATATGCATCCTAACCTACAGCCTGCTGGGCAGGTGCTGCTGATGTTAAAAGGTTTATTAACATGCTCTGCCAGGATATCCAGGAGGTATCTTTTCTATTCATGAGGTCACATTCTTTGTGACTGTGCTGCCAGACAGCAAGATTAGGTGAAAGCCTGTAAGTGTCAAGTCTGAATTCATAGGCTCAAATATCTTGCAGATGAGGATTTCAAGAGCAGGTGGTCAGCATATTAAATCCTGATTCGCGTCAGCAAGACTTCTTCTTTCTTGCTATATTTCTGCCTGTTCCCTCCTCCCCAGCTCTCTGGGCTGGGAATGAGCGTGCCTAGCCCTTTGAAAGCATACCAAATGTACTCTTTAATGCCTGTGGTCCAGCCTCTCACCAACAAAAATCTGCAGCTGTCCCAGAGACGATGAGGTAGGCTTAGGGCAGGGGCTAGCCAGCTCTGAAACTGTTACCTCAATTTACAGGACAATAATCTACATGCAAACCAGCAGAATGACAATAGAAGAGGAGAAGGGGAATAAGAAAAAGGTAGATGAGAAGAGGTCCCCAAACCACATGTGTATTCCATTCCACCCCCCCCCCCGCCCTTTTATTTTTCCTCCCAAGTATTCAGGATTGGCCACCATGACTGTTGGTGACCTATGAACAAGATCATACTGAAATTACAATGACTGGCAATTTTAGATAGCAATTAACAGCAAATTGTCATTACACAACCCTCTGTGACACAATTTTGTGTTCATGGCCAAAAACACAGACACACAGGATGGCACACACTGGAAGCTGAACTAGATGCACAAGGAAACTGGAGAGGTTATTGAAGGCCCAGTTTGTCTGATTTCATGACTCCTAGGATGCCTAGGAGTCTGTCTGCATGTGCACAGATAGAGAGACTTCTATTTCTTTACAGAGCTTTTTAGCTTTCAGGTGTTCCAAACCAAGCTAACTGCAGGGGGTGTTCAATGGGGGACAGAAAAAAACCCTGAAAGCTTCCTCACTGCTTTTCACCCTCAATAGAAAGCTTAATAGGCCCCAACTAGAATTCCCCCATCAAGTGCAAATACTTTCCAAATACATAGTTTGCTACCCTTTTACATTTGCTGTGAACTTCTCAGGGATTAAATGCTATGTACTCTGTTGTTTTCAGAAAGCTGATTACAAACAAGCCAAGATACGTTTCACAAAGCTCTGAGAGCATTAGATGAAAGTCATTACGGGCATTAAAATAATGAACCAAAGGATGTTCCTCATTCTTAAATTTTGTATATATATATTTTTTTCTTCCACCCCCTCCCCCCCCCATGGGTTGGCTTTTTTTATGGGGCTGGATCTCCAAAATTTTTGAACAAGTCTGAAAATAACACACAACTCTTTCCCTTTCCTAACTTTGCAAACACGCCATCTCTCACCTCTTCTACCTTTCCTCTGGGAGACAGAAGTACCACAGAGCATGTTTGCTTCCTTCCTAATCATCCTGTAAGGTCGCACAGTTCTTGCCAATGGGTTTATTGTTAATAAGCCTTTACTCCCTCTGCTAGCTATTTGGTCCCTTTGTAGCATCAAAATTAGGAGTATCTGACTTTTATGACAAAGTTTCAAAGAACCTAAACAAAGCCAAATACAAAGTACACAGATATACCCTACGCAGACTTCAAGGAAATCCAATTTGCACTTAATTTGACTGGCAGAGTCACTTTCGCTTTATCCCCATTAACTTTCCTGTATATGCCTTTATCTGAAAATATGCAGTAACAATACCAGTTTATATTAAAAATTCACTCCATTCATCAGCTTTACTTCTGATATTTATTCCTAGAAACCAGTCCCATGTGTGTTCAGTTGAAACACCTGGACATGCTTGGTCAGAGGATGTGTGGGGCAAAGATGGATGTGGCCTGTGGTAAATGGCAAGGACCTACCACAGGGCCCAGCTTCTCTTTCAACTGTTTAACAAAAGCGTAAACCTGGAGGATATTTCTCAGCTTATGGCTAGGACAATAGTTACTCTTAAAACTAAAATTTGAAGTGAGAATTTAGCTGGCTCTAATACAGAGGATTTGCAACCAAGATGACATCCTTTTTGCTTTCATGGGGCATAAGGAAAAAGGACTACCACGTTTAAAGTAAAAAAAATGAAAAAGTAAATGCAGTGGCATCCCCTGGGGGATAAAAAATCGTAATAGCAAAATAGTTCATAGTTAGCTACAAGACATATCTGCGTTGTGATTTTTTCTTCCAGAACTAGACCAAATTCCTATTTCATGTTTGCTGCTTTTTTGTTTCTTCTTGCTTTCAGGCAGTTTCACTTGGCATCTCAAATTTCTGAACCTATTTGTTATTTCCCTTATTCGTGAAGCTAATAGGAAACTGCATCCAGCATCATCATTTCTGGTCTGAAAATGTCATGACTTTGGAACCTGCATGCATGTTCCCAAATGAATACATACCCCTGTAGCAGCAGAATTTACCAGCAGAGGAACTTTCAGAAGTAATGCAGGTTTCTGGAGGACAGCAGTGAGGAGGTTAGGCAGAAAGA
Source organism: Anser cygnoides (assembly GCF_040182565.1). Taxonomy (NCBI): domain Eukaryota; kingdom Metazoa; phylum Chordata; class Aves; order Anseriformes; family Anatidae; genus Anser; species Anser cygnoides. The sequence goes on from NC_089874.1 coordinate 70,262,044, forward strand.
AGAGAAGCAAGGTCACACAGCAAATCATTCTGTTGCTTTCCACAAGCAAATTAATCTGGTTAGGACTCAACATAACATAGATTAAGCCTCATCAACATTATTTCTAATGAAAAACAAACAAGCAAACAAACAAAACAACAACAACAACAAACTTTCATCTACTAGGACACAGTATTAATAGAGTTCCTCTTGGTCCAATAACTGTTGATAGGAAGGAAGTGTCAGCATCCGTCTGATAGCACAGGTTTATGGCTTTGAGTCTAGAAAAATCATTGTTCATACACCACTATTCTTCCTTCCTCCTTAGTGTTTTGGTAAGTGGAGGGATCAAAAATATACATGGCTCCTGTGCCACAGACCCGTCTATTGTACTTGTAAGAGGCTCAAGTAGACACAAAAGACAATAAGGTTTTAAACAGATTTAGAAAAACCCAACCATCAACAAAGTACCAAAAATATGTACTCATTTTGAAAAATAAGGCTCCAGCAGGATTTTCTCCAAGCTGCTGACAGGAGCTAAGTTCTTCCTTTCTGCTCATACATCATGGCAGAGTCACCGGATATTTCAGCCAAAGATGAAAAATCACCGGTTGCATTTCCTGGTCTTCTCAAAAACCTCTCCCCTTTGCAATGGGGACCCAGACTGGATCCCATAGCATGCTGCAGAATTCCTGCTGCAGCCACCGTGCGGGCACGCTTGAGCCCAACACTAGTACAACAGATGGAGAAAGGAAAAGAAAGAAAAAGAAGAATTTGGGCTAGTATCTTCTGAACATCTCATTCATTTGAGGGTGCTGTAGTGTGCTGCACCACTGGCCAACAGTGAAGGCAGTCTAATCACAGGCCAAAGAACTTCCTGTGCTATACCACCTTGCAAATTGTATGGAGAATACACCTAACATCCCAGCTGTACTTCAGGTATTTTTTAATAAAAGATTTATCTTATATATAAATCACACACACATATGCATGTATGTATGTCTTGCAAGGTCAATTTTAATTATATATATTATGAGACTATCTGGTCCTGAAAATTGAATGGGCAATTCTGATATAAATTCAAAGAAAGGTGGATTCAAAAGCAAAAATAAAGGATGCCATCACAGGATTATAGTAGATGTATGATGTATTTCTTCTTAGTTTCTCTCATATCAAACCCACAGCGCAAACAATGTACACACATCACACATCACTGATATACAACCTTATCCATGACATAAGAAAACACAGCAGCATAGCATGACAGATCAAGATTGAGCCTGAAAAAGCTGAAACACAACTGGAACAGGATTCCGCCAGTGAAACAGCAGAGAGAGCTTGAAAGGGTTTGAGAAATGCAATGACACACTTGGGCGGTGGTCTCCAGAACTCATGGTTTAACACACCCAATTTCTGCACAGGGTGGATTGAAATCTTTACAGACTGCATGTCGTCAGCTTTTACCCCCCTCACCCCCCAAGAAAAAACAAAAACAAAAAACACTGTAGAAGTCTAGACTGTGCTGTGTTTCAGCAAGATCTGTATTCCCTTTTAATGGTACCAGCTCCTGCAGACTCTAGATGTTAATAAATCTTTAAGGTATTCCCAATACCTGGATGCCTCTCATCAGCTAGCTACGTTATGGAGAGAATTGCTATCTAACTCACTTTCTATACACACACATACTGCTAACAATAACAACTCTTCCTCCTCTACATGTTCTTCTTTAACCTTAACATTTCCCACAACAGAAGCTGTTAGTTCAGTCTGTTGATGTTGATAAATAATTCTACCTTGTGGCTTTGCCACTGCATATTTTCTGAAGACTTTTTTTTTTTTTTTTGACACATCAGAAGCCAGGTACTGCTCTCTTGCATAAGTCTGCACATAAACGCTGAACAACTTCATTAGCATGTATGTGTGTGAGGCTGTGGTATGTCAGCAGCTATTAACAGATGCACTGGAAGAGTCATACAGGGCCATGAAACTCTATCTTAGAGCAAGAAATAAGCATGCACAAATAACAGTCTCCTCAATAACAACAGAGAAAATTCATGAGCTAAACAAAACTTCAGTCCATGCTCAGAAGAGAATGTGGGGGCTCAGAATGGCATTGCCTCCTGTGGATGTAAATGCAGTATTAATTTGTCAGTAACAGGATTTAAGCATGTGTCCAAGAAGTATTTCTGTATCAGGGTATTATCTGTCCATCCACTTGCCAAGAATGCTGCAGGGCTGTTCTCTCAAAGTGTCCACATCCATATTTTAACCGCAGATTTTAACTGAGCCAAGCCTGGGGGGCCAAAATGTATAAGCTGTCACAATGTCAGCATTTTTTGGGTGGAATTGTACTGATTCAGAGCAGCTGGAGCTGTGGTTCCTTGACTTTTAATTGAAGCTTATATTCACTCTGAGTATTTTGGTCACATCTTTGGCTGAACTCGGGCCATGCTGACTTGTGTATCCTGGCAAAGAGAATGTTATTACTACAATACTAGCTTTTGCATCCCTTGACTTTAGCTTTTGTGTTAATATTGCAATGAGCTTGTTGCATTTATTATTTAAAGGGATATATTAATAGGTTAAAGTCAATGCATTCTAAACTAAGCATGCGCAAAATCCATCATAATTAAATAAAACGGTAAAACTGATGTTTTTGGTTTTTTTTAATGACTTAAATAATTAAAAGAAAGACCTCCTGACTTCCAGCCATCATATATTCCCTTTCCTATCCCCCAGATATCCCCTCTACACCAAAATACCTGTAGCTGGCAGTGAGAAGTCACCCCCACAGGCAGCCCTGCCCTAGCAGGGAGTCAGGTGCTTCCTACAGTTGCATCGATCCCTTGACAAACACTTGCTCAGTGAAGCAAACATTGGGGTGGAAGTCAATAGCTGCTTATTACTTCAGTGCTCAAGCCATGTCATGACATACGTAGGTATATACACAAGAAATCGCTAGCAAAGGTAAAGGCAATTTTCCAAAAGGCTTAAGAAATGGGTCCTGAACTCCCAGACCTCCTCAACAGGAAGCACTCCAAGTCCTGATTATGTCTGTACAGAGAAGGGCTTGGGTTAAGTGGTGGTGACATGAGTATCTCACACTGCTACAGAGCATCTTGTGTTCCTTTCAATACTCCATGGGCCACCTACGCTGGAAAAAGCTGCATCAAATTTGGGAGCTAAAACTGTCCCTATCTTGAAAAATGTTCTAGGAGAAGAGGCACGTTAATGATTCAGGCATTCACATTAGAAAAAAAAAATCAAAAATCTTTCCCTAGAGAACTTTCTTTTGATCAATATTAATTTGAACTTAATTTTCAGATTTAAAATAGCGTTTATATGTACTTAAAATATTTATGTATTTGTATTTCTTACAACTCATATCAACATAAAGTAAATTTTTTAATTTGAAATACAGTGCTTCAAATTTCAACCCAATTTTCACTTTTCTTTCTAATGCATAAAAATTTTTGGAGGGAAAAGTTTATTTTCAACACACACCCCAATCATTTTATTTATTCATTTTAGTTTTTAAGAATAACCACAAAAAATCATTATTCCCACAAAATTTGGGCTAAGCACTATAAAAAAGGATAGAAAAAAAAACAACAGTTTCTGCCTCGAACAGTTTGTAATAAATTACACAACAGGTGGAAGAAGAGAAACGCTGTTCTCTTGACATTACAGCTGACTGGAACTAAGCTCAGGATGACCTATGGAATTGACCAAAGTCACACTGGAAATCAGTGTTACAGACAGAAACTGAAAACAGATTTGCTTTGTTCCAGAAAAATATTTACCATGCAATCTTTATTCTTTATGATTATCAAGTTGCTTAGTTTCTGAATTTATCACTATAGGAATATTGTACATTTCACAACTCAACAGTGAAGAAACAAATGGAAAATAAACAAACAAACAAGCTTGCAGCTGGTCACGGCTTACAACTCAGACTTTCTGATCAAGTGTAATGCTTGATGTAATATTCAGGTAGGGGGTCCTGGAGCTGGCTGTCCTGTGGCATCTTCAGTGCCGCTCCCCTGGAAAGCAGCCTTTGCCCTGGCTGAAGTTCATAGAAAATGGCAAGGCGTTGAAGTGGACACTTGACATTCAGTGGTCTCATAGTTTCTGACAAAATTTAGGGTTTCCATGGCAAATTTCTAGCCAGGAAATTTCAAAGGAGGAGTTGAATTTATTTCTAGTTAAACTCAGAGAAGTACGAGTTACAAAAAGAAACACATGGCACAAGGAGCAAGGTTTCTATGAACCTTCTGCACAGCTATCATGACGAGAAATAGGAGCGGTTTAATATCAACTAAAGCTGTACAAATACCATTGTTTTCCACTTGTTGGCGGGGTTTGGTTTCAGGTTACCCAAAAGGAAAAATGTGCGGTTTTCTTGTGAAAACGAGAACATCGTAAAACAAACATTTAAGGCTGCATCAAAACTTTCAAATCCTCCCACTTTGTTTCTGAGCTAGGGAAACATTACTCTTTTCAGAACAAAGGAATTACATTTCAAAATGAAACAGAATTTTAAGTTTTAACGAATGAACCATTCCAGCTCTCAAAATTATTTTTCAGGGTGTATTTTGGATACGGAATGGCAAAGTATGAGTGAGTTCATAGCCAGTTTCAGTTAGCTTGGAGTGGTATTTTTCAATAAATAAAGCATTTAACAATAAAATGTGCATTTTCCATTCCTGCATCTCCCATTTTAGCTTCCATGTCTTGCAGCCAAAGGTGCAGGAGCATCACTAGATGCTGTGAAGCATCACTAGAACATGGAGCAAGATCACAAACCCTTTCACTTCCAGTACAGAAGACAATTAAAAGAGTGAAGGAGAGTGAAGGGGTAGACCCGGACAGCTCAAGGTACAAAATTTATCCACTCAAGGATGAATACATTTGAACGTACTTCGAATGTAAATACTGCAAGATATAAAACTGGGACTGGACTCCTCAGCTGGAGGCTTTAAGGGAAGAGATTTGGCTGCTCTGGTAATTGGTGAATGCCCACCATTTGCTACACCAGTACAGCTGTTAAAAGCTTACTGTGGTTTCAGGATATTTTTATAAGGCAAGATATTTTTAAGAACAGAAGCACTGACAACATTGCATGAAATTGTACAGTGATTTCTTTGGGGACATCAGCTACAGCCAGCAATGGTTATAAAAGTAGGTTTCCACTGATGCCAGTAAAGAAAATGCCAAATGCCTGGCTGTGGGAACAGACAAACAGAACATCTGTTATGAAGTTACATTAGCTGATTGTCAAATTTAGCAAAACAAAGATTGAAATGTGATATGATAGTTCTTTATTAATATACTGGAGGGCTAAACATGAAGATGGCAGCACATTGTAATCTGAAGGATAACAAGACTAGCCCAGAGGTAAGGGAACAAAGAAAATTTCTCATCACCTGGGGAGTGTTGAAACAAACATCTAAGAAGTGTCATCAGGACAGGGGATCTATGCCATCTGAATACATGAGTATGCTAAATTAATGGGACTATTTGACAAACACCAGCAACAAGAAATTAAACTTCTAAATTGAGTCCTTGGTACCTGATGTGCTGATAACTTGAGTGCCTTTGAGAGGAGACTCAATCATCTTTTGTTTGCATCATTTTTACACGTTATTATGTTTGAGCCTCCTACCAATTGCACTGAAATTCCCCCTGCCCTGGTTTCTGATGCTTTTATTTCCCTTTCCACTGCAGCACCAGCATGTGCCACAGCTAGTCAGAAGATGTTGGGCTGCATAAATTGGTGCACCAGTCTCACAAAATTCCCTTAAAACAAATGGTTGCATTCATCATCTTATGAATCAGTTGGTAATCAGGTTAGGCAGGAATTTTCCCCAAAGTTTGATTACTTGGACCAATACGTACCATTTTCACATCCATGGCAAATTGCCAATTTCAAAAGATCATGTGAGAATTTTACCCAGTATGTTTCTTTGGTCTTCAGGTTCAGATCCTTGATCCTGGCCTTGATCATGCTGCATGCTACACCTGTGGCATTAGTTCAAGTGCTGGGAAGCGTTTGCTGCCCATGATGAATAGTGAAAGTGGAAAAAATCTTCCCGGGTCCATCCACAAGCTTTGCTTGTCCCTGATTCCCTCCATATGGCACCTCACCCTTTATTACTCTGAGCTGGATGCAAAGCAGCATATAATTGAGGGTATCTCTACCTATCACTGTCACCCAGTCCAACTTCATACACATACATTATTCGTAAGCAGTTAGGTGTGGATATTATGCATTAGTCTGGTTATGTGTATTCTAGTAGTCACAGTACTGTAAAAATGACAAAATGACTTTCTGTGGTTTTTTGTTTGTTTTTCTTGCTTGGATGTTTTTAAGAAATCTTCTGGCAAAAAAACTGAAGTTCAGGAGGGCTGTCTTACTCCTCTGATCACTTGTAGAAGTGTTGCTGGCTTAGCAGTCCTTGAACTCAGGATATATTTTTCACTCCCAGGACAGGTGGCTCCATATATACAGGTGTTCTGGGGACTTTGGAGCAGTGGCGCAGCTGGTGGAGTCATCCTACTGATAGGCTGCCAGGTCTCCTTTGTAGGCCTGGCAACCTGTCCTTTCTCCCTCTCCCAGCTTTAGATTTGGGGGAATTTTGTTCCTACTGTGAACAAAGCTGGTGACAGTAAGTCTCTTTATTAATTCTTCATCAATTTTGAATGGACACTCTAGTATGCTTTAAAATATGTGCCTCTCCTCACCAAATCCCCCACAGCTCCCTCTGGAACATATATGATGCACTACACGTGTTCAAAATCCCACTGACACATTGGCTTCCATAGTGAGATGAATTTTCTCTCTGCGGTTCTGACTGATAAAATCTCTTCATTTCTATCACAATTCAAAACCCTTATGCAGGGGCAACACCCTGCTTCTCCAAAGGAAAAACGCAACGAAAGAGGGAAAGCGTAAAGACGTAGCAACAACGCATACGTGCTTTTGTTTTGCACTGCTCTCTGGAGATGCACTTTAGCTACTGGAATTGCATACATGAAATATGCACAGGCAAGTTTAGTATCACCTTACCATGGCTTACTGTGACTTGCTCCAACCAGCTCAGTGGCTGGATAAAAATGCACATTGTGTTCCAGGGCCCTGAGCTGAGGAGATGAGCGTAGCATGAAGGCTAAGAGATGTGCCCCCAGCTGAGTCCTGGGACAGAATTCCTAAAATCATTTACTGCTTAAACACTGAAACTGTGAATAATATGGTCATTCCAAAAATTATTCCAGCCACTGAGCTTATCTTTTGTCCCTCTGCCACAGTAAGATTTAAGTTACTCCCACAGTATAGCTTTTAAGACAACTTCATGACATTAGTTTGTCAGTCAATAGTTTTGTTAGAGTTAACCCAGTGCTCCAATATCACTGCAAAGGGAAAAAAAAAAGAAAAGTAATAGCAAGTGCTCAGAGCAAAAAACCAAAGCCGATTAGCTACACGGAGACTTGTTTCTGCATCAGACTGCACGGCTTATTGCTTCTGAAAAAGACTGCAGTGTCAGGGACGCCAGGCTGGTGACACTGAAATTACACACGTGTGCACACAAAAAATCAATCTGCAGGCAAAATCAGCTGAAGATTTTGTGAAGTCTGCCCAAAGGGTAGAAAGGAGAAAGCATTTACTTTGCTGTGTAATACCCCCTGCTCTCAGGTCTTCACGATGCAGAGAGGGTTGGACACTTTTTGGTACCTGCATCTGTATCTCTGATCGCTATAATCAAGCACCTCCCTCTTAAGGTCCTGTCTTAGAAACGCTCCTCCATTCAGCAGACACTTAAGCATCTCTTTCAACGTGTTTAAGTGGCACATAAGTAGGTGCTTAAGTGCTTTGCTGAATAGGGTGGATCAAAGCACGTGCTTAAATGTTTTGCTAAATAATTAAAAAGGGTCTTGAGTGCTTGCAGAAAGGCACTCACTGAAAATTATTGAGTTTTATGAAAATAAAAGGAAGCAATTAAATTTAGCCTTCATATCTCTACTTCCAGAAATGCTATTAAGTCCAGCACAGGAGCGCTGGCTGTTGGAAGTGACAGGATCAGTAAGTCCAGGGCTACTTACACCACCACCACATTTTTCCTGATGGACCTTGATACAAAGCACCTGGTCTGTATCTCTTACCTCAGGGTAAACCCAAAAGGAAGGATTTTTGAGAAACAGCCTAACAACACAGAAGAAAAATTTATGCTTTCATCTTCCTTAAGACTGCATCTTGCAGTAGGTGACTTAGGCTACATAAATCACAGCCTCTTTTCTTGCAGAGGCAAAGCTGTCATCCTTACTTTCATTGCACCCCTTCCCTTCTGCACAAGGTCTTCAAAGTCTCTCAGAATTTCACTTTGCCTGAGTCTTCACATACTTGGGTTAGGCTGTAATTTTTCTAATCATGAACAAAACTGATTTATCTACATAGGAATCACTATTCAAAGCTAAAGACAAGAACAGGCGTATACGCAAAGCCCCCAGGGACAGGAGATGAGTTCTGTCCTGCATGCAAGGGCTTGCTAAGCATTACATTGCTTTAAAAGACCTGCAGAAACATCTGAATTCCAGGGGGATAAAAAGAAATCTGAAGTGAAAGATTAACTTGTGAAAAGCTGAGTTCATTGTATGAATCTTGTTTATTTCAGTTTGCTTTGCTCAGTTGTCCTTTACCATCAGACCAATCAGCAGTGAGACGCCAGACAAGTTCATGCGTCCCTTAGGGATCTTATGGTAAGAGTCCTTCATACTGAAAAATGCATAACATACATGGAAGAGAAGCAAACAATAGAAAGGAAAACAATGGAAGAGATCTGCCTAAAAATATATATCCAGTCAGATGCAAAATTAGGAACAACACCAAGATAACGTCACTCCTGGAATCTCATCTGTCACCTGTTAGACTGAGCACTAATGACCATAGGACAGCACTTCCTTGGAAAGTACACGCACCTTTGTTAAAATGGTTATGCATTGCACTGCTATTTGGAGGAGAGGGAGAAAAACTGTGTGGCATTATAGAGGAATGGAAGGTGTAAACAGCACAGCACAGAAAATTCAGGAAAACTTTTCATCACCATATATGAAGAGACATGAAAGCAGAGATTAATAAAGGCTAGAACATGCTGGCTTAAGGTCTCGTGAAGACGTTCAGAGTGAATGTAATGCTCTGAAATCTATTGAGCTGGTATGTAATGTTCTATGCAATTGAGGTTTCAAAAATTAGTCTTTTCAAAGTGAGAGAGTATAGATGAGCAACACCAAATGATTGCTGTCTGGCTCCACCTGAATGCCTATCAATCTGCCTGGAATCAGATCTCTGACTGCTGTTGCCAGCTGGGAGCCCATCCTCTCACAGCAATGTTTATCCACATCTCCCACTGACACCCCTGAGGCAACGAACTAAATCCCCACAGGCTTTTATTTCCCCCATCTCCTCCTCCCTGCCCTGCTTTTTTTTAAGAAGTGTTCCTATGAACAATAAACATCCAAACTTTAGAACAACAACAAAAAAAGGCATTGGGTTTAGTAGATGGCCTCAGCCTAGTTAGTATCAGCAGTTTTTTTCCCTTTGGGGAGTAATTAAGGGAAAGCTCCCCCCATAGTGCTAAACTGTGATAATGTCAGAATTTAAAACCATTTTCATACCACTTACTGTGTTGCAGTTCATTTCCATATGCTCTGCCTACAACTAAGGTGTCAAGCTTACAAGGTCTCCCTGAGCAAAAGCATGACCGAAGTCACAGTGCCTGGAAGGAGGCTCAGGGGAAAGATACACATTGTCACGCTGCACGTGATAAGGCTTCATGTGGCAGGAGGGAAGTAAGGCAGCCCTGGAAATTTTGGCTATATTTGCTTCTGCAGCACAGTCAGCACTTGAGATTCAGGAGGTTTTGTCGGCAATTTACCTGTGCTATAAATTCCTTGTTAATACCGGACATTCAGGTATCTTACTGCATTCACCCAACAGCTAGACACTTGTGAAGCACCCATACGGAATCCTTATGGTCTGCTCCTGGCAGCACCCTGCAGCAGAGTAAGGATCCTGTACTACCTGGACCATCCATTCGCTGCAATGCCATACAGAGGAAAAATATTTGTATAGCAAAGCAGTATAGCCACATTATCTAATAGGTCACTTAACTTGGTCTTGGCATTGTCCTGACAGGCTGCTTCTAATTCCAGTTCTGGGTTCTTCAGCAGGAATGAGAAGACCCTTAGGGAAAGGTCATTTGCCAGACATCCCATTTGGGCTGGGAAATAAAACAATTGACAAGTGGTGGCACAAAGAGCAGCCTCTACATAAAATTTAGATCTCAGAATGATACAGGTGGAGGAATACTTTGGGGGAAGAAAAAAACTAGCAAAAAAACACCATCAGCTCATTAGTAGAAACAGAGTGGTTTAGATAATTCAAGTTTTGTCTCTCACATTCATCACCTCCAAATTCAGTAAAATCTGACCCAAACATGTAAACTCATAAATGAGTAAATATTTATCACGCAGAACTGATGATCACACTGGAGAGGACTCCCTAGAGAAGATAATGGAATAAGCTATCGGGAAAGAGGCTGACAAGAGAAATGGGAACCAGAAGCATGATTCAATTGACGAGTGGAACTGCCAAGGAAGGGACACTTCTTACAAGATGAAAGAGTAGAAGGAACCAGCAGTGCGGACCTGGTGAAGGCAACAGAAAACTCATGGGTGTCAGAAGGGAAATCTCTGTACCTGTGAGAACAAGACAGGACTATGGAGAAAGGAACCAAGTAGTGAAAACTGTCTACAGAAGAGCTGAAAATGGGTCCTCTGCATGCTACTAGGCATAGGCATAAAAAGGACTTGGACAGCCTGGAAGCACAGGAGATGACAGATATACAATAAGGAGAAAATGAGCAGAAAGTCAAGTGTCCAGGAAAGTGCATTTTCCTCCTGGGCTTGGATAGAAAACAAAGCTTTGAGGCACACCACTCAGCCACTGGCAGATCTCCAACCTATGGAGACTGCTTCACCTTCTCCAGGTACTAATCCATGCCAGGAATGATGATCTGATGCTGTGCTCCTTTCATAGAATCATTAAGGTTGAAAAAGACCTTCAAGATCATCTTGTCCAACCACACAACTGTAATTTATTCTGGTCCAACCAAACAACCACACTTTATTCTAGTACCAGGCCACGGTGTGGTCAGCCTAAAGAGCAATCTCTATTAAGAGCCTTTGTGGCTGTCAGGGCAACATCAGAGGATGAATAGAAAGCGAAGGAAGAGGATTAATTTGCTTTCATAAGAAGTGTAAAAACAGAACTTAAGACAGAAGGACGCCACTAAAACAGCATCACTGAGGTTAAAGTCATTCCTCAGAAGGTAGGACATCCTAATTTTGGTATTTTCCAATTCTAAAAGTTGTTTTGATGCCCCAACCTTAATGTACTCTTATGATAGTGTTATCTGGGTAGGTTGTCTGCATATTGTTCCTGTGAAATGGTGTCCCATGATACCTTACACCTGCTAAGGCTGGAAGAAATGTGAAGAAAGCCAAGAGCAAAATTCGGAAGAGTAATACTGATGTATATCGTTACAGTATCCCAAAAGCTGGAAGTTTTAAACATACCCATTTTAAAATGGGAAATTTCTCAGTCATTCAGACCCAGAATATTTGCTTCCAGGACAGAACTAGAAAGATGCGTGAATTTCTTCACCTTGGCACAAACTTATGACATCTCAATAATTCTTTGAGGTTCCTACATTTCATCTCAAATCATTCATCTCTAAACACAGCAAAAGGAACAAAACCTGTCACAAAGGCTTGAAAACTTATTTCCTTTGGGTTTTTGTTTGCTTAACATGGTCTGCCAAGAAATCAATACCTATTCTCATATACACTAAGTAATCTTAAGAATACATATGAATAAAAGACAAGCAATAGACTTTATGCAACCAGGACACTGCATAATCCAAGTTTGTAAAACCTTTCAAAGAGCTTTACAGGGCTAATTAAAAAGGTGAAAAAAAGATCTCTCTCAACTGGGACCATATTTATGTAATATTTTGTGGGAAATATGACGACAAGATAAAATTTAAACTCCATATGCAAGCAATGTATTAGAAAGGAGACACGGTGGTCTGAGTGCAATGGTTAAGAAAAGGCCTCACCACAGATGACAAATTGGTTGACAAAGTTTTTCAAAAATCTCTATTCTTTCTGCTATCCAAAATGGTAGATGAGAATTCTCCATGGCATTCCTAAGGCATCTCACTGATTGCAAGGATTCTGCTGATGTAGTCACGAAGTAGAAACAACAGCATGGGATTTGTGGTTACCGCTAATTAACTAGAGATCCAATTTAAATAACCACCTTTCAAATACTTAAACAGCCACACTGCACGAGACCTTCCAAAAAAAAAAAAAAAGAAAGAAAAAAAGAGGAGTTCCTTTCTCAGAAAAAGAGAACTTTCATAAGGTTACATTTGTTCAGTGTATTTTTCCATGCTATTTTCACCGAGACCTACCCTATCTAGTAGAAATGATCCATTTGTATCTTCTTTATAAATATTGCATTGAAGTCCAAGTTCATGCACATTATGATAACTAATATCTCCCTTATACTCCTGGAAGAGAGACCCTATATCATTAACACACTGAGCATAGTTCCATTTTTCTCCAGGAGCAATACTGAATACATAGAAGCAAAGTCTGCCTTTACTTTGAGGATCTCAGAGCATCTCTGGACAGATTACTTCTCACTACACCAATGTGAAGGAGGTAAAGATTATACACAGACGGCAAGAGCTACATTAGTGTTAGGTTAAATGATTTCCTGACAACAGGGCAAGCAAAAAGACAGGCATGAGTGGTTGAGAATTTTCATCAATTGACTGCATCGGCTTAACAGGATTTGTGTGTTCTATACACATAAATTACACCCACGTATTCATGGTATGTGGTATCAGTCAACTTTTGAATATTCTTGAACTTGCAGAAGCTGAAGGCTTCTGCATGTCTTGCAATATCAAATCTCAAGCTCTTGAAACATTTTTATAACACATGAAGCAACAGAAGAATGATATTTTTTCTGAGGAATGAGGAGAAAATCAACAATTTAATTTTCATCTTAACACACAAGAATGACCCAAGTGAATCAAAACAAGGAGAAGATTCGTATGAACCAGAAACCCTGGAAGTGCTGAGTTTTCCGCAAGCTTCATAGATTATCCTCTTTCTGTGCTCTGTTCCTTGACAGTGGATTGTGATCTGGGGACTCAGATTCTGCAGTGGATCAGTGGTTTTGACTGTGAATTACTCTGGTGACCCACAGGTCAGTAAAAAGCCTTTGTTCTCTGCTTAGGAAAGTTCTGCAGAGCCATTTAGCACATTTCTAGCAATAAACAAATCCCCTGATCCAACTCACTTCACTGTTAGAACATGAAGAGTCACTGACCAGGATAAAAGAAATCAGACTGGCATTTTACATGGTCCCCAGACGCACCCAGCCTCCACAGGGCCACACACCTGAACCAGAAGCCAGCGCAGTGACATACCACAATCATTAGATGAGTGAAATGAGTGACAAGAAGGGTAGAGGGGAAGACAGGAACAAAAGCCTTGGAATCTCACTTCTACCTCAGAAGTTGCTATACTGGAGCAACAAACAGCAAAGCCTAGGTCACTTCCAACCTTTCTGCCTATACTGCTTACTGCTTATGTCTTTTCAAGAACAAACACAGCAGCCGAACAAGAAAGTTGTGGCTTGAATCCTGCTGCTGCTTATGTCAGCTGAAGTTCTGTAGCCTGCTTTGCTGAAGTTCAGTCTCCTAGTCCCTTCAACCCTTCAAAGCTATCATAAATAGCCTGAAATTCAGCTTGAAAGGCCTATTTTAATCAAATTAATCATCTGAAATGAAGCTGCAAAGCTCTTCATTAAGAAAAAGTCTCATTATTTGCAAACATCTCTAAAGATCTACAGATCACAGATATGTAGGTACCATTGCAATAGACTTTATAATAGAGAAACTGCTTTCAAACCTTAATTTGAAACTTTACTGTTTAAAATCTGGGGTTATTCCTTTCCATCTAACTTTTAGTATTCAGGAAGCAGAAACCAAAACCAGTGCAAGCCAATGCAAGTGACAGGACTCCCAAGCTTTTTAAGCATTATGCATAGCTTTACATGATAAGGCCACCCACTCACCAGCTGCAGCTGAACAAGCCATGTGCTAGCAGAGTACAAACAGATATACAGTAAGATACAAGTACATAATCAAATGATAAGTAAACACATCCAAATCTTAAAAAGAAGAAAAAGAAAAAAAAGCTACACTATTTCAAAGTTAGGTTAGGGAATTATTTTACCCATCTTCTTATAGGGCTGGTAGAGTCACACTGACCCATGCTTTTACCAGTGCAGACATACTGCCCCTTTAAACAGAAAGCTGTTTGTTATCAGCTGAAAGTTTGAAGTGTTAGTCACTAGTGTTTGGCACATCAATGGTACACTGACAACTGAGGAATCAGAGGCACTGAGAAGTGGCAGGAATACTGATTCTGGCACAACTGCGTATGGAAAAAGAAATGCAGCCCATGGAGAATTTTCATGGAAGCTGTATTCTGCCGGACCAACCTTTTATTAACGATGTAGCCACAGGGGCTCATTAAGCAACTGCAGGCTACCAGGATTTTACATAAAGCACAAACAACAGGTAACTGTAAATTGTAGCATTTTCCTTTTTGCCAGGGTGCTCTGTTGATTTCACTGGTCACCGAAAACTCCAGCCACCAACGTCTGCTGACCTCTGCTCCAGCACTTTTCTGTTCAGCATGAATGCCGCTCGTCACATGAACCTCAAGTTCTACACTGCAACTCTAAACTGAGGCTTTTCCATTTTCGTTGTGGTTTGCAATACGTAACAACATGCATTTATTTTCTCTCAGTAATTGTCATTGATATATCTAAAGTCATCTGTAAATCAAGTGAATAAGCTAATAACAAAATAATAAAATAGTAAATAACAATAATAATGTGTTGTGATGTTACTGGCAACACAATGTTACAGCATTTCATAATGGGACATAAGTGAAAAATTAAGGGAATTCTTCCCAGTTTTGGAAACATGTCCCATCAATGCACACAATTCCTTTCAAATTTTGATCATCTTTCATCCTATTAATTTGGGCTTGTCAAATCAAGCATGCTGATAACATGGAGGAACAAGAGTTAATCGAGCAGCCAGGTGACAAAGACTAATAAATACTTGGATTTCCACTTGGTGAGTATGTTTTAATAGGTAAGGGGAAGTAAGGAAAAGTCAGGCAGGGTGACTCATCTGTTCTAGCATTGTAAGAAAATTAGATTTTAAGTGGAAAAAGATGTTTCCTAGGAAACTGCATGATCTGCTTGTGGAACATCAAACAAGAGCAATTTCGTAACAACAGCCATGGCTAAACTGATCTACTGCACTTCAGACAGCTTTATCACTAAGAGAGAGATTGGGTCCCTTTTATATTTTCTTAGTTACCATCACCAATTTGTCTATTATTTGACTCCTTCAGCTGTTGCCTTTCTGACCTTCCCCAAATACAAGAATGATATTTGCCACTATCTAATTGGAAAGCATGTTTCCCCTTTCACTTATTTATTTATTTTTTTCTTTTGCAGCATGCTCCAGATTCTGCAACTGCTACTAAGCCACAAAGGCTCAGTAAGTCCCGCCGGGCTTTTGGGCAAGCGGCGAGCCTTAGCCTTGCTTACCCAATCAAAAGTGAGCTGCACCATAAGCAACCTCTGGGCTCCTTCCTTGCAGATGTTCAATACACAGTATATTCAGCCCACCTATGCTATTTACACTGGATCAAAATCAATGTCTTTCCCTTCACAGTTTGATATCTACATTCTCATTCCAATAAATTAAAACCCTCCAACTTCTGCTGTTGCATACAACACTTTACATTATGCAAGAGGGATATCAAGTGTTTTAGGTACTAGGGAGGAGAACATTTGTTTTCCTTGATCGCTTCCAACGCAGATAGTTCAATATAAGTCATACCTGATGTAATACAAAGTCTTCAGAACATGACCATGATTTCAGAGCATAAGAATATGCTCGCGCTGACTCTTGATGCGCAGAGAGCCAGGGAATCCTTGTACCAGACAGCTCCTCAATGCTGCATGAATGGCTTGCACATGCCCTGTGATGCTGAGTAGCAAATGCACATCTGTTCAGCAAAGATGTTTGGACAGTGCTTGGTTTCCTGGACATGCCTCTGCACATTTAGTCTGTGAATGCACACTGAATCCCATGCATCATAAAGCCAGTGGATTTATTTTGGGCACACACCTAGTGGCTAAAGCACTCAAACACCTCCTTGACAAAATTTCCTGGCAGAAAAGTAAAATGCATCCGAGGAAACCCAAATGCCTGGTAGCTCTAATCCTGGCCACTCTTGAGCTATCAGAATGAATAAGAGGGAATGCCAAAATTAAGAGGCAAAATTTAAGTAGCCTGCCCAAAGCATTAGTGAAACATTTTCAAAAATACTGATTGCACAAAGAGTAGCAAATGGGGAAAAATAAACACAAATCCACTCATGCTTGTAAACTTGCCTACTACACAACTTGCAAAGACACCAGAAATGAACACATTATAGCTCTCTTCTGCAGTAGAGCCACTCTCACCAAAATGAACTGAACACATGAAGAGTATGTGTCTACCTCATACAAAACCAAGTGAGGTTTTAATACTGCTGCTAATTTGGACGTTCAGATGCAGACAGAAATGACAGCATCCCAAATTCAGAAAGTGTTCAAGTACTTGCCTCAGTTTGCTGCCCAAAACATACCAATATATTTTCTAGAAAACTTTGGTTGAACTTTTTCTGAATTCAGTAGCCAACAATTCAATCCCTCAACACAAAATTCTCATCCAACTTTCCCAAAATATTCACTGCTGATCATCAATGAGTCACACATGGAACTGAGAATCCTATGTGCAAAAGTGAAAGAAGGCTCCACGTTCTGGATTTGTGTCCCCAGAGTGCAGTAATGAGAGGGAATGGGGAGAGTTCAGCCCACCCTAACTAGTCCTTTGGATTTGCAGCAATGATTTTATAATCACCAAAGTTGGAAAATGTTTCTTTTCCAACCTACTAAACAGAACAAAATTCCCTAGATCTTGGTGAAACCAGTGGCAAAGTGTTTAATATCAAGAACACCCCCTACCATCATCACCATTCCTAGAGAGCTCAGCTAAAATAGTCTTACAAAGTCCTTTATTCCAGCACTGATTTCCCCAACATGTGCCTTTGGAATGCTTCTTTTCCTTCCTCTTGCAGTTTACAGCTTTGCTCTTAGCTTAAGACATGTTTAGGATTAATGTTTTTATTTTAAAGGAGAAAGGCTAAGTATTTTTAGCCCATGTAAAATGAGATGATGTATGCTGCAATTGTCAAGTCCCTCTTAAATTGCATGTAGCACATTCTGTAGCTCATGAATATTTAAGATGACTAAATAATTATCCCAGGCTCCTCAACCTGCCTTTCTTTATTAGTTCCATGGGGAGCCAGGAAAGCATTTGTTCTTCTTCAGCCATATAGACTATTATATTGCAAAATATCCTTTTTCTATTGTTGTTGGTGCTACTACGTGATTCTCTCCTATTGTAGTGTGATGGAATTAACCACTTCCAGAAGAAAGAAGAGTCCCTATTTCCTCACCAGATCAATCCAGCAAGCTTGGCAACTTTTCCAAAACATTTCCATCAAAAGCAAATCCTATCTCACTCAATTACACCCCTAGCCTCCTGTTCCCAACAGCAGAGGGAGTGGAAAAAAAATACAACTGGGCCTTCATCTTAGCACCCTGCATTAAACAGGATTTCAGAGCATCAAGCAGAGAAGTGTTTCTCGGCTTCAAACAACTCAGCGGGGAAATGATAGGGGCTGAATGAATGCAGGTGTACCCATTTAAGCCCATAACTGTAATGACTTGGGGGAAGGGGAGGGTGAGCCAGCAGCCCTCTCACCATGGAATAGCATTGAGCAGAATTTTTACAGTTGCTTTATAGCTTGTCCTCCTCCCTGTCTCTTTTTAATGCAGCCATATGGTAGGGAGCAGATACACACAACTGAATAGCAGGCAAGGAGCCCAGGCAGCCTGGCAGCCAGCAGGCCATGCCCCAGCAGCCTGAGTGGCAGCGTCCAGCCACCAAGCCGAGGAAAAGGAGCTGCCTCCCAGATGGCCAGGACACAGGCTTTGTCTCAGAGCTTAAGCTTCTTGCTTCTGCACCTGTCAAATCTGTCACCATGGTTCAGTACTGCTGTCACCACCTCCACCTCCCTGCGCTTGGGCATGCTGCAGAGAAGCGGAGGAAGAACACAATCTGCACCTCTGGTGAGCGCTGCATTTTGAGTGCTGTTGTCATGTTATCCGGAGATTAGCTTGCCTTGGAATGCTCTCCTTAAAGAGGGTGTGTGGCATCAAGGCAACATAACCCACGTAACTATTGTAATGCATGCCTGCGCTGAGCAGAAACCTATGTTTGTCTAGAGAAAGTGCGATGACAGTGATCTGCCACTGCTACCTTAAGACTCAGTTTAGTGCCTAGGCACTGGGGAAGATAAGATTTGGTAAGCACTACAGGCTTTAAAAACAATTGCTAGCTACATTTGGGTTGTGCAGATCCCCCCTTTATTTTTTAATTTGAAATAATGAAAACAATAACATAGCTGGGAGAGTTCTACATGGGGGAGCGCTGAGCGGTTATGAGTTTAAAGGCGTGAAATTAGTATGCCGAAGTTAAAGCACGTTACGTACCTATGGGAATGTTCTCATTCAGAAGTAAATTGACTTCAAGTTCACTGTGGCTTAATACTCCCTGGAAGATCATGATTTCCAAAGACTGAAAACTGACATGTAAATTAGCATATTTTAGGGTTTAGCTTGACAAGTTTGCAAAGCCACTTTAGTTTTATTGCTACCACAGCTAGGTAGGGGAGCAGCAGCTCCCTCCCGTTCTCCCCATCATCCCCATCACACTTTGCTTTGCTTCCTATCCTTTTGCTCTGGCTCTTCCACTTCTGACCCCCCAGAGGGCCTGTTCAATTAGCTAGTTCAGCAGAAAATTTACAAGCAAAAAAAAAGTGATTAGATTCAATAACCTGAAAGTAATTTTGAAGTCAACATGGGGAGCTTTATACTAGGTCCTTATTATGAACTTTTGCTAGGTTATGTTTATGAGCTACAAACCGGCAGGGATAAAAAAAAAAAAGAAAAAACCACCACCACCAAAAAACAACCCACACTTCAACCAAATGGATAACTGCAAAAATATTGGGGTTTAGTTTAGACTACGTTAGTCAGAGACAGCATATAGCTGTGCTAAAAGCCTGCTGTCTATGCCACCCTGTCTCACTGCTAATTCCCTAACATTTTTACTAACATTAAAAAAAAAAAAAGTTCTTCACAGCTAGCCCAAACTTGCATGCTCAGTTCAGCATTAAAAACGTGACACATTCTATTAAAACAGGTCTAGAACTGAGGAAAAAAGTTCAAAGAAGTGTCTAAAATTAATCCAGTAAGAAACAGTCCCTTTACAGCTGTTGCTAGAAGGTGGGAGGAAAGCAGCAACAGATAACAAGGAAATCATTTGACAATGAATCTGGATTTACAATGACAGTGTTCAGATACATTTTGATGAAAGGGAGTGTAACTACCGGTGCAGCTAACTTATTCGGGGGAAAATATTTCATGTTTTCCTCATCAACATCGCTGTCCCTGCACTCTGATGAAACAAACTGGGCCAGATCAATAGGAATAGTTTGAGACTGCAAAAACAGAACAAAGATTCATAGGGACAGACAATTTTTGACATTGTCTATTTTGGAAACATTAGGCTTCTGCATCCTCCTTTTTGTTCTGATCAGTCCAGCAAAGACTGAAGCAAAACAAGCAAGGATTAATCCAGATAAATGTGGGACTGTGTATTTCAAGAAAATCAGCTGCACAAAAGTAGGGGTAGATTTCTATGCACATATACTACCTCTGCTTAAGAAAGCCCTTAGAAACCATAAATCATTGGAAGGTAGGAGATCACTTGGGGAAGAGAGGTGAATAGGAGCAACCATTACAGTATGTTGCTTTGTTCATACACTTTTCCTAAGGCACCTGCTATTGACCACTATTGAAAGTAGGACAATGTGTCAGAGGGGCATATCGCTCCTCATGTCCTTTGTGCAATAACTACCCCTGTGCACCAAGTTGGGATGACAGAAGTGCTAGAAGTCTCTTTAGAACACTGGAAAAGGAAACGCATTTGGATAAGCCAAAGCTCCACTTCGCGCAGACAGGTGGCAAACATACAGTCAGTCCCTTGAGGAACATCTAGGCTGGTTCATGGCCTTCAGATTGCCAGCGACACCTTTTCAAAATAAAACAAGCCAATTGATGATGAAAACGTTGATTGAGTCATTCTGCTCAGCTATAAAAGATACCTTCATAGAAAATACCATCTTGAAAGATTGCACCAGGTGTCACTAATGAAAAACTGAAGATTTTTCACTGCCAGCTTGAAATGGCTTATGTTGAAAAGCACGTATTGCCGATAATAAAGGGCCAAAATTAAAACAGATTTGTCAGTAGTTCTGTGTCAAGCTGAGAGAGCTGAGTGGTGCAGTTGACACACTGGAGGGATGTAACAGCATGCAGTTCAACAAGGTCAAGAGCAAAGCCCTGCACTTGGGTTGGGGGCAGTCTCAAACACGAACACAGTCTGGGCAACTGGTGGATAGAGAGCAGCCCTGACGAGAAAGGCTTGAGAGTACTGATGTACAAAAACCTTAACATGAGCTGGCAACAGGCGACTGCAGCCCAGAAAACCAACTGTATCCAAAGAAGTGTGGCCAACAGGACAGAGGTGATTCTCCCCCTCTGTTCTACCCTCATGAAGCCCCACCTGGAGTGCATTCAGCTCTGGGGCCCCAGCACAAGAAGGACACAGACCTGTTGGAGCAGGTCCAGAGGAGGACCACAAGGATGATCAGAGGACTGGAGCACCTCTGTGAAGAGAGGCTGAGAGAGTTGGGGTTGTTCAGCCTGGAGAAGAGAAGCCTTTGGGGAGACTGCATTGTGGCCTTCCAATATCTAAAGGGGGACCTACAAGAAAGTAAGGGTTTTAAACTAAAAGAGGGTAAATTTAGATTAGATATGAGGAAGAACTTCTTCACTGTGAGGGTGCTGAGGCACTGAAACAAGCTTCCCTGAGGTTGCAGGTGCCCCCTCACTGGCTGTGTTCAAGCCCCGGTGTCCCTGCCCATGGCATGGGAGTTGGAAGAAGGCAATCTTTAAGGTCCCTTTCAACCCAATCCATTCTCTCATTCTATGATTTCAGCTCAGACCCTGCAGAAGTCCATTTCTTTTAATTACTTTCATCAAGAACTTAGGTCACAGACTATAAATACACACATAATATACTGATACCACCAAGCTGTTTTTCAATTACTTTGAAAAAGAAAATATCAAGTGTCAGCAACAAGAAAAAAAAATCAGAACAGAAAATGCAAAGTGCTGAATTTATTAAGGCAAAATCAAGTGTAAAACTGAGAAACCAGTGTAGGCAACTGTTGTGAAGAAAAGGATTTGGAGTGCTAGATCACAGACCACTGACTCATTTCTAGGATGATACATAAAGGCAGATACCACTTGGATATGTATTAACAATTACCAAATGCAAGATAAGGATGGTAATTATTTATTCTGTTCAGTACTGTTGAGACTTCAGTTGCAACACTGCATTCTGATTTGAGAAGGATGAAGCCAAATGAAAGAGCAGAGGGGAGCTACATGAAAAATGACATCTAAGGAAAGAAAAGGAAACTAAAGAGAATCACATCAGAAGAGAGTCAATGACAATGCAAAAGGTTGCTTTGGAGAGCAAGGTAACCAGTCATTCCCATGTCTAGTGGGGAGACAGGACAAGAAAAGATTAGCTAAATTTCAAGCAGATAAGGTTTAGGTTAGCTACTGGGAGAAGCATTTTAACTGCAAGGATTACAAAGGATTAAAAAAGATACTCAGGGCTCTGTGGATTTTTACCCTTAGGGATTTTGAGAATAGGTTTAACAAACCTTTGCCAGGGTGGCGTCTATTCTAAACACACTTGGTACTTCCTGAACTTAAGTGTTGGGCTGGATAATCTCATAAAATCTCACATTGTTAGAAAACTCTAAATACCATCATTTCCCTGCTGAGGATAATGGAAAAGTCTGTATTTAAAACATTTGGGATTTTAAGTAGAAAATGAGCTAACAAAAAAAAAAAAAAGCAAGCTTAAAATATCTAGAATAAAAAAGTCACTCAAGAACAATTTCAAATAAGATGCTGAGAAATAAAGAAATATGAAGGACATTATTTATGAAAATCTAATTTGGTCTCTAGTGGATGTGTTGTCTGAGTCATCTGAGTCGGTTTGGGGTTCATTTTAGGTAAATTCAGAGCAATTTATTCTGGAAAACAGTGTTCACCAATATAATATCTACAGCTAGGTGAAAAGAGAAAGGATGTCGTGCTCTTTGATTTCAGATATTTGATATTTATAAGCAGGATTACGCTTCCAATAGTGAGCATACAAGGTTATTTGTATTAATGCTATACAAGAAAAGTCAAAGCATGCTGGTGGCTGAACGAATGGGCCACAGTGAGAGATTCCTTTCTTTAGTCAGTAGTAAAGGTAATTCCACTCAACCAAGTATCAAAACCTCTCTCCAAGATTCAAGTATAGCCAGACAATGGGAAGTGAAGGGTCCAACTCCCACTGAAAATTAGTTATAAAAGAGGATATAATTCTGAGCTTGCCTTCCTTCCACTTTCAGGAGGGTCTGTTTGCACACTGGATTGACTTTTAATACCAGAAGAAATCATGGAACCCACAGTGAATTCAGGTGTAGTGTATTAGAAATTTCAAGTCTAATTTTTCTAGGAGCCATATAACATATTAGTAATGCAAAGTGAAAGCTGTAAAACAATGGCACTATTTCTATAGTACTCAAGTCAAGCCATATTGTTAAATAAACCCATATATTGTTTTGCTATAATTGTTTCACACAATACTAATTGCTATGAAAAGATAGACGGGGGGGGGGGGGAATGCTCGTTACCACAGCCTCTATATTAATTACCAGATAGCAGAAGCTATGTCAGAAGCAAATGGAGAAATGTCAAGTCATTCTCAAGGCTGAAAGAATATCTTTTAAAAAAAAGGATAATAAATGATCTCTTCAGCACATCTATGAGTCATATGAAGCCATTAATGACACTCAGGTGAGCATAGTATTTTCCCCCCAGCCCTTACATCATCTTCATCTATGAACAAAAAAGAAAGCTCCCCAGAAGAAAAACAGTGCATTTTTCTGTCTGTTAGAGTTTTCTCAGTGAAAGCCTGAACAGTTTTGAGGTTGTCCCAAGGCATTCCAAGAGAATCATTTAAATTAAGAAGGTTAAGAAATGTGCATATTCAAAAATAACCATGAGCTGTATATTTGTTTAGAACTATGTCCCCCTTGTGGATGAGTCTAGGGAATACATACCTGGATTAAAGGCAAAAAGAAAAAAAAAAAAAGGTCTCTTAAGCATCATGTAAAGGCTAGTTCCTACCAAATATAAATCCCTCTGCAACTTCATAGCAAATTGCGAAGTTGGAAATTGTAGCTCAATTCTATTTTGAAATAAGTGTTAAGGACTCAGAAGTGATTTTTGCTTTAGTATGGAAAGAAACTATACTTAAAATTATCTATATTAATAAGACAAAGCACACTCAACACCAGAGAGTCTGCCAGTCAGAGACAGCACAATTTGCAATGGGCTAAGAGCCACAGGCCAACAGAATCAATTCCCAATGTTCCCTTTAAACATTACCTCCCTCCCTCTATGGAGAACTCCTCTTCAGAAAGGGGGTAAGTGGAGACAAACAGCAGGAGCATCCATTGCCTTCTCAATGCACTCTGAAGTAAACCCTCCCCACACATCATCACCTATCATCTTGTACAGCCAAATTACTTTACCAGATTACATTCCCATCTATATCAAATTGGGAAATTTGGCTCTGTGTAAAAAGTACCTTACAAACAAACCTGATTACTCAGCTGCACGTTGCATGAAGCAAGATAATAGAGCAGTATCTACATTTCCTACAGACTACCATTGCTACATGGCAGGGAACTCAGCTCATGTTGCTGCCTTTGCCAGAGTACTTCAGAACAGTAGCAAAATACTATTCTGCATTTAGCAAGGTGTAAGTTTTCTAATTCTTGTATTTAATTTTTAAAACTGAATAGTGCCACATAAGCAAGAGTACTCTTATCTCAATCACAGTTGTTATACAAGTCATTTTGCGCTTTTGGAATGATTTCTCCCAACTAAATATTGATTAACGAACAGATTCCCTGCTATGACATTCAGTTTGAAAGGGCATGGTAGTATTCATGCTTCCAGAAGTACTAGATTAGAAAACCTCAAACATCTGGGGCCTGGTTAAGTATTTCTTGAATGAAATCTGCTAAGCATAATAGGTTTCATAACTATAGTTATATATTGCAAATAATGTCACTATATTTCATAAAAATATCATAGGAATTTTATAGACTTTTCCCCTTGTTTTTCTTTTTATATGTTCTTTGACATCATATTCAACAGAAAGCTGTAAAAACTGCAGCACATCTCAAACAGAAATTCAAGTGAGGGAGGAATCGCTGTGGAGATGTTACCTGCGTTTAGATCCCTCTGAGAAGGCATATTTCTCTGGTTACAGTTCCATCTTTCCAACATTCATCAGGACATCCTTTGAAGCAGGGGCTTGGTGCTCATGTCACCTTGGAGCACAAACTCTGAGTCCCGTTTGTCCTTGCAAAAGGGCTCAAGAAATCTCTCCTGTCTAGCTGTAGATATAAATCTCTGAAAATACAGAGGTGATCAGTAGGGGCAACCTAGACCAAAATCAGACTTCAGGATGCAGGCAGATGGCAAATAAATGCATTTGTAGCAAGTTTATAAACATTTGGGTGGGGGTCCCTTGGAGTACTCAGAGAAACCAAAAAGCAGCCCCTGCACGGATCAGCAGCAACAAGCAGACAGCAAGCATGATTAGATATCCCCTCCCTGGAGCATTTCTGAGTAGCTATGCATATAGGACCGCGTCTATCCAGCACAGCTTAAAGCCCATGACACCACATGCAGAGTGCAAGCGGTACTATTTCTAAAGGTACAAAGGTGAAAAGTCTCTTACCTCATCATACTTGATCTTTCTCACTTTGCAAAAACACTTATTTTATATATTTCATTAAAACTGTTCCAAGCTTAAAAAGCAGAGCTTTTAAAATTTTCCTGTGTAGGTTACTTATCTTCAGCTCCACTAATTGAAAAAGGTATCGTTCCTAGATC
This sequence comes from Anser cygnoides, assembly GCF_040182565.1. Lineage (NCBI taxonomy): Eukaryota > Metazoa > Chordata > Aves > Anseriformes > Anatidae > Anser > Anser cygnoides. Next base: position 70,287,464 of record NC_089874.1, read on the forward strand.
TACCCCATAATTAATTAAAAGTATTATAAAGAACTCTTATTTGATCAGGAGTTCCTTATTTGATCAGGAGTTCCAAACAGAGAGAAAACTAGACAGAAAGATCTCTTTCATGGAAGTAGCACTGCTATTATTTATCACATTGCTGCCCCCCCTTCACACAGCAGGACGTGTGAATTTGAATTACGTCCCTTTACTTCTTGAAAAAATAAAACAGCATTTCTAATAGGCTATCAGAACTGCTTTCCCATCCACAAAACAATTCCAGAATTCCCCTTGGAATGCTACTTTCCCTGTTCTATGCTATTTCTTTATAAATGTGCAATACCATCTTATTATGTATATGCTTATATAGATAGAAACATGTCTGAATACAGGACAAGTAGGGAGAACCAGCAAACATCAACTGGCCACTAGCAGGATTTTTGACACTCACATGACATTTCCATATTATGTGGCTAAAAAATTGATTAAATGAGCCTGTTAAAAATGGCGTACAACACAAAACCATGCTTTGAATACTTATTGGTGGCTCACCATTAAACTAGCAAGTGTAACAAGATGAACTCCACAAGATACTAGCCTTGATCTGAAGATTGCCATTAACGACTTCCATGATGCAGTAAGGAAGCTTATTCACAACATGTAAATAACAGCAGTGTAGCGGAGATTTAAGCATGTTTGAAACATGGTCACAGTTCAAAACTAATGACAAGATCGAGATGATATTTAAAAATACAATATGCTAATCAGTAAAGACAATTGTTTTAAGAAGTAATCAAACCGCATACAAAAGACAGGAAAAGTAGCCAAGTAACAGTTTTGCAGAAAGGATGGAGTAGACGTGAGTGATTATCAATTACAAGCTAACGTAACGCAAGACTTTTATGCCGTTTAGAAAAAGCCAGTTATCTTGAGATCCATACTCAAAAGTATTGGTTGCAAGCCAAGTCCTTCAGTTTATCATATTTCTTTATCATTCAGCTATTTTCTGTTCGGCATACATGACTGGCCCAAACAATAACTACAAGTTTTGCATCTCAGCAGAGTAGAAAGGCATCATCTTCCTATCAATCATGAATAAATATAGAAATAGAAGTAGCAAGTTTTCTGCCCCTAGGAAATTCTCAACCTAAAATAAAATGTTGAAATATCAACATACGTTCACAGAAATTCAAATATTTTTCTTCAACTGTACACGAACATTCTGCTTAGACAAGATTCCCATTCAAATGGCTGACATCAGATCTACACTTTTGATATGACATGGTATGCTTTACCTCATTGGAGAGGGTTATCTGTTGGTAATACAAACATCTAGATTACCAGATGTGTTGTGTCTGGGCTTTGTATGGAGGGGTTGTAAGGAGGGCACTGGAGTTTTCTTGTGAACTCATTCCAGAGAAGAGAGGGAGTTCCAAGCCGTGAGATTCTAACCCTGTCCTGGTTACAACATATAACATAGTCAGCGCTGAAGTTACTAGCAGCTAGAGCAATGCATGTGAGTTGTGCTATTAGCAGCATATGCTTAAAAATGAAGTTGAAATTTGAGTTGCTAAAGCTGCGTATCTATATTTCCTTCTCAGTAGGAGATCAACAGTTCACTCTGCGCGTTACGATTGCTTCCAGTTGATCAAGTTTGTTTGCAGATTCTGACTCCCCTCTAGTGACTTGCATGTGGCTGCAGGCAGAAAAGGGAACACTTGTGATGTGTGCATGACAATGTGACATTGATAATGAAGAATGGGTGATTCCACTATTAGACTTTTGAGACATTAAGTATGGGCTTGAACAAATACAGAATAGAATTGCCTTGAAGATTATGTAAAATAAACTAGTTCCACATTCATTGTCATACCCAGTCACTTAGCAATGGTGCAAAATCTGGTGTAACTGCATTTTTTAGAATGGCAGTAGGTGGCCTACAGAATGTCATGACTAATTCCAACTATCACAGCCTACCCATGGTTGTCATAGAAGTTAATGATGGATTGTTGGAAACTACTTCAGCCTCAGGCAAAGCCCTGGGAAGTTAACTATTAGGACAGCCTCTAATAAGTGGGGAAAAAAAACAAACCCAGTTTAATGGCTATTTGGGGGATGCAATTTTCTTCTGCTAATCAAGAGAAAGTTTGCTATGCTATCATCCTGTTTTAAAATCAGGCTCAGGTAGTAGCATAGAGTCCAGATCAGGGATCAGTGCATTTCCATCCAACAAATAATTGTGACAGATGGCAAAAACACATCAAAAATCTTACAACTCATTTATCATTATTTTGAATTTATTTTAATAGCTAGCAGTAGTAGGTGACTGTCAGCAGATTTTTGTGAAGATCATACACAAATATCACTTCACCTCACTAGGATTTCTTACTGAAAGCCAGCTCTGTACTAATGATACTTAACATCATTATTTCTTAATGAAAATAACTCTGCCTCTATTCACTAAACAGAGTAGCCCAGTTTAAGTCATGATAGTCCTGTCTCACTTTAAAAGATGGAAGACAAATGACAGCAAAAATTCAGTTCATACCTAGTTTTCCAGCTTGCGTAGGCTATGAAATTCTTAATCAGTAGATATTTAATGTTTACATTGGAAAAATGCCTTTGATCTAAAGAGAAAACAAGTGGCCAGTTGTACAGGTGCTATAGAATAACCTAAGAAAGCATATCTTACCTAAAAAAGCATATCTTTTTGAGGGCATGCTGCTTGTTAATCTGTAGTCTAAAACAGATGTTCCCTAAATCATAAAACATTGACTCCAAAATCAGTCATTTAAGTTGTTAATTTTGGTGGAGACTGAGGACAATATACAGTGAATGTACAAAAAAAATGGTTTCTCAGAGCAGCCAAGCACTGAGCTGCTATGCAGGTCTATTTCCAGTTGTGTTTATATAATACATACAGGGCAAATGTGCCTGACTCCACAAAGCCATTTGTTTGTAGCTCTTCTCCTGTAGTTTTTCAGTTCTAATTCTGTAACTCAACTTTGCAGAATAAGCAAGCTTAAGCAAAAAGGTCTAAAACCTACTAGTAAATCAAGATGAAAAATTAGTCAGTGGAACTCCAGGGACAGCTTACACACTTGGATACACTCAGGTGCTATCATCTAATGAGGGAGAACATCTTGCTAGTGATAATGAATGAAAGAAAAATAAAGAAAAAAGGTGTCTCCCACAGTGGTTTTATGCAAGACCCTTCCTACCCTTCAAAAGGCTAAGAACTTAATGCTAACACAAAAGTAATCTCATAAGGATCCAAGTTTACCTGGCATCAGTCAAGTCCCATACCTCATTTCTGCAGAGAGACAGGAGAGTATCTTCGTAAATATGTCACTAAGCCATCATTCTGCAGACTGGCTGATTTCCAAATTCAGCCACAGTCACTGTATGGAACTGGAAAGAGCCATTCTGGTTGAATGTTCAACCTAATCACTGTTTATAAGAACTTTGGTGTAGTTAATAACAGTTAATAGCAATTGAGATGGAAACAAAATAATCTAATCTTACAAATCAGTTCTTTTGAAGAGTTCAGGCAGTACACCATGAAGTACCTTCAAATCTTCATACAAGTGATCTGTTGGACAAATAGTGTAAGAAATCAAGAGAGTTATTTTGGACTCACGCTGATAAAACTGAGAGCAGAATTTAATTCTCTATTAATATTCTGTTCAAATATCAATAGGGTTACTAAATCAGATTATATTTTTGAAGATCAGAAAAATATACACAGCACTGAATTATGCCAGAAGTCCACAAGAAATTCAGGACAACCTAGTTGCATACTCCACAAAAATAAGATTCTTTTCTCTTAATTTGCTCTTCTATTTCCTCTGTCTCCAGATTCTGTCCAAGTTCTATACCAAGTCTGCTGTTATATGAACTTCAAAACTCAGTGGGAAATAAACTAAATTATATAAATCTGCAACTTCTGTTTTATGATTGATTTATCAATCAAAGGAAAATACAACAAAGATAATGCCCTTTTCAAGAGAAAAAAATATGATTTACAGAAAGACAGTGCAACAGATTAACTCTTGGTTGGTCAGATTACCATAACCAACATAGGGACAGATTTCACCACTAGCACAACTACGTATCTAGGAATATGATACCAGTTAAAGTAGTAAAATTTCCTTTAAGATGCATTTATCCAGTAAAATTCAAATATAAAGTGGCCAACACAAGATTCACATCACTACCCTGGGATGGCATAATTAAATATGGGTTTACAAGGTATCACCAATTACAGCACTGAAGTCTGACAAAGACACTCAAACTGTTAAAAAAGTGAAAGTTAAAGTCTTTCACTAATTCTCTGGCAGAAAATAAATTTATCGCAAAAAGAGTGCATTGAAACAGTCCATACAATGGAGGAAGTCTCTCAAGTCTTTGTCCATTTATAGCTAAGTCAACGTTCAAGTTCGCTATTTCATACTTACACAGTTGAATCTATTCAAAGAGAAATTATTTTAAGTCTGCTGCTTAAGGTACAAGAGTAGCAAGAGTTTCTTAGATGTCTGTTGGGAAAGCTTGAAAAAGAATTAACACCTGGCTACAAATACACAAGTTGTTTTTGCCTTTTTTTTTTTTCCCATTGTGAAAGTTGGTGTCTAATATATTAACTTCTATCAAACTGGCTTCTAGAAATACTTCTAAAATTTGCCTCATTCAATCCAATCCTTCCCTTACTAGGGACAGTGTACTATATGAAAATCCTAGTATAGATAATTGAATCTACTAATAAGTGGTCTGGCAGTCACTTTTTACTACTGTTTAACTGGCAAGTTGAGGAAAGATTTCACAATAAGTAACTTATTGTACAAATAAGAACATCCTTTTCCAGCTACCAGAACATCTACTGTTCAGCAGAGCATGCAGCTATTTTTCTAGCCATATTCGTTATTCAAAGTATCTACTGTGGCAAGTAAGTATATAAGTGTTTATATATATATATACACACATGTGTACATAATAAATCTGTGGATTGGAAAGAGTAGTCTACATGCATTTACTTCTTGAGATATGCCAGTTCTTAGTGACCAGTTAAAAGTGCCTGTGAATGAACAAGTACCCATCCACTTTGTGTGCACAGAGCTCAGATGACTAAGAAATTTTTGCCTGAACAAATTTTAAAAGGCACATATGAAGAGAAATGGAATGGAGAACATCATAGTCAGTTCATTTGAAGGCTGGAGTATATTCTTACAGTGTACTTGGATAAATTCTTTGAGTGCTTGTGTATAGACGCATACCTTAAAATGTATATTACCTATGAGTGTATATGCAAGACCAAGCAAGCATTCTTGTGTCTGACAAAACTATTTTGATCTCATATAAGGAGGATGTGACCAATAAAAATCTGTAGCCCTGGAACTTGCTGTAAAGTTATTTTTTCTTTAGCACTATAGCTCTCTTCAGCATTCCGTCTCCCCTATAATTCCCTGTGGTTTAATCCTTTTTTATTTCCTTCCTCTTCCAAAAATACCCTCCCAAGTTACCAACAGTTGCCAAAGGCCAATTGTGCTGAAAATATAGGCTATTACTCTCAGAGGAAAAAGCAAAAGGAATTGTTTCATGTAACATTGCTAAATTAGCCACATTTTTCCAAACTGTTTGACAGATTTCATTCTCAGTACATGACACCGTACTTCACTCACATGAAGTCTCCAATAGGGTAAAAATAGCAGCCAAGAGTAAGTTCAGGCCCCTTGGGGTCTTCTTTCGTTCCTGTTATGGAGAAGACTAGATGAATTTTAAAGAATCAAATGAGTAAGGTTTCTAAGGAATTTGATCCAAAGCCAATGTAAAACTGGAGAGTAATAACTTCTAATTGGAGAACAACTATAACCAACTATCCAGTGGCATTCTTAAGCTGCTTTAGCATTTAACAAAATTCTGCGTTACGTTACGATATTTTTCTATAACAATCTAGCCATGATAGCCAAAAACTGTTTTCTTTTAGATAACAAATGTTCCCTAACTATCAGATATTTCACACTGAAAATTGAGATGTCTATAGTTTACTTTTCAATTCAGAAATGAATACTGAAGCACCTATCTGTGTCTACTCATACTTCCAATATTGAGGAGAAACATTTTGATTAAACAAAAGTGAGTACAGTGTTAGCATTTGCTAGATGAATTCATAATAAAAGCTAGATATGACAAAGTTAAAACCTTATTGAGGTGTGATATCTCAGAGGCAAAGGCATGAGCTAATGCCAAATGATAACATCCACTAATATCCAGTTCCATTTCCATATCTGAAAATCTCTTTTAAAAGCTCTGATAATTACTTTGCAAAACAACAGCCACAAGCTTGCTATCTCCACATTATAAAAATTGTTTCCTCTCATCATCCTGTTAAATGCATAAATCTTTTCCTTGTGAGTAATTCCCACTTGTGACTGTCTGCCACTTAAAATTTTGCATGGTTTTTTTTCCTATAAAAAGCACACTCCTTGTCCTAGAACTCCTTCAATTCCAAATTCTCAGTCCTTAGAACCACATCATCTATTTATTTCACAGCTACCAATGATTATACTAGAGAATCAACAGAGCTTCACAGAATGAATATACACTGAAACCACTGTTAAAAGTTTTGTTAACTTCAATGTTAAAAACACAGGGCAATTAAAAAAAAAAAAAAGCTTACCCAACACAACAAATAAGAAGGGTAATATTGCTATTATCTCCTCTACCCATTAGAGAAAAGAGGACTTCACAGCAATAAAAAGGTCCCTTTGTTACCAATCCTATATTTAATGTAGATCAAAAAATCCCATCCAAGCCAATGTCACCATTATGCAAAATACCAGAACTGGTTCCAGAGTTTAGACCAAGGGTAGGATTCAACATGACATAAATGAATGTACATCCTACTTTAACAAAAAATTATCTAGAAAAGCAGTACCAGAGCCATTGACTAGCAATAGCAGCATTTACCAAGAGCACCCTATTAGAACCACAGCTTAATGAGTTCCAACCCATTATGAGGCTCTTAGATACTGCTGTGATCCAGCATGAAGAATAAACATTCATTCATATACTTCCCCACCTGATATTCCTGAGTTTGATGGCTTTAAGGCATTACCTTTTAGTTCTTAAGAAACCTTTCTGAGCTCTGAACACAAGCAACTTTATATACACATATGAAATGTATATCTTTTGTTTGCTTCTTGAAGAACTTCCCTATAGGCTTCAGCAAACCTTTCTGTAGGCTGATTGCTAGCAAGAACTCAAAGTTCATGTTACTGTACCTTCACATAATGGTGTGGCTGAAACACAAGCCAAAGAGTTTAAAGAAAATTATTACATAAACACTTTGATTTCAGGACAAGATGTCAGTCCAGAAACAATTATGTTCTATTCAAAATTTCCGTGCATACGGAAGCTGTTGAACACGCCCCAGTATCTGATTATACATCACAATGATTCCACTGATTAGGTGACTTTTCCAAACAAGTAAGAATTCCTGTTTTCAATTGTACTTTTCTGCACTTGACCATTCTCTGTGTTCTGATGTGTTACTTTTTTTTTTTTTTTTTAATTGAACAGTCAAGGTTGTTAAAATTCTGAGGAACTATTTAGGTTATATGAATCTTTAACAATGGTCAGTGATTAGCAAGACCTTTTACATATATAATGATGTAGTTACTGATAATAAGTTGTTCAGCATGCATATTAACTGCTGAAGGGATTACCTGCCTCTTATGTTTTTTCCTGGCGAACAGAGAGATACATGCAGTGGATGGGCATGACAAAACTCAACAAGCAGCCATTTTTTGTGGTTATTGAAAGTACTGTATTCAGAGGACTCAGAAGTGCAGAACAATTTTAACTTGGAATAGACATCCACAGGCATCTAATTCAGCCTTTTGCTCAAAGCAAGGCCAGCTTGAAAGTCTGATTGTGTTGCTCAAACTTGTCTAGTAACATTTCGAAAATCTTCAAGTGTTCAGATTTCACAGTCTCTCTGGGTCCTGCTCCAGCACTTAACCAGTCTCATGGTGGATATTTAATATATTTTTTTAGACCTTACATATAGGTTGCAGTTTCCCTTGTTGCATCATGTGATGAGTTTTGGACTTGCATCATGCATTGCTGAGAGGAGTCTGGCTCCATCTTATCTACAATTTCACATTAGGTAGCTGCAGAGAGCAAAGTGATCTTCTATTACCTTCTCTCTTTGTGGCTGAACAAACTGAGCTCCCTCAGCCTTTCTTCATATGTTCCAGTCCCAATCACCTCAGTGATCCTCCAGTGAACTTGCACCAGTACATAAACAACTGCTTTGTACTGGAGGTGACTGGAAGGAAACGGACAGATGATTTTCTAGATACTGTTTCATTTCTAGATACTGTTTCATGAGTTTCATTGCCAGAGCAAGGGAAGCAATTGCTTCCATCAACTCAGCCCAGTATTCAGTTATCTGTCACTCCCAAAAGAGCACTACGGATTCATACCCATTAAGTCCTTTTCTGCAAAGCTGTTTTTCCAACTGCTGCAGTGGTTATTCCAATCTTACATGAAGAAACATATTTACATTGTGAACTTTGTGAGATTTCTGCTGCTTGTCAAGGTCACACTGAAGGGCAGCCCTGCCTGCCTTCACATTGGTCATATGGGTTCACAGCCACCTGTGACCTTGCTGAAGTGTTTTCTAACCCCTTATCCAGGCTGTTGCTGAAAACAAACTGCATCCCAGTATCAACAATTCAAAGATGTTACTCATAACTGGCCACCAGTTAGGCTCTGAATAAGTACTACTCTTGAGGCTGACAATCCTCCATTTTTGTTCAGCCATGTTGTAGTCCACACTTGCAACCCATACTTTCTTGGTTTGGCTTCAAATATATCAAGAGAAACCACATTAAAAGTCTTGCAAAAGTCAAGGTATGCAACATCCACTGCTCTTATCTTGTTCTTAGAGCCAGTCATGGCACCACGGAAAGTATTTAGAATGGCCACGTACAGTCTTCCCTTGGTAAATCCATACTAGCTGTTTATAGTCAGCATGTCCATCACAAATCCGTAACATTTAATGGGATAGAGGTGAGGCCAATTGGCCTGTAGTCCTTCTTGCCTTTTCTGAAGATGGGAGGAACATTCACTGTCCATGCAGTCATAAAGCCATCTGTTTTGACTTGCAATTGTTTTTCCTTTCACAGCTCTGAAGTACTTGAACACAGGTTACTTAGTTCGAAGTGTGCACACCCTCGATCTGAAAATTGCTGCCTTAATTAAAGTGGTGCCTCCTTTCTACATTCCCCCCCCCTCGTATTTTTTTTTCCTCTTCCTCAGCGTTCTCTATTGTTTATCACCTACTAATGTCTTTCCATCTATAAAGATGATCATGCCCTCCCCGATGGCTAATTGCCTTCTGGGGTACATATTTATCAGAAAGAAAGCTGCAGAGTGCAATATTTTCTGAATAGTACAGGACCAAATACAGGGAATATATGGGATCTTCGGACAGGACAGTCTCTCACTGCACTGGAAATTTCTTAAGAGTTATGGTAATCTAGCTGAACTGACTGCTTTTTATTAAGCCTATGATGAAAGCCTAAGACACACAAAAGACAAAAATACCACCCATATTCTAAAATAAAAATAATAAAAGCAGCAGAATGTCCATCAATGCTATTTCTGTGTTCAACTTATTCAGAAAGAAAAAAAAGAAATCACATAGATCTAAAGATAATTTTATAATGATGCAGAACTAGGTACAAAAGTGCAGCACACTGCTGGCTTATTTCTATGGCAGCCCCTGGAAAAGAATGAAACATGATCATTTTCACCAGAAACGTAGTACTTTGGGGAAAGCAGAATTACAAGAGTCATGTTCTGATAAATGACTTCTCTCCAGGTGAATGTTTTCCTTTAATGTTATAAGACTTGCATAGAAGCCACTCTCACTTATTATAAGACCTTGGAGAAAGCTCTGTTTTCACAGACAGCTTTCATACATGAATCACATCTGCCTTCCTTGCTATAAATGCTGTCACCTATTCAAGCAGGCTCACGTTTTTTCAGTCTTAAAAAATGTTATGCTTTTATAAAGACTAGATTTTTTTATTTTAATAAAAAAAGATTCATGTTGCAATAATGCCTTATGTGAAAAAGCAATATTTGAAATACATAATTCAAATATATTGAAGGTTGTCTCCTGAGGCTTCTACTAAAATAGCTGACTGACTTTCTGTCCCTGACATCCAATAACCCTTTCAATGGTCAGCAACTAAACATATTCGTTACCTACCATTACAATAAATCCTGCAATTAAAATTGAAATTCTACTGGTTTCAAAACAAACAAATAAGAAATTACATTTTTGGAGTACTGTTTCTAAGGAAAAAAAGAAAACTCTCACTGTACAATCTTAAATTGTAAGAATTAGACATTCACCTGGTGTAACCTACAAAAATACAATTCAGGAAAGAACACACATCTATTGCCAAGGCTGTTATAAGGAAAGGTTCTTGAAGGAATACTTGGCACATGGGGAAATTATAAGGTTTGTTAATTGAGAGAGAGGATTAGGCTTTCTTGGACAGTACAGATGTAGAAGGGACTTAATTATTTAAAAGGTTATAAAAAGAACTCAATCTCTATTACATCCAATTTGCTTCCCTTTAAATTTGCCAGAAGGTATGACAAGGAAAAGATATTGAAACTTACAGAAAAATCCTAATGCATGAGGATGAGTCTATTCTTTAGAAAGACTGTCACAAGAGAAAGAACCATGAGTAACAGTGAAATCAGGCTTATGCATCTAGGATTTTTTTCTCCCAGCATCCTTTAAAAAGGAAAAATCTTGCCATTTTATTATCAATAGACAGCAATGGGAGGTACAATTTAAAATTAAAATTTATAGGAAATAGTTACTAAAAACAAGGAGGTATTTATGATATGATATACTTTGAAGTTTCTATCTGTAAGTAAGAATATGGCATTCTATCCTCAGACAGCTTTTCTCAATTTCTTACATGAAATCTAGTCAAGAGCTTTATACATCTTTTCTTTATTCTTACTGCTGATATTGAAGCAACTCCACTTCTTTAAATCGTCATGCAAGGCAGGATTTTTGGTGCTGCCTTTGTGAACTTTTAACTATTTTTTCCCTCCTCCATGCTTCTCTAATCTCAGATTGAATTAGATACTTTGCATTGTTCTCACTGCCACAGCTCCATCTGTCTCCACATCTGTCCTGTACTTGCACAGTGTCTCTTTTACACTGTCATACCTCGTGCTGCTCTGAGTACATGTATCACGTGGATTTCCTGACATTTTCCAATTTCCCTTCCAAATTCACCACTCATTTCCACATTAGGATTCCTAGCTCTGTATTCCCCTCCTCCCTCCTGCCCCCAGAAAAACAAACACTACTTCATGCTATATTCAACTACAGATATCACTAATTTAGGAGTCACTATGTCATGAGAAACAATTAGATTAATCACCCTATGCATCTAATAAATATCACTTTGGAAAATGAGATGAGCTCCTTGAAAACATTTTAAATGTGCAGGCTAATCACACTACTGCAAGTAACATAATACTTATCTTTCATAATTAGTGAGAGCTACAGAGCATGGTACTGAATAATACAGTCTTATTGACCATCTTTTGTATCTACAAAAAAGTCTAGCTGCTTTTCTAGGTAATTTATAGCCGTTGCTTCAATAACCCTTTGTTTAAAAAAAAAAAAAGTTACTGGATCTTTTTGAGGTAGGTGCTGTTCCATGCAAAAGGATAACTTTATGAACACCTAACTGTATCAGTGAATAGCTGGTATTTCGAATACTCATACAAAGACAGAAAAACAGATTTAAAATCCCAGGAGCTTTTTTTTTTTTAAATCAACTAATACAGCAAGTGTATTTTCAAGCAACCTCTTGTATATGTGCTCATACATGAATATGTGCCAATATGCACTTTTAAAAACCCTTCCTCAGTGAAGGGAGAGAGAATCTAAAATTTTCCATCAGTTTTTCTCTGCCAGCTGGCTGGGTGAGCTGAGGACAGCAGCAAACATATAAAGACTTTTAATATTTTAGAGACCTGTCATTTTGAGGATACACTTTTCATTGCATTATTCTGAGACCCAAAAATGAAATAGGCTCTCATGCATCCAGCAGTCAGAGCAACAGCACTTCAGCAGAACAACCTCGTCCCTGAGTTGTCTGTTAGCTCCAGTGAATCCCAATTCTCACAAGGAAATTGAAAAATTTCCCCATGCTTTTGTTTGCATGAAAGTCATGGGTGGTTCTAGATTAAAGTGGGAGAAGCTAATGAGAAATCAGGGCTTCTGTTTACCACAATTCCTTTTAAAGTATAATTAGGAGACAAGCCCATAGGCTTGCCCATAGGACCACCACAGTCTGAAGATTTCACCCAGATCATGAAGAGCACACTTAAACTGCAAAGTGAGATCACAGCAAAGACCTTGGAGCTAGTTCGGACCACCCTTGTTCCTAAAATAATGCAACTGTACCCTTGTAGTGCAACGCCTCAAGCAAAGAAGAACTATTGAAAGACACCAATATGAAAGCATAGACATACCTATTTCAGCACCAGTTTAGAATTTGACACGTCACTGCACCAATCTGCATGGACTTCACTGCTTCAAGTCACACTATCTCAGGCATGACCATTGCTTGTATAGCACAGGCACACTGAGAAAACTCTAGTATGTAGGACACAAAGAATTAGAGCTAAATCTCTTAAATGAAGCAAAAGAGAAAATCAGCACGACTTCCAGAGAACCAAGCTGTTAGCTGCTTGGTTTGTCCAAGACAGTCTCCTAGAAAGGTGCCCACCTTTCTGCATGGAACTGATGGCAGCTGGAAGAGAGACTGTGACTGGAACTCGGAAGGTCAATTGTTGGGGTAACACTGGCTGTCAACTGAGGTCAAGCTTCGGGTTGTCAGTTGAATTCATTTTAAATTGTTCTAAAGGCCCTCCTTTCTCATTTAATAAGGTGGTTTTCAAATAGATTTCAGCAAATTCTTCAGAGGACATTTACATCCATTGGTAAAGCAAACCATTTACAATTTTCTTCTAAGATTTACTTATGCTCCCTTGTGCTGAGCACAGTTAATAATTCTGAATAAAAAGTCCCCTACTTCTAACAACATGGCACAATGGAGTCTCAACAGACAACACACAAAACAACAGCATCACATCTCCTGAACTTCCAACAAACCTGAAGGAAAGCCCTAACCTCATATACCATAATGCATGAGACACCAGCCTGTCTCATGATTGCCACCTCTGAATATTCAAAGTTTTAGGTCAGTGCAAAAACCAGTAGGGTTACAGCCATGGAGCACTAATTTGCTTAGTCAAAGTCTGCTTCCAGTGTTTGACCTAGGTTGTTTTGAAGATCAGTACCTCTAGATGAAATTGCATTTTATTTTGAAGGGTTTGGAGAGGTTGCTCATGAAAAGCCAGTTAAAGCAGTTACTAAGACATGCTACTGAGTAGAAGGCATCCTAGAAGCTTGGCCTCTTCCAGATTTTAAGTCTAAGCATAGGTTATCGGGAACATGGTGAGGGTGTCTCCAAGCCAGCAAACATCTGAGAAAACAGGTACATAGGAGATGAGTTCAGTAATGATGTGTCTTACAGCTTTGGCTTACATCCATCTTATGGATGCTCAGCTGAACTAATAAGCCTGCACATTGTATTATTTATTTTGAAAGCCGCTGCCTAGTACTGTCCTCCAGATCTCTTTTCTGGGAGGTGATAGAAGAGGGTTTAAGTCTCGTCAGCCAAAGGATGGAGCTGATACCAAGTCTCCCACATTCTGGGCATGTGCTATAACCACTGAGCTACTATATAGGAAAGCACAAACACTCCTTCAGGAATACTTTTCATTAAATGTAGCTCAGTTCTGTCAGTATGTTTTAGATTTGCACTGAGCATATCTCCCAGATAAAGCACACAGGAAGATGAATTCATAATTTGAGGAATGCAGCTTTTCACTCTTGCCAGCTGATCTACAGTTAGGGCAAAGAAACAGATCAAATGACTCCCTCCAAGTTCCCAATTCTATGACTGAGGAAAGTTAATTACACAACTGACCCACTGCATTCACTTTGCCTTTATCAGATATACTTTGTGGGTTTTGCTTCAGAGTCCAACATTTAGGTTCAAAGTTTGAAACACCCCTTCATTGTTCTATGTGATGCAAACAAATACGCCCAGCAGTACAAGCCTAGCATTTGATTAACTTCAGAATATATTGGTATTTCCAGGGTAGATTCAGAATGTATTGATATTTCCAGGGTAGACAGTCCCAGTGAACACAATCTACAGCCAAAAAAAGACTTATTTCTGCTAGGTTACCTCATCAGGGTTAAACATGTTTTAATGGAAATTTTCAAACAGTCAGAAACATGTTGATAGCTGCCTGCTAGTCAACCCCAAGAAAAGAATGCTTCTGTAGAGTTGACCTCAAAGCTACAGGGAGCTCGGGGATCACAATGCTTATGTCTTACCAGGGACAAATTTTCTATCAAATAGTTTGGGTTTTGTTTGCTTGGTTTTGCATGGAAGACACCCACTTAATGCTAAAAAGAACCAACCTTTTCCCTGAAGACAAAACCAAAGTGTGGTGAATGAGGACAATACAGGTCAGGTCCATAATCTGTCACTCCACTCTCATCGTCAACTACAAGGCAAGCCAATGCAGGAATAGGATTTCTCTACTCCACATCAGACCCCTAAAAAAAAAAAAAAAAAAAAAAGACAAATTCTTCATATACACACAAATGATCTCTGGGAAAATAAATAAGTAAATATTTGCTTATTTGTACTTTTCCCAGGGATTCATTCCTGCAGCCCAAGCTGCACATGTAGCTCTGAAAGTCCTGTGGTCAATACCATCACACATCCAAAAATACACATTCAGTCCCTGGGTCTCTGTATGTATGAAAATGTATGCACAGTTGCACAAACACCTGGACAAATGTGTATCACATTTGTTTTTTGCAAAACCTATTTAAAAATATTAAAGATTAAAAGATCACAATTCAGCAAGGTAGCAAAAGGCATGGAGAGTGTTGGGGGAGAGAGAATCCCTTGGTACTGCTGGACAACTGCTATTAAGACAAAGGTTTAGCAACAATGTCAAGTATTTCATTGCTTATTCTCTTTACACAGACACTTGTTACTTAGAGGAAATTAAAAGAAAATCCTACACACCGTAGAGTCTGTTCAATATACCTGCAAACATGTAACATCAGACACACTGTTCCTATCTATGGTGGTAAAATAAATCTCTTTCAAAAGTCAAGAGCAGGATGGTGACAGAGAGCTGATGTTTCCTGGTACTGTGAAAGGATTTTGAGAGATTAAATACATTTGTAGGTTTTGAAATTGGGTGGGAACTACAAATGGGAGCTTTCACATGATAACATATCTGGGCAGAGAGAACACTGACACCCATTGTTCAGGGAACAGAGGAGAGCTGAGATAAATAATTTCCTTTAGAAATGCCTTTAAAATCTTTCCAAAAGCAAAGCATTCCTCTAAAGCCTCTATTGCTTTATGTCTTTAAAATCTTTCCAAAAGCAAAGCATTCCTCTAAAGCCTCTATTGCTTTATTCATTTATGTCTGCCTTCTGCTTATTGCATCATTTTGCAGGATCTAGCCTTTGCCACCTTCTCCTAGTTCATACTACAGAGGATTACCTGGTTTCTGTTTTTATCTTTTGTAGTTTCACAATACAATCAAAGCAGAGAAGTTGTTTCATCAGCATCAACATGATTTGTTACATCAAGTGTCCCTAAAGATCGGTATTCAGACTCCCAAAACTCCTGAAGCCAGGAACATCAAAAGAGAGAATAGGAAAGGAAGAGTAAGAGGAAAGTAATTTTGCTCAAAATTAGGAAAATTTTCAAAAAAACACAGACTTGGTCTACCTTTTTCCTTGCAACTGTTATATTAACTGACAGTTATTTTCTAAGCAAGACTGTTGTGAGATTTCTGCAGTGTCTTGCAGTGGATAGGGTGGAAATGGTAATAAAAAAATATTCATTTGTATGTAAGAAATATTAGTAAAATGTAACCTAAAAATCATATTTTTTTTTCCTATCAAAAGGCAATAACATGCCCTCCCCATTAAATAAGACATCAAGTTCAATTCTTTTCAATCAGTTTAAAGAGAAACACCAAAGTCATTTTATTTCTGTAGTTATAAAACTGATACAGAGGCAAAATTTGAGCCCAGAAAATAAAATCCTATAGACAATTTAATTTCCTAGAGGAAAGATTTTGATACAGTACATTTCCACTTATTTCCATTTCCTCTGCTCTGCCGTAACATCTCTGTGCTCAATAGATATTTAAGCCTTAACTATATGCCCATCAACAGTACAAAGGATCAGCTAGAATAATTTGAGGACAAAAATGTCAATGTAGTGTGTTTTCATCTCTCCCAAGGGCTGCTAAATGTTCACATACTTCTTCAGCAACTGTCTCAACTCCATAGCAACAAAATTAAAAACTGGCTTCTAAATCCCAAAGTTCCCCCCCAGCAGGTTAATACTTGCTGATTAATGAAAAAATTTGAGATGCTGTAAATATTTCCTAAAAATAAAATTTCTAAGCAGTCATCACAAGGTCTCTTAAAAGGATTTTTTTCCTGTCATTATTGCTTTGTTAAGTTCTACGGCAGGGGACCTGAAAATCTGGAAGTCAGTTAGCCAGAGATACCTTTTCCTTGTTCCCCTTTAGAGTATGGCAGCAAGGTAGACTATTAAAAACTGATTCCCTTTCATTTTGTGTTCCTCTTTCTGGTACCAAGTCAAGAACAATGACAGTAGGTAAGGCTATTAAACCAAGGTCTGTGTTGGCAGACCAAGACAAGAGAAACTGCATTTACATGCACAACATATGGAAATCAACTAGACATCCCAGCTACTCCTTAACCAAACAGCTGATAACCCAAAATCCATCTCCAACTTGAAAGCCTTCTCACCCTGCCCAACTGGAGCAGTTGTGCAGCTCAGCTCCTGGAGATCCAGGCTGCAATTCTAGAAATTAAGAGCTTATGCTAATCTTCTGGAAGAAGACGTCAAGGAGATAAAACTGAATAAAAGTAAAAGCAAACGTATTACTGCCAGTAAACTTTAAATTATACACAACAGGTTAAAGTAATACTGCAGCTGTTAAATCAGGAGGCAACAAATAGGAAGCGCCCACAGAGTCTTTCCCTCTTTGTGCACACCCCTTACAACCCATTCTGTAATTCCGTGAGAATCCCCGCAATGCTTCAGTCACAGGGTTACATGCAAAAGGCAGGTTCAGTCCCAAAGCATCAATCTGCCATTTCCTCATGTTCAGGTACGTCATTTTATAGCCTAGATAATACTTCTTCAACATGCTGCTTGCTTACAATCACATTTATATAGCCAGTCTGGTGGTACATTGATAAGAGCAGTTTAGTACACCTATTTAAAGAAAGCAGACTTACATATAGTGCTCCTTGGAGCAACCATACGTGACCCACTGTGTTTGATTTCAAATGCATGAAATATTGACTTGCTTTGCTCTTCCAGCACCTGCTGCTGACTGAGCTACATACTGCAGGGATGTAGGACTTATCCTCTCAACAGTAAGTAATGTATGATGACAAGTCAGTAGTCGCCAGCCAAAAAGGAGCATGAGATGAGCAAGGGGACGAGGAAGGACAATCACGTCAGCCAGAAAAACAGGCAGAGCAAGAAAAAAAGAAATCCCAAAGAAATAAAGAAAAAGTAAGAAGAAAAAAAATCAAACTCCTTTTTGGAACTCCACCCCCAAAAGGAGTGTGGAAGTACTGTAATTCCCTTTTCTTGAGTTAAACTTGTCATTCATAGACTGGTAGATGAGACCAGAGGAGGAAACAGTGATCTCCTGGTCTCAGTAGCACAGACCTCGCCTGAACAAATTCCTGCCTGAATTCCTGGTGGACTGTTTTGCAATAAGGAGATCAGGAACTTAAGCCATTCCTATTTTTTTTCTAGCTGACGTTGGTTCTACTCCTCTAATTCATAAAGCAGCTGTTGATCCATTAAAGGAACAGCTGATTAAAAATTAAAAGAATACAAAGGTTGAGTGCTGAATATATGCAAACAAACAAAACGGTTTATACAAATAGTGACT
This sequence comes from Anser cygnoides, assembly GCF_040182565.1. Taxonomy (NCBI): domain Eukaryota; kingdom Metazoa; phylum Chordata; class Aves; order Anseriformes; family Anatidae; genus Anser; species Anser cygnoides. Next base: position 70,305,617 of record NC_089874.1, read on the forward strand.
ATTTTCAGATTTCTTCTCCCTTTTAGGGTAGATTCCTCATCTCAATTCCTGGTCCAACAAAGACACACTTATTCTTTTTAGAATTATATATATTTACTACGAATTATAAGTAATATATTCTTCACAAGGTTTTGAAAGTAACATTTGCTTTTCATTCCCATGGCTCACATTTTTATTATACTGGCAGAAAGTCAAGACTCACAAAGCAGCCTCCTGTCTAATCAAAATTAATATACAGTAATAATTGGAAGGGCACCGGAACAAAACACTGAATGGTGCCAATAAGAAGCAAATATCACACTGAGTGCAATGTGTATGTTTCAGGAAGGGCGGGGGGGGGGAAATCAGCTTTATTCACAGTGTCACAGAAGCAGGCTTCTTTTCTGAACAGGAGCGAGAAAAATGGCTATAATGTCCTTCCCTCCCAGACTGCTGACTCACTCGAGAGGGTGTCAGCAAGGCAGACAGTAAACACATATGGGGGCCTAGGGCAGCAAGAAAATACAAAAACTCTGTGCATGTGTGCACATGCAGTGGGGGTGCTCTAGGAAATTAAAATAATTTCCTACTGCTTTCAAGGTTGCGTTGCACTGTGTGTCTGTGTGCATGGAGAATGCCAGACTGACAGCTCTGGATACTGAGCGGCTCTGTCTTTCCGAGGAGGGAGGGCAGGGTACCCCTGCAGAGGTGCTCCATGGGCTCAGTGTTGGTCCATCTCAGGGTGGGCTGCCTGGCTGCAGGAAAGATGAACACTGCCAGGGTGCATTAGCCTTGATTTTGAGTGACTTCCACCTACAATTAAGTAAAGGATTAGCAACCTCTACTCAAAAAGGAAGAGATTCTTGCTGAAAAGATGGGAAGGTGCCTCCAAGTTCCCAGCAGGCTGCATCCCAAATGACTGATAGTGTTTTACATTGACCAAGCTTTATAAGAAAGCTTATGAGAATATCCCTATCCTACTCCCTTGGTCAAGGTTGTGTCTCCTGTTCAGATGCTAAAAAAGTAAAAATTTTGTGAAGTGAGACAGCTAATGCAGGAGTAACTGCTGCACAGATGGGACCAAGGCATCCCTCCATGAGAAGTACAAACAAACAAGCTCAAGAGGGAGACTATTAATAAACACAGCACTCTCTACAAAGGTGCCAAAACTGATTTTGCCAAACAAGCTAACTATGCTAGTTTGAAGTTCTGGATGGAGACTTAGGAGATATTTCAAAAAATGATTATTCAAACAGCCTGGTTGGTTCAATGGCCTGTGTGAAATAAGACAGCATAACAGATCTGGCAAAGTGACTAGAGCTTTGCACAGAGCTCAGAATTGCCATGCACAGCTGAGGGTGTGGGAGCAGGACAGATGAAGGAATGAAATTTGATGACAAAGTAGTAAAGATAGCAAACTGCGTTAAGGACAATTGTCCTTATTCTTACATGTCTTTTAGAGCATTTCTTAAAGGTCTTAAGGGCCATGATAGTTTTTACTGGGTAGCTGGAAGACAATACTGGGTACTTTCACTCCAAAACTCTTGAGTATTATTAAAATGTTTTATTCATTAACAAACAAACAAAAAACACATTTCAAAAGCACACACCAAAAAAAAAGAAAAAAAAAAAAAGACGACGACTTTTACAAGGACCCTGCACCCCTATTATGAAAAGATTAGCTCATCCCTTCCTAAACCACATCTACACTGGGACTCAAGAGCAACAAACCTAACACAGGACATTAATATAGCAGTTCCAGAAAGAGCTGTACTAGCTCTTACTACCGGTGTAACACTGAGACCTTCAGTGTAGCATTAAAGAAAGCAAAGCTTATTAATCATTTAACATATGTACATATATGAACCCTTTCTTCCTGTCATCATTGCTTTTGAGCCCCTGACCAATTTTTAATAAAGTTGTAATTCTCTCAAACATACTGAGTTTCTACACACTTCCTGACAGCAGATAAAGCAGATAAATGAGACACCATTAATGCCCTGGCCAAGGGAAAGGCTGAGCAGTGAGCTCAACTTATTTGCCACTAGAGAATTCACACAAGAAAGATTATAAGCAGCCCAGCTGTGGGAAAGCTACAAGTTGATATTCTGCCAGACTACAGAGACCCCAGCCACAGCCCAAAAAAGAACAGCATAAAAAAAAATAATTTTTTAAATTCAGTTTCTCAAAGAACAGTTTACTTCCAGGTAGGACAGCCCTATCAGAAGCAAGATCCTCATAACTGTGAAGTTTGTCAGCACACCCACTACATTGCCACCTGCCCATAAGAAGCCCTCTACTCTCAGAAAGGCTTCTGAATTTTCAACCAGCATCTACAGAATGACTGCCTGTGGAAAAGCCACCCCCTTTTGAAATCAGTAGCCACATGATATTCTAAAACAGACAAAACCCACCACCATAAACAAAACACCCTTTTACCTCTGTGAAAGCAGAAACGAGTCCATAGGATCCAGTGAAGTCAAAGGAAGCAAGCTAGTCTCTCAATATTACCCACCAAACTAACAACTTACTTCAGTTATAATGAACCTTCTTCAATTAAACTGCTGCATTTGTTTCCACGGAGATTTCACTGTACGGATGGTATGAAGAGTGAAAGCAACCCTTTTTGACCTCATGTGAAACAAAAAGACTAGAATTCAAAATGTGAAGTTCTTTTAAAAACTACATAGATATAAATCACTTTCTAACCCTAGGTAAGTTCAATGTAATTTCTCAGACTACAAAAATGTTTCTTATTGATTCCTTTTTTCCTCCAAAAGGAAATTTTGATGTCCCTTAAAATAATGTGTTATCATGAAAACTGGCTGCAATTTAAGCTATGAAAGGGCTAGTTTAATATTATTATACTAATTATTTTGTAACCTTTAGTTAATTGCTTTCAGTCCTCCATTAATTTGATCTCTGATTATCTAACAGATGTTCCACTGCAACAGAAATTATTATAAGCTTTTATATGTTCAAATGTTAAATGCTAACCGAGTTGGGCTGCATCTATTTGCAAACCAGACTTCAATAAAAATTGCATTTTTCATTCTCCATTCCACTTCCCCCCTCCCGGAACATTCTCGTTGACTTGGTAATATTAAAACTCTCCAAGATACTACAGTTAATGCCAATAACAAGTTCACAGCAGATATTTAGAGTACATGATGACACAATGACTGTCAGAAAAAGCACTCAAAGCAATTGAAAGATACAAAAGGTGTCTCCTCCCTGCTTTTTCACTGTTTTTTCATGGGTTAATTGGGACCAAAGATCCAACATGGTAGAGACACTAGGGACTACAGGCGAGAGTCCACCTCGCAGTCATCTTGGATGATCATTCAATTACATTATTATGCAATCAAGGCAGGCCAAAACAAAATAAGCCTTTATACAATAGCTCTATCTCCTCTTTACATTTTCTTAATCGAATAGTAAATAAACAAGGGGTGGTAGAAGATGTAGGGCAAGGAGTAATTACAACAGCAACAAATAGGTTTAGGCATCTGCAAATGCAAGACAAGACATACATACTCAATTCTCAATTACCCTTCTAATTAAAACAGTAAGTGAATACAACTGGACATGAAGCACTTGCATGCTATGTTGACCTCAAATACATACACTGGCATTGTTCACAAATAATTGCGGCTTAATAATATATCAAATGATTATTAAGGCTTTTAGATGAGCCTCATTACACTTAATGAGAGCAGCATGTAAGGGACAGCAGGATTGCAATGAAAATACATATGCTTTATCTGCACATCACACAGCCAGTGCTACAGAGCTGCCTTTCCCTTTTTTGGCATAATCCGCTGCTACAGCCAAGTTATCTCCCTCCTTAGAGCATCTATCCATTCCCAAGGTTGTACGTTCGTACAACAGGACAAAGCCAACATCCACAAGAGAATTATGCTTCAGGGGTCAGCAAACACAGCTCAGGCCTATCTGACCCCATTGCGATGCTCATAGTTGTACCACCTGCAACATGACAAACATTCATAATGAAGACTCAGTCACAGGTCCTGATGGTGAGTAGATGTATGGGCAGGAATGACAGACTGCATTCAAGAGCATTATCTGCTAGCTAAAGTCCCTATGCAGTCATGTAAGAAACAAGAAGCTTCAGCCAATTTTCAAACTATTTACTACTCCTATATTTGAAACCACTTCCATAATCATTTGAGAGTTGTACCTAGAGCAGTCAAACAGTCTGCCTGCCAATATTGTCCAAATGAATCTTTTCCACAGGAAAGTATAAATTCTGGAAATAACCTCCCACACCCAAACAACCAAAATCTCTTTTGATACAAGGGACATTTCAAAGTAAAGAATTTAATGAAGTATCATTTTGTTTCTAGTTTTGTAAGCCAGGGAAGCATTGTTATCACTTGAGCATTTTCAGTTCAGACTGAAACTTTATGCTTGTTAAAACACAGATACAAATAATAATAATAATAATAATAATAATAATAATAATAATAATAATAATAATAATAATTTCAGGCTGGTTAAAGACTTACTAGAAGAAAATTAATGATATTTTTCTCCATGTAATAATTTAACAGCTACTTCTGCTTTGAATTTCTCATAGAAAAATATTCATATTTTTTTTCAGCCTCTTTAGACTGGTACTCAAAAGTTTCCCCGATTCAACATACGTCAATTTGAATAGCAGAAACCAGTATTAAAAAAATGCCTACCAGACACAGAAAATTTCAGGAAACATTCTAGAATGATGTGGTTCTGGATGACTTTTGGAACACAAGCAATCTCCCTGCCCCTAGAAATTTGAAACCCAAAATAGGCAGCGTAAGTTTACATTCAAAATAAACAGAATGAGAAGGTAGGAAACAAGTCTCTGATAAGTGCAGGGTGTTGTTTTATCATTTAAATCCTGATTAATTTTATGGAAGCTAAACACTTATAAACTTTCTGGAAAATGTGTCTTAGTATGAATTCCAGACTGATTATTTGAGAAAAAACAGGTTAGATATTCCAATTGCACCTTCATTCATCTCTCTGAGAACAAAAACACAAAACATGTACAGGTTCTCTTGGGAAACCATAGTTCAATTAGTGGTACAGGAAATTGGGAGAAAAATGGGAGCTGAGTTTTTCTCAGAACCTGAAAAATAAAAGGAAATCTTCACATGGAAAGACATGGAAAGATAGTGGGGGATTCTCATCATCAAGAAAGATTTCAAGATGAGATATAGAAAAGGCAACAGCAAACAGAATCCAGAATAACTTTTTTTAAGGCATTTAAGGATTAGAGGAATTAGAAGGAAAGTTAGGAGGAAAAGATTCCATACTAAGAGGAAACAGAGCTTAAATATGCTTGATTTAAATAACAAAAATACCAAAGAAGCAGGGAACATTTAAAGTATGTTAGGTTGGGCATCTAAAATAAAGTCACCCAAATTTTCCTTCTCCTGCAAAATTTAAGATGGGGTACTCAGGCTCTGTGAAAGAATTACAATACATACCAAAACAAAAACAGAGAAAAGGGGGGAGCAAGAATCAGCTGTATTTTAAAGATCTGGTACACAACCTCCAGAAAGATATTGGGAAGACCAACAACTTGAGACCAAGCAATGCTATGAAACCCACTATAGTTCTCTCCTGTAGACAAACGGTGATAACAGAAAACAGTATGCACCTACGGCGGTTAGTTATAGAAAGACTAGGGAGCAGGGCAGAGTTTCAGGACAGAAAGAACACAGTCAAACCAAAACCATGCATTTTGCACTCTCATTGTTAGCTAACTTTATATGATTGCTGTTAAACAATACTGCAAGATTCAAAAATATTGTGGAAGCTAGGTAGGGTCATACTTTGAATTACTGTGAAACTAATAATACCCTGAACAGGTATCTTTATAACTGTCATTATTCAATCATGGCCCATGCAGGTGTGACTCTCAAAGCACACTGAAATATGCCACGTGTTGTATGTTGGGAAGGCTCCTCACGCAGCTATGTAGCTTCATGAAAGTCTCTCCAATTAGCATTAGAAGGCAAAATGCTAGAAATTAGAAAGGTCCCTGTCAGCTAACAGGATATATACTGATTTGTACTTCACAAGCTAAATCTGCTCTAGTGTCACAGAAATGTGCTTTTCCCCTTTCAGGGGAAAAGAAATAAATGAAATAAATAATAAAACTAGCCAAAGACAGTCTGATTATTTTTATATGCTGAGCACAAGAAGCTTACAAAGCCAAAGGAAAAAAAAAAACTCAACTCCCTGCTCCCTTCCCTTGCTCCCTCCTCCCCATCTGCATTTATCTAATAATTAGTTCTTGTGGAGTTGATCATTTCCCTTCCCATTTCCTCAAATGGCAACTCAAATTCCCTAAGTGATAAAGTTCACACTTTATTCAGTTTTCACTTTGGCTACAAAAGAATAGTCATCTCAGTTTTATATTTGCATTTAGTAATCTTCATCTTTCTTGATCTTACTAAATGCACTATTAAGTCAGATATATTCTGACAACTTTTTTATTGTTATTTTCTCTTCATTCGTGAAGGAACTTTATTCAGGGAATTAAAACCAACATCCATTAAGGCAAACAAAAGCAAACCACACTAGTTACACCTGGGGCAGATGACAATCAATACTGAATGGCAAGGGTCTCTGATCAGAAGTGGAGTTATATCTTCAGCAAGAAACACAGATTTGCTACTACTGAACTTGAAGTCTATCAGGTCATTAAGAAGAAATTTGGCAGCTACGTGTAACAAACTCTGGCAATTCACACAGCAAGGAAGTGCACCAATTCCACTCCTGCTTATTCCTTCCCTACTAATCTATCAAGTTCCACTGATTACAGCTGATATCCCCAAAGAATGGCTGGAAATTCCTCCTTTTCTCCCAGACACCTAGTCAGCCCCTCTCAGGATCTGCAGAAGGCACTGAGTTTTCTCTGCTTCAAAGTAGATGGGATAACGAGAAGTCAAAGCTATATAAAAAAGAGAAAGTTCTCCTGTTCTGCTGTAGTACTAAAACATAAGCAGCACAACAACCTGAGGTTAAGCACTGCAATCCCAGCATTGCTGACCTCTTCTCTCTGGAGTTGTTCTCTCAGGTTCCCTTATTTGGTATCCAAAAATTCTTGACTTAATCTACGAACACTCTGCTTGAGTGTCTGTTTTGCTCTCACTGGATGTCCCAAATTACACTTACTAATCACTCTCAAAAACTAATCTGAAACTAATGGCATTATTTGACAGAGCAATTCATAGTCACTGCTGTTTATCCTTACACAATTAGCACAAAGTCGATTCTTAAACAGCCCATCAATCAAAGTATTCAGAGAGGTATGCAGATCATCCCCCTCAATTATGATTATCCAGTGAAGTATTCTAGGGCTAACATCAAGAGAGAAAGAACAGAGAAAGAACAAAAAATCAGCTGAAATCAGTTATGCATGAGCAAAATTTCAAAATAAAATCATGCCTGAAATTAAGGAGCTATCATTAGAAACTGCTTAAAGAACTAGCCTGAAATAGTGAGCATCATTACAGAAAATTGTAACAGGTAATAAATAGATCTTTCAACATTCAGTGGTAGCTGGTGAATTAAATTATTGCTCAACATCTTTTCCAGTATTAATTGATATGGTCTGATAGTAAAGTAAGCAGTTATCAATTTTCTGATCAACTCTCCTACAAAACAGCCTAATGTGATCAACTCAGAAATGACATGAAATGACCCTTTGATAGTTCTGGTCCACTCCTTCAGACAAGAACTCAAAGCCTAACTCAGAGACAGCCTTTTTGATATCTGAGATTATCAAAATTCTTCTCTCGCTTTTGATGCTCACTTTTGTACCTTCTCATTTCAATGTATGGTCCTACCATTTGACAAAATCAGGACTGTTTTAAGATTCAGATCTTCCAGTTCAACGATGCAGACCAAAGAACTTCCAACAACATTTGGAGAGTATCCAAACATTTGGTTACCAAACTAACCCATTGCAAGTAGCTATCAAGCAGAAGGATCCTTTTTCCTTACTTTCGTTAAATAGTTGATGAATTTTTAGTTAGGATATAGTAGATATTAAGTTAGCACAAATAGATCATTTGTGTCCTATCCATAAAGCTTAATGGCTGCATTCTTTGCTGGCAGTATTCCTGTAATCAATACATCTATGCAAATTTATGTTGGCTGAAACAGGCCCAGTATTAGTGAAAAATAAACAGATGTAATAATTCTTTAGAATTTATACAGTTGGGGTACACGTGAAGTTCTGTCTAATCGGTGCAGAATAAAATTATTTTTTCCCAATGTACTGCCATAGTTGTTTATAAAACAAAAATATCTTCTGTTAAAAACTATTTGATAAGACTTACTCATTTTAAGGAGTTTTGTAGCCTGAAGACATAAGGAATAGAAAAGAGATAAATCAGTACAGTATTACTGAATTCTTCTCTTTGAACATTCCTGCTTTGTTTACATTTCTTAATTTATTTTGATCTCAGAGGAGATGGATGGGAATGTCACAAGCTATAACAAGTATTTTAAGCCTTCTAAATAACAGCTGCCTTCAAACAGGATTTCAAAGGATATTCACTAAACTCTGCTCAGTTCCAACAGGATGATACCACAGGCTACTGAATTACCTACTGATCTCTCTTAGGTCAATGAGCTGCAGGTGCCAAGAACATCTCAATACCTGGTCCAACAAAGAGTATTCAGTATGCACATAAAGGACAACAAGCCTCTACTGAGGGAAAACTCCACTTAGCGTCACAGTTTTGCTCAAACTAGAAGGAAGTTGCTGGTTTGTGCATCTTCGAGCTATGTATCATCAATGCCAAAAAACAGTCCAGTCAATCCTTTGAAAACTTAAATGATAATTTTTTTCACTAGTTTTTGTTTGTTTTTTAATGAAAATAAGTCAATTTTTAATTAATTTTCCCTTGGCGAAAATTTAGGATTATCCCCAATCCTAACAGTACTTCTGCACCAAAGACAGACAGACAAGAACACAGGTACTGAAGATTAAAGCTGCAACTTTCAAAACTTTTATAGTCTTATCTGAATTTAGACCATCTGTAAGCTGATATAGTCCATATCTCCACCATCCCTCTCCCCAAAATTAGTCTGTTTATATTTCTTTAAAACTTCCATTGTCTGAAACATTCTGAACATTTTCTTCACCAGCTACAATTTATACAACAAAATTGCTAATTGCTAAAGATGTACGTAGGTATTCATCATATTTGCATAATGCTAGTCACAGCATCAGTAACGATTTTGCTTATTCACATCATACATCTGAAATGCAACAAGGTTAACATTTCACATCTAATTGCCCTAGGATGCCTTGCTTTTATAGGTTCTATGAAATTATTTTAACAGTATGATATGTAGAATTTGAGCTATAAAATTCAAGATCATTAGTGTCACAATTCTGCACAGAGACAAAAACAATTATGATTTTTGTGTTATCTTTTTGTGACGTAGGATCAGGTACAAATATTTTCTTCATGCATGCAAAGGAAGCTTATCTTACCTTTCAAAAAATGCAAGTTGGTTTTAAAACAAATATTAATGTAAATAGCAATAACAGAGTAGCCAAATAAACCTTGTGCGTGCTTGTCTCATTGGGACATAAAACAGCAGTTACCCATCTCCATCCTCCTCTAAAGCAAAGGAAAATTATTTTTGCCAATGAAACAGGGATTTACTATTGCTTCTGCAAATGGGAGTATTTTAACATATGCAGATCTCTACAAAAGAGTAATGATAAATCTCTGCTACCTGCAAGCAGTAATTACTGCAACTTAACTTTTAAGATTCTCTTATAATAAAAACTGAGCAAAGAAACATTACCATGCTCTACAGTGTTGTCCTGTTCTTCTCTTCACAAGAACAATTTAGCCAAGTGCTTGGTAGCCAGCCACTGCTACAAAGACAACAATCAGTAAAATTAAGTTATCTACAGCTCCCTGAGGTTATACCAGAATCGCGTTTATGCTTGGCTCACACATCATAGGATAGCCATTACCTACAGGAGCGGTATATTTATTTCTAATAAAAGAGAGAGAAGGAAGGCACCATTCCTGTGTTGGAGAGCCCCAGTTGAGCTGGTAAGAGCGGCTGCAATTCAAACCAAATCATAGGATCCTCTTTTCATCATCTTGCTTCTCAAAATAGAGCACCAGCTGCAGGGCTGAGAAGAGGTATAGAGAACAACATCCACTTTATATAGCACAATAAACAGTGGGAGCGAGGGGGGCAGGGGAGGGAGAGGGAAAGGAGGGAGGCTTCTGCTCACTGGGCAAGAGGGGCACACTGATCTCTCCCAGCATCATTTTCAGCAAGCTCCACAGCAGCTGAGCTCTGAAACTTGAGTTCTTTTTCTTACTTCCCCCATTTTCACTCCTATAAAAGGGGAAAAAAAGGGAGGGAGAGGGGGAAAAATGGCTTTTTTCTTCATTCTCCGGGCACCCTCACGATGTGAAATGGAACTCAAAGGTCTCATCCCTGTTACCACATCTCTTTAATACCTTCTCTCTCTGCAGCAGGTTGGAAGGGCCCGTGGCTGCCTGAAGCATTTTGCCTTGGACTCCTATACTTTCCTCAGCTCATAAATGCTACTAGGTACTTTTAGTTACCCATCCACAATCCCCTGTAACATAACACCAGCTGGAAAGCACCAAGAAGGATGGCACTGTTTGATGTTCCAGGCCAGGCAATGTAAGAGGACAGACTTGTGGTTTAACCCGGCTGGCAGCTAAACACCACACAGCCGTTCGCTCACCCTCCCCCCTCCCACTCTGGGATGGGGGAGAGAAACGGGAAAGTGAAGCCTGTGAGTTGAGATAAAGACAGTTCATTAAGGCAGGAAAATAATAATAATGATAATAGTACTTCTACTAATAATGTGTATGAAACAAGTGATGCACAATGCAATTGCTCACCACCCGCTGACCGATGCCCAGCCTATTCCCGAGCAGCCGGCCCCCCCACCCCGGCCAGCCACCCCTATATATTGTTTAGCATGACGTCAGATGGTATGGAATACCCCTTTGGCCAGTTTGGGTCAGCTGTCCTGGGTCTGTCCCCTCCCAGCTCCTGCTGCACCCCAAGCCTGCCTGCTGGCAGGACAGAGTAAGAAGCTGAAAAGTCCTTGGCTTGGTGTAAGCACTGCTCTACAACAATTAAAACATCAGCATGTTATCAGCACTCTTCTCATCCTAATCCAGGACATAGCACTGTACCAGCTACTAGGAGGAAAATTAACACTGTCCTAACTGAAACCAGGACAAGACTGCATTACCTGAGTCCATAAGAGCAGGTAAACAATATCCCATGCTGGACTACCTCAAACAGTGTTAACAGGAAAGGATTGTCTTTCTTGAAGTTATTCTAAGAAAAATATATGGAGAAACCACAAAGAAGCAGAAGCCGTCAAAGTAGAGCCAGTCTTTTTTGGTTTAAGAACATACAAGACGTTTTTCCTTTTGATCTCCCATTACCTGCCATGCAGTATGTTCAATTCACTTCCATTTTAGATTCACCAATCACACATTCATTCTCCACTCTCACCCCCATCTCCCTCACCCTTTAAGTTCAATGGCATATATTCTTTCTCCTCTGAAGTTTCTCCTCTACTAATTATATCAGTTATTGTTATCTCCTTCAGAAGAAACGTTAACAGCAGCAGCACTGCTGTTAGCATGCTGGTTATACATCACAAGTTTTTCCCATTTAACAATGTGCTACAAGCTCTACAGTGCATGGACTGTCTGCCACTTTGTCTTATTAGTTGACCAAATACATCAGCTATTCCTTGGGCACTGCTCCCAAACACCATAAAAACAAATGCCATCAGCAGGGTGCACTCAGACATTGTATTCAATTCAGCCTCCAATGTGCTTGCACTACTGTGTCTCTGAGAAAACATCCCTATTTGTTTGCATCATACTCGACTAATGGAGATTCACTTGATGAAGAATGACATTGAGCAACAGAACCAAAACTACTAGGGAATTCGGTTATTTCTAAACATCTCTAAACAAATTGTTTAACTTGCCAGAAGCATTTTCCCTCAGCATTCTTACCACAGAAAAAGGAGTCTTGAAATGAAAACTGCCTGGAAAAAAGTGTTACGACAAAATGTTTAAACAATCTCAGAATATGATGATTCGCTTCATTAAGCAAAAGATTTCGACTCAATCCAAGCTGGGTTTGTGTGGGGAGGAAGCGAAGAAGGATGGGTAGTGCAGGACCACAAGACACAAAAAGAGCATTCTTTCATCAAAAAAAGAAACCTCAACACCATATGTTAGGAAAATATTTCTTTCAATTCAACTTAAAGAAAACATATCAATTCAAATAGCAAACTGAAGTGGCTATTATTTGCACAGTAGATGTTACCAGTATTTGACTGACTCACTGTCACTTCTGTGTGACTACCTGGCCTTATGTCCACTCATTTTCTTCACTGACACCTTCTCTGGAAAAATCCCTGGATAACAGCCCCAGAGAGGACTGATTTTGCTCCTGAAACAATTTAGGCCTCCATAAAAAAAAAAAAAAAAAAAAAAAAAAAAAAAAAAAAAAAAAAACTTTTACATCAGTTAGATGCTGTCCTGGATATCCTGCTTATCTATTATCCTCTAAACACCAAAGGCTTTGCAAAGGAAATGACAGAAGTTCACGGCTAGGGCTTATCTCTACAGTCAGTTTCAGATGCCAGTTCAAGGTCTTGACTTTAACCTTCAAAGCAATTAACAGATGAGCCTCTGCTACACTGAAGACCAAATTGCTATCTAAAAATTTCCTAAACAGGTTTGCTTTGCTGGGAAGATGCTGATCGCAGAGCCCAGACCAAGCTACATGAGAGCTGGGGCACAGCATTTCCTGTCATAGGAAACCGGCTATGAAACAAGTCTCCATATGAGAAATCAGAGCTTCACTCTCCCTTTTGAACTGATTTAAGCCTTTTCCTAAAGAGGAAAAAAAGTAGAAAGAAAGAAAGCCTCCACCTTAAGAGCAGCAGAGACACCAGTAGCTCTCCAGTCACATCAAAATATTTTCCCTACCCTGTCCCCAAATTAATCAGAAAAAAATTTACATTCGAGGCTTTCATTCAAAAGGGAGAATAGACATTAAAGCATTTGGAAAAGTTTTAGCTATTACTATAATTCCATAAAGGTACAAGCTGAAATCTTAACTAGCCAGGACTCTACACCATGCACTAACATGAGGAATTGTCTTTGTGTCAGCCTTGCAATCTGCAGTTTGAAAAGCGCTGTGCTGAGAAACAAGCACATTGTAACTGGATTTCCTCTAAACAGAGCCAGACTACCTCAACAGGAATAATTTGTCCTACACTGGCACTCTACCTCCAGTTTAAAAACATCTTCCCTATGCAAACCCATGTATATAACACAGATCATTAAACAAGCAAAAATATGCCCTTGAATGTGAGGCTCTGTTCTTTGTGATGCCTAGTCCAAGGGAGAAGTTCACATCCCTCATGGCACACGTGGAAGAGTCAGACACCTGCAGTCGATGAAAAATACAGCTGAAATTGTGGGCACTACCAGGCAGCAGATAATGTGTGTATGCACATGGGTGAGTGTCTGAAATTGAACTCCTGTACTCCCAAGCAGGAGCCTGCTGCTTGCAAGCTGCAATCAGTAATGGGCTGCTTGGAATTTCATAACACCTGGACCTAGTGGAAGCAGCATATCCTGAATCCTCCAACTGTGAGAGACATGAGACAGACCCACGAGTTTATAGGCTCATTATTCCCTCTGCTTCAGCATGTAGACTATTTGGACTGGAGAACCCAGAGGCTCAGTTACCAGAAAGAAGAGCTGGTGCCAAGAGATGTGGGTATCTGAGAGAAGAAGGGGGCCCGAGCAGAGGGAAAAGATACTGGCTGGAGGAGACACCTGGGAAGTAGGGGAATATCTGGGAGATGAGGTAAAGACTTGGAGACAAATGCCAGGGGATGGCCAGTGCCCTTGGCCAGTGGTGCCTGTGACCAGAAGCTACAAGCAGTGCCACAGCAGAAACCAGCAGGATTTTCTGCCCAGCCTCCCCACACCAGCAGCAATCTGCCTGCAGGGAAGGAAAGATAAGACCCCAGGAACACTGTGGGGAAGCTGCAACAGCTATAGAGAATGAGCATGGGGGGATGGGAGGAAACAAACAACAACAAGAAAAACACCAAGTCTTGCTGAAGTTTTTGCAAAGGTGATGTTCTCTACTTTCCCAAGGATTCTGGCTGAACCTTAGAGCAAGCTATGAGATGGAGAAGGAAGCAAGGAGGGGGAAGTGCTGCTGTTAATTTGACATTCATTTTAAGGAGCTGAATGGGAACCAGAAGTAGTGCAGATGGCATTTCAATTCCCTCTTCTTTTGAAAAAAATGTATTTAACTTTTTGTTTCCATTAAGGCATTTTTAGCTGTGAAATAAGGACAGTTAAGAGCAGTAGTTAAAACCCCAGCTTTTAGATGACATTTCTGAAAGCAATTTATTTCGTAGAGTGATGGCCATATGAAACACACAGTTTCTTCAAGCCACAACAAGGTGCTGGGCAGTGAGGATGCAGGGGGCAGTTGACAGGCACCCTAGGGAGGAAGTGACACAAAAGAGATGACACTATTGTTTTGCATGAGGACATGAGCGGGTGAAATTTGTCTATGTTAAATTACATCTTTTACTTTGTTCTGGATGAACACTAGCTCTAAGTTTCCCCAGCTATACTGCATTCCAAGCACCTGCCCAGTTTTCAAACACCTGATTAAAAGTCTATCTGACAGCCATCAAGGCTGCAAATCTGGGAATTTTGACTGCATTTCAAGCATTGACTCATCTCATGCAGTAAATAGCACAGGAACCTGAAAGAGACATTGAGGTGGGCACGGTGGCAGTTTTGGATTTTCTCCATTTGAGTAGAAAAGGAGGCCAAGATTACTAGCAAGATTTTCTTCTGACTGGACAGGTCAGTCAATATCCTGATCAAGGGATGCCAAGTAAGACTAGTGGGAGAAATTAGGCAAGAAACATTATCCCACATGGAACACTGCCTTGTAAAAGGGTAACGTTCCAATAAAATAGGATGAGCCTCAAGACATGCTCAAGACAGGTTCAGTGTGTATCCATGATTGATTGGTCTAGGCCAGAAGGAGAGCAGTATCAAAACCTTCAGCTTCCTCAGAGCTGGGAAAACGTAGAAACCCTACCGATGGCCCAGCAGGTCCTGAAAAACACCACAGGCACAAGAAGTTGATGCTGGGCTTGTTGCATCACTTTGCAAGACCTCATTTCTGTCCACTTCCACAGTCAGTATCCCAATATTTTGACTAGCACCAGGTCTGTTCATTCATGACTGCTGCAACCTACCACAGGAACAAACCAACAACAGGATGAACTGGGGGAACCCATAACTCAGAGCACCAACTCAGTGCCATCTTCTAATACAACAATTATTTCTACCTGCAAGCACAGAGACATAAATTTCAAGTTGCCTTCTCCCTTTCTCCAAGTGAAAGAAGCCCCCAAGGATCAACGAAGCCCTTAAATAAACAAGTAAATAAACAAAGGCTGAAACAAACACCATTTGACAGGTTGTTTTGCTGCCTGCCTCACGACCTTATACAGCTGGTGGTAACACAGTTACCTATCACACTATGGCTGTTAAAATGCTTGGTGAAACAACCAGCTTCTACCCTCCCATACCTGCACTGGGGTGGCAGGGGAGCAGACAAAAATGCAGCTCCATCATCAACATGATTGATGTCAGTGGATGACAAGGATTAGAAAAATAATTTGGACAGTACCGTATCACTATGGGGTCTTCCAGATTTGTTTGAGCTTTCTGATATTCATCAGCTCCACTCAGCACATTCATTTTAATGCAAATAGTATTTCATAAATGAGGTCTGCAATACCATAAGTTGCCATTCAGGATTATCAGTATTTGAGATCAAGAACTTATGTTGCCAACCCATATGTGAAATAATCACAGCTGTTCTAAGTACATTGGTTTTTAATAGCTTTGTCTAAGGGCTGGGGTGGGGGCACAGGGAAGGGGATATTTTTAAACTTCATAATCATACCTTTTATTTGATGGTGTGTCATTGCAGCTGACTTGTGACAGTCAACCCTGTGTACACATATCAAGCATTCACGATATTTCACTTGGCCAAGCTCACAGAGCTGCTGGCATTTTAAGTGCTTGTATTTAGAAGCTAGCCACAAGCTACAAGCTAGGTAAAATGGGTATGACACTTCTCTACAAACAATGCAGAATGGAGACAGCTGAAAAGCACAGGACCTGTGCCAGATACAGATTCTACTTTTCCTTGATTGTCTGCAGGATCTAATAAATCTTTTTTTTTTTTTTCTCTGTACTCCACATGTAGTACCTAGACTTTGTCAGGCAGTCATACCCCAGTATCTCTCCCCTATTTTTAAACACGGTTGTGAAAAATATCTGTCAGCCTCCTCTGTAAAGAAAAAAGTGAATGAACAACCCACCATACAGTTGGAGAATTTCATTGCTGCTTGGCAGCCATGTATACAGATGGAATAAGAGCTCCTTTAAATCCTCGTTTACATGATCTAGCCAGAAGTCTGATATTCTGAACCTTTGAACACACATTACAGATAGCTTTCCTGTTATAGAAATAGCTGTTTTAACTATTGGAGTGTGAAAGCTGACAAAAACCTCTTAATTAAAAAAAATAACAACAGTTTTCATTCTTGTGAATGCATGGAATTGTAATTATGAACAGAAAACTGCGCTGAACTTTCTGAAGTAATACATCTGAACCTCCAATTATTTCTTCAACATTTTGTAGGGATCTTCATTATTTCATGACAAATAAGCAGTACTGTATAATTATATATTACTATTATTGATACCAGTATATGGATATTCCATTATTTTCAAAGTCCTCTAGGGTAATTTCTGATTAGTACTGTTTGGAGAAAGTCAATTTTTTTTCCTATTAAATGGTTTGACAGAAAAGCATGTAAAAGAATGTTCCTTTATCTGTAGCAGCAGACTTGACTATACACTTAAATTGAAACATACTTTTTATTTTTGTCTTAATAAAGAATTCAACAATTTCTCTTTGGGAAGTTTCACATTTCATTTTGATTTTTTTTCCCCTCAACTTATTATTAAAACAGATAAAATTGTGTCATGAAAATTAAGTTCCACCAAAAAAAAATTCTGATGTCCACATATGCTTCAGGCAAGGTTAATACATAAATAAACCTGACAGCTGTATTCAGCAGCCAACAGGCAAGCAAGGTTAAGACACAGGCACACCGCACACAAGTGAGACCACTCAGCAGACGCTTATCATCACTAGGCAGGAGCAGCTCTGCAGTAACTCATGGCCAAGCAGGAGGATATTAGCTCCACACATGCCAGTGCATTTCAAGACTCCGCTCTAGAAGTCTGTGCAGCCAGACTTCTCTGATACATGTAGAAAGGGAAGGCAGACTCCCAGCTACCTTCCACTGAAAGCGTTCGTAGCTAGGCATCAGCTACCACCTAATAAGCTTGGTGAAAAATGTATTTATAGGAACAGTGGGGTACGTAGGCTTGGGTAAATGACCATCTGTCTGTCCTCAGGTATAGCCTCCTTTTCATTAAAAGTTTAAGGAAGAAAGAGAGGGAAAAAACACAGAGTGCAGCTGGATCTTTTAGCCCAAGTCTCTGCTTGCTTTGTAGAGCACTGCCTCAGCACAAACCAAAATCCCCCTTCTCCCTGGCCTGTTCTCCACAAATGAGGCACAAAAACCAGAGGTGGTTAATGAATATGCTGCAAATTTTCATGCAGAATCAGAACAATGTTGCTTGGCACAGTTTCACTTTAACAATGATAAATCTGGAAAGTTCACATTGATTAGTTACTCTGATTTTCAAGTTCACACGTCTTACAAAAAGAAGAGGCGGATCAGGCTTTTGGAAGTATTTCTCCCTCCACCCCCTTGGTATTTTGTGCTGCCTTTTTTTTTTTTTTTAGGAAACAAACAATAAAACTCTATTTCTCAGCATCTATTTTTAGCTGTAACATTTGGGGGCTTAAAAGCAGAATTGAATTATCCTAAAATATAGTTCTGAAGAAGGCAAAGGAAGATTAAGGAAAGCTTCTGAAACAGTAAAGAATTTAGACAGCCACACCCTTATCTATGGGGAATGTGCCACCAGCCCATCATCATGATATCTAGGCATTTTCCACCTGATAGAGACAATTATTGCCAACATCCTTAACAATCATTACAGACCCTGTGACTTTTTCAGATCTCAAGCCAACAGCATGACGAGTGGATGATAGATATTGTGGAGGAAAGAAACACCTTCTCAGAAGCAAAAGGTCTTCTGGTATTTCCTTGCAGGGCTCAGAATCAAATGGGCTCCACATCAGATCTGATCCACCACTAGGTCCCCCACTGCAAAATGCTTTACACCTTATTTGTTTTGATGGTTAAAACAGGTCCCCCACTGCAAAATGCTTTACACCTTATTTGTTTTGATGGTTAAAACACAGCCATTTGGCATAGGAAGAATTATGCCAAACAGCATGAGAAACTATTCTGCCCTGTAAAGGCAACAATAGATCTATCAAAGTTACCTAAATTAGATATAAGAGGTCCTGCTTTCAACAGAGAGCAACTCAACAAATTTTTAGGATTTTTAGTGTTCTAAGGGGAAAAGTTATTTTTGCGTAGATATTCTCACCCATAGTCTAAGTGATATCAAACAAGTTCAAAGTTGTAGCACACCCTTTCAGTTTCTACAACATAAGACTTTCAGGACTTAAGCAAATGATTCAAAACACTGCTGTCAGAACTTAATCCTGCAAATCAACATTCCGCAAATCCACATCCCACATATCACAGGAGTCTACAGTCAGACCTTTTGATTCAACTGTTGCTAACTTAAATGTCATCTACATCCAGATCTGAAGTAATGCTGTCATCTTCTATATAATGAAGAAACACTTCCCTATTGCATAGAGTAAAATAGAGCAAAACATGACAAGAATGGCTCAATTACCACTCTCAAATTCAAAACAACCAATCTACCAGAGTAAGACACTGAATAAAAACTAGAAAAAATGAAAACATACTTAATTGCTTAACATTACAAGCTTCAATCAAGTGCCCTTAAGTAAGCATGATTTTTGCATCCTTTGAATCACCTAAGCCAGCCAACAGCCATCAATTCAACTGTGGAAAACTGATGAATCTGGCAGTACCATTTTTATTAGCAAAGTTACCCAGCTAGCAATACTAGAGTATCCTTCTTGTAGCACACCAGGTCCACCCAGATATTTTGGAGGGAAGTGTAGTTTGCTTTCCACACTACCAATACCAGAACAGAATAGGAGATAGATGACTACTTGATTTTACCAAATTACAGGAAAGAAATGCGTAATATCTATGAAACTACATACACGCTAGTGCCCAAACATTGTCTCCTTTAATTAGCTTCTTTGGAACAGATTGCTTTTAATAAACTCAAGAAAATTGAACTTGAATCACTGGAGACAATCTGGGTTCAGTTGTTAACCTCTTAGCCTTTAAACAAGGAAGCTTCTTTAAAATGTACAACATTAACAAGTACTCTTGTCAACAGAAATCAGAGTAGCATGAAGACGTGATTTCTTTTTAATACCAAAAAGAACTCAAAAGAAAAAAAAAAAAAGCTATGTATTTTGTCACTGATTAGCAAAGTCAGTTAGATTCTGCCTAAATAAGACTGGAGCAGAGCTCTGAAGTGCCAATGCACTGGAACAGTTCCTAAATTTGGATAGAATTGACAATAATATTAAACAAGTGTAGATTATCCACAGGCCTCAGCGATGTCGCTGGCCAGCACTTAGTGGGGGAGGGAGGTAAGACAGACAGACATCCCATCCCCATGCCAGCTGATGTGATTAGGGCTGGTCAGCCTGCCCATTCTTGCCGAGGCTGCATCTGTTCCTGAGAGCAGTTGCATTAACAGTCGTATTCCAGCTCCAAGCCCCTTTCTCATTGCGGTGAGACAAGCCATGATAACTCTTAAGCATTTACAGTTGCCCCAAATGAGGCTATAAAATGGGGAAAAAGCACCTGTCCCAGAGGTCAGGTGTAGTGGGTTTATGTGGCAAGGTTTTGGTAGCAGGGGGCCATAGGGGTGGCTTCTGCAAGAAGAATCCTGAAGCTGCCCCATGTTTGGTAAGGGCCCTGCTGCTGACCAGAGCTGAGCCAATAAGCAATGTTGTTTGTGCCTCTGTGAGAGCATATTTAAGAAAGGGGAAAAAACAAACTGCTGATACACAGCAGCTGGGAGAGTGAGAGGAGTGAGGGACAGCCTTTCAGGCACCAAGGTCAGTGAAGAAGAAGGAGGGGGAGAGGTGCTCCAGGTGCCAGAGCAGAAGTCCCCTGTGGCGAGGACCATAGTGAAGCAGGCTGTAGCCATTGAAACCCATGGTGTACCACAGTGGAGCAGGGTTCCACACTGCAGCCCATAGAGGAGACCATGGTGGAGCAGGTGGACCTGCACTGAAGGAGGCTGCAGCTTGCGGAAGACACCTGCTGGAGCAGATTCTGGGCCAGACCTGTAGCCCGTGGAGAGGAGACCACGCAGGAGCAGGTGACCTGGCAGGAGCTGCTGCCTGTGGGGGACCCAGGTTGCAGCAGTTCGCTCCTGATGGTTGGACCCCGTGGTACAGACCCGTATCTGTAGCAGTTCTTGAAGAGCTGCTGCCCCCGCAGGACCAGTTCAGGAAGGATGGCATCCCGTGGGAGGGACCCCATGTTGGAGCAGGGGCAGAGTGACCACGAAGGAGTGGCAGCCCCCATTCCCCTGTTCCCCTGTGCCACTGGGGGGGAGAAGGTGGAAGAGGGCGGATGGTGGGAAGTGGTTTTGGTTTCTTTCCTTTGTTCCTCACTTCTCTGGCTTGTTAGTAATAGGCAATAAATCATACTGTCTCCCTATTCTGAGTCTGTTTTGCCAGTCACGATACTTGTTGAGCGATCTCCTTGTCCTTATTTCAACCCTTGAGCCCTTTGTGTTGTATTTTCTTCCCCTTTGAGAAGGGGGAGTGAGAGCGTGGCCGTGGTGGAACTCAGCTGCCCACCCAAGTAAAGCCACCCCATTAGGGGACTGCCAGAATCTGAAATAACCATATACCAATATAATAAATTCTTCTAACAGTTTCATAATTTGAATCAACTCCTCCATTAGAACAACACAGGAAAAAAGCAATCAGGAAACCCAAAAGTTCTGCTGACTCAGATGCAGTTAGATGGGTTTAAATTTCCCTTTGGGGAACTAGGATCTTTTGCCTCTGTATAAGCTCAAAAGAAAGGTACCAGAAGTATCAAAACAAAATTTTAATCTTAATGCAGAAAATGTTATGAAAGAAATTTAAACAGCATCAAGAAAACAACAGCTATCTGACAATGCTAACATTGATTTTGTTCTATACTTGGCCATTTTCATCCAATACAATTAAACTGACTTATACTTTTCTATTCTATGCTCAAAGATCTTCACCTTTTTAGTCTCCCAGGATCCACTGAGTAAAATGAACTATTAAAATCAATGTTATGGTCACCTGTTAGTCAGGTGGTAATAGGCACATAGCAATTATCCAAGGTAAGGAACATAGCTCATAAAGGAGAAAGTAAAACCCTGCCTCTGATTAGATAGTAGAAGGTTTCAAAAATATTATTTTACAGATGCTGCAAAATAGAGCTTAACTATGAAAAACACTAAGTACCTTAATATTACTCATAGAGGAGAAACCATTAGCTGCATTATTTACATACACAGCTGGAGATGGAAGAAATGTGGAAGGCGAATTCCTCTACTACTTTTTCTATTGGACAATTATTCACAGCTGTAATGTTTTTCTAACTGTATGGCAAAAGTATTCACCTCATTAATCCAGAAGGAAACTAACCCAGTAAATGCAATGACCAGTTTTCTTCTGAGCCAGCAAGTTCAGTTACTTTATTGCAGTGTCAGAAAAGCACAAGAGCTGATGAACAGAGTATGCAAGACCACCAGAGCAGAGACCAAGAGAGGCTAAGGGTGGAAAAGGGGAAGGAAGGGAGGAACTGCTGTCTTCATATCAATAGCCCCAACCCACTGCAGCATCTCTGCCATCCTGTGTAACCACACCTGCAATTTCAGGCTCTGTGAGGACAGGGTACCAAAGATGGCTTTATCTCCAAAAGGTTTAATGTCTAGGAGAACATAAAAATATTTGAGCTGTTCAACAACAAAGACATTGTGTAGGGACCAGAAACCAATATTTAAGAAGAGAACCATTGCTGAAGATTAAAATAGCCCTGTAATTCCTGACAATAGTTGTCCTCAGGATCTGAGGCAATTGCACACAATAATTCAGGTGAAGATAATTAAGGAAATTGTCAGCTTGTTAGATGAGCTGTTTGTCAAAAGGTAATCCATACACAGCCTATAATGTAAGGAGACATTGAAACTTTACTAAGTAGCCTGTTTTCCTCATACTCTGTGGGATTATGTGAGACCATTCTTTAGAAATGAGGAAATAGCTCACTTTGACATACAAGTGAAAAGGTACCACAGAATAGTAGAAGCAAGAGAGAAAATGAAGGCAAGTCATTTACAAGCAATTTAAATGGATTAGGAGCACCAGAACAGTACAATGTAATCACCAAATAAGACCTCCCTCAGTCAAGAGCTGTGACACAAGCCACTCAGTTAGCACAATCTTAAAAGCAAAGAGAGGGGTTTGCAGCAAAACAGTCCTTCAAAGTAGCAGTGATCTACTCTGCTCTAGAAAGGAGGCAGATATTCATATATTCAAACAATAAAGGAGAAAGTAGTTCACATGTTTTCTACGCTAGAATTATTTTCAATCTGTTTAATACATAATCTTGAACATTTCCAAACATTCTGGTGGGGGGAAAGGGAGAGAAGGTTCCTGATAACCAACATCTTGTTAACAGTAAAGTAATACTAAAGTAATACTAACAGTTACTAATGATAAAAAAAATGCTTTGTGAAGTAGGAAGAGGATTTATACCTTGTTTGGGAAAATAGAGTTTGTGGATTTATTAAATGCACAGTCTGACTTGTGTGGTTTTAAGAATGCCTGCTTCCTTCAGACAGCAGTTTAATACAAATACTAGGTCTGCATTCCAACCAGATTTTCCAAGCAGAAAGCACCCACATCTCAGTAGATGTAAGAAGGCAGAGTCTTTGCTAGTCTATACAAATAACAAACAAGATTAAGAAAAAAAAAACAACTTTAATTCATTTTTAAAGATAAGTTTTAGCTACACAACAGGGAAATAAAATCATTTAGATCTCATTAACTCATTAAGGTTTGACATTAACTGTGGCATATCTTGGGCTTTCCTATATAGATTATCTGTCCTCCCCATAATCTGGAAAAATCATGCAAATAGGTGAATACTAACATGAGATCATTAACTTTCTCTTCTGACTTTTACTTCTAGATACAAGACTTCCATTTGGTGTTAATACAAGCTTTCAATTCAGTATTGTACAAGTGTCCACAACCACTGCCATGGCTGAAACACTACCATCTCAGAGTGAACGCCAAAGACCTTGATCTACCCTAGGCAAAGCATATTCTCAAGACAGGTGGAGCTTGAAAGATAGGAAAGATGTTTAGATCTTTTATACACACATCTCTGTGACAGTTAAAGATGGCAGCAAGTTAGCTATCTCCATAGGGAAAGGTTGCCACCCCACCTGCACAATCAGTAGGAGGGAATCTATTCTCACTTCTCCCACTTGAGCACAAAATCTGTCAGCTTGCTTTACACTTGTGATGGGTTGGAGCTAGGCTGCCAGACTCAGTGCTGAACAGCCTGAGGCTCTGTCTCTCCAACTCTCCTGGGTAGTATGGACACCTGCGAGGTAACCTAAACTGCATATAGCTCTGCCACAACAGCAGTAGTAGAGTTCACATGCTTATTTCACCCTGAAATTGTGATTGATAGTACTGCAACCAATTTTTATTACTTTTATTTATTCAACCTGATCCCTACTAAGCATAAAGGAAAAAAGCTATATAAAACATTCAAATAAATCACAAAAGACAACAAAAAAAAACCATATAAATCACAGCTTAGCCTGTCCTAAAAAAAAAAAAAAATTACATATGTTTTCAAAAATATTCTTCTAGATTTAAGAGAGGTTGTCATGTTAGGTCTGCAGGCAGCTTGAGAAGAATAGTGACCCAGGGGACTGGTGTGACCCAGGGGACTCGTATACAGTGAACCTCTATGCCAACTTCTTAAACTCTGGTTTATCGTGGAAAGTTACGTGGCTGGCTGTGTTGGCTAACCAGTGTCAAATAAAATACAGCATTCAAAGTGACACTGAACACTGACTGTACTGAATTCTAAAATATTCCACCAAGGAGATGAGCACAATCCAAGTTTGAACATGATGAAAGTGCTTTGTATCAAGTATCAGAAGAACACTACTAGAAATACGAACTTTCTCCTCTTCTAATGGGAAAAGTGGCAAATGCTCAGCATGTCCCTGCTTACATACAATATGTAGTTCTGCGTTTTCAGGCTATCATTTTCCTGCACAGACTGACAGCGTGCAGTAGCTACAATGAAGCATGAAGCATCAAAATCTTATTTTTGTTATCCATTTGGCACAAAAGCTACTGCATGGACATTACAGTGCTTCTGGCCACATGTACATCCAGAAATGCCCTTTCTGTAGGTAACTAATCTGTAAGTGCTCACACTGCAACATCCAGAGTTAAACATGAAATACTTTATCAGAAGTTACTGCTGCGGGATTTTGAGTCATTCCTCCTACTCCTCCATTACTACAGAAACCATAGGCAGAATTTTGGTGGAAAAAATGGTGGAATGTTAGCTGACTGATGGTACGTGCATGCCTTTCAAAGTTGCCTCCATCTCCTGTTCCTGTGGGAGTCACCAGGTGGCATTGTGACACAGATTTACAAGATGTATTCACTAACACCTGAGCACTGCTCTGGCAGTAAAGCTGCACTACTGTCCTGGTGTGTGAGGTTATTTCTTTGGAGGGTGTTGCGGCAAGGAGAAGAAAACCTCCTTCCCACTTTAATTTCCCTAACAGGGATCAACTTTGCAGGTAAAATTGTTCTTCAAAACGGCTTAATTTCCTGCATTATCTCTGTATGCTTTGACCTTACTTCAATAAAGGCTGAAAATCCCATTCAGACTTTCCTTCTTCATTCATTTAGACTCAAATACTGAATAAAACTAGTGAAAACCAGCATCTAAGATGGGTCTGACCACTAAGCATCAGTGAACTGTCAGACTGCCTTATGTAAGATTACCTTATGTAAGATTCAGGTATGGAAGAGCTACTCATTGAGCCAAATTGAATTAAAAATATTGTAGAGTGATGTTCCTTGTTTTTCCAAGAGCAATGCATTCCCTGCACCAAAGCTGAGGGCCAATCTATTTGTTATTTGTTGGCCAATCTATTAAGCAAGACCCAGGAACAAGTTTTAGATGACTTCTGACCCTAAAGTTTCTAGCAAGCAGCAAGTGACAGAATGGAAGGTGACTAGTTCTGGCAGAGGTATATAGATGTGAGTTTCTGTACGGAGTTAGGGGGAAGCAGCATTGTGAAATACTGCTAGCCCAAATATATGATCTTTCCAGACAGCATCCAATAATCACCTGAGGACTAGAAAGCCTTAGTGAACTGCAGTAGACTGGATCATGCATAGCACATTCAACTTTGAAATAAACATCTCCTTCCGAATGAAAATAGGATACTTTTCCTTCAAACATAATAAGCCTGCTTGCATAACAGTTGGACTTGTCTTCCAAGTCATCCCATTTGACTTCTGCCATATGAAATAGTTTCCAGTTCTTTTAGTGGTAACAATCAATATTGTCTGTTTCAATTAATCTAAAGCTAAATCAAATTACAAGCAATCTCACTGGTGTGTTGACTGACAACATATGACTTATTCCTCTGCTGCGCCATACTGGAAGCCGGATACAGGAAAATCAAAGTTTGCTTTATTCTTATTGGGGATTTTTTTTGACATCTATTTTAGAGAAGCTTCCTCAAATTATTTCTTTGAATAGAATTATATTCATTACCTAAGAATAATCATTTATATGTCATTCACAAGAACGAGAATAGTGTCACATAGAATTAGACAAAATGAAAACAGGTTATTTGAAATCTAAACACATCAAGAAAGTCATTAAATGAAAAACATCTAACAAGACTTCAATATTTACTAAAGGCATAAAAATGGAGGTGCACAGCATCAAATATTGTATCATCAGTTAATTTATCACATAGCACTTCAAATGATTCTATAAACAACAAATGAGATTTAAGGGGCAATACCTTGAAGAAGGCCATGTATCTTTATAAGTCCATCTTCTCTTGTAAAATTTTGTCTTTAATGGGATTCAGCATGGTATTTAAAGAGACTCTCTCTTTAAATAGCTGAATTTTTTTGAAGTAGGAGATTTTGAGTGCGCTTATATATCAATATTTGTGTTCAAGCATACCTCAGTTTACTCTCTGATTTAACCAAAACAAAAGTATTCATGCCACTCAACCAAATATAAATTATTTCGGCTCTTCAAAGGAAATTACTTAAGATTAATGGGGAGCATCTGCTTGATTAACATGACACTTTCTAAAAAGAAAAAAAAATCCCTAAAAGAAAGTGACTGGATTATCTTCCCACCTTATTAGCATGGGTGCAGCTCCATTTTTAGTTGAACAAAGCCAAGTAAGGATGACAGCTTGGTTTAGAATATCAGTTAAAAGAGGGAATTACTTTATCTTTAGACAGTGCTCTTTACTTCTAGCTTTGTTTTTTTTTAAGTGAGGGTAAATTGTTTTAAGTATTTTTGAGGTGTGATGTCCACACTTCTCAAAGAATAAACAATGGCAGACAGGTGAAACTATGCACCTGCAACTTGTCTTTTGATAATTACATTTTAAGGAATGGTTATAAATTACATAAAAATAACCCCCCTATATGTATAAAAGGAATATTCTTCTAGTTTTCTATAGTGAGTTACCTATTCCAGATATAGGATGCAGGTAAGTAGTTGGATGTCTGGCACTATTAAGAAATAACCCTTGCCCAAAGGACCTTTGCGATCATAAGACACAGTAATCAACAAAGCACGTTCAGATTTCTTGCTTCCTTTCAACAGACCTGAAATGTTTTTCTGAAATAGCATCCAAAAGGCCTGAAAGTCTTCATTCATGTTGCCAAGTGCCTACACTTTGAACAATCCCTCCAGAGGGCAGGGAAAGAGTTGATCTGGGACAAGGTGCTGTTCAGTTTGAGCAGCAGCAAAGCTTGAATCTTTCTTGAATCTTAGAGAGAGAAGAGGAATTCTCTTAAAACAATCTTTAGGACTCGAGCTTTCACTGGTGCTGTACCAGTTAGGCCTTGAGAGACCGGTGGGTGAGGATGAGGTAGAAAGTCTACCCAGGAGGATACCTAGGGCGAGGAAGTCAACTCCACGCCTCAAGACTGCCTCCACCAAGAAAGACAGAAGGGTAATCGTTGTAGGCGACTCCCTTCTCAGGGGAACAGAGGGCCCTATTTGTCGGCCTGACCCTACCCGTAGGGCAGTCTGCTGCATCCCTGGGGCCAGGGTCAGGGATGTTGCCAGAAAGCTTCCCAACCTGGTTTGCCCCTCTGACTACTATCCTCTTTTGATAGTCCAGGCTGACAGTGATAATATCGAAGAGAGACGTCTGAAGGCTATCAAATGGGACTTTAGGGGACTGGGACAGTTAGTGGATGGAGCAGGAGTACAGGTGGTGTTTTCATCTATCCCTACAGTGGCAGGGAGGGGTACGGAGAGGACACGGAAAGCCCACCTGATTAACACGTGGCTCAGAGGCTGGTGCCAACACAGAAATCTTGTTTTTTTTGACCATGGGGCGCTTTACTCGGCACCCAGCCTGATGGCCACAGACGGGTCCCTATCTCTAAGGGGAAAATGGATCCTAGCCCAGGAGCTGACAGGGCTCATTGAGAGGGCTTTAAACTAGGTAAGAAGGGGGACAGGGCTGAAATAGGGCTTGTTGGAGCTGTGCCGGGGGAACAATGGCAAGGCCAGGGGAGAAGGCAATGGCCCAAATGAAGTGCATGATAAGGTTGAGTCCCTATGGGTTAGGATCAGCGGGAAGGCCAACAAGGCAAGCATCCTGGTGGGGGTCTGATATAGACCGCCGAACCAGGATGAGGAGACAGATGAGGAGTTCTACAGGCAGCTGGCAGAAGTTGCGAAATCACCAGCACTTACTCGTGGGGGACTTCAACTTCCCAGACATATCCTGGAAGCACAACACAGCCCAGAGAAAGCAGTCTAGGAGGTTTCTGGAGAGCGTGGAAGATAGCTTCCTGACGCAGCTGGTTAGAGAGCCTACGAGGGGAGGTGCCCCGCTAGACCTTCTGTTCACAGAGAAGGACTGGTGGGAGATGTGGTGTCTTGGGCAGAGTGATCAGGAAATGGTAGAGTTCTCTATTCTTGGTGAAGTCAGAAAGGGGAACAGTAAAACCGCTGTCTTGGACTTCCGGAGGGCAGACTTTGCAGACTTTGAGCTGTTCAGGACAGTGGTTGGCAGAGTCCCTTGGGGGGAGGTTCTGAAGGGCAGAGGAGTCCAGGAAGGCTGTGTACTCTTCAAGAAGGAAATCTTAATGGCTCAGGAGCGGTCTGTCCCCACGTGCCCAAAGACAAGCCAGTGCCAACGAAGACCGGCCTGGCTGAACAGAGAGTTATGGCTCGAGCTTAGGAGAAAAAAGAAGGTTTATAATCTTTGGAGAAGAGGGCGGGCCACTCAGGAGGACTATAAGGATGTTGCGAGGCTGTGCAGGGACAAAATTAGAAAGGCCAAAGCTCATCTGGAGCTCAATCTGGCTACTGCCTGTTAAGAAAATGTTTTTACAAATACATCAACACAAAAAGGAGGACTAAGGAGAATCTCCACCCTTTACTGGATGCAGGGGGAAACTTAGAAAAGATGAGGAAAAGGCTGAGGTGCTTAATGCCTTCTTTGCCTCAGTCTTTAGCGGCAAAACCAGTCGTTCTGTGGATACCCAGTACCCTGAGCTGGTGGAAGGGGATGGGGAGCAGGATGTGGCCCTCACTATCCACAAGGAAATGGTTGGCGACCTGCTACAGCACTTAGATGTACACAAGTCGATGGGGCCAGATGGGATCCACCTGAGGGTACTGAGAGAACTGGCGGAGGAGCTGGCCAAGCTGCTTTCCATCATTTATCGGCAGTCCTGGCTATCAGGGGAGGTCCCAGTCGACTGGCGGCTAGCAAACGTGATGCCCATCTACAAGAAGGGCTGGAGGGTAGACCCGGGAAACTATAGGCCTGTTACTTTGACCTCAGTGCCAGGGAAGCTCATGGAGCAGATTATCTTGAGTGTCATCACGTGGCACTTGCAGGGCAACCAGGTGATCAGGCCCAGTCAGCATGGGTTTATGAAAGGCAGGTCCTGCTTGACGAATCTGATCTCCTACTATGACAAAGTGACACGCTTAGTGGATGAGGGAAAGGCTGTGGTTGTGGTCTACTTTGAGTTCAGTAAGGCTTTTGACACTGTTTCCCACAGCAATCTCCTGAAGAAACTGGCTGCTCGTGGCTTGGACTGGCGTACGCTTCGTTGGGTTAAAAACTGGCTGGATATCTGGGCCCAAAGAGTTGTGATGAATGGAGTCAAATCCAGTTGGAGGCCGGTCACTAGTGGAGTCCCCCAGGGCTCAGTACTGGGGCCAGTCCTCTTTAATATCTTTATCAATGATCTGGATGAGGGGATTGAGTGCACCCTCAGTAAGTTTGCAGATGACACCAAGTTAGGTGCGTGTGTTGATCTGCTTGAGGGTAGGAAGGCTCTGTGGGAGGATCTGGATAGGCTGGACCAATGGGCTGAGGCCAACTGTATGAAGTTCAACAAGGCCAAGTGCCGGGTCCTGCACCAGGGAGCACAACAACCCCATGCAGCGCTACAGGCTGGGAGATGAGTGGTTAGAAAGCTGCCTGGTGGAGAAGGACCTGTGAGTACTGGTTGATAGTCAGCTGAATATGAGCCAGCAGTGTGCTCAGGTGGCCAAGAAGGCCAACAGCATCCTGCCCAGGAGGGCTAGGGAAGTGATTGTCCCCCTGTACTCGGCTCTGGTGAGGCCGCACCTCGAGTACTGTGTTCAGTTTTGGGCCCCTCGCTACAAGAAGGACATGGAGCTGATCAAGAGTGTGTCCAGTGAAGGGCAACAAAGCTGGTGAGGGGTCTGGAGAACAAGTCTTACGAGGAACGGCTGAGGGAGCTGGGATTGTTCAGCCTGGAGAAGAGGAGGCTCAGGGGCAACCTTATCACTCTCTATAGGTACCTTAAAGGAGACTGTAGCGAGGTGGGGGTTGGTCTATTCTCCCACGTGCCTGGCGACAGGATGAGGGGGAATGGGCTAAAGTTGCACCAGGGGAGGTTTAGGTTGGATATTAGGAAGAGCGTCTTTACCAAAAGGGTTGGTAGGCATTGGAATGGGCTGCCCAGGGAAGTGGTTGAGTCACCATCCCTGGAGGGCTTTAAAAGACATTTAGATGTTGAACTTAGTGATATGGTTTAGTGGAGGACTTGTTAGTGTTAGGTCAGAGGTTGGACTAGGTGATCTTGGAGGTCTCTTCCAACCTAGACGATTCTGTGATTCTGTGAACTCGTGTGCTCACGCTGCAGGAAGAAACTCAATCCCTGGAAAGGGAAATACACTTTCCAATATAGCCCCTTTCAGGATCCCTAGATCCTGGAGTCATTTTCCCCACTTCCCGCCCACCTCTCAAACAGAATATATTCTATTTATCATTACATATCCAATTTAAGAAAAGAAAAATCCATCAGGAAAAATTAGCAATGAGTTCCTGTCCACATGTTGGGGAAGTTGTTGCCAATTTCAATTTGGCAGGAGCCTTTCAGGCAGGTAGCTCTGGGACCACAGCTGGCTTGAGGGCAGACAGACATATTTAATACCAACAGAGCACTGAACACCAAGGCATTTAGCCTCCAAGAAGACTGGGCCTTCATTTTTTCCTTTTGTTGTACCTGCTGAGAGAAAATATTGACAAGAGTCTTCCAGACAGCCAGCCAAACCAAAATGTTTCATTTAGAGCTGTCTTGAAGCTGAGTTTGTAAGTGATTTCTTTTGTCACAAAAAACAGTAATAACCTCCAAGACAAAACAGAAACCTTCAGTGGAAGGATCTCAATCTGGCAGACAAGTATAGAGCAAGATTCACAAGCCAGAAACAGAACTAAACTATTTCAGATGAGGAATAAAGCCCAAATGTTAAGTGAAGAACATTTGCTATTGGGGCAGTTTACTAGTTTTATGAACATTTTAAGCCATCGCTCCTGGAAATTAACCCACAAATCACTGCTAGCTTTAAAAAGCTCCCTCCAGTCCATCCAGTATTAAATTTCTAGGCTTTATAGGAATTCCTGTGGCCTGAACTACACAAGGAAACAGTCTCAATTATCTTACACTTTTCCCTGTAAAATTGTGGGTTATAGAGTGTAGTTAAATAGACTTCAGGATATCTCAAGCCTGGCTTAGGTTTTCTTTTATCACAGCAAATAAAATTACGATAAACCATAGCATCGTTCTAAGGTCCTAACTAGAGAAAGCTTTGGATAGCAAACATGTATGCAAGCATGCCTCTAATTATTTCTGAACTGGTTATCTATTGTGAAAGGCTACAGCATTCCTGCAAATGCTGACTGGAGATTTATGCCCGTGCACATCATCACAGTCATTGACATGAGGGCCCACCCACACATTTCAGATTACAATAGCACTGCTTCTGGTTTTGCCTGAGCTCAACATGACTGTACATCACTCCCCCTTTTGGCACTGGCTTATTGTGCTTTGGTTGTTGTGTATTTCTATATCCACTGTTGTGTGCTACTGTCTTTCCCTCCTCCAGCTTCTGGTAAAGGACTGTGACAATACACATTCACTGACAAAGAACTGAAAATTATCATCTTGAAAACAGTATTCATGACATTTTCACTGGCATATTATGACCCCAGTGGAAAGCACATTGTTCTGGTAAATACAGAAGGAAGGGACATTTTAACAGTTGCTCTTTTTTATTTTTTAGTTTTCACCTCTGAGCAGTGCTCTGGTATTTGCATTTAGCATCAAGCACTGGCAATTAACCTGAATGAAGATACCTTCCCTTTGGTAACAGAGAAGGCAAGAAACACTTCACATCATTTGGAGAATAGTTTTTAATCAAGACTGATACCTATAATAAGAAAAGGGCTTAAAAACTAGCAAAGCAATAATGCACATATTAGCTTTTTGATTGAACATGCTGATAACCTCTGAAAAAACAATTACACCAGCCAACCTGTAACAAACATAATGGGACTGCCACCCTCACAAGGGGGTTGATTCAGTCAGTCCCAAATCTTCACACCAAAATACTTGCATTCCCCAGCTACATCATTGCTCTTATCCAATGCATTTCTTATCCAAAACATTGCTAAGAATTTTTCCTCCTCCTTCTTTAAGGTATAATTGACTTTTCTAAACAATATACTTTTATGATAGCCATTTATTTTTGTAGGCAAGAGAATAACTACCATGTTCTCGTTTTTAATGTATAATTCCAGTCCATTCCATTCCCTTCTGGGAAACTTTTTAATAAGACATGAAATTTCAGAGGAAGAGAAAGCAGTAACATGAGCAGCCTACCCCTATTCCTACTGCAGTATGGTATTCAGTATATAACGTAGACATTTAATGCCCTCTGGGTTTAATAATTTATAATTTTCTACTAATGAGTATCAAGGGATATAATTATGTCGGGATATAATGCTAATTAACAGAGCTACTTAGAAAAAACAGCTGAAGTTGATCTCAGTCTCAACTCAGTTCTCTCCCTAAACATAATTCAGGTCTCAGATCTGTGACATTTTTTGCTTTTGCAGGAGACCCCAATTTTTCCTCTTGATTCCTTGGTCACATAAGATTCTGACTGATGGAAGTCTCTTTCAAACCGGGAAAAAAGAAAACTGCACAGTCTTTCTACAGCTAGCCTATCCTTTTCAGGTTTATACCATGAAGTCAAGCAAGTCAAGCAGTCAAGCAAAGGGCAACTAGGTGTTCCAATGATCTAATGATCTCCTACCAAAATTTTCTATGAGGGTGTTTCCTAGGAAGTGTTTTTGTTTTGATTTTCTGAGGGCAATACATACAGTTGGAAAACTACTCTATTACATACTGTGACAATTGTTACTGTTTGTCATTCCTGTCTGCATCATTTGACTAATCAGCACCAGAGACACAGGCTCCATGTGACTCAGCACCAACAACAGATTCTAGCAGCAGGACATCAGACACTCACACATGACTGAGGGATTTACGTGGGGCTTGACAATTTGGGAAGCAGATAACAATCCAAGCCTTACTTTATTCTCAAGACTTGCTCTTTTATGCATCAACCCCTTCCCCTCCCTCTCCTCTTTCACTTCCCATAGCTAGCAGACAGTCCTACCAGTACTTCCATTTCCGCCTTTAAACTGGACTTTCCCCTCCACAGGAGTGCACAGACTGAGGGGTTTCTTCTAACAGAAAATTTATGCTTCTCTTGATATGTTTGTCACATGAAGCACTCACGCAGACATTCAGATGAGCAAAAGGCAAGTAGAGGCAAGCCTTCCATCACTACAGTGATGATCTAGCTCAAAGGCAACTGGTTTGCTCCTAGGCAAGCAGTTTTCAAGGAGCAGATGTTTCACCCTGAGCACCATCACTAACAGATCTCATTCAGTGTTTTCACAAGACGTTTGGAAAGTTAGTTAAGAAAGTTTAAGGATGTAATAAGAGCAGAGAAGAAATACACCTGCAAAGAGCAGCTCAGTGCAGGCAGATGTCCTACCAGCTTCCACATCCTCAAACCCCTCAAGAACAGCAGCAGCAGCTGTTCTACATGTTCAGATTTTGTGGGGAGCAGGCAGAAGGGGAATACAGACTTAGACTGCTCAGTGCCAGAACAGATCTGTGCAAAGACATCCCTGTCACCAAGCTGTAGCTCAAACCTGATTCAGCACCCACACCATGATCAAGGCACATGAACTCGGTTTTGACACCATGAAAGGTCCCCTTCCTGCCACCTCAGTCAGCCGCCTGACCAGACGCTGAAGTTAATGTCAAACAAAAGCAGTAAATTCTCAGGTTCTTTACACTGCTTTGAGTTTTTACTGAGAAACTGCTAAACAGGCAAATATAGCAGGAAGTGTCATAAGATCAGTGATCTCAGATCAGAAAAACAGCATTTTATTTTAAAAATATGCTTGCAATCACCTAGTTTTAGAGAAGTACATACCTACACAGTATGTTTCATGATTGTGTCATGTACCAGTAATCTAAGGAATCTTATTAGAAGTTGTATAATACATTTTAATTAAATGCAGAAGTCAACTGGTTAGCGGTATAGCAAAGCTATACTCAGTCTTACAAGAAATACATGTACATTAAAGGTCAAAAATATCTGATAATAGTTTTTACCTCTTTAGAAGTTTGGGGGAGTTCTGCTCACTGCCAGAGGTATAAACTGTTCATGAATTTTATTACTAAAAACTGTATAACAGCAGCTCTACACAAATTTTGCTGGAATTGGCGAGAAATGGCAGAAGTACAAAAATAAAGATGAATATGGGTTCTGTTGACTTCTCAGTATTTATTGGATGAAGAGGTAAATATTGACAAAGATTAAGAACAATTAGAGGAAGGTTAGTGAGTCGATACGTGCCTTGAAGGAAGAGAACACTTGATATTTATTAAAGTCAGGGTAAGTTATCCAGAGAAGATTTTTTTTCTTTACTTTTTATGTGACAAGGAGAGTGCTGGCTTACAAAGGACATTCATTGCTATCTAGTAGCTAATTTGCCTTTAACCAGCATTTTCTATGCTTCATGGAGAAAAAAAATCTCCCTCTGAATTCTTACAGAATATTAGCTCCTTCTTGCCTCTGAGCCAAATAGTATGAGTTCTTATGTCTGTATTTTTGCTGGCACTACAACTATCACAAATACTGAAGAATTCTTAATGTGTAAGCATATATTAATGCCCATCTGTAACTAACAAAGCATTTTGGCACACCTCTACAGGCAAAAATAATATTTTCATTCTTTGCTGAAAGAAGATTTGTTAGTTATGATTCAAAACGGGGAGATAGTAAGTAACAAATGATGATATTGTGAGGAAAAACATGCTCCTCTCCATTTCCTTCAACCAAAATCTTCAAGCATTAGATTCACCTTTGGGCCTAAGTTATCGTATTGTCAAGCCTTTACTCTGAAACAGTTTTGTTTATCCTTTATGATTAAAAGCTAATTTTATGAAGTTAAAACATGGCGAATTACTAGCAATGGCCAAAACCAGAAGAATAGGTTTCACATAAGTTTTGCATTTAACACCACACCGCAAACATGATTTAAAATGGGAAAACAGAATTTATAAACATTTGAAAATTTTATGACAGTTTGTTTTAATAATTTTCACATGTATTTGAGATGACTAAAAACAAGGTGGCTAGTTAAATAGTGAATACTGAAAAATTTCAAGATGATTTGTCATCAAGACAATGTTACACAAGCCAGGTACCGATCTGTATCTTTGTTTAGCAGAATTAAGAATCCCGTGTCTTATTTAACAATGAAGTCCCCAGCATTCAAATGGAAATCAGTTGAAGATGACACCAACATCTGACCTACATTTGGTTTCTGTCAAATTTTGTCTAGATTTTGGTCAAGAACATCATTCACTACAAGCACCCTCAAACAGCTGTTTCTAGAAAGGATTCTTGACCCACTTCTGAAGGGACAATGTTACAATAATAAAATGCTGTAAAATGCAAACAATGGAAACATGAGTTTCTAGTAAAGGTAAGGTTCCAACCTCAAGTTTCAACAGCTTATTAAAAACAAAGAGCAATAGATATCTATTTAAAAAATAATATAAGAAAAATATAAAAACAAAGTCTTCCTCTGACTAGAAGTTTAACCTCAAAAAAAGTTTGAGGCTCTCTTGAAATTATTTTTGCATTGTTTTCAGAATAGATTCCCCAGAAGCATATAGAATTTCTGTATGCACAGGCTGGGTATAAGCACTCTTCCTGTACTGCCAAAATTGTTTTGGGTAGAAAAGACAGCTTGGCTATCCCAGAAGGGAATGGCTAACTTTGTGTCAGATGTTGGTTTGGTGGTTGTGGGTTTTGTGTATGTTTGCTTTTTTCCTCTCTTTAAATGAGAACAGCTTCTAACCAGGTGCCTGCTTTTCTCTGGCTCTTCTCTTAAACTGACTGGTTTGCCCTGGGTTTTCCAGTGACAGAAATGAAAACAAAATCATCCCCATCAAACATCCACTGTACGCAGATTGGATGATACAACACTCTGAAGATCTGATATGTCTATTAAACACTGTAAAATAATTTCCTGGAAACATATAATCATACATACCTCAAGTTTCTTATTCCTTTTGGAATAATGTTTGAACAATGCTAATACGTTCAAAACAAGACAAGGTGATACTTCCCAGTTTCACAACGTATCCTTTTAAGTTCTTTTCCCCAGGCT
Organism: Anser cygnoides; assembly: GCF_040182565.1. Classification (NCBI taxonomy): domain Eukaryota; kingdom Metazoa; phylum Chordata; class Aves; order Anseriformes; family Anatidae; genus Anser; species Anser cygnoides. The sequence continues at coordinate 70,342,258 of NC_089874.1, forward strand.
GAAAGGCCCAAGGATGACTTCTAGGACAGCATACAAACTTTACATATCAAAAGTGATTTAACCACGGATGAACAGAATCCTGTGTTCAGAGCTATATAACTAATGATTACAAATTGTGCCTGTATCTTCAGTCCTATATTCTCAAAGTATCTTTGAATAACAACATACTGTACTAGTGCCTAAACCTATGATTGTTACCTAAACAATTTCAGTCTGGTCGTGTTCTCAGTCTCTTTGAAACTGTATTTGTCCTGTGAGGTAACCTTGCTCCATTACTGATATATATTTTGAAAAATTGTCACTGTTAAAATAGTCACTTAACATAAAATAATTTTTATGGTATTGTAGTTAATCAAATCCCTAATTAAATTATTTGAATTGCCCACAAAATCCTGCTCAAGAGCAAACAAAGAGCTCACAAGGAAACATGCCAGATGAAAAATTCAACATGTGTTCCAAACACAGCAACTGAAGCAACCGCTTGCTGAATATGCTTTTTCAGAAAAACACTGACTGCTCAATGAATTTGCTCTTATAATGGTCACATCACATTTGAGGTTGTTAAAATAGCTCTACAAAACCATTATGCATGCTGCAACAAAACAAAAGCTAACTGAAGTTGCAGAAGTTCAACTACTGAAGAGTGCATTATAGACTTTTATAAGACTTCCCAACGCTGCTGCTATCAGCAGAGGTTCATCTGTAATAACCCCCTTGTCCATGATCCCAGCAGGGATCTACCCTTCTCTTTTCCTTTACAGACACCACACTACCCTGACATGCTACATACCTCATTTTATCCTCCATGCAGTAACAGTCCTACTATGCCCCTCTAACAGGAAAGTCTCATGTAGTCCTGGTTTGGCAGTCTGCCTACCTACCCCAGGCAACACAACTGCCAGTTCCCAGCTTCTCTGGTCTTAGTTCAGTCACCAAACTACAGGCCAAGCTATAAAGCCTGAGCTGCTTCCAATATACTGCCTCCTCCTTGCTGGTCTCTGCCCAAGCCCTGCATATGGAATATACAGCTAGCAGTTAGCCCTCAGCAATCAGCTGTGTGCCACCTGCTCCTTTAACCCCCCAACCATCTTCCCTGGATTAAGAAACTTGATGCATCCACAACCAAGTCAGGGATGAAAAGATAGCTGGAGACATCACACAGGCGTAAAACCAACCACCACAGCTCATGCAGGCAGACAAGGCTTTCAAGTCCTGGTACTACTACTAGGTTTCTCCTTCAGATAATTGCCCACTCCATGCCAGAGAACCCCTGAAACTTGAAGTGAAACACACAGGACAAGCTAGGACTTCAATATCCCAGAAAGATGGAGATTTACCAGCTGAGTACACAGTCCCACTAAAACGGAATACAGCCATAATCAGCAATAAGGTTTAATTCAGTTAAGTAATTATTCCACCTGTGACCTACAGTATTAACTCTGATAGATGGAGTCCCATAAAACAAAGTCATTACTGAAGCCTTAGAGATGAATGTCTACAAAGTGAATGGCAGCTGTAAAACGATCAGTACATAATTGTTGCAGTCTATATTGCAGTGCCTTCTTTGCCCTGTCATCTTCTGTCAGGATTCCTTTCCCCCCACCTCAAAGATTTACTTCTCCCAATAATCAAATTAGATAAATTTGAGCCTAACTGAAACTAATTTTGTATAATATCCCAAACCATTTGCATAAGGCTTGTAAAATTCTCCAAGCTATTCCTCTAGGCAGTGGGGTAGCTAATTATCTACCTCTTCAAGCAGCCTTCAAGGCATCACAGATCATATATTTAGAAGACAGAACAATTTCATTCTTTTGCAAAAAAAAAGTTCCCATTACAGTCCTAATGTATCATGAAAATTCCACATTTCCACAGAGATTAAATAATTCACCCTCCATGGAATATATTTGATCATATAATAACAGGCAGACATGAACATTATGCCCTGAATATCATCATTTAGGAAATCCATTTCTGAACTTTTGGGATATGCAAATCCAATTGATTCTTGAACTGTGAGGCTCTCAAAATGAACTGAGATTTTTGTTACCATACATGTAATCACCACCCCTTTAGGTTGGGCTGTGCCAATTTATCTTGCAACCTCTCATACAAATTTGATTCCATCTCAGCCAAGTAAGGCACCTTTTTCCACAACCAGGTTTACAAATGCTAAAACACATTGCGGAAGTACTCTGATTCTGGCCATTGTTCAGAAAGAGTAAAAGATTACAAAGAAAAAAGCTGAATATGAAATTGTTATTCACAGGCAGTCTTTCTGCACATCCTTGGAGTACAGAGTTAGCTGTTCAACAAGATCAATCCACGTCTTACTCCCTCAGTCATCATCCCTTGCAAACATAAACTTCTGAAACCACCAGTTGAGTCAACTCCAGTCAGACTGCAAATGGGCTGAACTCTCATCTGCTTATACATGTGCATCCTGGTAGAGCTCACCAAAATCCAAGACATCCAGATCTCTCTCCACTCTTCCTTGGGGGAGAACTTCAGCAAAAGAATGAAAGCAAAGTGGTGTGTTACTAAAGCAAGACAGACACAACAGCAATTCCTGTACACAGTTTGTTTCAGGCATCCAAATACAAAACGATTTGTACAAGTTTAAGACTACAGTTCTTACTTTATTTGACAACTGAAGTTTTCTGTAACATCCAGGTGCTAATCTTGAGTTTGAAAGTAGATTCCAGGAACAACTCCTATGAAATTCAGCATAGAATACCTCAGAACATATCAAAGAAGCCTCATTTCAGAAGTGGCCAAGGGTTGGGGGATCAGGTCAATACCCCTTCAAGACTTACCAACAAAAACATAATAGTAGCGCTTGTCATTGATGTAGAGGAGTCAGTTACACTTCAGAATACAACAGATGCTCAAGGTTTATCCAAGTGCACTTGCTTGGTTTTTGTTGTTGTTTTTAAAAAAAACAACGCCCATCTTGAAGGGAAAGAGAGTATTCACTGCCAACATAGTAGAAGGAAAGTTTCACAAAGCAATTTTAGATGTTTTACCCTTCCCTTTGGTGCCTGCAATACCACAAGACAAAGAGCTCGGGAGAAACCTATTCATAACATGAGACATGAGGGATTCACATCATGAAGCCACAGTGCCAATTTCTCTCCCTGCGTCTCGTTAGCAAGAGATTAAACCACAAATGATTCACCAAGGAACATCTACCACATTACATTTACTGCCAGAACAAAAGCATTTTCAGTTCCCTAGAGGGATCAGCTATAGCTCCTCAATTAAACTACAATCCCAGTCTCACATCCCATCTGCCTAAATGACTTATGGGGACTGGCATAAGTCTACACCTAACTCTCTGGTGTCGTATTGAACTCTCTTCCCTAAACCTGGCATTCAGCCTTAGCCACAGCTTCTGAAGTATGAGTCTTAGGAGTAATGGTTTCTAGAGACCCAGGCAGTCTACGGCAATGGGAAAGAACAGTATAAATTATTTTCCTGAAGTTTTGAAACCCTTGAGTGCCTTTGCACCCAAGCACAAACACTTTGCACCCTTGAGTGTACATGTGGAGAAAGTAGTAGCTGATGCTTTAGTATACCCTTCATCCAGTTTATGGCTAGAACATAAAAGCTGTTATTTTCATACAAAGAAGGAGCAAAAGTTCTCACTGTTGTTTCTAAGGCCAACCTAGTTTATTTTTAAAGAATGAAGTATTTCCTCCCAACACTTGAACATTTCAGGTTAAAGTTTCAACTCTCTTCATCTGTCTCCATCGCAGTACTTTCCCTTCTATTACCCGCAGATCCTCTGAGGCCATGAGTAACCTGAAATACCAAGGGTAGAGTCTCCCTTTTCTCCTCCTGCATTTTCCTGAAAACAGGGAACTCAAACATGGAAGTAAAGAACAAATTTACTTGTTGCCGACGAGGTCTCTGATAAACAAATTAGAGAATTCAAATTACTGAAGTGCCAATAAGGATGCATTTCAGACGCAGACAATAAAGACTAACCAGAACATTACCCTAAAACCTAGCAGAACTGTTCGGAAAGGGTCAGTCCTGGGTAAGTTACAACATTCCTTAAAAACATGCCTTCCCAGCCAACAGTTCCTCCAGTATCCATGGAAAAAAAAGTGTTCCTCTTTCCCACCCTGGACTGGCAGATTATTCAACTTCCAAACACAGTGATTATAACAGCTGTGTAAATTCCCCAGGGTCAAATTATGGGTTTATGAAGGGCAGGTCCTGCTTGACGAATCTGATCTCCTTCTATGACAAAGTGACACACTTAGTGGATGAGGGAAAGGCTGTGGATGCAGTCTACCTTGACTTCAGTAAGGCTTTTGACACCATTTCCCACAACATTCTCCTCAAGAAACTTTTCTCAAGAAGCTTTTTAATGAGGTTTCCAATAGTGTGTGAAAAAGACCAAAAGCTACAAATACTGTAAGTACTTGTAATTCTTCAGTACTCATAAATTCCATTTTATAAGATACTGATTTAATGAACTTTAGAACACGATATTTCATCCGATAGCATGTCCAGGAATCATCTATAATACAAATAACTGAAATGTCAAAGCAGGTGACAAATAATCACTACAGCCAAGTCCATACATAAAGAAAATTAAATGAAAAGATAAGACAAAATACAGTAATATCATGCTCCTGTGTCTTCATGGGCTTACTGATATCAGCATGCTGAAATACCAATTTGATTGACAAGAGAAAATTAGAGTATGAGAGCAATCATAAAATATGCATCTTGTATCAGGAAATAAGGAAATATTTAGAATATCAGATTTCAGGTAGTCAGTTGCCAAGTAGAAAACTTATTTAAAAACAGTAGAACAAAGACAGTAATTTAAGCAACATTTGCAAGTATATTTTCTGAACTGTTGTAACAAAAAAAGATGCATAATTTACTTGCACTGAATTTTTTTTTGCAATGCAGATGTCAGATTCTTGCCACACTGAATTTATTCACTATCCTTTTTTTAAAACCTAGACTTATACATTTTCCATGGAGATAAGTTATTTAAATACCACCCCAAGATACAAAGTTGGCTCTGACTGCAAAGACTTATTCCAAGTGCAAACTAATTAACATACTCATAAGGGAGTAAAATAACTGCAGACTTCAGGTGAAACACTAGCATAAGTGTTACCAGAGCTAGGTTGCAACAAAAGGTGCTAAATCCTGCAAATGTGATTGCTATAGCACTGAGACTTCTACCAAAACAGGCAAGTGTTTATATAAGTCCCCCCCCAGAAGCTTTAGAACCAAGAGAAAAGTCTCTCTGATGTCTTAGCGAGGACACTGGCCCATAGGAGCTACTGTGAGGGTGAAGAACTGAGGAACAAAGGAGGAAAAAGGAAGGGGAAAGTTTCCAGACAGAAACTCATATTCTGGCAAATGAGAGAAAAAGTTTATTTGCAAATTGCACAGAAGTTTCTTGATTTGCTGCAATTTCTTCCAACTTTCAATTTCTTCCTACCTTTTAATATAGACTATGAAACCCCTGCACCACAGACATCTGTGAATTTTGCAATCTGGAAAGACAGTGGTGGCTGTGTGGCATTTTACACAGTATAGGCATGGCATGCAGATTAACAGTGTGGGAAAGAACAGCGGTAGCAATCATTACATTAGGACCTACATGATCTATCCCTGTTCTTTTAGCTACTCCCCCCCCACACACACATTTAGAAAAGTTATCGCAGCTGCTGTCTGTCAGTCTTGCTACTGTATAACATCCTGGCTCTTCAACAGAAAAATTTCAGTACTGCAATTTTGTTGGTTTAGAGCAGAGAATTCAGTGATTATTCTCTCTGCAAATACTTTCACACCTTTAATTTTGCTGTTACTGTTAAAGTCTTCCTTTACTCATGACTCTGTATGTAATGGAGTCTTACTTGTTTGCCCGCAGTTTTTTATTTCCATTTAAAAATGTGTAAAAAAAATTAGTCTTCATTAACAGAATGACAATAGTACAAACTTTGTATCAACTTATTACAGAACAACTCAGTTAAAATTCAAGAATAAACATTTTTATAATCAAATTGACTGCAATTTTCCAGGGAGCACAGGATATCAGCAACTATTTAAGAGGTGCTTCCATCACCATTCTCAGGACAGTTTTGATCTCAGCCTACTGAACTCTCCTGATTAGTTTCAAACCACCTCAAAATCATGTGTCTCCTGTGACATTCACTGCCTTGTGTTCTGCCCATCTTAACATGGTGCAACTGAAGACCGATCTATCAATGGCAATTTTCTCCACATCACGAGGGTCAGACTCCTTTGCAGCTCTTGGATGTGAATTTGCACATCATCTAACATTCACTGTTTGTTCTCATTAGTCCTTGTCTCCCTCCAGTGGAGGAAGAATCAGACCTCCCAGTACTTTAAACAAGATTTATAGCTACCACCTGACTAAGCTATACAGCTGGGACTTCCTCCAAGTTCCTGTTCCCCCAGTAAATGAGCTCCCAGGAATATTCATTTTTTCCTTTAAGCACCTAGCTTCACATAATTTTAACAATGATTCCTTTCCATCTCCAGCTCACTGCTATTCAAGGTCAGTCCTGTAGGATAGTCTTCTCCTCATGTAGTCCCAACTTCAAGCCATCAGCAAATTTCATTAGCACGTTTCTGTCCTACGTTTGGGTAATTAGTTAAAATAATAAATAATATCTATGTCAAAACCAGTTCCTGAGGGACTCCACTAATAACCTTCCCTCCAGCCTTACAGTTTCTTTCACAGTTTATCCTTTCCTTGAGTCACTCCCAATGAAGTGTTTGTACTAACTAACCTCTCCTGTAGCTCAGGCAATACTTTCCCACATAGCACCACATGCTGCCAATGCTGGGACAGGTAAAAGCATTCCTTTGCTCACAAGATAAGTGACTTGGCTATGAAAGAGACAGCGGGTCCCATCACTAGAGGTGTTATCAGGGAGAAAATAAAAAAGCCATCATACCCAGCCCTAGGGGGGACCTTATCTGGAAGGTTACATACAACTTGTCCATTTAACTAAAAGGGAGAAAAACACAAAGGAAGACAGTTAAAAAAACACTCTTAAGAGCCACCAGAGCAGTTTGCTTTTATAGCTTGCCAAAATGAACACATCTCAGTAGTAAATGCCATAATTTGAGAAGGAAGAGAACTGTTTAAGCAAAAGAATGATGAGAACGAACGTATTCTGGCCAGAACTCAGAAGTCCTTTATATCATGAAATGAATAACACTTGGGAATAGAGGTTGTCCTGGTTTCAGTTAGGACAGAGTTAATTTTCCTCCTAGTAGCTGGTAGGGTGCTATGTTTTGGATTAGGATGAGAATAATGTTGATAACATACTGATGTTTTAATTGTTGCAGAGCAGTGCTTACACCAAGCAAAGGACTTTTCAGCTTCTTACTCTTAGTTCCCCGAGGGGTGTCTGTGGCCGAATCAGAGTCAGTATGGTAACCCGGAGCCGTGGGGGGGGAGGGCTGGAGGTGAGGGAGAAGGGTGTATATAAGGGGGGGGGGGTGAAAGTGGGACTTCTTCCTCATTCCCTTCATTCTTTTCCCCACCACCACCTTTTTCTCTTAATGGGTATAAGTTGGCTCGGGTCTCATATCCTATCCATAAGTGTGCATACTCACTCTCCTCTTAGGCTGAAAGGCTCATTTGAATTCACATAAAGGTTTAGAGCCTGACAGATCCATTTCTCAAAGGACCCAAACACGGGCCAATATAATGGGTGAGCCCCTAATTTGCTTCCCACCCCAGACTTCCATACAATAATGTATCATCTTAACTTTATCCTTACCCCGCCTAGAGGGGTAATCGTTCCAATGTTTAATCATTAACCCTAACGAGCTCTCCGGTGGTATCGGGGGCAACCTAGCCTTGGATTCCGACCCACCCATGGGACCAGAAGACTTGCTCCTCTTCTGTCCCATCTTCCAGAGTGCCTTCACACACACAAACGGTCTTCACCTCCCGTTCGTGGCCCAGTCCCTCGCAGGAGGTGGGAACCGCACTACCAGGGAGTCCGCACTCGCTTCGTCCTCGATTGGACGTCTCACACAGGCACACTCTGGGCTTCCCAACCCCAACCGAACGGATAACCGGCCTATACTTACTCACTCCTGAGTCTTCATTCGGAGCTTCGTGCACAAAGATTAAGGGGTTACTGGTTGTTTATTTACTTATCGCTGGAACTTTAGGTTCGTCGGTAGGGGTGCGTTGGCTTGGGGACCTCCAGACAGGGACCGCAGAATCAGCGGGGTGCGCCTCCCCTGGGAGGGATCCAGCCAAGCTACCACTATCTGAGTCACGGCACCAATTTGTTATAAATTAGTTTTGGTAGAAATCATTCCCGACACATCGTGGGTAAGGTAGATCAAATTTCTATTTATTTGAGCAATTCAGCAAGCAGCGATAAGTAAAACAGCGCTGGGCGGCCGGGGAGTCTCCTCCTCCGCCAATGGCACACACCTAAGCCCGCCAGAGTCTCGATTTATAGTCTGGTAGTTCCGGGTTTAGTGGCACATCCTGGTGTCTTCTTACGACTGCGAGGCCTGTTGCTAGGGGGTCTTCGTCACTCCTCTGGTGGTCGCGGGGATGAAGATCGTCGTCTTCCTCTGCGTTGGGGTCGTGACTTTGCTGCTGATATGTGTGTTCTCATGCGAGGGGGGAATGCCATTTTGCCCTTTTTGGAGCTGGTTTCTACTGCAATTGTTAACTTCACAGAAAACTCCTATACTTGTTTTTTTCCTTCAACAGAATATTGGGGGTATAAGCAGTTAACCGTTGAAAACCTTCCCATCAGCAATATTTAATGAACAAACAAGGCTTTACCCATTACAGGGTGGAGCATGAAGGTGGCTCTCCTGTTATTTCTAATCCCTGCCTCTAACCCTAAGACCTTTATTTAATAGACTACAGTCTCAAACCACTCAAAAATATCTTGAAAATAATTTACTTAACTCCACTATAAATATTCTGTTGTTGGTGGTTCCATTGACCTTAATCCCTTTTTTCTCTTTAGTAATGTAGAGAGAAAAAAAAAAAAACAAGTCAGAATGCAGTTTAGTCTGTGTTTACATACCCAGCTGTGACCCCCTTCTACACATCAGCATCTGCACTGACACATAAGTATGGTTACCATAGCCCTAGAATGGAAACATGCAGCACTTCGCTAAGGATATTCTTACACAGACTTCAGCAGTCCTCTCTGCTTAAATAGAAACGAAACAGGCAGCCATTGGAACAAACCTTCTGCAGACAAATTCTCATTGCTCAGGATTCACTTGAAATCATGTCTACTAAAACGATGGTTTGTGTTAAAAAAGTAATAATAATAATAAACAGCCCACTCTTTCTTTTGGGAGAGATGACCTGACCCATTCACCGGTTAGCACAACTTGCTCAGGATGGCAGCCAGCCATGCTGAAATCCCTGCACTACCTGATTTAGCAGAAGCTCAGTGCTCAAGGAAGCATCATTACTATCAAGCAGCAGTCATTCAGTCCCAGGAGATACTTAGTTCTTTATAATGAAGCGTAAAGCAGATGCCCGGCTGAACATCCAACAGAGCACTCACCTCAGTTGTTGGTAGTAAGAGCTCAAATGGGTGCCCTAGTTAAGGCTAGAAGAGTGCATTAAGTAACTGGGATATTGACTACTCTGCCTCTCTCATTGTCACTTTCACCGTGACACTTTTTTCAACTAAAGTTTTGCTTGAATTGGAATACCATTAAAGATACCACTTTCCAATGTAAGTTACCGTTCAATTACCTACAGTACAGATACAACAACTATTGTTGACCAAATCTGGAAAAAAATACAGCTACAACACTAAAGTAAAACTGCCGTTTAAATCTTGGCAACATACTGTTGTTTTAATAATAGTGAGTACTTAAAACCGTTTTGTAGACTGCAGAAATAAGTCAGAGCACGTGGACATTACTCACAATGCCATTTAGTCTGCATGTGACTAAAAGACAAGTGACGGTTCTGCTTTAAACTAGGATTCCAGCCTTGATCATAATAGCATTACTTTGAATAAAACAAAGCTATCACAAACCACAAGAGAAACCCCCATCTGTAGCTAAATTCAGACCCACAAACCTAGAGTAAATTAGCATTTGATAGGTCAGATTTACTTAAGAAAATATTTGAGCTTATCAACACTTTGCAGAAAGTGGTAGACATGAAGAGTTCTGGAGCTAACATCTCACTAACACAGGCTTCCCATCATAGTCTAATTTTCTCCCAAGAAACAAAATGAAAGGATCTAGACTATATTTGCCATGGTGTAAATGAATACTTCCACAGGCAAACACTGGCACCTTGGTTATTGTGCAAGAGGCTTTCAAGTTGCTCCCTGGTTTGGCAGCACCTAAGCAACAACACTGAAAAACACTGGAAGAATTGCTGGTCATGTGCCACAAAACATTTGCCCAAACACAGAAAATATTAAGCTGCTTGACATAAACAAGCAACAATTCCTAGTAAAGAAAGGTTTGCTTTCTTCTCACAACTGGAGGATATTTATCCACAAACCCACCAGTTATTTCCTCCAAAGGCAAATCAGGAGATTACCTGGAGAGATGGGGCTAGACAAATCTGAAAACTTGTGTTTTCTTTAAATACACAAGGTCAGGGGGACTCAGTTCAATATACAGAAGGGACCAAGCCAGTTCAACTGCTCCATCTAAATTTGCATCAATGCTGGTAAAACTGCTTCCTGAATTAGAAGTCTGAGGGAATTGTCATGGATCACTATACAAAGCCCTGCTGATTTTTAATAAGGACACTTACGCGAGAATTAAATACACTACTGCTGTGCAGGAGCCAACTAGTTCAACTACTTTTGCTCTAGATTTATGACACACTTGGACAAGTAACACTATTTTCTCCCCCATCTTTCTAGTGCAATTAATCAACCTTCCAAAAAAAATGAAAACAAGTCATACTTACACTGCTTTTTCCACTCTGGAAAAAAAAATGATTGGGAAGGGACACAAAACAGAAATGCTACTGAAATGTCAGATTCTAATTCCTTCAAAATATTATTAAAAAAATTGTGGTCTGTGTATTTGTCACTCACTACAAAACACTCCGAGCTGACGTGCTGAACAATGGTGTCATGGAACACAAGCAAGGGAATTCATGGTTGGAAAAAGCTTTCTGCTTGGGAGAAGGCTATACACTAGAGCAGGAGATCTTGATTTGGTTCAAGGTTGTGTTTTTTTTTCTTCCTGCTTATATACTTGCTGGGCAGCTAATCCCCACCACAACCACTCTCTAACTCCCCCTCCTCAAAGAAAAAAATAAAAGGAAGAAAATACAATGGAAAGGGCTCAGAGGTTGAGATAAGGACAGGAAGATTCTGTCCACGGACATCCCCTCCCACCTTTAATCTGCTCTCACAGAGGTGCAAACAACATCACTCCCTGGATCAGCTCTGGCCAGCAGTGGGTCCCTTTTGGAGCCGGCTGGAGCTGGCTGTGATTTGACATGGGGCAGCTGCTGGGCTCTGCTCACAGAGGGCATCCCCCTGCAGCCCCCTCAATACCAAAACCTTTCCACATAAACCCAAAATAATGCTTTCTGATAGAGCATACAAGAAATCAGGGTCTTTTTTTTTGGTACTGGGGCAGCAATGCAAAAAAAAAGTAAAAGCTTGTTGTGTTGGGTCCCATGTGCCACTCTTCCATACTCCCAGAGTTTATAAAATGCGGATAATTAAATACACCAATCTCCCAGGTGAATATTAATTAGCCAACAAATCAACAGCACTGAGAACAAGTAGTAGTATATTTAGTGGACTGCACATACAAAAAAAATTTAGACCTATAGAAGAAAATGCATTAACATTTAGAATTCCAAATATTAAGCCTTTCTGCCAATGCAGCATTTCAGATCTATTGGAAGAAACAAAAACCGTAGGTTGTTAGCGCACTCGTTATAGAAGACTGACTCTCAAGGTCAGAAATGAAGTGCAGAAGCTGTTAAAAATAGTGAGAATAGTCAAATTAAGTGTGGAATAGTAATTGGTAAACTTTTCTGGGTTTTTACAGGACAGCAAGTTTATCAGTTTTCTAACCAGGATAACAAATGATTCAAGAGAAGTATAATTCAGCATATTCAGTTCCAAAGTAAACAAACTAAGCTATAATAAATACTATTCACTGATCATTGTGTGCCTGAATAGCTACAAACAGATTAGTTCCTTCAACCATTTCACTATTTAAAACACAAAATTGCAGAAGGGTTGAAGTTGGAAAGGACCTCTGGAGATCATCTAGTCCAACCCCACTGGCTTGGAAGGGTCAACAAGAGCAGGCTGCTCAGGGCTGTGGAAGGATTTTGAGCAACTCCAAGGATGGAGATTGCCCAGGGAAGCTCTGGTATCTGATTGTGTTAGTCACATTCACAGTGAATACATTTTCTCTTATATTTAAATGGAATTTCTTGAATTTCAATTTGTGCCCACTGCATCTTGTCCTTTAACTGGGCACCACCAGGAAGAGGCTGTCTCCACCAGCTTTACTCCCTCCCACTGGTTATTTACACGTTAATAAATTCTAACCCCCACATCCCAATCCCCTTATGTTTTATCTTTGACAGGCTAAACAGTCCCAGCTCTTCCAGTCCCTCCTTATATGACAGGTGCTTCAATCCCTTAGTCATCTTACTGGAGCAGGTCTAGCAAAAAGTCACTATGCCCACACCTCTCATACCGCAGACCCCATGTGGAAACAGCCCTCCAGATGCAGCCTCACCAGAGTTCTGTGGAGGGGAGTAACCAGCCCCCGGGATCTTCTGGTAACAGCCTTCTGAATGCAGCCAAGGATGCCGTTGGCTGCCTTTGCCGCCGAGACTAGCTGCAGACTGTATTTCAACTCAGTATCTACCACCAAGGTGTCCCCTTGGTGTTTGCTGATGCACGGGGTTGTTCTTCACCAGGTGCAGGACTTCCCGTTGTTAAATTTCATGAAATTCCTCTCTGCCCAGTCCTCCAGTCTGTCAAGGTCCCTCTGAATGGCAGCACAACCATCTGGTCTGTCAGTCACTCCACCTAGCTTGTATCATCTGCAAGCTTAACGAAGGCACAGCTATCTTATCACCCAGGTCATTAATGCAGATGTTAAACTGTATGGTCCCCAGTATTAATCCCCGAGGCACACCACTACAGCCTGGCCTCCCACTGGAGCTCACGCTGCTAATCACAGCCTTCCCGAGCCTGCCAGTTCAGCCAGTTTTCAAGGCACCTCACTGTCCACTTATTGGTTATAGGGGAGAGTACGAAAAGTCCTGTTCAAGTCAAGGTAAATAATATCCACTGCTCTACCCTTGTCCATCAAGGCAGCCGTTTCATCATAAAGGCTACCAGGTTGGTCAGGAATTATTTCTGCTTTGTAGATCCATACTGACTACTCCCAATCACCTACTCCTCCTTAATGTGTACAGAAACAGCTGGAGAAAACCAGTTTATAAGTTACAAATCAAAACCCATTGATTTTTTTTTTTAAACATGCACTACTTTTAGAGTACACTTTCTGGTAAAAGTACCTCAGAATAGTTATCTTGAGGTAATATATCCAAAGCTATCTCAGAGATCTAGAATTGTACTTTTCATCTTCTAGAAGTAATCTACACAGTCTCCTTTACTTCCAAAAAAAAGCCAACAAAATCAGTCCTGAAAGCGGGATTAAGATGCTTTTCACATCTTATCATTTAATGTTAGAAGGGGCCAAGCACTTAGTTCAAGTCAATTAACAGTCATAAGTCTAACACTTAAAAAAAAGCCTACTATTCAAATAATTTCACAACAGGAATGTTTTGGCCAGTTAATTTGAAGGTCCAAAGTGGACTGTGACCAAACAAGCAACCTGTAATTAAAATTTAGCAGTTCCTTACTCCCCACAGCCAAACAATTACCTGATTTTTTATTTCAGACTCACATTTGACTCCCTTGTCTTACTTCAAAACCATTCCCCATTACATTTGTCCCACAGAGGTATTACATCTGCACACCAAGATCCATTTTTGCAGATGCCAAGTCAATTCTTTTCCTTTCCCAGGATAGCCTTCCATAAATCAGGTGTCATTAAAATTACACACATTGCAAAAAGAATGTGGGGAGGGAAATCCCTTCACAAGCAATTTTCCAAAGTTCTGACATCAGTTGAGTTGAACGGCGAATCTCAATTTAGAGACACCAAATCCTTAGGTTAAGTTGCTCAGCACCAAGTGAAACAGTACACAACATGAAGACTTTAAAAGCAATTTCATTCACTAGTAACCAATCCATTGCTACCAGCCATTTCTGTAAAGACAGACCTCTACATGCCTCTTCAGAGAAAATCACTTCACAAGAGTTTTATGACTCACAACATTCAAGGCCTTACTAAGGTCCATAAATAGTCCAAATAATAATTAAAAAAAAGCCACAGCACATTATTTTAAACAACCTTTCTCTGTCACGGGAAGAAAAGTGTCATTATGAATTTTAGTAATGTCAGCAACAACATTGTGTGATGAATAGGAGCCTGACTGCAGAATGTTCAAAGAAAACCAGGTTGATTTGATCTATGTCAGGTGTTGGATTTTTTTTCCCTATTGAGCGCACACACAGTGGGTAACTGACACAATGAAATCGCCAGCTTCAAGGAGCTCAATACATTTCAAGTTGTTTTTGTGTCAAAGGGCTGCATTTATACAAGCTGTGTTGGCCAGAAAATGTGAAGCCAGAATTGTATTTTGAGCCCAGTGGAAACTTCTAAATGGATTTCATTTTAATTGAGTAACCCTTCATTGCAATGGAATATTCACAAAGCTTCATTAAGTACACTTTTTTCCCCTGCGACTGCTGTAGTCTGTTCACATAAACAACGTTTTAACCTGCATATCATCTGTCTTAAGTACACAAATCAAGTAGGGCTGTTTGTCTGGAGATGTCTGTGCATATCATGGAGCCCTCCAGCTTTGATCAGCAACAATTGCCATCGCACTGAGCACGATGGAAACCACTCAGTATGCAAGCTGTACTGCTTATATTTAGAGCCTACTGTAGTTATCATTGGTGGAAAGAGGGAAAGGGACAGAGGAGCAAAACAATTTGGCCTTGTTTAGATGATCCACCAGGGCCAGAACAAACTGCAAAACTTCACATTTCCTAGCTGATATTTCTTCTAGACCAGGAGAAAGCAAACTCCCAAAGCCTACTTTAGCCTGCATTTCTTAATTTAAGTGATAAAAAGAAAATTGACTACGCTTGGTTAATGACAGACTTTTCTCTTTTTTCCTCCTCCAAAAAGGTACTTCACATAGCCGGATTTCTCTTGTGTAGAACTACCAGTGTAGTTCTATCAGGTTACATGGGAGAGGAAAAAGGTTGACAGTTGCAAAAACAAGGCTGTCTAGCCATGCCCAAGATAAAACCAGGGAGACACTTTTGCATAGGATTTTCTGAAGAAAAGTAACTACACATACACCGATTAACAGGTGCGCAGTTAAGATGAGCATATTTAATGTCACAGAAATCCCACAGCTGCAAATACAGATGATTTGCAAATCTGGAAATCGACCACAGGTGTCCAAAGCCCTCAGATTCTATTATCCACCACTTCCAGTTAGAAGATAGAATACCCAGAAGTATGATAACCCTGAATAAGGATATAGATCAAAAAATTTCTCCCTGACAGCTAGCCTTCAATTTTATGGAATGAAGTTACTCTGAAAAGTTATACCCACAGCAGAAGTCTATAGAGAATCATTGTGGAGTAGAGGGATTCTGCAGATTAATAGCTTATTAATACTAATAATAAGCTTTGGGGGTTCTCTTCTTGTCTATGTCCTTCTAAAAAGATGTTTCTCAAACCACTTTTGTTAAAATACCAAAAACACTGCACAATAACCACATAAATTTTTACTTATAGCCTGGCAGCACAGAAATGCACAATACAACTAGGTAATAATTAGAGGCCATACCTCATCTGAAGTGGCTTCAGGACGGGTTATCCACTCACTCCACAAAACACTGTCAGAAAGCCGCAAGAACCAGAGGCCCCAAAGCCAAGAGCTGGTTAACTCTCGCACCCAAATGACTTGTAGAAAAACCATGTTCCATGGTAATTAGTTCGTTTTCATTTCAGCAAGCTTTGTCTCTGTAACTGTTTCCTCACAGCTGTGAAACTTCTTCCTCCAAATGAAAGCTGAGTCTGTAAGGACAAAACAATAATGAAACCCTGAAGACAGCTGAAGAAACCAAAATTTCAATGTTTGCAGTTTTCACAGGAATGAAAACAGGACACAGGTTTGTGCATCAAAAAACACCACCTGTCTGCACTCCATTGTTTCATCCACTCATTTTACAATTTAACCAGTTGGTGATTCTGAACAGTTACTGAACTTTCTTCAAGAAAAACACATTGTTTCAGGTGACGATGTAATCTCTTACATGTCCCCCTTCCCTCTTGCCCAGAAACTGTTCTCTAACACATTTGGAGGATGGCATGTTTTGTGTTGGTGCCAGAAAACCCTCAACTTTCACAGAAAAATAACATTCATCTGTTTCCCCAACAAATACATGCTTTTTTGTTTTTGTCCATACTACAGAGATGACAAATCTATGCAAGAATGGATTAGCTCATTTTCTGTGTCATAGGATAGAGATACCAATTTGTTCATCAACTGCTGAGGGATCACTTTCAGCCTTCCTCAAGGCATTCAAGAGAGCTCCGATGGATATTCAGATATTGATTTCAAAATATCTGCATTAAAAATATGTATTTTTACCAAATCAGCAAATCTTACATACACTTGCTTGGGGAGAAAAGCAACAAGAACATGATGCTTTGGGTCTTGGGGCATGTGTTTGTATTTATACTGCCCTTGCAGTATAAATCTGCTGCAATTCTTGCAAGCTTTGTAAGAAGACAGAGAGCAGGAGCCCAGGACCACTTATCTTAAAATGTTCTTTTCTAGCATGAAGACTGGTTAGCCAGGAGATCCTGGGGCTACGAGAGCCTTGTAATGTACCTATGCATAGCTGTTCAAGTGCTGCAAAACAAAACAGTGTTTAGCTGAATGGTTTATATTCAACTAAGAAAATAAAAGTTTTTCCAGGAACCCAGCAATCTCGTCACCCAAAATTAAGCTGCTTATTTTACACAATTCCATACATTCAAGTATTATATTATAGTGCCTTTTATAAACAGTGGTAACAGGAACGACTTTTGCTGCTATTCTCTTTTTATTTTAGGGTGAATTTGCTATAAAGACAGCTACAGCGGATTACCTTGTGTTACTAGCCCATTTGCTGCAAACTAGAAGGTTAAATAGGAAACTAACTCACAGAATCTAAAGTAGTGTTCAAATGGTACTCGGGTATGGAGATTGAAGTTACCAAGGTTTTAAAGAGACATTTAACTTGAAATCTCCCCTTTTGAAGAACAAAAATTCAAAGAGAACATGATATTACAAAACAAATCACATCTGTAGCCTGTGGGAGAAGCACAGTTATGGTTACACCCATACTCATACCCGCAACAAGTCGTGAACATCCACATTTGTTTGCTTGCACAAACATACTCAACCACACTGCTGCACAGGATTTTGCAGGGTAAGTCCAAAAACGATGGCATACCTTCCCTGAATACACCTGCCAGAGATTCACCTCCTTTCCAAATACAGCTAGGAGCTATGTATCCGTGGTCCATACAGCACAAAACTCACACTAATAAGCCCTAATGAATAAGAGGCACTTTGCTGTGGCATGCTTCTGAGGCAGAGAGGACCTTGTAGCTTTTGCTTGTTCATCCAAAGAGCAGAAGCTTGTTCCCGAGTCAGATGCAAGCAAGATCAAAATCCAGATGCGCTGAATTTTGTAATGATCTTTATTCCGTCACAACACAGTAATTTGACAAATGCTAACATTTCAAGGAAACACTGATCTTTTGACAGAAGACAGGGGCAGGGCTGGAAGTCTGCCTACTTCATGGCAGTTTACCTGGCTCTTTGTCAGCAAGGAGCTGGAAGCGAGGACTTGCCAGCTTTCCAGCCGCCTAAGCTCTCAGTCCACAACTCCCAGGACAGACTCCTGCTCAGCAGGGAATGCCAGGAGCCTGCAAAGCTACTGCATGAAGCCAATATAATCCTTTTAGTTTCATTAGCATCTCCCACTGATCAACAGTAGTGAGACTGTCAACCCCCGTCAGCTTCATGCAGCAGTAGTCAGGGATCCTGGGAAGCACGTGGAGTTTCTAAGCAAAATATTGTACAACTTTCACTGCACATTCTGGGAAATCAGGGGCTGTTTTTTAATCCCAGTTTAGAATTCTCACTGTTTGGGAATGAAAATTGTGAATATAATTTGGTTTTGAGACCAGCTCTGCCAGAACCAACTGAATAACTATTTGTATGCCTCATGATTTCTGGCAAACTACAGTGCTGCTTTCCTGTAGGTTATTAGTCTGAATCGAGAGACTTGCCAGCTCAGAGGTACACTATAATCTTTCCTCTCCAAATGTTCCCTTCCTACAAGGAAGGACGAACTAGTTACAATCTGTATACACGCTCAGGTTCTCACCAACAAACATTTCAACCATCGGAAGAACCCTCATATGGTAAACAAACTTCTCCTAGAAACAGTGGTTAGGTATGATCCACTAGTGTTTAAGAAGTACTTACCAAACAGATCTGTACTTACATTGGATGAGCCACGGAAACCCAGCTGTAGCTCATTACAAAACCACCCCCCCACATACCACATGAGATGTGGGCTCAGTAGAAATGGGACACCCTCTTACTGCTTCTTTGCACAGCATCGGACTTCATGCAGCCTTGACTGGATTTTCCAGTAATAGCAGATGTCAGTCAATGTCCCAAATCATAGTAATTTAGTAATCCAGATATCTTTAGGAATAAAGTTTCCATCATTTTCATAAGTTTCAGGCTTTTGTAGTACTGAAAGTTACATTATGAAACCGTTATTAGAGAAGAGAATTAAAATCTCATTTTACCGTAGTTGTGCCTGTGTATGAAGAACCTCTCCTACACCTTTCAAGAAACATGGATTCAT
Organism: Anser cygnoides; assembly: GCF_040182565.1. Taxonomy (NCBI): domain Eukaryota; kingdom Metazoa; phylum Chordata; class Aves; order Anseriformes; family Anatidae; genus Anser; species Anser cygnoides. Next base: position 70,361,322 of record NC_089874.1, read on the forward strand.
GTGAGCATGCTCTAAAGCAGTGTACAAACATTTTATTTTACGTTATTAAAAAAAGGATAAGACTAGTTTATGACCAGCTATCACAATGCTGGCTAAGGAGCTGCTTTTTGCGGTAACAGCCCTCAAAGTCCAGATTTGGCTGTCACAGTCAAACGCCTAGAGCGCTCTTGCATTTAACAGGGAACAAGGACAACAAAGTCTCTTCCCTGCAGCTGGAACAGACTGTATCCTCAGCTGAGCTAATCACACATTAAAATCTACTCCATCTCACCTACTATGGCTCCTCTGCAAGGTAACCTCGAGTATCTCATGACTCCAGCTCTCACCCCACCAACTTGCTCACAAACCCTACAAACCCACAGGGATCATCTCCCAGAGGCCTCCAAGTCACCTGCCACCAAACCTGAAAGCATACGTAAGAAGCCTTGCCTGGCAGTCATCTTTCAGCTATACAGCCGCGTATATTTCAGCTCTGGCAGTCAGGTTTCAGCTACAGAAGATGTCAGCCTGAGACAACTAAGCATTACCTGAGACAACTAAGCATTAAATCTTTGCCAATTCACTTTTAATCAACTTAAAACATTATATGCTAGCTATCTGCAGAGAGGTACATGAGTTTTAAGGTATCCCACATACAGAGTTGCATGTTTTGCTCCACAGAAGTTGGTAGTGCTGCCAACAAGCTGCTGCTCACAAGGCTCCAAGCTGCAGCTGAGCCTGGTTCAGAGCCCTGTCCCCCCATGGCTTGGCAAAACCCAGCAGCCACCACCAGCCCCAGCACTGTGACCATGTCACTACCATTTATTTTGGCAACAGAATCTCTGCTGGCATCATCAACACTGAACACAGCATAGTTTTGTCTTTTTTCCTCTGCTAAATGAACTGCAAATAGACTTAAATGTTTGGCCTGGGAAGTTAGCTTAGCTACTGCAAAGGTCAAGTCCTACCCTTCCACTTCCCAAATTCTTTCCTCTGCAAAAATACAACTTTTGATGCAGTCTCTCTGCAAATACAATCCCTAGAAAGATGATTTTTCTGTTGTCAAATGAGCCACTATAAACGGACAACAAAAAAATTTAGTATTTTTAGTCATAAGCCTTATATTAAAGGATGCTTGTGTTTCTTCACCCCCCTCCCTTCCCTGTTTTCTCTCACTGTGAGGAATTAAAAATAACACCAACTACACTTGTGCCATACTGGCAAGTCTCACAATTTAACTGAAAAAAAAAGTAATGTCTATCTATGGCAGATAGCATCTTATAACACATTGACACTAATGTTTAATAGGGTTCAACAAACACAAGTCAAAGGTCAAGTGGTTAAAGTGAAAAGTATAAATAATTTGTAACCCCATTTCACTGTGCTACTTTTGCCTACCCTTTTGAGTCAGGCATCGGCTCCTTGAATGAAAAAACAAAAGCATAATGCTACCCTTTTACTTCAGTGTAATGTGTGATAAACAGGCCATCACAAACAGTTCTCAAGTTCTCATCACTGAAGTTTGGGGGGGGGGGGGGGGGGGGGGGTGGAACAAACCAAGACCAAAACTCCTAACATAAAAAAAAAAACAAGCACAACTGAAAACCATGCAACAAGTGCATGAGTTTCCAAGCTTCATCATCAAGCTGGGGCAATTAAGACTTTCCTTTTTACAGGTCATTCTTTTTGTGTTTTATCCCCTCAAATTACATGTAGCTCCATCTATCAACTGCCAAAGGAATGAGTCCTTTTACAGAAAAATGTGAGGAGTAAGGTGTTTCATTCCAGATTTTTCTGGAATGTGGCTGTTACCATGGAAGCCTTCTCATAACATGGAATATTATATTGTGATATGTGTTGTATATAACAATACATAAAGGCAGCACATTGTTGACACTGTGTGCCTAGAACCTTACTGTGAAACTGCCTGGGATCTCTGCAGAGCTGTCAGACCCAGAGTTTTCTAGTGCACAGTTACCAAACACCAGCAAAAACAGATCTCCCTAGCTACATTCAAAGGGAATTAAGGAGTTCTGTCAACTTCTATGGATTAAAAAACAAAAACCAAAAAACACTGGAATAGGAACCCACTCAAGTTTTGCTTAGCTAAAGAAATAACTGAGATACATTCAGAGAGAAATAATTCCAGCCAAGACATTAAAAAATAGGTTCCTACAGATAAGCATCTACATCCATATTTAGGAACCTATTCTGTAGGGCCACTGTCAGAAAAATTAAATGCTTTGCAAGACACTTGAGGTAAGCTTCAGCATTGCAGTAGCATCCCCTCTGATGAACTCTGACCAGGCAACTGAAAGATGCAGGTCTGGATTTAATGGTCTAATCTTAGGCTTCCAGAATTAAAAACGGAATAGGTACAATCAAACACTGCCATATGAAACTGCTGCACTTAGTGATTTTTTCAATTAACAGTGTAATTTTCTACACAGATAAACTTTAAAAAATGCAATATAATTCTTGCTCATAGACTGAGCAAGGATCAGCAGTATTTCAAATGAAAAAAAAAAGAAAAAGCAAGTTCTGATTTTCTAACAGCAATGAGCAATCACTGAAAGGTTCAGACTTAGGTTTTCCAAATATCATTTGCTTCTGCTTGGATTGCAATAAACAGCGAGAACAAACAAAACAAGATCAAAGATAGAGTCCACATTGCAGAAAAAAACTGGAAATAGCAAGAGAAATCTCAAAAGAAACAGAAGTAAAACAATGGAGAGCAACAAGGAGGTAACTTGGAACATGTCTACAATTAAGGCTTTTTTGCATTTCAGCACAAACATCTTATTTCTGTTTTTCCCCCCTGTACCGTTACCAGCCCATGGTGAATGAAATGAGCCTGCATTCAGAGCAGCTCTCAACAGGTGTCAAAAATCCAGACGAGAAAAGGTACAAAAACTGTTTTGAGGGCATTGTCATCAGGAACCTTACAGCTATAAAGATCATTCTTTGTTCATTTTTATACCAGAAATTAATTCAGTTGTTCCCATTCAGGAGAAAGCACTGCAAAATTAGCTCCCTTCCCTTCTCCCTCCCCCAGTTTACCAGTGATCACAGCAGGCCCACAGCTCCACCAGGTTGCTTCAGCCGCTTTGACAGTGAACTGGAACAGCCACGTGGTCACTACTGAGGCAGCAGGTTTCCCAAGGAGAGCCGGCCTTGAGCCTCATGGCACCAAGGCTGAGTGGGGACAACATGCACTGGGAAAGGACATAAGGACACACTGTCCTGACAGGTCACCAGCTGGTGACCACTGAAAGCCCCCTGCCTGCTACAGGCACCAACTGAAGCCACCTGTTCGAATTTTAAATTAAGCCAATTAATTCAGGCTGGGGTGAACAGGGGGAGGTGTTCACATCAGCCACAACCTTAGAAATAGAAACTTGTGGGAGATGGAAAAAACAAAAGCAGCTTGGGGTTAATAAAATCCATACAGCCTTGAAGTCACAAGGCAAAACTCCCACCTAGGGAGGAAAAGGTGGGAAATAGCAGTAGACACAGGACTTAGAGTCCCTGGCCTATGTCAGTCAGTCAAATTAAGTTACAGGTGACTGCAGCAAAGCTACTCAGGATCTGGATGGTGCTCAGTGCTGGGGGCAGAGCCGCAGCCTGTTCCAAGGCCCTCAGAAGGAAGACTTTCTCTGCTGCACCATAACACAAGCATGCTTTGCCATCCAAATGCCCTTCAGATCTCCCAGCCCAGCACCAGAGGAGCCAGACTGAGCAGAAGCAGCGACGAGAGCACGGATTTCATTTCAGCTATGGAAGAAAGCAGTGGTAGTGACTCACAGTAGTCACTCAAAGGGAGAAGGATCTGTGTAAGGAACAAGCAGTGGTTCAGCAGCCAGAGACATGGGGCTGTTGATTAAAACCGTGAGTTTTTAATCAGTGTCCTGAAGGCCCACCAGCCCCTGTCTCTGCTGCTCCAGTTACTGAAGGACAGAGCTGTGAAACTGTCCTGCAGCTGTGTAGCATGTGCTTGGCAGTGCAGCAGGAGAAGGGTTAAATACACAGGGGAAAATGCACAGAAATCTAAATACCTGGCTTCAGAAGCCTTCAGATTGTTCGCAGCCACACATCAAACGGTCCCCCTTTTCTTTTTCCTTTAGAGATGACAGACAATTAACAGAATTAACAGATGCTTAAAGTGATGGCTTCAAAGCTCTACTTCATTTCTTTGTCTGAACTGTTTCATGGTCTGCTTTTTAATTGCCGCATCCAATGAGGGCAGGAAGGTGGATCAAAAACCTCTAAACTGTATGAGATGGTAAAGCCTGTGCAGTTCTTATTGTTCTGCTATTTATTTCCACAGTGGAAGACTACTTTGCGGCAACCCACTCCACCACACACACACACTGACTCATTTCTCTAATACAGTCCTTTGGAGAGAAATGACTCCCTGCACTTTCAGTACTTCATTCACTGCAGGGTACCCCAGGAAAGCTGGAAGCCTGATAGCCAGCTGAAGCACGGGCCTAATCCTGCCCCACAGAACCACGTGGCACAGCCTTCAGGCTCTGCTGGAAACAGTCCCACCTAGGGAGAACCTGGCCACACCAAGGGGTTAGGTTCTTGCAGGTTCTATTACAGAATAGAAATAACAATTGACTTGGCAGGGGCCAACACAAATTGGCCTGGATTGACTTTCAAGACATTGTAAAAAAGAACAGAAGTAAAGAGATTTATTTTTTAAACAGACTGGCCAAACATTTTCTTTCACAAAACCAGAACTGAATGTGGGTCCCGGAAAAGGCCTGCACAGGCCAAGGTTACCCAAGGCACCCAAAGGACCTAGAAGACAAGTCCTTCTCCCCATGCTTTCAGGAGGCCCACAGCTCAGGTTTTATCCTAGAGTGGCATCAGCTAATCCTATGGCACAGGGACTGCACGCCACATAGGTGTGTTGGACTAGCTTTAAACTGAATACCTAGACATGCTTTGGGGCATCATAGCAGCAGTTTCAGCATCGACTTTCTACAGGTGATGACCACAGGTAATTCTTGGTGACTTGTTTTGCTATTTGACAGCAGAATAAACAGGGGTTCTTTTCCCCTCAGGAAATAGATATTGCTTCCAAGCAAGCCAGATTCAGCTACATGCAGAAAATGTTATATAGGCTTCAGTATCCCGAACTGCTTCTCCACGGTCTCTGGGTAGGGAGAATAATTCCCCCCCCCCCCATTCAAATGACTGAAAATCCAGCTTTTTATATTTTCTATGGGAATCTAAACACACATGCAGTTTTCTTTACAGGTGCTTCTATTCTAGACTAGAAAGAATATCTGTGGCCAGGCTTACAGTGGGATTTATGGTCCTAAAGCAAGACTTAAGTGGAGAACATATACATTCCTTCAAAACTGTGCTTCTGGCTAAACAAACGTCTCTGCTCAGCTCTTCCTAGATTACACTATACTGTGAAATGCCAGTCACATTTTACACAAACCAGTCATGAGATAAAATAGTTGATCAGTTCAGGGAGCAGAATATCAGAATTCCCAGGCAAATACCCTAGCCACTAGGACATAGGCTACCTCCTCCCTTTGTCCTGTTTGATCTCATGAATCTTTTCTCATTGCAAGCACCTCCCAAAAACACAAAAAAGGTTGAAAGGGAAGAACCAGGGACTGCCACACTCAGCAATATGCTTAGCTTTCAGCTTTCTCAGACAAGAAAATAAAAAAAAATGAAAATATTTCACTCCCTGAAGATACACAAATTCCAAGTACAGGCAACAGTGACCAGCACCTACCCTATTCATCATACCTGAAAAGAAGCAAGCATGTCTTGCTGTCAAAGCAGCTCTTCATCCAACTCACTGGTTTTATCTGAGGGGAGGCTAATTCCAGTCCTATTCTCACACACTTCAACATGAGTCAACATACATCTCACTCTGAGTTGTTGCATCCTCTGTACCTACTACCTACAAGACGAATTCCTCTATGAACAATAACCCTTACCATCCTAATTTGCCTCTGCTTTCTCTAACCTTGTATTTCCAGTCTCCCTCAGACAGGAAGGAAGGACTCACATTCCTGTATTTTTCTCTCAAAGGTTAAATGCAAGGTAAAGCATATCTGCAGTTCCACAGCACCACAGGGGGGAAAACAACAACAACAAATGAAAATAAGAGCTGGGAATAGGAGGAAATCCCTTAATCTAGTTTAGCTTGTTTCATCTTTTCTTCTGCTGCCCATGAAGAAAGCGATCACCTTGGGGGAAAAAAAATAATAGTTCAATAATCCCAGTTTATTCCTGGGACAAAGAATGAGTCCCTAAGCTATTTCTTGACAATTGGGTGCCATTAGATTACAGCCAGCCAGCCTGTGACTAATTTAAGGAAACGTGCTACAATCATCAGCCAGCAGGCACCAAGGCAAGATGGGCTCATCACTATAGAAAGACCCTGCAGAGAAAATGTGCATCACTTCAGGCACAAAGATGGGCAAAAGATAATGACTTTACAAAGCTGACAGTTGCCTCTCTCATACCTGGTCTCTAGGGAGACTGTGCACTCCCCATCCTGTCACCTCTGTTTTAGGAGCCTGAATCCATACCTGGAGTTACAAGGCAAAGAATGTGCTCTGGCTCTTCAGCTTAAGTCCCAGCCCTGGGGTTTGGAGATTTTTTGTGCAAATGCACACCCCATTGAAGAGCCATGGTGAAAATAATGATCAAAAGAATACAAGAACCTCTCTTTCTACAAAAGAAAATCGTGAAGTAATTTAAGTTTTTCTTGAACTAGTTAGGCAATAGTGAAATTTCATACACATACTAGCTGCTGACATCTTCCTTGAGTACTAGTGAACTATTATGGTAGTGCAGGGAAGACTTCTACTGGTTTTAGTTAGCAAGTTTCACCTACTGACACTTGCGGTATATTTCTCCTAGAACCTTTATTGTTGTTACTGTTATCTCTTACACGAGAGAGATGTTGCTCACCCTGCCACAACCCCTTGGAAAACATCTACTGCTTATGCTGCATCAGCAGTGTGTACCTGCAAAGTGCTTCCAGTGCTGACCCCACCCTTAATATTAAAAACAGTGTTCTTTAACCACACAAAAATATGACTTATCTCATTCAGATCCTGATAATATAGCACATTAGCACTTAGTTGAAGTTTTTTTCTGTAGCTTTAAATGTAGAATCTCTTCTATCACTGTTCTTAAAGCTGAGATTGTCACAATTACACATCTCTAGGATCCAGGGTTTTAAGGAAAATGCAGCTGTAGTACTAATAGACCCAGGATAAAAACCACCTCCATCATCTTTGCATTTCCTTCAGTACCACTAATGTAATCCTGACATTTGTAGTTAACTTACGGCCCTGGTCTTGGACTCCCCTTGCCTACTTGAAGCAAAATGACATAAAATCACAAGGAAACAGCTACCAACACAACACAGAAGGTCTTATTATCTTGACAGTAGTAAGTGCATGAAAGAGCTCTTATGATAATCTATACCTATTGTAAGGCATTCAATAATTCAAAATTCACATTTTTCCCTGGCTAGTGGCAGGGGCCTCTCAGCATTACTGAAGTCTCATCATTTTAGCATTTCAATCATTCAATTTCTCAGTAATTATCTCCATGTGCAAAAAATCTCTGCATGTAGAAAAAGCCTTGTATGTGTATACACACACATCCACACTGGCTTATCAAACATTGATGTTATAAAACTTCTTAAAAGCACAGCAGAAGCTTCTGAGTCAAATAGTTGGAAAAGACAAGTCTTGATATATTTAAGTGGTGGGGAGGGGAAATAAGTATGAATACATTACTTTGAGACAAAAATACCAATGCCTTTCTTGGTTCATGTTTTATGCAAAAATCACTTATGGTAGATGAGACAGAATTGTTTAAGTAGATCTTGTGAAATAACTAGGTTCTCTTCCAGGCTTTTAGACTTAAATAACCTTGTGCAAGTCACTTAACCTCCCTTAAAATACCAGAAAAGAAAAAACATCATCCAACTTGAGAACATTTTCAGAAAGCCTCAAGTAGAAAGACAACACATATATTTACTTGAGGTTCAGTTTGGTGTCACTGACATTAACAGGGCATAGTTATACATGGACTTTGGAAACAGTTGATGTGTCTATTTACTAGTAGACTACTTTCATTACAGCTGCACCTCCATAATTAGTCATCTGATTGAGCCTCATATACCATCCAGAAATGTTTTAAATCAAGCCATAGGACTTTGCACTGCAGTGAATTTGGAGAGCCCACGTTGCAGCAGCTCTGCTTCAGGGACAGTAGCAAGTAGGCATCAATCACTGCAGCCATTACTAATGTTCTCCTGTGATTATGCCCTTTGATCAGATACAAAATATGACACACTAGCATGCAAGTGTTTTTCCCCCTTCTCCCCCCCCCCCCCAATGTCAGTGTTCAAAAATACACAGTAAGAAAAAATTGCATCTTTTTACACCATTAAGCAAGAATTAATGTTTTTACTCACACTAATTTTCAGTGAGAGCAAAAAAAAAAACATTCTCTTCCATTAACACAAGCTTGTTCAATATGTTTTTATGCAATTTGAGGAATTATTTTTTTCAAAAAGCTCTCTTTGTAGCTGACTTGACTAAACAAACCCTTGCTGTGAGCTTTTTACATAGGTTGAACAGTTGCGAATTCTTTCTATCCTGTGCCCCTAATGCCCACATTTGAAGAAGATGCAATTGCTACAGTACTTCAGAATCCTTTTCCCCCACCCTGCTGTTGACTCCTGCAGATATGACCAAGCTTCTCTGTTCATTATAAAAGCAGCTGAATCTCTGCTGCCATTCCTCTTCCCCAGGTGACTTCTTGTCAGGCTGCCAATGCTGTGTGCTTGGGACTGTCTCTGACTTCTCAGTTCAATGGGAGCTGAATCCCATTCTCCCTTTCAGTGAGTTACCAGGAAAAGGAGAAAATGGTGCATTATGAAAATACTGTGAATATGGAAAGGTATCTGGGGTTTCTAAAAGAAACATCTTTTAGTGCACTAATTTGCAGGATCACCATAAGAGTGCACACTAGTAACATCTGAAACAAAGACGCTTTAAAGGTAACAGTAAAACAAAGAACAAGCTTTCAGCATCTTTTGCTTCTCTGACAGAATATACAAGTTAAAATAGATAGTATCAGCCTGAACTTTTAAAAAGGATAACTGGTTTAATTACTCTAATATTTTTCAAATCTTTTCCAGGAACAATATACACAATTACTTTCATGACTACAAGACACAGCATTTATTACTTCTCTCCCTGCTGCAATATATCAAAGCCAAGGACAGCATAAGGAAAAAAAAAGGTGCAACTTTCCTTAACCCTCTTGCTTTAGAGCTTCTAAAACTTATTAAGAGGTCCTACTGTTGATATTCTCAAATGGACATACAGAATTGTAAAAGTCTTCACTTCGGTACTCTTATTTTTCTTTCATCATTTCCTGTAGGAGAGTAGAAAGCAGTTGCTATCTACCTCACAGAACAGGGTAACAACTTTGTGTCAGCTCATACCTGTGCTCTTAATATTTTAAACTGCAAGAGTTAAGAAAGTGTTCAACATGCTGGCCAAGTAGCAGTCTCCTAAGGCAAGCACTGCGTTGGTCCTGTACATGGGCCAAACACATGCTATACAACTTGAAGACCAGCCTTTTCAAGAGGCTGTCAATTACAGATAATTAGTTCTGGATTGCCCATCCTGTCAGACGAGTGGAAGCCTACCTGAATGAAGTCGCTGGAGGTATTCAGTGTCCCTGAAAGTCAGGTCATCTGCTGTCAAGGTCACACACAACCCACGACAGACAAAAAAATAAAAAAGAAACAAAAAGAACAGCCTCCTTTTTTATTTATTTTTTATTAAAAAAAACTCAACTTTTCCCACAAGGATTTAGGCTCAGTATTTTATATTTTAATGTAGAGGCTTAAAAATCTATATTCTCCTCCCCTTTATAATCAAAGGAGGAAAAACAGTACCCTCTCCCTCAAAGATATCTCAGAACTAACCGCTCCATGTTCTTTCACCTTCACCTCTGCATGAGAAGCAGCCTGTAGAAGAGCTTGAGAGATTTAAGGCTAGAGTTTCAAGTTTTCCTGCAGTGCAAGAAGAGTACAGAGTCACTGAGTTCAGTGCTCGTGTCCCACCAGGCAGAAGTGACAGAAGGTGGCCCTGCCTGAGCCAGCAGCAGGCTGCTGCATCTTCCATGGGAGCAACAGCATAGCAAACCTCACAGCATGGCTGAGAGAGATGATCTCACAGCTCCATGGCCAAACGGAAACATACAGAGAAAATAATATTGTTTCCATTTTAATGCATAGGATTTGTAGGAGGATTTTACAGAAAGGCAGGGGAAAGGAGATTCATTGAAATGTGTCCTGGTTCCAGTTAGGACAGAGTTAATTTTCCTCCTAGTAGCTGGTAGGGTGCTATGTTTTGGATTAGGATGAGAAGAGCGCTGATAACATGCTGATGTTTTAATTGTTGCAGAGCAGTGTTTACACCAGGCCAAGGACTTTTCAGCTTCTCGCTCTGTCCTGCCAGCGAGCAGGCTGGGGGTGCAGCAGGAGCTGGGAGGGGACAGACCCAGGACAGCTGACCCAAACTGGCCAAAGGGGTATTCCATACCATCTGACGTCATGCTAAACAGTATATAGGGGTGGCTAGCCGGGGTGGGGGGGCCGGCTGCTGGGGGATAGGCTGGGCATTGGTCAGCAGGTGGTGAGCAATTGCATTGTGCATCACTTGTTTCATACACATTATTATTTTCCTGTCTTAATAAACTGTCTTTATCTCAACTCACAGGCTTCACTTTCCCGTTTCTCTCCCCCACCCCAGAGAGGGAGGGGGGAGGGTGAGCGAACGGCTGTGTGGTGTTTAGCTGCCAGCCGGGTTAAACCACAACAAAATGGAAAGAATCCACTGGCAAAGTGAAAAGTTACCATAAGGTAACTTTAAGTGGTAACTTCCACCATAAGGTGGAAGATTTGGTTTATTTGTGGGTCATATAACCATTTTGCTTACCACTTTTCTCTACATTTTACCTAGGTCAAGTTTTATAAAAAAAGCTAAAAGCTATTTTGAAACAAATTTCAGAAAGACTTTGAAAAACACTGGGCATTAATTAATTCAGCTTTTTTAAATGAACTATTTTAGTATTTCTAGTATTCACATCATAGAATCACAGAACAGCTTGGGTTGGAAGGGGCCATAAAGCACATCTAGTTCCAGCCCTCTACCATGGGCAGGAGCACCTCACATGAGATCATTTTGCTCACCAGAACTTTTCACTAGCTTTGCCCTGATTTCGCAAGCAATGTGTGTGTCTCTTCCCACAACTCCAATACTGCATGCATTTACCATTTGCCACACCACTGGTAAACGTCACCATGAATCTGCTGGGTGTTATCTGGAGGCAGGGATGCCCACACACACTAAGGACATCGGTCTTTGCTTTGGAAGAAGAGCAGTTGGTATGGAAACAGACGCAGGGGCACGCTCCCAGCCCAGCTGGCCTGAGCAGCACTGTAGACACCCAGCCCTGTCCAAACCCCAGCCACTTCCAGGGCTTTTTCTGTTCCTTCTGTTCCCAGGCATCTTTCTTGGGCCAGGAGTATCAGTAGTGATGCAGCACTGGAAAGTTCAGGTGGATTCAGGCTCACATCTAAGAAGAGCCACCCCTACACAGATGCATCACATCTGTATCTCAAACCCAAGAGCAGCAACAGTCCTAAAAGAACAGGCACAAGGAGAGATGACCCAGAGCTCTCCTTTGTCCACCTATACATTCAGCAGGTATTACAAACCTTAAAGAAAACACTCTGGGTTTTGTTATTGTTTGGTTTAAGGGCGTCTTTGTTGTTGTTTTTTTCCCCCCATAAATATCTTTTTCCTCCTCCATGGGAGCTAATGGAGTCCACCTTGGCACATAATTTGCCTTTCTATTTTGAAACAAAAGCTTTTCTTCTGATCCTGCCATGATTTTCTCCTTGCTGTGCCCAAGCTTTCTCCAGATCCTCTGATGTATCCTTGGCAAAGCTCTCAGCTCTGCAGGAGCCATGCCTGTACATGAGGCCTCTCCCTCACAGCAGCCGGCTGGGCAAACACATCAGATCTGACTCATTTCTGGTTTTGTTGAAGGTTAGCAGAGTCAGAAGCAAGAAAAAGACTGGATCAAAGAGGAAATAATGACAGATGTATGCCAATCATAGCTTAAACAAGAAGCAAGTTAAAAAACAGAGCTCCAGCCATTTAGGTCAGAAATGAAATACATCTCGTCCTTATTCTCTCTACAGCTAATAAAAAAACAGGAGCAAGAGGGAGGAGGGCGTAGAAAATTATCTGTCATCAGACAGAATTACTTTCATGAACCCTAAAAAAATGAGAACACGTAAACTGGCCACTAAACCCGAGGAACTGTGACAGTCCACACCCATCAAAAATTTGGTCACAGATTGTTGCTGGTTTGCCATATCTCTGCCTGGAAAGAAGCCTCTGCTGTGGTATGCATGATGAATGCATAAAATTGCAGGATGGGCAGAAATCCAGCCAGTCAGCACTGGACAAGGCAGGGGCTGTGGGGAAGAACATTTTAATTTCTCTTATGTGTGTTGGCTTTGAAAATATTTGTATTGAAATAATTATTGTTTTATTTAATAGCGCAGCTTCATAATTACAACTTTTTACAACAATGCTGTTATTCTCCAGTGATTCAGAAAAATGTGCATGTGAATCAAGCTACATTTATAGAATAGCCAGACACGTTTCTGAAAAGGAAAGCAGAGGGAGGTATCTGTGGATTTTTTTTAAATGCCTTGCACAGAAACAGTAAAAAATCACTTATGTATTTTGTGTAACAATAATAATTAGCTCTTATGTAATTCAGCACAGAAACCATGCATGGAAACTATAACAACAAATTAATTGGAGATCATTGCGGTCTAGAAAGTTTCAATACTGTAGAGACTGTGCCATCTCAGAAATCCCTCTATGACTATATCTACAATGTGGTACTCAGCTCCCAGTGTGGGACTGGTGGAAACATCTACCCTGTTCTGACCCCATACTGAGGGGCAAATCAAGAAGCTCCTATCATTCTCCTTCCTGTCATCTAAGTAAGAAATCCAGGTGCATGAAACTGATGAAATCAAGTGCATCATTCATTGCCCCCCAGAGGGTACCAAGACTGCAGAAGGCTCCACATACCTGCCACACAAGGTAAACATACTTGTGTGCACTGCGCCTGCTTTTAGAGGGAAGCTGAGCATGGCACAGTGGGAGCATTTTAGAGCAGGGCTACTTGAAAGTCTAGACACTGATCATAAACAGGTTTTGCATGACGGGGCAGAGATCACAGGCATATGATCTCATCCAAAGCCCTTCCTGAAAAAGTATTTCTAACTTTACAGAGTGCTTTCTTGACAAGGATGGACCTAAGACCACGAGCTCCCCCCATGCCTCAGGGCCCATAGTGACTAACCGTGTGGATACAGCTTAGTCCCGCACTGGTAGAGCAACTGCAGGAGGTCCATGAAAGATTGCTTACAGGCAGCTGAGACCCAGCAACACCCACAACCCAAACTGCCACAGAACATCTTTGCACCTCAGTCCAGATCCCTTCAGGCCTTGCTTGATGTAATGCTTATTATGGCAAATGATATTTTTTCCTCCAAAAACCTAGTGCACCAGGGAGCACCAGACTGAGATGGATTGAAATTACCAAGCCATCCCTGAATCATGGCTAATAAGCCCTGATGGACCCAGATGGCCTGTCTACACACATACACAGAGAATGCTAACATACTTGCATTATCTCAGCTTTTCCTACCACTTTGTCCATCCCAACCCATTGTTAATCTGGCTGGTAGAGCACTGTCTGCCTACTTAAAGCCACATACAAATGTGAGACAAAAACTCATTAGCCCCAGAACTGTACCCAGTTTGGAGTGATACTGATGCTGAACTCCTTCATGCACCTTACATTTGAGGCTCCCTGTCACAATTACATCTGGTAACACATTTTTTTTGAACATTTTCTCTTCCCATTCTTACAACCACATTGTGTTTCCTGCTCTTTAGTGGAAACAATTTTGTCCATACATCAGTAGCACTCTTTGCTTCCAGAGGAAGTGTTAACTGATGTGATGATTGGTTGGCTTTAACATAATCCCTATATTAAAATCAGAAATATTTTAAGATTAAAAAAAATTCATATGCTGAGGAGAGTATGGGACATTCCTTCTCTCCCTGATCCAGCTGAGCTCTCCTTTTGTCAGAAGCAAGAACAAATGGCTCCACAGAATGCAGACTGTTTTCCCCATCTTTTCCCATTTATATCTATTATTCATATATCGTATGAATCATGTCATATATCATATTCATATATTTTTAAAAAATCATCAAGAATTACACCCACCCTTGGCAATGCTGATCCTGACAGTAAAAGCACGTATTAGTCCTCCACTGACTGCTCCCATCCTTTTCCTGGTCAAAAGGCAGTGTTCACCAGCTAATTCTTGACCTTTCAACAACCTTCTCTTACTGCTGAAGAACTAGAGACCAGTGAAACCATCAGATCACAGGGACTGGACTCACTGATTCAAAATTAATCTTCACACTTCATCACACCCCAGCTAGCTGGGCAGTGTTGAAGGGTTCAAACTGCCTGACACTCTCCAAGATCATGACAGAACACAAACACCACACTGCTCTACTTCCATCTTTAGCACTAGCAGGGATCTTTTTCACTCACCAGTTTGTACTTAATGATTCCTTAGCTCAGCACTTGTGCTTACACATCAGCATCAAACTCAAAAGAAAGGTGTCAGCTTGTCTACATTTATTTGGTCTATGACTGAACGACCAAAGGGCCTAGTTTATTTTTGTGCATCACAATGTGATAAGCTTGCCCATTTGAAAGGAATTTGGGTACTCAGTGAACCACAATACACTGCCAGCTCGTGCGTAGCACAGGTAGAGTATCAGATTATACACTACAACTATCCATGGTACCTCATGTTTATAACATCACATCTCATTATGTCAGGTTACATTGTGTCAAGCCACTTCATTTTCTCTAAAGAAAACTCATGTCAGACAGAACTGTAAGGACAACTTCCACTCTTTTTCATTTCATTTAGTACGAATGACCCATCTACAATAATACCGGTGACCTCCCCTTTCCTCTTCCATCTCTGAGGACCTCTCAGAGGTATCTGTTTTCTTTATAAAAATGCTAGAAACAAATACATAATTTCTTATATCAAAATGCATGTTGCCAGTTTAATAAGCGTGTCATCCAGCCCCTCAGGACAGTCTCTTGAAAGAGCGGAAAATTATATTTTATTACTTCAAATAAAAAACATTAATATTCTCTGTTCTACAGTGCATCCACATCTTGTACAAGTGGATTACAGCACTTTGCAAACATCAGCTTTTTTTTTTTTTTTTTTTAAAAGAGACCAGCCTAGAATAAAGGTTGGCTTACAAACGTTGGGGCAGTTGCCCTACTTGCTTATTCATTTGGTTTCCTCTGAAGCAATGTGGAATGCATAAATGCTGCTTGAAACCACTAGAGGTGTGGATTTAATAGGGAACTATGGTAGTATTTAGTAGTAGTTCATGCCCTGCTGCATAATGCAGTTTTCCATTTTTGCTACCCATTTTCTTTCCTTCTATACCCTGGTTAGATCATCAGAACATCAGGTAAGGGACCAGTATTATACTGTGCAATAGCTGGCATGACCAGACATAATCTGGGGACTGAGACACCCTGTAATACCCACAGTCAGCAGTAACTTTCTATTGCTGGAGGTACCAGAACATGAATACATGCAAATGTGTGTCTTGAAGCAGATATCTGCCCCAAATTAACTGTGCACCTGGGCGTGGCACTAGCAAGTGTGGGGGAGAAATCCACAAGAAAATGAGTGGTGGCAATCAACTGTATTTAAGATATCTATCACCTTAATCTTCAGTAAGGTCTTGTACTGAGTTCTGCTACATTAATTTCATACGTAATTGGCAAAAGCCTCAGACTTTGTGCTCAGTACGTTTATTGTACTGACAACTCAGTAAGTTTCCTACTTGTTTTTCAATAATACATAAGTTTTATCCCTTGTGAAAACATACTGTGAAGAAACAGAGGTTACTACTGTTTATATCTAACTGTAATAGGATACAGAATTTGAGTGAAAAATACAGGGTTTATTATAACTCAAGTATTAAAATGTTTCAGTGTTCAAAAGGAGTAATTCTTGTACAAACTTCATTCTACAAGATTCATTCTTTAATTAAGACCTTGTTTCTTGTTTAACCAACCAACACAATGATTTATCTTAGAATACTCCAAAAAAAAAATATATAAAATAGCATTTGCACTGAGCAATGAGGGGATGAGGGGGGTGAGTTTTGCTGAAATACTGCATAAAGGATGTATCGATGAGATACTAAGTTTTGCTACCGTTACTTGAGTATAATAAATGCATTCTCTGTTCATAATAATCATGCCATCACTAAGATCCAAGAGTTAGAAGAACAGAAAAATTAAAGTTTTATAAAGCTCTAACAGTGAATATTTGAGTCCAAAAGCTACATTACACTCAAGTTACGAAATATGCCTTCCACTGTATATATGCACAGAAATCCAACTGCAATCAAGAGCACAGGATAATGCATTCAGAGAACTTCACCATAAAATGCGAGTTTGAAATTACAGCGCACCAGAACAAGACCTGTGGTTTTTCTATTCCTTTCAGAGAGTTTATATATGAAAGACTAAAGGTGAACACACTAGAACAGCAGATTTCTTTCTTCTTTTAGGAGTTGTTTTTACACAACTGCAATAAGAACAGGTTTATAAGCAACATGCTTACTAAGCAACAAGAGATGAAGTGTTCCAGAATTTAAGAAGGCTTTAAGTAAATAAGTAAGAGGACAACAGTTTCAGACAAGCATCTCTCAAGTGGAAACATGCACCCAACAGCTAGAGGTACTTGATAGACCAAGTCTCAACAGGTGCCTTGCCAGGAAGCCATAGGCCTGTGAAAACTCAGTTCTCCTATCCAGACACCTGGACAACATTTACACCTACTTCTCATGTGCCAAATAATTTCCACATGATGTTGGGCACATTTCTTGAGAAGGCAGAGAATAGTCAGTATTTGTATCACTGACTGTATCCTGGACAGGACTTTAAGATGCACAGCACCAGATTTGCAGAACCCCTAATCACTTAGGACTGATGTAATAATACCAGATCATAGAATAATTATTTAAATGATTTAAACAATTATCAGGGCCTCTGTTTCCCAGCACTAAGCAGGAGGCGGGCTCACCTCAGGCCTTCCTAAGCAGTGACAGTAAATGCTCACAAGTGCTTTGATACCACCCTGAAAACCCTTGGGAAACCCAGGGGGAAAGATGCAACAAGGTGCACTGAACAAAGGCCACTCTGTCCTGCCTTCACCTGAAAAAATGAAAATATTGAGCAAGTATTCCCTCAACAAACAATGCCTGGGGACAAAGATTATTTAACAAATTATCAGCACTGACAGAGACTGAGAGCAGCATTAGCATGGAAAGCTTCACAGCATTTCATAACTTTTGAGGGCTTAACTTTGCAGCCTTAATTTTATTTTAACCTGGTCCTGCTTTGATACTTAATCATGTTTCCCTAGCAGCATTTTTCCTCCCTCCTGCATCAGAGGAGTGTAGGAGAACATGGTGCCCACCCTCATGGCCTGCAGCACCCACAAGCATCACCATACCTGAGCAGTGCTGGGATGGCCAGAGGCTCCCTCAGTGTCCCTTGACATGCCAAGGGGACAAGCCAGGCCCTAGTGAGGCAAAGTCAGCTGCTTGCACCAGGCTGGGACCCTCAAGCAGCAGGACAAGCCTGAAGATAGCCCAGCACAGAAAAAAAGACTCTGACAGAGTTGAAATAGAGTCCCTAGTTCACAGGTTGGGGTAGGAAGGCCCCAGGTGGAGCTGTTCAGGGCCGTTAAGGCTGATTTGTGGCCCTAGGGATTTTGAATTTTTAAATCAGAGAATTGGGGAGGGGTGAGAGAAACTGTTTCATTTTCTAACACTGACAAAACAATCAATTTCCTCCAAGTCACCTTCTAAGAAATGGCTGACTCACCTTCCCTTGCAGCTTCCGTCACAAGACATTAAGCTTAAGGCACAGATCCAGCATGGAGAATTTCAGCCTGAAGGGTTAAAATCATAAGCAGCAGACAGCAGAGTCTTAAAATAGGAGGTCTTTCACTAAGTATCACAATAAGCTTCTCCTGTTGCATTGAAAAATGGAATAGATTCATTTCTGTGGGAAGGGTTACACAAAATAACATCTCTCATAACATCTCGCTGCTACATGAACCTCATTTCAATGCCGCTTACACCAGCGCTGCTTGGATGTGATTCCACTGTTCCTGATTTATTCCAGTTCAAGGGAAAAATGAATGTACGCATGTGTGTCTGGGCCTCTTTATGATTGAACTCTATCAGAAAATACATCAAAATGTCAGGGCCATATCAGCCTGTCATCTTTACTTCTCAAAAGCTGGAGTGCTGCAAAAATTAAAAACAAACAAACAAAAAAAGCTTACAGCTTAACAAAACTCTCCTTTAATCCTCCAGAGCTTAATTCTTTCCTGATCCCCTCAGTGGCAAGAATGGTACAACAGCTTTAGGTACAATTGCTTTTCATACCAATAAAACAAGCGCTTGTCAGGCTGCACCTAAAGTACTGTGTCAAGTTCTGGTCCCCACAATCAAAATAGATGAGGACAGACTGAAGAGGGTCCAAAGGTGAGCTATAAAGATGGGTGAAGGGCTGGAGAACCTGCCCTGTGAAGAAAGACTGAAAGAGTTAGGTCTTCACCCTGGAGAAGAGAAGGCTCAGGGGCATCATCACAGTATTCTGGTACTGAAAGGGTGGCTACAAAAAGGATGGAAGCCCTCTCTTCACAAGGAGCCACAGGGAGAAGACAAGGGACAACAAGTACAGACTGCACCAAGAGAAGTTTTGTCTTGATATAAAAAAGGAATTTTTCACAATAAGCACAAACAATCACTGTAAAAACCTCCCCTGGGATGTGGTGGAATGCCTGTCACCGGAGGTTTTCAAGACACAATTGGACAGCGTGCTAGATAATCTCTTCAAGGCTCCTTTTTCGCACAAAAGGTTGGACCTGATGATCCTTCAAGGTCCTTTCCAATCTGGGCTGTCCTATCATTCTACAGCTGGAGTCCCATGCCACTGTGTTGCAAAAGATTGGCAGCAAGAACCGTGAGTGGAATTTTTTGGCTAATGTTGCTTGCATCTCCCTCAGTTACTCTGACTGAAATGATGGCGGGGCCACCCTTCCACCTCAGCCATCCAGGCAAAAGCCAGCTCATCTTTCATTCAGCCAGGTCTGAAGTATGTTTACCACATAACAGCTATGCCTCTGTTGTTGGGCACCATCAAATCTCCAGTGCAGTGCACCTCCAGTGCAGCTCTCTTCTTTTCTTCTTTTCCTTTGAAAAGATCTAAAACTACTTTTTATAGCTTCCATTGTTGAATCTTAATTTCAGTTTGAGCAGTTTAGTTTGAGATGCCTGTAGAGAAGAGCTAACAAGGAACAATCTGAACTGTGTTTGAAACCGGGCAAGGTCACAGTTATGAATATATGCCTAAGAGCTTGTAGTTGGATTTTGTGTTGTTTATTATTATTATTTATTTTATTTTATTCTCAGACACATTAAGTTTTTATGATGTCTCTTGTAAAAGTGTAGTTAAAAATACAATTGTAATAAAAAGAAATATAGGTATGTTATCTTCCTAATAATATACTGTATTTCTTCTGTAACAACATATAAATTTCTAGCACCCCAAACACCATGCCATCTCTAAAGGTCATTTTGACTTTGATACTTGATATAAAAAAGGGAAAAGGTAGAACTCTCTACTAATGCTTTATTTCTGTGATCTTAAATTTTAACCTTTTCTGACTATTATCTATAAATGGATGCAGGTTTCTCTATAATGAGCTAGAATCTCAGCAGATTTAAAATTTTTAAAGGGCAAGCAGGCGATCAGGCCCAGTCAGCATGGGTTTATGAAAGGCAGGTCCTGCTTGACGAACCTGATCTCCTTCTATGACCAAGTGACGCGCTTGGTGGATGAGGGAAAGGCTGTGGACGTGGTCTACCTTGACCTCAGTAAGGCTTTTGACACCGTTCCCCACAACATTCTCCTCAAGAAACTGGCTGCTCGGGGCTTGGACTGGCGTACGCTTCGCTGGGTTAGAAACTGGCTGGATGGCCGGGCCCAGAGAGTTGTGGTGAATGGAGTCAAATCTGGTTGGAGGCCGGTCACTAGTGGAGTCCCCCAGGGCTCGGTACTGGGGCCGGTCCTCTTTAATATCTTTATTGATGATCTGGATGAGGGGATCGAGTTCACCCTCAGTAAGTTTGCAGATGACACCAAGCTAAGTGCGTGTGTCGATCTGCTCGAGGGCAGGAAGGCTCTGCAGGAGGATCTGGATAGGCTGGAGCGATGGGCTGAGGTCAACTGCATGAAGTTCAACAAGGCCAAGTGCCGGGTCCTGCACCTGGGCTGCAACAACCCCAAGCAGAGCTACAGGCTGGGAGATGAGTGGCTGGAAAGCTGCCTGGCCGAGAAGGACCTGGGAGTATTGGTGGATAGTCGGCTGAATATGAGCCAGCAGTGTGCTCAGGTGGCCAAGAAGGCCAACGGCATCCTGGCCTGTATAAGAAGCAGTGTGGCCAGCAGGTCGAGGGAAGTGATTGTGCCCCTGTACTCGGCTCTGGTGAGGCCGCACCTCGAGTACTGTGTTCAGTTTTGGGCCCCTCGCTACAGGAAGGACATGGACGTGCTCGAGCGAGTCCAGAGAAGGGCGACCAAGCTTGTGAGGGGTCTGGAGAACAAGTCTTACGAGGAGCGGCTGAGGGAGCTGGGCTTGTTCAGCCTGGAGAAGAGGAGGCTCAGGGGCGACCTCATCGCTCTCTACAGTTACCTGAAAGGAGGCTGTAGAGAGGTGGGGGTTGGTCTATTCTCCCACGTGCCTAGTGACAGGACGAGGGGGAATGGGCTAAAGTTGCGACAGGGGAGTTTTAGGTTGGATGTTAGGAAGTACTTCTTTACCGAAAGGGTTATTAAGCATTGGAACGGGCTGCCCAGGGAGGTGGTGGAGTCACCATCCCTGGAGGTCTTTAAAAGACGTTTAGATGTAGAGCTTAGGGATATGGTTTAGTGGAGTACTTAGTGTTAGGTCGGAGGTTGGACTCGATGATCTTGAGGTCTCTTCCAACCTAGAGAAATCTGTGAATCTGTGAATCTGTGAAAATAGGCATAGTCCACCAAGTAGAACTGTGCTGTGCCAATTTATGTCCACTGAAGTTCTGGCCCACCGTTCATAACTGTTTCAGCAGTTTCTAACTAGCTTGATAAATTCTTTCTCTGTTAATCCCCACTTCTGTAATGAGCAGCATACCAGAAAGAGTTGAAACTCCATTCAATTGTACCACATATTCCCTAAAATTCTTAGCAACATGAAATAATAATATCAGCTTGGGACATCCTCACTTTACCGTAAGGCCTAGTATCTTGAGCTATACAGTGACTTTTAATGTGGAACTTGCTTAAAGGCAATAGCTAACACCTGACATGATCTTTGGCTTTCAACCTGGTCACACTATAAGAATTTTCACAACCTGATGGGAATTTTCATATATAATTGTTAGGTTTATGCTTTTCCCTGGGAGAGGTAAGCTGGAAAATTACTCCAAAGACTTTGCTCTAAAGAACTTCTTTTATCTCACTAAAACTTGATGGTTTGGTATGCTTATCTTCCTGACTCAGCATTTATATTAACCCTACCACAAGAGTATTTGAGCCTATACTTTTATTGCTTGTTTACTTATTGGCATGGACCAAACTCTGTAGTACCCATCCATTTCAGCCTAGCCACATGGTAACTTAAATACCACACAAAACAAAACAAGTTATCTCAGATCTAGATATACTTGCCAGGGTTGATACAATCACTCATACTGTTCGGTCAACATTTATAATAACAATTCTTATTATATTGCATATCTATTATTATAAGATTATGATCTAGCAGTGCCTGGAGGTCTCAGAAGAGGTTGGCTCATCATCAACATAGTGAGAGACAGTTTTATACTCCTGGAGAAACCATCCAAAATTAATTTGGGTTATTTAAGTAGCTGCAACGTACCTTCTAATTTCAGCCTCTGGACTTGCATCAGACGTCATTTGGAGACACAGGGTGTAAGATGGCAAAAGATCATTTCCCAACACTGATATTAGCTCATGTTTCTAAAGCAATTTTTAGTGCCTTCCAGACTAAACGTCTGTAACGGATGTCCCAGGAAAATAAATGGACCATAAGAAGAAATAAGACAGGTTTCAACTGAACAAGGAAAATATATGTGAGTTTGAAGTCATTTGAGACCCAGATGGAATGGACAGTTTAGGAATATGTCTCTGATCCATGTTTCTAGTTGGGTAATTGAAACTGTAATTTTGCTGAGTATCAGCACTCCATCATCATCTACATTTAATTTCACTCTCCAGGGTGCTCACAATAGTGTTAAAGATCCACACCAATAGGAGACTTTACAGACAATACACCATAGCTGAATGACAGACCTCAGAGCTGAAACCACAGAGAACTTTTGGAGAAGTAAAGTGAACAATGGAGAAGCTTCTAATACAGCTAAACCTCTCCCTGACTTCTGCAAAAGACCTGGTCTGCCTTAACTCTGCTTTTTTTTTTTTTTTCCAAACTGAGTAGATGCTGCTCTGCTCTGCATACTTATTCCCCAGTTATTGCAGATGTGTCTGGAGGAAGCAGGCGCACAATTATAGAAATGCAGTGTTTTAATACACATCTTTAACATCACCAAAAGTTTGCAACCACAACAAAACATGAGACTCTTTCTCCTCTGATCCTAGAGCATAAGAATAGGCTAATATTAGCATAGATAGGGATTACGATTGTATTAGTATTGTAAATATATGTATTGTAATTATATAAGAATAGGCTAATAGTAGACAATAAGAATAGGCTAGCACATATTTCTGCATGGAACACACCTTCCAGATACTCCATACCAAACGATTGCTGCTGTTCCACTTCCCTGTGTGTGTAGTACCCACGAGTGTAAAGGACTTCTTACCCTGTCCTTTCCAAAAAAGTTCAGGGCCACAGATAACCAAAAGCATGCCCCTTCTCTCTGTGATGTTCAGCCTGGTTTTCTGCTCACCCTGTGACCTCTCCTGACAGCTTCCTGCCTCATTTACTGGAAAACATCCACAGTATGAGTAGCATACTGGCAAAAAAAAAATATGGTCTGAATATGCCCTTCATAGTGCATTTGAAAATATTTTTCCACTACTGAAGGAACAGGCAGGCCAGACAGCAGGCAGCAACGCTGAAGAAAGGCAACCTCC
Source organism: Anser cygnoides (assembly GCF_040182565.1). Classification (NCBI taxonomy): domain Eukaryota; kingdom Metazoa; phylum Chordata; class Aves; order Anseriformes; family Anatidae; genus Anser; species Anser cygnoides. The sequence goes on from NC_089874.1 coordinate 70,384,779, forward strand.
ACTGAAAACATCCAGTGAGAATTAATGAATTTCCTCTAAAAAGCGGTTTCATGCAATAAAGAAAGTTTTGTGCTAGTGCAGAAGAGAATCTAAACAACTGTTCTTTTGTGAAAAGGCTTCCTATTAGCAATCTCATGACAGAAATCCCCAGAGATGTTAGGAATCTGTAACATAAACCTGTGCTTAAAATGAAAACTTTCATCGCCTTGTATAAGGCTTTCCTTAATTTCAACCTTGGCAGAGAACAATAGTACTTTCCACAGCTGCTGTTTCTCTCTAAACCTTCAAAAAGACCTCCGTCAAATCTAATACATGTCTCACTTGCTCCAGGCACTCAAACAGACATTTTTTGGACTCACAAAAATGCTTTGGCAATGATATTGCTGAGTTGAACGCAGAATGTTAGGATCAGTAAGCGTAAGAAACACTTATGTGTGTCTGAAATGCTTAAAAGAAAGCTAGCAGATGCTAGACCTGGTCAAACAATCTAAGTGTCTCACGTACAGAAGGAAAACTAACATAAGAACACAATAAGTAATTCTGCCCTTGAAGTTTTATATCTGCACTGCTACCTCTTCAGTCATTCATATGCCCAGTGTGTGTATGCATTTTGAGTCATTCCTCAGTCTAGTCTTAATTACGTCTCATTTTGCATTTAAAAGTTTAGAAACATATTATGGGCCATTCAGTGATCCCAGGAACTGTATACTGAAAAACAGATCAGCGCCTTGCTGAAGCCAAAGGGAGTTTTGCCATAGACTCCCGTATCTCAGCCTGGGCACTCGCTGTGAACTAAACCAAGGCTGCAGTTGTTGCTCTTGGCAATTTGTTACTACAGAAAAGGAAGCTAGTGGCTAAAATGGAGCACTAAGTGCCAAAAGGTATATTTTCAGTTGTTTCTCAACAGCTATACCCCTGTCTATATACCCTTCCATGAGATACTGCATTATCAAAGTCATTAACAAGTCATTTTATTTCCATTATATCCACATTCCCATCCAGAAATAGAGGAGAAAGGTAATCAGATCTCTTGCTCACCTACACGCACTGCATGCTAATGTAGTTGCTTTTTTTTTTTTCCCCCCCTGCCCTTGGTTACTTTCTTAATACTAGACAAAACTCTCTGGCACTTCTTAATAGGATACCAAACCCACATTGATTGTATGTGCACATAAATACAAACCTAACCCAGTCTTTTATTAAACATCCTCCTCTGCTTTCAATAAGATATGGAGAAATTGCAGTTCAGACCTCCAGACCAAAACGTGTCTTTATCTGCTAATGCTGTATTAAGAAGAGTCTCTTTGCATCCCAGAACGATGACCAGAGCTAGACCTGCCGGCCAAGTTCACTCACAGTGATGAAAAATGAAGGCACTACTCAAGACCAGCATCTGAAAGGAGATGGCAGGTAAGCTGCACAAGTTGCAGAAGGAATTTTCTGTCCTGGCCCCATGCAGTCTGGTGTCAGTTTGCAGGGCCTACCCAGCTGCAACTGAGATTTTGAATCGAGGCTCATTTTGCATGTACCATTAAGCCATTATGCTTCTTTAAACAATATTTCACATCGTTTCATTTATTTATTTGTTTTGGCATGCGTCTTGATTTCAACCCCATTAACATTCTCTTGGCTACATAATGTGGTTGGCACAGTTTAAACCAACCATTCCTCAGGGCAGAGGTATAAAGTGTCTGTTGCACAGATAATTCCCTGAAAGTGCTCAGTGTCTGCTCCGTGCATTATGAACCACCAAGTTCAAACCACAAACAAATCAGGGTGGAACCACTCCAAGTGCCGGTCAATTCAGGCATATTTTGCTCCTTCTCTTGATCAAACAGATTAAGACTGCCACAGCTCAAACATGGAGGTGGCATACCCTAATTAAAAACCTTCCTGAGAATCACATGAAAGCCAAATAGAGCCTCATGCGTAGCAAGGTAAAAGGCATGTTCTTAATTAACTCAGTGCTTGATTGAGTGGCACTGCCACGCCAACACAAAGGATCAGCCATATGAATGCAAATTAAAGACAGATGTACGAGAGAACAAAAGTTAGATGAATAGCTTCATATGACAAGAACTAGATACTTGCTTCCCCTTTGGGCCTTTGCGAATCTCCCTTTTAAGTCCCATATCAAGTAAGTTCACAGTATCTATGAGATATGACCACTCATCTGAAGCAAATTCCACTGATGACTACAGAAAGCACCATTAATGAACATAGAGCTTGTCACATTTCAAAGCTATTCTAAAATTGGATTTGGGTAGTTACTTTTCAATGAAAAGAGTTGGCTTTCTATGGGAATGTGCTGTTGCTGAAAAATGACATAACTGTAAACATACTAGTTTATAGGAGAAACAGTGTTCTCATCTCTAATTCCAGCATGATCCCTGTGGGACACAGAGTTTGGCACCCTATGCCCACATTCTTCTCTGTGTACTGTACTATAAAAAGATGTCTTGCTAACGAAACGTGCCTTACACACTTATCTTTTGCACGCATTTTATATAGCTTACACCTTGTCTTCAAATTGTTTAAACTATTGCTTAAGGAACCAAGCTGCAGCTGAGCAGCGTCAAACAGACGCCAGCGTGTTTCTATTAGAAAGGAATAACAATACAGAAGTATGAAATTTTGATCCTCACAAGCAGACAGATTTAAATCTGACACGCTGTCAGGGGTCCTTTCCTAGTAGGGATTTGAATAGGAATATGTAGCAAATCAAAAAGTCAGATAGGAAGTTGCTATAATCTACTAAACGACTCTAGCAGTGTCAGCACACAAACTAGCTGACATGGAGCAAACCGAGTTATGCATTTTTGGTGTCAGCTAAAATAGTAACTGCCCTGTTTATGCACCTTGTTATCCACATAACAAGTAGCTGCAATAAGTGCTAATCTACACTGGGGAAGTTTCTGGCCAGATCACAGGTCCAGATGACTACCAGGGCCATGTCCAGACTCCAGACTAAGATGAGCCCCTGTCTCTGTTTTATGCCTAATTTCCATGGGGAGGAAGCTGGGCATATGGTCTGGTGCAAGTCCAGCATGCTCCAGTCTGGCCCTTGAACTTCCCGTGTTTCAGAAACTGGGAGATAATCACTTGATGTATCCTGTTGAGCCAGACTCTGATAGTCTTATTCTTTCCCTGCTAATGTGCACACTGAAGCACTGAGTAACTCCACTGGGTTCAGACTTTCCTCCTCTCTACGAATCTTTATCTAGCAAAACCTGCTCAGGAGATTGTGGTAGTATCCCAGGTCCTGAGACAGCTGCAGAGAAGCTGTTTTGCACAGCATGTTTTCATTAGAATTTCCAGGATCGCATCACTAGAAATAAAAGTAGATGTGAATGGTCAAAGAGATTAACTAGATTTTTAATGCCGCCTTTCATAGGAGGGTGGCTACATTGTTTACTTTCCCAGATTTACCAGTAGAAACCCAGCAGGAGCCAGAAGTAAGCAAGATGCTGCTTGTCAGCTGACTTATGACTGATTATTTACAATTATTATCTTGTATCAGCATAAGGCTGGGGATCCACAAGTTCACATCAGCCACCAAGCCTCGTCAAAAAAAGCCACTTGGTGTTGCCTCACAGATACCTGTCTGCAGATGCTGTGGGCTTAGTTCCCAGCACTTCGCTTGTCTTGCTGATGGTCATAAAAATTTGCCTGCTTTCTGCTGTCTTTCATGGGTTGCTGACACCACTGCTGTCTATTTGTAGAGTGCTTCTGCTGACTGTATCAGTAAACAGAAATATTCCAGGACCCACCTGAAATTTTCTACACTTGATGCCTGCACTGGGATGGGATAGCACACACATTTACCAATGTAATCATGCAACAGTGGGTTTTTTAATTACATTCCCAAGGAGGCAGGAACTACAAGAAAGAAAATCATTGCAAGCTCTGTTTGAACCAACTGGACACCCTGGATTTGAGTCATACGTAAAGTGGTTGCAAAACTTCTGGGACCGCTTTTGCTCACAATCTATCATTCTTTTAAAATGGTTATTTTTTAGAACTGTTCAGCACAGAGTACCCAGTGGATGCTGAATTCTAATTCATTACCAAGCCATCTAGAGTTCAACAGAGAGTGAAGCAGGCATACCTAAATAAAGAAGATACTTGGAAGTCAGAAAAGCAGGAGTCATTTTCCTTACTGCTTTTTTCACACACCTCATGCAGACCTATTATGCTCGGTGGTAGGGATAAAAGCAGAACAGTCTCTGGTGGGGGTTGCTGCAGCAGAAAAATGTTATCAAGAGCCTTTTGGGGTAGCCAGAACACTGCAGTGGCCATTTCTAACATGTTATTAATGGTTACAGGGCTGAGCCACTACAGGCAATTGAAAGACTAACTGCCTGATGGGATTTGGAACAGCCCTGAATGCACTTGTCCACACAAAGATTTCTGTTGGGAAATCACGGTGGGTGTAAATGGGAGCACACAGACCACTCAGAACCGCTGTGATGAGTGAAGTCCTGCAGCTAAGGAGTTGTTTCCAGTTTTATTGAAGGACAAATCTGGAGGTAAAGATAAAATGCTAGGTTGTTTTCATTCATCTTCTAGATAGGGAATGTTTTTAATCACATTTTTAAGCTTTCATTCCCCAAACTGTTTTCCTTCTTTTCTATGCAATCTCAGATTCTTGCACTATAGCAGCAAGAATGACTGGAAAACAGCAGATATCATAAGATTTATGGTAAAAAAGTAAGAGCTGACAAAATGCAGCCACCACAGAGGAATCCTTGTGGACATCCTTCACCTTTCCCATTTCCATGCAGCAGTAACCAATGTCATAATATTCTTAACAGGTAAGACTTCACTGTATGTGGTTCCTCTTGAATAACTAACATTTGTCTCTTTCAGGCAGCTGGTATAACATAAATCTATGGAATTCAAGATATTGCTCATTTAAATTTCCTTATTTAGCAGCTGAGCCTCATGCCTCTGCCATTTCTCCTGTCACATTTATTTTGAAAAGAGTCCTAATGACTCTCAGTGGCTTAGCTTAGCAAAAAATAGAGTAGATATCAAAAGTCTGTACTTGAGGTACTTCTAGCTCCTATCAGTGTAATCCCCCGGTTAAGCTATTAATCTGAATTATGTGGATGATTTCTAGAGCCCCAGTTCTGCTGGGCTGGTTTGGCAGAAAAAAATCACTAAACCAGTGAATGTTATATTTCAGTACAATATTCAGTCCATGCTTACAAGCATAGCTCCTTTAAAAGCACTGGCATTTGCAAATCTTCCATGACTCTTCACAACATTACTTCTCCCCAGATTACTTTAATTCAGAATTTACAGCTGCAGACACAAAGATGGGAATGTTTTGTGATGATTTCTTCTGTGCTCAGTTAATTAGCATGTGGAAAGACTGTCATCCCTGGAGCATGGATGGCTGGTGTCTAGGAGGCAGATTTTCTAAACAAGTCCAGCTGCAGATGGGCCAGATTCATTTTTCTTTGACTTAAAATGGAGAAAAATAAAATAAAATAAAATAAAATAAAATAAAATAAAATAAAATAAAATAAAATAAAATAAAATAAAATAATGAGTCATGGAGCTGCTGTATTTACAGATGGCCCAAATGTGAAAGTCCACGGTGCTCCCAATAAAGTTAATATAGAGCATACATCTCATTCAGGCATGACAGCATCTTCATGCCTTTGAACTGCATTAATACCAGCAGTATTACTGGCAGGCATTCATCCATTAATTATGTGAAAAGAATACTAGGTGAGGACAGAGTGCAAATGTTATGGACTCATTTTTCGAGACCTGGGCAAGTAATAGCAATATTGCCCAAGGAAGGTACCTAACACTACTGCTGCTCAGCGGTTAAAAATTCCTATATTGCAGCACAAAACAGAAGGAAAGAGATAACATGGCCAATCTTTCTCTTCACCAATATAAATACCTGGAAGGGAATGAAAGTCTCCCTAGGAAACACCTATTTGGTAAGGGATCTTTTACTGGAAAACCTGTCTGCAGACCCAGACTTCTGTAGGCCACAAAGACAGATGTTGACTAGTTGATGACCCAGTTAAGGTTCCTGTAGTGATGGCTCATATCTCTACTGCTGCCACCCCGTCATTTCTAGCATTTGAGAGCCTGATCAGCTTACAGATATGAAACTAATGCTGCTCAGAGGAACAACAGCTCATGTCTTGCTGCACGTCATGTGCCTCCTCGCCCTTGGAGGTGAACGCTTCCAGTGCACAACCAACAGCACGTCCCTGGGAATATCGTGCACTCCATGCTCTACATGCAGGAGGCCAGGCATGAGTCCAAGTGAACAGGCTTGAAAAAATATGTGCATAATTGCAAGTCAAACAACCGGGCCAGCCTTGGAAACTTCAGGTCCCAAACACAGGTGTTCTCAGGCACTCCAGTATATACATGAGTATGAGCTTTTCCAGGCAAGGGCAAAGCTGAAGGATCCTGGCAGGTTTGTGATGGTGATGAGGCACTTGGCCAGGCTCGGGCTGGAGATTGTGTTTGCCACCAGGTCACACCTTCACTGTGACAGGGACTGAGTATGGGCCAACCCAACCTCCTGGTAGCAAGGCTGGACCTAAAGGGAGTCTCAGGTCCTGAACATCTCCATTAGGACATCTCCATCTCAGCAGCACACCGAGCTCCCCTCCTGGGCAAGCACTGGAAGTGGTTTGTTGCAGGAGGTGGGCAGAGACTCGTAGAGCTGTGGGTGCTCTAGGCAAGGGTTAAATGCTTTGTTACAAATACACGTGCCTGGCATAAAAGAAGCCCATTTGTTTCCACTCCCTCAGCTCTCCCTTCCCACAAAGAGTACAGAGAGCCAAACTCTGATTAATTCAACACAACAGCAACAGACCACATCTGGATGTCATAGTCATATGCTGCTTATTGGGATGCCCAGTTGGATCTTAGCCTACATACTAGATCTGACAAATGCATATTGGTAAAAGCAAAATGGGTAATGGAGCATTGCCTTCTGGTTACCTGCTGCTCTGCCCTTATACTCACAGGCATTGTCCAGCAAAATGGGAGCAGGAGAGACAGGAGACCTGCTCCTGCCCTGCCTCTGGTCTGCCTGTGACTTCAGACAAGCTGCTTTCCTCAAATGCATCTAGTTTCTCTTCTTACCTTTACTTCCCGCCCCCCCCCCCTCCCCCCCCATATTCAGACATAAATCCTACTGTGAAGGATATAGCTTCACTATAAATTTTAACAGCACTCAAGTCCTGCACCAAAGAATTTATCGGTGATTAACAAAAATCCTAAAAAACTCTAACAGTCCAACCAGGATTTTGAACTTCACCACAATAGACATGCTGCGGATTATGTGCATGATTCAATCATTTCTTTCACTTAGTTAAAAATATATAAAAAAAAAAAAGAGAGAGAACCTTTAACATTGTAGCACAGGCTCTCTCATTTACACCAGCTTTACAATTCATTGGGTTTGGCAGAGCTATTTCTGATTTACGTTGTGAAAGTGAAAAAGAATCAAACCCTATGCCTCTAGAAGCAATCCAGCTAAGATACTGGAAAATCACCTGAAATTTCTATGGCAACAAGAAGGAAATTGTTCGGCCTACTGTCTGGGTATTTTCACTCCGTGTAGACGAGAAAGAGTGTTATGTCAGAGAGAGAATATTTAACACATAATCAATTAAATTTCACCTTTGATCCAGTCAGTTGTTAGTTACTTGGCATCAGTGAATGATTTTTCTCATGGACTGACAAGGTGCCTGTTTATTTTCTGTGAGGAATGATTAAGTTAGATGTCGCTATTCTTCCTTTGAATGAATGATGAAAAATGGATTCAGGATTGATTGGCCGATTTAGTAATGCTCTTGGACCTCTGTGCCTCTGTTCTTTGTGAAACCTTAACCCTGGAGAGCATCATTCTCATGTCTGACCAAGCAAAGTCTTTCTGCTGGGCACACCACCACATTTTGCTTGGGCCCCACGTGAGTGCTTAAGTAAGGAGCATTAGGAGGGGGCATGAAGGTCTTCACAATCTTTAGCAGCTCTCATGTGGTCATAAATTCACTCCCTACACTCCGTACCACAGGGACTCCAGTGCTTTCTCAAACTGTCTCCTCTCAGCATCTCAGCAGAGCCAGGGACTGACTGCAGATCCACAGTTGATATTCTATTAGCCCAGATGCTACTTCTTGATATACACCAAAGAAGGTGCAAACAAATTCCTCCAAGTGAAAATTTATTGACTGTCCCTTCTGAAGATGATACAGGCCTACGGCATGGTCAGATTTATGCCTCAGCTGGAAAGCTTAGGTAAGCAGAGTGGGTTCCTACCAAGATGACTGATGGAGATCAAAAATCTCAAGTTGAATTCTGTGGCGTTTGTATCAGGCTCACAGTATTGGTTAGGGCTCTACTGCATCTTGAATTAAGGGCTGAGTGATACCAGCTGGGGCTGATCTAAACCTAAGCATATACTGAAATTACCTGCAACATACAGAATTGCATCCTCCTGCTGGACAAGTAACAAGTTTCACACCATAGAGAACTGAAATTAAATCCTGTCTGTGTAGGTAGGAAAAATATATATATATAGGTCTTTTCAAAATCAAACAAATGGGAAAATTCAAGCTCAAGTCTAGATTGTTGATGGTGTGATGGCATCCTCTTTCTATAAAGCATCCTCTTTCTATAAAGGAAAAATACTGTCTTACGATAAGAAGCAATCACTAAACGTGGCTTAATTCAGAACTCCTGCCTTTAGCAATATTCTCTTTCAAAATGGTATACTGGTAAAAGCAAAGTCAGTGGTTTACACACAGGTACTTTACAAAAACACTTATATGAAAATACAACACAGTATACGTAAAACATGAGAGTCACCATTTTGTGGCATGTCACTTCCATCTTATCTTGCTGGATAGCAGCACCTAGATAGTGCAGTACCAGAGCAATTTTAAAGCAGAGTCATCACCAGTCAGACCCAGAAATGTGTGTAACAAACTTCTCATTTTCTTGCCATGCAATTGTCATTAACAAAAAATGCTCTAATCCCCCTAGAATAGTACTGCAATATAATACAATCAAGTACATAGCACTACTAGGATCTATCCTTCCATATATGGTTTTAGGCATCCTAATTATCTGATGTAAATGACTTCTGCATAAACTTGCAGTGCTTCACAAAATATTTTCAATAAATACTAATAATGCTGCTGAGAATATTGATAGCCTGCTGTTGAATTAGAGCAAACACCTCCTATCCCCAGATTCTATCTTAACAATGATGCAGCAACATACAGTTTCCCAATTACATATTACTGCATGCTGTACAAGCTCTGTTTGTGTTAGCCCATAATGTCTGCAGGTCTAAATCAGAGGATCTACTGCTATGAAATGACACCTGTGCTACAGCCGTAGCAATTCCCCCACTTCCAGGCTGAGGCTTTCTCCAAATTATAAATCTCATGTCCACCGGCAATGCCCTAGCGTTTGGAAGGAGCTGCAAGATGATTAAAGTGAATAAATAAAGTGAACAAGCCAACATACATTTCACTCTAAATAATTATCAGGCAGCTGGGTCTGATGAATTGAGCTAAATGCGTGCCTTGGACTCAGAAATTCCCATGATTTAATTTCAGTCTCCTTGGACAATTTCCTTTACGCCCCTTTGCCTTGGTTTTCAGTTTCTCATTTTTATTTACCTACCCTACTAAGTCTTTTTTTGTAAATTATTTTGAAGTTACAAAAACAATTCAACATGGTGCCATTTCTCTCCAAGAAATTTTATAAAGCACTTATGTACATTGCTCCTACTGGTGCAACCTCCTTCATCTGTATCTTCCCTCAATGTACATCTATGCTGCAGTTAAATTCACCTACAGCAGAGATTCCAGCTTACAATTTGCTCAGCCATCACCAGTTGCTGGAGTTGGTTAGTGTTTGTGGGAATGCAATTGTTTTAAGAGAAAGCAATAACTGTGCCACAACCCAGCACCCATTCAAGCATGGAAGCTAGCACTGGCTGGTAAAGGAAGAGGATGCTTGATGTTACTGGGAGCTTTCCAAGCTCATATGATAAAAACAGCAGAAAGCTGAGTTCTGCTCTGAAATCCACAAATACCCTTCTTGGAGGGACCCTGAACAGTACTGGCCAGGAGTGCCAAGGGAAAGGAGGCTGCTTACTGATCACTGCTCATTTCTCTACCTACCACACACAAATTACCAGATCTAAACAGGCTCAAATAGC